>NC_141697.1:383050186-384300186 GCF_964263255.1 Lissotriton vulgaris
AGGACCACAAGAGTGAATCCAAAGGCTAGTTGGCTAGTCTCCTAATCAGAACTTCAGGGACAGAAAAGGCTGCAACCACCGTGGAACCTGCACCTAATCTCTGCCCACTGGGAGTCTTGTCCACCAAGTGGTGCCACTCTAGTCCTGGATCCTTGAAAGTGGGCCTGGAAGTGCTTTGCCAGCAGAGCTGTGGTCATTTGGGCAGAATCAATGCAGCACAATGCATCTCTTAACAGATCTGCATCAGAACCGCTGCTGCTCAAAAGCTCCTCGATGCAGGACCTTACATCGCAGCTGCCCAGCTCTTCAGACATGTTGGTGCAATATGCATCCTTAATGCAAGATCTCGCATAGCAACCCCACAGCTCCCCAGAATCACCACTGTGAGATGCATCATTGAAGCAGAACCTCGCATCGCAGCCCGCAGTTCATATGATCCATCGCTGAGTGACAAATCCTCATCACAGGATCTTGCAACACTCCACAACTCAGATTTAAGGTACTTTGACCAGCGGGCCTCACTCAGTCCGTTTATCTAGCTTGTGCTCCATTGCAGTCTGCCTGAACTTGTGACTTTGTCCCGCTCTAGTGCAATCAGATAATCACAGTTAGTGCTTTGTGCTGTTAAGCAATATCTGTAACTAAATGTTTTAAGTTGCATATCTCTAGTTCTATTGATTTGATTTTTGAAAATTTTGGTGTAAAATATTGTATTACATTTTACTCCATTTTTTGATATTGGTGTGGGATTTGTTTTGTGTTGTGTTCACTGGGACCTCTTGGCCAGAGTCCCACTGTCCACCCCAGCAGCTGCGCTGTGCATCACCTGCCATTCCCCCAGATACCTCCTCCTGGTAGGTGTTCGAGGCCCTCCTGTTGTCTGACTGCGTGTGTCCCCTGCTAACTTCCTTCATTATAGTGCCCTTAATTGTGTCTTATCGTGCCCATAACTGTGCCTTGTTGTGCCCATAATTGTGCCTTAGTATGCCTATAATTGTACATTATTTTGCCCTCTTATCGCTTTGTCTGCCTGTTGTCATTGGTTTTTGTTTTCTAGATTTTTGCTTCCCTTTTTTCTGCAGCTTACCCCCCATGGCCCCTCCCCCTGCTGAATCCCGCCTCCCAGCTGCTCTTCCCTTCCCCTTACCTATTTAATGGCTGCCCGCTGGCACGCTAAAAGTGTGCCAAAGGCAAGCCCGTCTGCGACCTGACCACGACGAGCGCCAGGGACCGCAGATCTCTGACGTCCCTCCGCTATGATTCAGCTGCCCTCCCTGCACTCAACCCTGGAAGGAACAACAACTGCCAGCTGTCCACGCTGACCACCACCCATGGCCAGTTCTCCTGCTGTCACTGCCACCAAGCCTTCACCACCAACCACACACCTGTGGCCACTATCCACACGCAGAACGCGAACACCTCCTAAGCCCTGAGGTTCATCCTCCTCAAGATGTGCTCCCTCTCGCTGGATGTCGCCTTCTTAACAGAAACTTGGATCAACTCCACCTCCGCCCCCGACATCGCCACCACCATCCCGAATGGATACAAGATGCAGAGGAAGGACCGCCCCACTCAACCAGGAGAAGGACTTGCCATCGCACACAAGAGCTCCCTCCAACTCACGACCTCCGCCCAGCACCGAACACACCTATTTCCAGATCTAGACCAGCCCCAGAATGACCCCAAGATCCACCCTTGCCTACAGGTATCCCGGACCTTGAACTGTGTTCATCACCACCATTGCCGGCGTCATCGCACCCCACGCCATAGCCTCCATGGACTACATGCTCATCAGAGACCTCAACTTCCACCTCAACAACCTCAGTGACCCCAACTCCACCACACTCCTGGACAATCTCGCCAATCTCAGCCTGAAAAAACTCATCACCACCCCCACCCACAAGGCAGGACACACCCTCGAGCCCATCTTTGCAGGTGGTAACAACATCCACTTCAGCCACAGCACTCAACCCCCAATGACGGACCACCACTGAGTACATGACCACGTCGACAAACCCACAACGACAAACCTGCACCCCGCCCCCACAAAGAAACGGAATCAAAATCACAGAGGAGCAGCTCAACTCCACCTTCAATTGCAATTCCGTCACCACCTCGGCCAACGCCAACCTTGCAGCCAAAGAACTCCACAGGTGGATCGCCTACAGCACAGACAAGCTGAAAGCCCTATGAAACACTGACAGACAACACCCCAGGAAGGCCACCTGGTTCAGTGCCGATCTCCAAGAATCCAGATGCACCTGCAGACATCTCAAGTAGGGGTGGGTGTAGTGGGTGTAGCCGGGCTATGCGGAGTGCCAGGGAGACGGAACCAATCTAAGTACACTCCGCATAGCTCCGCTACGTGCCGCCCGCTTCCCACCTGCACTACTAAAACAGTTTAAAACACCTTATCTTATTGGCGGTGTCCCTGGGCTTCCCTCTTCCTCTATTGCGCCTTCTTCTTGAAAACTGCACATGTGCTCGCGAGAAATGCGCATGCGCAGTTTTCAAGAAGAAGTAACGATGGAGGAAAAGAGAAACCCGGGATGACACCGATAAGGTAAGGTGTTTTAACTTGTTCTTTTTAACATTTTATAGTGCGGGTTGGAGGCGGGTGGGAGGCTAATTCTGCTCCACCACGAGTGTGCAGCAATTTGCCTGCTCCAGCTACTTCACGGAACAGGCAAAATTCTGCGCATTCCGTGGGCGGAACGGGGTTGTCCGACCCAACCCTAATCTCAAGAAGGACTGGAGAAGTGGGGCTCAATGATTAGAGCGGCAGACCCTGATGCAGAGGTCTAGCCCGGGACCAGGGTTCAATTCCCCGCCTCGGCGGGTCTTGGGCTCAAAATTCCACGGACCTGATAATTCTCGCCTCGATGCCTATTCCAATCATGGAGTCCCACTCTGCAACTCCGGGCAATAGCTTGCTTAATCTCCACAACGGCCCCCACAATGCTAAGGATGCCTGGCCTCCACCTTGGGGGTGCCCAGGAGTGGACACCTCACAGGGAAAGCCAGGATGGGTTCCACAGCGGTCTTCGTACAAGCGCCTTGAGACCCTTGCTGGTGAGTAGTGCGCTATACAAGTATCAATTTACATTTACAAATCCTCAGAAGACTGCACCACCTACAAGAACACCATGACAGACTACCACAAATGCATCAAATCCACCAAAAAGTTCTTTATCTAGAAGATGATCCTCGCCAATGCCAGCAACTCCAAGGAACTCTTGATCATCATCCTGGAATTAACTAAACCCCCCAGCGAAACTACAGACATCAGCCCCTCACAGGACCTCTGAATACAACCCCGGACACTATTTCAATCTGAAGAGCAAGGGCCTCCACGACAATTCAATGATCAGATGCCTAACTCCAAAACTACTCCGTCCACCAGCAAAGCCAGCCAGGCCACCATCTCGTCCTGGACCCCAGTTACCACAGAGGACACCGCATCAACCATGAAAGGCAACCACTCATGAGCCCCAACGGACCTCTGCCCCTGCACATTTTTCACAGAGCCACCACCGCCATTGCTCCTGAACTACGACGCACCATCAACGCCACCTTTGAAACCAACATCTTCCACGACAGCTGGAAAAGCACAGAAGTCAGACCCCTAAAGCCCTCAGCAGATCTCAAAGACCTATCTCCCTCCTCCCCTTCACGGCCCTAGTCACAAAGAAGACCGTCAACACCCAACTAATGAAATTCATCAAAGAGAACTCCATCCTCGACCACTCCCAATCCGGATTCTGCAGCAAGCACTGAGACCGCTCTACTCGCCACCACAGACGGCATCCACACCCTCCTCGACGAAGAACACACCACAGCCTTGATCCTACTCGACTTCTCTGAAGCTTTCAACACCGCCTCCCACCGCACACTCACAGCCAGGCTCCGGGAATCTTGCATACAGGGAACAGCCCTGGACTGGCTCCGATCCTTCTTCACTGGCAGAATCCAAAGAATCAGACCTTCACCCTTCCTCAATCAACTGTGGAGTACCCAAGGATCATAGCTCAGTCCAATGATTTTCAAGATCTACATGGCCCCCCTTACCACCATCGTCAGACAGCACGGACTCAGCATAGTATCCTACGCTGATGACACCCAGCTCATCCTCTCCCTCACCAAGGACCCCATCACCACCAGACTCAACTTCCAGGATGGAATGAAAGACTTTGCATCCGGATGAGCAGCAGCTGCCAGAATTTCAACTCAGAGAAGACAGAGGTCCTCGTCCTTCGATCCTCCCCCTCTGCATGGGACAACTCATGGTGGCCCACCACCCTTGGCAGCCCCTTACCCCCACCCCAAAGGACCACACCCAAACCTCAGCATCATACTCAAGTCCTCCCTCCCAATGACCTGGCAGGTCAACGCCATCACCTCCAGCTGCTTCAACACACTCTGTGTCCTCCGAAAGACCTTCCAACGGATCCCCCTAATCTAGGTAGACTGTCTCCCACTCACACATAACCAGCAGACTAGACTTCGGAAACGCCCTCTACACCGTGATCAAGAAGTCTCTGCTCCACAAATTCCTGACCATACAGAACACCACCACCTCGTCCTCGTCCTTGGCATCTGTCGACATGAACACATCACCCAGCGCCTACGTAACCTCCACTGGCTACCCGTTGAGAAAAGAGTAACCTTCAAGCCACTTACCTAAACCAAAAAATGCCCCCACAACACTGAACCCCAATACCTCAACAACAGAATGAATCTCCTTCCATGTACCCAAGCAGAACCTCCGATCCGCTGCCCTCCCCTAACTCCTGCAAATCCGCAGAGCAAGAACCGGTGGAAGAATCTTCTCCTACATTACTGCCAAGGCCTGGAACGAGTTGCCAATCGACATCAGACACACCCCCTCCCTGCACATTTTCAGGAAGACCCTCAAAACCTGGCTCTTTGACTAACCGGAGATGCTCCCCCCTTGCACCTTGAGACCCTCATGGGTGAGTAGCACACATTAAAACTCCCTGCTTGATTGGTTTATTACTGTTTGCTGCATAAATACTTTACACATTGTCTTTAATTTAAGCCTGACTGCTTTTGTGCCATGCTATCGGAGGGTTAAGCACAGGTTAATTTGGTGTTTGTTTCAGATTCTCCTGACAAGAATTGTGGTTCAGTAGGGGTTTGACCCCTCAATCAGTAACACAATTTCCCATACTATGTATTAATAGATTGATTCACAAAATACTGATTCGTAGTGGGCTGCAAGATGAATGAGGTAGGATGCATGTTGAGACGCACTACGTTTGGCTGAAGTCATAGGCATGGTGGCCTTCAGCGGACCACAGACCACCATGTTTGATACTGCATTTAAAAAACATCTTTTTTTTAATGCAGCCTTTTTCGTAAATGGAATTATTAAAATTCTATTGTTATTGTGTGTCTCTAGTTCACCTTTTAGCACTGTTTATGGCCTCTGATTATTCAAATAAAAAATAGGATGAACACTACTTCCAGAATTTGAAAGATATTTTGTTTTAGCTAGCACGCAAAGGAATCTGTTTTTCCTTCATATTTTTTACCTCAAAGTTGAAAGATGGTATGCCACGTATATGTGTGCTGATTAATAATGTTAATGTTTTTAAACTTTAACATTGACTTTGGCTCAAATGCTACACTTAAATGTGGTAATCGTATGCTAAATTTTGATTCGCAGATTTGCATTATGTCGTCTATTAAGAGCCAGATGATGGCAATCCACACTTGTCTGGCTCAATGCTGCTGTCTGACAGCTTAATTTGGATGTATTTTTTTACCCCAAATTTCAGTCATTTGCAAAAAAAAGTTGCAAATAAGAATCCTGTTCTCTGTAACGATTCTGCAAGACATTTGCATATACATCAACAGTATTTCCTCCAGCATCACCATACAGTGCAAGTGGAGGCTGGTTAGAGAATTGCGGTTATTGCATGGGAACTCTTGCAAGGAGCAGAAAGGGGTAAAACAAGTCAGAGGCATCCCCCAACCTCATTTTTCCCTCTTTATGCTAATGCACACAAGTTGACATATTGTCGAAATGTGAAGGAGTTTGTGGTAAGGAGATGATATGAGATATGGTGTATATATTAGCCAAATAAAATACCTTAACAAAGTTAGTTGAAAAGAAGGCAAATGTATTGAGTATGACATCACCAAACCAACAAAACCATTGTTTAAGACAGAGTTATGATGTTTTTAAAGAAAAAGCACATGGGGCACATGTAGGACCGTTTTTAGTGCTTACAATCAGAGATTCGGACCGTTTGTGAGAGCAAAAATGGCTTTTGCCATAT
The DNA here is from genome assembly GCF_964263255.1 of Lissotriton vulgaris. NCBI lineage: Eukaryota > Metazoa > Chordata > Amphibia > Caudata > Salamandridae > Lissotriton > Lissotriton vulgaris. The sequence continues at coordinate 383,056,492 of NC_141697.1, forward strand.
ACCAGCCCGAATTTGCGAGTCTGTAACCTATTACCAACTCGCAAAATAGAGTTTGCAAGTCGCTATTAGTAAGGAGCATGCCAAGGGCGTCCCTTCATAATGGCAAGTTGAGGGAGATGTAAGATTGTTTTGTAACTGCAATGTGGTCACAAAACAATCGCAGCTTACCATCTACTTCATGTGGGAGGTAAGCCAGTTGCAAATGTGAAGGGGTCCTCTTCCCTTTTGCGCATGGTAGCGAAAATGTTTTTTAAGAACAGGCAGAGGTACTACGGACCACGACGAATGCTTAAAGAATGAAATTGAAATACTTAATTTCCCAATTTTTAAATGCATCCTGTTTTCCTTTAAGGATGGGGTAAGGGTGACCGGGTCCTAGATACACTTTAAGGCAACCACAACAGATCTTGGATTGGGTAAATGTTGTGGTTTGCTGCTGTCACCAGTTTTACCATGTAGTGTATTTGTGTTTGTGGGGATAGCATTTTTTTCAGATGACCAAAGCAGACACTATGACTTTAAAGAGATATGTATAATGGGGGAAGGCTGGTTTCAAAAGCAGCCCAGACTATATCTCTGCAACCACATAAGCAACGCCCTTCCAGATGTCCTGCCTGCTACTAGTGGCCATTCAGTATCAAATTTTCCTCACTATTCTCATCCTATAGTATAGGGTGTTTATTCTGTAATTCATCATACCATGTCTTCCTTGTAGAAATTCACTTTTAGACCTGGTTCTTTTGACAGGTTTATCATTAACCTTTTTGCCTCCTATTTTTCTGAACCTGTTTTGTGGTCGATGGGATTCTGGGCACTTTACCACTGCTGATCAGTGCTAAAGTGCATATGCTCTCTGTATAAATTGTGATATGATTGGTTATGCATGATTGGCATTTTTGGTTTACTGGTGAGCCTCTAGTAAAGTGTGCAGTGTGTGCCTGGGCCTGTAGATCAAACACTACTTGTGGGCTTGCAGCACTGGCTGTGCCACTGACAGGAGTAGCCCTGTAATTGTGTTCCAGACCTTCCACTGTAGTGTCTAGGCACACAGTTGTAAACTGCCATGTTGTCCTGGCAAGCGGAAATCGTCTCTTTTCTTACATGTAAGCCACCCCTATGGTAGGCCTCATGTATCCCCATGGGCATGGTGCAGTGTATGTAAAAGGTAGGGTGTGCACTGGCGTGTGTGGCATGTCCTGATAGTAAAATAGGGTGTATTTTGTTTTTCACTATTGAAAGGTTGTCTGTCCCATAGGCTTATCATTGGGGTTGCACTGTAACATTTTTACGTATGTAACTTGCAATAGGAGCATGATAGGAAAGTTGAGTTTAGGTTCTCTGAACTTATAATTTATTAATGCACATTTTTGTGGAGGTCGTTGTTAAATTATGTTTTTGAAAATGCCAATAGTATCCATTTTGTTACTTTACCATTCTGTGTGCCTCTGGCTGTTTGTGTATTCATCTTCTGGTGTTTGAGTGACAGGAACTGGGATGTGCATTCACTCTATACAGTCACTAGGGGGTATGAGGTGTGCCCTGCCTTGCCTGGGTGACTCATCGGAGGGCTGAATAGACCTTGTCTGAAATTTAGAGTGGTAGGAGGACGTTCACTTGCACCTTAATAGGTTGTGTCTCTTTTTCACAATGCTGTCTCCACTCCCTGTGGTCATGCTGCACCAGGGACTGGTTTGGACTGGGTTCAGACCCTTACAGCAAAGAGAACAATGACAAAATGGGGTATAAGTACTACACCTTAAACCCCAGGACTTTAAATTACTTCAAGTAACAAGAGGACCCTGCCAAGAAGAAGAGCAGAAGAGCACTGCCTTTTCTGAATGAGGGGTGGGTTGGCCTGCAGTCGCTGCTTCTGTCTGTGGTGGAGGAAAAGGACTGACTCTTTTTGCCCTGCTGTGGTATCCTGCTTGTGGAGAATCTCCAAGGGCTTGTGTGTGCTGGCCTTCTGTTTTTAGAAGACTCAGGAATATGAAAGTCTTCTTTCTGAACACTTTCCCTTTGCTTTGGGAAAGTTCTGGTGCATGCACTCTGTTTTGCAAGAACCTGGGTGCTTACACTTTGTTTTGCAATTTGTGTCGCAAGGGCTGTGTGCTTTCACTTTAATTTGCACTGTCCTGGTGCTTATTTGGGAGAAGAGTCGTTCCTTGTGCAGATTACAAATTCCTTGGGATTCTGGCAATTCCTTGTGCTTACTGCAAAATCCTTGTGCCTACTACTAATACACGTAGTTTTGCGAGGAGTTCGTATACTTTTCTGGAAGCACCCTCGAGCTTCCTTGGTGGTGGGTCCTTGTGCTCCCCCCTTCAACTAAGGCAAGCAGCATCCGATGCACCAAGCGCCATACTGTGCTGTAGGATCTCCTACCTCGAAGAAACTGAAGTGTGGCCGTTCCCCAACAGCGAAGAGCAGCGTTGCCAGGCAACAAACACCGCTGGAAGCCTCTCACGGAGCCTGGAAACCATTTTCAACGCTGTGCATCGTCTAAGTACCAAGAGCTGCCCAATTCGCCAAGCGAGTCCACCCGGCCCTACCTCCCAAAGTTCCCATGGCTGCTGAGTTCCCTGAGGTGGTTGTGAGAAACAGATGCGGGTGTGCTGCTGCAATCCATAAACGTGGGCAGCTGCAGGTTTCCTCACTTTGGTGTGGGAGACCCTGGTGACGTTGCCCACGGTGCCCCGAGGCGAGTGGTTGTGCTCCCACACACTTAAGGGATGGTCACCTTGAATGAGCAACTTTCCTGGTAAGTCCACAATGGAGGCACTCAGTGAGACGTGGCCATGGGCGAGGAGAATTCCCACATGAGCCTAGAGTGTTCCGCCTTCTAGGAGCCTCAGAGTGCTGGGCTCCAAGGGTTTCACAGGGAGTCGCTTGCCATACTTTGGGCTCTTCCTGACCAATTGAGGGTTCACGTGCCTACAGGGCTACTGTGGCATAGTAATATGGCCTGATTGTGGTACTGATGATGCCTCTGGAAGATTTATGTATTTTCATTCACTTCCTACTGTATTTCACACCCTAATGTTGTGTCTCGTATGGTCAGGATATCAAGTATGGTTAGCTTTTGGAACTGCATATTACTACAGTGATGTTTGTATAACATGGAGAACTTATAAGTAAGTGCTTGTGGGCCAGATGTATGACCTGCAAAATAGCAACTCGCAAATTGCTTCACTTTTGCGACTCGCAATGTGGCATGTCTTGGACACTGTTTGAGATTCCCAATTGAGTCGCAAAATGTGAGGCTCATGAATATTAATGAGCCACTTGCATTTTGCGACCCCATTTGGAATGGCTGGCTCTCCCAGGAATGGTGGCCTGCTGGTCTCACAAGACCACCATGTCTGGGACTGCTTTTAAATAAAGCAGCTTTTTTTTTCAAATTCAGACCGTTTTCCTTAAAGGAAAATGGGATGCATTTAAAAAATTTTAAAAAATTTATGAAACATTTTTATTTCATTTTTTAAGGGCAGGCAGTGGTCCATGAAACCACTGCCTGCCCTTAAAAAATAATTTAGCATGCATTTGCAAAGGGGAAGGGATTCCCTCTGGACCCATTCCCATTTGCGAATGTAATACACCCTACATGTAGTAGGTAGTAATTTGTGAGTGTTTTGTGAATGCAATTGTGGTCACAAAACATTAGTACATAGCTAGGGAGTGGCTATTTGGAATGGAATGCCCCTTCCAAATACTGAATCGCAAAACAGTATTTTGCGAGTTGCAATTTATTTGTGACTCGCAAAATACTGTTTGTACATGGAACCATAGTTTTTTGCATGCGCAAACGGGTCTAAGACCTATTTGCGCGTGCTAAAAACCGTTGTACATCTGGCCTTTAGTGCACTAATTGTTAGGTTATGACCATTGTCTAGTGGTAAAATGATTTATGTGAGTGGTGGTCTAAATGTACTTTACTTACTACCAAGTCATTTATGATCCATGTGACATCTTGAAAAGTGCCTAGTGGCGCAGTGATTTAAAGGATCGTTGTCTAATGTGTTTTTACGAATAATTCAAAGTATATTGTTATATAACCTTGTGTGGAGTCTCTTTTTGGGGGTGTGTCTAGTGTGTCATTGGTGTTGTGCAAACGCTTTACACATTGCTTCTGGGATAACCCTGGATACACTGCCAAGCTGGATTAAATCAAAAGAGGGAGAAGGAAGGATTTGTGATCCCTACAGCTTCCTTTTTCATAAGCAAAAAAATCAAAGTGGGGAAGGATCACTTGCCCTGAATGACCAAGGTTTCATTATTATTCGTTCTAGTACAGATACAAAACCCTCATTCACGTCCTTAGGCTCGAATGGCGGTATATCTTGGTTCTCTGCCTTTCATTGGTTTCTAGCTACGTGACAGCATCATCATTGGGTTGATTGGTGTGCTTCCTCCACCCGGATGTGAACCACTGGTTGGTACAGTAGTGATTTAGTGATGAAAAAGGATTGGTGCATTCAGAAAAAAGGGGAAGTGTTCTTGCTAAAAGGCTTGGATGACCAAAAATAATTTTTTTTAGGTCTGGTATCAGGCTTGTTAAAAAATATTTTCGTGTGTAGGAAGGTACGTTACGGGGCTTCCGCACTGTTTGGAGTCCATAAAAAGGTCGACATGTTTCAGCCTTGGTCTACTCAGGGGGGGTCAAGAAGACGTTCTTCAGGACCTAGAAACTAGTGGAAATTAAGTAAATAAGAAAGAACCTCTTCTTTGTCAAGGTGAGCTCCGCCTGCTTAAGAGGTCTATGGTCACCCGAATGGTACAACTTGTGTGTCTCATCAACCAGCTTGTGGGCATTCTGAGGGACATACATGCTGCTCAAATAACAGCTCCCCCCCTCCGGTGAGACAATGGAGTCATTGTCTTGCAGTTCCCCCTTCCAGTGGCCAGCCTGCTGCATATGCATCTTTGATAGATTGTGACACATATCACGGTCAGTATCTATTAAGATATATACCACAAAATATAAGATAACATTAAAGATCCAACTCCACTAGTCAAATAGCCTAATATTAGCTTATCATTCTCTGCAGTTCAGTCCTCTTGTAAAAAATACCACTCAGCAGATCTACACATCGAGAAGTATGATTCAAGTAACACTAAGAAACGAATCATAGACTTGGATTGCCATTCTTTAAGGTAATTATAATCACAATGCATCCCCCCATAAAATAGCACATATACACGTATATATACTCTTCAGCCTGAATATTGTAACTCTATTTTCTTTTTTCTGTCTATTTTCAATCAAAGGACACGTCACTATCCTTTAATTCCCTTAAACAAAGATAGGATTTAGATCCAGCTTTATCCGCAAGCACATCCAAACGGGGTAAGATCCTCATGAAAAGTACTGTGAAGTTGTAAATTTGTAGCTTTATTTAATTATATCTTCTCAGGATCTTGAAACATATTCTCTAGGACCCCACAGAGACCAAGGGAAAAACCCTTTGATTTCTAGATATTTCTATCTGTTAGGAAAGCAAAATTCGAATTGTTACATGTCTATATATTGTACAAAATCTGTACCGTAAATTCTAGCAGCCAGCTCTCTAAACAATATACTGTATAGCCTCATGATGTTCATAAATGTAGCCTGTAGTCTGTAAATGTAGTGCACATAAATTGTAATCATGTGTCCCATGCACAGATGTAAATATATTTTATTCTTTTTTAGAAACATCAAGTGGTTCTCCAGAAGAAGGCGTGAATACGCCGAAACGCGCGTAGAGAAAAATTAATAACTCCACTTGTTTGGTCTTTTTTACCAATTTTTTAACAAAATATATGTATAAATTGATATTGCTTTGATTGATAATATTGTTATTTGTAATATTGTTATTTGTAAATTCCAGGAGAAAGCATTTATATGCGTTTTTAACTGTGTCAAGGACTTGATTAAATATTGTCTAAAATTTTTATTTTTAATAAATTAACCATGAATAATATTCTTTCTTATTGTCAATAATTGTATGTGCACTACTTTAGATGATTTACTATTTGGCTACAACAAATTAATGTACTTTAGTACCTGTCATCCTCTCAGGACCGTTTAGTTGCCTAGGATAAGTTATTTATATAAAATGTGTGCCCTGACCTAGGAACTATCTAGCAGTATCAGGGGGTCCCTTTTGCTATATATCACAGCCTGCTGATACTTCCAGCACCATAGCGGTATCCACAGGGAGGGGTGAGCTGCAAGACAATGACTCCGCAGAAACCTCTGAGCCTGCACCAGAGTCCCCCCCCAACCAAACACAAGAGGGGACATCCATGAAACACCACAGGAGGATCACGTGGCAAAGCACCAAGCCAAGCCAGGTAACGGAGCCAGCCATGATGTCACCAGTGTTGCACTGAACATTGCCTTTATTGAACATCAGATATCACATTGCCATGTTGATGGCATGAGTTTGATGGAGTGTGTAAGTCCATTATTGTGGTGACTAATCTATTTGTCTCTGTTACCATCACTGACAACTGAAACACTCTGTATGCACAACTAACAGCTCACTCATGGTAAAATAAATACAATATGATAGAAAATAAACACATTTTAATACCCTATGCCTTTGTGTCAGTTCCATGTTCATCACAGTGAGTACAATGTAAACTCTGATTCCAATATACAACAAGCTTTGATTGAGATTAGCCATTGATAGGGTGGAGGAACCTAGAATGACCCAAGAAGATGACATTGAGTTGCCATATGATGGCATAACAGCAACAACGCACCACTAGTCAACACCGTACAAGATTCATTCAACATAACACTGACCAATAGCATCAACATAGACATGAGGTAAGTGTTAAACAAAAACACAGTGCCACACACATTAGCCCTTAGCAATGCACCAACAAGAGCCAGCAGCACAACACATTATCAATGCTTCGGCACTAAAAGCAAAGCAAATAGATACAGTCATAGTTGCTCAATGGTAACTTACACTCAAGGGAAGTAGTTAGTGATGAGCTGTTGACGCAGGTCAGGACATTCCTCATCACCACCATCATCACTGTGCATGTGTGGATTTGCAGCGGGGGGCACCTACTGATCATCATCCTCCAGAATCAGGATATCGCTTTGCGCAAGGCCAGGTTGTGGAGCATGCAGCATGCGACTATGATCTGACACACCTTTTGTGAAAAGTAGAGTAGTGCACCACCACTCTTGTTCAGACACCGAAATCTAGCATTCAGAAGTCCAAAAGCTTGCTCCACTACACAACGTGCCCTCCCATGGGCATCATTGAAGTGGACTTCCCCCGGCGTCCTGAGGTAATTGAAATTTTTATGGTCAAGTATGTCCCCTATCGTGTACCCCAACGTCTCCATGTACGTGCTTCAAGTACATGTAATTTCCCTCCATGACCGAATATGAAGACGCAAATACATTTGCGTCCAACGTTAACATGTCCTCTTTCAGATCCACCATGAATGGATCGATAATTCAGTTCCTAACCATACCATGCCAACGTCTTTACATGGTACACTTTTACGTTTTTCCTGGCTCTGCCGAGCTAGGCCCTGATCTCTGTCTCCGAGCCCTTTCTGCCTCCTGCCTCTGAAAGCTGCAGCTTGGACACGTATCCCTGAACTCTGCCTTACTTCCTGCCAAGTGAAGCGGTGCCTGGCTCAACCTGGCCTGCCTGCCAAAACCGTATTTTGCTTTCGAGTTATCTGTTCAGCCTCCTCGAAAATACATTCCTGTCTAGTGATTTAGGTAAACATCTCCCCGGTTGCAGAGCAAAGAGCAAGCCTTCCTGTCTCCATGCAAGTAATTTACAGTTCCCGTTGCCATAGTAGGCCCATGGCCCCTGCACATAGACACGTAGACACATATGCACGCATTAAGCATTCAGTATAGACTAGCTTCTGCCCAAGAGACCTTTTACTTTAGATAATACATCCTCCAAACATAAGATACCAGATATGTTATAGGTCCAGGTTGTTCTGACATCCCAGACTTCTGTCTCCTCTACTAGTGTAAAAGTTCTCCCCAGTTACACATCTATGTCACGTCATGCTAGTTGCGCGCGCATCCGCACTTTCTGCTGATGCTGCAACTTTCTCTATGCACCCACCCACATGTGACGATTCTTATGACGTTTCTCTGACATGTACAGTGCACGCCTCCGTGTACGCCTATGACACGCCTTCTTTCACGCCTCCTGTTACGCACATGTGTTCTTATCTTCTCTTTCTCACCTGTTACGCCTACTGTATTGGATTCAATTATGCTACATTACTATATATAATGTGTACTGTTAATAAAACGTTGACTGTCCCTTCCCGAACCCTAGTGGTGACGGAACATGATCTCCAACCTCGAGGTTTTTCCTCCATTAAACCCTGTATGACTCAGATACCACGGACTCTGCCTCTCATTTTTATGAGCTGTCTTGTAATGATAATTATACGGAAAAATTGATTAGGTAAAATATTTACCACATAATTTGGCGCCCGAACAGGAACCCCTCCCCCACCCCACGCACCGGAGATGCGTCGCAGGCCTTGCCCCCTGCCACAGCCGTGACGGACACCCATGCGCATCTGCAGGTTTTCCTGTATCTCCCTCAGGCCTACGGAGGTGACGGAGACTGCGGTCGACATCCAGACGAGGCGGTGAGGAGTGCGGAGGATCCCGACCAGAGCCCAGCCGAGAGTAGCAGTGTCCGAGGTATCCAGAGGCCCACCTGTTCCGAAGTGCCGAGGCGCATGCGTAGTAACAGTACCAGTAGAAGTCCAGTTCAGTCCGAGGCCTACAAGTTCAAGTTCAAGTATTGCTCCCGGTGAGTACCGTTGCTAGGGACGCATCTAGACGGGTGCATTAGTTTGTGTCCGGTCAAGACAGGTCTGGGTACACAGTCCTGGTCCGTACGTGTTCACTTAGGTGAGCGCGGTATGACGTGTCTCTTTATGGGACCGGTCTGTACTGTTTAGCAGTGCATCTAGTAATACAGTGATTCAGTATTCAAGCCTTCTAGCATTATCTCACGTGATTCCAAGTATTGTGTTTTTATGTACTAGACAGTATTTATTCGAAATGTTTTAATTTATTTCATGTCGTGGTATGAATGACTGTTTGCTATTTATTACTGTGTTTATTGTGTTCGAGCAAAGGTAGAAATGCCGTTATTCTCAAAGTTACGTCAGATAGGAACTAGGAAAGGGATACTCGAAGAAGCAGTTCCTGTCCCGCCTAGAGACACTCCAGGATATTTTATGTACCACAAGCACGGCTTAGATGCTGTGTTGTATTTAGATTTGTGGGTGGACTACACCAAGCACTTAGAAGAGAAGTTTAGATGGCCTGTCTCAGGGACATGGGATGCCGAGTGCATCATGAGAGTAGAAGAAGCATTATGGAAAAAGAAAGCCAGACAATCACAGAAAGATGCCATAGAATTGTGGCGTAAGGAATCGCATAGAAGAACAGAAAAAGCACTCAGAAAAACAGAGAGAAGTAGAGAAGAATCCGAAAAAGCCAGAGAAAAAGAGTTACTAGAAGAAGGAGAGCAGGTCAGATCAGAACAATTGGACCGCCAAAGAAATGCACTTATTACAGGCATGTATCCAGTTCTTGCCGAGGGCCTGCCCAAGGCGACCCCGGAAGTATCCAGTAACTTGCCACCACCATTGGTTCCGACTAAAGTATGTCACCATAAGACCGCAGCAGATATTTTCCTTTCTTCCTATTTAGATGATGCAGCTCCCGCATATACCAATGTACCCGTACGTCCTGTTAATAATAATCTGCCACAGCAGATTCCTGCTGATTGAGCCACGACCCCCCCACGTCCAGGATTACTTCCCGCACCTGTTGACACTTCCCCTTCTGCTGCTGCCACTGGTCCCCCTACTTCTGGTCCTCTTAACCCTTTTTCTGTAGATGCGACTCAGTCGTCCCCGTTAAATGTACCTCTCCAACACCCAATGACGTCAAGTCATGCTCATGCTTCCGCTTCGGGAGGTGCCGTAGGAGGCTACCACCGAACCCCGCCACAAGTGCATCGACTGACAATGAGAGAATTAGCTACACAGCGTACCCCGAAAGCGACCCCTGCTGAAAAGCTTAAAGAATTCCTCACAGATTGTAGATATGATCCAGTACCTGGCAAGACAGGACCCATGATGTTAGCCTCATTACGTTTACGCCATGTTACGGATTATCTGCTGTTATTACCAGGAATGACAGACCATCTAGACAAGATATATCATTTTATTCAGACTGGAGAAGGTCCTGAATGTGTTCGTGAAGCCATGGCACATCAGAAAACTGAGACACAAGGGTTAATATTACGTTTCTTGATTAATTGTTTGATAAGAGAACAAGATAGACCAGGTTTGGTACAAGAAGAGATGGATGTATTGACTAAATGGAGTCAGAATATTGCAGATGGTAAGCATGACAGACAGAACTGTATAGATGCCATGTCAAGGAAAATCCGTAAGGAAATAGTAGCCATACATACTCGAAAGAATACCGATAGGGCAGTAGAGTCAGACGATAAAGACTCCTCAGAGGAGGAAGAGCCAGAGAATCCAGCAGCGACTCAAGAGACGATAGCGTATGTAGGTAGAGCGAAACCTCCTAAACAGTACCCTTTAGGTAATCCTTTTGACAGACCCATTCGTCTAGAAAGCAAGAAACCATACCTTTCCCCGATACCAGAGCAATTTTCTCTTGAACATATATTCCAAGTTACTGATAAAATCCTGAAAGAAAGAATAGGTTATCATGAACTCACTACCTTACGTGATCAGGAACTAGCCCGGTCAGCAGTCCAATGGGCCGGGGATGACAATATATATACAGATGATCTAGTAGTGCAAACGTTTTTAAGTCTTACTCCAGAAGAACAGCGATTAGCTGGTATATACATGACCCAACATCTCATTATCCAGTATGAAAACCAACAGTCTGATCCAGGTCCGCTATATAATTTACTGCAAGACTTACTCCTGAGAAGATGGAGAGGCCTAGGTACCGATTTGATTGACATCATTTTAGAACAACGTCACAAATATAGTACGTTCCTGACTCCACATTTTGTTTCCGTTCCACCCCCAGTTAGACAGCCATATCACCTAGACAGACAGAATCCCTTACGAGAAGTACACCCAATCCGGAAGCCAGATGATACGCTTGAACGTGTATTTGTATACACTCCCTTGACTAAAATGGAATTATTGGAAATGAAGAAAATTGTACCTTGTCACGATAAAGACCCTGCAGGTTTCCACCGTGAATTGAAAGACATGTTACTGATGGGCGATTACACATATTCAGACATTCTTAAAATGTTAAAAGTATTGTTGCCAGCAGGGATTTACGAAAAACTGAAAGAGAAGGATTGGGAGGTGGGAGATAAAAAGATTAATTGGACCGAATTAGAAGATGAAGAAAAAGGACGTACCCCAGGTTTAGGACTTGGGGACAAAACTAAAGCATTACCAGGATTGTTAGTACAAGTTTTGCCTAGATTATTGACAGTTAAAAAGGAAGATTGGGATGCAATTTCAGCATGTAAACAGAAACCAGACGAAGACACCAGTGATTTTTATTCTAGATTCGAGAAATGTTTCATTATTAATAGTGGCCTGAAAACAAGTAGCGAGTCATTCCCACATCTTTTTGTAACCAAATAAGTTGAGAATTCCTTACCCCAGGTTAAGAACAGAGTATTGAAAGTCGAAAGTACATGGCAAGCAAATACGCCTTCCCAAATGTTACAAATGTTACAGTACCACCAGAATAGAATCAGAGAGGAACACGATCATGAACAGAGACGCCTGAAAGACACGAAAATGAAAGTATTAGTTGCCCAGTCTGTTCCAGCAGATGGTCAGAAGAGGGGTAACATGCAGAACACCCCGACTAGTCGTCCTACAGGGCCTGTTAAAGGAAATTGCAATTATTGCAAACAGCCAGGTCATTTTATTAGTGACTGTGCCGTTCTGAAACACAATATTGCTACAGGCAAAACGAAAGAAAGACTACGTCAGCCTAGGCCAAAATATGTTCAACAGAATATTCAGCAGAATCCGCAACCTGCTCCACAACATGTTCAGCAACAGACCGTAGCGGTACCCCAGCCTCAACCCATTGCCGCAACACAACACGTTACACAGCAGATGTACCAGTATGCACAGTCAGAGTATCCAGACTATCAACAGTATTCATGAAATAGCCTAGAGAGGGAAGTGGGTTTGCCTCTCATCGAGATTCCTGTAGATCAAGAGGGTCCTTATGTACACAGTCAAGTATTAGGAAAAGACAGAAATTTTTTGATTGATACAGGGGCAAGTAGAACAACCATTAGTCATGACGAGGTTCCAGGGGCACCCCTCTCAGGCTCACAGAATGTTTCCCTTGGATTTTCAGGAAAACCTATTGTTAATGAAGTATCGAAACCAGTTCCCCTTGCAGTTGGTCCATTGTCCCGTACTACAGATTTATTGCTTACGAAGTCATGTCCAGAAAACCTGCTAGGTATTAAAACGCTGAAGGCTCTAGGAGCTGTAATTTGTTGTTCTCCGGAAGGAGTGAGATTGTTTTTGCGTGACTTTAAGGGTCACTATGTGTTGAGAGATTTTGATCCCCGATTACAGACTGTACCACAGCATTTATGGGCACAAGGTCCTACTGATGTAGGTTGCATGCATATTACACCATATCGTGTCACACTCAAGCCAGGAGTTGTTCTGCCCAGAATCCGACAATACAAATTGCCACCTGAGGCTGTAGTAGCCTTATTGAAAATCATTGACGAGCTTATTGCTCAAGGAGTAGTTGTAGAAACTGACTCCAACATTTGTAATTCTCCAATCATTCCGATTCTCAAACGTACTGGTCCAAATGCACCTCCTGTATATCGTCTAGTGATTGATCTCAGAGAGCTTAACAAATGATTCATACCCCAGTTTCCAGTGGTCCCAGATATTTCATCCCTATTGACTGCTATTGATTCTGAAGCGGTGTTCTTTACTGTAATAGATCTCAAGAATGCCTTCTTTAGTGTTCCCATTGATCCGGAAAGCCAGTACCTTTTCGGATTCAGTTTAAATGGCCGAAGCTTTAAAATTGCACGTGCACCTCAAGGGTTCACGGAAAGTCCGAGTATCTATAGCCAAGCATTGAAAAGACAACTTGACAGTATCCACATGCCTGCTAACACTGCCCTACTTCAGTATGTCGATGATCTATTGGTCACTGCCCGAAGTGAACAAGAATGTGAACATGCATCTCTGATAGTCCTATATTTTCTGGCCGACAAGGGACACAAAGTGTCTCCTTTGAAGCTGCAGTTCTGTGTTCAGCAAGTTGTGTACCTTGGTCACTTGCTGTCCAAGAGGGGGAGACAGCTTACGCCTGACCGCATTCAGTTAATTGTACATATGCCACAACCCAAGACACAAAAAGAAGTACGGGCCTTTATAGGCCTCACCTCTTACTGTAGACAATGGATCCCTCAGTATGCATATCTAGCCAAGCCCCTTATACAGTTGACAACCCAGGAGGCAGCGTCATCGACTGTCCTCCCTTGGACTCAGGAACATACACAAGCTTTTGACGACTTGAAGAAAGCCCTATGTCAAGCACCTGTTTTAGCGACACCATGTTACAGCAAGCCTTTTACACTTTTTGTCACAGAACGCGAAGGTACTGCATTGTCAGTACTCACCCAAGATCAAGCTGGTTCACACAAACCATGTGCTTATTTTTCCAGTACATTAGATCCAGTAGCCCAGGCTCTGCCTGTGTGTTTGAAATCTGTAGCAGCAACAGCTCTAGCAATTAGACAAAGTGATTCCATAGTATTAGGTCACCAATTGACAGTACAGGTCCCACATTCCGTGGAAGTTCTTTTAAACCGAACACAGACTCAGCACTTGACTATAGCACGACTGACAGGTTATGAATTGACGTTATTCCAGCCACACATAGAAATCAGACGTTGCAACACACTGAATCCTGCTACACTTTTACCGTTAAGTACAACAGACCCTATGGCACATGACTGTGTGGAAGTCATTAACACTATGACAAAGCCCAGACAAGACTTGACAGATATCGCATTACCAGATCCAGACCTGACACTTTATGTGGATGGTTCATGTATGAGAACCAGTACAGGAGAGTTAGTGGCCGCGTATGCAGTGACCACTGAAACTGAAGTCATAGAAACACACCGAATTGACACCCTGTCTGCCCAAGCAGCAGAGCTCATCGCTCTGACCCAAGCTTGTATTCGAGCCAAGAACCTGAAAGTTAACATATACACAGATTCCCGTTATGCATTCGGAGTTGTACACGACTTCGGAGTCCTTTGGCAAGAGAGAGGTTTCTTAACTTCACACGGGGCCAAGATACAACACGGTCCCCTCATTCAAGCTCTGTTAGAAGCAATACATTTGCCTACAGCCATAGCCATCATGAAATGTAAACCCCATACGAAAGTCACAGATACCATTTCCCAGGGTAACGACCTGGCAGATCGAACAGCCAAGCATACAGCTCAGACTCATACTCATACGACTGATATGACAAAGACAGTAGTACCAACACATTGCATGACAGTTAGGGATCCCGCCCTAGATGTAATTGACATACAGACACATGCTACCCCAGACGAAATCAAGAAATGGACTGAACTAGGAGGGATCCAGACAGAACAAGGATGGATGACGAAGGGAAAAGCCACATGGTTTCTCCCCGACTCTATGGTTCAAGTTATCATTAACACAGCACATAGTCCGGCACATTTAGGAGAAAAAGCTATGTTAGACAGTATTCAAAACCTTTGGTTCAATAAACATTTACGAGCAGCAGCAAAACAGAAAGTGCGTACTTGCATGATCTGTTGTCAGTTCAACCCAGGTAAAGGCATTCCAGTCGAGCAAGGTGGATTTCATCCTCCTGATAACCCTTTTGAAGTCCTCCAGATGGATTATATCCAGATGGACCGTTGTCGAGGATTCAAGTATGTCCTCGTAGTTGTTTGTGCACTTTCCCGATGGACAGAAGCATATCCAGTCCCAGATTACACTGCCCGACCACTGCCAAGCAGTTGGTTTGTGAGTTTTTCCCGAGGTTTGGTTTGCCTCGTGTCGTGTATTCAGATAACGGACAGCCATTCTCGTCCGAGCTCATGAAGCAAGTTTCCCTTTTGTTAGGTTACCAATGGAAGTTCCACTGTGTTCAGCATCCCGAAGCAGCTGGATTAGTAGAGAGACACAATCAGACTCTGAAAACACGTCTTGCCAAGGTCTGTGCAGAAAAAGGAGTAGATTGGATAGTAGCCCTTCCAGTTGCTCTCTTCTATATGCGAATGGTAGCCCATTCTAGGACAGGGCTATCCCCGTATGAGGTGGTTTTTGGCCGGCCACCGAATATGTGGGGGACGCCTCTGCCCCGTAAATTAACTGATGTTGACAGTAATATGCTGACAGATTACCTTGCTTCCTTGATGTCTGCACTACAATCATGTCGTTCACAGGTCGCAGCAGCCTTTCCAGACAACACCGAGGTGAAGCCACACAAGATCGTCCCTGGTGACTACGTGTATGTACGTAATTTTGACCGGTCGAGCCCTCTGGAGCCCCGTTGGAAGGAGCCGAGGATCGTCTTAATGACCACAAGGACTGCTGTAAAACTAGAGGGGAGAAAAAATTGGCTCCACTCGAGTCATGTGAAAAAATGCTATGGACTTCCGCCAAAAACTGATTCCCAGGACTGCCGCATTCCAGTTGATACTAAACTCCCCCTGGTAGAGAAAACTCCGTCCCAGGAGTACAGATCAAAGTTGAGGTCTAGTAAGTCAGACAGTTTAATTGTTTAAGTCCCCCCCTGGGTGAAGCGGTTAGACAGGTTCCTGACATGTATAAGATAGACCCCAATAGTGAGAGAGATAGACAGGAGATCAAGAAACAGAAATATTGCAAGAATCTCCGAAGTAGATGTATTGTTACTTTAATTGTCATGTTTTTTCTGAGTCTTACGATTATATGCCTAAGCTATGTTTTACATGTATATCTTCCTATACAAGCACATTCTTCTTTCAATGACACTGCAGATCACACCTTTAGCGATCTGCCCCCGCACGAACTCTCATATCGACTTGCACTGCGCAACAATTCTTTCATCCGTATGTTACATCATTCTCATCAGACCAGCAATGCCACTAATTGCTGGGTATGTGGCCGACTCCCTCCCTACCAGAAAATGACGGGAGTCTTGCCTCTTTTTCCTTATCCGTTTACACATAATGGTTCATGTGGTGCATGGTTTACATTAATGTCCTCATTAGATAGTAAGTCTAAAGTTTCCCAAGGTAATTGGATATGGGGAGACCTGAATACAGTTATGAATAAGTCATGTTTCCCTGACAAGGAGGGTCTTCCCCAAATGACAGGTACCGATCTAGAAAACGAAGTATATGGATTAGGCAATTTTACACTTAGCCTCATGATTTTGAATTTTCAGTCAGAAACTAATTCGAACTTACCCTCGATATCAGTTTTGCCAGTGAAGGGTGACCTATGCGTTAGAAAGAATGGTTCAGTACATCTAGGACACAGCGATTGTAATACAGTTATAGAATTTAGTGATAAAGGCAAGTCTACATTCAAAGCTTCCCGACATTCCTATTTCATTTGTGGCCATACAACTTATATAAGTTTGCCTCCCGACTGGGATGGTACTTGTTACATTGCATTCCTACTGCCACCTGTTTTTCTAGCCCCACCTGACTACCATAGAAATTCTCATCTCGTTCATATTAGACCCAAGAGAGATCTCCCGATTGTCGATTACACTGAAACCACATGGGAACAATACACAGATTTCAATAAAGGATTCTTTCCTTATTTAGGCACTGTCTCAAATAGTAAACTGATACGTAAATTGACCAGAACCCTTGAAGCAGTGGTGAATGAAACTACTTTTGCCCTAGGTAAATTAACAGACGAACAGTCTGCTATGAGACTTGTCGTTCTTCAAAATCGTCTCGTCCTTGACGTCATCCTGGCAGATAGGGGCGGGGCTTGTAGAGTCATCGGATCCAGTTGTTGTGTTTTCATTCCAAATAACGCACCGTCAGTATACAGAGCCATAACTCGGCTCCACAAAATTGCAAGTCAGATACACCAAAATCCAGGCACCTGGACCTGGTCCGGTTGGCTCTGGAGCGTGATATCAGCCTGGGGATGGAAAGTCCTATCCTTCCTTGGAATAGCCCTCCTCATAGTATTCAGTTGTTGCCTATGTCTACAATGTGGGCCGGCGATTTGTGGCTTGTGCGCCACGTCATGTATTCCCCGTCCAAGTCCACGTTCTCGTGCCCGAATGAAAAAAGATGAACAAATGATGTTATATGAACAGATAGATGGACTCATGAAGATTGATATATCCTGAAGGGTCCGTAGGGGACAAGAAGGGAATGAGGTAATTGAAATTTTTATGGTCAAGTATGTCCCCTATCGTGTACCCCAACGTCTCCATGTACATGCTTCAAGTACATGTAATTTCCCTCCATGACCGAATATGAAGACGCAAATACATTTGCGTCCAACGTTAACATGTCCTCTTTCAGATCCACCATGAATGGATCAATAATTCAGTTCCTAACCATACCATGCCAACGTCTTTACATGGTACACTTTTACGTTTTTCCTGGCTCTGCCGAGCTAGGCCCTGATCTCTGTCTCCGAGCCCTTTCTGCCTCCTGCCTCTGAAAGCTGCAGCTTGGACACGTATCCCTGAACTCTGCCTTACTTCCTGCCAAGTGAAGCGGTGCCTGGCTCAACCTGGCCTGCCTGCCAAAACCGTATTTTGCTTTCGAGTTATCTGTTCAGCCTCCTCGAAAATACATTCCTGTCTAGTGATTTAGGTAAACATCTCCCCGGTTGCAGAGCAAAGAGCAAGCCTTCCTGTCTCCATGCAAGTAATTTACAGTTCCCGTTGCCATAGTAGGCCCATGGCCCCTGCACGTAGACACGTAGACACATATGCACGCATTAAGCATTCAGTATAGACTAGCCTCTGCCCAAGAGACCTTTTACTTTAGATAATACATCCTCCAAACATAAGATACCAGATATGTTATAGGTCCAGGTCGTTCTGACATCCCAGACTTCTGTCTCCTCTACTAGTGTTAAAGTTCTCCCCAGTTACACATCTATGTCCCCTCATGCTAGTTGCGCGCGCATCCGCACTTTCTGCTGATCCTGCAACTTTCTCTATGCACCCACCCACATGTGACGATTCTTATGACGTTTCTCTGACATGTACAGTGCACGCCTCCGTGTACGCCTATGACACGCCTTCTTTCACGCCTCCTGTTACGCACATGTGTTCTTATCTTCTCTTTCTCACCTGTTACGCCTACTGTATTGGATTCAATTATGCTACATTACTATATATAATGTGTACTGTTAATAAAACGTTGACTGTCCCTTCCCGAACCCTAGTGGTGACGGAACATGATCTCCAACCTCGAGGTTTTTCCTCCATTAAACCCTGTATGACTCAGATACCACGGACTCTGCCTCTCATTTTTATGAGCTGTCTTGTAATGATAATTATACGGAAAAATTGATTAGGTAAAATATTTACCACAGTCCTTGGATTCCTCAGTGGACTCAGCAACCAAGGCTGGTTGGGATACGCTGAGTCACCTAGTTGTGAGAAACACAGACCAACTATGTAATAGAACTAGTTGAGGAGACCAGAATGTCATACATTCAGCACACTACTTGACACAGCTCACTCACGGGCAAGCCTCGCCAGCTCTGGATGCAGATTTTTCATCAATTATGGGATGATGCTGTTACGCAGTATGTAGGAGTCATGTGCAGAACCCAGAAACTTGCACACATGTGGGAGATAATCAGATCCGCTTGGCATATCACTTGCACATTTATTGAATGGTAATGCTATGGTAAATGTGCTCACATGCCTGTGGTGGAACAAGGCCAATGTGTGTGCAGTCAACTGGATCCAACAACATTAGGTGTGTGACCAAGGTCATAAAATTCCCCCTTCCCATCTACCAAATCATGTCTCCTTGGAAAGTGAATGTAGCTGCCCTTGTAGGTCAAAAATACGGACAGGACATCATGCAACACCATGCTGAGCATAGGTTGAGACATCCCACCTGCGATGGCCACTGTGTACTGAAAGGAGCCAGTGCAAAGAAATGCAGGGTGGCCATCACCTTAACTATTGGTGTCAAAGCTGTTGGATATGTTCTGTGAGTCCTCAAACCGGGCTCCAACTGAAGGGTAATGCGATTCAGACCGAATTTCTTAATGATGTCGGTATCCTCCATTGTCACCAGGTCTGGGAAAGGCCAATACACAGGTGTTCTTTTCCCACATATGGTGGCAGTGGCCACATGCAAATATGTGTCATATATGAGATGTGGGTAACAGCCTACATAATGACTAACACACCACAACATTGACAGGACTGTTAAAAATGCTTAATGCACACGTGAAATGCATAGACACCTTGATCTCCTATAGTCATTCATGAAGCCAGGGTGTACATACTAACTACTGTCAAATCTAAATCAGACTATTTGTATGGCATATGGTACACTGAGACATCATGTTCTCCAAGCCTTATGGGTAGTTGACACAGCAAAAGTGGCTAACAGCATCAATGCTGAGTTGAATGCAGCTGCTGTCACTGCACAACCTCAGTCTCGAGTCCCACTAAGCACAACACCATTACAAAAGGAGCCCAGTGAGTGTAAGCTGGACCACTATCCATATAAATACAGCACTGTGTACATACATATATACACATTACATGGTCAGTCCATCATGACTGTGGAAGGAGTTTGCATTACACACATTAGCATGTTCACAAAAATGATAGGCAATTCGACATGACATCTGTGTACATGCCCACATGGATGAAAATGACATGTGAGTATGGACAGACCAATACATTTAATCACATGTGTACTGCTATGACATGTGTGGGAAGAATTAAGTCACACTGTTAAATCCCTTTACAACCAGCTAAAATTGGTTTTGCTGAATGTGTTGGGATCAGTGATGCAATTCGCAAAGCGAGAATGCTAATGCACAATGTGTTTACAGACGCAGTAGGTGTGCTCGGCTACTGTGGTCACAGGCTTTGTCCCCAATTGAATGATGCAGGAATGCAGTAGAGACATCCTGACCCCTACGGTGTGATACCACATACGCAAATGACATTGCAGCCAATGGGAGCCGCCATTGTGGTAGTGGCTTTCAGTTTTGAACATCGAGGTAGGTGTGCTCCGCCACTGCGTTCACAGGCATTGGCCCCAATTGAATGACTCAGGATTGCGGTAGAGACATTCTGACCTATTCGGTGTGACACCACATATGATAATGACATTGCAGCCAATGAAAAACCACCATCGGGGTAGTACCTTTCAGTTTTGAACAGCGCAGTAGTCGTGCTCCGCCACTGCTGTCACAGGCATTGGCCAAAATTGAATGATACAGGATTGCGGTAGAGACATCCTGACCCTCGCTGTGTAACACAGCATATGCGAATGACATTGCAGCCAATGGGAACCGCAATTCCAGTAGTGCCTTTCAGTTATGAACATTGCGGTAGGCGTGCTCCTTGCGGTGTGACACCGCATATGCGAATGACATTTCAGCCAATGGGTACCAGCACTGCGGAAGTGCCTTTCAGTTTCGAACATCCTGGGAGGCGTGCTCCCCACTGTAGTCACAGGCATTGGCCACAATTGAATGATGCAGGATTGCGGGAGAGACATCCTGACCCCCGTGTTATGACACTGCATATGCAAATGACAATGCTGCCAATGGACACTGCCATTGCGGTAGTGCCTTTCAGTTTTGAACATCACAGTAGGTGTGCTCCGCAACTGCGGTCACAGGCATTGGCCACAATTGAATGATGCAACCAGGCGGATCAATTGCATCAGCAGAGTAAAACTGGAAAGGGCCTATAAATGTCTGTGGAATAGCCACACATGTCACTTGCATACAGACACTGCTGCCTGCCATTAAACACCGCCAACTCCTGCTGTACCTCAACTCTGGCCCCAGTCATGGCTTGTACAGAGAACATCAGGGCCAGTCCCTTCAACACAGAGGAGCTGGAGGTCCTGGTGGACAAGGTCCTTTGCCAGTACAGGTAGCTATATGGTGCTCCAGAGGTACTGGTAAGTGAATGTGTACATTTTTTGAGTGCTCAGAAAGCCCACATTATGTAACTATACACTAGTATGTGCCTCTGAGTGCAACCCAATGTTAAAGCATTTGGATTTTGCTATCAGCATGGGCCATACATGACGTAGAAATGTTTGTACTTGAGTATGTGGGGAGGATGGCACCAAAGACACTGGTCCAGCTCCATTAAAGCCAAACATCATACATGTTGTAATCAGAATGGGTCAGGTAAATGTGTGAGACACTGCCTATAAGAATTACTTCACGTCAATGGGGTGTATGGTCTTATTCCCCACGATCCTTGACTGCATGCAATGATGATATGGACATAACGTGGTTTAGCAGTAGTACAGTTACACTGCTGACGTGAGGAAATCTTACTCAGTACACACATTCCCTGTGACATGGCATGTAAATGTTCATTAAGTGTACATATGATCATTAGTGAGATGCTACCTGTTGATTGGACAGAGGGTACTGATTCATGGGTGTACTGCTTTGACAGTGACCCTATGGAGATATGCCCTGTCTGCACAAGAGTACAAGGCCTGTATCTGTCTAGATACATGGCAACTCACCTCTCACACATCTGCTAATTGTACAATGGACATGTCATCCTTCTTTTGGTGGAATTATGTGTAGTGTCTCACATGTGTATGCACTGTGTCATCATTCTCATTGTACATGCAAGTGATTCTTGTGATGGACCACTATTTTCATCATTGAAAAGTCCTCAAGCCTTTTAAGAAAATCCACAATGTATCAAGGCCCCATCACTAAAATGACTTAGAAAGACATATGTATAGTCCACCCGCCTATTTATGAAGCAGCAATTAGAGGTCTAAGGAGTACACAAGACAGACCTACATCATGTGACGAGAGTAGGAGAATGTACAATCAGGTACTTAATTGTGACTTCCATGACACGTGTAGCTATGCAATGGTCTAGGACATTAAGGGGTGTGTAGTGTAAGACACAGTGATCTGACCACTACACAATTCAATTCAAGAAAGTCTTTATTCGATTTTCATCATAAAAGACATGCTAGCATACAAGTAATACAAATTCATTAAAAAAACATCCCAATTATATTAACACCATAAAACCCATTCAATAAAATCCAATGCTAGTAATGTACATATTAATAAAATTCATAAATATATACACATAGATAAAAAAGTATTAAATACAGAGAAGACTTTACAATGTATATTAGTAAAAAGAAATGATACAATAGTGCTAAGGAATAAAACTATTCTCCACCCCAGGCGCAAGGGAACATTCACGGGCAGCCCTACACCGGATGATCCATGCCCAACTAATGTATTTGGCTACCCCAGTCACTACATTGGAAGTGTCAGTTTTCAAGATTCTACTAGCTGTTAGAGCAGATCTTGTACCCAATAGACGGCATACTGGACGCAACCACTTCCGCCTCGGAGCAGAGAACAACGGACAAACAAATAGGAAGTGGTCTAATGTTTCAACCTGGCCAACACAAGACAAGCATTTGCTACTGCCCCCCCCCCCCGCCCCAGGATTTAGTTAGTCCCCTTACAGGCAATGAACCAGCTCTAAATTGATGGAATAGCCTACGATGAAAGCACTTTGATATAATGCCCCAGTAGTCCTCCAGGAGGCAATTATCTTTAGCATTTAAAAAGCTAGCAGTAAGAGAACCAACAACTACACTAGAGTGACGTCTGCAAGTTATCCACTTTCAATATTGTTCTTTCATTACTTTTTGGGGGGGAATATCGCAGTTTCGGGATTGAACCACAGCTCCTCTATCCCCATTCCAAGTAACAATGACTTGACTCCATCGAGCCACACGATCTTATGGGAGCCCCTTAGTTTTTTAATCTCTAACAGACCCTTTGCGTATAACGACAATTCAGGTACAGTCCACACGCGTCGCCAAAACGCCAGCGGTCTGTACTGAATTATGTCCTCTACAGGCTGGCAACCCAAGTCATATAACATGGGTATGCGGGGGGAGGATTGTGGTAAACCCACTGCTGATCTTAAAAATTTGTTTTGGCCAATTTTCAGGGCATCCACATTACCAAAACCCCACAACTCTGCTCCATACAGTACTGCTGGTAAAATTTTGGAACTATACATTTTAATAAGTGGAGCCAGTGGTTTTGTGAGGGATCCTTTGTGCTCTCTAAGTAGGGCCCCTCCAAATTGGGTATGTTTAAGGGAAAACAGGTCAATTTGGGGCTTCCAGCTCAATGTCTCACTAAAAGTCACACCCAGATAAGTGAAAATGGGTGTTTGTTTGAGAGAGGTGCCTCCCATAGATACACTTGCTTTTATTGGTCTTGACCCCCTCAACACCATAAACTTTGTCTTCCCCACTTTGACCTCCAGCTCATGCTCGCGGCAGAACAACTCAAACTGCGCCAGGGCCTTCTGCAGCCCCTGGCGAGTTTTCGATATTAAAAGCGTATCGTCCGCGAACATGAGCAGAGGTATCTTCATTCCCGCTAAAGAGGTCCACAAAGGCAGCAAAAAGCCACCCCCCACCTAGGAAAACCTCCTTCCAAAACAACACAACAAACCTAAATGCCTGGTCAAGCGTCCCCATAGAAGTGCGAAACCCTGCCTGCAGAGGTGTCAGGATGTCGTTATCTATAATCCAACCCTGTATCCTACCAAGAACTAGACGTGCAATGATCTTTTGAACAGCGTCAATCAGGCTGATCGGCCTGTAGTTGCCTGGGGCCGTTCTATCGCCCTTCTTATAAATTGGCAAGATTTCAGCCCCAGACCACGAATCAGGGACTGGTGCACCCTCAGCAATAGCATTAGCCAGACGGGTTAAATAGGGGACCCATAAATCCGGCCCGTGGGTGAACAAATCCGCTGGGACACAGTCCGGTCTGGGAGCCTTCCCATTCGGAATCAGTTTTAAAACATGCCCAACCTCCGACTGGGTAAAATGGAGCTGATCGTCCACAACGGGGATGTGAAAAAGCACAACCGAGTTCACGCATGTTTCAAACTGTTTCTCGAAAAAAGATACCCACTGCTGAGGTTCGACATTCGCAGATGGGCTCTGGGCCTTAATTCAGTCCCCCCTTTTTAGCAAATGCCAGAACTGCGTCATATTTCGACCCGTGCACGCTGCAGAGAGTTCTGTCCAGCGCGCTTCGTCCCAGCATTTCTTAGCTTTAAACAGAGCTGCCTTATAATTCACCCTACACCTACGCACACTACCAGGCGATTTAGATTTGATGGCCATAAGAAGCTCTTTATGGGTGGTCCTACAACTGACATCATACCAAGTGGTTTCCCTAGGTGGTTTAGGTTTACCATTATTTGCTATTATTTTTACGAATAACTTTCTAAGTTTCTGAAAAAGGTCACTATGAACCAGGGAAATCCTTTGATGGACCTGATCCTGCGATCCACAGCTATCAAGAGCCCTCATAGATTCGTTAACTAGGGACCTAATAGTTGCCATGGCTTCCTCATTCGTAGACAGCTTTGGCCAGCGAACCCTACACTCGTCATTCGTAAGGATGACTAATGCCTGGATCTTTTCAGTCACACGGTCGGTTGACTTTCCCTTAAAACAGTCACCAAGGATGTTCATAACCAGAGGGTTGTGATCTCTTTCCAGTATAATTACGACCACCATATCGACAATTTCGGGCCAAGATTCTACTCCAACCAAAATATAATCTATACGGCTAGACACTCTCCCATTATCGAAGGTCACCTTCCCTCCCCTATCTGATTTTACCATCCCATTAACAGCTCGCATACCCAAGTTAAGAAATAATCCCTTTAGGTACAGGGCTTCTTGCGACCATCTGTCAATAGGGGTTAGTTCCAACTGGGGAATACCCCATGCCGAATCCTCAACTGCAGAGAGTTTACCATCATCTACGTCCAAGGGTTCAAAGCAGACGTTAAAATCACCAGCGACCACCTTGTGACCCTTACACTGGAAGGTACTAGGGAAATGATCCAAAAGCATAAGTGTGGGGGAGGTTTTACCACCAGGAAGCCCTCTTACATAGATGTTAATCAGGAAGAGGGAAAACCCCTTCGTAGATGTATGTCAGGGCTATTTATCGACATTTCAGACACTGTCATATCCTCATGCTGTCTTACCCAAATCGTTAATCCACCAACCGCTCTACCCCTTAGGCCCTTTATAGCCGGCTTATGAAAGTTAAGAAATCCGGTACGGAATAATGGTTCAACCACCCAGGTCTCCAGGAAGGCCCAAATATCCCCTTGTTCAATGAAAGCCGCCCAATCAGGTAAATTCAGTTTGGAATCTAGACCCGCTATATTCCAAGAACATAGCACCACCTGTCCACCTGTCCACCAGTTCTATCTTCCATAGGCCTAGCCTCAATGTTAACAACCCCGTTGGGGGACTTAGATAACTGATCTCCACTATACACCTTTGCAGTATTAACCTGTGTATTAGCCACTGTACCAGGGGTTTCTAAATTCACCCTATAAGTCATTGCTTTGGGGGACGCGAGGCTACCTAAACTATCTATGGTCGGTTTGACCCATTCCTTCAACTGTCAGTCCACCCCCCCCCCCAAACTGGGCAAAGGCTCAAATCTGTTACTAATAGGGGCACCAAAGGAACACCCCGCTAGATATGTATTAAAGGGATTATATTGCTGGCAACGTCTGATTAAGTTCCTTTCTGGCCTATTATTGGAGTAATTTGTGGTCAGTGAACCGATATTCCCAAAGCGAGGATAATGGACACGCTGCCAACCATGCGTAGTAGAGACCCTTGGGTAGAAATAACTCAAGCCAAGGGTAATAATGCCCCCCAGACTGTCGGTATTCTGGAAACTGCTAATGAACTGTGTAACTGCTGGATTTTTAAAGTTTACTATTATGCAGTCTCCATCAATGTTCTTTATATTAGGGCCTACCCATCGTGTTCTCTTAACATTTAAAATTTCTCCTTGCATTGTAGGTGGGAGTGGTCTATGTTTTCCCAACCAATACATGACTTTATTTTTAAGGCCATAGTAGGTTTCATCTCTTTCGTGTTTCCACTTGGGGACCCCAGCCAGGACAATAACATATGGAAAGCATTCTGGTGGTAAATCTACACATTTTCGTCTCCCAGTATTTGGGGGTTCATCAGATTCTAATCGTTCAGCCACTGCACCTGTTTTTCCGATACTCTTATTGGTAGTCTTAATAGGGCTAGCTGATTGAGGAGACCTTGACGCGGCTTGTGCTTTCTGCGGCACCTTACAGTTCGGCTTACCACTTTGGAAATTGAATGTTCCTGTTTCCTTGGGACTAGTTCTTTCACTAACTGTGGGCTTCGTAGAATTGGAGGTAATACCAGGCTCACTAGGGACACTAGGGTACACTGTATACCAATCCGTTTGGTCCGTTCCACTAAGGGAAGGACCAGGAATTTTACCAGGGTTTCAATGTTTTCAAGTGAGCACACTCTCCTTTTATCAACTTTGGGAGGTAAATCAATTGTTACAGCATTAGGGGCAGTTTAGCCAGGGCGAGCTGTCACTGTCTCAGACTTTTTACTTTCGTTATTTGGTTTTACAAACGGGCTAATCTTTGGTGGGGCAACCTTAGACTTTTTCAAGTAACCTGGCCTCTGTTGCTTCTCCCCATGTTTACGCTTTGTACTCGCTGTGGGTCCTGAAGCATCATCTGGTAGATTAGAAACTGTACTTGGAATAGTGACAACCTGTGTATCCTTAGTGTTGTTCGTTTCTACACTTGGATAGGTCATAAAGGAGTCCAGACTAATACTAATTCCACTAACGTCTAGTATAGTGGGTAAATCCAAAGGGGATTGGGAAATAGGGTCATATTGGGTAGAGCACAGATCGGGAGATGGTGCTAAAGCTATGTCCCCAAGAGATGATCGCCTAAGAAACACTGGGTCAAGAGACAGGCGACGTACAGTTAAATCTATCTCTTTTTCTAATGCAAAGGCAGCCCTTATAATAAATGCATCTAGAGTGCCTGAAAGTCCACCTCCCCTTCCCCTGCCACCTGATTTACCAACATTTTGTTTTTTGGCCGCCATCACTTGTTACACAGGCTAATACAACGCTAGATTAGAGAGTTACTCCACCTCCCATATAATTAACAATAAATAAAAATGAAGAGTGTACTAGCTAACACAGCTCGGAAGTCTTACTATAAGGTGAATTTAGGGGAATGGCCCAGTCCTGATGACACAGTGACAGGTGCGCCGCACGCAGACCCCTGGGAGTTAAAATTTGGGGCCTTGCGGGCGCAAAGGGGCGATTAAAGTCTCGGAGGTCAACTACGCAGAGACCGTTGCTCTCACTGCTGTGTCCCAGGCAAGAAGTCAGCAGAAGTAAGGAGAGCCCAGAAACACGTACAACAATTGTTTAGTCCAACTCAATTTCAGAGGATCAGAGGTTGGTGGGGAGGCCCGGACCGGCCTTGCACAGACTCTAACGGGCTACAACCGGCCCGCCCTTGGCCCGGGCTTCGCCCGGCTCGTACCACGCTTGTCCCGCGCTGCGGGACACTGATCCAATTATGTAGGCTGTATGACGGCTGGGGGCGGGGCTGACGGGGGTCGCAGCCCAGGTGAAGGAAGGCGTGCAGGGACTCCTGGGAGAGCAAGTCCCTGCCGCATAGCGCCTCTCCCCTGTTGATGGTGTAGCTTCCCTCCGGCTCCCGCTAACCACACTCCGCTTCCCCACCTGCCGATGTCACCAAAGCGGCACCCGCAGAGTGGGTGCGGCAAGATGTGATGCTGGCTGAGGGTAACAGGAGCAAATACGGGGTAAGCGTTCTTGAGTCCAATCGCCACTTGCTATCAAAGGGTCCCACTGCCCTGAAGGATTCTGGCGGTTTTGTTCAGTTTACCGGCTGGGGCGGGGCTGACAGGGGGTGCAGCCCAGGTGATGGAAGGCGTGCAGGGACTCCTGGGAGAGCGAGTCCCTGCCGCGTAGCGCCTCTCCCCTGTTGATGGTGTAGCTTCCCTCCGGCTCCCGCTGACCACACTCCGCTTCCCCACCTGCCGATGTCACCGAAGCGGGACCCGCGAAGCGGCATTCGCGGGTGTGGCGAGATGTGATGCTGGCTGAGGGTAACAGGAGCAAATACGGGGTAAGCGTTCTTGAGTCCAATCGCCACTTGCTATCAAAGGGTCCACTACACATTATTTACAGTGTATCATTGGTCATGCTCACTCACATAGTGCATCACAGATGAGTCCCAGTTTCACCTTGATTTCTATACTGGCATTCTGCATGTGTATGAGATGGGCAGGTAGTCGGTCCATCATCATAGATGTTTACATTGGAATCAGAAAGTTTGCTCCGAGTGTACTATGTGACATGGTGTATGGCCTCTGCTGTCCACTGATGTCTATGTGTGGTATGTGTATACATGCTCCTGGACTGGCACACAATGGTTCACAACACAGGGCAAAAAATATTCCTCATCTTTTCTCTCATGCCCACAGCTCAAAGTCCATCAGCGTAAGGCTATATGGAGGGCCATCGCCGCAAGGCACAGGCCCTGGGGGTCTCACAACGATGCCATGCTCACTGCCACAATAGGTGGGATTACATCGGCGGCCTCAGCAAAAACGTTGCAGAGTGCAGACATGACGCTGGGGCTGGTTACTCAAAGTGCCAGGTTGGAGCACAGGAGCATGACTCCACTAATGGCCCGCATCCTGGCAGTGTCACAGCCAGAGCTGGATGGATGCTTGAGGGCCCAACAACAGCAAGTTGAGAGTGAGTATTGTGCAAAGTGTGACTTGTCACATGAGTGACTGCATTAATCCCAGCCCAGATCAGGGCAGGACCTCTGGGATGTCTCTAGTGTGATGCAATCGTTTCTAAATAGCCTCAATGGTGAGTGCAGAGGTTCTGCATATGTACAACGTTTGGATTCTCATGTGGGAAATACATGAATAGTGTCATAGCAATTCATCTTGATATGTTTTCATCTACCATCTGGTGAATGTTGTCACTCTGAACTGAGAAATTTCCACACAGGAGAAGACGTTGTGTGAAGTTGTAGCCCAGTCCACTTGTCAGCATTGTGTGTGCTGTGTGGCTCCCACAATAGTATGCACAAGTGATGATGTCTATGTGGATATAGACATGCAAAAATGTGGAGTAAGTTAGCAGAGGTTACACCTGTCCCGTGTTGTGTTTTTCTAAATGATACAGATAACAGCATCACTGCAAAACATTTAGCAGAATATCAGCAGCAAGGCATAAGATAAATTAGTTCCCTGCCACAGTGACAGAAAGTGCACACAGCCAATGATGATTAAGATGGTGATGATTTCAGTGATGCATTGACTGATCTGCATTTGCTAATTATGCACATTGCAACATGTCTGGGATGGTTAGACAGTAGAAGTTTGATGCAATGTAGCTAAACATGTCTATTGTGAGATTGGTTTGGCATTAGGCTTAGCACGGTTCGATGTGATCAGTGGGTATGGCAAATTGTGATGTGGGTGAGATGTTGGACAGTAACTTTTCTTGGCTAAAAAAATTTCACTCAGAGTGGCAGTCCTCAGTATGTGTGCATGTGTGCATTGTGGAGGTGTGTCCATATGCATCAGTTAATGCATCACTCACTGATTCCAATCAGTGAGTGATTTCTTGGGACATTAATGTGTAATGGATGTCATCATTCATCACAACGTAGGGATGTCAGATGTCAGAGCCTAGTTATTGACACACATTAGCTCTCCTTATGGAGGCTTCTCATATCTTCATCTACAGAAGGTACTCTAATGCCTTGGATCATTAAAGGCTTGGCAGGCAATTGAAATGGTTATAGTATGTGACATGTCACAACACGCAAAGGCCTTGCATCACATTGCCTTAATCATGCTATTGTGCATTGTCTTTGTGACAACATTAGTTCATGGGGCTTAGTAGCACTTCATCCCCCAAAAATATGTGTCCATGTCACATATGCAGCACTGTGAGTGTCAGAGACATCAACTGGCAGTGAACAGCAGTGAGCATCATGTTAGGGTATATTTTTGGTGTGCACTTCCATGTAATTAATACATCTACAAAGTGGTTACCATTGTTCAGCAGTAGTTGTGCTTCAGTGCCATTCATAGCGAATGTAAGGAGGTAATGTCACTAACAATGGGTAGGTTTCAGTTTGTATTTGTGTGGTTCAGTGAACTCATACTTCAAGTGTGAGAAACACAACATATTTGGATGTGTAGCTCTCGTACCTGCAGGCATGTAGTTGTGCCTACAGACGATAGTATGTGATGTTGAGATGTAGACACATGCACATACATTTGACTGTATCAACTCAACATTGAGCATGACTATCCACTAAGCATGTTTCCATGCATTAGCTGATCATGCCAGAGATTGGGATTATGCAGTCAGTACTTGGAGGAGTTAGATGTGAGACTTTTAGTCCAAGTATTTCTGATTGTATTGCAAATCATGCTTGCGAGCAGGCCAATTTACTGAACCTATGTCTCTGTCTCTTGCAGCATCTACAGAGGGCAGGGAAGGAGAGGGGTCCAACACCATAGGGGAAGCTACTGGCATAACTGAGGGGACCAGCGCCTCGGAAGGGGACAGAAGTGCCCTGGAGAGTCCGGTCCGAAAACACCTACCTCCACATCTTCACAGTACAGCAGTGACTCCTCGCTGTTGGTGGGCACAGGAAGTTCAACGTCTGCTTCTTTGTCTACCACACTCCATCCTGTTTCCACCCTCCCTGTTGCTCCCCAAAGTGGTATTCGGCCTCACAGCCCTAAGAAGGGTAGAGTCTCCTTCCCAGCAGGCACCACTGCCCCTGCCCCTGTCTCCACTGCTGCCCCCGATATGGAGGCCAAAGACATTTTGTGGCAGCTGTGTGTGCGTCAGACTGCACTCCTGAATGCCCTCCAGGATCATGGCAACAAATTGTCACAGGTTGTTGGGTTCATGGAGGGCATTCGTTCAGACATGGGTGGCCTGCCCAGAACTGTCCAGTCTTTGGCCTCCACAATGACGGCAGCCATTCTAAAGTCCCAGGCTCCCAGTCCAGCTCCTGTCCCTTCCGCAACCACACTGTAAGTACCCCTACCTGACCAGAGCACACACACTCCAGAGCACTCAGGCACCCAGTCATCCAACGCAGCACAAAACAACAGCACTCCACGCAACAAAGACACCATACACCATCCCCACAGCACACAAAAAGAATACATGACCGCACCACAACCGGCCCATCACAGGAAACACAGAAATAGAAGGAAAAAAACTTGCATCTACATTGTTTACCTCACATTCCTTGCCCTGCAAGCGCCCTCCCATCCCCACTCCTAAACCCAAATGCACCCATACACTTGCCCTGGGTGCCTTGGACCTGGAGCCAGTCGCAACCAGCCCCACTCCCTTTCAAAGGGCTGTTTTGCCAAAAACTTCCACTCCCACCACCACCCCTGTGAATCATGGACAAGGAAGCAAAGAGGGGAAAGTACCTCCACAACAGGGTAGGCAGGGGAAAAGGCCACCAACACCTCAGCGTACCACCAGTCAGGGAAATTGCCACAGGAAGATCCACAACCACCTGCTATACTTTTGGGGAAGAGGGAAGCTGTTCTGGCCACCTCAATTTTCACTTGTGCATTGGACATTTGGTGGATATCGGATCCCCAAACAATTGAGACCCAGCCCTCAACATGCACCATCAGCCACTGAGCCTCCCCCCAGCATTTCTCTGCCTCCCCGTTCCACAACTCCACCAGGTCCAGCCAGCCCTCAAGCTCCCACATCACAGATTCCTCTACCTTATCCAGTTCTTCCCCTTCCAGGTCCAGTTCTCCAACCGTGGAGAAGTGTGGCTCAGGGGTTAGAGGCGGCAGACCCGGAAGCTGTGATCGGCCCTGGACCAGGGTTCAATTCCCTGCCTCGGCGGGTCTTGGGCTAAAAAAATTCCACGGACTCGATAATTCTCGCTCCTGTGCCTTCTCGACTCACGGGTTCACACTATGTGACTCTGGGCAATAGCTTGCTTAATCTCCACAACGGCCCCTTGCGGCGGGATGCCTGGCTTTCACCTTGTGGATACCCTGCCGGGGTTATCTCACAGGGGAATACTAGGACGGGTTCCCTAAGCAAGCGCTTAGATACCGACCTCGGTCAGTGATTTGCGCTATATAAATACATGTACATTTACATTTACTGTCCCAGACAGTCATCCCCCTCCTAGGTCAACCTCTCCAAAATGTTGAAGCTGACTACCCATTCCCACCCCTTTCCTCCCTCAGTGGTGCCTGAATTGTCCATTTGATGCCCCAAACCTGGTGAGATTCCCATGGCAGTGGACTGTGTTGCAAGTTTATGTGCAAGTTTTTATGCACACATGTGCTGACTCAAATTTTGGACTGGCTGTTGCCCTAAATGTTTTGCACTTTTGATGCAGATATAGAGTTTATGTAAGAAAAATATTATTTATGTTCTGAGCGTTGTCACTGGCCTTGATAATGATGCAGTACAATGTAAGTATAAATGTTCATCTGTTCCATGCTCTACATGCCACAATCACATTGGCATTTACTTTCTTTGCTTTTGCAGAGGTTCCCAGAGGTTACGGCAACTAATGTTTTTTTTTTACTCAGAGGCTTAATAGGGCCATGATGCTTGTCTGTGATGGTCTACTCTTGTCCTCTCCAATCTTTTATTGGGGATCTACTTTTGTACACATTTCATATTTGGATGTTCTACATCAACAGCACCTATTTCTATATACATGATGACTTGAGGGGTGGACAGGGTACATCATATCTCTGTGTTCTATGTTGCTGTGTACACACCAGTGTAGATGTGTAATCATCTTAGGTGGGTATGGCGTCATACTCACAAGGGTATATTAGAATGTGTGCACTTGAGTACTCATACAGTGTGATTTTCCTGTCATTAAATGAAGTATTGATGTGTATGTGCCGTTGAGCATGACCCTTTCACACATGCATAATCCAGTTGATGAGTGCCTATTTGCATACATGATCAGACACCTTCTGGAGGTTTTGGGCACATGTAGGAGCTGTTTCCAGAGCAATGTTCAGTGTGTTGATGTGACCTTGCAGTCCTAGGGTACACCTACTTGTTGTCCACATTTTGTATGAGTATGCAGAGTGTGTCACTGCAATGTCTGTGTTGTGAGTTTTGGGATCAGCCATGGCTCTTGCTTACCTTTATTCTCACTGTGCTGATTGGCTCTGGCAAATAAATATTATATGTGACTTTTCACATACATTGATGTCACTTTACACTTTATTTACTCGACTGTGTGGTATCCAAAGTCATACAGTCCCAAGAACACCATTTGAGGCCTAAACATTGTGAGGTCCACTATGTGTTTTTGCTCTGTAAACTCCTCAACTGTACAACACTACTGTAGACACCACTTCAGTCAAATATGTTCCACTCCATGCCATGTGAGTGTTTGACCCTCCCCACCACTCCATAGTGTGATGCTATACTGTGAGAGGATGATCCAGTAGTGGCCCTTGGTGGGAGTGCTGTTGGGCACTGACGTGGGGCGGGGGGGATAGTAAACTGCAGAATACGGCCGCATAGAGGTAAGTGCACAAACAAATATATAAAATGAATTTTGTTGCGTGAACTGCATCACCAAATGTGAGTCAGTACGTGCAAGTAACTTCGTCTTATTTATTTTTTTGTGTTCTTACCTCTGTGTGGCTGTATTCTGCAGTTTACTACCCCCCCCCACCCTGCCCCTCCCCTGTCCCACATCAGCGCCCGGCAGCACTCCCGCCACAGGCCGCTACTGTGATGATCTGTGTTCAGAGCCATCGTGCCCCTCAGCACTGTTTCAGAATTTGTTATGTGCTGTTAGACCTGGCATATCTTAACATGATTACCCCTGACTTTTTGCCTCTACCTACTCTATTTTTGATGCTATGATGAATTTTGTTTTACTGGTTTAGATGCTTTGGGCACATTGCCACTACTGATCAGTGTCAAAGTGCAAGTGCTCCTTGTGTAAAGTGTAATAGTAATTGGTTGTCCATGATTGGTATGTTTGCCTTACTAGTAAAGTCCCTAGTAAAGTGCACTATGTGTGCCAGGGCTGGTAATGCAAATGCTACTAGTGGACCCACAGAAGTAGCCTTAAAGAAAGAACTCAAGCCTGCCACTGTAGTCCCTGCGTGCAGTTTGTTGAATTGCCATGTTGTCCTGACAAGTGCACCCACTTGCCAGGCCTTACCCTTCCCTTTTTATGCACATCAGACACACCTAAGGTAGGTCCAAGGTACGCCCCCTGGGCAGGGTGCAGTGTATGTGAAAGGTAGGACGTGTACTGAGGTGTGTACCATGTCCTGACAGTGAACTACTCTCCATTCTGTTTTTCACTGTTGAAAGGCCATATTGCCCATAGGACAGAATGGGGAGGCTGAGTAATATGTTTCCAGCCTATCTTCCTAAGGTTTAAGATGGAGAGGTCAAGTTTAGTGTGCCTGAACTCACAATTCAATACCACACCGTTTTGTGAAGGCGGTTTTTGCATTATGTGTTTAGAAACCACTCTTTTAGAACTGGCTGGGTTTTTATGCTCTAACATTTCTATGTGTCTCTGCCTGGTTGTGGATTGAAGGTCTGGATCTAAATGTGTTAGGATCTGTGTAATGTCTTTGACCCAGAGGAGGAGGTGAGACAGCAACAGGCTGACCTGCATCTGGAGTGTAGGGGGGAGGAGTAGCCCCTGGAGGTGAAGAAGCATGTGTTGCTGCCATAAAACAATGGATCCATCTCCTGCTGAGTGATTAAGGATCCAGACCCCCACTAATCAAAGGAAGAAGATGTCACTGGCAGGGGGGCACCCAGAACTGGTTTGGACAGGGGTCAGTGCCCCCTGAGCACAAAGAATTCAAAGACTTTGAGAGGTTTAACTATGAGAGCTGAAACCCCTGGACTTTGAAAAGGAGAAATGGAGTGTTCAAGACTGTAAAGGATTGAACCACTTTGTAGCCAAGGGGAACCTCGGCCAAGGAAGAAACAGCTGAAGAGACTGAAGGAAAGGACTGACTTTTGCTGTGTGTTCTGGGGCTGGCCTGCAATTTGCTGCTTTAACCAAGGAGAGGCTAAAGGGACTTTGCTGTGTGCTGTGTCCCCCTGCTTGAAAGGACTTTACTGTGTGCTGTGTACTGAAGAAACTTATCCCCAAGGGCCCGAGGAGAGCTGGCTCCCTATTGTGGAAACTCAGGAACACAAAAGTTTCCAGGTGTGTCTCAGCGATGGTGTGTGCGTGTGCTTTTTGCGGCCTGAGACCTTCATTAGGATTGCCCTGTTATCGTGCCCACACGGAGTCCAAGTGAGTCTCAGCGACGCTGTGTGCATGTGCTTCTTGCAGCCTGAGACCTTTGTGAGGATTGCCCTGTGATCATGTGCACCCGGAACTCAAATTAGTCTTAGCAACGCTGTGTGCGTGTGCTTGTTGCAGCCTTAGACCTTTGTTAGGATTGCCCTGTTATCGTGCTCACCTGGAGTCCAAGTGAGTCTCAGCGACGCTGAGTGTGTGTGCCCTGTTGCAGCCTGAGATCTTCGTTATCACCAGCAGCTCGAACCTGCATCCCCAGAGGAGCTGTCCCGCCAGCCCAAGCCCACCGTTGCCAGAGCGGGACCTCAAACCAACCCCGTCGGGGAGGGCCCAAGTCTCACTGACCGGAATCCACAAAGTTGCATCGGAGGCCCAAGTCTTGGGAAGAGGAGAGCGAAGTAGCACCCCCCAGGTAATGTGTGTCACCGCCTGGGGCAGGGTGCAGGCTCGGAGAGAGACGCTCTCCGCCTCTCTCATTCTTGCAGCGCTGGCCTCTGCTTTAGCTCATGTCGCAGCACATACTTGCCAAGGAGTGGCAGTACCGGGGCCAGAATGCGGAGCTGCACTTTGGTGTACACCATACCCGTGTTGGGGGCATCTGTTGGTAGAATTTGCCCACGAGTGCTGGAGTCTATTGCTTTAATTTTGCATTACGAACGACATGGTTGTTGCATTGCACATTGTATTGTTTCTGTATTACGAGCTAACTGATTGCTGCATTACGCATTGCATTATTTCGGCATTATGAACTGTCTGATTGTTGCATTACGCATTTCAGTATTTCTACATTATGAACTGCCTGATTGTTGTGTTACTCATTGAACTATTTTTGCATAACAAACTACCTGAATGTTTCATTATGCATTGCATTAGTTTGCATAACGAACTGCCTGATTGTTGCGTTACGCATTGCATTATTTTGGCATTAAGAAATGCTTGATTGTTGCATAACGAACTGCATGAATTACGCTTCTGTATTGACTACAGGGCGTTAAATGCCATAACAACAAAGAATCAATACCCACTCCCATTGATACCGGTGTTATTGGAGCAAGTGAGATCGGCTAAGATCTATACGAAATTAGACCTAAGGGGAGCCTACCATTTAGTGCGCATACGATCTGGCGATGAATGGAAGACCGCGTTTAAGACGAGGTATGGGCTCTTTGAGTACCTGGTGATGCCCTTTGGGCTCTGCAACGCCCCTGCCTCATTCCAATTTTTCCTCAATGAGGTGTTGAGAGACTTCCTAGATATCTTTGTAGTAGTCTACATAGATGACATCTTGATTTATTCTAATGATGAACGAAATTCCCTGGGAAAATGCCATCTGCCTTGACTAGAAAGAATGTTACATCTATTGGCTTTCTTTATGTTCTTTTATGCGTGGACCTATGGGTTTCACACCAGACAAAAGCGTGTCATACATCCATAGATACTGTGAAACTGCACCTTCTTCCGGCGCCTCCTTCAAGCTTCTCGTCCCCATCTGGCAAAATTACAGCAAGTAGGTATCTCCCCGTATCTTTATATTCCCTTGGATATATGCAGAATACCTAGAATTCCAAACTGGAATTATATAGCGTGTACAGAATAATTATTCGCCATGAAAATACATTCCAAATTAATGACGGCTTTTTTTGAGTAACCCTATGCAATATTCTAGTTACACACGTATGAATCTA
The DNA here is from genome assembly GCF_964263255.1 of Lissotriton vulgaris. Lineage (NCBI taxonomy): Eukaryota > Metazoa > Chordata > Amphibia > Caudata > Salamandridae > Lissotriton > Lissotriton vulgaris. The sequence goes on from NC_141697.1 coordinate 383,093,746, forward strand.
TCTATTCTTCGCCATAAGTATACATTCCATATTTATCATGGCTCTCTCATAGTAATCTCTTGCAGTATTTTAGCTGCATACGTACGAGTTTTTCACATTGAATCTGACGATTTAATAGAGATTCCAGTTTGCGAGTACAGATTGGCTCAGATTAAATCTCACAATGTGTAAGAGTATGGACACAGGCGTTTCTGGATTCATTGGACTACACATCGAAACGTTAGTCGGTTTCGCATTTAGTCAGTTCCCCTTTAAGACATGAGATTGCGACTACCTAATTTCCGGCATTTAAGGCGTGTCAAGCCGACCAGCTGGTCACTCACCACTTCCAACGGCTGCGGGACGCCGAATGATACATTGAATACGGCGCCCGCAGGTTGATGTTACAGCCCGGGTTTCATCTTTCCTCGGTAAGCGAACGGCCCCTCGACGCATACCCCTGCTTTGTTTTTTCGTATTTTCGTGTTAAACAACCAATCAAGTTTTTGTAATGGGTAACATTTTGTACCACTCCCCAGCATCGAGTATGCGTTTACCAACGGCTGCGAGACGCCAGTGAATACCTTTGACTGCGGCTCTCGTATGGTTGAAGCTACGGTTCGCCTCTTATTCTCCTTTGGTAAGCAAGCTATTTTGCACTGTCAAAATTGTTTATTAGGAACATCCCCTCGGATAGACAGAACTATAATTGGCGGTCTATTGTGTTTTTTCATCTTTAGCACGGAAAGAACATTAACGGGACAACAGGGGAAATCCTAGTTGTTATCTCTCACGTGCTGGCGACACTGTTTACTTTTTAGTAGAAACGGTAAGCGAGTTATCTGTATGCACATTTAGAATCTGGCTTTGTCCTTGTGCGAGATATTAGGCTATGTTCATCTTGGCAAGCTTGACAGCTATTTTATTTAAGTATAGGCATGCCAGTAATCAGCGGTATTTTTACATTTCCACCTCTAGTACCGTGGTGAATATTGTGGAATGTCAGCAGACATCCTGAATGCGGCTTCCTCCCGATTATGTTAGTCATTACCTGAACTTTTTAATGGTAAGTCACTGTTATGCTCTAATTCGTATCAAGGACTTAAATCAAATTCCTGATTTTCTTCAAGTTATTTTCATCTTGACTTGCAGCATTTTTGAACATTGGCTCATTGTTCGCGTAACTTGACGCATTCCTTTGATGTTTAAGATTATCGGGTAAGATCTTGCGAAGCATACCACAATATAGTATTCTTTAGCATCTAGCAAATACAAATAGGATATCAACAAAACGTTTGTGGATCCATAGACTAAATTACTATTGCGGAGCGATCATGCTCGGACACATTTAGATTGTGATAAATCCTTACAACTAAAATGGCTAATAAGAATGAGAAGAGACACCTTTACAACCCCGTTTTTGTGATATATGATTAATTATAGGATTCTCAACAAACATGAAGACTTGCAATAAACATGTAGTGCATCTATGAGTAAAAGAAGGTTTTGTAATCGGAAGGTCAGACTGGTGTCACATATGTATAATGGGTATATTTTTTCCAGATAAACACCCTCAGTCAGGTGAGGTATAGCTCCACCCAGACGATAGGTGCTGAAATAGACATAAGGAACAAACAGAGAACACTCATCCCGTGTTTCCTCTAAGTAAGACAATAGCATATGATTCAAGTCCTTATATTCATGCAGGTTTTCTTTCTTAGTGCAAGGTCACAACAAATAAGTGGTCTGTGTTCACATGAGCACACAGTGCTAAGTTATATTCAATCTTTGGCCAATGCTCAAAAGGTGATAGATACACTGTCTTTAATCTTACAATTGCGATTCCCTTATTTAATCTGTAATTACTGCTCAAATATAAAGTGATTAGTCTGTATCTCTTGTGGCTACATTGTTTGGCTGCATCTCGTAGGGATTTTTTTGTTATGTAAGCACAGCAATATGTATATGCACTGTTGATTGTATGATGGGAGTTGCATATGACCCCTATATGTTTCTAATTTTATATATGTTTTACAGATTGATTGTGGCTCCTGATGAAGGCGTTCTGTTAACGCCTAAACGCGCGTCGATGTTTTATATTGTTCGCCACTATTTTTAGACATGTTTTTTTGTGTAAATGTGTTACGAATACATTATTTATATATGATTGATTGTTTTTTATAAACATTGGGTTCACATGATTTTGCACTAATTGTTTTTTAATATGAGGATGTACATTTATGAATAAATCTAACTTGTACTTTTTAATTGGTTGTTGTGCTTTTCATACTGTTCTTTTCCCTGGTTATATTATCAATTGTCTTTTTTACACAAAGCATTTCAGTATTTCTACATTATGAACAGCCTGATTGTTGTGTTACTCATTGAACTATTTTTGCATAACAAACTACCTGAATGTTTCATTATGCATTGCATTAGTTTGCATAACGAACTGCCTGATTGTTGCGTTACGCATTGCATTATTTTGGCATTAAGAAATGCTTGATTGTTGCATAACAAACTGCATTATTTTTACATTGCAAAGTGCCTGATTCATGCATTACGAACTGCATTGCATTGTATTAGGACTGCAGTGGATCATTTAGAATTGCTGATTAATATCTCCAGAACCTACAAGGGCTGGCTGGCCTGATAACTGGCCAGGAGGAACATTACAAATATTACAAATACGCATATGTGGTCTCATCGTTTATCTTTTTATAAAAATATATACTTGTTTCTATACTTGTGTGGAGTCCATTTGTGGTTCATCATTGGGTTACTGAGGGGTCTCTGTGAAAAGCACGACAGAGTTATTCTAGTATCTAGCATTAAACTACTGCCTTACCAAACGTTGGGCGCCATGTAGTGTAGTTCCTATATTCCCAGTAGGCTCTGCGCATTGGAATAATATATCCTATAGATGTGATTTAGGACTTATGTTGACTAGGTCTCTATCGACAGATATTAGACTTAATTGTGAGTGCCACCTAGCTCAGAGGTCTCTAGAAACTTTCTCAAGTTCACAAGAAGAAAAGACAAACCACTGTTGTTAGGGGACAAATCTACTAGTGGGGATAAGGCCGAGGGTAAAACGGAACCCATGGACATTGGAGTAGTACAAGCGTCCCTCACATCAAGTGAAAGAGAACATCGCCGCAAATTCGGGCTTTGTCTTTACTGTGGGAAAAAAGGACATTTCCTGCGTGAATGTCCTGTGAAGCCGAAGGGAGGACGCTATCGGGCAGGACAAGGAGTAGTATCCACAGTTGACATGGGATCGGAAAACTCCACCGCTTGAGTTCAACGGAAGGGAGGAACTCGAGCGCACACTTCATCCCTTCGATAACAGAGGAGGACTTAGTGGGAAATCAGCTGTTCTTTGTGGACATAGAATTATGGATTGACCAAAACCCCAAGTATGTTCGGGCCATGGTAGACTCAGGAGCGACAGGTTGCTTAATGGATTTGGCAGAAGCCCGAAAGCTGGGGATAACTCCTGTCGAGAAAACAGTCCCTGAAGATGTGTTTGCAGTAGACGGTCATGTGTTAGAATCCGGTCCTATCACCCAACATACACCGGAGTACAAGTTGTGGTATGGGGGCTATCACATGGAACATCTTTCGTTCAACCTCATCCAGGCCCCTACCTATGGAGTGATCTTGGGACTCCCTTGGCTGAAGAAGCATGAACCCTCCATAAAATGGAAGGAGCAAACTTTGGAATTCTCCTCCCCTTATTGTCAAGACCACTGCATCAAAGAGAATCCTCGACCCTCTAGGGTGCTGGCGGTTACTCACATGGTCTCCACAGCCACTGAAAAAGAGGTGGTCTTACCTAGTTGTTACCAGGAATTTGAGGAGGTTTTCAGTAAAGTGAAAGCTGAAGTACTTCCTCCGCATAGAGAATATGACTGCCGTATCGATTTAACACCAGGGTCTGTTGTTCCTTGTGGCAGAATATATGCTTTGTCACAACCCGACCCAAAACATCTTCGGGAATACTTGGATAACCTCCTTGCCTTGGGATTCATCCGACCTTCGAGATCTCCAGCAGCTTCCCCACTTTTCTTCATTCCAAAGGCCAATGGGGAATTACGCTTCTGTATTGACTACAGGGCGTTAAATGCCATAACAACAAAGAATCAATACCCACTCCCATTGATACCGGTGTTATTAGAGCAAGTGAGATCGGCTAAGATCTATACGAAATTAGACCTAAGGGGAGCCTACCATTTAGTGCGCATACGATCTGGCGATGAATGGAAGACCGCGTTTAAGACGAGGTATGGGCTCTTTGAGTACCTGGTGATGCCCTTTGGGCTCTGCAACGCCCCTGCCTCATTCCAATTTTTCCTCAATGAGGTGTTGAGAGACTTCCTAGATATCTTTGTAGTAGTCTACATAGATGACATCTTGATTTATTCTAATGATGAACGAAATTCCCTGGGAAAATGCCATCTGCCTTGACTAGAAAGAATGTTACATCTATTGGCTTTCTTTATGTTCTTTTATGCGTGGACCTATGGGTTTCACACCAGACAAAAGCGTGTCATACATCCATAGATACTGTGAAACTGCACCTTCTTCCGGCGCCTCCTTCAAGCTTCTAGTCCCCATCTGGCAAAATTACAGCAAGTAGGTATCTCCCCGTATCTTTATATTCCCTTGGATATATGTAGAATACCTAGAATTCCAAACTGGAATTATATAGCGTGTACAGAATAATTATTCGCCATGAAAATACATTCCAAATTAATGATGGCTTTTTTTGAGTAACCCTATGCAATATTCTAGTTACACACGTATGAATCTATCTATTCTTCGCCATAAGTATACATTCCATATTTATCATGGCTCTCTCATAGTAATCTCTTGCAGTATTTTAGCTGCATACGTATGAGTTTTTCACATTGAATCTGACGATTTAATAGAGATTCCAGTTTGCGAGTACAGATTGGCTCAGATTAAATCTCACAATGTGTAAGAGTATGGACACAGGCGTTTCTGGATTCATTGGACTACACATCGAAACGTTAGTCGGTTTCGCATTTAGTCAGTTCCCCTTTAAGACATGAGATTGCGACTACCTAATTTCCGGCATTTAAGGCGTGTCAAGCCGACCAGCTGGTCACTCACCACTTCCAACGGCTGCGGGACGCCGACTGATACATTGAATACGGCGCCCGCAGGTTGATGTTACAGCCCGGGTTTCATCTTTCCTCGGTAAGCGAACGGCCCCTCGACGCATACCCCTGCTTTGTTTTTTCGTATTTTCGTGTTAAACAACCAATCAAGTTTTTGTAATGGGTAACATTTTGTACCACTCCCCAGCATCGAGTATGCGTTTACCAACGGCTGCGAGACGCCAGTGAATACCTTTGACTGCGGCTCTCGTATGGTTGAAGCTACGGTTCGCCTCTTATTCTCCTTTGGTAAGCAAGCTATTTTGCACTGTCAAAATTGTTTATTAGGAACATCTCCTCGGATAGACAGAACTATAATTGGCGGTCTATTGTGTTTTTTCATCTTTAGCACGGAAAGAACATTAACGGGACAACAGGGGAAATCCTAGTTGTTATCTCTCACGTGCTGGCGACACTGCTTACTTTTTAGTAGAAACGGTAAGCGAGTTATCTGTATGCACATTTAGAATCTGGTTTTGTCCTTGTGCGAGATATTAGGCTACGTTCATCTTGGCAAGCTTGACAGCTATTTTATTTAAGTATAGGCATGCCAGTAATCAGCGGTATTTTTACATTTCCACCTCTAGTACCGTGGTGAATATTGTGGAATGTCAGCAGACATCCTGAATGCGGCTTCCTCCCGATTATGTTAGTCATTACCTGAACTTTTTAATGGTAAGTCACTGTTATGCTCTAATTCGTATCAAGGACTTAAATCAAATTCCTGATTTTCTTCAAGTTATTTTCATCTTGACTTGCAGCATTTTTGAACATTGGCTCATTGTTCGCGTAACTTGACGCATTCCTTTGATGTTTAAGATTATCGGGTAAGATCTTGCGAAGCATACCACAATATAGTATTCTTTAGCATCTAGCAAATACAAATAGGATATCAACAAAACGTTTGTGGATCCATAGACTAAATTACTATTGCGGAGCGATCATGCTCGGACACATTTAGATTGTGATAAATCCTTACAACTAAAATGGCTAATAAGAATGAGAAGAGACACCTTTACAACCCCGTTTTTGTGATATATGATTAATTATAGGATTCTCAACAAACATGAAGACTTGCAGTAAACATGTAGTGCATCTATGAGTAAAAGAAGGTTTTGTAATCGGAAGGTCAGACTGGTGTCACATATGTATAATGGGTATATTTTTTCCAGATAAACACCCTCAGTCAGGTGAGGTATAGCTCCACCCAGACGATAGGTGCTGAAATAGACATAAGGAACAAACAGAGAACACTCATCCCGTGTTTCCTCTAAGTAAGGCAATAGCATATGATTCAAGTCCTTATATTCATGCAGGTTTTCTTTCTTAGTGCAAGGTCACAACAAATAAGTGGTCTGTGTTCACATGAGCACACAGTGCTAAGTTATATTCAATCTTTGGCCAATGCTCAAAAGGTGATAGATACACTGTCTTTAATCTTACAATTGCGATTCCCTTATTTAATCTGTAATTACTGCTCAAATATAAAGTGATTAGTCTGTATCTCTTGTGGCTACATTGTTTGGCTGCATCTCGTAGGGATTTTTTTGTTATGTAAGCACAGCAATATGTATATGCACTGTTGATTGTATGATGGGAGTTGCATATGACCCCTATATGTTTCTAATTTTATATATGTTTTACAGATTGATTGTTGCTCCTGATGAAGGCGTTCTGTTAACGCCGAAACGCGCGTCGATGTTTTATATTGTTCGCCACTATTTTTATATATGTTTTTTTGTGTAAATGTGTTATGAATACATTATTTATATATAATTGATTGTTTTTTATAAACATTGGGTTCACATGATTTTGCACTAATTGTTTTTTAATATGAGGATGTACATTTATGAATAAATCTAACTTGTACTTTTTAATTGGTTGTTGTGCTTTTCATACTGTTCTTTTCCCTGGTTATATTATCAATTGTCTTTTTTACACAAAGCATTTCAGTATTTCTACATTATGAACAGCCTGATTGTTGTGTTACTCATTGAACTATTTTTGCATAACAAACTACCTGAATGTTTCATTATGCATTGCATTAGTTTGCATAACGAACTGCCTGATTGTTGCGTTACGCATTGCATTATTTTGGCATTAAGAAATGCTTGATTGTTGCATAACGAACTGCATTATTTTTACATTGCAAAGTGCCTGATTCATGCATTACGAACTGCATTGCATTGTATTAGGACTGCAGTGGATCATTTAGAATTGCTGATTAATATCTCCAGAACCTACAAGGGCTGGCTGGCCTGATAACTGGCCAGGAGGAACATTACAAATATTACAAATACGCATATGTGGTCTCATCGTTTATCTTTTTATAAAAATATATACTTGTTTCTATACTTGTGTGGAGTCCATTTGTGGTTCATCATTGGGTTACTGAGGGGTCTCTGTGAAAAGCACGACAGAGTTATTCTAGTATCTAGCATTAAACTACTGCCTTACCAAACGTTGGGCGCCATGTAGTGTAGTTCCTATATTCCCAGTAGGCTCTGCGCATTGGAATAATATATCCTATAGATGTGATTTAGGACTTATGTTGACTAGGTCTCTATCGACAGATATTAGACTTAATTGTGAGTGCCACCTAGCTCAGAGGTCTCTAGAAACTTTCTCAAGTTCACAAGAAGGGATTTAGTTTTTGACAACCGCATAAACATGACAACTTTGTTTCCCCAAGATAAAAGTGATCTTCAGAGTCGTGGAAACAATAGATAGATATTTCACTCAGTAAGTCGTGCATGCTTCGTTTCACCAGAGGTGCAGAGAAATAGATAGACTGGCGTTTTCAATAAAAGGATTTATTGAACAGTCTTCTTTCTCAAGCATAAGAAATGAACTGCTACAATCGTAAAACTGGTTGCAAAATATAATTCATACAGTAAAAAGCGTGCAATAAAAAAATACTGAAGGAGCATTGTATGGTTCCTAGACCATAGATAAATACATCCATAAATAACAGAGGCTAAAAGTTTAGATTAACAAGAATTGGTTGTAGATCTTTCTCGGTCAGAGGGCCTATCCTCTGGAACACTCTTACCCTACACATCCGAAAAGAAGAAAACTACGCCAGTTTCCAAAAGAATATTAAAACTTGGCTCTTCCAGAAACAACTGTGCTAAAACCATGCTCATGATATACCTTAGTTCATCTATATGCCAAAGGCACCGGGAAACCCTTTTTGGGTAGCTGCGCGCCATATAAATGTAAAAAATAAATGATAAAAAAATAAATAAAGTACTCAACTGGTGCTTCTAAAATACGCCTACCCGGATGTACCTTACCTAAGCTTAGTACAAGGGAAGAAGTAAGTGAGGTGTAGCATAAATGTACTATTCTTTGCCAAGAATCTGTCCAAGATTTCTCTTAGGGTCTAATCAGCTCCGTACCTTGATTTGGAATGAAGAAGGTCAGGCTCAGGACTCGATTTCCCAACAACCCGCAAGGGTAGCTTGGAAACACTGGAGATTGATTTCTCAGCCAGAGAAAAGACAGCGTCTTTCTCAGTGCTTCTGCTGGAGGGTCGGCTTCCTTCGGCACTTTCTGTAGCAGGAAGCGTCGGGCAAGTAGACAGTCGAACTGCTCCAAACCACTGTGTGTTTGCTATGGCAAGTGTGGGCGTATTTATACCTTGAAGGTACTGAGATTGACGTAAAGGTGGACATAATAACATCATCGAAGAGTCTTAGTTCTTTGAAAACTGCATGAGTTCTTGGACAAGTCAGTATTCGTGCAAGGGGAAGTCCCTAACTGCTGAAGCCGAGTTTTCCAAGAAATCGTTGTAGATTTTTGGAACTAGTGGAAGTAGCCCTGCCGTATATGGACTACATGAGCTATGTCTAAATTTGGTTATGATTCTTATGCCTATATAAGGACTAAGGGCCAGATGTAGGTAGGCGAATACCGGTCGGTAATGGCCCAAAATCGGTAAAATCGGCCGTTACCGACCGGTATTCATAAAACGAGATGTAGGTGTCAGAAATGTACCGTATCGAAAAATATGAATCTGTAAAATACCGAATCTGTATTTACCGATTACACATTTACCGAATCGGTATTTACCGTTACCTTATTTACCGAGTCCTTATTCACCGATTCGGTAAATACGGATTCGGAAAAAAAGACCATTGAGATGTAGGAAAGGAGAAAAATACTGAATTCAATGAAATTCGGTATTTAAGAGTCGGTTTTTACCATGGACTGAAAGCAGGTGGTAACCAGATGCAGGCTATAAAAATGGACCCAAAATGCAACAGTGTTGCAAGAATGGCGGCATTCTATGTGATTGCGAGGAGGCAAAGGCTACAGGCTGCAGGTCAGAGGGTATGGAGAAGGGAGGAGCAGGTGTACAGGCAGAGGATCACCCTGTTCCAATTGACTGAGCCTGAGATACGTCAGAGGTACAGGCTGCACCCCAAAACCATCTTGGACTTAATAAGGGACCTCCACCCATACCTGGATCACCCAACACCAAGGGCCCACGCCATCCCACCCCACATGCAGGTGCTTTGTAGCTTACACCTGCTTGCCTCTGGGAGCTACCAGAGTGTGATAGCTGCAGTAGGTGGTGTATCCCAGAGCTGTCTGTCCCGTTTATTCAGGAAGTTTCTGGATGCCATGACGCAGAGAATGGAACATTACATCCAGTTCCCTGACACACCTGCGGAACTTGCAAAAACAAAAACTGAATTCTATGGACTGGCACACTTCCGGCATGTGATAGGCTGCATAGATGGCACCCACATTCCCCTATGCCCACCTGCAGACACTGAACACATTTACAGAAACCGTAAGTCAACTCACTCCATCAATGCGCAGGTGATATGCAATGCTGGAAACATCATCACAGACATAGTGGCCAAATTTCCTGGGAGCACGCACGACTCCTACATCTTCCAGAACAGCGGAATATACACAAGGCTTGTTGCTGGAGATTTTGATGATGGATATCTGCTAGGTAAATAAGTGTAACGCACCCTAAAATGAATGGCAGATGAATGTGACATGCAAATGTAACTCATGTACCTCTCATTTCCTCCTAGGCGATAGTGCATATGCCCTGCGTTCCTTCGTGCTCACACCGTACCTCAACCCAACCAACAGAGCCAAAAGGCGATACAATGTGGCATACAGGTCAACTCGCAACGTAGTGGAGCGAACATTTGGACTCCTCAAGAGCAGGTTTCGCTGCCTCCACAAGAGTGGAGGTGCTCGGCAATACACCCCCATCCTGTGTTGCAAGATAACAGTGACCTGTGCCATTTTGCACAATCTTACCACCAAAGAAGGCACAGAAGTGGAGGTGACACATCATGAAAACATTGATGATGACCACGAACATGCAGATCCCCAAGCAACAGGACCAGCAGCAACAGATGGGAGATTGAGACGGACAGAAATCACACGTCGATATTTCTAGGTAATGTATGACTCATAGACAGGTATAGTGTTTGACAAGTGTAGTTTAATGGACACTACATCATCACATAGGAAAAGCCATTGTCCATCAAAGCATATGTCCATGACTGCTTGTGCTCAGTTGCCGTCACTGTGTTCAGTCGTGTGGAACTGCGGCATTGGTCAATGTTTACGTCCACGCACCACATTGTGCAATTGATGTGGCTGGCTATCAATATCTCGGCTTGGGCCAGACTCAGCATAGCTACGCCTGCCGCTCCTGCGCACCTCTGGTACAGGTGTGCCGGAGCCACTCCTGCTGGTTGACCCCTCTGTCTCCTCCACACCCGTGTCACCAGCAATGCCTGTGTTACTGGTTAGCATTTGCTCCATCGCAGAGGTCACCCTTCCCATGCCGTGTGTCAGGTCTGTGCAGCAGTGCACAATCGCATCCTGCATGGATATTGAGCATCGGCAAAGTAGTGACGTAGCTGTAGCAAATCTGTTAATTGCCTTTGTTTGCTGCCGCATGTACTGCCTCTCCCTGGCACGCTGTAGTTGATCCCTGTCCAACTTATCCGACAGTACACCCATGTATGTGGAGATGTCTGTTATCCCCTTTGATATTGCCTCCAAACTACATGCTTTGTGGCCTATTCCTTTGTCCATGTTGGTCATTTTGATATTCATGCAGCGAACCTGCCTGTCAGGATTCCCCCGGCCGCTGGTAAATCACTGCCTGCTATTTGAGTCTGAAGGGGTTGGAAAACTACATATCCCATGAGCCTTTGCGCGGCGCGCTAGTATGACGTTGCGCGACCAGAAAGAATATTATGGCGTTTCACGAAGGAAGCGCTGCCGATTATCCTGCTTGGCGAGGAGAGGTTCTTCTCGTGTTCCCGGTTACCTAACTGGCATTTCTCTGGAAGTTGGCGGCGGTAAGCGTGTGTGCGCATTACCGGATTTGTGGATTACGGAGGTGGGGCTTAGGAAGGGCCCGCAACGAGCGCTGTTTACCGGCGTTCTGTGTTTGTGGTTTGTGGATTACTGAGGTGGGGCTTCGGAAGCGCCTGCAACAAAAACGGCCCCCGGGATTCACAGCACTTGGAATACGGATTACATTGGTGGGGCTTAGGAAGCGCCCATATCGTGAGCTGTGATTGCGGTATCAGGTCTTCATATTATCGAGTGTTGTGCTGGTGCTTGTGTGCATTTTCTGTGGAACCTGGTGTTCTTGTTACAGTCCTACAAACTACCTCAGGGGAGCGCCTTGCTCCTGTCATTGCAGGACACCTAGGCTTAGGTGCCGCTTGACCATTCTAAGCACTGTATTTACCTATTTTGCGCTTACAGAGAAGGATCTGTAGAAACGCTTTATTTTGCTTTGCGCTGGGCATCTGTTTTGTTCCTTTGATATACAAAAGTACTTGGCAACAAACAATTTAGGGAATGTATGCAGCACATTAGGGTTGACTCTTTAGCCTCCTGCCCTACCCCGTGGACCTTCTTCTCATACATTTCCTCGGAGGGGGAACCTTTTGTTAGGAACATACCGAAAAGGAGTGTTATTGTCTTCATTTCTGTTCTGGGCATTGTGGTTATCTTCATCCCCAATTCTGGGTAGGTGTACCTACATTTTCTCCGTCCATATGATTTAGGTCACAGGATGGGAGTGAAAATGGGGGTTTTCTAATGTTTTCTTTGTTGTGTCTTATAGTAGAGAAAACCAGGGGATTTAGAAGCTGCCCTTTATATCATTCCTTCATTCCTGCACACCTGTAGGAGATGCAGGTGAGGTAACGTGTGGTGTATAGAATAGCACGTCTCCCAGCTGAGGGTTATAGTTGCACTCATCCCTTGCTTTCTGTATCTACAGGTTTTCGGTTCCAGTTGCCCAGCTGTTCCCCTCCGGACATATATTTTCCCCCGCTTGATCTCCTTAACAGTCTGTGACGTTGATAATCAGACTTGGGATGATCTAGAGGTGGGCCCCCTTTATAGCATCAATCCAATCCTGAGGAGCAACCACGACAGATCTGCCTATGCACGGCTAACAGTGCTTTGGCCTGCACGCACTGCACTTTGACCATTGTGGCCTCCAGGCCACAGAAGATGCTTTCACCTTCCTGCCCCTCACCACCCTCACGTGCCCTCCTGCCAAGGACACTGGTGCGCGCAGCGCCTGCTGTAATCTGTGGTCTGGCCTTGTCGGCCACAGGAGCATTTGTTTGAGGTACAACTTCCTCATCCTCCGAATCAGAGGTTTGCAGGATCCTCTGAGGGGGCTCATCAGTTCTACTTGCCCTTCCCTGCTTGGCCAACCTGGATGTTGCTATGGTTGTAGGCATTGTGCTTAACAAATCAGGAGACCCAAACAACGAAGGTGATTGTGGGACAGGTGTTGTGGCTTGCTCTGGTGATGAGGCTTCCTGGGTGGTGGTGTTGCCTCCTTCTACAGCGCTGTGACCTGTTTTTTTCTTTTCTTTCTCCCTTCTCCTAGCTGCTGGTGCCCTCTCCTCCCTTGCTGGTGCTGGGGTGCGTGAGGTCTCTCCTGTGGAATCAAATTGACATAGGGTCAATGTTTTTGTTTACTTGTGTGTATTTCTTAAATAAATCATTTACACACCTTTGCACAGTGTACATTGTGTGTTTGATGATGTGTGTGGCATGCCTTGCAGAGTCTTGTAGTGTATGCATTGCATCTATGTCCTCATGACTATGTGTACCATGATGCATTGCTGGCACCAAGTATGAGCTGTGCAGCAGTGTAATGTTTCTACACAGTGGGGTACGGGTTCAGGTTATTGTTTGTGGATTAGGGTACATGTCTCTTACCTTGTTTCTTTGTTGCTTTAGCTGTGCTGTCCAGGTCTCCAATCCCATGGATGCATTCTGGCTCCATAGTGGTTTCTACAAGCTCCTCCAAGTCAGTCAGCTTTGGTGCTTTGTCCCTGCCACCTCCTGTCAGTCCAGCATCCTTTTTTAGTGCAGTAATCTTCCTCTTGGCTATGATGCGCAGGTCATACTATCGCTTTTTGATGTCCTCTATGTCCCGGTGGGTCACACCAATGGCATTCACGTTGCCCTGTATGCCAAGCCATATGTTCCTCTTCACAGTCTCTGCAACATGCAGAGACTGTCTCCCGAAAATCTGGTTGTAGTGGCTTACAATTTCCTCCACTGCCACCTGAAGTTCTTCTTCGCTAAACTTGATCTTTCTCTTGCGCTCCCCACCATCCTTTGGGCCTTCATGTGACTCCATTCTGTAGCACTGCTTGGCTGTGGATGCTGTGCTCCTCTCTCCTCTGCTCAATTGTTTGTTCAGTTGGTGAGCACCTGCATGGGTGTGGCCACTCCCAGGTACTGGGGAGGGGTGCTTCATTCTGATTGGTTGGATTCTGAGGGCCTTCGTTGTGGGGTGTGTAGGGTGTCCCTGATTGGTTGGCAGGCTCACATGTCGTTTTTTGAAGTTTCCGAATCGGAAAATACCGAATCGGTAAATTCTGATTCGGTAAATTCCGATTCGGAATAACCCATTCATTCCTATGGGCCAGGAGGCCCAAAGGAATGCATGGGTTTCACTGAATCGGAATTTACCGATTCGGAATTTACCGATTCGGTATATTCCGAAATGAAATACCGAGTCATTCCGAATCGGTACGTTTTACTGATTTTTTTGCTACATACCATTTTCCGATTCTGAAATACCAATTCGGTATGAGTCGGTATTTAAGAATCTGTAAATGGAAATTACCTACATCTGGCCCAAAGTGATTTATACCTATATAAGGGAATGAATCGAGAAAATTACAATAGGGTCCTAAAATGGTATACAACAGGTGATAAATCAGATATATCTGATACTGGTTTTAGTGGTGTTCACACACTGCTTACTGTGCATGGACTGCTGTCAGTGGATGTTGCATTATCTTTTGCTAGGTGTGAGTCCCCCTGGTGTCCAGCTGAGATTGCTATGTGATGTGTTTGGATGTGCATATGTTATGAATTTGTTGTTGAGGGATGCAGTCTTTAGCCGGTGTTTGCTCTTTCTACTGACAGGTCCGTGTATGTAATGTTTTTGCATGACATTGTATGTGATGAGAGTGTGCATTTTCTGCACTGTGCCATCCACTTTTGAATAGTTAACTTGTTATCACACAGTGCTGCTGACTTGTATTTTGTGTATGAGGCAGAGTAAGGGAGTGTGAGCTGTATCAAGGACTTAACATGCAGACTGACCAGTTCCAATGTTGTTAATCTGCACAGCGACTCTTCATTGCTTCAATCACTTACATTTATTCACATGAGTGAAAGGCAGGTGTGAGGAAGAGGAGGGTTGTCATGAGTCTCAGGTCAGAGTTTACTGCTATCAAGATGGCCTCTTTCTGACACTTTGGGATTCATTCAATAATTTATAGTCGGTGCTACCTTTGTTGAGGTGGAGTTATAGTGTTGAGGTGTTCTGTGAAGTGGCAGTGTAGCAGTGGCGGCTCCTCTATGGGTCTGTTTGGGCCCGCCCCCCTGCTTTCTCGCCGTGCGAGAAGGCAGAAACAAATGGTAGTTATTAGGCAGAAGTTCCTGTTTGAGAGAGTGGGCGGCGTTACTCGAGGGCAGAGTGGAGTGGCTTTCAGACTTCCGACTCCCGCTGTCGCTGCATTTGAATTCCTCTGGGCTGAGCTTGTCATCAGGAAAGCTGCAGGCAGCCTCCCTCCCTTTTACCGCAGCCAGCGCTGTGATTGGTGCGCCGGCTGCCCCACCCGCATCATTTCTTTCTGTATGCTGAAGCATACAGAGAGAACAGGGAGAGTGGGAGGTGTTACTCGAGGGCAGGGGGGAGTGGCTTTTCCACTGTTGTTCATACTGACTGCTTGGGCAGCCTGAGGCCGCCCAAACAGACAGTATTAACAACAGTGGCAATGCAATGTCCAAACTGACCAGGGCCTCCTTATAAACTCGGGAGCTAAAAGCAGGACCCTGGTCAGAATTAAGCGTGAGCGCAAAATCCGTTCCGCTCGTGGATTTCAAGGATTTTCGGTAAATCCGCAATCCGCGAGCTCCCACGAATTTACCAAAAATCCGCGAATCCGCGAGCGGCGGATTCGGGGGCCAAAAGTTCAAGCCTTCAAGCTTGAAGTTGTTGTTGTAACTATTTTAGGATGGCGCCGGCAAGCTGCCACCGCCATCCTAAAATAGTTATTAAGTTAGCTTCAACAGGAAGCACTAATAGATAAAATAAAGCAGGTGCTCGAGCACCTGCTTTATTTTATCTAATAGTGCTTCCTGATGAAGCTAATTTAGTAACTATTTTAGGATGGCGCTGGCAGCTTGCCGGCGCCATCCTGAAATAGTTACAGGATGATGGATGGACAGCTCACTCAAGGGACCCCTGCGCACATCGGTGTGCATAGGAACACACAAATGGCGCTGGAACTAGTTGAAGCTCAAATTCAGTTACTCATTCATCAGCCCAAAAACAATCGTGAGCATCGTCGAGGCTGGGCAGGTGTGCCTTCTTCCCAAATCTACAGTTGAAAATCAGCAGTGATGCTGGATAGAGGCCTTTGTATCCTTAACTTTCACGAGCGTAATCCTCGTGCTGTTCCTGTGACCAGGAGCTTCTTTCTCTTGATCTGCTGCTTTGATCGGTCTCTGACCTTTTATACACACAAGAGGCATGGATGTGAACTCACATGGAAGCCCCGCCCGTTTGACCCCGCTCACACACTCGCGGTGTGCACCTTCTTCCCGCCATTTACCAACTATGATGGACAGCTCCCTCAAGGGACCCCTGCGCCCTTCGGGGCGATTGCATAGTAACACATACATGGTCGCTGGAACTAGTTGAAGCTCAAATTCAGTGACTCATTCATCAGCCCAAAATCAATCGTGAGCGTCGTCGAGGCTGGGCAGGTGTGCCTTCTTCCCAAATCTACTGTCAAAAATCAGCTGTGATGCTGGATAGAGGCCTTTGAATCCTTGACTTTCACAAGCGCAATCCTCGTGCTGTTCCTGTGACCAGGAGCTTCTTTCTCTTCATCTGCTGCTCTGATCAGTCTCTGACCATTTATACACACAAGAGGCACTTGAACTCGCACAGAAGACCCCCCCATTAAAAAAATCTGCAAAATCCGCAAATCCGCAAATTCGCAGATTTTGCGGATCCGCAAATCCGCAAATTCGCGGATCGTGGATCCGCGGAATCCGCCCATGGCTAGTCAGAATGTAGCGTGCCGATTGCGTATGTACCGATGAAGACTCGCAAATCTTTTATAACTGCTTGGGCAGCCTGAGGCCGCCCAAACAGACAGTATTAACAACAGTGGGCAAGCCACTCCCCCCTGCCCTCGAGTAACACCTCCCACTCTCCCTGTTCACCATGCGGGTGGGGCAGCCGGCCGCACCAATCACAGCGCTGGCTGCGGTGGAGGGGAGGGAGGCTGCCTGCAGCCTTCCTGATGACGAGCTTAGCCCAGAGGAATTCAAATGCAGCGACGGCAGGAGTCGCAAGTCTGGAGTCTCAGTCAGGATTTAAGAAAAGCGGGAAGCCAAGGTAAGTTATTTATCCCATCCACTCCGCTGCAACAACCCCATTTCCACCCCCTCACCCCCACGCCCGTAATGCCGGCCCAGACTGCCTGACCATCTGTTGGCTGAAACGGACTTGTTTTGTTTTCTTTATTACAAAAGCCAAAACCGTGATTCATATTCATGTTCAGTAAGGTGCAGCAAGATGTATTAAAGTTGTCAGTCAGTAGAGTTGTTGCTTCTGAGGAGTTAAATATGGTACGTTATACACTAAACCAGCCTATCTTCTAATTGTTAAGACTTGAGTAAAGGCCGTAATAATATTTACTTTGTTCTAAAATACCGCTATCTTTTTTTAAAAGTAGAGATTTTTTCATCAGGCAATTGGGCAGCCGTGCACTGTCCAAGCTTTTTGAAACCGGAAATCCAAGTGTCAATGTGTTTAACAAATCTAGCGAGTGAAGAGTATTAACGATGCTAATAATGTTGTTATTCGGTTGTCCAATTAGAAATATACACTTGTCGATGTTTTAAAACAAAATACATTGTTTATAGAAATACATGTGTAAGGGTTTGTGCAAACACACGTGTATATTTTTTATTTGATCAGTAATTTTTCTTGGAGCAGGAGAGAAATTAAAATGTGTGGGCATCTGTGATGTAAAGAACGGTAACAAGGCAATGCGATGCTAATACCTTTTACCAGCGCCTTTATTTGAAATATGCTTTCCAGCTGTAAAATTCTGTATCACGTCTCTGCCCCAGTGAATGCATTGGGATTTAAATGCTTCAGAATAACAAAACATCACTAGACGGTTTAGTCGACTCCCATGTGTATAGAATGATGGCTGATTGCTGATAGTGCCTCAGTTTGTCGGGCAGGTTCACGGTGCTTCGCGAAAGTGACAAATGGATGGTAAAGCTGGAACAGGAGCAATAAGACCCTTTCTTTTTACAGGAAAGTAGTAGTACCGTATTACCATACCTTTGCTTGTGGGTTCGGGTGAATAAGGAGCATGTGAAATTTCTGAGCTGATCTTATTTACTGGTCACAGCATTAACCCCTTGCATGCTTGTGATGGAACCATTCCATCACAAGCCTCGGGTGAGCTGTGCTTGTGACGGAACGGTTCCGTCACGGCCCGCTCGCCGCGCCTGCGCGGCGCGAATTCCGCGCCTGCGCTGACAAATTATTGGGCGGGCGGGTTCGTGACGGAACCGTTCCGTCACAAGCACAGCTCACCCATGAGCCGTGACGGAGCGGTTCCTTCACAAGCACGGGACCGCCGCGCGGCCGCCCTACCCCCTTAGTGCTGCAGCGGAATAGCCGCCGCAGCGAAGGGGTTAAGTAAATGCACTATTGTTTGTCAATATTATTGATGGAGCTGATACATTCTCATTAGATTATCTGATTAATGTGATGTTATAATGCTTTTGTAACACACTAAAACTGTATATATTTTATTTTTTTGAGCTGTAACAAAATATTTATATAATGAAACGTTAATATAGTGTTAAAAATGGCAGGGAAGCCACCTTCAAGGAGAGTGACTGGCAGATATTAAGATTATGATGAAAATTGTCTTAAGTACATAACATTCCCTGAAGTTACTGCGCTTGGAAATGCAATCCATACCCCCTTGATACGGAGCACTTTCATCGATAACTTTTGATATAAGTTCCTTCTTGGTTCTCAGTTGGTGCTATACCAACGTTTACCCCCTACCACTTTCAAATGTCACCAGCCGTCACTGCAGTGTAGTCAGTGTTGTTGATGTACAGGACATACTCACATGGGGTCATTTAGTTCAGCAGTACACATGTGAGTCAAATGCACACTGGGGCTTACTTTGAGTTTGCTTTTTGAGTCAGAAATGTTGTACAGTGCTGCATGGTATGGGCTGTCATTATGTGGTATGGTCTGCCATGGTATGTGATGAGCCTACCAATGTTCTACTTGGGGTGTGTGCTGAAATGTGATTATGTGGCCGTGGTGGCTAGCTTCATATGTCATCTTCCTTGGCTCTCTGACTCATCCAACACCTTGTTGGACTACTGTTAAATACCCTCACACACTCTGTTTGCTCTGCCCTCCTCTGTTCCACATTATATGTGGAATGACCCTTATTTGACTTCAATAATGGCTTTTATCCTTTTGAAGAGACTCTTGCCTCATCCATCACTCCTGTTGCTATACAATTGATGATGATCCTACTGAGATGTCACTATAGACAGTGTGCCTGCACATGACTCCTTGCATCTGATATGCTGTGCTGACCGGAGGCTCTTTTAGAATTTTTGTGGGGTGGAGGTTGTTATGAGGATCTTGCTAGCCTGAGACGATGTGCTGGACTCTGACAATATTGCTGCCAAGTTTTTCCTCTGCTTCACCACTGCTGTGAAATGACCCCCACAACCGGGCTAGATGCCATAATTTCTATGGAGATGTAGTGTAGTTCCTATATTCCCAATAGGCTCTGCGCATTGGAATACCATAAACAGCAGTGTAGACGTAGGACTGAGGTCATCTAGGTCTCTACTGACTATGTTAGACTTAATTAGTTTTTGCCAGCTAGCTCAGAGGTCACTAGAAACTTTCTCGAATGAATAGGGAGGGGTTAACTTCCCTGATTTAGACAAGAAGGGATTAGCTTCCGACAACCATATAACATGACAACTTTGCTCCCCCAGAATAAGGAGTGTATCTCTAGAGTCGTGTGAAAACAATAGACAGCTATTTCACTCAGTCAATCGTGCATGCTTAGTTCCACCAGAGTGCAGAGGAATAGGGAGATGGGCGTTTTCAATAAAAGGTGTTATTTTATTGAGCAGTCTTCTTTCTCATGCAAGAGAAATGAATTGCCACAATTGCAATACTTATCATGAAGTAAAGTGCGTACAGTAAGAGGAGTATTATGAAATAATACTGTAAAAGCATTGATATGGTTTCTTAGCCAATGATACTTTAAAATGGATAAAAGATTTACATACATAAAAACATTGACTAACGAACTCAACTGGTGCTTCTAAGATACGCCTACCCCAGTGTACCTGACCAAAGCCTAATACGTGGGAAGGAGTAAGTAAGTTGCAGTTTTAAGTTAAGTTAGGTTTTTGCCAAGAATCTGAATCAAGAATTCTCTCTAAGGTTTGAATCAGCTCCGTACCTTGGTTATAGAATGAAGGAGGTCTTGTATCTCGTTTCCCAGGACTCGATCTCCCAGTAACCCGCAAGGGTGACTGGAAAACACCAGAGCTGGATTTCTCGGCATGAGAAAGGGCAGCTCTTCTCCAGTGTGTCAAAGGGGAGGGGCGGCTTCCTTCGGCTCTCGCATCAGCTGTGATTCGGATAAGTAGATAGCCGCTCTGCTCCACACCACCGTGTGTTTGCTTACGGCAAGTGTTGGTATATTTATACCTGGAAGGTGCCGTGTTTGACGTAAGGTTGGACATAAGACGTCAATAAAAGATGTCACTAAGAACTGAATGTTCCTTTAGTGTTCACAGGAGTTCAATGACAAATCAAAACAAAAGACATGGGGAATTCCCAGGTTGCTGAAGGTTTGGTGTGTCGAAAGAACTCGTTGTGCTCTCTAGGAATCTAAGGAAGTAGCCTTGCCGTATTTGGGCTGCGTGGGCTATTACTGAATATGAGCAAGATTCGTATGTCTTCATTAGGGCACGATTTATCATAACCGCATAAAGACATGAATCAGGAATATTTAATTAGGGTCCTAGATACATTCACAACAGAGATGGGTGCCCTCGATGCTGCGGTGACAATATACCTACGTGCATGACATGGGTACTTTGACTATGGTATATGTTCTTTTGTCCACCAGGGTGTCTGATGTAGGCAGGACACATATTTCAGTGTGACTGTTGTGTGTTGTTGTTGTACAGGGGTTGCATGAGGGGAGATGTTTAACTTACCTCTGATGTTGACTGCAATTGGTGTTTTATCTGCTGGTAGTGGATCAGGTACAGCAGCAGCAGGGCTTGTAGAGCAGGATCCATTATGGGCAGGAACTTGTAGAGGTGTCCCAGACTCAAGTTTCTCTCTTTGCAGTGTGATTCCGCCCTCTCAGATGAGTTTGTTTTACCGTGGCATACTGATGGGCTGTTTGACACATCGTGATCTGTTTGGTGGTCGGAACATCATTCCGCATGGCGGGCTTTCTCTATTGGCCCCCTCCAGTACCATTGAGAAGGCAATTTGTGGCAGATCCAGAAACACTGTGACGGCTGAAAAAAGGGCTATATTTGCCCATTGTAATATGGCGGTCGAGGGCAGTCGCGAGGCTCGCTCCCGGAGTAACTAAATGGAAGTTTTCTGCCACCGCTGAGGTCCTACAACTGCCATCGTAATCAGCCCCTCTGTTATTTGATTTTTCAAAATGTTTCTTTTGAAGTTATAAATGTTTCTTTTCTTAAAAATGAGAAACATGGACCATTGTTGTGTTCATGCTTTCATTTCTAAGGCGCAACAAAAAAAGTTGTCTCTGTGACATGTCTGTCAAAATTAAAAGTTCACCTATGCATTGAATGCTCAAGACTAAGCAAAATGCAATATCAATTGCTTTTCTAGTTAACCTCTAGGCTATAATGAGCACTTAGAGATTGTTTACATACAGATGTTACTGCAGTGACACTGCAAGTTAAGTACTTTTTCACTTCTACTCTTTACGCACTTACAATTTATGGGCCCCATGTTATTCCTTGTGGGAATTTAATTATATGAGTAGGCTTTTCAACCCGTCAAATCATTTTTTTAGATACCGCTGTTGCAGCTCTGGCCTACAGCAAAATCACAACTGGAGGAAAAGTGATATTGTTGACATTTTGACCATATCGCTCCAGTGGCATCACACGAAGGGATAAGACAGCAACTTTCATCCCTTAGTGATATTTTTAAACATTCGTTATTGAAACTCAGGTTGGAACGCACTGCTCTGTTCTTAGCATCAGAGGAACAGGGGTGGACCTTGTTCACTCTTATATCAACAAATGAATCCAGACAACTAGCTGGAAAGCTACCTTAGAATTCTGAATTATGTGCATATAAGTACCTAGAAGCATGAGCTACCCCATAAATGGCACCCTTGGCCTTAAGTTTAATGAGAATGTTTGCCAAAAAGGCCTGCAGAAATAACAGTGTTTCAAATACCAAACAACACAATTGAAAGCGCCTATTTCAGGCGAAAAACATGAATGCATATGTTAAACAAATGCATAAAGCTGGCATTAAACTCCGTGGGTTAAAATCTATGCCTTGCAATCAAAAATGCCCTGCAAGTGACAACTTTAATTTCCTGCTAGGCCATCTCAGCCTTCATCTTACCTAGGTCGGGAAATTGAGTTTCATTTAATTTGGTAATAGTAACATCTATATTATACTGTTCTTAGAAACTGAAGAAGTATGATATGAAGCACAATCTAAAACACATCGTTACTGCTTTTGTATTGTTGTTGTGAGGCATGTCTTATATTACTCATGGTCTGCTTAAATATGACTTCGAAGTGTCACTAAAGGTTCAGTAAATTTACCATACAGAATTTCCATGTTTTCTTCTGTCACTCTGTGTTCCAAAGAACAATAATTTGATGCCATCTTACCGAGTAAAAAAAATGTATCCCACTGTTTTCCTACTGCTTTAGACCCTATTACATTTTGAAGGGTATGAATATTAACCTTCATTTGTCAAAATATTAGGCTAATGCTAGGTGTTAACAATGTATTCTGTGTCAGATTCAGATTGGGGTTTTGAGTATGCTTCTCAAATCACAGCTTTCCATTCCGCCGGGTAAATATTGTTTCAGTTCAATGGACAGCATTTTTCTTCCGAGTGCCATTAAGACCCCATCCTGCCTTCCTCTCTGTGTGCTGACAGTGCCACTTTGATAAGGCTGGTTGGTTCCATTTGCATCGGACACCTCTTCTGCATATAGATTGATGGCTTTAATCAGCGAATCAGGAGAAAGACTTGGGCATAAATCAAAGTCAGTCTCTTCCTTTCTGAGTTTCTGATTTCCTTCGTGTTGATGCGATGGAAAGATGTCGCTTAAAGGTGAAGCTCAGGTGAATATTCTGCTTGATCTTTGAAACGTCACTAATGCTGGAGTATTTCTATTTTCAGCGCCATGTTGCCTAAGCTTCTTCTATTAAGCACAAAAGAGTTAACCCCAATTTTTCCACTTCTTGCTCACTGAACGAAACATTTGATGCGACCCTTGGTAATTTGAGATCCACCTGACGCCTGCCATCTTCAAAGAGTAGAAAGTATTGTAGAGCGATCGATCATGTATATTGCATTCTAGTTTAGGCAAGTTACATAGTGGGTGTTTTGAAGTGAAATTATATCTGATATATATGCAAACAAATCCTGTTGCCTGAGTCCACTTTCCCCAGAGGGCGGGAAAACAAACAGGTGCGGACCACAAGCAGCTTGTTGAAGTGAATGCTTTATTTCACAATGACCACCTCTATGTATATATATATATATATATATATATGTATGTATGTATATATATTTTAACAAAATAATAATAAATACAGCGCGTCGCCCCCTCAGATGGTAAAAGATACTCACTTGATGTTGGTGCCATATGGGGAAAAAAGAAGCAGTTCCCACTGCGCGAAGGTGGTTTGAGTTGGATTACCATCTGTCTCCTGCTTTGGCCTGCCGGAGGAAGTGTGCTTTCCGTGGCCAGCAATGTTTGGGACACCACCAGGTGTATGAGTATGCGGATCACTGTATCTGCATTTACGGCAGGAAGCACAAAATCCTGACATGGATAGTTGCATGTATGGCACATTCCTAAGCCATGGAGGATGGGCCAGTATTGTAAACCAATCAGTGAGGATCTACTTGGATTTATTTCTAACCTCCAGGTGTAATATCTTTTAAAGTGAAGCGGGCACTGAGGAAAGCCACGAGGCTGAAATGCGTCTACCCAGCGTTTCACGAAGACAGAAAGAGTTTGGGCCATATGTAGGTAATCTTTAATTACCGATTCTTAAATACCGAATTTTACCGATTGGGTATTTAAGAATCGGTGAATAGTATGTAGGTAAAAATTCGGTAAATTTTACCGAATCGGTAATATTCGGTATTACCTATTCGGTATTTACCGATTCGGTAATTCCCATTCATTCACTATTACCAATTCGGTAAATACCGGATCGGTAATAGGGGGAACATATTCAAGGGTGGCAGGGTGTCACATTGACACCCTGTTGCACCCCTGAATCGTGCATGTGTGCACTTGTGGCACACATACATGACCTAAGGGCATGTATGTCTGCCACATGGCACTTTAAAAAAGGCACAAAATAGCTTTTTGAAGGGTTTCGATATTTACCACCATCTTGTAGTTGGTGGTAAATAACGAATCCTTAAATCAAAAATGCACTCACTTGAGTGCTCCCTACATAGGATTTAAGGATTCGGTAATTTACCGATTCCTTAAATTACCGAATCGGTAAATTACAGAATCCTTAAATCCAGCCACCTACATTAGAAAAAGCGAAATACCGGTCGGTAACAGCAAATTTACTGATTTTCTGCCATTACCGACCAGTTTTAAGCTAGCTACATATGGCCCTTTGTCTTTAGCCTGAATTGCAATTAATATTCAACCTTTTGCCACCGGGCAGTTGTTGGACCTGTTCTTTTGAGTGAGATTGGACTCTATGTTAGACCGGTAGCAAGCACTGTTTCCCGGCACGCCCTTTCATTTTGGTGCAACGCGCCTGGCTTGCAAAGTGTGGACTTTGTTAAAAAATACAGTACGTCACCCTCTCAGATGGTACAAGATAATCACTTGTTGTTGGTGCTATATGGGGAGAAAGGAAGAAGTTCCCACTGCATGAAGGTGGTTTGAGTTGGATTACTATCTGCCTCCTTTTTTTTGTATATATGGGAAGGTGCACCAGAATGAAGTCAGAGAGCTCCAAATATATTCAGAATATCCTTGATTGTGCTTGAAGTTAAAACATTGGACATCAGCCAACGCATTTCATTCCACAGCTGGAACTTCGTCAGGGCTTAATTAGTTCAATCCTGGTCCGAGGTCTGTGTACATAAATCAATGTGAACAGAGATCCAAACAGATAAGAACAATACCAAAACCGCTAATAAAATAGGTTGTGGACATATAAGTTCTATAATGTCCCACAATCCTCCACGCGCCTTGATTCGCGTTAATGACCCAAAATGTTGGTCCAAATCCTCCACATCCAAACAATCGCAATAACGCAATGGACAAGATTTGTCTGTGGGCTGTATTGCAGGTGGCCAATGTAGCAGCCAATCGTCATGGTCACTATCGGCGCCAGACATTAGGAACTGAAGTGCTGAACCCTGGTCAGCCACATTCTGCCTTTTTCTTGGATTTATCATCTGCCTCCTGTTTTTGGCCTGCCGGAGGAAGAGTGCTTTCCATGGCCAGCAATATTTGGGACACCACAAGGTGTATGAAAATGTGGATCAGTGTATCTGCACTTACAGAGGGAAGCACAAAATCCTGACATGGATCGTCAAGGTATGGCACAATTGATGTTGGTGCCATATGGGGAGAAAGGAAGCAGTTCCCACTGCGTGAAGGTGGTTTGAGTTGGATTACCATCTGCCTCCTGTTTTGGCCTGCCGGAGGAAGTGTGCTTTCCGTGGCCAGCAATGTTTGGGACACCACCAGGTGTATGAGTATGTGGATCACTGTATCTGCACTTACAGCAGGAAACACAAAATTCCGACATGGATCGTTGCAGGTATGACACAATTGTAAGCCATGGGGGATGCGTCAGTATTGTAAAACAATCAGTGAGGTTGTACTTGGATTTATTTCTAACCTTCAGGTGTAATATCTTTTAAAGTGAAGCTGGCACTGAGGAAAGCCGCGAGGCTGAAAGCGTCTGCCTAGCGTTTCATGAAGACAGAAATACTTTGGCTGAAACGCGTCTGCCCAGCGTTTCATGAAGATAGAAATACTTTGTCTATAGCCTGAATTGCAATTAAAAGTCAAACTTTTGCCACCGAGCAGGTGTTGGACCTGTTCATTTGAGCTGGCATATATAGTAGTTAAAGGTGCTTTCACTGTTTATTTTTTAAGCCTGCATATTCAGTAATCCAATGAAAGAAAGAGGTGACACAGCAGGTCCTAAATCAATTACGTTATTTACTTTCTTTTTAGGTGCAAAGCATGCCCTTATACATACATACATACATTCATATAAATGTATATATATATATATATATATATATATATGTATATGTGTATATATATTAATATATATATATTGATATATCGCCAGTAGGTAGTTATAGTTAGGACCTAGTTTCCATAGGAAATGCGCAACATTCTATTTGGAATATCTTTGGCGCCGGTTGACGAATCTTCGCGAAATTCTCCAAAAAGATGGCCCGCTCCTATCCTGAACGTTTCGGGGTGATTCGTCAAGCGGGGGCTAACAAAAAAGGGGCGTCCCAAAATGTGTTTTCCCATGCAATTTTCCATAGGGACATTTAGCCGCGGCTACAGCCCGAACTGCTGAACGGAATTAAACCAAATTTGGCAAAAAGGTAGAGTTTGGTTCACAGTTCAAGCTTTTTGTTAAATGGTGTAAATCCGTGCAGTAGTTCATGAGAAAATCAAAAGTAAAATCATAGATATATCTATGGACGAAGTAGGGTACGCCTATCCTCTGAGGATCATATGCGTACCCTTACGAGCACGAGCTGCATGCTAATTGGCTTTAACATTATGTACGTGGGGGGCTCACAGCCCCCCTGCAGCCCCGGGGACCGCCACCCCCAGGGCTTCTTTTAAAAAAAAAAGAAAAATACCTGTGTGGGGAGGCTCAATCCCCCCCACACACCCAGGGACCGCCACCTCCCTGGGGCACTACATTTTCAAATTTGGGGGTCCGTGACAGACCCCCCAGCCCCGGGGCCCACCACCCCCCAGGGCTTTTAAATGTTGGGAGGGGGGGCTGCGCGGCCCCCTCCCAGCTCCTGCAGTGTCCCGGGGTGCCTACCCGCGGGACATTGTTGCTATGGTAGGGCGAGTGCCTCGCCGCTCCCACCCTACCATAGCAAACTGCTTTGGTTTTTGGAAGAGAGAGCAGGAAACCTGCTCTCTCTTCCAAAAACCAAAGACAATTGCTTTTCTACATGGGGAGCAGCATGTTAACTGCTCCCCATCTAGAAAAGCAATGCCTGCTTTTGCAGAACACGGGGAGCCGGCAGGGACCGTGGGGAGATTGGGGACCCTCCATGGTCCCCAACGGAGTGGGCCAGCCCTAGGAGATGGGGTCCGCAGGGCTACAAATGGCCCAGTAGGGGGGCCATGCGGCGCCCCCCTCCCAACATTCAAAAAAATAAAATAAAAAATGGCGGGACCCGGGGCCAAAAGTGGCCACAGGAGGGGGGCAAGGCAGCCCCCTCCTAATACATATTTTTTTTTTTAAAAGACCCATGCCCCGGGGGATGGGGTCCCGGGGGCAGACTATGGCCTTGGGAGGTGGACGACGCGGCCCCCTTCCCGATTTTTTTTTTAAATAAAAAATTAGAGGCAGGCCCTGGGGGATGGGATCCTCAGGGCCCAAAAATTTGAAAAAGTAGGGGTGCTGCACAGCCCCCCCTTCTTATTTATTTATTTTTTTAAATACTTGCATTGTGCCATAGGCCACGCCCCCTCAGTGCACCACTCTGCAAACGTGCCCCCTTCGCATTTGCACAGGGGGAAATAATTCCCCTTGAATACTGGGGGTCCCTCAGGGCCAACTAGCCCACCAGGAACCTCCAGTATGCTCCAGGGGGCTGCATTGCAGAGAGGTGTTCTGAGGCCACGCCCCTTTTTACATCTCTCTGCAGCCTTGTGGTGCTTATTGGGGGTACCTGGTGGGATAGTTGGACCCCAGGGACCCCCAGGAATCAAAGGGACTTAATTCCCCAACTTAAAACGCGCCACGGGGCGCGTTTGCACAGTAGTGAAGGGAGGGGGCGGGGCCTGAGTTCACATGTGTGCAAAACGCGCTGTGGTGCGGTTGAAGTGTGGGAATTAATTCCTTGTCAATACTGAGGGTCCCTGGGGCCCAACTAGCCCACCAGGTACCTCTAGTAAGCACCACGGAGCTGCGTTGCAGAGTGTTGTAAAAGGCACGTGGCCTCTAAACACCTCTCTGCAACGCAGCCTCCTGGCGCATAATGGAGGGACATGGTGGGCTAGTTGGACCCCAGGGACCCACAGGATTGAGGAGGAATTAATTCTGTAACTTAAAATGCGCCACAGGGTGTGCTTGCAGACCTATCACCATAGGCCGCGCCTCCTTCCTTCACCACTTTGCAAACGCGCCCCGTGGCGCTTTTTAAGTTGGGGAATTAATTCTCTTTCAATACTGAGGGTCCCTGATGGCCAAATAGGCCAACAGGTTTCTCCAGTATGTGTCAGGGAGCTGCGTTGCAGACAGGTGTTCAGAGGCCACTCCCCTTTTTACACCTCGCTGCAAAGCAGCTCTGTGGCGCTTACTGGGGCTGCCTAGTGGGCTAGTTTGACCCTAGGGACCCTTAGGATTGAAAGGGACTTAATCTCTCAACTTAGAACAGTGACAGTGTGCATTTAAACAGTGGTGAAGGGAGGGGAGGGGCCTGATGTGATGTGTGCAAACGCGCCCTGTGCTGCGCTGTAAGTTGGGGAAAAAATTCCACTTCAAACCTAAGGGACCATGGGGGCCAAGTAGCCCACCGGATGCTTCCAGGAAGTGCCACTGCGCTGCGTTGCAGAGAGGTGGTGCAGGCCGTACCCCTTTTTACACCTTTCTGCTGCAGCTCTGTGGCGCTTAATGGATGTACTACGAATTCCAATTTACTCACCTGTTATCAGGAGAGACCTCAGTGCAGCATCTTTGAGCCCAGTACTGATCCTGAAAAGTAATTCTAACCATACTTACCAGTAACTTGAATTTCCTTCCATAGGCTAACATTGACTGGTTTCACTTGGAAATTCTTCTAAGTGTGGAGTTATGCAAATTTAAAATATTCACCTAAAATCATCAGAACAACAAATTCCGATGTACTCACCTGTTATCAGGAGATAACCCAATGCTGCATCCCTTAGCCCAGCACTGACTCTGAAAAGTAATTCCAACCATACTTACCAGTAACTTGTATTTCCTTCCATAGGAATCCATTGTCTGGTTTTCACCAGAAAAGTTTCGAAGTGTCTATTTTCACAAACTACAGATATTCCTAAAAAATCGCCTGAATGACTTAAACGCATTCTTTCAACTGTTTACAGGAGATGCAGCAGTGCTGGATCTAGGATCCACCACTGAGTATGAAATAGTAACGATAACACTACTTACCTGCTAAGTGAATTTCCTTCCATAGGGTAACATTGACTGGTTTCACTTGGAAATTCTTCTACGTGTGGAGTTTTGGAACTTTAAAATATTCACCTAACATCAGCCGAACAACAAATTACGATTTACTCAGCCGTTATCAGGAGAGACGTCAGTGCTGCATCTTTCAGCCCACTACTAATTCCTGAAAAGTAATTCTAACCATACAGTAACTTGAATTTCCTTCCATAGGCTAACATTGACGGGTTTCACTTGGAAATTCTTCTAAGTGTGGAGTTTTGGAACTTTAAAATATTCCTATAAAATCAACCGAACTACGAATTCCGATTTACTCACCTGTTATCAGGAGAGACCTCAGTGCTGCATCTTTCAGCCCACTTCTGATCCTGAAAAGTAATTCTAACCGTACATACAGTAACTTGAATTTCTTCCATAGGCTAACATTGACTGGTTTTACTTGGAAATTGTTCTAAGTGTGGAGTTTTGGAACTTTAAAATATTCCTATAAAATCAGCCGAACTACGAATTCCGATTTACTCACCTGTTATCAGGAGAGACCTCAGTTGCATCTTGCAGCCGTCTTCTGATCCTGAAAAGTAATTCTAACTGTACTTACAGTAACTTGAATTTTCTTCCAGAGGCTAACATTGACTGATTTCACTTGGAAATTCTTCTAAGTGTGGAGTTTTGGAACTTTAAAATATTCCTATAAAATCAGCTGAACTACGAATTCCGATTTACTCACCTGTTATCAGGAGAGACCTCAGTGCTGCACCTTTCAGCCCACTGCTGATCCTGAAAAGTAATTTAACCGTACTTACCAGTAACTTGAATTTCCTTCCATAGGATATCATTGCCTGCTATATAAAATATACATACATTAAAAAATATATCAAATTAAAAAAAACAAATATTACAATTTCAATATTTAAAAAACCCTTTTTTTCAATTTATATTAAAAATATGTAATGTAATTTAAAAACTAAAATATTTAAAAATTAATAGTTTAAAACAACGTAGCAAATCAGTATAAAATAAATATAACAATTAATACATTTAAAAATTATCATTTACAAAACCTTTGAGATTCACTGAAAAAACCATAGGTTTCAGCCACCTTATAGTTAGGAATTAGCATTTAAAAAACCTTAGAAATTCACTAGAAAAACCATAGGTTTCAGCCACGTTATAGTTAGGAATTAGCATTTAAGAAACTTTAGAAATTCACTGAAAAAAACATAGATTTCACGCATGTTATAGTTAGCTGGACATTTCACTCATACAAAACCATTGAAATTCCATGTTATAGTTAGTTCAGCTAACTATAACTCGCGCGAACGCAATGCACTGCTGATGATGTCACTTATTACATCACTCATGACATGGTCAGTGACATCACTCATGACATCACTGATGACATCTCAAATGACATCACTGATGACATCACTGATGACATCATCCTTGTGAAAGAGTGGCAGACCTCCTCTCACCGTAATATAACCTTTGATACACACATTCAAAAATAGAAACTAAAATTTTCAAAAAAATGGAGATACCAATACCAATTACAACAACCTATTCAGTAATTCAAACATCTACATACACATCCACTCATTCACCAACAGTTCTATATAGTCACTCATACATGTACTCACTCATCATACGTACTCATACACCTATAATCCTGTTACACACCGACACTCATCCATAGAGTTACTTAAACACATACTCACACATGCAAATAAACTATCAAACATCCATTTACTTGCATATATAGCTATACTCACACCACTATATTTACTTCTACAGAAACGTACACATACTTACTCTCTTAAACAATCACATAACAACAACTCACATATACTAGTTTAAAACATATGTAGTTACTCATAAAGATACTATTGAGACAGTCATTCACTCACTAACACACCCATAGACACACTCATCCACCCATACAGTCCTGCACACATGCTGTCTTCAAAACAAATACAAACAGTGAGTCAGTCATTCATGCATGGCCCACCACATGCTGAAGCAAGCTCCAAGGCCGGGACTCTCATCCTTGGCAGCCAGAAGGTCGCACATTTGATTCTTGATATTAAAGTCACCTCCAAGTATAATGCAAGGTGTCCATGTAGCCAACTCCACATCTAAAAATTCAAAAATTTCAGGGCCATCCCCTGTGGAACCATATATAGAACCTAAAGTTATCCATTCCTAGCCAACCATACATTCTACCAGAGCCCATCTCCCCCAAGCATCCTCTAATTTCTTCCTAGTAGTGGTGCCCCTTCGCCTTGCTAGTATTGCCCCCCCCTATTCCTAGAGCCTTGTCTCGAGAAGGCTAAGACTACGAACCTCAATTGCTCCAAGAGATGTATCTCAGATGCCATAATATGCGTTTCTTGTAAAAGTAAGAAGTCAACTGCAATCGCGACTCGATCTGAATAGTGAGCCCTGCCGTCCGCGGTGTAAGCCGGAGGCAGCGGTCAGCAAGGGCCCACAGCCACGTGGCGTTGAGTTGAGCTGTACAGTTAGTGACACCAGAAGCACTCAGCGTGTGCGCAGCCTACGATGATGCGTGGCCTGGGCTGGCGGGCTGCATTGGTAGCAATGTCTTTTGTCTAATGAATTATGCCTTAATAAGGGTACGTGGCGATGACTTGTGGTGTACTGAGTTAGTGGTACCAGAAGCACTCAGCGTGTGCGCAGCCTGCGATGATGCGTGGTCCGGGGGGGCCGCACTGGGAGCAATGTCTGTTGCCTACTGGACTGTCTCATCTGCATTCGCGACTCGATCTTAATGGTGAGCCCTGCTGTCCACAGTGTACATCGAAGGCAGTAGTTTGTACAGACATAATTCTGAGGTGCTGTGCCGCTGGGTTCGCAGGGGGCCTGTGTCGAGGAGGCCGGTGGTCAGATTGGCGGCCACATGGCAGGGTGAGGGCAGCCGCTCTGACAGATGTTTTGGCCTTCCCAGAAGTGAACCATTCCCAGAGCCCAGGCCTATTTATTCACACTCCTATGCTGGAGTGGCGTACGTTGGACCAGCCGACTCCCCTTCCGGTTCCTCTTACATGGGGGGCGACCCAGCTACATGACCGAGATTTTCCCCACTGCCTGAGGTAACATGGTTGAATCCACTGTCCACAACACTACAAGCACCAGCAGTATATGTACACATGGAGAGGTCTGTGTGCTGCATATGAGGTCTGTCCAGAACATCACCGGCGATTTCTGCAGTTTTCACCAGGTTGAGAATGGGATGATAATTCTTTCGCCACTTTTACTGCGCTAAAGTGTAGATAACTCAGCGATAAGTCCTTGAGAATACGCCCCATCCTTTTTTGTTTTGTTTTTTCATCCAGAATCGTGCAGCCAGCTGCTTTACAAAAAAAATAGTCAACATTTTTTGCCCATGGGTGTTTTTGTGGGATCCCCTGAGCAGGCCTAGGGGTTCAGGGTGTTTGTACCCTGCCCACTTTTCTTGTTTTTTCATCTTTCTTTTGTGATTCGCATGTAGCTACAATAAAGACCTAATAAACACAAGGGCTCATTTTAGAGTCACTCTATAACCCAGCAGTGGGGACTTATTGCTGAGTTATCGGCACTTTAGCGCAGCAAAAGAGGCAAAAGAATTATCGGTCCATTCTCGAGTGGGGGCACACTGCCACATTGCCCACAGGCTGACGGTACCAACACAGCGGACTATCTACATCCTTCCGCAGACAAAGCTGCTGGCTGTGCTGCAGCTGTTGCCCTCTGGTACCTTCTAACTAACAACTGCCAGAGTCGGAAGAGTCTCACAGCCAGCCCTAATAAAGTTCCTCACACGTCTTGGATGCATGTCCACAAAAACAACGTAGGGCCCCTGTATCCGCACCACCCACTCGTCCTAATTTGTAGTATTCCAGCACAACTAATCCTAACCCCAGCCGTTGCTTGACGCCTCTGTGCTCCAGATCCAATATTGTAGTCACTGAAATGGGGGTGCACCAGGTCATAAAGTCCACTAGTCAACAGTAGTGGAAAAACAGACATTTATTACAAAAACATAAATTAACAACACAAAAACATCAAACAAGTAACATTCCCAAAGGGGAATATCAAAAAGGCAACTTGTGGATCCAAATAACTGTAGATCGTCCTGGAAATCCACATATCCACATTCAGAAACCTGTTGGATAAATGGTGAGAATGGTCAAGGGTTAGTATGGTCACAAATGTGATATGGTACAATGTCTTGCACTTGGACAAACCGGAATGCTTACTGGTATTATCAATCCTGCACAAAATGACCGTAACAGAAGTTTGTGTGGTCATAACCTTCGTCGGAAAGAAAAGGAACTTTACAACCACACGAACTTCTGTTACGGTCTCATTATGCAGGATTTATCATAAATGTAAGTATCACAGTTCATTTCAAATCGATACATCTGCATCTTCATTTTACGCACACTGTGCAGGGACAGCTGGAGACCAAGCAAGGTAACCACACCATAGCAGGCTCCCTGCATGTGTTGGGGCAATTGACTGCACACATGTACTACGTGTGCCCGCTGTCGACACTGTACACAATCACCGCAACAGAAACCACATGCATTCTAACTATGTGCAGGCAAAAGTGGACCACTGGGGCCTGTACAAAAATGTCGTTCCAAACTTCTCAGGCAGTGTGCATGATTCCTACATCTTTCACAAGCATCCTAGCACTAGTCCCTAGACCAGTCTCCTAACCAGCGATGACTGCCCGACCCTGCGCACCCTGACCTCAATGCTCACTTGCCGGCACCGGCGTGTCTCCAAGAGGGTCCACCATGTTACAGAGCAACCTCCTCAGCCGTCACACTCAGGCCCCAAGCTGATCCTGCTGCACTGCGCCGAGGAGTCATGTCTGTGTGTTATACATGCAGTTCAGCTGAGCTCACAATTCAAATCGGGTTAATGATTGTCAGGATGGTGCATCGCCGAAGCTACCTCCTCAGCTGTCGCTGCATTCCGCGG
The DNA here is from genome assembly GCF_964263255.1 of Lissotriton vulgaris. Classification (NCBI taxonomy): domain Eukaryota; kingdom Metazoa; phylum Chordata; class Amphibia; order Caudata; family Salamandridae; genus Lissotriton; species Lissotriton vulgaris. The sequence goes on from NC_141697.1 coordinate 383,128,210, forward strand.
CACAGGCCCACAGCGCATTCTGCTGCACGGTGCCGAGTAGTCATCTCTGTGTGGCATACACGCGGCGGTCCAGTGGAGCTCACAGTTCAAATTGGGTCTTGATTGCCAGGTTGGTGTATCAAGGCCTACGCATCATCGCAGGCTGCACACAGCTCAGCTCTACTGGCACTAACTCAGTTGAACTCAAGTCATCACCGCGTGCAGGAGCCCCATGTCAGGCAAAGTGCCTCGGCTGCCACCAACTCTGTGTATTTCAAGTCATGGGAGAGAATGGAAATTGCCTCCAGAATGTGCGCCCGCCCCTTTTTATTGGCAGGATGACATTTCCTGTGATGCCTGTGCTGCATGGGTGTAGTGTGGGTGTAAACTAGCCATGAGGGTGTGGCTGTGGCATGCTGACGACTAAACCTGTGATCAGCAGATCACTACAGGAAAGATCTGGGACATGTAGCGTTGTCATTCCTTCCCTTAAAAAGTGTAAGCAGAGTGGGCTGGCTGAAACGCGCGTCCTTCATGACTTCACCAATATGGCGGTTTCAATCCAATCACCCACTGAGATAGGTACACAATAGGTGCGCAACTCCACTTTTTTCTCCCCAAAAATATATTTTAGTATTTAATAAAAAAAGAAGACATTATATACTTTTAATTACAAACACAAAACATTACAAAAACTATTTTTAGAATATTAAAGTTAGAAAATATCACAAAGAAAAATCAAAATTATTGAAAAAAACATACGTTTAATGAACATTACAATTATAAATTAGCATTTACAAAACCTTTGAAATTCACAAAAAAAAACACAGGTTTCAGGGATGTTGTAGTTAGAAATTAGCATTTAAAAAACATTCGAAATTCATTGAAAAAACCATAGGTTTCAGGGACTTTATAGTTAAAAATTAGCATTTAAAATACCATAGGTTTCAGGGACGGTATAGTTAGTTGGACATTTCACTCGTACAAAACCAGTGAAATTCGGCCGTTATAGTCAGTAGAGGTAACTATAACTCGCACCCCTGCAATACACTGCTGATGATGTCTAATATTACATCACTCATGACATGGTCAGTGACATCACTGATGACATCACTGATGTCGCTGACCATGTCATGAATGATGTAATATGTGACATCATCAACAGTGCATTGCGAGGGCGTGAGTTATAGTTAGCTCTACTAACTATAACGGCCAATTTCTCTGGTTTTGTATGAGTGAAAGGTTCAACTAACTATAACGTCCCTGAAACCTGTGTTTTTTACAGTGAATTTCAAAGGTTTTCAACGCTAATTTCTAACTATAACATGCCTGAAATCTATGGTTTTTTAGTGAATTTTTAAGGTTTTTTAAATACTAATTTTTAACTATAACGTCCCTGAAACCTGTGGTTTTTTCAGTGAATTTCAAAGGCTTTTTAAATGCTAATTTCTAACTATGCCTACAGAAGTAAGACATGGAGAAAAGGAAGAAGGGTACAGAAGGAAGCAAGAGAAATGCAGAAAGAAGCAACAGAAGTCCAGAAAGAAGAAGAAAGGTGCAGAAAGCAGCAAGAGATGAGCACAAAGAACCAACAGAGGAGCAGAAAGAGGTCTTTTTGCTAAAACATCATGTGCCCCCAAGTTTTTGCTGAGAGGTACTGGTGGTAACTGACTCTGACTAACCAGGCCAGGAGCCAGTGCTATGATGAAAGACACTTAGAATACAATGAAAACACCTATATACACTAGGGTACACTATAGGTTGGGGTACCCCTGTGATTGGCATGACCTCTCCTGTAAGGCCCCAGTACATAATAGGGCAGCGGGATTAAAACTACCTCTAACTAAGAGGTGCAGAAAGAGGCAAGTGGGGTGCAGAAAAAAGCAAAAGCATGCAGAAAGAACCAACAGAGGTGTAAAAAAAAGCAATAGTGGTGCAGAAAGGGGTAGGAGAGGTGCACAAAGAGGCAAGAGAGGTACAAAAAGAGGCAGGAGGGGGTGAAGAAAGAAGGAAAAGAAGTGCTGAAAGAGGCAAGAGAATTACTGAAAGAAGCAATAGAGGTGTAGAAAGAAGCAAGAGAAGTGTAGTAAGAGGCAAGTAAGGTACATAAAGAAGCTAGAGCAGTGCAGAAAGAACCAACAGAGGTGCAGAAAGAGAGAAGAGGGGTAGAGAGAAAGGCAAGAGGGGTACAAAAAAAGGTAGGAGGTGTGCACATAGAGGCAAGAGAGGTACATAAAGAGGTAGGAGGGGTACAGAAAGAAGGAAGAGAAGTGCTGAAAGAAGTAATATGGGTACTGAAAGAAGCGCAAATCGTGCAGAAAGAGCAAGAAAAGTGCACAAAGAGGCAAGAGACTTATACAAAGAGGCAAGAGAGGTACATAAACAGGCAGGAAAGGTGCAGAAAGAGGGAGGAGGGGTGCAGATAGAGGCAAGAGGGGTGCTGAAAGAGTAAAGAGGGGTGCAGAAAGAGGCAAGAGATCTGCAGAAAAAGCAACAGAGGTGCTGAAAGAGGCAAGTGAGGTGCAAAAAGGTGCAAGATATCTGCAGAAAAAAGCAACAGAGGTGCTGAAAGAGGCAAATGAGATACAGAAAGAAGCAAAAGAGGTACATAAAGAGACAACAGGGGTGTAGAAAGAAGCACGACAGGTGCAGAAAGAGGCATGGAAAGTGCAGAGTGAAGCAACAGAGGTGCAGGAAAGAGGCAAGTGAAGTGTAGAAAGGAGCAAGTGAGGTACAGGAAGAGCCCACAGAGGTACAAAAAGAGGCAAGAAAGGTGCAGAAACATGCAAGAGAAGTGCACAAAGAGCAAAAGAATTGCTGAAAGAAGCAACAGCGGTGTAAAAAGAAGCAAGAAAAGGGCACAAAGTGGCAAGTGAGATGCAAAAACAGGCAGTAAAGGTACAGAAAGGGGGAAGACGAGTGCAGAAAGAGACAACAGTGGTGCAGAAAGAAGAAAGATAGGTACAGAAAGAAGCATTGAAAGTGCAGAATGAAGCAAAAGGGGTGCAGAAAGTGGCAAGAGAAGTTCAGAAAGAAGCAACAGAGGTGCAGAAGGAGGCGAGAGAACTGCAGAAAGAGGCAAGAGAGTTGCAGAAATAGGCAAAGGAAGTACAGAAAGAGGGAACAGAGGTATAGACAGAGACAAGAGAGGTGCAGAAACAGGTAAAAGGGATGCAGAGAGGCAAGAGGGGTGCAGGCATTTGCAAGATATGTGCAGAAAGAAGCAAGAACAGTGCACAGAGGTGCAAAAAGGTAGGTGAGGTGCAGAAGGAGGCAGAAGTACTGCAGAAAGAGGTAAGAGAGTTGCAGAAACAGGCAAAAGAGGTACAGAAAGAGGGAACAGGTGGGCAGACTTGAAGGACTGGGTTCTTTAAGACCCAGCGGTGCCAGGGCACAACACCTGAAACCTTCGTGGGTAACCTGCTCCGGCGTACGAATGACAGAGACACGGGACACTTCCTTCGGCGTCAAAGATTCAAGGTTTATTTGCTGCAGGGAACACAGATATCACGACAAGTACAACTCGTGCAACTTGGGGAGACTGCTTCAAATTGGTTCTGTGGATCGCTCCTTTTATACAGTTTTTACCCATAGGACAACATGGTACACAAAGGTTTACAACCCGGTTCCCACCATTATCCCCCAGAGGGGTCGCTTTGGTCACTTTGATACACATAAGGTCCGGAACATAAGTGCGGAAACATTTGGCAGTTCCCAACTGTAAAAACCCATCTTCCCAACATTAGTGCATTCCAATCGGCAGTAAAACAGATCGAAATAGGAACAAAGACAGGTGCAGAGGAAGACGGAGACAGTGGGGAGATCGGAAAGGGTGTAAAAGGGGAGGTATCGGGAAACACGAGATGCAGGCATCAAAGGGACGTGCCTAATGAGATGCACGGCTGAGACAATAAACCGGCACAGCGAGATGAGCCTCGAGCGGGGCCATCTGCCTTACAGTATCATCCCCCTCGTCATAAAGACACTTACAAAGGACATGTGTCTTCCGCAAATATCTTGGGAGTCCCAGGGTCGCGAAGCGGACAGCGTCCGTTCGCTGGCTACTTGAGGGCAAGAGACAAAATGGATGCCGTATCTAAGATGGAACCCGTGGGTACAGATGAAAAACCCACATAACAAACAAACGGTTTAAGTTAGCACAGCGAAACTGCGCACACTTACTAAACTCGTCATTTGCGGTTCATAGATACCAGACTCGACCATATTCGTGCGAGTCAAAACCACCACTTACAATTGTCACGGAACCTCAGACGCTCCTTTTGCCCTCATGTAGGCAAGCACTAGTCGGAATCATATTCGATATTCATCAGACCATCGAGATGTTGCTGTAGCATAGCTCTGTCCAACCGAGTCCCCTTGGTAACAGGTGGCTGTCTCATACACGTTGTAGCACAGAGGCCACATAAGGCAGGACCGCACTGCACACAAAGGCAACACGTGAACAGGAACACCACAACGACTCCGATGATCATCAGAATCTTCCAACCCCAAGTCGGCATCAGGCCCCAAAACCACCCAAGTAGCGTCCAATCCCCTACATCCACGTGTATGGATTCGGAGATCTTATGCAACTTCGAGATGGCTTGATAGACAGTCGGAGCGTTATCAGGAATGAAAATGCAGCAGCTCGAATGGATCACCTTACATACCCCACCTCGATCTGCTAAGATGACATCTAAAACCATACGGTTTTGTAACGTCATAAGTCTATCCGCCTGAAGTTCAGTGGTGATATTACCAAGGGCACTGGCAGTAATATTAGCTGTTGATTCTACCACTCGAGTCAACTGTCTCAGGTTCCTACTATTAACCATAGGTCCCCAAAACGGGAGGAAACCCTTGAAAAAGTCTCCTGCCTCTTGACCGGCAGTATCCTCTTCGCTAATTACGCCTCTCACAACTCTAGTCTTATGATAATCGGCATCTACAGTGAACGTCGGAGGCAACAGATTTGCAATGAAGCATGAGCCCATGAAGTCAGCGGGCAACCATGCGTATGCACGATCATGGCAGATAAAGTATGTACCCTTGGCAGCCAGAAACACAGGGGACGAGAACATCGGCAGAATGTAATTTTCAGTGCAAGCACTCGCTCCAAGTCGGGCTTGCGATCTTCGGCCACGACCTATGAGACAAAAATTACCAATGTGGGGTACGACCCATATCGGAGGCGAGCTTTTAAGCTGCTTTTCACTGGTGAACACACTATATTCGCCTCTACTTAGGACCCTATAGGCTTGTACCTCTTCTTCGGGAATAAGCGAGGGATCATAGATATCGCTATCTAGGTCCTCTATTGCTATCGACAAAGGTTTTTGATACGAGGTAGGACCAGAGTAGGGAGAACGTGGTTCTCGAATGGGGTGGAAACCCAGTGCGCTTCGAAACATTGTCTGAAATGCTCGAGCAGACCCTTGGGAACTATACGGTAACACCAGATATGGAATTCCCTTATCCGTAGTATGTGGCATCAACCCACACACCCAACAATTAGTAGTGTTAACCACTAGCTGATGCTGATGAAGGAGCTGAATAAAGGAATTATTGCGGAATTCTGCACGTCTAGCCTGCTCGTGTTCAGGTAGGATATGAAAGGAATGAGGAGAAACAGTGGAGGTAAGTTTAGGGTCAGGAGTAGGAGTGGGTGTAGCAGAAGGTAAGAAGTAAGACATCGTGTAATACACCCCACCCGCCAATAATGCAGAAGCAGTCAAAAACAATACGAATAATTGGAATATAAAACATTTGGTACGACTGAGTTGCTGCAGCTTGAATCTATGAGCCTGAGCTCCTTCCAAATCCATCAACTTCGAGAATGCCATTCCCTATGACCGTCCGCAACGTTTCTTGACGCACTTCGTTCTGTGTAGCAATAGTCAATCCCTAGGAATTCCCAGGAACCGACGGTCTTTAACCTAGCGTCAAGACCTACTATCCAGAAGGAAGTACGCGCGCGGCCCTACGGCCTTTAATGCACAATATATATATGTATGCAAAACAATGTCTCTCAGCTGTGGAAGCAAAAAGTATAAGGAATAAAGCTCAATGTTTATGTACAAAATAATTACAATGGTACGAATGTTCAAAACTGATCACGGAAAACGGGATAATGCAGTTGTCAATACAGCAAAGCAGGATCTTTTATTAGTCTTTAGTGCTAGATCGCAAAAAGTATCGGGTTTTCCCAGGACGTGTCTGTTCGTCGAACAAAGGATCCGTTGAAGGGACAGCGTCCTGTTGATCAGCTGAATGTTTTGGTCTTGAGTCTTTTGCTGACAATTGTTCAACAGTGTCTCTCTGCTGCACTGAGGATTCTCCGACAGGTTGTGCGTCGCTAAAAGGTACAAACGCCGGCAATCCTTCGGTTTCAGTTGATGCAATGCCTTTCCTCACCCACGAGTCTGCTGGCAACGGGATGGGGACTTTCTTTGTGTGGGTGGCGTGCACCCAATTCTTCTGCCCCTCAAGACGAACTGCAGTTCTCGTGGCAAGGAGGACCTGGTAGGGTCCGGTGAACCTCGAGTCCAAGTTGTTCTTGCGCGAAAAGTTCCGCGTCACCACCCAATCTCCGGGCTGGAGCTGGTGGCCTGGACCCTCCGTCCGCGTCGGCAATGCTTCGTGAACCTGTTGGTGAATTAACCTCAGTTTAGTAGTCAAGTCATGAAGATAATCGATCAACATTGGGTACTCAAGATCACAGAAAATACCTGGCCTAGGAACCCCCCAAACATTCGCAGGACGACCGAACACTATTTCATAGGGACTAAGCCCTACTCTGGAGTGTACAGTCGCCCTAGTTGACAGTAATGCTAAAGGTAAAGCGTCAGGCCACGAAAGACCAGTCGTAGCCTGAATCTTCGCTAACTTTAGTTTAAGGGTGCCGTTATACCCTTCAACCAAACCAGCTGACTGGGGATGATTGGCGCTGTGGAATTTCTGATTAATTCCAAGGCCCTTACACACACTCTTCATCACACTACCCACAAACTCACTTCCGTTATCTGACCACACGACTCTAGGCATTCCATACCGAGGAAAATATTCCTTCAGTAGGATTTTCGCAGTAGACAAAGCAGTATTGTCTTTGAGAGGATAAGCCTCGATCCATCGGGAGAATGCGCAAACCACGACTAAAACGTATTTCAGGTTATTGCATCGCTCCATATGGATGAAGTCCAATTGGATCACCTCAAAGGGACATGAAGGGGGAGCAAAACTGCCAGGAGGAGTTGGGGTTCCTTTGCCAGGATTGTACATCATGCACACCATACAATTCTTCACCAGACGTTCAGCACATTTCGTGATACCATCATTCTTCCATACAGGAGACAACAACTTACAAATACCTTTCGTGCTAATATGTGCTAACCCATGCGCCATTGTCACAACGGCCAGCACATACGCATCCGGTAACATCCATCTTTTCTGATCAGACAAATCAATCCAACAACCATTCGCATCCAACTTTCCCGTACTTTCTTTCCACTTCGTCTTTTCAGCCTCGGTGGCCTCATTCTGAATTGCCTTTACACTCTCGATAGTGTCCTCACACATGCTCGATTCTGTAGGCCACCTAACCGAACTCGTCACATACATTCGAGTGCTAAGGTTCCGGGCAGTCTCCTTAGCAGTCTCATCCGCAAACGCATTACCACGACCAACATCATCCGTCACCTTACGATGCGCACTACATTTAACAATCGCTACTTGCTTAGGTAACGTCAATGCATCCAAAAGATCATTCACAAGCTGGCCATGCTGAATTTTCGTACCATGCGACGTCAAGAAACCTCTCTCTCTCCACAATCGTCCAAAACTATGCGCGACGCCAAATGCATATTGGCTGTCGGTAAACACATTCACACGTTTCCCTTTCGCTAACACACACGCTCTAGTGAGAGCGATCAGCTCTGCAGCTTGGGCAGAATTCTGATTTAATCTTGCAGTCTCAACAACAGTATTCAACGTTACAACAGCATAAGCAGTAGTCACATCGCCATTCGGCAACTTAAAACATGACCCATCCACATATAATGTGCCATCCGGATCTTCCAATGGGGTGTTTTTAAGGTCCACTCGACCTTTTGTTTCTTCTTCCGTCCTCAAGTAACAATCATGTTCTGCTACTTCATCTGACTCTGTGCTAATTGGTAACAAAGTTGCCGGGTTCAGAACATTACAACGTTTTATTTGAATGTGGCTTGCCAACAGCGTCAACTCGTACCCAGACAACCTTGCACTCGTCAAGTGCTGAGTTTTCGTCCGATTCAAAAGAGTATCGACTGCATGCGGAACCATCACCGTAAGCATATTATCCATGACCAATCCTGCTGATTGTCGGATGGAGACCGCGGCTGCCGCTGTTGCTCTCAAACAACTCGGCAATGCTCTAGCTACCGGGTCCAAGGTCGAGGAAAAATATGCACATGGACGTTGCTTACCACCAAAAGGTTGGGTTAAGACACTCAAAGCACAACCTTCTCTCTCATGAACATATAATGTAAACGGCTTGCTGTAGTCGGGAGTACCCAACACAGGAGCCGAACATAATGAATCACGCAGCTCAGAAAAACTTTTCTGACATTCTTCCGTCCATGGTAAAGGAGTCGAAACATCCTTGCACGTAAGAGCCACTAATGGTTTCGCTAGCAATGAAAAATTTGGAATCCATTGCCTGCAGTACGACGTGATACCTAAAAAGGCACGCACATCTCTTTGGGTTTTTGGCACAGCCATGCGCGCAATTGCTGCAATTCTCTCTGGGGTCAACCTCCTTCCCTCCTTTGACAATAAGTGACCTAGATAGGTTACTTCTTGACAACAATATTGGAGTTTAGAAGGGGACACCTTATGATTCAACTCACAGAGATGTTGCAGCAACGACACCGTAGCAATTTTGCAAATGGCCTGAGTATCAGCAGCCACCAATAAGTCGTCGACGTATTGGATTAAGGCCGCACCGACCGGCAACCTAAACGCATCCAGTTGACCCTTCAAGGCTTGACTGTAAATCGATGGACTTTCACAGTAGCCCCGAGGAGCGCGTTTGAACCGGAAGCTGCGTCCACCAAGAGAGAAACCGAAGAGGTCTCTGCTCTCCTCGGCAATCGGGATGCTGAAAAACGCATTTTTCAAGTCAATCACCGAAAACCACGATGCAGAAGCTGGAATCAGAGTCAGTAGCGCCGTGATGTCAGGCACAACAGGAAATTGAGGAACCACAATTTTATTCACCTCCCTTAAATCGATAACAAAACGATAAACAGGCGGTTTTGAAGGATCAGTACGTTTAAGAATGGGCAGTACAGGGCTGTTGCACACGTTTCCCCGAGTCTCTTCAATGACGTCTTTCTCGATCAGATCATAAATGATCGCTAACAGTGCTCGTTCACCATCAAGGGAGATACGATATTGTGGAATACGTGGCAACCGCACATTAGATTTCAACTGAACAACATAAGGGGAGATATCAAGTAGGCCCACATCGTTGGGACCTGTCGCCCACAAAGACGCAGGAAGAGAACTCAATTCCGGTGGAAGCTTGTCGAGAGACAAGTACATGGGAGAGACAACCCTCTCTCCCAACGTAAGCTTTACACCCGCAGGAGAACAATACAAAGTTGCATACAAACGTTTAAGCAAATCCAGGCCCAAAAGATTTTCACCACAACCCGTGGTTAAAATCAACGGAGCTTGAAGCTCACGAGGCCCAATTTTAAGGGGCAAAGGGCACGAAACTGGATTGCTAACAGGGGCGCCAGAGAATCCAACGGAAACATTTGTTAAGCCAGACAAAGGTGCGCCAGGGAGTTTCGAATGCTTAATGGAACTTTTCGCTGCACCAGTGTCCAACAGAAAAGGCTCAACGACGCCCGATGTAGCAACTGCGACGTAAGGCCCTCTCTGATCAACCGGAACTGATACCACTCCCTCTCCTTGTCTTTGGCTGTCCTAGTAATTACTGTCGTCAGGTCCCTGATCGACGTAGTAATCGTCTACATTGTACTGCGCAGATCGTCCTTGCGATGATCCACGTTGATCGAAACAATTATCGGAATTCGATGAGTTATCTGAACGATCGTTCTGAGCACCACGACCTCTACCACGTGGTGCCTGCTGCGAACCACCACGACCTCCTCTCGATGAGTTACCACTATTACGTTCGTTTAGAACAGGACAATTGAATTTAATGTGACCCTCTTGTCTACAATAAGCACATTGATTGTATCCTAACGAGGATCTTTGGGAAGAGGAGTCATTACGAGTTTGGGATCGGTTCGATTGCGGCTGTGATCTATTTTGTTGCGAATTATTCTGATTCGAACGTGGAGGATACGCTTGCTGAAGCAGCACTTTAGTTTTTAGCTCTTTCGTCTTTTTATCAGCACGGTCGCTCTCCTCTTTCTCTCTATTCTCATAATACTGTGCCGTAGCCAATATCTGAGCTGAGGTAGAAACGGCCCATGCACTTTCCGAATTCTTTAATTTATTGCTCAAATCGGGCAGCAAGTTTGAAACAAATTTATCCACGAACAACCTTTGACCACCCTCAGTGCTCATATCCTGACCACTATGGTCGATGAATGCTTCCTCGAAACTCGTAAAGAAGTCGGAAACACTCTCGTCCTTCTTTTGCTTACAAGCTGACAATTTGTCCCAATTTACCCTCATAGCTGGCATAAGAGTTTTCATTAATGTTATAATTCTTTGAGGAAGGTCAATAATCAGCTGGTCGGGTTTAGTAGCAGCCGCTTGTCCGGCATCTGCTGCTACAATGGCAGCCCAAGCACCACCTAATTCATTCGGATGGTTTTCATGACGAATCTTAGCCCATACCGGTTGCGGTACGACATTGCCGAACAACATATCGATATCGGCAAGATTCATTACCGTAGCATCTACGAGCTGCGATAATTCTTTGTAATACCCTGTAGGATTTTTGCGTGGGTCAGGCAAAGATTGCTTCACCTGTAACACTTCTGAGCGTTTCCATGGGAGATGTATCCATACTTTCTGGAAATGCGCCAATACCGGGGGTTGAGCATTCGGATCAGCTGGTATCCAAACCGGTGGAACTTCTCGCATAGGAAATTGACCAGACTCATCTGGCTGTCTTTCAATATCCTCAACAAACAAGGCTTGAGGTATAGGAGTGGGACGAAAAGATAGCAACCGTTCAACGGCTCGTCGAACGTTGGTATCCACTATCAGTCCAGCCGAAAACTGAAGCTGTAAATCAGACAACGCGGTCAGCACCTCGTCAGGTGCGTCGGCCGATATCTGATCACGAAGGACCTTGCACATTTCCTCAAACACAAATCTCTGGGTTGGTATATTGAACTGACAAAACGTGTCGAGTACAATACGTGGTGGATTTCTAAGGGGGTGCGTCATCCAACCCATCGCCATGTTATATAGCAAAGCACGTTCCCTATTACCTGGAAGCTGACTACGTCTCTGAGGACCATCTGAACCAGCGGACCCAAGAACAGGTCCGAGCGAATGAAAGAAGCTAGCCGCAAGAGGAGAATTGCGACTACGAGTAGAGGGAGAAGTATAGGACACAGGACTAACAAGTGAAGGATTAGAAACAGAAACAACAGCAGGGGTTAATAGAGCAGGAGCAGTAGCGTGAGCAGGAGTATGTGGAAGCGGAGGAGCAGTAGGAATAGCAACAGACGAAGGAGCAGGAACAGTCAGAAGAACGGGTGCAGGTTGAGGAACAGGCGGAGGAAGAATAGGTGCAGGAACAGGTACAGGGGGAATCACAGGGGCTGTGGTACCCTGTACGTACGGAGGTGGCGATTTCATAAGATAGGACATTAAAGGATCCTCAACTGCCTCATCCTTCTTTTCCGACTCCGTAGGCAAAGCAGGATAGCACTTATTTATAGTCATACGCTGTAATCTGTCAAACACTTCCTTTTCCCTAACCTCCTTATCATGCTGGAACTGCTCTGCTTTCTTTACAATGGTACCAGCACTATCTCTCTGATTTCGCTTAGTCTGTCTGATTTCTTTCTGTCGGGCTTCTTTACGCCACAACCGAAAGGCATCAAACATGGCCGGCCTTGACTTTTTCGCGAACAATTTAACCTCTAGATTATCTAAGATCGGGGCCTCGAAGCTACCATGTGGTGGCCAGCGAAGGTCACCGTCCTTCTTCGTGTATTTAATCCAGTAATCATTAAAAGTAATCGGGCCTAGCCCATGTTTGCTGTACAGTTCATAAGTGGGAGTTCCAACCGGAGGTATCGGACACGAGTCCTCCAGTCGGGAATCCGTACCACAAGGTCTGAAACAACTAAACAAAGTACTGCGACCAGGCATCTTGCACACTAGCCGAGTTTCACAAACTTCAAGGGTTACGGGATTTACCAAGTCCCAGCAAAGAACAAAACCCTCGGTTTTTGGCGGCTGCAGTCGTCAAACAACACAACAAAATACCAAGAACTACAAATGCAATGGAACCATGCAACCACTAAGTAACCACAACCAAGAACTTCTGGGAGCGACCCACAAATACTTAACTCAAAGATCGATGGCGTCTCCAGGAAGGCCCGTCAATCGTCTCGCTCTACCAAGGTCTACGCCAGGCGCCAAAACAGGTCTACAGTCAGGGCAGCAGTCCGTCGCAGCCGTCAGGAGGCGGGAATCTTTGCGGGAAAAGTCTTCGGGCCACTTGTTTCGACAACAGGATCGATGAAGCGGAGTGCACCTTCCCTCGGAGATTTCACACGAAGTTCCTCACGATCGTCGGGCTTGGACCAGTACCACTGATGCATCCCCACGTTGGGCGCCAACTGAAGGACTGGGTTCTTTAAGACCCAGCGGTGCCAGGGCACAACACCTGAAACCTTCGTGGGTAACCTGCTCCGGCGTACGAATGACAGAGACACGGGACACTTCCTTCGGCGTCAAAGATTCAAGGTTTATTTGCTGCAGGGAACACAGATATCACGACAAGTACAACTCGTGCAACTTGGGGAGACTGCTTCAAATTGGTTCTGTGGATCGCTCCTTTTATACAGTTTTTACCCATAGGACAACATGGTACACAAAGGTTTACAACCCGGTTCCCACCATTATCCCCCAGAGGGGTCGCTTTGGTCACTTTGATACACATAAGGTCCGGAACATAAGTGCGGAAACATTTGGCGGTTCCCAACTGTAAAAACCCATCTTCCCAACATTAGTGCATTCCAATCGGCAGTAAAACAGATCGAAATAGGAACAAAGACAGGTGCAGAGGAAGACGGAGACAGTGGGGAGATCGGAAAGGGTGTAAAAGGGGAGGTATCGGGAAACACGAGATGCAGGCATCAAAGGGACGTGCCTAATGAGATGCACGGCTGAGACAATAAACCGGCACAGCAAGATGAGCCTCGAGCGGGGCCATCTGCCTTACAGTATCATCCCCCTCGTCATAAAGACACTTACAAAGGACATGTGTCTTCCGCAAATATCTTGGGAGTCCCAGGGTCGCGAAGCGGACAGCGTCCGTTCGCTGGCTAGTTGAGGGCAAGAGACAAAATGGATGCCGTATCTAAGATGGAACCCGTGGGTACAGATGAAAAACCCACATAACAAACAAACGGTTTAAGTTAGCACAGCGAAACTGCGCACACTTACTAAACTCGTCATTTGCGGTTCATAGATACCAGACTCGACCATATTCGTGCGAGTCAAAAACACCACTTACAATTGTCACGGAACCTCAGACTGCGGCAAGAGAGGTGCAGAAAGAGGGAAGATGGGTGCAGAAAAAAGCAAGAGTGATGCAGAAATTTGGAATGGAGGTGCAGGAAGAAGCCAGAGCAGTGCAGAAAGAACCAACAGGGGTGCAGAAAGAGGCAAGAGGGGTACAGAAAGAGGCAAGTGAAGTGCAGAACTAAGCAAAAGAGGTACAGAAAGAACCAACAGAGATGAAAAAAGAGGCAAGAGGGGTACAATAAGGGGTAGCAGATGTGCACAAAAAAGCAAGAGGGGTATAGAAAGAGCCAGGAGAGGTGCAGAAAGAGGAAGAGAACAGAAGAAATAAGAAACAGAGGTGCTGAAAGAGGTACGAAGGGTGCAGAAAGAGACAAGACAGGTAAAGAAAGAAGGAACAGAGGTACAGAAAGAGGCAATTGTGATGCAGAAAGAGGGAAGAGTGGCGTAGAAAGTGGCAAGAGAGTTGCACAAAGAGGGAAGAGGGGTACAGAAACAGGCAAAAGGGGTGCAGAGAGAAGCAAGTGAGGTGCAGAAAGAGGCAAGAGAGGTACACAAAGAGGCGAGAGAGTTATAGAAAGAAGCAAGAGAACTGCAGAAAGAGGCACTAGAGGTGCAGAAAGAGGCAAGTGAGGTGCAGAAAGAAGCAAGATAAGTGCAGAAAGAAGCAACAGAAGTGGAGAAAGAGGGAAGAGTGGTGGAGAGAGGCAAGAGGAGTGCAGAAAGCAGCAAGACATGTGCAAAAAACAAAAGAAGTGCAGAAAGACGGAAAGTACAGACAGACAGAAAGTACAAGAGATTTGCAGAATGAGGTAAAGAGAAGTACAGAAAAAGAAAGAAACGTACAGACTGAAGCAACAGAAATGCAGAAAGAGGCAAGAGAGGCACAGAGGGAAGCAAGAGTGGCTTGCACACCGTTAGTACCAATTTAACACCCAAGTAATAGGTGAACATTCTAGGTTTCCAAAGGGCCTTCAAACACGCTGTAACACTTGTTGCTGCATTTTTGGTAACGTTTGAGCTGGAAATAAGGCTTTTTTTGTTTAAATCTGCAGATTAGGCAGCAGATGATGAATTATGTGGCTAATATAGGAAATGTATAATTGTGCGAAAGTCGGTGCAGCCAAACAGTCACATATTTCCAGTGGCCCTGTTCATACCTCTGCTTAGGTCCACAAGTGTTCCTCAGTGATTCCATCTTTTTTGTCTCACTGTGTTCATATTTGAGCTTCTATGGAAACAAGGAAAACTAAACCTGAAGTTACACCCCACAACACAGACTACCATACCACATAATTACTCTTCATAACACATAATCCCACTCTACATATGCACAACATACCACATAATTCCACTACACACATACATCCACCCCACTTAAAACATTATTAGTAAAAAACATTTGCATTTACAACGCCAATAGCTCTAATACTTCCAAATGCGAAACCTATTACATTGCAAACACTTCTTTAACTAGTAGTCGCGTCTGCAGAGTGGTGGAGAATGGGTGCTGGGCCTCCGACCAGCGCTCAGGAATTCCGCTGCGTAGGGCTTACAGGAGATACCAGGAGGGCTTCTTGGCCGCCAAAGTCCCTCAGGAGTAAATTGGACTTCATCCCCCATTCCGTAGTCTGCCAGGAGGCGTGTTTGCAGTGTGCTGGAGAAAGGGGGGCATGGCCACCGAAGATGTCTTGGTAATCCCACTGTGTGGGACTTACTGGAGGTAACAAGAGAGGTAGTTGGCCCCCAAGGACATCCTTGGGGGCCAACTACCCCTCCTATTATCTCCAGTAAGTCCCACACAGCAGCATTGATAAGTTCTCAGACAGGCCACGTCCCCTTAGCCCACCACTCAACATCCGCGCTCCATGGAACGTTCTTGCATGGGGATTGAAGTCCCCTTCGCTGCTGGGGTTTCTTTAGGGGCCAACTAGCCTACCGCTTACCTCCAGTAAGCCCCATACAGTGGGACAGCTGAGAGGTGGACAAAGGCTATGCCCCCTTTCTCCACCACTCTGCAAACACGCCCCCTGGCACGTTCTAAGTTGGGGGATATAGTCCCCTTGAATATTGAGGGTCCCTGGTGGCCAACTAGCCCACCAGGTACCTCCAGTAAGTGCCACACAGCATGATCGCAGAGAGGTGGTCTGAGGCCACGCCCCCTCTCTGGAAACGGGCCTCTTGGCACACTTCGGCTCAGGGAATGAAGTCCACTTGTGTCCTAAGGTCCTCAGGACACAAGAGGACCTCATCGCCCCACCCACCAGTATTCAATGGGACGTAATTCCACAACTTAAAACGCGCAGGGAGTGAGTTTGCAGAGTGCTGCAGGGAGGGGGGTGAGGCCTTGGCGAGATACCAGCTTTTCTTTCATTTTGTTTGTAAAAGGGGGCTGTGTGACCCCCTTCTCTTAATTATTTGTGTGCCCTAGGGACCCCATCCCCCAGGGCCCGAGAATTTTAAATCATTTTACATTATTTTAAACAGGAAGGGGGCCATATGGACCCCCTTCCCTGGGCCACTATTGGCACCAGAGACCCCATCCCCAACGGGGCTTGGCCTCAGTTTTTTATTTTGATTTTGCAGGAAGGTGGCAGCATGGCCCCCTCCCCTTGGCTACTTATGGCCCCGGGGATCCCATTCCCCAGGGCCGGCCCTTTGCATTTGGGATGATGGGGGGAGCCTCAGTACCCCCACAGTTCCAGCCAGCTCCCCGCCTCCTGCGGCAGCCAGCATTGCTTTTGCACAAGGGAAGCTGCTGATATGCAGCTCCCCTTGTGCAAAAGAAATTCTGCTTTGGTTTTTGGTAGCAAGAGCAGGGTTCCTTCTCTCGCTTCCAAAATAAAAGCAGGAGTTTGTTATGACAGAGCGGGATCAAGTCTCAACCTGCCATAGCAAATGGCAATGTCCCAGGGATGGGCACCCCGGGACATTGCAGGAGCCGGCCCAGGGGGTGGTGGTCCCCAAGGCCATCAAGGGCTGCAAGAGGGGGGACACATGGCCCCCCTCCCTTACTGTTTAAAGCCCTGAGGAGGTGGTGGTCCAGGGGGTCCGCAACGGACCCCCACATTTAATTAAAGAGTGCCCCAGGGACGTGGTTGTCCCTGGGGCAGGGTGGGGGGCAGAAGCCCCCCACACTTCATTTTTTTTATTTTAAGCCCCAGGGAGGTTGCGGTCCCCGAGGCTTGGGGGGGTCTGCGAGGCCCCCGCACATTAATAAGGATTGCCCCAGGGATGTGGTGGTCCCCCGGGCAGAGTGGGGGCAGGAGCACCCCATGCATTTTAAACATAAGCCCCATGGAGGCGGCAGTCCCCTGGGCTGTAGGGGTCCCTGCAGGACCCCGCTACATAAATAAGCATTGTCCCTGGGACCTGGCGCATCTGGGGGCTATCAGATAAGGAAGCGCAGTAGCCCACTCTTCATTTCCTTTTTATTTTGTCATCCAGATTCACGGACCCGCAACAAATCTGGCAGATTTTTTTTTTAAATGCTTTTTTTGGCCAGGGTGTTTTACCCTTCCCCCTTTTCTGGTTTTTCACCTTTTTTTTAAACTCTTTTCTTGTGACTCGGTTACCGAGTCACAAGATGGCTGCCAACACATCCTGGTTTGGAGTGTTGACAGCCAATCAGAGTGAAGCTCATGCCCGGGAGGAGTCGCGACTGTTCTGCGGTGCTCAGATATCGATATTGTTATTTTATGAATTGCTCAGCAACTACCAAATGGATTTACACTATTTAAAAAAAGGGCTCTTTCTGAACAAGACCTACCTTTTTGCCTAATTTGGTGTAATTCCGTTCAGCAGTACGGGTTGTAGCTTTGTCTAAAGTTCCTATGGAAATTAACATGGGGAAAAATGCTTTTATGTACCCTCTTTTTTTCTCAGCCCCCGCTTGACGAATCACCCCAAAACTTTGAAGACAAGAGCTGACCAGAGCCCCCCATTATTTTTGAAAATTTCGCGAAGATTCATCAACCGGCACCAAAGATATTGGCAAAAGAAAAAATGATATTTGAATAGAAACCAGGTCCTAACTATAACTACCTACCGGTGACCGCCAGTAGGTTATATATATATATATATATATATATATATATATATATATATATATATATATTATATATATATATTACCTACTGGCGGTCGCCAGTAGGTATATATAGTTAGGATTTTTTCTCTATGGAACTTTTGAAAATTCTATGTCTAATAACTTTGGCGTTTGTGGACGGAATCGGCTGAAAGTTTCAGGAAAATGGCACATTTTGTTTCTGAGCAGCCCCTGAAAATTTGGGGGGGTTCCGTCAAGGGGGGGCAGAGAAAAAAGGGGGTCCCAAAACGCATTTTTCCCATTCATTTTTCCATAGGGCCTTTGGCCTCACTTTTAGCTCGAACGGCTGAATGGATTTACACGAAACTTGGCAAAATTATAGGGACTGTTAGCCCGATGTGCCTTTGCTGGGTCTCAATATATGTGCTCCAGTGGATTTTGAGAAATTAACATTTAAAAAAACAGATATATCTGTGACAGCATCCCAGATAGCGCACCAGATCGCGTACTTTTCGCGTAACGGAGCTTTGCGTAGCGAAGCTGATTGGCTCTCCGGTGTCTGTCAACATTCTAAACAGTCCGGAGCGGCCGCCATCTTGTTTCTCGGTAGGATCGAGAGACAAGAGGAGTAGAAAAATGAAGGGGGAATTTAATGAAAGGGGGCAAGGTAGATCCTTCTTGACCCCCTAGGAATGATGTTGGGGTTATTAAAGGGTCCCATGGGGCAAATAATAAAAATTTGATTTTTCGCGGTAGAAGCGCTTCTCGGTTCGCGAACCGGGTCGCAAACTGGTAGCGAAACGTGAATTCGCCATTTTGTGTTTCGATTTAATTAAATTACTAGGTATAAGGGGGTACAGGAGACGTATCCTGACCCCTTATGTTTTCTGAGGGTGGCTGAGGAGGCTCATATATGTTGATACATGTCTTCCAGCGGCTGTGCATGAGCGTTTTTTTTTTTTTTTTGCTGCGTGGCTCCCCACCCTCGCAAGCATCTCCCCCCGCTCTCTCTCTCATGCATGGGCCAGAAACCTCCTCCCATCTGCGCTGTTCGTGAGCGTTTTTTTTTTTTTGCTGCGTGCACCCCTGCTCTCTCTCTCATGCATGGGCCAGAAACCTCCTCCGATCTGCGCTGTTCGTGAGCGTTTTTTTTTGTTGCTGCGTGACGTCTGTTAACGTTCGATTCGATGGAAATCAGGAACTGTTGACCACCATTTTGTCACTGCGATTAAATATTTTGTTAAAAATTATTGTTATAAATTAATCCTTATTGATAAACATTGTCTGCGCCATCTTGCCTTTTTTGCAATGCCACACTTTTGTTGAGCACGGCAGCCATTTTAGATGCCTTGACCAGACCCACTCTCTGCACGCCGCTGATCCTCAGCATGGCTTCCCACCCTCGCAAGCATCTCCCCCACGCACTGTTCACCCCCTCTCTCTCTCTCATGCATGGGCCAGAAACCTCCTCCCATCTGCGCTGTTCTTCTCTGAGAATCACACCCTGTGCCCGCCCGACACCTCCCTTTCACCCTATTCACTACCGCACCCTCTGACACTCCTCTTCCTCTGTGTCCGATTGTCAAGACCGGTCCCAGGCTATCACCTAGTCCTGCAGGTGTAGTTTATGGCCCCAGCTGTAGAGAATCACCCCTCTTCAAAGGAGTTACAGTAGATCAAGGCCCCCACTCGATGAGATCCGTCACACCACACGCGTTCCTACTATCTGATAACCATCCTGTATTGTGCTTGGGGAGGAGATTCTCACTGTGAGGGTGTGTGGGTCCGAGCCTGAAGCGGAAGATTCCAGGGATGCCTCTTTGTACATCAAAGTTTTTACAATTATGTGTCACATTAAAAATATATAGCACTCCAACAAAGTAGTAGGATTATAACATTTTAATAACTTATAAATATATACAACACAACAAAAACAGTAAATACATTTAAACATTTTTTTAAAAAAGAAGCAACAATGGTCAGTAGCTGTGTTTTGTGCGAATAGTCCCAAGGCAGCACAACGTGCTGAGTTCTGGACGGCACCCAGGTGATGTTACCTGGGTGCCGCACTGGTTTTTGGTATCCTACAATGCAGCTCCGAAAAACCGCGTGGGGCGTCCCGGGTGGTGCGGGGGGAGGCCTCATCAGTAGCGGTCTGTTGTGCGAATAGTCCCAAGGCAGCAGAACGCGCTGAGATGTGGATGGCAACCAGGTGATGTCCAGTAAGTTGCCGCACTGGTTTTGGCATCCTACAATGCTGCTCCGAAAAACGGCGTGGGGCGCCCCAGCGGGGGGGGGGGCGGCGTGAACGGGCCTTCCCAGGTGGAGGCTCGTCTGCTGTAGTGGGGCGCCCCTTTACTGTTTCAGTTGCCATTCCGCCCGCTTTTGCTACACTGTGCCTCATCCGCCATTCAGCTGTTTATCGCCCGCTCTTGCGGCTACAGCGTCTCGCTCACCATGTAGTTGAGTTGCGCCCACTCTTGCGGTGCAGCGATAGGCGGCTGCTACAGGACTCTTAAAATGGCGGACGGCTCTTCAGATTTGGGCCTGGTCCACTAAATTGGCCCTGGGACACCTTGGAACTCGGAAGTCCCCTGAGCCTTGAAGATTTTACAAAAATCTTGAGGGCCCCCGACTCCTGCAGGCTTCCAGTGGGGAGCGGCTGCCATGATTGCTCGCGGAATGACCACGACGGAGCCACGAGATGGTGGTGCTCTCATGCTGACGCCAGCTTCAGTCTGAAACATCCAGAAACAAGGTGGGGCTTTCATCGTTTGGGAAAAAAAAATGTTTTAATCCAATGAAAAGTGTTATTTTTAGGTCATATGATCAAGCCTTCTATCATTAGGAAACCAAAAGTAAAATGAACCAATGAAAAGTTTTATAAACAAGTCACATGACCTGTTATGCTTACGTTACGCGCTGGTATAAAAAGCGTAGAAAATCCGTTGGCACGTGAGGCGGCGTCAGTAGCGGACCGATGTGCGAATAGGCCGAAGGCACCACAACGCGCCAAGATCCGGATGGCAATTTGGTGGGGTTCAGCAAGTTGCAGCACTGGTGTGGCCATCCTACAATGCTGCGCCGAAAGTAGGAGGTTGCGGTCCCCGAGGCTTGGGGGGGTCTGCGAGGCCCCCACACATTAATAAGGATTGCCCCAGGGATGTGGTGGTCCCCCGGGCAGAGTGGGGGCAGGAGCACCCCATGCATTTTAAACATAAGCCCCATGGAGGCGGCAGTCCCCTGGGCTGTAGGGGTCCCTGCAGGACCCTGCTACATAAATAAGCATTGTCCCTGGGACCTGGCGCATCTGGGGGCTATCAGATAAGGAAGCGCAGTAGCCCACTCTTCATTTTCTTTTTATTTTGTCATCCAGATTCACGGACCCGCAACAAATCTGGCAGATTTTTTTTTTAAATGCTTTTTTTGGCCAGGGTGTTTTACCCTTCCCCCTTTTCTGGTTTTTCACCTTTTTTTTAAACTCTTTTCTTGTGACTCGGTTACCGAGTCACAAGATGGCTGCCAACACATCCTGGTTTGGAGTGTTGACAGCCAATCAGAGTGAAGCTCATGCCCGGGAGGAGTCGCGACTGTTCTGCGGTGCTCAGATATCGATATTGTTATTTTATGAATTGCTCAGCAACTACCAAATGGATTTACACCATTTAAAAAAGGGCTCTTTCTGAACAAGACCTACCTTTTTGCCAAATTTGGTGTAATTCCGTTCAGCAGTACGGGTTGTAGCTTTGTCTAAAGTTCCTATGGAAATTAACATGGGGAAAAATGCTTTTATGTACCCTCTTTTTTTCTCAGCCCCCGCTTGACGAATCACCCCAAAACTTTGAAGACAAGAGCTGACCAGAGCCCCCCATTATTTTTGAAAATTTCGCGAAGATTCATCAACCGGCACCAAAGATATTGGCAAAAGAAAAAATGCTTTTTGAATAGAAACCAGGTCCTAACCATAACTACCTACCGGCGACCGCCAGTAGGTTATATATATATATTATATATATATATATATATATATATATATATATATATATATATATATATATATATATATGTATATATATATATATTACCTACTGGCGGTCGCCAGTAGGTATATATAGTTAGGATTTTTTCTCTATGGAACTTTTGAAAATTCTATGTCTAATAACTTTGGCGTTTGTGGACGGAATCGGCTGAAATTTTCAGGAAAATGGCACATTTTGTTTCTGAGCAGCCCCTGAAAATTTGGGGGGGTTCCGTCAAGGGGGGGCAGAGAAAAAAGGGGGGTCCCAAAACGCATTTTTCCCATTCATTTTTCCATAGGGCCTTTGGCCTCACTTTTAGCTCGAACGGCTGAATGGATTTACACGAAACTTGGCAAAATTGTAGGGACTGTTAGCCCGATGTGCCTTTGCTGGGTCTCAATATATGTGCTCCAGTGGATTTTGAGAAATTAACGTTTAAAAAAACAGATATATCTGTGACAGCGTCCCAGATAGCGCACCAGATCGCATACTTTTCGCGTAACGGAGCTTTGCGTAGCGAAGCTGATTGGCTCTCCGGTGTCTGTCAACATTCTAAACAGTCCGGTGCGGCCGCCATCTTGTCTCTCGGTAGGATCGAGGGACAAGAGGAGTAGAAAAACGAAGGGGGAATTTAATGAAAGGGGGCAAGGTAGATCCTTCTTGACCCCCTAGGAATGATGTTGGGGTTATTAAAGGGTCCCGTGGGGCAAATAATAAAAATTTGATTTTTCTCGGTAGAAGCGCTTCTCGGTTCGCGAACCGGGTCGCAAACTGGTAGCGAAACGTGAATTCGCCATTTTGTGTTTCGATTTAATTAAATTACTAGGTATAAGGGGGTACGGGAGACGTATCCTGACCCCTTATGTTTTCTGAGGGTGGCTGAGGAGGCTCATATATGTTGATACATGTCTTTCAGCGGCTGTGCGTGAGCGTTTTTTTTTTTTTTGCTGCGTGGCTCCCCACCCTCGCAAGCATCTCCCCCCCGCTCTCTCTCTCATGCATGGGCCAGAAACCTCCTCCCATCTGCGCTGTTCGTGAGCGTTTTTTTTTTTTGCTGTGTGCACCCCTGCTCTCTCTCTCATGCATGGGCCAGAAACCTCCTCCCATCTGCGCTGTTTGTGAGCGTTTTTTTTTTTTTGCTGCGTGACGTCTGTTAACGTTCGATTCGATGGAAATCAGGAACTGTTGACCACCATTTTGTCACTGCAATTAAATATTTTGTTAAAAATAATTGTTATAAATTAATCCTTATTGATAAACATTGTCTGCGCCATCTTGCCTTTTTTGCAATGCCACACTTTTGTTGAGCACGGCAGCCATTTTAGATGCCTTGACCAGACCCACTCTCTGCACGCCGCTGATCCTCAGCATGGCTTCCCACCCTCGCAAGCATCTCCCCCACGCACTGGTCACCCCCGCTCTCTCTCTCATGCATGGGCCAGAAACCTCCTCCCATCTGCGCTGTTCTTCTCTGAGAATCACACCCTGTGCCCGCCCAACACCTCCCTTTCACCCTATTCACTACCGCACCCTCTGACACTCCTCTTCCTCTGTGTCCGATTGTCCAGGCCAGTCCCAGGCTATCACCTAGTCCTGCAGGTGTAGTTTATGGCCCCAGCTGTAGAGAATCACCCCTCTTCAAAGGAGTTACAGTAGATCAAGGCCCCCACCCGATGAGATCCGTCACACCACACGCGTTCCTACTATCTGATAACCATCCTGTATTGTGCTTGGGGAGGGGATTCTCACTGTGAGGGTGTGTGGGTCCGAGCCTGAAGCGGAAGATTCCAAGGATGCCTCTTTGTACATCAAAGTTTTTACAATTATGTGTCACATTAAAAATATATAGCACTCCAACAAAGTAGTAGGATTATAACATTTTAATAACTTATAAATATATACAACACAACAAAAACAGTAAATACATTTAAACATTTTTTTAAAAAAGAAGCAACAATGGTCAGTAGCTGTGTTTTGTGCGAATAGTCCGAAGGCAGCACAACGTGCTGAGTTCTGGACGGCACCCAGGTGATGTTACCTGGGTGCCGCACTGGTTTTTGGTATCCTACAATGCAGCTCCGAAAAACCGCGTGGGGCGTCCCGGGTGGTGCGGGGGGAGGCCTCATCAGTAGCGGTCTGTTGTGCGAATAGTCCCAAGGCAGCAGAACGCGCTGAGATGTGGATGGCAACCAGGTGATGTCCAGTAAGTTGCCGCACTGGTTTTGGCATCCTACAATGCTGCTCCGAAAAACGGCGTGGGGCGCCCGGGGAGGGGGGGGGGCGGCGTGAACGGGCCTTCCCAGGTGGAGGCTCGTCTGCTGTAGTGGGGCGCCCCTTTACCGTTTCAGTTGCCATTCCGCCCGCTTTTGCTACACTGTGCCTCATCTGCCATTCAGCTGTTTATCGCCCGCTCTTGCGGCTACAGCGTCTCGCTCACCATGTAGTTGAGTTGCGCCCACTCTTGCGGTGCAGCGATAGGCGGCTGCTACAGGACTCTTAAAATGGCGGACGGCTCTTCAGATTTGGGCCTGGTCCACTAAATTGGCCCTGGGACACCTTGGAACTCGGAAGTCCCCTGAGCCTTGAAGATTTTACAAAAGTCTTGAGGGCCCCCGACTCCTGCAGGCTTCCAGTGGGGAGCGGCTGCCATGATTGCTCGCGGAATGACCACGACGGAGCCACGAGATGGTGGTGCTCTCATGCTGACGCCAGCTTCAGTCTGAAACATCCAGAAACAAGGTGGGGCTTTCATCGTTTGGGAAAAAAAAAATGTTTTAATCCAATGAAAAGTGTTATTTTTAGGTCATATGATCAAGCCTTCTATCATTAGGAAACCAAAAGTAAAATGAACCAATGAAAAGTTTTATAAACAAGTCACATGACCTGTTATGCTTACGTTACATGCTGGTATAAAAAGCGTAGAAAATCCGTTGGCACGTGAGGCGGCGTCAGTAGCGGACCGATGTGCGAATAGGCCGAAGGCACCACAACGCGCCAAGATCCGGATGGCAATTTGGTGGTGTTCAGCAAGTTGCAGCACTGGTGTGGCCATCCTACAATGCTGCGCCGAAAGTCGGCGTGGGGCGCCCCGTTGGCCTGTGAGGTCGCGTCAGTCAGTGGGGGCTGTTTGAGAAAGCAATGTGATGCTGTGCGTCGCCCCCAAGATGGAGGCTCCTCGGCTGCAGTGGGGCGCCCCTTGGTGTTTCACTCGCTATCCAGCTGAGTTGCGTCCGCACTTGCGGCTACAGTAGGCCGAAGGCAGCACAACGCGCTGAGATCCGGATGGCACCGAGGTGGTGTCCAGCAAGTTGCCGCACTGGTGTGGCCATCCTACAATGCTGCGCCGAAAGTCGGCGTGGGGTGCCTCGTCGGCTTATGAGGTGGTTTCAGTAGCGGACCGATGTGTGAATAGGTCGGAACCAGCACAAGGCGCCAAGATCCGGATGGCAAGTCCTGGATGTTGGGTGCCATAGTTGAGAGTTCTGAGCAGTGCTTGTAACACTGTCTGAAGATTATTTGCACCTGCTGCAGCTTCACTATTGCCCTGGTGTGGCCAAAGATCGCCCATGACATAGGCGGCCGGCTCCCGAGGTCCGGCGGAACTTTTTTCCTTTTCCTTTCTGCATCTTGTCCCACAATCCGTTTGACCTGAAGACACGACCAGGTCCCTGAATGTGTGCAGGGGGACGCTATTGATTGAATCAAAATGGCGGCTTCACACAAAGCTGACTCAAGCGTTGCTGGTGATGCTATACAGACAAAAAATGTTTTTCAGTTTGTACATTCTTCAGGATTTTTCCATCCAAGGCTGGTTGAGAGTTTGTAGAACAATGGCTTTAGATCTTGCCCTCCCCTCTTTTGACTATTGGTTCTTGTTGCCTATCTCTTCTGTTGTCATTTAACTGAACCTTTTTTGACTGCCGAAAGGGGTTCTGGTCCGACCGCTGGTTGGTGGAGACATTTTGACTATATCCTGGACCTGCCAGGCCTCGCCCAAAATGGCGCCGGTATAAATGGGACTCGTAACTCCTTGTTGTGTACTGGTTGAACAACCTTGATATCACGAGATGTGTATGCAGTTTTGAAGCACATGGCGGGCCGGGACGAGAATTGATTGAATATTTCGACATCCTTATTGATATTAAGTTCTGATGTGTTATTGATTACTGTACTATTGTAAGTTCGAATTAACGTCACCCATGGTACTTGCCCGCAAATGTATATCTAGAAAATTTTATTGTAAGTGGCCCTGTTGTATTTTAATTACAAAATGTACGTCCACCGATTCCGCAACTGTTAGACACCTTAGTTCTTGCAACCTAATGGCCCGCTCGTTACGTTCCTCTACAGTGTAAATGTTTCCTCATCATATACGATTCCAGTTTGCTCCGTGGCCGGCCCACGTGGTTATAGGCCCGTATTTGTATACTGACATTTTCACAATAAAGGTTTTTAAAACAAAACATGGTAGTAGTATTTACATTGGTAAAGTTTTTAATTTTAGTCACTGTTTTCGAATCAGTAAAAGGCAAGTGAAATAAAGCAGTCCAATTACATGACGGATAAAAGGTATAATACGCAGGAACGCAGTTAAGATAAATGGTCAAGGGCTGTTGTGTTTTTTACTCCTGCAACATAAAGTGATCGATAAGAATCTGATATTCAGGCGTATCGGTGACTAAGACAGCAGGCCGAGCATCTTTTGCTCAACGGCTCCGTCATGGGACGAAGAAACGCCCTTTTGCTAGAAAAGGAATATATTTTACTTGCAGGACAGTTGTAAATTTTCCGGGAAAGTACATTAGCCTGGAACATTATAATATATATGTTTAAGAAAAAATAATGTTCGAAAGCAATAAAAAGCGTCATTTTTAGGTCATATGACAAAGCCTTTCATCATTAGAATAACAAAAGTAAAATGAACCAATGAAAAGTTTTATAAACAAGTCACATGACCTGTTATGCTTACGTTACGCACTGCGCCCCGGATCGCTTCCGGGAAGCTGCGCTTCGCGCACCGGAGCACTTCTGGGTGCGCTAACGCGGCGTGTCATATAACGCATTACGCGACAACGTAGGTCCAGAATATAGTCAAAATGTCTCCAACCCCTTTCAGTAGTCTAAAAAGTTCTGTTAAATGACAACAGAAGGGACAGGCAACAAGAACCATCAGTCAAAGAGAGGAGGGCAAGTTCTTCCCTACCGGGTCACGTTGGGGCGCTACCGGAACTGATCGAATTGGTAGTCTACAGTGTTTCTGGATGTTTCAGACTGAAGCTGGCGTCAGCATGAGAGCACCACCATCTCGTAGCTCAGTCGTGGCCATTCCACGAGCAATCATGGCAGCCGCTCCCCACCAGAAGCCTGCGGGAGTCGGGGGCCCCCAAGACTTTTGTAGAATCTTCAAGGCTCAGGGGACGCTTTCGAGAATGGGGCCCAAGTCCTAGCAGACAAGCGTCCGAGTTCCAAGGTGTCCCAGGGCCATTTTAGTGGATAACGGCCAAATCTGAAGAGCCGGCCGCCATTTTGAGAGTCTTGTGGCAGCCGCCTGTCGCTGCAACGCAAGTGCGGGAGCAACTCAACTACATGGTGAGCGAGACGCTGTAGTCGCAAGAGCGGGCGGTAAACAGCTGAATGGCGGAAGAGGCAAAGTGTAGCAAAAACGGGCGGAATGGCAACTGCAACGGTAAAGGGGCGCCCTACTACAGCGTGTCTTCAGGTCAAACGGATTGTGGGACAAGGTCCAGAATGGAAGAGTCATCAAAAGGCAAAAAGTTCCGCCAGACCCCGGGAGCCGGCCGCCTATGTCGGGGGCGATCTTAGGCCACACCAGGGCAACACGACTTGGGGAGGGGGCAGGAGCCAAGCGCCCCCTCCCAGTCCGCGCCACCACATCGTATGTTGAAAATCTGAAGCCATCGTTCTACAAACTCTCAACCAGCCTTGGATGGAAAAATCTTGATGAATGTACAAACTGAAAACCAGTTTTTGTCTGCATAGCATCAGCAGCAAAGCTTGGTATCAGAGTTTATGAGTTTCATGCTCGATCGATTGAGCTAGCCGGATCAGGCAACAAAAAGTATAAAATAGTTATGTAAATAGTTATTTAATAAAATGTTTTATCCTGTTACTTTGTTGGTGTGTTGTATATATTTATAATATTTGCATAGAGTTTATCGGTATTTTGGGCGGGGTGGGTGGCGGAGCCGAGCTGTCTTGCAGCCCTCATGGTGTGGAGCTCAGTTCCTCTCACTATTTTCGTATTTCTCATGAAGGGTTGTTCCTAATGTTTCTATTTTAGCGAGGTCAAAAAGAGATCCCATTAGTGGCCTACTTATTTTGCTCGATTACTTTTGTTTCTTTTTTCCACGATTTTTCACTATCTGCAAAGACTAAACAGAGTATTGCGACTTTGTGCTTGTTTGTAAATAGAGAATGAACCAAAGAGAATCAATTGTAAAATAGTAAATGCTTGGATAACAATCAATCAAATGGAGAGACAAGCAGGCACGACGGATTACAACGGGGGCAAAGGCCTGCGTTAACTACCCTTCACTATCTGCAAAGAGAGAGTACTACTAAGAGAAAAGAGGGGGGGTTCAGCGTTCAAAGCACATCAGCGTGCATAAACACGAAAAAGTTTTTACCTATCACGTACTTGACATTTGACAGCTTTTGATATTTGCTATTAAAAAACCATTGAAATTCACTGAAAAAACAATAGGTTTTAACCCATATATAGTTAGGGATTAGCATTTACAAAACCTTAATTTACTCGCACAAAACCATAGAAATTTGCATATATAGTTAGATGCAATAACTATATATCGCGCACCCGCAACCCACTGCTGATGATGTCACATATTACATCATTCATGACATGGTCAGTGACATCACTGATGACATCACTGATGACATCTCAAATGACATCATTCATGACATGGTCAGTGACATCACTGATGACATCACTGATGATATTTCAAATGACATCACTTGTAAAATCACTGATAACATCTCAGTTATCATTACTGATCACATCACTGATGATATCATTCATGTGATAATACGATCAACCTCTTCAGACTCTAATATAACCTTAGATACAATCAGTGTAAACAGACTCTCACAGACTGTCACTCATCCATGGAGTTACTCACACACCTAATCAGTCATGCAAAGAATCAATCACACCTCAATTTCCTCAACTATACAGTTATACACACCTTACTTAATCAAACATATACTAACACATATTTACTCTCTTATACAATCCCTGATACAAGTTCACAATGATCCATACAGCCACTCACACATTCACTGGCTCTTATGCACAGTTATTTATATATGTCAACTCTTACATGTACTGTGTTTTACATATGTAGTTACTTTGACATGTAGCACTGAGATGTCCATTCACTCACCAATACACTCATGCACACAGTCAACCGCCCATACAGCTGTTTTCACATGCACTTTTGAACCCATACATCTACTGAATCAACTGCTCACACATCTATGCACAGAGTCACACACCTCTCAGCCACTCCCACACACACACTCAGTCTCCCATACAAATACTTGGGCAACCAATCAATAACCCGTATAGTTCCTCATATAGCTACTGATCAACACATGCAGCAGTTTACAGAACTACAGTAATAATGATGCACAAATTAAGACAGTTTAGTCACTAACCCATGCACTCAGTGAGACACATTTAATCATTCTCTCATACACTTAGTCATGCACCTACTAAATCCTTCATCCAAACACATATACATCCACTCATTCTTCAATATGTAAGACATATTTTAACTTTACAGAAACATACAGTCACTGGATGTTGTCATTTGAGATGTCATCAGTGATGTCATCAGTGATGTCACTGACCATGTCATGAATGATGTAATATGTGACATCATCAGCAGTGGGTTGCGGGTGCGCGATATATAGTTATTGCATCTAACTATATATGCGAATTTCTATGGTTTTGTGCGAGTAAATTAAGGTTTTGTAAATGCTAATCCCTAACTATATATGGGCTAAAACCTATGGTTTTTTCAGTGAATATATCCACAAAGATTAGTTCCTCGAACCTTTATTTTCAGACAGGCAGCTTCCTTCAGAGAATTCTTCAATGACGCCCTGACGCGTTTCGAGGCAGCAGCCTCTTCCTCATAGGGCACAGCAGTAAGTGTCCAGCTGCACCTTCCAACCCTTTATTCCCTTCTCTGCATGCCGCTCCCACAGGGTACTTTCACAGCATGCTGGGCGTTGTAGTGCTTTATTTGCTGAGCACTCACCTTCGTGTTGCTATTTCAGTCTTTTGTAACCCCTCCAATGGGGCTCCGTTGGGATAGCTGTCTTGTGTTTAAAACAATCTTTGCGCCGCCATACCAGCATAATTCAGGCATGAAGACCCGCTTTGGATTTAATCGGGCGGTGCATCCTTCCACGGCCGGACTGCCGTGTGAATATGTTCAAAAGAGTGTCCTGTGCTTAAAGGACGCCACTCCACAAAGATTAGTTCCTCGAACCTTTATTTTCAGACAGGCAGCTTCCTGCAGAGAATTCTTCAATGACGCCCTGACGCGTTTCGAGGCAGCAGCCTCTTCCTCATAGGGCAAAGCAGTAAGTGTCCAGCTGCACGTTCCAACCCTTTATTCCCTTCTCTGCATGCCGCTCCCACAGGGTACTTTCACAGCATGCTGGGCGTTGTAGTGCTTTATTTGCTGAGCACTCACCTTCGTGTTGCTATTTCAGTCTTTTGTAACCCCTCCAATGGGGCTCCGTTGGGATAGCTGTCTGTGTGTTTAAAACAATCTTTGCGCCGCCATACCAGCATAATTCAGGCATGAAGACCCGCTTTGGATTTAATCGGGCGGTGCATCCTTCCACGGCCGGACTGCCGCGTGAATATGTTCAAAAGAGTGTCCTGTGCTTAAAGGACACCACTCCACAAAGATTAGTTCCTCGAACCTTTATTTTCAGACAGGCAGCTTCCTGCAGAGAATTCTTCAATGACGCCCTGACGCGTTTCGAGGCAGCAGCCTCTTCCTCATAGGGCAAAGCAGTAAGTGTCCAGCTGCACGTTCCAACCCTTTATTCCCTTCTCTGCATGCCGCTCCCACAGGGTACTTTCACAGCATGCTGGGCGTTGTAGTGCTTTATTTGCTGAGCACTCACCTTCGTGTTGCTATTTCAGTCTTTTGTAACCCCTCCAATGGGGCTCCGTTGGGATAGCTGTCTGTGTGTTTAAAACAATCTTTGCGCCGCCATACCAGCATAATTCAGGCATGAAGACCCGCTTTGGATTTAATCGGGCGGTGCATCCTTCCACGGCCGGACTGCCGCGTGAATATGTTCAAAAGAGTGTCCTGTGCTTAAAGGACGCCACTCCACAAAGATTAGTTCCTCGAACCTTTATTTTCAGACAGGCAGCTTCCTGCAGAGAATTCTTCAATGACGCCCTGACGCGTTTCGAGGCAGCAGCCTCTTCCTCATAGGGCAAAGCAGTAAGTGTCCAGCTGCACGTTCCAACCCTTTATTCCCTTCTCTGCATGCCGCTCCCACAGGGTACTTTCACAGCATGCTGGGCGTTGTAGTGCTTTATTTGCTGAGCACTCACCTTCGTGTTGCTATTTCAGTCTTTTGTAACCCCTCCAATGGGGCTCCGTTGGGATAGCTGTCTGTGTGTTTAAATATATATTCCAACGGCGCTTCCACCGGGGCTGCTGAACACACCGCGGGTGCATCCAAGTTTGCAGGGGGTGGAAACCTGCTCTGTTGCACAACAACTACGGATGAAGTAGGTGTACTCACCAGGTATTTCAAAGAGACTTTATTTATTTGCATACACATTTTCAGCATTCGCCTTCATCAGTGCGCTAAAAGCCATTATTTCTCTGACACAGCGAGAGACCATTTAAACAGATGTGTGGCCTGATTGGTTGAATTGCGGCCGATGGGAGGACTGCCACTCCCCTTGGAGTTTGTGTTGCTGTGCCTTTCTCTTTATTGTTTATAATATTGTTCGGTAACAATGACCATCAGAGACCAGTGTCAGAATTATAATAACCAATGTCCCGGCTTTTCTCCACTGGAGTCCTTCCGTTGTTTCTTGGGTCCTTTTCACTCTCGCTGTGTCTTCACCACCTCTCACCTGCCGCCGGGTGTCAACTGTCGGCTTCCTGCGGGTGTCCTTCGTATGTCTGTTATGGTAATTGAACCTTCAAGGGATTTAATTGTCTTAATGTTTCGAATATTATTTTAAATATCTACAATTGTACGACCTGATATATTTAATGCCGTATGCTTCGTATGTCTGGGCACTCCTGGCTTTGAATAAGCCACGACCTTAGTGATCGACAGGGCCTTGCGGCGGCGATTCTGGCAGCCCAAATAAATTCCAGCGTCGCTTCCACCGGGGCTGCCGAACACATAGCGGGTGCATCCAAGTTTGCAGGGGGTGGAAACCTGCTCTGTTGGTGTATATATTTATATATATATATATATATATATATATCACTGCTCCAAGTGTTGCCCACAACTGCCGAACTCAAGGGCGGGTGCTGTAATCCGTTAGAGTGACAGCAACATCATGTAAAAATCAAAGCTGCACAAAATGCGGAGCATTCACGCAACGTTTTTGGTTTTAATTTATTAGAGCAAATGCATTTCAGCACTTAGCCTTCAACTGCCTCAAAGAGGAAAAATTTTAGGCAGTTAAGTTGATTGTTGTGCATCAACTTAAAATGCCTGACTACAGGGTATGTGGGGTCGGAGTTGACCATGGCCCTTAGGTGCTGCAGGACTCTTACATGAACTTGTAACTTCATACTTCCAACATATTGGAGTTCACAAGTGCAGGTCAAGACATAAACTGCAAATTCCATTCTGCAATTGTAGACTCCCTTCAACGGAATGGTTTTAGTGCCAAAGGCAGAAGTGTATTCAAAAGTATTTATCCCAAACTTACAAGCTCTACAAGAGCTACATTTGTAGAAGCCATGTTTCAGAGTGAGCCAATTGGTATTGGATTTCAGATTACAAGATGCTATTTCAGGACTGCTTCTTACTAACGCACTGTTCATAGAGGGGGCTTGAAAAAAGGTCAAAGTGGGTTGGGATGGTAAACGCTCACCCAGGATAGCATCCGTCATAACTATTCCCCACTGATTGTTGATGATAGACCTTATTTGTCTCTGTTGTCTACTGTAGGTGGTTATGAGACGGGTCTCTAGCTCACCACTGCCTTTGGTTCTATCTCGGGCAGATGTATCATCTTTGTATGAGTTTCTATAAAAAGCATGCTATCTCTAGTGATGTTGGTAGCCTTAACTAAAGCTTGTTGAACAATATGGACATCATAACCCCTATTGAGAATCTAAGTTTAGACTCTTCCACACAACAGTGGAATTCGTGCTCAGTGCTACAGATCCTGCATAATGTTAAAAATTAACCATAGGGAATACTTTTAATAAGATGATGCGATGGAAACTCGAGGCATGCAGGGTTGAGTTTTCTACAGTACTCTTGCAATGTAAAGTTGATTCTAAATTATTGTCCGCTACTATGCACATCTAAAAAGTTGATAGCTGACTTATCCATCTGCGCATTGAACTGTACGTTCACATCATTGACATTAATACTATTTGCGAAAGCAGTGGCACTATCCATCAAGCCTTTCCAAAAAATAATATTTCGTCAATATAGCACATCCAACTTGCAACATGAACATCCCGATTTGTTTTATAGACCACCTGAAGAACCCACTCATCCCATCGCCCAACATGTAAACATACATAGCTCGGGGAGAAGCAGGCTCCCATAGCTACCGTTCTGAGTTGCTGGAACACTTCTTTACCAAACATAAAGTAGTGGTTATGCAGACAAAAACTGATCATTTCCAAAATCATAGCATCATGTTTGTATTGATTGATGGCTCTTTTACTCAAATAGTACTCTACTGCTTTGAGGCCATCCATGTGGTTAATGCTGGAACATAAAAATGTGATATCTAGCGTGATCAAAGTGCAGTTTTCAGACGAGGAAACACCATTCAGTTTGCTTAAGAAATCACCTGTATCTCTTATGTACATAGGCAATGTTATCACAAATTCTTGCTGAAAAAAATGGACATATTGAAATACTTTTTCTAATCTTCCACATTTGGCTGAAATAATGGGTCTACCTGGAATTGGAGAGACTTTTTTATGGATTTTTGGGGTGAAAGATATGACTGGTGTCAATGGAAATTCATTAAGCAAAAACAGAAATACACCATTCAAGATGAGCCCATCTCTTTTCCATTTCATCAAGTGTTGTTTAAAAGTCTCTTTGACCACTTTCAGCTGTTTCTAATTGGACTTTTTGTAACATGCCATATCATCCAAGTGTCTGTGTGCTTCCATGAGATACCCTTTCTTAGGCCATGATACTCTGTTGCCTCCCTTGTCGGGTTTGTTGATTATCACTTTATTATTGGTTTGTAATTTTCTGATCAATTCATGATATTTTTTGTCCCGATATTTGATTTTGTGTACTTTCCGCTGGGTTTTGGACTGAAGTTTTTTCAGTTCTCCTACCACACAGTCATGGAAGATGTCAATGGCATCTCGAAACATCATCTGGATGAACGTCAAAGCTGGTTTAAATGGACTGGGGCTGGCTGTTGATAGATTGATTTCAGCGTAATTAAGTAACTCCTGTGTGGAGTACACCATTTCCTCAGCATTACTGTTATATGCTAGGGCTTCTAAAGTTCGTAAAGCCAAAATGTTAGATACTTGCAGATTAGTATTCTTGAATTTGACAACCACAGCTGTGGGTGTTGCACTGTCATTAGGTTTTATATTGCAAAATACTTAGTCAATTTCAACTTTCTGATGAACTTGAAAACATCCACTCATGTTTGGACATAGTTGAAGTTATGTTCTGGATAAAAAGACAAGCCCAATGAAAGTAATTGCGTCTCCGCTAGATCTAAGTTAATATTGGACAGGTTTATGACAGTATTGTTACCTCTGTTTACATTTTCCTCCATCGATTGTTTGGCTGCTTTCTGCCTTTAACATTTGTTGTGTTTCCTCCTTGCGCGCCATCTTTGGTTGCGTCTTTTTCTTGCATTGGTTGAGGATTCCGCTGCCTTAGGGTCTGGCATCGGTCCCGCCTTAAAAATGTAGTTCTTCCGCTAGGGTAAGTTTACCCATATCTTCGCCACCGTTGCCCATGGTTGTAATTGCATCCTCAGAATCAGTTTCGCTTTGAATTGAGCTCACATCTGATGCTGACGCTGACTGAGATTCACTGTCTTTGTTGTCGGTTTTGGCATTCTGTCCCGCTTGATTGATATTAGTAAAATGCTTGTGTTTGATGAAGTCATACTTTCTAGAAAAAGTGAACATTTCTCCCAATTCATAATCAAGTTTATCAAGGGCGAATTTTAAGGCTTTCCTTGTTTTGATAATATCCTCTTTTTTCCTAATTCTGCCCTTGATATCACTTTTACTTTTGTCCTTCAGTTCTTTAAGGTCTGATTTCTCCAGTTCGATATTATTGCTTTCAATTTCCTTTAGAATGACTTCTTCATCACTTTGTGCGTATTTCACAAGAAACCGAACTAGCCTCATTGACGCCTCTAGATTACTCTCAGACCATTCTTTGAGCATATTGGGATACGGGTTTTCGAAACTGGGGGCTATCATAATTCTGAGACCTCGCGGAATGCGTCCTACTTCTTTGTATTTTTCTAAAGACTTTTGTTCCCACCATTTTGTCATCTTGTTTTTCTAATGATTTCAACAGGTTTTCAACGTCATTGTCCGGAGATGTGGACAATGATCCTTTATTACGTCTAACATCTAAAGCTGTAGGGAGATTATCAAATAGTACTTTAGCCGCTGCTTCCTTTTCTCACAGCACGTCGTCCGCCATGTCTAGTTGAAATTGTCAAATGTTATGCACCATCAGAATGACTACTCCACGATCGCAATTTACATTCGTTCTCCTTAACACTCGGTATGTGCACATGCACACCTCCCCACCTGTGTATAGCCAAAATAGAACATCTTACAGTCAGTTTTGCCAAGTTTTACGGGTCCTCCGACTCATGTTGCTCTGCTACTGCTGTCAGGTGGGTTCAAATGGCTGTTGACAGGGGGTAGCCATGGCGATTCTTCTTCCAGAAACCGTGGATGCCAAAACAGTTGAGAGCCGCACGACCTACTTACTGGGAGGGAGTCCATCTAGTGGAAGCAGTCGTCTTCCAAAAGATTAAATGAAAAGTGCAATCCCAGATTAAACTCTTTAACATCAATGGGACATGGACTACAACGGTATGTGCTTCACCATCCGAATGTTATTTACATGGACATAACAGTATGATGCATTTCCGCCACCGTGGGAGGCCTTGATCACATAAATTAACCCCCTCTGCAAAGACATCAATTAAAATACCACATGATAGCTTATTATTATGTTGTTATGTATGAATTATTTATGTGTAATACTTTAAGTTGCTCGTGGTGCCAGTGTTATGGAATGAAAAGCTATGTATCATTTTGGTTCCATGGTCAGTTGATGTGGAGCTGTATGAGAGCAAGCTGCTTCCCTGGCACTCACCTGTTGCATATCTTTCCTTGGATTATTTAAAAAAAGGATAACTATTTAACCATGTGAGCATTGGATACTTCTTCTACGCTCATACTAGTGGCCATAGTCGAAAGACTAGCCCACATCAGTAATTGTGAATATTCACAGAATTACTCCTATAAATACAATAAATACAGAAATGCATTTTAAAAGATGTTTACAGCAAGATCTTGCTGTGATGTAGTAAATATGAATGGCATCCATGCAACAAATCAGTGCAGCAACACAGTATACTCAGTGATCATATATAGCATACAATATAGCATATTATTCTATTGTAAACAAAATACATGTCCGATGATGGTCATTAGGAGGTTGAATGGCAAAATTCATATTCAAATGCTGCCTATAGTCATCTATTTACACATAGTAAAACAACTATGTACAAAGTGCAAATATATGTATATACACACATACATGTATATATATGAAAAACCTTCAAGTTATGTTTGGGAGTGGAAACTGGAGAAACACTGAAATTGATAATATAATATTATATAATTGTCATGCCATTTTGACGTTTTAGATGTGCTTTTGTAAATGTATTAATTTCATTGATTATTATATTGAAGAGTTTGTGTGATTATTCTGCATTTTGATAAGATCTACTTTGTATAATTCTTCTTTAGCAACTAAACAGATGATCATGAATTACATTTTTTTTGTGCAGAATAAAGTTTAGCATAGGCTTTTTCCTGTGGCCTACTACATTTTAATGGCCTGTGGTGCAGAATTAATTTTGTCCTGTTTGTTGTAGCATTTCCACACACTTGCAACAGTATCTTAATAATCCTTTCTAGTGCTGGAGTTGATACCAGAAAGAAGTGGGTCTTATTGCAATTTGAACCCTGTCTGATTGCTCCAACATCCTCACAAAACATTAGTGATGTCTATGTCCCTTCATACATAAGTAATCATTGAATATTAGATCATTCTGGGAAGGTTAAATTATGTTTCCTATCACACAGTTGAGGAGGTTGAAAGATTTTATGAACAATTTACCACCCTTTAATATAGAAATGTGCATTAATGTTAACAAAAATATGTGTAATTAAATAGACTACGAAAATGTATCTTTATTAAACATGCAAAAGTAAAACTGCTGCTTATTTCTGCTGAAAGCTCTAATTTCTATTGTTCTTGCTCTGCTAGGCCTAACTATTCTTTTATTCCTCTATATCCCTTCAACAATATAAATGCGTTTCCCAAAAGATGATCTAATGTTATAACTGAAATATAGAACCTGACTTCTTTGTGAAATGTGCTGTTTCCTGAAAAAAATATTTTTCTTTTTCTTCATGGCATATGATTTCACTGTATTTAGATTGTTTCCACATATTCATAATGAACAGGTGTATCAATGAAAGAAATGCTTGCGGCAACTTAAATTTTGTGATTGCACCAGGACATACCCAATTTAAATGTGCATAGAACAGCTCATTGTTACATGTTGGGGCACTGATCAGCTAAGAGAGGAGGCTTGCAAAAATGTTCCCATGAGAATCCTCCTAGATGTATTGTTTTGTAATAAGCTGGACGTTTACCATGGGAATTGAGTTGAAGATGACAGACCATCAGAAGATCTTACTCCACTGAACATTGATGACATATTTGCCTGTTTTTGCAACATGTTTAGTTGCCATTCTATATAGAATGTGTTCTTGCTAGAGAGCCAAGGCATTCTATGTAATCCTACTTTGCCATGCCCTTTCGAACTTTATGGTGCTAGCTTGAATTATCCTAAGCTATTGCTTTGATTATCCTTTCTCTAAGTGGGGAGATGTTCTATCCCTATGTCAATCATAGCTACTGCTATGGTTCTTTATTTCTATCTGTCTTATTGGTTGCTACTGCAGCTGTTTGGAGAACGCAGCTGAGTCTCCGGAACTACCCTTAATGGGTAATTATACCTTTTTAGTTAACAGACTTTGCTCCAAAATGTACTTGCTCTTTTCTAACGGCAACTCTTTATGGGTCCTCGTTAGGATGGAATTTAGAATAGAATAGAATAGGGACTAAAATTCTGTATGTAACACACTGGCATTTTCATTATGCTTATTCTAACCAAACTTATTTTTGAACATTTCAGTAAATGGATCTATGTTGACTAGCCTAAATAAAAGAATGGAACTAACGACTAATCTCTTAAAGAGAAAATTAACTTTGAAACTTCACCAAAACTCTTTTTATTGGCTCAACATCAAATGTAAATAATGATGTCTGTTTTGTGTGATGCTCCATTCTAACACAGTGGCAAAGATTAATCGACTTAAGATGGAGTGGAAATTCCAGGTTGCCTAACTAAGTTTTACGGTGATGCTACTTACTAAAATGTTTATACAATTTCTGTGCTCACAAATCTGATTTAGGTCATTTGATGGTGGTCGAAATTTCCCTTGCAATGTTGAAAATATTTTTGAATGTATGGGAAGCTTTATTTCTTTTAGTAGAGGAAGCAACAAGGAGTTTTTGAGGATATTTGTTAGGATTGTGTGAGTACGAAGAAATTTTAGAGGAGGGTGAGTCTCTGTGAGTAGTTGCCCTGTAGTTCCTACTAATCCATGGGATCTGCACTTTAGTTGGACCACATAAACTTGGTGAGGTATCTAGACTGATTCTGAGCACCACCACGGGGTATGTTAGCCTAGAGACCAGCTAACTCACACTGTTAGCTGGTCATAAGCCCCCCTAACCTTAACAGGGAGCAAATGGTAACCACTGAATATGGCAACCCTGAACCCTCAGGCATTGTGATAATAGATCAGGACCTCTTGCTCAGTCACTAGTTCTCTTCTGTTCTCAGAGAAATGTACAGAATACACTCTGGGGCATTTTCAATATATTTATTGAACCAAAATTATTCTTGTATAAATGATATGTGCTGTGATAATTAGTAGACAAAAGCAGATGAAAGTGATTACAAGCACCAAAAGAGTAAATAGTAGATACAGTTCTACCATGGTTCTAAAAAAGTGTATATATGCAGGTATATAAAACATGGTTGTAATCAGGTGCACTCCTACTATACAAACCCTACTCTGCATGTACTTAGAGTGTGTGCAGATGTGAAGCCAACAATCCTCTCAAAGGATGATCCAACCCTATTACCTGGTGGGAGAGAATGTAAGACCCTATCCTGGTCATGAACTTGACACCCCTCACGGATTTGTTAGACTACTGCGTGAAGTCTCAGCATGCAGGGACCCTCGTGTCAGCTGAAGTGCCTCCTCTGCTAATCTAATGAGATGCTGATTATTTATAATAAAAGGCATCCTTGTGATGGGCGTATAGATTAGCAATGTTATGGATATGTAGATAGCCCTGTCGCCCCGTGGATGAAAATAGAACAACATTTGTACATCCGTGTGTAAAGGCTTCGTACTTGGTGCTCGAGGAATTTTGATTATATTGTATTGTGAAGTCAGATGTGTGAAAACAGAAGTACTTTCAGATAAACTAATCCAACATTGTCACACACATAAATATATGCAAAGGGTCACAGCAGAAATGTTATTGTTAAAAAGAGGACAATGTAAGAAAGGAGCATCTTCGCTACATGGGCCTATCTCGGGCACATAACACCCACTCCTCATACTAAGGGTCGCTATATACAAACTATCTAAAAAGCCAACAGGCCAAAATGAAATTAAAACTAAAAAGGAGTCAAACCACTTTTAGAATTATCTAAAAGCAAGATTCCCTTTAAAATATTCATAAAAGCCTTTGAAGGTCATTATGCTATTTGAAATCCAAAGCACTCAGAAAGCCATGGTGCCTTGAAAAATAAAGCAAAACTGCTTTGATTCATTTTGTTTAAAAGGTATGCCAAATTGTTCCAACCACACAGAAAAAGGCAATTTATGTGTTCTAAGTGGTAGACGTAACATGGCTGTTGCTCGCATCCACAGACGATGTTCCCAGAGCATACCTCGAAGCAGGTTTATGGAGCAAAGGCGGATCCATGCAGTTCACAAAGCAGCTGCTGAGGGAGGGACTGCATCCTGTAAGTGTATTGCAGAGCCAGTTCACAAGGAGCCAAAGCATCTCAGAGTGGCTCGAAGAATGCATACATCAGCAATAGAATACGCTGGGGTCAACAATATCCATGGGCCTTTAAGAGGTCCATCTCAATTCAGTGTCCAGTGGCACAAACAATTGTGATCTGAGGCATAAATCCAATAAGCATTCATGGCTGCAAAGCAGGCAGTGGAATACAGGCTGTATGCAGTGAAGCCAAACAGCCCTGAACAACAAAAACCAGTGCTCATTCTGTTCCTGTAGCTGAGGTGTGCCGAAGCAGTGTATCATGCATTCAGGGCATTGCAGCACAGCCAGTGCTGTCTCCATTCTGGGTTGAACTGGGATGTCCATTGCGGTGCAGAAAAT
Source organism: Lissotriton vulgaris (assembly GCF_964263255.1). NCBI lineage: Eukaryota > Metazoa > Chordata > Amphibia > Caudata > Salamandridae > Lissotriton > Lissotriton vulgaris. The sequence goes on from NC_141697.1 coordinate 383,169,025, forward strand.
GTAAATCAGAATTCCTGCCACAAGAAGCAGAACAAGCGGAAGACCCCCAAAAACGCTTCCAACATGGAGTGTATGAAAGATGGTATAACTAAAAATCGTCTTTTAAGTGCTAACCAGTCCAGAGCTAATACATTTTAAAAAGTTTGCTATTCACTTCATATCAAACATAATAAAGATAGGGCGGACCATCTCCCCAAAATGCAGTGGGAAGTTATTATTGAGTAGCGTCTGTATCTCGGATGAGGACCTTGCAGCCTGGAGATCAAATGTCTATCTGACTGATGTTAAAGCCACATCTTTTTGAAAAAGCATGGCTTTCACTTTGCTCAGAGAATCAATGCATATGTCAGAAGCATTTATTGAAGGCCATAGCATTGCCTCGCTAACTGTGCGGGCAGGTGGAAACAGTACTTGTGTGCAACAAGTACCTATGGAAAAGCGCTGCCTGGTTCCATTCCGCAGCAACCTTGATCATTCAGAATCAAATAGCTCCCATTAGAGAGCAGTTTGAAAACCGGATGATTCATGGTAGCCGGAGAACCTTTCAGATACCAGGAGAAGTTAGCAACTGAAGCATTGCATGCCACATGAATGAAATTAAATGTCCTTGTATACTAAGGACCCACTCAAAGCATCGTCGCATTCGGACTCACTGAAAAAAACTTCTGTGTCCCTATTCCTGCATCGAAAGCTGAATGGAAATTCCCAGTATTCATGCACATAACCTTCCCCTAGCGTTTTATCTCTGTCTCCTTGGTGGTATTGTAGACAATATCGGAATTGAAAAGTTGTTACCGGTTGGGTGATGTAACCATGAATTAGCAAGTCTGTGAATGGTATCTCATCCACGGTGAAAGGAAAATGGTCTAATTGCTCAATGTGTACTTAGTATCTCTTCATACCATTAATATCTGTCTTTCAGTCAGCTCGTATGCAGAAAATAGACTTGTGCTGTTGATGTAACAACACAACACGTGGCCAGAGCGTAATGTTTGCAACGTCCAGCTTAATAATACAATGGACCTTAATTGTGATTGTCCATGCTGTAAGTTGGACATATCTTGTTGTCTTATGTCAATTGCAGAAGATACTGTGTTGTCCAGTGAATATATCCTGGATTTTAAAGTGGTCATACCATTGACAAACACAGCCAAAGCCTATTCTAAATCAACCCTATCAATATTGCGTAGTCTCTCAGCTGCTTCCTGTTGAGAAACTTCAGCTAGTATATTGCATACAAGATGCACTTTTGACGTGGGTTCTAGGGTCCTAATAAGAAATGTCAGAGATCGATGTCACCAGAAAGAAGGAACAAGTGTTGTTTCACCTTAGAAAGTGTTGAGGTTTTTAGCCAATCAAGAACAACTTCTCAACACTATATGATGTTACCACCCCGAGTGTTCTGATTTAAAATATCACTGGTCAGGCCTATTGATCCTAAACCCTTCGGCTTTGCCCAGAAACCTAGACTTACACCGATTTGTGTCTAGAGACCAAACCAACCATCCCTTCCAATTGGGGGTCTGATGAATTGTAAGAACCATTTCATATCATGGCATCTAGTGGATCCTCTCCGTATTGCGTAAAATGCTGCCAGTTCTCAAAGCATGAGAATGCGGGAATGCGAGATGTGTTCAAGTCTTTCATCATGGCTATTCTAAGACAGGAAGTTTGTTGCACTGTTTTATTCAGGAAAATTATTTAATGTGGTATGATGCATGCTCTGGACAAGGCCTCAGTTCTTTGAACCTGCCAGTCTTTTGTCCCCAGACAGTTTTTGTGCCTATGGCGTCTTTCCAAAAGTTGAAACCCTCTACAGACAGCTGGGAAGGAAAGGAAGCAGAGTATTTCAGCTTGGTGTTTGTTAGCATATTTATTTTGCAGCTGTAGGTGCAAGCCCATTATAGTAAATAGGCTGTGTCTAATGTGTCCAAACCAGAAAGATAAGCAACATTTTCTGAAAATGTTCCTAATTACCTTTCGGTGGTGTTGGGCAGTGTTCACATTGAGTGTAATCCTCAACAGCATGTGGGATACTAGCTCTGTGTAAAAAATGGTGACCATAATGTTTTTTTTTTTTTTTATCCTCATTCGCCTACTCGCCACCCATTTCTACTAACGAATCGGCCACTGGGCTTTTTATCTCATGAGCTGTTAGGAGGAAAGAAGCATAAGCCTCACCTGTTATTGAGTCTGCCCTGCTCGAAATAACCAGCCGTTCGAGCCGGCTGACTCAACAAGTGTGCCCACCTCATCCTCTAATGTCGACCTGGAGTAAAACGGAATGACCACCAGCGAGATAGACGGAGGCTTAATCATCGGACATATTTGTTATTTACATTGTATCCCACCCTCTCCAAAATCTACCGCACCCAAAACATGAAAGAAAAGGTTCCCAGAACCCTCGTCTTTTCTTAGTGTGATCCGAAATATCCAACTTGGCTATGTATCTCATAGCTAGTATCCATTCAGTTACTTTAGGGGAGAGCGGTGAAATCCACAACTTACACAACTCTCTACGGGCTAACAAGATGGCATTAAAAATAAGTTTCACATTATCATCCATGCTTTCTCTCTCTAAATCATGTCTCCCCGTTATTACTAATTCGGGGCTTACCTCAATCTGCAGATTCAGGGCTTGAGACAGGCAGTTACTTACATCTAGCCAGAATTGTCTTATATTCAGACAAGATACAGACATATGTAGATTGTCCGCATTGGGGGTCTTGCATTTTGGACATTCCACCATGCCACCAGCTTTAAATTTCGACAGTCTGCGAGGAGACCAGTACGCCTTATGGATCGTGAACAAAAGGTTTCGCCTTAAGTTTGCAGGTTTGACAATTCTATAAAGCATAGCCATTGTTACTTGCCAATGGTTCTCTGTCGCGATCTTCAGCAAGCATTCTTTCCACAGAACCTCCGGAAGCAGAAAAGGACCATCCTCCAAATCCAGTATCATCCAGTACCACATGGCCACGTCCTTCTTGAAGACCCCCTCTGAACCAAGCTTTACTTCAAAGTCATTTTGCACCCCAATTACATTTTCCGAATTGTTGGCCCAGCTCTGAATCAGCAAATAATTATATTTTGAAAAAAAATGCACCCACATTTGCTGCCTTGACCCCAAGACACCAACTTGCCCTCCTGGAACAAATCCTTCCACCTCTAGAATAAGCCCGCCCTCTTTAGTGGGAGAGCCAAAGCGTCCTTTGTCCATGGTGGAGATCCCAGAGAATCCCACAATGGAGCCATATAGCTATAATATGGTAGTTTTAATAACCTCCTTATCTTATACCAGATCTCCGCCAAATCCCGGAGGACCTTAAGTCTAACCTTCTTGAAAAATTTGGGGTCTGCAAATTTATACAAAAAAACAAAATCTTTATAATCACAGCTTTTTAATATCACACTAAATAGTCCTGCAATTATCGACGAGGTCAGGGTACCCAACAACATCCTACAGTTTTTTAAGCATGAGGCCCACGCGTAGATTTGCAAATCTGGGGCCGCCAAACCTCCTTTGCTAAGTTTCCTCCTTAGTTTTTTCCAGGAGAGGCGCAACCCCTTTGACACCCAAATGAATGAGGCTATCTCACTCTGCAGTTTAGCCAGCCATTCCTTCCTGAACCCAAGGGGGATAGTCTCAAACAAAAACGTAACCTTCGGCAGGATCACCATCTTAATTAAATTAGTCCGGCCATATAAAGACAAAGGTAAATGCATCCAACCCTAAGAGTGGCCGAAATTTCTTTCTTTATCTTGAAAATGTTTAACTTTAGTAAGGTCCCCAATGTTTTGGGATGGTGACCATAATGTTGATAGCAAAATATATCACTGAAATTAGCTGTACCATCATACAATTCATCAGAAGAAAAAAAATGCAACTGATTGTTCTAAATCTTCAAGCAGATTGTGCACTGTTTAAATTTCCCAATCAGCAGAGAAAGTACTAGAGGTGATGATATCATTTAAGGATATTTTAAACTAATATGGTATTTGTAAACGTTCAGTAGAACCATACATGTCACACTATTCCTTCCTGAACTGGAACTGCTGTAATGTTCACCAGGGACAGGTCCCTTAGTTCACTGTGCGATTGAATGTCTGACAAAATATCGAAAGACATAATATCGAGGTACAAAAATATTGGAGCATTAATATCGATGTCAACAATTATTGACATCCCACTACAACAAGGTAAGTACAAAAATATCGGGAAAAAAATATCGATGTCAAAAATATTGTTTTAAAAATATCATTTTTTTAACAAAAAAATATGTAAAATAAATTAAATAATACTTAAAAATATAATAAACATAGTTAACAATATTTTATCATATTTAAATGTAATAAGTAATACATAATTTAATACAAAAGTAATTTAACATAAATATATGGGTCGATTCCGATTCGGGAAACAAATCCATACGATGATTCGTATTCGTAGCCGTTTCCGTCCAAATCGTATAAATCCGTCCAAATCGTGTAGTACGATCCGTAGGAAAAGAATGCGTACGAATGTGAGTGAACTGTACGAAAAGCAAGGGAAAACCGGTACGATACAGGACCCTCACGGTGAACCGTACGAATCGTAAACATGCTGTACGACCCGACAAGTACGATCCGGACCGGGGAACAAGAACGTTATTCATACGGAAAACGTCATATGAGCAATTCGTACGGAGAACCACACATTCACATACGCATCGTACCCCTGCAATCATGGGGGTACGCACCGTACCCCTATGCACCATACCCCTATGCTCTGTACCCCTACTCACCGTGAACTCATGCACCTTACCCCGATGCACTGTACCCCTATGCACCATAACCCTACGCACCGTACCCCAATGTTCCATACCCCTGCAGTCATGGGGTGCACTCGCGTACCCGGGGGGTCCGTTTCCCATGCGGTTCGAGTCGAAATATGCTTTTACGGACGTTTTAAACTCCCATAGAAAAAGAGTCGTACGGAGGTTTGTCGTAACGAATTGTACTTGCTGGTTCGTGAAAAGCTGCTTCAATCCCTACGGACGTCGCATACTGCGTGTTGCGAATGCGATTTGTACGTATTTTTAGTCGTATGGTCTTTTGTACGATTCGTACAGAAATATGCTTGGGTTCGGATCATACTTCATCGTACGTACAGAGACGTTGAAGGTGTACGATTCATACGGGAAAAATGCTCCGTACGATGATTCGTAAGGGATTTTACCAAATCGGAATCGACCCCATAGTATATAATATATATACTTACTTATTAATCACTTTTAATAATTATTTTAATAAGTTATAAATAATTAGAAATCCTATAAATTACAAATTCCTCTATACACATAAAATATTAACATAAATAAAAATTAAATAATTATGCAAACTAATTTTTTTTGTAATGTACTTTTAATATTTTTAAAATACTATTATAACTCCAAAAAAAACAACAGTAAGTAAAATTTGTGTGGTACGCCCCAACTAGACAACTCTGTTCCTCGGATGCCAAATTGGTAGCCACCCCCAGATTCAAGAAGGTCAGATCTGGAGGTAGATCTTTTGAGGTCACCGCCGCCAGACTCTGGAACTCCCTCCCCACCGAGATCAGACATATCGATGAACTCCTACCTTTTAGAAAAAAAGTTAAAACGTGGCTCTTCCCGGGCTAGCCCAAGTCCTTTTCAGCTCCACCCCCAACCCTCCTCAGACTCTGTCAGCGCCAGGATGCCTGCAATGGCGACAGTTTGCGCTCTACAAATTGTCAAAATAAATTATAAATAAAATGTTGGATAGCGTAGAGGTAAAAATTACTATTCCCACTCCAAAGAGTGCAACAGTAGGGAAAGTTTTGGATAGCGTAGGAGTAAAAATTACGATTTTCACTCCCAAGAGTGCAACAGTAGGGAAAGTGTTGGATAGCCAAGGAGTATAAATTACTATTCCCACTCCAAAGAGTGCAACAGTAGGGAAAGTGTTGGATAGCGTAGGGGTAAAAATTACTATTCCCACTCCAAAGAGTGCAACAGTAGTAAAAGTGTTGGATTGCGTAGGGGTAAAAATTACTATTCCAACTCCAGAAAGTGCAACAGTAGGGAAAGTGTTGGATAGCGTAGCGGTAAAAACTACTATTCCCACTCCAAAGAGTGCAACAGTAGGGAAAGTGTTGGATAGTGTGGGGGTAAAAATTACTATTCTAACTCCAGAAAGTACAACAGTAGGGAAAGTGTTGGATAGCGTAGGGGTAAAAACTACTATTCCCACTCCAAAGAGTGCAACAGTAGGGAAAGTGTTGGATAGCGTAGGGGTAAAAATGACTATTCCCAGTCCAGAGAGTGCAAGAGTAGGGAAAGTGTTGGATAGCGTAGGGGTAAAAATTACTATTCCCACTCCAGATAGTGCAACAGTAGTGAAAGTGTTGGATTGTGTAGGGGTAAAAATTACTATTCCCACTCCAGAGACTGCAACAGTAGGGAAAATGTTGGATAGCATAGGGGTAAAAAATACTATTCCCACTCCAAAGAGTGCAAGAGTAGGGAAAGTGTTGGGTAGCGTAGGGGTTAAAATGACTATTCCCACTCCAGAGAGTGCAACAGTAGGGAAAGTGTTGGATAGCGTAGGGGTTAAAATTACTATTCCCACTCCAGAGAGTGCAACAGTAGGGGAAGTGTTGGATAGCGTAGGGGTAAAAATTACTATTCCCACTCCAGAGAGTGCAACAGTAGGGAAAGTGTTGGATAGTGTAGGGGTAAAAATTACTATTCCCAGTCCAGAGAGTGCAAGAGTAGGGAAAGTGTTGGATAGCATAGGGGTAAAAATTACTATTCCCACTCCAGAGAGTGCAAGAGTAGGGAAGTGTTGGATAGCGTTGGGGTAAAAATTACTATTCCCACTCCAGAGAGTGCAAGAGTAGGGAAAGTGTGGGATAGCATAGGGGTAAAAATTACTATTCCCAATCCAGAGAATGCAACAGTAGGGAAAGTATTGGATAGCGTAGAAGTTAAAAATAACATACTTATAAATAAATTAATATGGTAAAATATTTTTAAAAAAAAATCTAAACTATTTACAAATACCAATACATAATTATTAAAAACATAATTACCAATGAATAATTAAGTAAAAATAAATTAATAATAAATACCCATTAATAATAATTAATTACCAATTAATAATTAATCACCAATAATATAATTAACAAAAACAATTAATTAAAATAAATAATTACTTACTAAATTTAAATTACTTCCCATCGTACTCCCCTATAAACTATTAACCCACTACTGAACATAATTATCAATTAATCAATTAATACAAATTAATTACCAATTAATAATCAATTAACAATAATATAATTAACAAAAACAATTCATTTAAATAAATTATTACTTAATTGTATTTAAATTACTTCCCACCCTATTCCCCTATAAACCCATAACCCACTACAGAACATAATTATCAATTAATCAATTAATAAAAATTAATTACCAATTAATAATTAATTAACAATAATACAATTAAACACAATTAATTAATATACATTATTACTTAATTACATTTAAATTACTTCCCACCCTATTCCCATATAAACCCATAATCCACTAGAGAAAAAAATTATCAATTAATAAAAACTAATTACCATTTAATAATCATTTAACAATAACATAATTAACATACACAATTAATTAAAATAAATTATTACTTAATTTCATTTAGATTACTTTCCAACCTATTCCCCTATAAACCCATAACCCGCTACCGAACATAAGTATCAATTAATTCAAATTAATTACCAATTATTAAAAATGAATTACCAATTAATTAAAAGTATTTTCAAATTCTTAAAAATTAATAACTAATTTAGTATAATTAAATTACTTCCCACCCTATTTTCCTATAAACCCACAACATGCTACTGTACTAAATTACAAAATTTACTTAAATTACATTAAAAAAATACATATTACATACATAATAATATACATAAATACATATAGAAATCGATATTAGTAACATCGATATTACTAACATTGATATTAGTAATATCGATGTTACTAACATCGATATTAACAAAATCGATATTACTTACTTCCGAAATTCTCTCCCATCGATAGTAAAAATATTGATATTACTTACCTTCTATAGTCTGTCCCTTCGATATTTAAACATCGACATTTTTGTATGTCGAAATTTAAAAATCGATATTTCGTCCGCCTACCGGTGGGATCATGCATGTAGTTTCAGTACCATAAACAATTAATTAAAATAAATTATTACTTAATTTCATTTAGATTACTTTCCAACCTATTCCCCTATAAACCCATAACCTGCTACCGAACATAATTATCAATTAATTCATATTAGTTACCAATTATTAAAAATGAATTACCAATTAATTAAAAAAAATTATAATTCTTAACAATTAATAACTAATTTAGTATAATTAAATTACTTCCCATCATATTTTCCTATGAACCCACAACATGCTACTGTACTAAATGACAAAATGTATTTAAATTACATTAAAAAAATTCATATTAAATACATAATAATATACATAAATTCATATAAAAATCGATATTAGTAACATCGATATTACTAACATTGATATTAGTAACATCGATGTTACTAACATAGATATTAAAAAAATTGATATTACTTACCTTCTAAATTCTGTCCCATCGATAGTAAAAATATTTATATTACTTACCTTCTATAGTCTGTCCCTTCGATATTTGTGTATGTCGATATTTAAAAATCGATATTTTGTCTGCCTACCGGTGCGATCATGCATGTAGTTTCAGTACCAAGTTTATAAGTTGTACTGCAGAGCATTCTGAGAAATGGTGCCCATTCAGAAGTAGGAAAAATACAGTTACCCAGCCAATCCAAAGGACCAGAAAAAGTAGTCCAATGGTAATCCAGACGTAACCAAGTAGTACAAAGTATGTATTTTTCAGCCAAAGATAGAGAGCATGCATTTGTAGCTTGAAAGGAAGAGGTGGGTGATGGCATCCCAAGTTCAGTCGAATCCAATGAGAAGTCGTCTTTATCAATGAAGTAGCCAGATGCCATTCAGTTAATTTTTGGCAGCTTAGCAGGTTTTGTAGAACTGGAAGATGACTCAGTCTCTGGCATATTCACATAGACGTCATCAATTTTTTTAATTGAAATTTGTGCTTCTCTACTCCTTGACTGGACAGTTGTAGTTGTTTCGACAGAAAGAAGAAATACTTCATTGTGTTTTACTGTTTCTTGTTGGAGAGGGGAATCTTCTTTAGTTTAAAAAGCTTCACTCTGAACTTCCTGAAGGGTAGTGAGAGGAGTACAGTGGCTATCCAGGAGCCCACACGGCCTACTATTGAGAATTGGCCAAAAAGTGTGGTTTGATCAGATCAATTGAAACAAACCTTTCATCTCCCAGCTGGCAAGAGGTGGAAGAAGTACAGTTCTGGTACCTTCGACAGCCAGGACAGGTACAGGCACTCTGTAAGTTGGCCCAAATTCTTTCTTGACCACTACTTTTTTCCTGACCAGATCCCCAAACTCTGGGACCCAGCCGGGTCTTGCTGGTACAAGCTTCACTTCCTCAGTGGCAGTGCATTTTACTTGGACTTTGCTTTGTGCACCCAGGAAATGATTGAGTTCCTTTAAAACAGCCACACGTTCAATGATGCAAATGGTGTTTCTGACACCACTGCACTGGCATTATCCAGTCTGGGACCCACAATCTCACTCCAAACAGGATTTTATATGGAGTACGACAATCCAGGGATTTTCTTGGCATGTTATTGAGTGCCCCAACTGTGACCCAAGCCTAATACCCCTTTTGTTAACGATTGCTTCAAGTCACAGTTTTTTCCTCTCAACTATAGAATTTCCCTCAATTGATAGGGTGTGGAGCACCGCAAGGCCACACCCAAACATTCCATGGCTTCCTTGTAAGCCAGAGAGCTAAACACCAGACACTGGTCGGGATGTAGTGTGCCAATTGCATATGTCCCGATGAAGACTTGCCAATCCTTTATAACAGTTTGGGTGTCAGCTGACCACTGTGGCCAAACCCACAGGAATCTTGAGCATGAATCCACTGCCACCGCAACTTACTTGTAAGCCCCATCTGAGTGTATAGGGGCCACAGTGACCCAAATAAACAACTGCTAGAGGTTTGTCTGAAATCAATAGAGATGTCTATGGAGGATGTGCTATGGTGTAACCCTTCATTTGCTGGCAGATGTTATATTTGAGGACAAAGTCTGTGGTCTGTTCAGTAAGACCAGGCCACAAATAGCGCTGCTTCAATAATTAAATTGTTGCAGTAACCCCTGTGTGTGCTGAACCCAGACCCTCATTTGCTGCTAGTATTAACCCCAATCTGCGATAAGTGTTTGGTATAACTCTCTCCCCCACTCCCGGAATTTAACATACGGAATGTTTTGTGCACCTACTTTGTAGGAGTACTTGAGTGGGAAGCCTTTTGGAAGGTGTGTGTCATTGCGATTAGGCATTGACAGCCACCATGATGTCTCTGTCTAATCTCGTACTAGAACGAGTGATTGCAGCAACACCAGCAGTGTGAACTGCTGCCTTAGCAGCTTCATCAGCCATGGAATTCTCTGCAATGTGAACGGCAACATGTTGATGACTCAATGTGTTGATAACATGAGCCTGTGGCAAGCATTCTTTCAGCTTCGTCACCTGTTCCCAAAGCAGCTTGTGCTTGATTGCGCAACCCTTGGAATCCTGAAATCCATTCTTGCCCCAATAATACAGGTACTTATTATAGGACTGGACACAGTAATACGAATCACACACAATGAGTGTGGGGAATCCTTATTTTGTAGTGCCAGTATCAGGGCCTTGAGTTTTGCCAGCTCCGCGTGTATGTTTTTTGAGGACCGAACTTTCCATCATGCATGTTCCCCTTTACTATTGCACATGCTGTAGAATATTAGTGTCTTGTCCCTATGACAGGCTGAGCAGATCCATGAGTATAAATGATGTAATCATATTGATCTAGAGGCATTATTTAATTCAAGAGAGGATATGCTCGTTCGTACTGCAGGAATGCTTGTGTTTGTAACGTAGAGTCGAATCAGTAATCTACATCTGTTGCAGTGACAGGATAAGCCCATTGTATCCATTGTTGATGTAATGCTTAGGCATTTGGAGAGCTCGCTTTCGTAATGGCCTCTAAGGTCGGTGCGGGGTAACCACAAGTTAGCATTTCCCCTGTGCTAGTGCTCTCTCTCTCTCTCTCTCTCTCACTAACTACAGGAGTTTGTACTGCTGTCAGAATTTTCTCAGTGGGTGCAAAGCGCATTTCAGCATTTGTATTTAAATTATATTTTTTTGCAATAGGTACTTGTTAGACCTGGCATCCTTGGTGTGGTTTCCCCCTATCTTTTTGCCTCTACCTCCTGTATTTTTGATGCTGTGCTGGATTTCGTTTTTGCTGGTTTAGATGCTTTGGACACTCTGCCGCTGCTGATCAGTGTCAGAGTGTAAGTGATCCCTGTGTAAATTGTTATTGTGATTGGATATATATGATTGGCATATTTGTATCACCAACAAGTCCCTAGTACATTGAACTGGGTGTGCCAGGGCTGGTGATGACAAATGCTACTAGTGGGCCTGCAGCACTGAGTAACCCTAAAATGGTGTCTCAGACCTGCCACCGCAGTGCCTGTGTGCAGTCTGTGAACTGCCATGTCCTCCTAGTCAGTGTCCCCACTGACCAGGCCTAACCCTTGCCTTTCTGTGCAGATTGGTCACCCCTATGGAATTTCCAGGGTACCCCCCTGGGCAGGGTGCAGTAGATGTGAAAGGTAGAGCATGTACTAGTGCAGGTGACATGCTCTGGTAGTGAATGGCAGCCATTTTCGTTTTTCACTATTGTAAAGCTACCTTGCCCATAGGCTATCATGGGGAATGCTGGCTACAGTGGCTAGCAGTATATCTTCCCATAGGAGCAAGGTAGGACATACAAGTCTGGTATCCCTGAACTCAGAGTTTAATAACACATCTTTTAGGAAAGGTGGTTTTTAACTCCTGTGTTTGAGAACAGCACTTTTAGAAAGTTGCTGTTCTCTTGTCTGACCTTTCTGTATGCCTTGGCCTGTTTGTGAATTGACTGTCTGGTCTGAGCGTGACAGAGGCTGGGGAGCCCCCAGGAGGCTGACTGGGTCAGCCCTGGACTGAATGGCTGCATTTGCAACTTGAGTGGTGGGAGGAGATAGCACCTGGGCCTAAATAGGGCTGTGCCTGCCTTCCACAATGCTGGCTCCACCTCCTGCTGGGCGGCTGATGACCCTACCCCTCACTCTGAAAGGAAAGGAGAAGCCAGGAAAACAAAGTGCTCAAGGAACACCCAGAACTGGTTTAGACCGGGCTCAGGGCCCACTTGCACAAAGAGAACAAAGACATTTAGAGGTATAAGTACAGGACCCCTGACAACAGAAAATTAGATCATCCTGGAATCAAGAAGGAACCTCTGCCAAGGAGAAAGCTGAAACTGAAGATGGAAGACTGTCCTGCTGTTGCTCTGCTAGACTGGCCTGCTGTTGCTTTGCTGCCAAGGAGAGGGGAAGGACTTTGCTTTGTGCTGTGTCCCCTTGCTTGAGGAATCTCCAAGGGCCTGAGAGAGAGCTGGATCCCTGTTATGAAGTTCCAGGAACAGAAGGACTTCACCCCCAGCTCCCCTGAACTCTACTGAGAGAGTTATGTCCTTCCTGGAGTGCGTGGCCCAGGTGTGGTGCCTCTGGAAGTTGTACCTGCGTTGGGAAGCTGGAAACTAAGATTTTAAAGAACTTTCTGCAAGTTTTGTCGCAAACCTGGCTGAGCGAGAAAATTTCCGCCGCTACGAAGACCGAGATCCTCGCAGCGCCTGTCGCCGCTGCCTGAAGACGTCACACCCTTCGTTAGCGGGAAGATTTTTGGCGCTGGGAACATCATCGCAGAGCCTGTCATCGCTGGGTGAGATCACCGCATCATGTCGCTGCAAGAATCATCGCAGAGCCCCGAGAATCATCGCATCGTGCCTTTGCGAGCATTTTCCTATGGAACCTCTGCACCGGAATCCATGCAAGTCATCTCCTTCCTCCCCATACAGACCAGATTCGTCGCTACACGCAGCAGCATCCATTGGAATTGTCGCTAACGCCTCCCCAGGGTCTCAGGAGTAATGCATCGCTTGTTTTCCACCGCAACAGCTTCTGTTTTGGAACTTTGTCGAACTTAAAGGCACTGTTGGCTAAAAGTGACGCTACTGTGAACTTTTCACGCAACTGTGGATTATTTTACCGCTAACATTAAAAAATCTTTTGCAACCCTATTCTAGAACTGTGTATGTTGGATTTTTGTTGTTTTGGTCTTGTGTAGTAGTTTAGATTAAATACCTTTATTTTTCTAAACTGTTATGGAGTCAGTTTGTGGGGTTTTCACTGTGTTACTGTGAGTTTGGGTACAAATACTTTACACATTGCCTCTGATAAGCCTTGACTGCTCGTGCCAAGCTACCAAGGGGGTGAGCAGGGGTTATCTCAGAGGGTTTCCTTCTTACCCTGACTAGAAGCAAGGGCCCCTATTTGGACAGTGGTACCTTCCTCTGCCAACTAGAGACCCCCAGTTCTAACAGTACTGTATCACCTTCATTGAAAGTGATATAAGTGTACCCGGTTGGTCCAGCGATTACACGGATCACCAGGTTGGTGATGTTTACACATGTGTGTAAATGTTTGGAAGGTACTTATAGCAGCTTGTATGGAATGTAGAATGTTTGCATGTTCCTGGAACAATGGTTGATTGAAAAATCAGGTCTAATCAAGGCGTAATCCAAATTGTATGTTCTGCCAAACTTTTTAAATCCTAAAATGGATTGTAGTCATTGGAGGTTGGAGCAATCTGCATATTTCTAAAAAATGTGCCGCCAGGCGTTTGCCTTCACTTGACAACTCATATCCTAAAAACATCACATTCAGGTGTTTCTACCGTAATATGCTCACTCAGCACTACTACCCTCAGACAATCCATCAGGTTCCAGCGAGCTATGTGACTTCTGCCATGCTGTCCAGCATTTTCACTTCCCATTCCCCATTCAGAAGTAGTGTCTTCAGTAGCCTGGACATGCCTTATTTTAATCCCGGGGTGACAAATGCAAAAACAACAATTGATGAACAGAATGCAGAACAATGTCAAATATTCACCCCAGCACTGAGATCTGGGCCTAAATCCCAGGGGCCTTATTTATGAAGGCCTTGCGCCCCCGGTGCGTCACTTTTAAAATGGGAAAAAGTGACACACCAGTGGCGCAAGGCCTTCATAAATAAGGCCCCAGCTACCTTCTTCTATTTAAATTGAGGTTTAGGACGCTTTTGTTTGTCTTCTTTATTTAAAGATGTAGTCTGATGAGCGTGATTTCTGCTTCAGTTTCACATGCTCTTCTGATCTGTGCTATAATAATCCACTACTCTACAAATGTGTATTGGATGAATCCTAAAAGGAACATGTATTAGTATCCTGATACTTGTCAGGCTTTTTAATATTATCACGGTTTCTTAAATTATATTTCTTATCAGTAGTCTCCTGTTGAGCAGACCCACCCTGTGATTGTATTTTATTTTTATTTTTTATTTTATTGTTCCATTTCTTCTTAGAAGAATCAGGTGCTTGCTTAGAGGTATAATTTTCAGAATTACTCTTAACTTGTGGTTTCCCAGGTCTGGCTACCAAATTATTTCTACTTAATAGCATAGGTTTCTTTGATAATATAAGGCAATGCCCGCTCCTGCTGTGCAGAAGTAAACTCCATCGTCATTGGCTGCTCCCTTCCTCTTTATGTTACTTAACATAATGGCCAATACTAAAGCAAAATTGCCCCTCAGCTTCATTCCCAAGTTTAGGGCAGGTGCTGCCCCATACTCATTCTGTACCTGTTTCAGTACTTCAAGCAAAACAGCCAGTGAAAGGTTGCCAGGAGTTCTGGTGTAAATGGCAGCAAAGACTGTACCCCAAGTGGCATAACCTTTCGCCGAGAAGCCATTCCCATTGGCAAACAACTTGTTAATATTCTGTGTTTTTCCTATTGGACCATATTTTTCCAGGTAAATATCCCTATTTCTCTAGGGCCAATTTGTAAGACTAATAGAAACACAGCCATGCTTGTGCCGTGAAGCCAACATTCTCATTTCACCTTACTTCAAAAAGCCCCCTCTCAATCACAGCCAGTTTATAAATGAATTAAAGTGAATCACTGCATTCAGCAAATATTCATTAAAAGGCTTTCACACCCCCAACTTCTTCGTATTGAATGTTGAGGGCGTAACGAGGCAGGCCCCCACTCAGCACACTAAATACTGCACTGGAATAAACACTCCCCACCTCCACCTAGTGCTTCAATGCCCCAATATGCCCCCCATTCCTCTGACCTACGGCATGTGTCGGCATCTTCACGTACAGGTGAACCTCGCTTGCCGCATACACCATGCTGCATTTCAAACTACAGTTTGCGTGCAATGTTGGTGGGTTGGCTAGAACTGGGTGGATGTATGTGTATATATATATATATATACATATATATATATATATATATATATATATATATATATATATATATATATATATATATATATATATATATATATATATATATATATATATATATATATATATATATATATATATATATATATAGTAAATGTATGCCCAGGAGTGAAAATGGGAACTGTGAAGCTCTATCATCCCCATTAAATGAAAGTGAAAACTCTCTTGTGGTGGCGTCTTCTCTGCAGGGCATACATTGACTAATTTTAAGCAGCCTGCCTGGTCGCGAAGGAAGCCCCGCTGCAACAAAAGCGGCCCCACGGCGACCTGAAGTGCGGGACGCCAAGAAGGACAGAGAGGCCGATGGTGAGGGACGTGAACGGCAGTGTGAGCAGCTGCCACAAGTACCAGAAGGCAGTCTGGCACACGCCCACTAGGGCGGGACTTCGTGCATAAATTAAAGGTGTTCCACACAGCTGCCGTTTCTCAGCCTGCAGCCAGTGATCAAGGACACAAGATGTCTGAAACGCGTATGGCAGTTCAGGAGTGAAGATGGGAACTGCGAAGCTCTGTCATCCCCATTAAATGAAGGTGAAAACTCTCTTGTTGTGGCGTCTTCTATGCAGGGCATACATTGACTAATATATATATATATATATATATATATATATATATATATATATATATATATATATATATATATATATATATATATATATATATATATATATATATATATAAGACTTCCCACAATTTGAAAATAATCATCCGGCACTTCAGGTAAGATTCTTGGACACTCTTGTGCTTTTATTATAACGAGGAAAACATCTACGCATTTCATCAGCCACTGCTACCTTGTTCACAATGTTTGAGGCACCATTATTTTCACATTAAAATAACAAACAGGCAACAATGAGAGAGGACATTACATGCCATAGAAACAGGACTAAGCCTTTCTTGTTTGTGGCCGCCATATTTAAACATGTTTTCTTTCATGCATTTCGACGACGTAGCAACACATTTCATTTAAATACCAAGTGGTTCCATAGATCTTAAAGTGCATTATTTATAGCGGGAAAATTCATTTCCTCACATTTTAAAACACTATATTACATCTAAAATACCACAAAATTCATTTTTAATCAGTGCTTGTCAAAAGTTTAAAGTGCAAATGCATAAACATGTTTCAAATTTTGGCAACAACATATTATTCTGGCTAGTGCCTATTTGAATCGGGTTTGAATACTAGAAAAGTAAAGTGCAAGTGCTGTAGTGCAAAAGTATACATCTCCTCCCTTCATTCATAACCACAGTTTTTCAATGGTTACTTCACTATAAAGTGCAAATGCTAAATAAATACAATATATCATGATTTACATAAAATAATCTATGTTAAGAATTATTTTAAAACCCATCATTTCATGTATTTATAGCAAAATTGCAGATAAAAGGTAAAAGAAGGAACATTTTTGTATCCTTTTCCCTATAAGCATATCACTACCTCCAATATATGTTTACTACCCCAAAATCCACTCTAAAGTGCAAATGCAAAAGGGGAGAAAAATTCGTACCCGAAACAATTAATTAAAACCAGTCATAGCAATTCATATGTCCCTACTCATTGCTGTCTTCAAGGTTCTCATTAAAAACATAAATTTCATGGGTTAATACTTGTGCAGGTTTTTACATTATTACTCTTCACTTCATTTTTCAAGACAGACATGTATATAAATCCTCATCCACATTGAGTCCATATAGTTCTATGCAGTTAAAGTCCAAAATAAAATATGTTTCTAACTTTTGGAGTTCCCTCTCCCTGTCCCCTCCTCCATTTTTTCTCGGGACCTCTGCTATACAAGTGTACTGCAGAAGCACAGGGTTACACTGGTGATGGATCTCAAAATGTCTTCCAATGGGATACGTCCTGTCTAGATTCACAATCGCTCACCTATGTTTGAGAATTCTTTGAAATACAGGGAGAGTCGTACTCCCTATATATACATTTTAGGACAGGAGCACTGTACTATATATATATATATATATATATATATATATATATATATATATATATATATATATATATATATATATATATATATATATATATATATACATATATATATATATATATTATGAATATATATATACATATATATATATATACATATATATATATATATATATATATATATATATATATATATATATATATATATATATATATATATATATATATATATATATATATATATATATATATATATATATATATATATATTCACTGAAAAAACCATAGGTTTCACATCAGCAGTGCATTGCAGGCGGGCAAGTTATAGTGAGTCCAACTAACTATAACGTGGGAATTTCAATGGTTTTATGTCAGTAAAATTTCCAGTTAACTATAACTGGTGTGAAACCTATGGTTTTTTCAGTGAATTTAATAGGTTTTTTTAAATGCTAATTCCTAACTATAACTGGTGTGAAACCTATGGTTTTTTCAGTGAATTTCAAAGGTTTTTAAATGTTAATTCCTAACTATAAGTCTCAGTTTATAAGTAAGACTGGTAGCGCTCTAGTTGTTCTGTCATTGGGCTATATTTGGGCTACATCTGGCTGATATTTGGGCTACATTTGTTTTTTTTTGTCTCTGGTGGCCATCTTTGGGCTACATTGGGCTACATTGGGCTACATTTGGGCTCTAACATATGTATAGCCCAATGTAGCCCAATATATATTTAAGTTAATTTTCGTAAAAACCACTTGAGCATATATCTTGAGACATAGCAAAAGCACATCGGGCTACCAGTCCCTACAATTCTGCCAAATTATTTTTTTATTATATTGTTTTTAAAAAAAAAATGTTTTGCCTTGGAGCGCTCCCGGTGCGCGCCCCGGTGAGCGCCCCGGA
The DNA here is from genome assembly GCF_964263255.1 of Lissotriton vulgaris. Taxonomy (NCBI): domain Eukaryota; kingdom Metazoa; phylum Chordata; class Amphibia; order Caudata; family Salamandridae; genus Lissotriton; species Lissotriton vulgaris. Next base: position 383,187,464 of record NC_141697.1, read on the forward strand.
AAGCGTAGTTTTATGAAGCGCCCAGGGGCGCGCACTGGGGAGCGTCCTGTAAGCGCAAATATTGCGAAAGAAAACATGATCGTGACGTATCGCGTAGCCGCGACCGCGTGATACGCACGGCGTAACGCACCCGGAAGCGCTTGAGCGAATGCGATCGCGCAACGTAGGCGTCCGACACGCTTACGCGACGTGTCAGGTCATGTGACCTGAAAATAACACTTTTTATTGGTTCATAACAGTTTTGGTTTCATAATGATGAAGCCCCTGGTCATGTGACCTGAAAATAACACTTTTCATTGGTTCAATACATTTTTTTTTTCAAAAGGATGAAAGACCCCACCTTTTTTACTTATTCTGACTTTGTCCTTTGACTTAGGACCTGTTTGTACCTCTCTGTACCTTTTTGATCTTTATAATGGCTTCAGTAGCAGCAGCAGCTGGTGCATCTGCACCACCACCACCACCACCACCACAACCACCAAGAGGACCACCACAAGATATCATTGGTGGTCTACAAGAGGAGGAAGAGGAGGAAGAAGGGAGAAGATGGCTTGATGAACAAAATACCCCATACCAGCCAAGACCACACATTATATGGGAGTTTTTTTCCATCCCACAGGGGAAGAAATGCAGCCAAGGTGACTTGCAAAATCTGTGGCGTGGAACTTTCCAGGGGAAACCCGAATAAGAAATATTCATTTGGAAACAACACGATGATACGCCACATGCAGCGCAAGCATCCAATAAATTATTCTGCTGCAGAGATGAGGGAACTGGCCAGTAACCCTTCCCAATCCACAAGCACCACCTCAAAAAGGAAGCAACCCACTCCGTCGGCACCAGAGGAAAGTGAGACGATGCCGTGCATTCAGCCACGATTTGTAGATTTCCGAATTATCTCTAAATATTGTGGGAAGACCATCTCCTACGGAGAACAGAGCGTAAAGCTCATCGTCCTTGCTGGGGACAACCACAAATGCCCCAATAAACCCTAATTATTTCTTTTTTTTTTTTTTATGCTCCAGTTGAGCCATTTTCAATTCCCTGTTTTTTCGTTTCTCCCCATGAAAAATACAAAAAAAATATAAAACTGTTCAGAAAACCCAAAACAAGTACAAAATGTTAAAAAAACAATTAAAAAAATATAAAACAACAAAAAGAAGAAAAAAAACAGTTCTTTTTAGAACTACCTCCAATTTATAAAAAAAGGCTACATTTTTAAAAAACTATTATTCATTTTTCCCCATGGGACGCTCCCCGGTCCACTCCCCGGTGCACGTACCGGGTGCTCGCCCCACGCAAATCAAAAAAAAAATGTTTTTTTTGCGCCGCTGGGCCCTTTTATGGCCCCCATATCAAACCTAGGGGGTCAGGGGGGTCTATCCCTGCCCCCTTATGGTCATTTCCCCTTTTGATTTTTCCACCTCTTATGTCTCGATTTTACCAAGACACAAGATGGCGGCCGCTCCGGACTGTTTCAAATGTTTACAGACACCCGAGAGCCAATCAGCTTTCTGTGCGCAAGTCGCGTGGTGCGCCCGGAGCGCTCCCCGGAGCGCGTACCGGGGCGCTGCCATAGATATATATATTTTTTTAACCTAAATTACTCAAAATCCACTGGAGCACATATCTTGAGACATAGCAAAGGCACATCGGGCTACCAGTCCCTACAATTTTGCCAAGTTTGGTGGAAATCCATTCAGCCGTTCGGGCTAAAAGTGAAACCGGCCGCCCTATGGGAATTAACATGGGGAAAACACGTTTTGGGACCCCCCTTTTATCTCGGCCCCCACTTGACGAATCCCCCCCAAACTTTCAGGGAAGGAGCGGGCCATTTTCTTGGAGAAATTCGCGAAGATTCGTCCACCGGTGCCAAAGTTATTCCCAATAGAATGTTGCGGATTTCCTATGGAAAGTAGATCCTAACTATAACTACCTACTGGCGACCGCCAGTAGGTAATATATATATATATATATATATATATATATATGTATATATATATATATATATATATATATATATATATATATATATATATATATATATATATATATATATATATATATATATATATATAAACACACACAGGTTTGGCGTGCTTAAGCCGTCTTCCACGGCGGGCTCTCGACGGGGAACGCCAACCCCTATAAATCAGCACACTCCTGGTTACAGCACTTCATGAAATGAAAAACCAGAGTCGGAGCCCAAATCAGATGCGGTGTTGTCAAGGTTTATTCGGCAAAGGAAACACCCAACGCGTTTCGTGATCCACTGACCACTTTCTCACATATATATATATAAACATATATATATATGTGTGTGTGTGGGTGTGTGTGGGTGTGTTATATTTACACACACACACACACATGTATAGGAGTTCTTTTTGTCTGCCATCATCAAAAAGAATTGTCAATCATTGTTTTATTCAAAACACGGGACATGTATGGCTAGTATTATGGGATACTGCCCGATGGCTTTTTCCTGTATATGTGATGTTACAATGCATGCAATTACAATGCATGCTTTTACAATGCAGTCTTTACATCACAACCACCATTACATTGCATGATTTTACAACACATGCCATTACAACTCATTTTTTAAAACTACCATTACAGCGCATTCCATTACAACGCATACCATTACAATGCATAATAATTTTAGGGAAACAGTAGGGTAAGTGTTGGATAGTGCAGGGGTAAAAATTACTATTCCCACTCCAGTGAGTGCAACAGTAGGGTAAGTGTTGGATAGTGTAGGGTAAAAATTACTATTCCAGTGTACCCCAAAACCCATACCCACTCTAATACTAAACAAATCTCCATTACTTACCTTATAATGATTTGTAATGGCATACGTTGTAATGGTATGCGTTGTAATGGCATGCGTTGTAGTGACATGCATTGTAATGGCATGCATTGTAATGGCATGTGATGTAAAGGCAGATGTGTTGTAACAGTTGTGCTGTAAAGGTAGGTCATTGTAATGACTGCGTTGTAATGGATGTTTCCCCTTTTTCCTGTATTTTAATATTCTGGCCCCACGGACACTACACTGTTGGTAATGACAACAAATCAAACAAGTTATTTTCATGAATATTATTAGCCGAGGGCATCAGTTTTCTAAAAAGGAAGGTTCTCTATTCACAATGGGGAAAGGAGATATAAAGATTGTGACGCAGGGCTGATGGAGATACCTCAAGAAATTAAAAATTAATTATTATATAGACAAATGGTACATTTTTATGTTTCGCAAAGAATAGTAGCAGTCCACTGCTAATCTCTGTTGGAAGTTCTATTAGACTCCCCCATGTCAACATATTAGTAGAGACATGTCCAAATAGGGTTAGCCTCTAAATGTATGCCATTTTACCATGTCATTGAGGCCCCTGGGTCTGCTTTCTCTGAAAAATCGATTGGGCTTTTTAGGTAATGCCTCATCTGCCTCTGCATACCCTTGGTCCATTTTTTCAAGTACTGCCCGCTTGAAACTCAGGAGTCTATGTTCCGCTTCTTGAAAATATTTTACCAGGCCGGATGTAGCTTGCCTATCCTGCATGTGCTAATGTGTTTCTGGATTCTGATTTTCAACTTCTGGGTAGTGAGGCCAATATAGTGCAACTCACACTCGCAGGTCAGCCTGTACACCACATAACTTGAATTAGAGTTACTGAATTTGTTCTGGAACCAAGAACGGCCATCATTCAGATCTTCATTTTTAGATGCTGTAATAAGTTTACAAACTGTACAAGCCCACCATGGATAGTGTCCTGGGGGGACGTTGGAGAGATTCTGCCGTTTATTTTTGGGACATGTATGGACCAAGCGATCCCTGCCGTTTTGATGCTCTTCAGAAAGCAAATCTAGGCTGCTGCATTTTGTTAGGGCCACATCAAGTAAAGGCCTGTTTTTCTGTCTATCTCTTGTGGACAGTGGATCAATAGTAGATACCACTGGAATGCATGGATTGTTGGTTTTTCAGTTTTTCTCTAAGAGAGCGACCCTGGGGGTGTTTATTGCCCTTTTACGAGCCTGGTTCACCACCCTGCTTGGGTATGCCCTTTTCTTCAGTGGCAAAAGTTGTCACACCAGTACAGTTCCTCCTATACCTAAACAACTGTCCCACAGGAAGATTATCTCTCAGAGCCCTGGGGTGGAAAAATGAATAGTGTAGGAGGGAATTCTGATCTTTAGCCATGATGTCCATATCAAGATACACCACTGAGTCTCTGCTTATGGACCATGTGAAATGAAGGCAGGGGTTCAACCCATTGATCCGAAGCAAACATTGCATTAGACCTCCTCAGTTCCACACTAAATGCACATGGCATCATTGATATAATGTCTCCATGAGCACACATTTGTGCAAAAAAGTTTGGGGTTGTGAAAGATTCATTTCTCCTCAAACATCCCTCTGTAAATGCAGGCCAAACATGGGGCAAATGGTGCCCCCATCTATATGCCTGATGTCTATAGGAACAGCTGACCTTTATAACTAAAAAGAATTCTTGCCAGTGCCAATTCAATACATTTTACTATGAATGTCTAGAGAGTATCATAGAACCATTCCTGTGATTCAAGAGCTCACACAGCTGCTACCAATTTAGCGTCTTGGGAATGCCAGTGCACAGCGATTCGATGTCAAGATTGATAAGGAACTTTGTGGAAGGATCACATTTGATGTCTTTCAGTGCATTCAGCATATCTAATGTGTCTGGTATATAGGTGGGTTGATTGATCGCTGCTTCCCTTAAAAAAAAGTCCGCAAATTGGGACAGTGGTTCAAGCAATGATTGAATGCCCGAAACTGTAGTGTGGTCCAGAGGTGGGCTTTGGGGTTTGAGTATTTTCAGCAAGATATAAAATGCTGGTATTCTAGGTGAGGGATTCACCATAAAGTCAATCCCTTTAGCAGTGATCCACTTTTTGTCTTTGACGTCTTTCACCATGCCTCCCAAAAGTTCTTCTGCCCTGAAGAAATTGCCTACAAGTAGGAAATGGCCATGAAACATGTCAGCCATGTTATTTAAAATGGTCTAACCATGATATGGTGTTTTTAATCATGAGTGCTGGCATTAAAAATTAGAGAAAATTGGTTATTGCCTTTTTCAACTCTTTTTTAAACTTTTTTCTTGTGAGGAAGACGTTTCTCCTCCATCTAAGGGGATCTTGCCGGGTTGTTGAAATGTGGTGTACACTTAATTTAATCAGATAGATCAAAACACACACACAATATTCTTCTGAACTTGTTTAGGTGTTGGTTCCTTCCCATGCATAGGAGAGCTGTCGATGATGATAAAGTGAGAAAATTGGTGAGAATCTGCCAATCGCTCCTTGGTAGTTGCTTACGTGAGGTGCTCTCTTTGTTTTTCCACTTGGGTGTTTTATATTCTCACTTTGCCTATACCTCAGCACTGGACCTGTTTATTCTTTATTAAACAGAACACAGACACAGGGATTTTTTTTAGATTAACTCTAGAGCTAGTCCTATGCTTGATTTAGAAGAAGGGGACCCAGTAACTTGTGAAAAAGATTAACTATGTGTGCCATTCCAAGAGTTTTGTTTAGAATGACTAGTTGAGTGGAGGGCGCCCTTATTGTGTATTCTCTCTTTTGCTCCTTTTTGTATACACAGGTCCCGATGATGCCAATTGCACGTGCACAAATGGGGAATCCTAGATTTAATTTAAACCCGATGCCCAACATTAATATGAATCAATTTCAGAATGCCATTCCACAATTTCAGAATCCAAATCAGAATACCTTGCAACAATTCGCGTTATTCGAAACTTGATGGTTCTGGTGCAGAGAATTCACAATGATAGTGCCTGAGAGAGGAAGGAGATTGCGTACTTGTCGCAGTCTTAGAGGTAGACCAGAATAGCCCATATGTAGATGCAAAGGTTTATTGCTACCCCATATCATTTCTCATTGATTCTGGTGCTACCAGGTCCACAGTTAAAACAGTGAAAGTCCCAGACTTACCTCTCTATGGTAAAACTATCCAAATTGTAGGAGTAACAAATTAACTAATCAAAAATCCAGTTTCTGAAAACGTTCCAGTAAAGCTGGGTTTCTTTTGAATAGAAATACAAATTTGTTGTTTGCAATTCAAGTCTTGTGAATTTGCCACGAAGGGATCTATTGTACAAATTAAATGGCATTATTTACTGTACATCCAATAGTGTGGCATTTCAAACACATGATGAGGATGTGGATTTTAAATTGGTCACACAGCAGAATATTCACTTTGCTAACTATTGATGAGTTACCAGAGGGTATAAAAGAAGCACTGAATGCCAAGGTTTGTGATTTTATTGGGAAAGACATCGGACTAATTATAAGTGTATAACCAATCCGAATTATGGTGAAACCCAATGCTACCTAAAGCTGGGTTCATTTGAATAGAAATACAAATTTGTTGTTTGCAATTCAAGTCTTGTGAATTTGCCACAAAGGGATCTATTGTACAAATTAAATTGCATTATTTACTGTACATACAATAGTGTGGCATTCCAGACACACGATGAGGGTGTGGATTTTAAATTGGTCACACAGCAGAATATTCACTTTGCTAACTATTGATGAGTTACCAGAGGGTATGAAAGAAGCACTGAATGCCAAGGTTTGTGATTTTATTGGGAAAGACATCGGACTAATTATAAGTGTAAAACCAATCCGAATTATGGTGAAACCCAATGCTACCTACAGCAGAACACCTCCATACCATTTGACCCCAGAGACAATTGCAGGACACAATCAGTGATAGATGACATGTTACAGAATGGAGTCTTGAAACCTAATTGGAAGTCCATGTAGCTCTCCAATTATGGTTTTACCAAAACCCAACAGTAAATATAAGATAGTTCAAGATTTAAGAAAAGGCAAAGGATATTGTAGTGCCATTGTGTAATGTGGTACAGAATCCAGCTACCATACTGTTTCAAATTCCATGTAAAACAGAATAGTTCACCCTAATTGACCTATGTCAGGTTTTCTTCTCAGTGCCATTGCATGACGACAGCCAATTTTTATTTTTTTCTGTCTTCCAGCAGGAGGTATTATTATGGTGTTGTGTCCCACAAAGGTATACATAGAGTCCATCTATCCTTAACCAGATTCTAAAAAGACATTTGGAGACTCTGAAAATGCCACACAAATCCACTATTATTCAATAACTAGATGATTTGCTTGTGGCATCAGAAATGTAGAATGCATGTAAAAATGACGCAATCACACTACTGAAGCACCTGGCTGAGAACGGACACAAAGTGTCTCCAGGGAAATTGCAGTACTGTCAGAAAGAAGTTCAATATCTGGGAAACATCATTGTAAAGAGAGCCAGGAAGGTGTCACCAGAAAGAGTGGAGGCAATCTTTCAGATGAATCCACCTAGAACTCAGAAAGTAATAAGAATGTTTTGGGAAATGGTTGACTACTGTAGACAGTGAATACTAAACTTTTCCTTGGTGGCAAAGCCTCTACTGAGGCTAACACACAGAGATGTGTCTGATCCAGTTCCATGGGACAATGATGGTACAAAAGCATTCCTAGAGTTGACTCCGGTGCGCCATTCTCGTTTTGACACATACACATGGAGGATCTCGAAAGCCTATTGCCTACTTCTCTACCTCCCTTGATGCTGTAGCATCAGGACTTTTCAATTTCCTTAAAGCGGTGGCCATGGTAAATACTAGTCTGGAAAAGAGCGAGAGTTTAGAGATGGGATACCCATTAGCTTATGGTCTCTCAGTCTATGGAGCTGTTGTTAACCAGAGCAAAGACTCAATATATGACGCACAATAGGTTGACACAGTAGGAACAGAGTAGCCTCTCATCGTATTATGTTGTTTAAAAAAGTTATTGCCTGGAAGATGACAATTATGATGAAAGTAAACACAACTTACTAGATGTTACGGAGCTGTGCACTAAACCTCGCCCTGTCATTACGGATGAACCTCTGATTGAGCAAGTAGTGTGATTGCATCATTTTTACATGCATTCTACATTTCTGATGCCACAAGCAAATCCTATAGTTATTGAATAATAGTGGATTTGTGTGGCATTTTCAGAGTCTCCAAATGTCTTTTAGAATCTGGTTAAGGATAGATGGACTCTATGTATACCTTTGTGGGACACAACACCATAATAATACCTCCTGCTGGAAGACAGAAAAAAATAAAAATTGGCTTTCTTCATGCCATGGCACTGAGAAGAAAACCTGACATAGGTCAATTAGGGTGAACCATTCTGTTTTACATGGAATTTGAAACAGTATGGTAGCTGGATTCTGTACCACATTACAAAATGGCACTACAATATCCTTTACCTTTTCTTAAATCTTGAACTATCTTATATTTACTGTTGGGTTTCGGTAAAACCATAATTGGAGAGCTACATGGACTTTCAATTAGCTTTCAAGACTCCATTCTGTAACATGTCATCTATCACTGATTGTGTTCCTGCAATTGTCTCTGGGGTCAAATGGTATGGAGGTGTTCTGCTGTAGGTAGCATTGGGTTTCACCATAATTTGGATTGGTTTTACACTTATAATTAGTTCGATGTCTTTCCCAATAAAATCACAAACCTTGGCATTCAGTGCTTCTTTCATACCCTCTGGTAACTCATCACGTGTCACTGGGGCTGGGCACGTTACCATTGAGCACGCATTGAGAAATTTGATGATGAAAATGAGCAACAGGAAGCATTTAAGGTGTACAACCCACTCTCAAATGATGTTTATTCATAGATGGCTCATGCTTTTGAGGTAATAGTGGAACACTCAGAGCAGCACATGCTCTGTGCATCATAAATGATGTGGTTGAAGCTTCATGGCTTCAGAAAAGTCTTTTCTGCCCAAGGTGCTGTACTAATTGCTCATACTAGAGCCTGCAGTTTAACTCCTCAAATGAGAACCACCATATTTACTAATAGCCAGTATGGGTTTTGTGTAGGCCATGTATTTGGAAAGTTGTGGTCACCGAGAGCCTTTCTTACATCCTCAGGAACCCCTACAAAGAACGGGACGCCTGTCAAAGACCTACTGTATACTCTCCAGCAGCCAGGAGAGATAGCTGTGGTAAAGTGCTTAGCACATCAAGGAGGAAGCGCATACGTTGCCATGGACAAACAGTATGCCGACTCAGAAGCCGGATACTGTGCTCTGTTAGCCTATTTATTTGATGGAGGGTTCACTTGTGAGTCAGAAGAGGAGAGTTATTTTGCAATGCTGATGAAAGTCACAGATACATGGGATCAACTGAAACAGGTGCAAGAAAATGTGTGAGAAGCAGAACAGAATGGTTGGATGAAGGCAGGTTATGAGAAAATAATATTTGGATGTCAGGAGATGGGAGATCGGTATTATCAGTTAGCGTTTTGTTTCCAATCGCACAATACTACCTTGGATACAATCACTTTGGGAGCGGTGCAATGGTGGAACTTTTCGGAAAGAATTGGTATAACACCAGATTCAGGAAGCAGGCAGGAGCGGTTTGCCATTGGTATATAATTTGTCAACAGTTGAACTAGGGAAACTTACACATCACTCTAACATACCCAGCAAGAGCAAATGCCGCATTCAACAGGATGCAGATACATTTTATCAAGATGCCTGTCCATAACTTACTGAGATATATCCTGGTGATCGTGCATATCTTCTCAAGATGGTCTTCTTAAGATAGGTGGAAGCCTACCCAACTAGAAGATGCGGCAGCCTCACTGTAGCAAAGATGCTGTTGTACCCGGGTTCAGCATGCCAATTTCTCTTGAGTCAGATAAAGGAACGCACTTTGACAACAAAGTTATGAAAACTATATGCACCGTCTTCAAGATTGAGCAGATTACATTGCAGGTACAGACCAGAAGCCTCTAGTATTGTTGAACAAATGAACGGTACCCTCCAGTCTAGATTAGTTTAAGTCTGTGCATCCACCTCCCTAAAATGGCCAGATACTTTTCCCTTGGTGCTGATGAGTATTTGGAATATACCTGACAGGAAGACGGTGTTATCCCCCCACAAGATCTTAACGGTCAGGGCAATGAGATTACCTGCTATTCCTGTAAATGCTCTGTTAAAAATTACTGACAATATTATTCTGTATTACTGTAAAGGACTGGCTGACATAGTCTGTTGTCTCTCATCAGGACTCAGCTGCCACACAAGATCCACATCAAGAACAGTGCACAAAACCTGAATCCTGGTGATTGGGTCATGATCAAGAAGCATGTTTGGAAGACTTGCTTTCAACCTAGATGGAAAGGTCCCTTTCAGGTGATCCTCAATCCACATACATCTGTTAAGTGTGCTGGAATTCTGAACTGGATTCATGCCTCTCACACCAAAAGAGTGAGCAATCCAGAAGAAGGACCTTTGGTCTTTAATCCTGAGCAAAGAAGATTGCACCACCACTCGAGAAATCACCTAGACCAGCAGCACTGTTGTCAGCTCAGCAAGAAGATGAGAGGGATGAAGATCAATTAACAGAAAATTAAGTGCAAGTACGTGAAATTATGCAGAGTGACCTTGAGAACCTGAGATTAAATCACTGGGAGAAAGTGCCGCTGATGTGTTCCTGAGACAAGATGATCCAGGCAAAGGAAATTGCACTGGAATAATTAGGGTAAATCGGCAAGCAGCATGCACACAAAGCTATGAGAACAAGAATCTGAGAAGTTCTTCAATAACTCATATAACAGAAATAATACCTGAAGAGGCTGAGTCTAGCGATAAGAATCAGCAAAACCTTAGAAGATCAAAAACAGCATGATTGCACTGTTGCAGATATTCAGCACCTGAATGGTCATACTTTCTGAACACTGCATTGAATGCCACTTTAAAAGATTTGTGCAACGTGAATCCTGAACTACTTGAACCTCCCTGAGACAGGGCCTGACTGGCTACCGGGCATTATGGCATTCTGCAGAGCTAGGGGCTGATGTCACTGCGATGGGGCTAATTTCGAAGATGGAGACCTGCGTGTGCTTTGAAATCAACAATGCAAAACGAATTTTGTTTTGCACACGCAGGTCCCCATCAATGAAATCAGCCCCCAGCTCTGTAGAGTGTCAAAATGCCTGGTAGCCAGTCCGGTCCCGCCCTGAGAGAAAGAAAGAAAACAAAAACAAACAGAAAATAATTGAAGAAATCAGAGATTGAGCAGAGGACGTTAGATACTTGAACTGTATCTATTAGAAATGTGTTATTTTAGTTCTTAATTTTACAAAAGATCAACCTAGGACCAAGCTGAAAGTTACAGAAGAGTAGGGACAACATTTTAGATCAACACTGAGTAGGGTTAAGGATTGTCTGGTTAGAAGCTTAAATGAAAAGAAAGCTGTTAATTAAACCCTGCTGCAGGCTATTGGGCTAAGTGCTTTGAACTGTCTCAGAGAATATGTTGCATTAGAAATAAATGTAAATATATTATGGGTTCAGTTTTCGTAATAACATTAATAATGATCATCATAGCACTAATAGGATTTTATCTTGCACCAGAGTCAGAGCTTAGAGCTAAGAACATTACCAATTCACACAATCATAACACTAAGGAAGACCCCTTTAGTTACTCCACTGTAAGCTACAATTAAAATTACTATTCTACTAATATCTATTCTAGGTTAATACAGAAATCTAAATTTCCATGAACACAAAGGACTGCTATGTATGTTTACACTTACCTACATCAGTGTCAGAAGTTACCTATTACCATATGCCTTTATCTTACGCTATTTCTTGCAGTATCCTATTATCATTTGTTTATAGGAGAGAACATTTTGGGTATTTTATTCTAATCATGATCCAATACTTTCCAGTGCACCATTAATAGAAAGCATAAATCTACACTCACAAGCAAAGGAAATGAATACAGCCTGGTACTGTTTCTTTCCTCACTTGCCCATAGATAGTGTACAGGCTTATAATGACAATTTAACCTATTTAATGTGTCCAAAAGAAAAGGCTTATATAATGGCTTTTGAAGAAATGTACACTAACATGACCTGTACTACTGACAAAAAGAGTGATGTCCTCGAGAATGCTTAGAGGAAAGAAGAAAATGAATTTGGAAAGAAGATAGTTTACCCTAAACTAAGACTTGATAAACAACACAAAGGGACAATGTGTGTCTATAAAAGATGAACATCTAACAGAACTAGACATGCAGGGATCAGAAGCTGTGAACAAACTTTCGAGTTGACAGGGGGATCTTGGGAAATTTTGAAGGGAAGCAAGAATGTTATTCCAGGGGTTTAATATATTTGTGGACAGAATTCTTACGTGTTGCCAGCTGATTGGGAAGGGATCTGCTTAAAGGCACAATCATTTCAAAAATGTATCATGTAAAATGTATAGATGCACTAATTTTAACACCCCCATATAGACCAAAACTCATTACAGAAACAGAAACTGTACTAGTAGGAGACATATTTAGAGCAGTCATTCTACCTGTAAGCGTCATCTTAAATGGCAAAAAGATTAGAAAATTGTCAACAGCTGTGGACAAAATGGCAAATAGCACATCTGGAGCTTTGCTTGTGATAAACACAGAACTAATAACTATAAGAGTGATGGTTTTACAAGACCGTCTTTCATTCGACATTTTACTTGCAGAAAAGGGTGGATTCAGCATTCTGCTGAATGCTTAAATTAACTCACTGTCGCACATTGATACTTGAGGAAAGTAAGGAAATAGAAAGCTTTGTAAAGAATATTTCATGTTTGGAACCTGAATTTGTGATGTGGAAACAACAGGTTTGTTTGAAAACTTTGGGATAGTGGCAAAGATTCATTAACTTAGGAAAGAGTCAAAATTCCAGGTACTCCAAGCAAGTTTTAAGGTGGCACTACTTACGAAAAAATGTATACAATTTCCGTGAATAGCACGGAGCCTTATGAAAAGATTCTGAAGGGTTTGCCATTATCTGTCACAAAGCCCCTTGCCTAGTGGCTGGTGGTGTCACACTTCTAGAGTTTCATCTTAATAGTGACATGAACAGTCATTCTAGCATCATGAGGAATGGTAAGTAGGAATGAAAGAAGCCACCCTTCCAATAGAGAATCAGGTGAGCAATGGCAGTTCTTCACACAAGAAAGCTTCCGATAGATGAGATGTGCATTTTTTTGCACATTCACCGGAAATGTGTCAAGGAGTCCAGTAGCACTCTGTCAGCCCAGCAGAGTACTGATTCACATTGGGGGCAGCTCGCAGGTGAGCAGTGCCTTCCAAAGTTTAACCCACACAGAATTTGGGTCTTCAGAATCTTAGGCAAGTCATCCTTGCATTTACTGTATTGTTTTCTTACCACTCTGTAGTTGTAAGATCTGCCCCACTCTACAAAACCAAAATGTAAGCAAAAGGGTCACCTTACAACCTTAACCTCTACATTATTCAGACCCAGGGAAGGGTGAATTCATTCTTAACTTCCTGCACCCTTTATGGATACATGAGCCACTTCATGACATTGTAATGTACTAAAAAGCCAAGATATTATAGGTTGCTAGGTTATGCAAACCGCAAGAGCATTTTTTAGGAAAGTCTTGTACTCTGGAGAAGAGAGGCCAAAAAAAAGGTAAACACAGGCACAGAGAGACAAGAGAACAAAGGATACCAGATGAGAAAGGTTGCCAGCCAGGATAATGCTACCCAGAGGTTGCCACGTCCACAGAAAGCATTACCAAAATTGAGTAATCTAGACAGAAGATTTAAACCTTTACACTGCTCAAATCACCAACCCTACAGCCTGATGTTATAATCGCCTAAACACTAAGCAATAAATTCAGCTGTCTATATCCCACTCAATAACTCACACACAGACCCCACCAAGCACTAGGAACGTAAAATCAGACCCGTACAGTACAAGGTGTGTCAAGACTCCTAAGCAGACAGACAAACTTACATTTCTGACATGGGTTGTCAGAGGGTTAAATCAATCACACCCCAACAAGAATACACCCCACAGAGAAAACCCTAAAAACACTTTGCTTTCAAATGGATTAAGTCAGCAGATCACAAAGAACCACACCTGGAAGGCACCGCAATATCAAGAAAACGTATCTAACACACCTCCACCCTTACAATAATGGGAGTAATCTGAACTCAGACGACCTCAGTGACCACCGTGTCAAAACCCACAACTGATAACACATAACTATACTGCTAACACACCAACATCAGAAATATGTAGTGTTGGGTCAAAGTGCTTTGGTTTCACCGTTTTGCTGCTTAGTGCACAGCGTATACTGCACTAGAATGTGGGAACGCCAAAGATTAGGGGCCTTATTCACAACTTGGCAGTGAACTGGCATCTGCCAACCTCTGTCATCCTCAGGTCCTTTAAGCTGCGGATGGATGTAGTCTTCCCGAAGCTGGAGCAGGTGCCAGTTCAATGGCGATGGTGGTCCAGCTACTTTGATATTATTCAGCTTATTTGTGCCAAGAGGACCCTTCACACTTGAAATGTTCCAAGCATGTAAAATACTCTTACGTCCCCCAAAGACCGTGAGGAACCTATCAGTGCATCAGAGACATTGTTTTATTTTATTTTATTTTACGAAAACAAATCCTTGCTTTGGGTATTTGCTTTTGGAAAATAAAAGAAATGCCAATGAGTCCTCCATGTCACCTATCATAAGAGGTGGCGCCATCACATTGCCAAAAGTGCTCACACGATTTTGACAAAAAAACTGCTCAGCAGGTGGGAAACTTTTAATATAGTGGAGTGGCGGAAGGAGTGCCTCTACCACCCCTTAACCCGGTTGGTTGGCTCATGGACTACTTAATGACCCTCTAGGTAACACAAGTGGATAGCCACGAAGACCTTGTAAGCATTTTTCAATTCTAATGATTTGACCAGACAACATTTCGTTTATTTGAACATTTCTCTGCTTTCAATCCTGTCCTATTAACGATATGGGTCCTCCTTAGCAACTTTCCCATATGCTCAGAAAGGTCTGGTTACATAAGCAAACAAGATTGGTGACTTCTTGAACTTTCACAACCAGTCTACAGTTGAATACCCCTGTTGCCCACTGCCAGCTCTTGTTCTTTAATCAGTGTAGTTTGGAGACTTTGAAATTATACTTGCTCTGATATTGAAAGTTCAGATGATGAAGATAATTCAATTGATCGCACTCCCCAGTGCACCACACAATGCAGTTTTTACTTTTGTGCAGTCGGTTTCGAAAACAAGCACGAATAAATGTTTTGTAGACATTCAAAGGAAGAATATACTTTGTTTTTTAAAACTATGGGGCATATTATCAAGGGGGTTTATCTCCGCTTTTTTGGCTTTAAAAGCCAAGAAAGCGGAGATAAAATGATCTCCCTATTACCTAGCTGTCGCTAACACCAGTTAGCGACAGCTAGTAGGAGATAGCGACCATCTTGGGCCCCACTTTGCATGTCAGTGATATTTATCACTAATGACATGCAAAGTGGGCGTGCCAAGATGTTAGCGACTGAAAACAGTCGCTAACATCGCTATCTCCTATTACCAACTTTTGGAGATTTTCGCGCTAAGGGGCCCATTAGGATGACGGGCGGACTTTGCCCGCCCGTCATCCCATCGTAAATCGGGACCGCCCGCCATAAGGGCGGGGGTCCCGGGGGTGCCATTAGGATGTGCCCGCCACAGTGTCGGGCACATCCTGTATTTTCAGCATTGTGGCGGGCGGTGCTCTCTGCACCGCCCGCCACAATGCTGAAAATTGAATTGTACATTGTCATTTGCAAAGCGGCAGGCACCGCGCGATGCCTGCCGCTTTGCAAATGACAATGAAGGGGGGTACCACAGGTACCCCCCACGTGCACCCCCCACCTGTACTTCACTCTGGGGGCCCACAGGGGGCCCCCAGAGGGAAGACCGCATGCCTTTCCGTGGCGGCATCGCCGCCGCGGAAAGGCACTGAACACCACGCATCATAATATGTCTGGCGGTGTCTATTAGACACCGCCAGCATATTATTCCTTTTCCGCCCCGGCCGCAAGGCGACCGGGGCGGAAAAGTGGCGGGCGGTGTTTCCCTCCGCAGCGGTCCCCCCCGCCATTGTAATGTGGCGGGGGGGAAAAGGGTGGCGGGCGGGCATTTCTGTCGGGCGGATCGCCACTGCCACCATGGCGGTGGCGATCCGCCCGACATCCTAATGGGGCCCTTAGTGTGAATATCTCCAAAAGCTAACACCTGCCCTGAGCAGTTTTAGCCATGTTATCCAATGGGAGGTGGATAACATGGCTAAGAGCATTAGCTTGGTAATGCATGAATATCGCTGCCTTGTCAGCGATATTCATGCATTGAGGCCGATTTTTATCGCATTTGCGATAAACCTTGGTAATACCAAGGTTTATCTGCGATTAAAAATCGACGCAGCTCAACTGTAAATTTTTGTCTCTAACCAAGCAATAGCGATAATTATCGCTATTGCTTGGTAATATGCCCCTGTTTCCTTACCGGTTTAACTATGATTTTCTGTTTTGCAACGTTGATTTTTACCATGGTGATATGGAAATATCAGAGGTAACATATCAGTTTTAAAACTAAAATGTGTAATAAAATTGATTTTTCTGCATTCTGAAACACTGTCCTCAGAATTTTTGTTGGGCTTTTTTTAATTAGAAGTTAAGTCTGCGTTATACTGCGCGTGTTCAAGGATTTTTCATATTTTTACGCAACAAGGGCAAAAAGCCAAACAAAAACTGATTGATCAGCAGCACGAAAATAGTGTTGAAAATGTTTGACGATTGATGTTTACCAATTAATTTTTTGTCACTTTATATCTAACCACTGGAACATATGGTACTTGCATCGGTTATTACAAGCCGAAAATGTACATTTCCACACCTGTTTATAAAAAAATGGCATTTTAAGGAAGCGTCTTTATTGGGCTGGCTGGATGGCTTAACAGGCTGAACTTTCCTTGCTGAAACATGCATTAATTTATAGGTCACAAGTTCAGATCCTAAGAAGATCGCCTCATCCTTCTGTCCTTCTCACTTGGGAAAGTCAGTGATATTAAATTAGGTAATTGTAGCATCTGTCATTTATAGTGAATACAAGCTGCAGAAGTGTGGTATGAAGTTCTAAATAAATAAAAAAAAGTCATTACATGTTTGATTGCGGTAAACATAGTACATACCCAGATGCACAGATCCTATTTATTGCCATTGTTAAGTGGTGGGAGGGGGTATGATTCAGGAGAGGCGAAGCCTTGACTGAGTCATAATGCCCTCCCCTCCCTCAACAATGGTCATACATAGAGTACTGTAATATGCATATATGGTTTATGCCATAGTATTTTTTCAAGTGTAATTGTTTTATTAAATGATATTTAACCAAAACCAGGATGCAGGGTGTTTAATTTGACCAGTCTCGTAAAGTCAAATTGTAGACACTTCTTCTCCAAAGTAATTGTTACATGCAATCTGCGAGGCAGTACAGAGTATTTTTTCAGGCCAAATTTGCCTGCCTTGGTAATAAACTTGAGTTTGACCTTTGCACTGTACTGATAAATGTGTAAATGTGAGTTTATTAGTATAGTTTCTCTAAATACCATGCTACAGCTCCATGCTTATTTTACTAGTATGGCAGAAATATATATCACATACATACCTAATATTAAGTCTCTTCCCTGTTGGCAATATTTCCTTTCTCATCAACCACTCCCTCATCATGTACATTTTCTATTACGGTCTGTTGATAGCTTCCTCAATAAGGAAATAATTACTATGTGTCGGCATTTCCACACACCCAGAATTACAAATATTAGGGTACCAGTAACTTGGGTGGATGGGGAAAATCTGGCCCATTACGAGATGCATCCAGGGGGTTCGCTAAGCGATGGGAATTACTGGATGAATCCTTAATTCCGTGCCCAATTCCCCTGGTAATTCCTAGGTTTTAGCCTGAACTTTCACATGGATATTTTAGCTTGTTAGAACCCCTTTTAAAGGGCAACTAGGCATGTAGGGGCAACTGGGTCCAACTGTGCTTGTGAGGCATTTTACTCCTGATGTCCCAGTGCCTGGCCTACTATGGATCCTGACAACTGGGTCAAGTACCCCTTCTGCAATTGTTTCTCAGTGGTAGCTGTATATGAGCAATCAAAGGCCCACTGGAGGGGGAAGTGTAAATACAGGTAAGTGAGCAAGACTCATAACTCAAAGTGCACACAGTATGAATAATAAATCAAACTACAGTCCCATCTCCCAGCTCCCTTTCCTGGCGAAAGTAGTAGAATAACATGTCCTCAAAACACCATTGTTGTTTATTGTGGAACAACAGCTACTGCAGGTATGGCAGTCTGGCTTTCGGGCCCATCACAGCACAGAACTGGTGATGCTGTCAGTTCTGGACAAACTTAGGCTCATGGCCGATAATAGAAAGCTGAGCGTCCTGGTCCTATTGGATCTGTCAGCGATGTTCGACACGGTCAGTCACCAACAGCTTCGGGCATGGCTCTTCGATCTGCGCATCCGTGGGCTGGCACACCAATGGCTTGAATCTTTCCTATTAGGTCACTCTCAAAGGGTCCAACTCGGGGAGCAGGTGTCGAACATTGGCGCACTCTTCTGTGGTGTCCCCCAGGGCTCAGCACTGGTGCCTCTCCTGTTCAACATCTACCTCCAGCCACTTGTGGCCGCACTGATGCACCTGGACTACCAAGTATTTAACTAGGCGGACGACACACAATTGATTCTCCAGCTCGATAACTCCCCTCAAGCCCACGCCTGTGTGCAGAACATACTCAGACATAGGGTCAATTGGATGACAGCCAACTCACTAAAAATGAATCCTGATAAAACTGAGGTCCTCGTCATTTCCTCTAAAAACAATCCCTGGAATGACCTCTTCTTGCCACAAGAGCTGGGCACCACCCCCATGCCAGTTCCGGTTGTAAAAAGCTTAGACATCAAGATTCATGCCAACCTCTCTATGGCTAATTAAGTCTCTGCCGTGGTCGGAACATGTGTGGGCTTATTGAGACAGCTGCAGAGGCTTTCCCCACTCCTCTCACTAGCCACACTACAGATGGTCATGTCGGCTATGATCGTGTCCAGACTGGACTATGGCAATGCCATATATATTAGTCTCCCAGAGAAACTTTTCAAAAAGCTGCAGGTGACCATGAATAATGCATCTAGGCTGATTTTAAGGATTCCCAAATGAGCTTGCGCCACTCCCCTGCTGCAACAGCTGCACTTGCCCCCATTAAACAGAGAGCTAACTTCAAAGGCCTCTGCCTCGCCCACAAAGCTCTTCACTGCCAGGTCCCAGTTTACATCAAGGGGTGCCTAGGGCACTACATGCCAGGACGTACACTTAGGTCGTCCAAGGCAGGCTTCCTGGTCCATCTTTGGTTCAAAACCACATCTAAAGGCGGTAGAGCCTTTTCTGTTGAATTCCCCGACTATGGAACCGTCTGCCCAAAAATCTCAGCAAGGAACCTGCATTCCTCCCTTTCAGGAAACAACTCAATACTCTTCTGTTTAGGGAAGCTCTGGACACAGCATAAAACACCTCTCAAAGCACTAAGAGACCTGCCGATGATTATGCGCTATACAAATCCAAGCTAACCTAACATAACATAACAAAGTCAGGTCTAACACATACTTTTATAAGAAAAATTAGTATTTTATTTCTACCTCTGCACATACAAAGGAATAACATTTTTGAGTGATAACAAAATTCCCTTGAGGTCTCGGCTGTTTAGGCATATCCCTATCCCAACCTCTTTCTTATACCTGCGTTGGGGTTGTTTGAAATTGCCCTTTTTTGTAGGGTTACCCAGAACTTTTTACCTTCCTCTTCTTTTTTTCGGTATCTTTTGTTTGGGCCTTAGGATTCTGAGCACTTTACAACTGCTGCCCAATGGTAAAGCGCTTGTGCTTCTTCTCTCAAACAGGGTTATCTTGTATATACTTACCATTTACCATATACCCAAGGTCTGTAATCTAAATGCTACTATTGGACCTGCAGCAATGGTTGTGCCACTCACACAAGTAGCCTTTCAAACCTGACTCATTCCTGCCGCTGCAAGGCCTGTGTGTGTAGTTTACTGCTACTCTGACTTGGCATTCAAAACCACATGCCAAGCCTTACACTCCCCTTTATTACACATGGGTCACCCCTAAGGTAGGCACTCGGTAGCCCTATGGGCAGGGTGCTGTGCAACTAAACTTTAGGAAAAATACTTTTACGTTTTACATGATCTGGTAGTACAAACAGCTGTATTCATTTTTCACTACTGTGAGGCCTGCTCCAGTAATCTAGCATTGGGAATTCCTTAAAACACTTTTAAGCAGTGATTCCTGATTAGAAAGGAGTAGCTAAATCATGTTTCATATCCTTGGAATGGTAATGATAAATCCACTTTAGTGGCAAAGTTGGATTTGACATTACGATTTTAGAAATGTCACTTTTAGAAAGTGGACATTTTTCTGCCCTAAACGCTGCTCTGTGTGCCTGCAGCCTGTCTCCTGTCTTGGCTGGGGTGACAGCTACACTTTGTGCATTCCCTCTGGATAACCACAAACACAGGACGGTGAGACTCATCCACATTCTGAGCACTCATCTGCATTCCTCTTCATTCTGTTGGGTCTTCTTGGGCAGGGACGAATGAGTGGTTTGACAAGGAAGCAGTAGGCTCTCAACATCGATACTTGCTCCATCCAAGGTATTTCTTCAGCAGGATTTGTCTGGGTCTTGTAGGCAGAACTTTGGATTTGTACAGGTAGCTCGTGACCTCAAGTAAGCTTTTGACTGTTACTGACTTCTAAGCACTATTTTTGTATTACGTCTTTGAAAAAACATATTTCTACTTCTACCGATTTGATTTTTGACATTTTAGCCTTATTTTACTCAGATAAATATCCTCTCTTTTTCCAACCCAGCATTGAGTTTTTTTTGTGATGTTTTCATTATGTTACTGTGTCAGTGTGTTGCACAAATGCTTTACAGATTGCCTCTTTAGATAAGCCCATCTGCTATTTGCCAAACTATAAGAAGCTAAGCACAGGTTATCTTTTAGTGTGTATCTAGCGTTCCCTGACTAGGACTGTGGTCCCTACTTGGACAGGGGGCAAACCTCTGCGAACTAGAGACCCAATTTCTAACAGGGGATGTTGTCCAGTCACTAGGGACCACATCCAGGAATGCTTACTAGTAGGCTGTACGCAAGAGTTCACCTTTGACTCCTTAGTAATTAGTCAACAGTGCCTATGGGCCCACAGCATCTTTAGCAGTGAATCTCCTGGGGTCCGTCAGGCCCATTTCCAGTCCTACATGCTTTGGTAGCATTGACGCATTCAGCAGTGCAGCGAGTGTCCCCTGCGTGGGTGCTCCCAAGTCCTGATCCTGCTCGGTGAAGTTGGTTGCTTGGTTCACATGGCGGCATCCAGCAGGTGCAGGCACTCGCCTCCGAGCTGGGCTGATGGTTTGTTCCAGTGATTGGAGCTGCTCCAGCTCAGATATCATGAGGTAAGTCACTCTTCACTTCTCTGTGGGAGGGATATGACCCTCCAGCTCCCGACTGAAGCCCAGTGAGGGTGCAGCATGTCCAGCGGTGTCCTTGCAGTCCTCTGGGAATCAGTCAGGGGTAGGTCTCAGTTGGCCAGCTTGATTCCCCAGTCACAGCTGCAATCTTTTTGTCTGAGCAACAATTCGAACTCTTGGCTACAGTGGTACTGACAGCCCCTCCAGGCAGGCAGGGTTTTTACAGATACTCTCCATCTTGGTGCAGACTCTTTCAGTGAGATTGCCCTTGCCATGGCCGCCCCTCCTAGCATATGGAGTTACTGTTAAAGGTGGAGACAAGTCTCAATCCTCTTAGCTTAGTAAGTTCAATGGTGAGCCTCTCAGGCATAGGGGTCAGCACAGCAAGGAAGTGCGGGTGTGGCACTTCCTCCACAGCACTACTTACACGGCTCAAATCAAGACAGCCCTCTTCTGGCATACGGGCAACGCCCCACCATTCCTGCACAAGGGCAATGTCCTGATCAGTGCACAGCAATTCTCCTCACACCTCACTCAGGGTGCCCTTTTGGTAGGGCTCTACAGTGGACCTCGCTCCCAACAACACTCACTTTTCTCACAGAGCACATTGGTCTTGACAATCATGCAGGTGCTGGGGTTCCAAGCTCCAGGTCACATGATCATATGGTGTTGGTTACCTGGTTCCTAAAGTGGTACTACCAGCCCCTCCTGGCAGATGGGGTTGGCGAGATACTCTTTATCTTGGCTCACAGTCTTGCAGTGGGAAGGCCCTCACAACAGCAGGCCATCCTAGAATATGGGGTCGTAGGTAAAGAAAGACACAAGTCTCAACTCTTGACCCAATGTGTTCAATAGTGGCCCCTTCTGGCATATGGGATCACCACAGTGAGACAGTGTGGGCATTGTTCTTCCTGCATTTCACTCCAAACAGGGCTCAGATCACGGCGGCCTCTCCTGGCATACAGAAGTCGCAGAACTGTTCTTGCACAACGGTAACAACCCAATTGGTACACAGTCATTCTCCTCACATCTTGCTCAGTGCGTCCGTTTGGTAGGGCTCCCCACGGGACCTCACTCCCTTTAAAGCTCTCCTCTTCCTCACAAGGCAAACAGATCTTGGAAATCAGGCAGAAGCTGGGACTCCAAAGCACATAATCTTGGTTCCTTGGGTGATGTCCTCTCACTCAGCAGGGAGATTAGTAGGCCTTTGCCTTCAGTCACGGTCACGCACAGAAGTCTTGCAGAGCTTCCCTTTTTCACACAGCTCATCTGTCTGCGTGGGGGTTTCAGCCTCCCCTTCTAATAGTCCTTTTCCAGACATCAAATGAGTGAGTAGGTGAGTGCACACCTAGATGTCAATCAAAGTGATATGTGCATTAAAAGGTTGAGCCCAGCCTCCCAGCCCTGCTCTAAATGATTCCCTTATCAGTCCCATCTCCATCCTGAGATGTGTCCAGGCCTCTTCCTTGTGATCTATAACGGAATCAAAGAGCAACCTTGTGAAATGTAAAGGGAACTTCTCTTTACCACTTCCTCTAGTGTGTGTCGCACCCAACTCACATGAAATCAGCAACACTCAAATCTATCTGGAGGGATTCCTCTACTCCTCATGTCTTCATCAGTCAGGCTTGGGCCTCCCAAAATGGAACTGAGGGTCCTCCATGTAATGTACCATTGCAGTCTCCCTTGCACTCAGTGTACTTTCACAGTACACATACTCTTCAGTACTCTTCCATGCACTGTGCCAATACAGACACAGATACATTCAGCACACACATTCAGTCTGCGTGCTCTGTTCAATACTATAGCTTTTCTGTATTGTACCACACGCACTGCCGGGAAAACACACACACTCACCATGTGCATTGTGCACAATACTTCATCCTTCATTTATTGTACTTTAGACAAGCACACATAGAGCTTAGCACATGCTTTCATTGCACACACATTGCACTCACTATAGCTCTCATGTAATGTATTCCTGGTGGGAAACATCATTTAATCCATAGTCTTTACCACGACCAGCCTTTACAATAAAGTTGGTACCCCTCATGCGACATTACTACACGCTACTTTAGCACGTAAGTCGTTTCAAGGACTTGCAGTAGGTGGCATGTTGTTGGACTGGTGTTGGATTTTTAAGTTCAACATCTTCGCTTCTATTGCGTAGACTGGAGTTGGAACAGTAATGTATACTATTTCAAAGTCCAGCGCTCCCTTAAGCAAGTCATTGTAACAACTTGCATGCTAAATTAACTCATGGTAACATTGCACCTGGGGTACTGACTGCGTGGTAAAGGCGTGCGAGGTAAATGCCTGGGGGGGTTCCTTCATACAACCCTTCCTGGCAGACATACATACACCCAGTACATGCACTAACCACACATATACTGCACAATTTATTTGAAGAGTTTTATATAGCGCTGGCTAGACATGGAGATATCAGAGCGCTTTACATGAGGATCAGTAAGTTACAAGTTACAATACAATACTGCTCTATCTCTGTTCTGCACCCTTCCCAGGCACACATACATCAAGCGCAGAGTCACTGCTCCTGCAATGCACATTGCTCCACATCTACCTGATGTAGGCCAACGATGAGTTGAGCACACAGCGGCAAAACTTTAAAAAGGTGAGTGAGCCTGTAGACCTCACTCCTAATGACACAGGGTAAAAAGGACCTGTTCACTGCTACTTATCACTACAAGGTATGCTGCCTCCACCATATTCTTGCTAATTGACTCCTGGGGAAGGCGGTAGCCTTCCACTATTATGAGGGTAGTGCTTTGGGCACCCCTCCCGACTGCAATATGTGAGACAGGCCTAAGTCATAGCACACATGCATGATCTGTGTTGAACTAAGATGAAAAATCAGCAATAGGGATCCAGATAATTGTACAGTTAGGCACTCAGGGCAGGGGTACATGTCTTTAACCATGCAGAGGACTTTTCTATCCAAATACAGCTGCATGTGAAAGTATTATTATTATTATTATTATTATTACTACCAATTAAACAGGGCACGGCTACCCCAGCGGGGGTGTCCCGGCGCTAGTGGCAGTAAGAACAGCAGGGATAGCGATCTATATGGGATTCAGGGAAGGCTAAACATCCAGGTTTTCAGTGTTTTCCTAAACAGTCTTTCTGTCTTGGCTTTCCTGATGTGTATCGGCATGGTGTTCATAAAGCAGCTGTTTTTACTGAGAACGAGCTTCCACCGATTCTTGATTTCATGAATCGGGGGATTACTAGAATTTCCTGAAAGTTCTATCATAGGGCCCTGGTCTGGGTGTATTTCTGTATCCTTTTTTTCAGATATTTTGGACTTTCTCCCTCAGTGCCCTATATGCTAGGGTTAGAGCTTCGAATTCTATTCTTTTCCTCACTTTATTACCAGTGGTTTGACAAATCCCTGCACTAAATAAAGATTTCTTTGTTCAAGTTATTGGAAGATTTGATGTGTTCTGCTATGTAGTCCCTGATAGTATTGCGTTTAGGTTTCTTGGATTTTTTTAACGCCATTTTATATATGTTTTTTTCTTTAATGTCATCATTTTTCCTCCTTATGCGCTCAAGTTTTTTGCAAGTCTTTTCCTCAGTGGTAGCCAGTGAAGACTACGTAAATGGGGAGAGATAAGGTGCCGGAGTCGAACATTCCTGATCAACCTTGCATCCGAGTTTTGTATGATCTGCAGTTTCCTGATTAGGTATGCGAGGAGGCCCAAATACAAACTGTTGGCATAATTCTGTTGTGATGTGACCAGATTTCTAAAATTGCGATTGCATTTAAGAAATCGCAATTTCAGATTTCTTAAATGCAATGCATGATCTTTTTTTAATTGCGAATTCGCAATTTGGAAGTGGTAAATTAGCATGAAGTTGAACTTCATGCTAATTTACCGAAAACTTTCAAATATGCACAAATTGCATTTTTGAAACTTTTAATTTACACACACACATGCCCTTGGGGCATGTGTGTGTGTAAATTGCATTTAAAGTTACATTTCAGGGGTGCAGGGAGGGGTTATTTGGACCCCCCCCTGCACCCTTGAAATTGCATTCACATTTTGCAAATCGCAATTTGAAATTCGCAAAATGTGAATGCCTTCCCATTCATTCCTATGGGCCTTTTGGCCCATAGGAATCAATGGGAAGGGTTTTCCTTAATTGCGATTCGCAAATTGTGAATCGCAATTAAGGAAAAATACAGAATCGCAAAAATAAATGCGAATTGTTCATGCATTGCAGTTTGCGATTTCTAAATTGCGCTTCCTTAATTTTCGCAATTTAGGAATCGCAAACGGGTGCAATGATGCATGTGGCCGTATGTCTCCTAATTCAGATCACATTTCAACTGTGTTTCTCTACTGTCAAAATTCCCTCAGTACAATAGCTTAATTTTACAATAAATAAATCATTGTAAAGAATTATAAAATAATATCCACCTATTGAATTTGATACCAGCTTATCATCATGTATCAAATTAATTTTCCCGAAGAAATACAATTAAATCTTAATGCATAAGAAATATATCATATACACAAGCTACTTTCAGTGGGTATCCTACAACTCAACATTCTCCCGGGATCGTAATGTTAGTGGGACGCATCGGTAGCAGACGGGTGCAGTCGCTTTGTGGGTTGAAGCGATCTCAACAGAATATTGTTAATAACTGCCCACTCGCTGATTTTATTTACCTATTTTGTTTAATATTTTTCTTAGTTTTACATAGTGTGAACTTCACACAAGCACCCTAGAGAGCTTTACACGCCAAGCGTTGACATAAGAAGAAGACGGAAGTATGTTTATATTTGAATTCAGTACATTTACTTACCCTTAAGTGTTCTTAGGTTGAGAAAATATGTACATTGCGGGGTAGTAATAATAATGTGTATTTTCATTCAAGACCTTGTTATCGGTTTTTGCCATTCCATAACACTGGGAAAAACAGAAGCTAATATCCAAATTGGAAGGCATACATGTTTTTCAACCTTGGATGGATTATAGCTTGAATCAGATCCATGGACCAATACCTGTAGCCTGCCTATGCTTCCTGCTGTGAATATTAAAGTTACAGAGCTGGCATTAGTTTAATTGGATCTATACCTATGTCAATATAAATACGATTTTCTTGTATGAATTAGTTCTATGTTATTGTTTGTAAAATGTGCACAGCAAAAAATACCAACGTTGTTAGGTTTGCATACAGGTAAAGCAGCATTTATCACAATTTCCAGTACCTTTAAAAGAAGCTTCTTCTAGTCTATTAATTCTTCCATAACAGTATTAGCTGCAAACATGTTGCACATAATACTGCTTCCAGAGTGCCTGGGTTCTTCATAAACTTTTAGCAACCCTATTATCACTTAGCATACTACATCTACTGGAAGGATGAGAGGAAGTACCTTCAAACCAGGGGGGTCGTAACACGTGATTTTAACGTAGATGCACATCCACTCCTGGCAACATTTGTTTTACTCCTTGGATAGTGCTTCATTTGTGCCTGTGGTTGCTGATGGTAGACACCAGCACTTTCTTGGCAACGTGACTTTGTTGCTTTGTCTCATGGGTGGCAGTCCTGATCAATACAAAGCTGGCTGCTGCCAGTTTTGTCCCCTTCACCCTGCCCAGGCCCAGCAAGTTTCATAATAATGTGATGTTACGAGCTAGAAACACAACATCCATAGAGATCTTGACACTATTGGTTAAGAGGTTCGTGTCTCAGTCTGGTGGTAGCCTGACACTGCTGGAGCAGGATGGGATGAGCCATAGTCCAGGCACAGCGGAGCCTTTTGCGCACTCATACATCTGCTAGTATTTCTCAGTCTACTGTTCTGGCAGACAGACGCTGGGGCTGAGACTGAGGCATGAGCAGGGAAGGATGTATGTCGTTACTACGCATGCTTTTACAACGCATGCCTTTACCACGCAACTTTTACAACGCAAGTCGTTACAACGACTTGCGTTGGGGGGCGCTGGATAGTGAATAGTTTAATTTACTAATCCAACTCCAGTCCCCGTGGATAGTAGGGAAGGTTTTGGATAGTAAATCAAATCATTCCCTATCCTACACCGCCCCCCAGCGCAAGTCGTTGTAACGACTTGCGTTGTAAAAGTTGCGTGGTAAAGGTAGTGCGTGGTAAAAGTTGGGTTGTAAACGCTGTTCCCCGCAGGGAAGCTGTTGCTGCAGGTCTCCCTGTTTCCTGTATGCAGCATTATACTGAGGATTAGCAGCAGCCACCCAACAGGAAGAGGCGTAAACCAAGCCCCTATAGCTCCTTTTGTGCAGTTCAACCCAAAGCCTATGAATAGGTGTGTGTTATGTCAGTTTGGGAAGCCCCTTACCATGTTCTGCAAGTGTGCCACATCATTTTGTGTTGTGCTGTTGCTGTGCCTCACAGTTGCCTGTGGCCCCCAATACTTTGCGTCCCATCTGATGCAAGGGCCCTTTTCCCAGGAGCCAGTTATCCCTCATCCTGAGTCTGGCCGGCTACTGCAGCTGGTGTTGCCAGTGGCTCAGACCCTACTACTCACCTTCAGCATCCTATCCTGGACTGGGACCAGTGACCTGTGATTAGTGACCATTGACCCCGGCCATGCGGGTTGCCTATGCAGCACTTCTGTGAAAAGTATAGGACAAATGGAATGAGCAGCCAGGTTCTATTAAAGCGGAGATAGCAATGCTATACTGTGGTTAGAGGCTTAGCAGGAGTTTCCTGCTATCTGCAAACTTCATAAGCTAATGTTGACCTAAAAAGCGATTTTCAATGGTATGATGAGATCCTTACTTAGAACAGGAACTCTGCCTCTCGTACCTATAGACAGTAAGGGAAAGTAAATAGCCTTTACAAACCATGTGTGCCATTTCCCCGCAAGTGGAACCATGCTTGATTAAACCACTCATATGCCTTAACAACGTATATGCGTGGTAAAGGCAGTGCGCGGTCTAGATGCTAGGATGGGCTGGCACAGAAAGAGGAATGATTGAGGCAGGACGCGGTCTGGTAAGTGATGCTGGGGTCAGGTTTGGGGACGTGGGGTGGTAGTTTTTAAGGTTGGGTCGTTTTTAGGGCTCAGGGTTGGGTCGTTTTTCGGGCTCACGGGGTGCTCGGGGTTGTTTTTAGGGCTCGGTCGTTTTTAGAGATCAGGGAGGGGTCGGGTAGTGTTTGGGGCTCAGGGTAGCTTTTAGGGCTCAGGGGGGTTGAATAGTGTTTAGGGATCGGGGTCAGGGTAGTTTTTATAGCTCAGGGGGAGGTTGTAGTAGTTTTAGTGCTCGGAGGGGGGTCTGGTAGTGTTTAGGGCTCGGGGTCAGGGTAGTTTTTATAGCTCAGGTGGAGGTTGGAGTCGTTTTTAGTGCTCGGTGGTGAGTCGGGCAGTGTTTAGGGCTTGGAGTCAGGTAGTTTATAAGGTTCTGGGGGTCCGGTAGTGTTTAGGGCTCAGGGGGGTCGGTGGTTTTTAGGACTCAGGGCGGGGAGCTGGGGTGTGAACTTTACCACACATCCCTATAGTAGTCATTCCATTACCACAAAATTGAGTGGTAAAGGCATGCATGGTAAACTCATGTGTGGTAAAGGAATGCATTGTTCAGATGCATTAGTTGGTCAGGCAACCTTGTAGAGACACGAGTGGTTTAACCATGCGTGCCTCTGTCATATACCTGTAAGGGGTAATTATTCTTAGAAAAGCCCATTCGGTTGACTTTGCTAAAAACTTTGCATAAGGTTTCTAGACTGAAATTAATTCCAGTGTTCCTCTTGCCTAAAAAGGTGATATAGTAGGGTAAAGTACCACCTTATCTTCTATATACCAGAACTTGAGTAGACATCATTACAATGCTATGACCCATTTGGATAGACACATATGTCAGGCTGCTGTGACTTTAGCACCTATACATGTAAATCCACTGTTGTTATGTAATTACACTTTATGCAGTGCTTTGAGAGATATCCAACTCTGAGGCCCAAATCATTGGACATTAACGGTACACAATCGAAAACCCGACCCTGGCCGTGCAGTGGTCGGACACTGTGGCGAGCACTGACTTTTATCAAACAGACATGTTGAAGCTGTTCTTAGATCTTTTCTAGCAGATTTGCAACAAGACTTGCTTTTGTCACATGTAGAGAACCAGGAAGGTGAGGGGCCTATGCTCAACGACTTTGACATTGCTTTTGCCATTAAAAACAGTATAACATTATTCGTGTTTTTTGACGTTTAACATCACAACTTAACATCACAACAGTGAATGACTACCACAGATGAATTCCACCTGAGATGTTCTCACTTTGGGTTAAAGAAAATTTTCCTTGAACCAACTTTATCACAAAAAATATATTTTCTGGTAATTAAATCACCCACCCCCACCCAGCTGTTGTTTTAAGGCACCGAAACATGTATGGGCAGATTTCATACCATGAATTAGATAATGACTTTGAAAGAAGTTATTTTTCTTTTTTTTAAGTTCAAGTGTACTTAGAGAAGACTTTTGCGCGTGGCAAGGAGTCTTCGTTTTCTCTCTCCCAGAATGCATAATATAAAATGGCCCAAATCTGTAATTAACTAGCAAATCCCCAAGCAGCAGAGATGGGGGTACTGGGAATTATAACGCCTCATTAAAGAGGGAGGCGCAGCTCCCCCTCAGTGACATCCCAGGAAGAGTGTCTGATGATAGATGTGGTAGTGTGATGGTGCCGTAAAGGATTGTCCTCGGAAATAGAGACGAGGTTGTCATTCAATAATCTAAATGTTAGCTTAACAAATCTGTGATTTTTAAAAAATAAGTTTAAAAGGCCAGGCTTTCCTTGCACAGTACATAAGTACACATCACACCACGTTATGTAAATTCAATTCTGCACGCTAATAATCGGGCAGGCGTTCGTGTTTCGGTGGTGGAGAACCGGATCACACAACAGTTTTGTTTGGCTCTATTTCAGGTCTTTGGTTGAAAGTGAGTCAGTGCTACCTGCAAATACACTATTACCGTCGTATTACGAATGCAGATTTCTTGAAGTGGTAATGTGTGACAGAGAATGTGGATTGCTATTGTTTATAATTGTATTGCATCGGTGAAGTTTTTTTGTGCTGTGGAGTTTTTGTGCGATTCAGAAAAGGGGGTTGTGATGGAGTTTTTGTGCTGCATCGTTGCATTGTCATGTGTTACGCTCTGGCTGTTGTGTTGTGCTGTGTTGACTGTTTTTTCTTGTGCTTTCCCCTTTGTTGGAGTTTAGGGGCGAGGATATGTTGTAGCGGCTAGAGCGGTCGACCACGAAGCTGGGGAACGGGGTTCGAGTCTTGGCATGGTCGCTTACCACCCTGTGATTCTGGGCAAGTCACTTTGGGCCCGATGTAGGTAAATCTTTTTTACCACTTCATAATACCGATTCATACCGAATCGGTATTTAAGAAGTGGTAAAAAAGAGAAGGGCAGATGTAGGTAATTTTATTTTAAATATTACCGAATCGGAAGGAATCGGTATTTACCGATTCGGTAAATACTGAATCGGTAATGCCCATTGATTCCTATGGGCATTGAAGCCCATAGGAATCAATAGGCATTACCGAATCGGTATTTACCGATTCGGTAATTGCCGATTTCTGCAAGGGTGCAGGGGGTGTCACTTTGACACCCTCTAGCACCCCCAATACTGGCTTGTGTGCCATGTGGCACACAGACATGCCCTAAGGGCATGTCTGTCTGTCACATGGCATAGGTGTGCATGCACACCTGGATTCGGTATTTTAACACCCAATTGGATTGGGTGTTAAAATACCGAATCTGAAAGGCCTCTGGGACTCAGAAGAGTCCCACCTACATCTGGAAGATACCGAATCGGTAAAAATACCGATTCGGTATTTTACAGATTCTGTAAATTTACTGATTCGGTAAATATACCGAATAGGTAAATACTGGCCCCCTACATCTCAAAGTGCCAAATACCGGTCGGAAACGGCCGATTTTGGCCGTTTCCGACCGGTATTTGCCACCTACATCGGGCCCTTAATCTCCCCGTGCCTATGTGTCAATCTGTAAAGCAACTAGCACTCGTGTACAGGGCTCTGATACCTTTCTGTAGAGTTCGTGCTTTATGAAACTCACCAAAAAAATGTTCTGCCGCTGTGTGTACATCATTGTCTTCAGATCTGTTGGTTATTATAGACATGCAAACAAATGCTGCTAGTTCTAAGTAGAACACGTCTTAAAGGTTCCCACAGAAACAACGAATTGCCACTTTCAAAGGTGGTAAAATGACGCTGCTCCAGCTTATCAACTATTTAAGACAAAAGTCCGCCCAAAAATGTGGCAGAAACATATTTTAAATAAGTAGTCCCAGCGCTCACTTCTCGTGATCCCGCCCATGATGTCGTAACTTTCAGTTGTTGACACTTTCAAGTGAATGGCAGAGCTTACTGAGGTCTAATGACTGGTAAGTTTAAACTTTTTGTAAAAAGAAAATCCCACGAAACCCACGTCGTTGCGTCTTTGCAGATAGCGTCTTTTCAACTGTGTCATATGTCGCAAGATAACGTCGGTTTGGCAGTTAAAACAGGTGCGAGAATCGCCCCTTCGCAAGTGCTGCCCCAATTAGGTCACCCCTGCTCATAATCTCTCTTCCCAAAGCCCTTGTGGCGTTTGTGGTGACGCCGAGTTCGAATGGCAAACCACCTCGGCGCACCTTTGGCACCTCCAGTGTGTGCCCGTGAGCCCGAGGGCGCGAGTAACTGTAACGCGAGCTTACTGTGGAAAATTAAAGTGAAATCTTTGCTGCTGTTAATTCTCAGGCATAAAAATAAGATATGAATGAGATTTAAATACAGACAAACACAGCGTTTCATTCTTGGCCCTGCATGCCAACTCAAACAGGTTTGGGAGAACTATGGGGCATATTATCAAGGGGGTTTATCTCCGCTTTTTTGGCTTTAAAAGCCAAGAAAGCGGAGATAAAATTATCTCCCTATTACCAAGCTGTCACTAACACCAGTTAGTGACAGCTAATAGGAGATAGCGACCATCTTGGGCCCCGCTTTGCATGTCAGTGATATTTATCACTAATGACATGCAAAGTGGTCGTGCCAAGATGTTAGCAACTGGAAACAGTCCCTAACATCGCTATCTCCTATTACCAACTTTTGGAGATATTCGCGCTAAGCGCGAATATCTCCAAAAGCTAACACCTGCCCTGAGCAGTTCTTAGCCATGTTATCCAATGGGAGGTGGATAACATGGCTAAGAGCATTTGCTCGATAATGCATGAATATCGCTGACTTTTCAGCGATATTCATGCATTCCGGCCGTTTTTTATCGCATTTGCGATAAACCTTGCTAATAGCAAGGTTTGTCTGCGATAAAAATCGCCGATGTGCGGCGATAATTTTTGTCTCTAAACAAGTTAGAGACAAAAATTATCGCTAGTTGTTGGTAATATGCCCCTCTGCCCCCAGTAGTTGTTTTTTTTTTGTTTTTTTTTTTAAAAAGGGGGTGGTGGGGGACATATGTTAACGTCCTTTTACAAGTTTTTTAGAATAATATTACATATGCTGTGGGTTTTTCAAAAAATAAACCATATTAAATTCTAATACTTCGAGATCTCGCAAAATGCCCCGGACCATTATTTTTCAACAGCAGCAAATCGTGTAAGTTGCAAGCATGCAGGTGGATCTGATTGTTTTCGTAGCTGGAGGCAGGGCACAAGTCCTGTAAAAAGATGTGGGGGAACTGAACAAGTAAGACAATATGCAAATTCGCCCCATGACGACACAACGTAGCGCTATAAAATAAATAAAATAGCGCTATTTAAATTATTTGTGTAAATACTGGGACAGACTAACCCATCTGATAGTCTTACAGTGTCTGCATTTATATAAAGGGACAGAACAAAGGCAAAAGCATGCCTCTCTTAAGTACCTGTGAAGAGAAGGCAAGCTGTGTGCCTTTGTTCCCTCTGTGGCATTTACATGTAAAAGCAAGGTTTCAGACGGCCCCCAGTCACTACATACAAACAAAAGGAGACCGGAAGGCCCCATAACTTCTGCACAGCTAGAGGTGAAAAAAGGCTCCCTCACTGTCTGCACAATGCTGCTGGGAATGGAAAGCAGACAACGTACTGGCGCTGCTGAACGTGCTCTCTGTGTCTGAAAATTACACCGGAACAAGTTCACCATATTTCTGTGGAGCCCAACTTCTTGGCAGCGGGGAACGCGTCCACCTTGTGAAAAGAGTGGGGGGACGCCGTGCACCTGCATGTACCCCCGAATCGAACCTTGGCTGGAGGCGTCAAGTACTATAAATAAAATTAAAATAAACAAAAGTAAAAACACTCACTCTCTTGCAGCCTACAATGGGCACCACATGTGCCATCCAGAGAGTCCAGCCTCTTCTAGACTGGCCTAACGCTCCTTCTCACTACATTTTACTTCAGCACTGAAGTCCCTAACAGAAAAATGTTGCCTACGCAACACTTTACGAGAAAAGGTGCTAATTCTTTACTTCAAAAGCATACATATAAAATACAGACACACAGGCACAAGTTTACAGATTACCAGGTGTTATTCCACAGTGTTGAGTCTGAGGAGCCTATTTTTGTAAAGGAGTATTATGTTTTATTGAAGAGGTGAATAGACATCTCAACAGACTTAAAAACAGCATGATCAATATATGCAACCCTTAGTGCAAAATCTACCTGCTTATATTAAGGACACCAAACATATCCTGGGCAAGTTTGAGGGCTTTAATTGGTCTGATACTTTGACCTTTGTGACCCTGAACGTCACCAGCCTTTATACATGCATCAAAAAAGAATTTGGGGTGAAAGCCCAGCAATTCTATCTGGGGCAAAGGACAGCGGACCATTATTTGCATAACGAGGCCCTGCTGGAAATGACGGATATTATACTGTCTAAAAACTTCTTCCTCCATGACTCTGTATGTTTTCACCAACTCCAGGGCACGGCAATGGGCTCCATATTTGCTCTTTATGGGCTGGTTTGAGTGGGAGCACGCCTGAGGCCGATATGCGGCAGGATCGATGGAGAATGTGATCTTCTGGGGCAGGTACATCAATGATGTGATCATGTTATGGGATGGGCCTGCCACTGAACTTGTGGATTGCCATGATTATTTGAATGATAATACATTTAATGTAAAGTTCAACATCAATTACAGCAGGGATGAGATTGATTTCTTGGACATTACTTTTTTCGTAAATGGTAATCAGATCCATAGCCGCACACATAGAAAAATTACAGCACATCTCCAACATGTGATCAACAATATCCCCTATGGGGAAATGATCCGCATGAGATGGAACTGTAAGGGGCGTGGCTTGGACACCATCGAGAATTGACACGTGAGCTGAGGGCTCCGTGTCGGCCTTGAAATTTATCCTGTAGCAGAAACTCCCCTGGCGGTGTTTGCGGCTCCGAGGGGATCCCCCCAGGACTGAGAGGTGCCCGCACGATAATTGAGCCTCAAACCGGGGTCCCGGGGATCGCTCGCTCGGCGATTGCTGCCGCTCCCCCTGGAGGGGTCCTGCCATCTTGATTGCGGCCTGCGGAGGGCCTAAAATCCCCGGCCTCACGCATATAGGAGCCAGCCGGAAGGGAGCAGCACTCCGGCGGTGGCGGAGGTCAGCGCTGCTGTGGGGTGCGGGTGCCGACCGCGCTGACCGTGGACTCGCCAGAGGGGACAGAGTGAGCTACGCGGCGGTGCCGGCCTGGGAGGTGCCCGGGAGGCCGCGGACTACTGGCGGTGCCCAGGGTGGGCGAGACATCTGGAGTGGAGCTGGAGTCACCATTGTGGATAGCGGCTGTGCACGCAGATAGGGGCAGGTGGCATCGGACGGCAACGTTCATTCTGGAGTCGGTGCCCTGAGAAGAAGGCTGGATGACCGAGACAGCGGGACCCTCCCAAACCCAGCGGGTGGCCGAGTGCAGGCTTGCTTCCACGGATCGGCCGCGGACTGGGGCGGTCTGGATGAGCGGCCATGGAGGTACTTTGACTACATGGGCATTGCGGGGACACTGCTCTGAAGGGCCCCCCCTTGCACCTTCGCCCCCTGTGCATTGGGGTGTTGGGGAACCTGGCCCGCGGAGGGGTGAGGGCGTGCGAAGAAGCTCCCTTCTGCACCGTGGTCTGGCCCTTGGCGGCCCAGCTTTCGGATGGACTGGCGACTGGGGGTTTACTCGGAGGGTAAGAGACGGCTGCACAACAGATTTGAATGTGGCAAGGTGGTAGCTGTTCCCCCCCTCCCTTCTACGACACCATCCCAGGGACCGACCCGAGTCAGACGTTTCGGGGTGGATGGCTGCGCTTGGTGGTGGACGAGAGGCCCTGATGGGGATGACCGCGGCACGTCTGGCATAGCGGCTGGGGACGCGGTGGTGGCACCCAAGAGTGGATTGCCCTGGCTGGGAAGAGGGCGGTTGAAGTGTGCAGGATACCAACGTGGCAGGATACCAACGTAGTTGAGTATAGCCACTTTCTGGTGGATCCTGAGCCAGTGACCGGTGGAGTCCCTTCCCTGGCTGGTGATGGCTGGCACTCTTGGCCCCAATCTGTACCCGATGGGCAGAGGGAACTCCCTGCAGTGATGTTGACCAACTGGGAGCACGGAAACAGTGTGGAGTAACTGGTGCACATATCATAGTCCCTGGAGAACACGGCTGGAGGCACATAGCCCTAGTTCTTTGGGCTGGAGACCTGCCTTTGGGGCTAGAACATGGGGAAACCGCGACGGGTACCGGGGGCAGCACAATCTGACCATGTTGAGGGCTCAATCGAGAATCAGGACCAATGCTCGGCTGGAATTCTGGCTGCGGGGCTGCAGCAACAGCAGCTGGAACAGATCCTCAAGGCTCTATCAGACACGAAAGAGGCACTGCGCCATCATATAGCGCAGGTGTCGACGAGCCTCGGGTTATTGCGGGCGGACCAGGATAAGCTAGCTGACCGCATCAAAAGCACAGAACTTGCTCTTGAAAAGCTAGAACCGGCCCAAAAGGCTACGGATGCGTTGGCGGGTGACTTATTGCGCAGAGTGCAGCAGTTGGAGAAGAGGGCCGAAGATGCAGAAGGGCGCAACAGGCGCAATAACATACGGGTGGTGGGCCTACCCGAAAAAGTTGAAGGGGACAGCATGGTTGCTTATCTAGAAACTTGGCTGCGTGATGTGGTCGCCCCTGAGGGCGTGTCGCAGTTCTTTCGCTGGAAAGGGCCCATTGTGTGCCGGCCCGCCCGCCACCCCAGTGCCGCCCCCCTGACCAGTGGTCGCACGACTGTTGCACTTCAGAGACCGTGACCTTATATTACAGAATGCCCAGACGTCTGGCCCATATCGAGTAGACAATGCCTCAGTGTCCCTTTACCCTGATTATTCCCAACGGAGCCGCTTTTCATTTATGGCGGTTAAGAGGGCCCTTCGCGAGGAGGGTATACAGTGTGCTCTGTTCTTTCCGGCACGCTTGAAGGTGATGGTGGACGGGAACATGACTTTCTTCGACACACCGGACGACGCGTGGCACTGGCTTGAGAAGTATCGTGCGGGAACGGACGGCGCTGGACGATGGGAAAAGACGGCCGAGACTCAGCCAAAACCTCGTAGGGGCCGTTGCAACAGGAAAGGCGTGGTGAACAAACCGTCACCATCGACTTCACAGACGTAGCTGGAGAGGCAAGCGGCCTTGCAGGCGGTCTCTGTCATATCAGGAGCTGCAAACACGGCCTCGCTGGTGGACTCAGGGTCCTAGCGGGGATCAGAGGAGGTGGTGTCGGAGGGTTCTGAGAAGTACTCTGGAAACCTGCCTCAGGTTACTCCAAGGACTGCTGATGGCCTGTTGGACGAGTGACTATGCTTGACTCCAGCCTGTGTACAGTAAGGGGGTGCGCACCAGGGGCTGTCTTGTACCACTGAGGGGTGTAGGTGTGGTCCTGTTGGAGATGGCAGGAGGCTTGATTTCTTGCTGGGGTTGTTGGGTGGCAGGGGTGGGGGGACTTGGTCTATGAGAGGGGGGGCTCGCCTGGGGCGGGACACTACCGGGAGGAGGGGAAGTTCGTGCAAGAGGCTCGACCTAAATGCAGAGTCGGTAAGATCGTTGTTCGGCTCGATTTGGGTAAGGGTCACCCCTCTACCTCGCATTTACTGTGATACTCTGGTAGCTACCAGGGTATTAACCTTCGTAGGGATTGAGTTTGGGTGGGTAACTATGGTTTAGCGCCTGTTCTGGGGAAGGGTGGGATGGGGGTTCGTTGGGGATGTTTTGAAATGTGGGGGTTTGTCAGTGTGCCCATTAGGCAGTATTGGATTGTGTTCTGTTGTATGCTCTCCTATGGCGACCCGACTTGAGCCAAAATGTATCACCTGGAATGTGCGGGGGCTGAACTTCATGAGGAAACGTTATAAAGTGCATGCATATTTAGTTTGCAGGGGGATCCAGGTGGCCTTCTTACAGGAAACACACATTGATCAGGCTTAGGGGCGGGCACTGCAGAGGAGATGGAGCAGACAGTTATTATATACCACTTATTCTGTGTTTGTCAGGGGGACCTTAATTTGGGTGCTATCAGAGGTTCCCTTCCAACCCATGAACACGATAGTAGACTCAGAGGGGAGATTCGTGGTGGTGTTTAGTCGCCTGGATGGCAGAGATGTAACATTTTGCAGTGTATACGCTCCAAACTCGGAACAAACCGCATTCTTTGCGCGGCTTTCTAGGTGGTTGGCTTAGTTCTTAGCTGGCACGGTGTTTATGGGGGGGGACTTTAATTCCGTCACTGATGTGGAGTTGGATCGTTCTCACCCCCCACTGGCCCAATCAGTGGTACACAGAATGGCTAAGGTGAGGCAGGAATGGCAGGAACCATGGGGCCTTGTGGATGCCTGGCAGGCACATCACCCCACAGACAGGGACTACTCGTTCTACTCGGTGCCACATGACTTACATGTACGACTTGATAGCATTCTTTGCACCCCGGGGCCCAGAAACTCACGAGCCATAGCGAGTATCTGGCAAGGACGCTCTCAGACCATAACCCTTGTTTGATAACTGTGCTCTGGTCGCAACAGCGACAAGTGATCCCAACATGGCGATTGAACACGATGACATTGGAAGACCCAGTGTTTATTGCAGAGGTCAGAGAGGGTGTCAAACATTATTTTTTAGAAAATTCAGGGACGGCGACGAGTAGGGCCCATGAGTGGGACGCTTTCAAAGCAGTGGTGCGGGGGTATGCATCTCGTCCATTACAGGGAAGCGTAAGAAGCTGTTGCAAGACATAGACCGGGAAGAGGCTTGTCTGCGTCAGGTGGAAAAAGATAACCACACGAACGGGGGTGCACAGGAGGAAGTGATGGTGGCATGGGAGAAGGTGGCCGCTCAGGTTGAGAGGCTTCGCTGCTATAATTATAAAGAATATATGGTACATGCTCACGCTGAAAGGGACAAGGTAGGGTCGCTATTAGCCTGGCTGGCCAATCCGGCCGTCAGGGGATCCCCAATAGTGTCGCTGACTACACCTGCAGGGGACCTGGTCTATTCACAGAAGGAGGTCAACGTCCAATTTCTGGATTATTATACGCTGCTCTACCAGAGTAGGATGAGAGAACTGCAGGATGGTCAGGACGATTATTTAGAGGCAGCAAGGTTGCCGCGACTGGATCCGGAACAGGGCACCAAACTGGGTGAAGCTATTTCGCTGGGAGAGATCAGAGCAGCGCTTAAACACATGGCCAGGAGGAAGACGCCGGGGGCTGATGGACTCCCAGTGGAGTTTTATGCAACGTATATAGGCGTCCTAGCGCCGCAATTGCAGTCACTTTACAGGGAGGCGTGGGAACTGGGAAGACTGCCGCTCACTACAGGAGAAGCGATCATAGTGCAGCTGCTGAAGAAGGGTGGAGTCCCCACTTCTAGATCAGCGTAACGACCACTTTCAATGCTCACGGTAAACTAGAAAATCCTTAGCAAGATCTTAGCCACGCGACTTTTGGATCACATGAGCACTCTGGTACACCTGGACCAATCAGGCTTTATCCCCACCAGGAATACTGCGACGTGCATACGGCGGTTGATACGGATCATGGGGGACAGAGGTGAAGGATCATCGGGAGCTGTAGTGCTGTCGGTGGATATCGAAAAGGCATTCGATAGTGTGGATTGGCCGTACCTGTTCCGGGTGCTGAAGGGATTTGGCTTAGGAGACCATTTCATACACTGGACCAGACTGTTATACAGTTCTGCCACTGCTAGGGTTCGTACGGGACGCACTATATCGGCGGCATGCCAGGTGGGGAGAGGTACCCACCAGGGCTGTTCTTTTTTTCCGTTATTGTTCGCACTAGTAATCGAACCGCTGGCAGCGCATGCCCGACAGGGACAATTATATGAAGGTGTTTTGCTGTGTGGAGAGATTCATCACATATCCCTATATGCAGATGACCTCCTGTTGTGTCTGTCAGATGCAGGGGACTCCTTACGGGGAGCTAGAGCCCTTCTTCGGAAGTTTGGTCACTTGTCTGGATTACGGGTGAATTGGAATAAGACCTGCCTGTTTCCCTTGACCTCGGATGGTCAGAAACCCCTGGCGCAGGAGGATCTGCTGTGGGAGTCTGAATGCTTGCCGTACTTGGGCGTCCGCATATATCACGCTCACTCCGACCTTTTGGAAGGGAATGTGGGCGGTGCGATGAGGGGGCTCAGAGGTAGTATGGGGTTCTGGCGAACCCTCCCCCTTTCGGTGGCTGGGAGAGTAGCGCTCCTAAAGATGGTGGCACTCCCACGGTTGCTCTACTTCTTTCGTACTTTGCCGGTATGGATTCCTGTCTCCTTTTTTAAGACACTATGGGCGCTGATGACAGGGTTTATCTGGGGGTCAGGCAGACAGCGGGTGGCATTGACCACCCTGATGCGGCCGAGGGAGGAAGGGGGGTTGGCTGTCCCAGATTTCGAGTGGTACTACTTAGCGGCACAGCTGCAGTGGCTTACACAGGCCGTGGCACGTGAGTTTAGGGCCCAGGACGGCCCGCAGGGTAGAGTCATCCCTCGACATGTGTTGTCATTCATAGTGCTTCAGCAGAAAATTAGCCTGGATCAGCTCACTCTTGAAGAGCGCACCCTCCGTCTACGCTGGAATTGAAGTCAGAAACTAGCAGGTTTTGCTGATCCATATGCCCCAGGCATTCCCTTGGGCATGTGCACGGCCCTCCCTCATGGCGGAGATTGGTCGGCGCTGGCTTGCTGGGAAGAGCATGGGGTCCACATGATTGGGGACTTATACAGGGACAGTACCCTGTTGCCTTTCCAAGATTTGCAGAGTGCTTTCGATTTACAGAGGGGAGATTATTTATTACACACTGCCCTTGTGGCAGGAATTCAGAAACAGTGGAAGATGGGACTGTCGGAACCCCCAACTTCGTTGGGCTCTCAATATGTCACTATGGCTGCGGGTACATTTAAAGCAATCACTTGTTTGTATAGGCGGCTGTCCACAGAGAGGCTCTCACCCCTGGATGGATTAAAAGGTAAATGGGAGGAGGACCTTGGCAGGCTCATTCCTGAGATGGCATGGCCGCAGCTGTTGAGGAGGGCTTGGAAGGGCATGCGTAACACCAGGTTTCAACTGGTCCATTTTTTTACTCTCCACAGGGCCTATTTAACTCCGGTTATAATTCAACAGTATTTTGGAGGAACTCGATCGCTGTGCCCTAGGTGCAACGCAGAAGGCGCTGATTTTGGTCATATGTTTTGGTCCTATTTGGGATTGGGACCTTATTGGGCAGAAGTGGTGGCGTGTTTGAACTGAGTAATGGAGCGTGAGCTGGAGGTAGAGATGGGAACATGCCTTTTGCTTTGGTTTCCGCACACCCCCAGTACTAAAATTACTAGCAAGTTTTATGATTTGGGTTTGATAATGGCAAAGAGGGAGCTCACCATGCATTGGAAAGCGAGAGCGGGACCTAACTTTCAAAGGTGGAAGGCGAGTTTCTTGAACTTGTTGGGTAGCGAAGGGACTCTTCGTCTACAAATGGCCAGGCGTTCCTCCAATGACAAGGTGCTGGAAGCAGCAACAGCATGGGGGACGTTAGAAGCGGAGTGCCAATCACCTGTAGAAATGAATGAGGGGGACGAAGATAACGCAGGAATACATCAGGGCGTGGAGGTCAGGGCGTAAAACACTGTGGAGTATAATAGGGATGGGGACACTTGAGAGCATACAGAAAAGAGTCGGTTCATGCACACCAAACTAAGAAGTGTTTAGGAGTCAGGGCAGGGGCTAAGAGCGCACATGAGTAACTAAACTGAACTTCCTGTCCTTTGGGACCAGTGATGATGTTATCCTACATTGATTTGTGTTGGAATCTTTGGCACAGGGGGTTTTACATGTCTAGATGAAGGGTGGTAGACAAGGGCACACTGACAAGGGGGGGTGGGGGTAGAGAGGGAGGTGGGTAGGGAAGTTAGGGGAAGAATGTGGAGAACCGGTTCCTCCTGTTTTATAAGCTGACTGTTGGATCATCTGCACAATGGTCTTGCATATGATATTGGACTGATGGTGTGTTGGATGGAAAAGTCAATAAAATTCCTTTAAAAAAAATGAGAGGGAACTGTAGTACAGAGAACTTCCAAATATACGTAAGAGAGTCAGAGCAGCGCTTCCTTGAGAGAGGGTACCCACAGGCCACTCTCAACAAAGCACACAACAGAGTGATGAAAGTCCCCAGAGAAGCAACCCTGAAAGCAAACCAGAATGACACAACCAAGAGAGCCCCTGTTGCTTTCAACACACATTATAATGAGCGAAGTAGCAGGGTTTATGACGTGCTCAGAAAGCACTTTGCATCTATTAGCTGAAATACCTAGCCTATGGGAGATGCTGACTGCCAAACCAAAGGTAACATACAGGAGGGGACAAAATTTACGAAATATGCTGTGCCCCAGCTATGTAACAACCCCCAAACCTCGAACATGGCTTACATCGACAGTGACAGGCTTCTACACATGTAATGAGTGCAATGTCTGTAAGCTAGGTAAGAATAAAACCAAAAACTTTTGCTTCAATACCCAGTGCAGATATACCATCAATCATCTGATTAATTGCAACACTAAATATGTGATTTACATTTTGGGCTGCCCATGCGATAAGATTTACGTGGGTAGCACAAAAAGAGCCCTGAAGATTAGGGTACAAGAACATGTACGGGCATGTCGCAATGGGAATCTGAAATATCCCCTTACCTACCATATGCAGGAAAATCACACAGAGAATGAGGAGCTATGGTTCATGGGGATAGATCACATCCCGGCACATTCAAGGGGTGGAAATAGGGAATTGGCCTAAGAAAGAAATAAGCAGGATGGATTTGTAGACTGTGGTGTGTTGAACTGGGCCATAACAATGATGATGAAATGCACTATTTTTCGTAAGATAGTTGTCATGTTGAAATGTTTTTGATCCTCTCCAGGATTCTGAATATTCCCTTCATTCTGCATACCAGATACTTGTTTTAGTTCTAACATATACAGTGTTTTTTGCTGCCTTCTACTTCCCCTTTCTTCTGGATTTTGCAGTTGGTCACTACTATCACATCGGATGGGAATAGGCCCACACGCTGTGTGGTCCGAAGTTATCTTTACATATGCCTATCACTGCATTTTTTCTAACTACATCCTTCAAAAAGATACTAATACATGTATGAGTCCGCTCACTATTTCTACATCAAGCTGGCTGAACTTCCCTTAACCGCATATAATGCACTACAACATGGTCCCATTTGTGGGGCTGAGACAAGCTCACCCCCTTGTATGGAGTGTCTGAGTCTGAGGGGAGCATGGACCATGTGGAAATGATTTTTCCCTGTGAATTATTACTAATTTTGCCTAGTTACATTTCTTTAATATGATTATTGATTGCCTGTGCCACTGTTGGCATTAGGGTGTGCCTTGTATCTCTCGTCGGATCGCTATATCGCCTGCAT
The DNA here is from genome assembly GCF_964263255.1 of Lissotriton vulgaris. Lineage (NCBI taxonomy): Eukaryota > Metazoa > Chordata > Amphibia > Caudata > Salamandridae > Lissotriton > Lissotriton vulgaris. The sequence goes on from NC_141697.1 coordinate 383,230,917, forward strand.
GGTGACAGCTCGATTAGACATTCACAGAGGAACGCTTGGTGATATTTCTTGCCTTAACATAGCTCAGTTTGGTTTATTTGTCCTTGTACAAGACAACAATGGGAGAGGTAGGGAGAATCAAGGACACTCTCTCAGTCCCCGGTTATATGCAAGTAAACAAAGAAAGAGAGGTTCAGTCAGTCTCAATACTACCACAAAAAATGGAGCGAGATGGATAAGGATCACACACTCACTTTGGGTGGATAGGAAAGCCCTCACACACCGACCTAGTCAGTGTCATGCTTCATCACTGGGCCCCACCACAGAGGCCGAGTGCCTCTATGGTGTGCTGCGACGCCAGAAAGACTGCAGAGCTGGTTGTGTGAAGAGGGATGTGTTGTGAGGGTAAATAAAATTAAAAGTGTCTAAAAGGGTATCAAAAAGAAATTTAATATGCGATCCCTAAGACACAGATATAGAGTATTATGTGTCTGAATTTAGATGCCAAGGTTTAGGATTGGTTAAATTCAGAGAATACAATCAGTCAACATGTTTCTGCCATATGGGTGGTTTCAATTTACCAAGGCATTCATCAGGACTATACCCCGGCGGTATGGACACTCTAATAGTCCACCCTAACCTGGGGGCGTGAAAGTGAAAAGGGGGTGAAAAAGTGCTTCAGAAAAAAAGGAAGAGTGAGTTGCTCATTCCAAAAATGCTCCAAAATGAGGAGTATGTCAGCACCTGTGGAGTGAAATACACAAACAAACACAAACAAACAATTAACATAATTAGTTAATGTATAACGTTGCATTTGGTAGTAGTGCTCCTTAGATGTGGCCTAAGTGGTGTTCCCAAAGTAAACACTAGTTTTTAACACCATCCACGTAACCCTATGGGGAAGATATCGATAACTCTTGGAAGTGAAGTGAAAACGGTGTTTAAAAACCTACTAGAGGTGGAGAGGGAGTTTAAAAACACAATATTTGTACTCCTTATGAAGGGATCAATTGACCAAAGGTCTGTGACCCCCTAAGATGGTAATCAGGATTCATATCTCACTTTACAAATGGGCGCTACTTGCACCATGGGTCTCAGGAGGGGGGTTGGAGCGTACCTGGCACATCCTGTGAAAGAAAGAGGTTAGCTGTTAGGTACCCGTATCTCGGGTGGCACTTAGCTCGGTTTTTGTTGCAGATCAGCGATCTTGTGATCCGGGTGTACTCACGCCCTCAACGCTCGCAGCCCGCTGAAAACCTGTGTTCAGCCTCAGAACCGGACCCCGACGATGTAGAGCATGGCCGGTGTCTGAGTGTTATAGCAGTGGGGCTGCACATCACGTGCTTCCGGGTGGGCGTGTCCAGCTGACACGAGGCTTGGGACGTGCCCGCCCAGTGTGGGAGGGGCGTGATCGAGATCCAGGCAGAGGCTTGGAAGCGCGACCCAATCGAAGGTCTGAGCGGCCTCTGTGCCGATGATACGGCTAAGGTCATGGGTGTTTCTTTTGTATGAAAAGAAAAAAGTTAAAATGGCGAGCATCCGAGTGGTCTTAAGATTAGAAGGATAATGTTTTCTTGTGGGTATCAAGCTGTCCTGATCAGGAAAGAACAGAGTTCCACGGGATGTCATCGTTAAGGCCGTTGGTATTGGTGCCTAGACTATACACCCAACGCTGCTCTTTTTCAAAAAGTCTGCTAGTAATGTTTGTTGTGCCATTGATTGCTTCGATCACAGTCCACCTCATATCATTGGGTGTATGGTTCCTGTCTAAAAATGGCGGCTCAGTTTGGTTGTTGTCTTTTTGCACCTTACATTACTCCGATGTTCACAGATGCGCTGTTTAACCCTGCATGTGGTCATGCCAACATAGCGAAGCTGGCAGGGACAGGTGATCAGATACACTACATTCATTGAGTTGCAGTTAGTGTGCTCTCTCTGTGTCCAAACTTTGCCTGCTTCCAGTGATAGTGTTTTTGAGGCTTCTGTAAGATGGCACACACTGCAATCAGAGCAGGGGTAGTGCCCGGTAATTCTTGGTAAACCCCATGCTGCAGTTATTGTCGGAAAACTGACAGGAGGTTTCTCTTTGGGACGAGTGTGGACCAGGGCATCTTTCAGGCTCCGTCCTTTTTTGAAGGAGAAGAGAGGTTTCTCCCAGTTCTTTTTGCAGGATGTTATGATCTTCCAATGTTTGTTAATGATTTTCTTCATTGGATTAGACAGACTATTATATGTGGTTACACATGTAAGTGGTATTGGATCAGGGTTGTTGATTTTTTCTTCCAAGAGTGCTTCTCTCGGCTGGTTTCTAGCTCTTTTAAAACCTTTACTCAGGATAGATGCTGGTTTGTCTGTAAGGTTGGAAGACTGTTCTTTGAAATCAGACAGGGTGCTGCAATTTCTCCTTAGTCTGAGAAATTGCCCATAAGGCAAGTTCTCTTTAAGTGGGCGCGGATGAAAACTGCTAAACTCAAGAAGATTGTTTTTAGCTGTGGGCTTATGGTGGGTTTTGGGTGTAAGCCCAGTTCCATTGACAGAGATCACCAAATCGAGGAAGACAATGTCTGTTTTGCTCGTGGTACTGGTGAATCTTAGGTTACGGTCTAGAGTGTTAATCCAAACCAGAAAAGTTTCAAGCTCACTGTCACTGCCTGTCCAGAGGAGAAAAACGTTGTCTATATAACGCTTCCATAAAAGCATAGACGGTGAAAAAGCTGAGGTAGGTGGCAGAATGTGTTTGGCCTCGAAATCGGCCACATACAACCCGGCCACACTGGGCGCGAAAGTACTGCCCATTGAAGTTCCTGAGCACTGTAGAAATAGTCTGTCTTTAAAGGAGAAAAAGTTCTCTTTGAGTGCTATAGTGGCACACTCAATGATGAAGGCCTTTGGTGTTTGGTAATCCCATTCGATGGAGTCTAGTGATTTTCCCAGGACTTCAATGGTATCGTCCTGTGGGATGCTCGTGTAGAGGCTTTCTACATCGAGGGTCACTAGAGTAACAGAATTCTCTGTGAATGTAACCTCTGTTAGGACTTTTAGCAGGCTCTTGGTATCTTTGAGATAGGTGGGAGTGGATTGCACTATTGGTTTGAGGAAATAGTCACAAAATTGTGACAAAGGCTCTAAGAGAGAGCCAATCCCGGACACAATAGGACGTCCCGGAGGTGGCAACCAATTCTTGTGCATCTTAGGCAATGTATAAAAATATGGTATAACATTGCTGGTGCTGTTGAGGAAGTCCGCTTCATTTTTAGACAGGTGACTACGTTCCTCGGCATGTCTAACCAAGGCCGTGATTTTGTTGGTGAGGTCAGCTGTAGGATCTGTTGTAAGTGGGGTATAATTTCTAATATCCCCAAGTAGGTCAGTGCAAGTTTTCTCGTAGTCTTTTGTATTTTGGATGACAAACCTACCACCTTTGTCTGCCGGTTTTATAGTTATTGAGGTGTCTTTCTGCAATATTTGTAGCGCTTGATATTCAGCAGTGCTGAAATTCCCAAAAGTCTTGGGGGTATGGTACGTTTCCAGGTCTTTAAACACGGCCTGCTCAAAAGCGGTGATGGCCGCAGGGACAGTGTGCAGGGGAGGGGTGAATGTGGAACTCGGTCTAAGTCCTGTGTCACCTCTCCTAGTTGCTTCATTTGGGTCTGTTTTGCCTTCAAAAAAAGCTTTTAATTTTAGTTTTCGAAAGAAACCAGCCAGCTCGCAGTGTAACTTGAATTTGTCCGGTCTTGCTGTTGGGACAAAGCCCAAGCCTTTTTCAAGTACTTGAATTTCAGTTGGGGTTAATGGCCTTTCAGATAAATTCGTCACCAGGCTCACATTCCGCTCGTTCCCGGCTGTTGGTTGCTGCGGGTGTGACTCGCTACAGGGTCTTCCTCTTCCCAGGACACTCTGTTGTTGCCTCTTCTTTTGCCCCGGCCCCTCCGGCCGCTCTCTAAAAAAGGCTGTCTGTACTGATTTTGAAAATTTGTGGGGGGCATGAAGCCCGGGTTCCAACCCATGAAAGGGAATTGTGGTTGTTGAAAGGCATAAGGATGTGGGCCCATTCCCACTGGTGGTGGGAACCATTGTTGATGGTGGTCCTGATTTCCTTGCCTCCCTCTATAGTTCTTGTTGCCACAATTCCCTCTTTTCTTCGTTTGTTTGAATGAGTTGTTACTCGAACCACTGCTATTCGAGGAGTCGTCATCCGAATGGTCGGATTTGTTGTCATTACGTGCTGGTGGGGTAAAGGTTGCCGCAGAATATGGGTATACCTTTTCAAAGTCAAACTTTTTTTGATCTTTTTGGAGTTTGGTTGCTTTCGACTGCATCAGGTTGTCTTTATACTCATTGAGTTCCTTATTTATTTCATCTAACTGTTTTTTAAAACCCGTAATTGTTGCTTTGAAATGGGATCCAGTCTCTCTAATTTCTACCATTAGTGCTTCAGAGAGTCTGAGTGCTATTTTTACTATTAAGACCAGCCAGTCGCGCGTGCAATGCCACGCGATCATGCCCAGTCTGTTCTAAAAGTTGCATCATTAAGAAAGATGCGAGGGGCATTTGTAACCAGCAGACCTCTCAGTGCTGTGTTGGAAACCAAATATCGCTTAAGGATAGTGCCATGAAGGATGGTACGTATGTGCTCTTTTTTCTCAGTGAGGTTATCCCACTCGGTGGTGTTTTCTATTGCTTGCGATATATGTGGATCTGCAAATATTGCTGGATCCGACATCAGTTCCTCAATTTCAGCCTCAGAATATGTCAGGCCCAGGTTCGCCATGGTGAGATATCAGGGTAAGGAGATATGAGTTTGTGAATAAAACAGGCAATGATAATAAGGGTATTTTATCTTGCTTGGAATAAAAACAGGCTCTCACAGCTGTGCGCTGCTAAGATACAAGACAACAATGGGAGAGGTAGGGAGAATCAAGGACACTCTCTCAGTCCCCGGTTATATGCAAGTAAACAAAGAAAGAGAGGTTCAGTCAGTCTCAATACTGCCACAAAAAATGGAGCGAGATGGATAAGGATCACACACTCACTTTGGGTGGATAGGAAAGCCCTCACACACCGACCTAGTCAGTGTCATGCTTCATCACTGGGCCCCACCACAGAGGCCGAGTGCCTCTATGGTGTGCTGCGACGCCAGAAAGACTGCGGAGCTGGTTGTGTGAAGAGGGATGTGTTGTGAGGGTAAATAAAATTAAAAGTGTCTAAAAGGGTATCAAAAAGAAATTTAATATGTGATCCCTAAGACACAGATATAGAGTATTATGTGTCTGAATTTAGATGCCAAGGTTTAGGATTGGTTAAATTCAGAGAATACAATCAGTCAACATGTTTCTGCCATATGGGTGGTTTCAATTTACCAAGGCATTCATCAGGACTATACCCCGGCGGTATGGACACTCTAATAGTCCACCCTAACCTGGGGGCGTGAAAGTGAAAAGGGGGTGAAAAAGTGCTTCAGAAAAAAAGGAAGAGCGAGTTGCTCATTCCAAAAATGCTCCAAAATGAGGAGTATATCAGCACCTGTGGAGTGAAATACACAAACAAACACAAACAAACAATTAACATAATTAGTTAATGTTTAACTTTGCATTTGGTAGTAGTGCTCCTTAGATGTGGCCTAAGTGGTGTTCCCAAAGTAAACACTAGTTTTTAACACCATCCACGTAACCCTATGGGGATGATATTGATAACTCTGGGAAGTGAAGTGAAAACGGTGTTTAAAAACCTACTAGAGGTGGAGAGGGAGTTTAAAAACACAATATTTGTACTCCTTATGAAGGGATCAATGGACCAAAGGTCTGTGACCCCCTAAGATGGTAATCAGGATTCATATCTCACTTTACAAATGGGCGCTACTTGCACCATGGGTCTCGGGAGGGGGGTTGGAGCGTACCTGGCACATCCTGTGAAAGAAAGAGGTTAGCTGTTAGGTACCCGTATCTCGGGTGGCACTTAGCTCGGTTTTTGTTGCAGATCAGCGATCTTGTGATCCGGGTGTACTCACGCCCTCAACGCTCGCAGCCCGCTGAAAACCTGTGTTCAGCCTCAGAACCGGACCCCGACGATGTAGAGCATGGCCGGTGTCTGAGTGTTATAGCAGTGGGGCTGCACATCGCGTGCTTCCGGGTGGGCGTGTCCAGCTGACACGAGGCTTGGGACGTGCCCGCCCAGTGTGGGAGGGGCGTGATCGAGATCCAGGCAGAGGCTTGGAAGCGCAACCCAATCGAAGGTCTGAGCGGCCTCTGTGCCGATGATACGGCTAAGGTCATGGGTGTTTCTTTTGTATGAAAAGAAAAAAGTTAAAATGGCGAGCATCCAAGTGGTCTTAAGATTAGAAGGATAATGTTTTCTTGTGGGTATCAAGCTGTCCTGATCAGGAAAGAACAGAGTTCCACGGGATGTCATCGTTAAGGCCGTTGGTATTGGTCCCTAGACGATACACCCAACGCTGCTCTTTTTCAAAAAGTCTGCTAGTAATGTTTGTTGTGCCATTGATTGCTTCGATCACAGTCCACCTCATATCATTGGGTGTATGGTTCCTGTCTAAAAAATGGCGGCTCAGTTTGGTTGTTGTCTTTTTGCACCTTACATTACTCCGATGTTCACAGATGCGCTGTTTAACCCTGCGTGTGGTCATGCCAACATAGCGAAGCTGGCAGGGACAGGTGATCAGATACACTACATTCATTGAGTTGCAGTTAGTGTGCTCTCTCTGTGTTCAAACTTTGCCTGCTTCCAGTGATAGTGTTTTTGAGGCTTCTGTAAGATGGCACACACTGCAATCAGAGCAGGGGTAGTGCCCGGTAATTCTTGGTAAACCCCATGCTGCAGTTATTGTCGGCAAACTGTCAGGAGGTTTCTCTTTGGGACGAGTGTGGACCAGGGCATCTTTCAGGCTCCGTCATTTTTTGAAGGAGAAGAGAGGTTTCTCCCAGTTCTCTTTGCAGGATGTTATGATCTTCCAATGTTTGTTAATGATTTTCTTCATTGGATTAGACAGACTATTATATGTGGTTACACATGTAAGTGGTATTGGATCAGGGTTGTTGGTTTTTTCTTCCAAGAGTGCTTCTCTCGGCTGGTTTCTAGCTCTTTTAAAACCTTTACTCAGGATAGATGCTGGGTAGCCTCTGTCTTTAAGTTTGTCTGTAAGGTTGGAAGACTGTTCTTTGAAATCAGACAGGGTGCTGCAATTTCTCCTTAGTCTGAGAAATTGCCCATAAGGCAAGTTCTCTTTAAGTGGGCGCGGATGAAAACTGCTAAACTCAACAAGATTGTTTTTAGCTGTGGGCTTATGGTGGGTTTTGGTTGTAAGCCCAGTTCCATTGACAGAGATCACCACATCGAGGAAGACAATGTCTGTTTTGCTCGTAGTACTGGTGAATCTTAGGTTACGGTCTAGAGTGTTAATCCAAACCAGAAAAGTTTCAAGCTCACTGTCACTGCCTGTCCAGAGGAGCAAAAAGTTGTCTATATAACTCTTCCATAAAAGCATAGACGGTGAAAAAGCTGAGGTAGGTGGCAGAATGTGTTTGGCCTCGAAATCGGCCACATACAACCCGGCCACACTGGGCGCGAAAGTACTGCCCATTGAAGTTCCTGAGCACTGTAGAAATAGTCTGTCTTTAAAGGAGAAAAAGTTCTCTTTGAGTGCTATAGTGGCACACTCAATGATGAAGGCCTTTGGTGTTTGGTAATCCCATTCGATGGAGTCTAGTGATTTTCCCAGGACTTCAATGGTATCGTCCTGTGGGATGCTCGTGTAGAGGCTTTCTACATCGAGGGTCACTAGAGTAACAGAATTCTCTGTGAATGTAACCTCTGTTAGGAGTTTTAGCAGGCTCTTGGTATCTTTGAGATAGGTGGGAGTGGATTGCACTATTGGTTTGAGGAAATAGTCACGAAATTGTGACAAAGGCTCTAAGAGAGAGCCAATCCCGGACACAATAGGACGTCCCGGAGGTGGCAACCGATTCTTGTGCATCTTAGGCAATGTATAAAAATATGGTATAACATTGCTGGTGCTGTTGAGGAAGTCCGCTTCATTTTTAGACAGGTGACCACGTTCCTCGGCATGTCTAACCAAGGCCGTGATTTTGTTGGTGAGGTCAGCTGTAGGATCTGTTGTGAGTGGGGTATAATTTCTAATATCCCCAAGTAGGTCAGTGCAAGTTTTCTCGTAGTCTTTTGTATTTTGGATGACAATCCCACCACCTTTGTCTGCCGGCTTTATAGTTATTGAGGTGTCTTTCTGCAATATTTGTAGTGCTGATATTCAGCAGTGCTGAAATTCCCAAAAGTCTTGGGGGTATGGTACGTTTCCAGGTCTTTAAACACGGCCTGCTCAAAAGCGGTGATGGCCGCAGGGACAGTGTGCGGGGGAGGGGTGAATGTGGAACTCGGTCTAAGTCTTGTGTCACCTCTCCTAGTTGCTTCATTTGGGTCTGTTTTGCCTTCAAAAAAAGCTTTTAATTTTAGTTTTCGAAAGAAACCAGCCAGCTCGCAGTGTACCTTGAATTTGTCCGGTCTTGCTGTTGGGACAAAGCCCAAGCCTTTTTCAAGTACTTGAATTTCAGTTGGGGTTAATGGCCTTTCAGATAAATTCGTCACCAGGCTCACATTCCGCTCGTTCCCGGCTGTTGGTTGCTGCGGGTGTGACTCGCTACAGGGTCTTCCTCTTCCCAGGACACTCTGTTGTTGCCTCTTCTTTTGCCCCGGCCCCTCCGGCCGCTCTCTAAAAAAGGCTGTCTGTACTGATTTTGAAAATTTGTGGGGGGCATGAAGCCCGGGCTCCAACCCATGAAAGGGAATTGTGGTTGTTGAAAGGCATAAGGATGTGGGCCCATTCCCACTGGTGGTGGGAACCATTGTTGATGGTGGTCCTGATTTCCTTGCCTCCCTCTATAGTTCTTGTTGCCACGATTCCCTCTTTTCTTTGTTTGTTTGAATGAGTTGTTACTCGACCCACTGCTATTCGAGGAGTCGTCACATCCGAATGGTCGGATTTGTTGTCATTACGTGCTGGTGGGGTAAAGGTTGCCGCAGAATATGGGTATACCTTTTCAAAGTCAAACTTTTTTTGATCTTTTTGGAGTTTGGTTGCTTTCGACTGCATCAGGTTGTCTTTATACTCATTGAGTTCCTTATTTATTTCATCTAACCGTTTTTTAAAACCCGTAATTGTTGCTTTGAAATGGGATTCAGTCTCTCTAATTTCTACCATTAGTGCTTCAGAGAGTCTGAGTGCTGTTTTTATTATTAAGACCAGCCAGTCGCGCGTGCAATGCCACGCGATCATGGCCCAGTCTTTTCTAAAAGTTGCATCATTAAGAAAGATGCGAGGGGCATTTGTAACCAGCAGACCTCTCGGTGCTGTGTTGGAAACCAAATATCGCTTAAGGATAGTGCCATGAAGGATGGTACGTATGTGCTCTCTTTTTTTCTCAGTGAGGTTATCCCACTCGGTGGTGTTTTCTATTGCTTGCGATATATGTGGATCTGCAAATATTGCGGGATCCGACATCAGTTCCTCAATTTCAGCCTCAGAATATGTCAGGCCCAGGTTCGCCATGGTGAGATATCAGGGTAAGGAGATATGAGTTTGTGAATAAAACAGGCAATGATAATAAGGGTATTTTATCTTGCTTGGAATAAAAACAGGCTCTCACAGCTGTGCGCTGCTAAGATACAAGACAACAATGGGAGAGGTAGGGAGAATCAAGGACACTCTCTCAGTCCCCGGTTATATGCAAGTAAACAAAGAAAGAGAGGTTCAGTCAGTCTCAATACTGCCACAATAAATGGAGCGAGATGGATAAGGATCACACACTCACTTTGGGTGGATAGGAAAGCCCTCACACACAGACCTAGTCAGTGTCATGCTTCATCACTGGGCCCCACCACAGAGGCCGAGTGCCTCTATGGTGTGCTGCGACGCCAGAAAGACTGCGGAGCTGGTTGTGTGAAGAGGGATGTGTTGTGAGGGTAAATAAAATTAAAAGTGTCTAAAAGGGTATCAAAAAGAAATTTAATATGTGATCCCTAAGACACAGATATAGAGTATTATGTGTCTGAAGTTAGATGCCAAGGTTTAGGATTGGTTAAATTCAGAGAATACAATCAGTCAACATGTTTCTGACATATGGGTGGTTTCAATTTACCAAGGCATTCATCAGGACTATACCCCGGCGGTATGGACACTCTAATAGTCCACCCTAACCTGGGGGCGTGAAAGTGAAAAGGGGGTGAAAAAGTGCTTCAGAAAAAAAGGAAGAGCGAGTTGCTCATTCCAAAAATGCTCCAAAATGAGGAGTATATCAGCACCTGTGGAGTGAAATACACAAACAAACACAAACAAACAAATAACATAATTAGTTAATGTATAACGTTGCATTTGGTAGTAGTGCTCCTTAGATGTGGCCTAAGTGGTGTTCCCAAAGTAAACACTAGTTTTTAACACCATCCACGTAACCCTATGGGGATGGGCATCGTCGGGGTCCGGTTCTGAGGCTGAACACAAGTTTTCAGCGGGCTGCGAGCGTTGAGGGTGTGAGTACACCCGGATCACAAGATCGCTGATCTGCAACAAAAACCGAGCTAAGTGCCACCCGAGATACGGGTACCTAACAGCTAACCTCTTTCTTTCACAGGATGTGCCAGGTACGCTCCAACCCCCCTCCCGAGACCCATGGTGCAAGTAGCGCCCATTTGTAAAGTGAGATATGAATCCTGATTACCATCTTAGGGTGTCACAGACCTTTGGTCCATTGATCCCTTCATAAGGAGTACAAATATTGTGTTTTTAAACTCCCTCTCCACCTCTAGTAGGTTTTTAAACACCGTTTTCACTTCACTTCCCAGAGTTATCGATATCATCCCCATAGGGTTACGTGGATGGTGTTAAAAACTAGTGTTTACTTTGGGAACACCACTTAGGCCACATCTAAGGAGCACTACTACCAAATGCAACGTTATACATTAACTAATTATGTTAATTGTTTGTTTGTGTTTGTTTGTGTATTTCACTCCACAGGTGCTGATATACTCCTCATTTTGGAGCATTTTTCGAATGAGCAACTCGCTCTTCCGTTTTTTCTGAAGCACTTTTTCACCCCCTTTTCACTTTCACGCCCCCAGGTTAGGGTGGACTATTAGAGTGTCCATACCGCCGGGGTATAGTCCTGATGAATGCCTTGGTAAATTGAAACCACCCATATGGCAGAAACACGTTGACTGATTGTATTCTCTGAATTTAACCAATCCTAAACCTTGGCATCTAAATTCAGACACATAATACTCTATATCTGTGTCTTAGGGATCACATATTAAATTTCTTTTTGATACCCTTTTAGACACTTTTAATTTTATTTACCATCACAACACATCCCTCTTCACACAACCAGCTCCGCAGTCTTTCTGGCGTCGCAGCACACCATAGAGGCACTCGGCCTCTGTGGTGGGGCCCAGTGATGAAGCATGACACTGACTAGGTCGGTGTGTGAGGGCTTTCCTATCCACCCAAAGTGAGTGTGTGATCCTTATCCATCTCCGTCCATTTTTTGTGGCAGTATTGAGACTGACTGAACCTCTCTTTCTTTATTTGTCCTCGTGTCATAGAACTGATTATTTGTATTTTCTATCATTGCAAGATGGCTGCCACATTTGGGTAGTCCAGATGACAGGGTTTGCTACACCCGGATCACGTGACAGTAATGCTCCGTTCTATCAGGTCTTCAGGTTTAATTCATGCGTTTTTGCAACTAGTAAATCTAGCAGTGATGGATGTTGTATTTTAATTGGCGATTGTATCATAAGTGGCACGTTTATTAACAATCTCAATAGAAGCGTTAATACTATCTCCCTCATTGTAAAAAGTCCTTGATTGATATTCGGACTTACTTCAGTGAATACCTCTCTTTCTCTCTATTTTTCACCCTCATAAGATGGCCGCCATGTTAGAGCGGCAGTAATGACGTAGTTTGCAATTTACGGGCCAGGTGACACCGCTGATCTGGACTGTCGGGCTTACACGGCTTCATTTAAAAGCAGTAGCGGGGATCATGGAAATCCTATTGCTGGTTCGCTGACCCTTCCCACAGCGCCCGCCTGCAACGCAATGCTAGTGTCGTGGTAAGTGACTTGGTGAAGTGTTGGGTACACTAATGGCTGTTTGGTACTGTTGATGTCACCAATCATGCGGGATTACTTGTTTTGCTATGCAGTGGGAGGGAGACCACCTACACTCGGGTGCATTAATGGCTGTGTTGGTCTGTGCCTTAGGGCTGTGGGGGATACTGAGGCAGCGCAGTGTTAGGTAGTGGGAGGGAGTACTCCCACATATATGCTCGAACAATGTGTCATTATGTCAATATGGGGATCGTTTGTCACGTTTTGTTATCCGTACTATCTTACATGTCATATGCATTCATCATCACTTAGTTCTCATATTTCTGCTTCTCGTTTTTGTTTCCTATAAATCAGACTGGAATTTACTGTGGTTTAATATAGGTATGACTAGTTAACATACTATCGCAATGTGACTACAAAAATATAGGTTGTTAAATGGTGGTTTTACACATATTTGTATGTTAGCTGGCCCACTTCTCTTGATCGAATATATGGAGCTGGCTGCATATGATCTGTTAGCAATAAGCAGACCTTCTTGTGCTTCGTTGGGCTAATCATGATAATTTTACTCTTATTGGCCTTATGTACATGCCAGGCTGACTGACAATTATTGAGTTGGTCATAAATGGGACGCCTGCATTTACTGGATTAGCTTTTGGTAAGCTGGTTGCTCTTATTGATCTTGCCCCTAACCACGTGAAGTGACAGTATATTTAGGATGTCACATGACTCTTCAAACTGAATTTTATATTTTTCCTCCAGGTGCAATACACCATTTTATATCACAAGGCGTTGACCCTGTATTTAGGGGATTCGTACAGCGCTCGGGATGCAAATGTACCATTTTTAAAGGTATGCCCTAGCTTATAAGTTTTATGCTTAAACTGTATACTGGGTATTAGGTTATCTGAGGCTATCTCTACATGCCAACTGGTACATAGTGCAGGGAATGGTTACCAATTTGTCTTTCTTTTAATTCTGTTGAATCTAGATATTTTTTGTCGAACCGCGTATATTGAACTGCGTTCGAATTGGGCTGCAACAGAAGTCATTGTTGTGGGACATGGACCTGCTTGTGGTCATTATTCTTGGTTGCCTAGATACATGCAGTGCAACATTTAAAACATAATGTAAGTGAATGATATATGGGACAGAGGATCATATTTGCTTTTATCATTCTCCATTAATAAATTGTATTCAACTTCTATCTCATATCTTGTAGACCTCGCTGGATGGGGAACTGCTCTCTGAAGAGAACTCTCCCCCCTGTTTCCTACAAGTAATCAGAGGGGTTTGAATCCATTCTAATCTAGTGGTGGGTACCGCTTTGACCCTACTAATGGTGGGCCTGTATATTGTGTGTTGAACTTGTTACCTAACTCACTGCTGCTCTGCTGCCCCGTCCCCTGCTCCTCCCTCGTAGGTGTGTGTGCTGAACCTGGCATCTATATCACTGCCACTCTGCTGCCCTGTCCCGCCCCCTCCATCCTCCTTCACTGGTGTCTTCTCACCCTTTTTCCTTCAGGGACCTTTGGGTGAGTTCTTTCTGTGTTTTTTCTTTGTTGGTTATTTTAGTTTTCTCTGGGCCAATTGCTATTGGATTAAACTGTATTTTTAATTAAGTATATAAACCATAGGAGACAGAGGGTCTCCAGGATAAATTAAGTCCCGGCTGGGACGTTCTTAATTCTTCTTTGTGTCCAAAAGCATTAAGCACTGTTATTTCATTGATACTTTGCAAATAAGGAAGTGTCAAAATGGCTTAAGATACTGTGTGTATGTCTTAGTTGTGTTCCTTGGGCAGTTAATTAAGTCCTTCTGTTTTTATGTATGAATCTTCCAAAATTGTTATGTTGTAAGTTTATGCTTATATTTGTATATTTATGTGTCTGTACTTAACAGCCCTGGAGAAGTCCTGTATAAGGACGAAACGCGTCGGCTGTTCGCTGTGTTGAACGCTGTGGTTTATCCTTAATGGAAATTAGATAAAAAGAAAAAAAGATAATCCCGAAGACTTTTTTTACTTTCTGGATATGGACAATTGATTTGTTTATGTTGATAAAAGTGCTACTTTGGGTGGTGCACCTTTGCTTCTTTTGAAAAAGCATGATCAATAGTGTAGAGCTTTTCTGTTTCATTACTTAAGACTTTTGCTGTTTTAGAACACCGTTACTCTTCAGGTAAAAGTTTGGCATATTGTTCTCTTACTGTTTCTTCTATTTAACACAACCATGGTGACTCCTGAATGGACTACACTAGAAGAATGTGCGTAGAAATGCTAAAGTACAAAATCCACACTGTGCAAGACATTTACAAAGCCACAACACAATGTGTGTGATGACACAAACATATTTTTGTTGCCCTTTCACAACTTCTCTTTCCCACTGTGTCCAAGTGGTCTAAATTCAAGTATTTGCATAGGAGAATAAGAAGCTTATACCTGTGGGACCTTTATTCACTTTGTAATGCTTCTAAAAATAAAAATCAGGGACAAAAGGAGATGTGATGAATACAGTATTTTTAAACCATGTAGTGCAATACAATTCAAGTAGAAAAAATTGCATTATAGTAATATATAAAGTAGTAGAAAGCAAACCAATTTAAAGGGTCCTAAAATGCAACCAGTCATCTCTTAATTGAATCCAAAATCTCAGCAAGTTGCCACCTAATCTGGTTAGCAGCTGAAATAGCCATTTCAAAACCATAGTTATCCATAAAATAGTTCTATCAACAGCAAAGGTGTGGGGATTTACAATCCAGCCAGCAACTCAGAATCAGAAATACTTTAGTTCCAAGAAATGTATTCTTAAAGAAACATTACACACATTTCTCGCTCACCAATTAAGAACAGATAATTTTAGTAAACTAAAACAATAATTCATAGTCATGACTACTTGTAGATTATACAATTTCAACTATATAAACAACTAGCAGCCCGTCCCGACCTTGACCGGGAGCAATCAGGCTTCCCCGACCCCCACCCGCCCTGACATTGTCCAGCAGCCTGGGACCCGCCCGCCCCGACATTGTCCAGCAGCCCGGGCCCCCGTCCGCCCCATCCCCCACCTGCCCCGACCCCCGCCTGCCCCGACATTGTCCGTGGGTCCCCCGGAGCCTTACCTCAGCCGCCGCTCCTCCCCCGCGCTCCTCAGCTCACCGCTCCGTCGCTCCTTGCCGCTCGACACTGCTCCTCCCGCCTGTACGTTGGTCCTCACTGCCTGTCTGCAGCTGGTCACCGCTCCTCCCCCGCGCCATGTCCGCCGCTCCTTCTCGCGCTCCAGGACGCCGCTCCTCCCTGCGCTCCTGACGTCAGCACGCAGGTCGCGGCCGGCGCTACTTCGAAGGGACTACTTTTTTTTTAAGGTACATTTTTTAAATAACGCATATTTTTATAGTTTATATAGCCTATGTCTATCTGCACACCCTGACGATTGCAATGATGTATCGGGTGTGTGGATTGGCGCTATGGTTCCCGAGTTTACCCGCCTCAAAGGTTCAAAGTTCTTGGTTTATAATAGTAGTATAGATTAATGTCTTCGAAAATGTTATTCTAATATTCCTGCACCTTATTCTAATACTCATGCACCTTGCTGAAAATAACGAACAGGGAGTCAGTTTAAGCTTTACCTCACTGCATCAGAAGCAAAAATAGCCTTGTCTACAATCCCAATTGTAAAATACATAGGTATTAGATGAGAGGATGAAAACCCTACTCAAGCAATAAACACAATCCTTGTCAGGCTGAACCACAAGTGTCATTAAATTAAGCTGTGCTTAATTAATCCACTGGTAGATTGGCACAAAATTAATCAGGCTTAACTTAGAAGCACTGTGGGCCATATGTAGGTAAATGGCATTTACCGAATCGTAAATACCAAATTTTACCGATTCGGTATTTACAATTCGGTAAATGCCATGTAGGTAATAATTATTTAAATATTACAGAATCGGTAATACCGATTCGGTAATTGCCATTGATTCCTATGGGCCTTGAGGCCCATAGGAATCAATGGCAATTACCGAATCGGTAAATACCGATTCGTTAATTTTAGTGATTTGTCAAGGGGGACAGGATGTTACTTTGACACCCTGTTGCACCCCTGATTCTGGCTTGTGTGCAATGTGACACACATACATGCCCTTAGGGCATGTATGTGTGCCACATGGCACAGGTGTACATGCACAGATGTGCATGTACACAGAAATTCGTTATTTACCATGCCATTGTATTTCATGGTAAATAACGAATTTCTAAGGGCCTGTGGCACTGTTTCCAGTGCCACCTACATCCAAAATTACCGATTCTGTACATTTACCGATTCGGTAATTTACCGATTCGGTAAAATTACCGATTCGGTAAATATACAGAATCGGTCATTTTCAGGCCCCCTACATCTGGAATTACAAATACCAGTCGGTAACGACCGGTAAAGGCTTGGCAAGAAGTTTAAAATAGCAAGTCGAGATGGCAGGAAACTGCACACACAGACACTACAGTGGCAGGCTTAAAACAGGTTTGAAATGCTACTTATGTGGGTGGCACAATCAGTGCTGCAGTCCACTAATATCATTTGAAGTACAGGCTCAGGGTATATGGTATACCTGTTTACAAGGGATTTACCAGTACAACAAATATGTCAATAATCTATGCACCAATATCATCATGCTTAGGGGAGGAGTATAGGGGTTTGCAGTGGAAAAGTCCTCTGAGTCCTAAGAACAGTAAACAAAATCAGAAAAAATCCGAGGCAACAGTCATAAATGTGGGGGAAGGACATCTCTAAGGATGGCAAGTCTAACAACTAGGATTGACTTTAACTTTTGACTTTCACCCAGTATCTAACGACCAGATGCCTGCAGTTGCCGCTTTTTTCTTTTAGGTGCTAGTTTTCACACACAAAAAAACGAATTTATAATTCCAGTTTTACTGATTGTGTTCATTTCGTTTTGATGTCATTTTTTTTATTAAAATGTTCTCTATTTTTCTAAATTGGTTTGGGATTTTTCTTGTATGTTGTTTTTCACTTTATTACTGTTTGTGTGCTGCATAGATATTTTACACAGTGCTTCTAAGTTAAGTCTGATTAATTTTGTGCCAATCTACCAGTGGATTAATTAAGCATAGCTTAATTTAATGACATTTGTGGTTCAGCCTGACAAGGATTATGTTTATTGCTTGAGTAGGGTTTATCCCGAAACCTCATCAGTAAGGAGGATTTATCTTTACTATTCCAAACGTATGAAACATGAAAGCGATACTCCTCTCTGATCAGGGATTACAGCTTAAAAGTATATTAGGGAATTCCCATTGCTGGCCTGTTAGAGGGGTATGCCTCATAGTAGTAAACAACAAAATAGGCTGTTTGGCACTACCAGGACATGCAAAACATAAAGGTATATGTCCAACCTTTTACTTACATAGCGCCCTGCCGTTAGGGTTACTTAGGGCCTACTTTAGGGGTGACAAATGTAATAAAAGGGGAGTTAAAGGCTTGGCAAGTAGTTTAAGATAGCAAGTCGAGATGGCAGGAAACTGCACACACAGACACTTCAGTGGCAGGCTTAAAACAGGTTTGAAATGCTACTTATGTGGGTGGCACAATCAGTGCTGCAGTCCACTAGTATCATTTGAAGTACAGGCTCTGGGTATATGGTATACCTGTTTACAAGGGACTTACCAGTACAACAAATATGTCAATAATGTATGCACCAATATCATCATGCTTAGGGGAGGAGTTTAGGGGTTTGCAGTGAAAAAGTCCTCTGAGTCCTAAGAACAGTAAGCAAAAATCAGAGGCAACAGTCACAAATGTGGGGGAAGGACCTCTCTAAGGATGGCAAGTCTAACAACCAGGATTGACTTTAACTTTTGACTTTCACCCAGTCTCTAACGACCAGATACCTGCAGTTGCCGCTTTTATCTTCTAGGTGCTAGTTTTCACACAAAAAAACGAATTTATAATTCCAGTTTTACTGATTGTGTTCATTTTGTTTTGATGTCATTTTATTTATTAAAATGTTCCCTATTTTTCTAAATTGGTTTGGGATTGTTCTTGTATGTTGTTTTTCACTTTATTACTGTTTGTGTGCTGCATAGTTAATTTACAAAGGGCCATATGTAGGTGGCAAAATACCGGTCGGTAACGGCCGAAATCCCAAACCAATTTAGAAAAATAGAGAACATTTTAATAAATAAAATGACATCAAAACAAAATGAACACAATCAGTAAAACTGGAATTATAAATTCGTTTTATTGTGTGTGAAAAATACACCTAAAAGATAAAAGCGGCAACTGCAGGCATCTGGTCGTTAGATACTGGGTGAAAGTCAAAAGTTAAAGTCAATCCTGGTTGTTAGACTTGCCATCCTTAGAGAGGTCCTTCCCCCACATTTGTGAGTGTTGCCTCTGATTTTGTCTGATTTTGTTTACTGTTCTTAGGACTCAGAGGACTTTTCCACTGCAAACCCCTATACTCCTCCCCTAAGCATGATGATATTGGTGCATAGATTATTGACATATTTGTTGTACTGGTAAATCCCTTGTAAACAGGTATACCATATACCCTGAGCCTGTACTTCAAATGATATTAGTGGACTGCAGCACTGATTGTGCCACCCACATAAGTAGCATTTCAAACCTGTTTTAAGCCTGCCACTGTAGTGTCTGTGTGTGCAGTTTCCTGCCATCTCGACTTGCTATTTTAAACTTCTTGCCAAGCCTTTAACTCCCCTTTTATTACATTTGTCACCCCTAAAGTAGGCCCTAAGTAACCCTAAGGGCAGGGCGCTATGTAAGTAAAAGGTTGGACATATACCTTTATGTTTTGCATGTCCTGGTAGTGCCAAATAGCCTATTTTGTTGTTTACTACTATGAGGCCTACCCCTCTAACAGGCCAGCAATGGGAATTCCTTAATATACTTCTAAGGTGTAATCCCTGATCAGAGAGGAGTATTGTTTTCATGTTTCATATGTTTGGAATGGTAAAGATAAATCCTCCTTACTGATGAGGTTTCGGGATAAACTCTACTCAAGCAATAAACACAATCCTTGTCAGGCTGAACCACAAATGACACTAAATGAAGCTGTGCTTAATTAATCTACTGGCAGATTGGCACAAAATTAGTTGGGCTTAACTTAGAAGATGTTTCATATATTTGGAATGGTAAAGATAGACCCTCCTTACTGATGAGGTTGGATTTAACATTACTGTTTTAGAAATGGCACTTTTACAAAGTGAAGCAAACACAAAGAGATGATGGAAGGAGCACTGACATTTTCAGACACTCCCCCCAGTCACAGATCTGAGTTGAATCCATCATCCTTCTTTAGCTCACTTCGCCTCCCCAGTTCAAACCATGCCATATGCAAATCAGTCTTGACCCTGTTCCTCATGGGAACAGTCCAGTCCAAATTACCAAGCCAGGTCTCCCCTGCACTGGAAACAAGCATCCTGAGACAGGTTTTGGGGTAACCCCTTTCATCAGCTAGACTAGCTTGAATCCGGTGGCAAAGTGAGCAAGGGACCCACATCTGGGCATACCCTGCCAACTTAGGGTGAGCAAAGCAAACACAAGGAGATGATGGACGGAGCGCTGAAACGTTTCAGACACTCACCCCCAGTCACATATCAGGGTTGAATCTATCATCATTCTTTAGCTCCCTTCACCCCCTCAGTTCTTGCCAAGCTATATCCAAATCAGTCTTAGCCTTGTTCCTCATGGGAACAGTCCAGCCCGAACTACCAAGCCAGGTCTTCACTGGACCTGAAACAAGCATCCAGGGACTGGTTTTGGGGTAACACCCTTCATCAGCCAGACTAGCTTGACTCCAATGACAAAGTGAGCAAGGGACCGATGTCTGGGCATAACCATGCCAACTTCGGGCAAGCAAAGCAAACACAAGGAGATGATGGATGGAAGAACAGGGTCAAGACTGATTTGCATATGGCTGGGTCTAAACTGGAATGGCATGGGGAGCAAAAAAACCAATGACTTTAGGTCCAGATCTCTGTACTGGGGTGAATGCACGACATTGTTCAGCATTTTGTCCAGGTATGCCAGAGGTGGGTCCCGTGTTCTCCATGCCACTGGAGTCAAGCTAGCATGGCTGATGAGGGTGATGCCCCGAAACTGGTCCCAGGATGCTTGTTCGAAGTCCACGGATGATCTGGCCTGGCAGTTCGGGTGGGTCAAGACTGATTTGCGTTTAGCTGGGTCTCAACTGGATTGGCAAAGGGAACAAAAAATGTAGATTTAGGCCCATATCTCTGTACTGGGGTGAATGTTTGACATTGTGCAGCATTCTGTCCATCAATTGTTCTTTTTGCAACTTTCTAAAAGTCGCATTGTCAGAATGGTGACTTAAAATCTGAGTTTACCATTGAGCAGATTTTAAATTGCAATTCAATTGAATCTGAACATGGCATCTCTCTTCTCTCCCAATCCAAAGTAACCCAGTGTTCATCAGTGGAAAAGACAGGCCTTACAGTAGTGGAAAATTACTATCTTTGTTTTTATTACCAGGACATGTAAAAGTAAAACACACATATTTAATTTACAGAGCTTGGGTACATGTAGTACCATCTACTAAGGACTTATAGGTCAATTAAATGTGTCAATCAGTTATGGGTCAAGTTAACATGTATTACGTTAGCATTGGTAAAGTGCACAGAGTTCTAAAGCCAACAAATACAAATCTACAAATCTAGCAAAACAGAGGGGGTGAAGGCAAAATGTTTGGTGGGCTACAATGCCAAGGATGTCAGGTCTAGCACCAATGAAATACCATTGTAGGTGTGGAGTATGACCAATGGCCTTTTATAATGCTGCATATTGAGATTAAGATTAGCTTTATTACCAGACTGTGGCCTGAACAGATCCAACCCTTACTATCTTCAATTTGGTGTATTTTGTTCACTACAAAGTTCAACTAGAAAATCCATATGTATGATCAAAGATCAATTGCTGAGAATTTGCTTGTCATTCCGTATTTGTGAAATACTTGATCTGAATTAGCCAAAAACTGGTCCCAGGATGCTTGTTTCCAGTCCAGGGAAGACATGGCTTGGCAGTTCAGGTTGGACAATTCTAATGAGGCACAGGGTCAGACTGATTTGCATATGGCCATGTCTGAACTGGGCTGGTGGAGTGAGCTAAAGAATGATGATGGAATAAACCCAGATCAGTTGACTGCGGGTGAGTGCTTGCAATGTTCAACACTCAGTCCTTCATCCCCTTTGGTTTTGCCAGAAACATTGTTAGCCGGGTCAGAAAATGAGCACAAAGGAGCTGTTTTTTTAAACATTAGTTTTCACCATTTGTTATAATCTGGATAAAGAATTTAATTGTACTGGAATGTGATGCAGTCACTGAACTCTGTGCTTCTTCTGCTGAGATTGACTCAATTCGTTTTCGGAAAAGCGCAAGAGAAGTACTTTAGAAAACTCTTTCATTAATTGTAGTTCACTTGTGTTGGAGGGACAAGAGGACCTAATATGTGCCATTAGTCTTTCATAGCTATGTAACAAAGGATGTGACAAGGCACCATGGTCACTGTGAATATACAACTCCACTCAAGAGGGAACTGCTGGCAGATTAAATTCACCCCATTCCAGTTCTCGTGAATTGAGAGGAAGTATGAAAAGGTCTGACAATGCTCTCACCACCCGAAGAGCAGATCTGATTGAAAACTGCTTCATGGTAGCAAGATAGAGAATATTCAATATATTCAGACAATTTTAGTCTATAGGAAATGTACCTTATGGCCTTCTATGAAGTCACCACCAATTACTGCATCTCTCTACCTCCTTCTTTGGCCCTGTGGTCTTTCATAGGTAATAAAGGAACAGGCAATACTGTTAAGTTAGACAAATTATAAAATGCTTCAGGCCTTATTTATGAAAACTGTTGCATCACTGCGTGAAAACAGCCATGTGGCAGTTTTCACTGAACGGTGATGGATTAAACCCAGATCTTTTGACTGGGTGTGAGTGTTTGATTGGTTCAGATGCTCTGTCCATTACCACCCCCTTTTGTACCACAGTTTTCACTGTGCCCTCCTTGCGACATGATGAATGTGTCATATTTAATGTATGATGCATCATGTCGCTAGCAGTTACAGATACGTCAGCATTACTGAAGTATCTGTAGGCGCAGTCATGATGCATTGCTGGAGTGTGTCACAAAAGTGCCTGCGTCAGTCTTACGTCTGCTATGAGGCAGGAGTAATATTTTGACGCAATGGCGTCCTAGAAGTGGCATAGTGAAAGCTGATAGATTTCACTGCGTCACTTCTATGAGGCTTTTAAGTGGGAACACCCACCCGGCATATATTATACCTGACGCAGGTATAATGTTAATGTGTAAAAATGCCGTCAAGGTTTTTTTTCTGTACTCAATCTAATATTCATAAGCAAACAAGGGTCGTAAGCATTATTCAGTAGCTCACACCAGGTTTTTCAGAAGTTACATTGACCTATTTAGACTTGAACAAATCAGCCAAAGTTTATTTAACACAGATGTAAGCTTTTTGAAACATAAATTTATAATGAAGAATTTCTTAAAGGGTAGAAAAAACTGTTACATATGTAAACATACATCAACACATAGTGACTGAGGGCCATATGTATCAAGGAACCATTTTGCGATTCTGTAATAGCGATTTTTAAGAAATCGCTATTTCAGAATCGCAAAATGGTATGTATCAAGAAAAATGCTATTTTTTTGCGATTTCTTGATATTCCTTAATAGCGAATTCGCAAATTGCGAAATCAGAATTAAGTAATACTTCCCATTCATTTCTATGGGCCTTCTGGCCCATAGAAATGAAATGGAAAATTGCGATTCGCAATTTTCTAATCGCAAATTGAGAATATATCCAAAGATGCAGGGGTGTCCAAAGGATACCCTGTTGCACCCCTGAAATAAGCATGGGTGCACATGTGGTGCACATACATGCCCTAAGGGCATGTATGTGCGTCACGTGGCACATTGAAAACGCAAATATTTGCATTTTTCAAGAAATTCGCACATTACCACCAACTTGAAGTTGGTGGTAATTTGCGATTCCTTAAAGCCAATTTGCATTCTTTTTTGCTTCTTACATTGCATTTAAGGAATCGCAAAATTTGTGATTCCTTAAATGCAATCGCAAAATAAGGAATCGCAAATTTTGCAATTCCTTATTTTGCCTTGATACATACCTTTTTGCAAAATTGCATTCGCAAACGCCGAAATTCAGCGAATGTTGGCGTTTGCGAATGCAATAATGCTTCATACATATGGCCCTGAGACTACAGAATCATTTGTTGTTATAAGTATCTCATTATTACTAATGTGGATACCTATTTCAAACAATATATACAAAAGGACTTTGTAACTGATTAAACAGAAAACAAATCCTTTAGTGAGATAATTCACAAAGAAAATAGGTGTAATTGTCGACATTTCAGTCTAGGTAGTGAAGCCATCTGTTAGACAATCTTCAGGATGGTAGATTCATATGTTGAATGACCCTTAGTGGACTACGTAGGTGACTTGAGAATTATAAATGTAGTCAAATATTTTAAAATCGAATGCTGGACGTCAAAGGAAATAGCTAATGAAAAGCTAGCAGTATTCCAAGGAGGTCCCAAACGTATCTAGCACAAGGTGCTTGTGATCCTCCAGCGGTCCACAAGGATGAGCTGATGCGAGTGCCGAACTCTCTGATCACTTCGTACTGAATTGTAGAATATGCACTGCTCCGTCTAACCATCCGCAGTCTCAACAGATGCCAACTGTACTAATTGCCAAAGCCTCCAAGGGTACATTGGGTTTCCCACTCCTTTTCTTGCAGGTATAATGTAGCGCAAGGCTTTACAAAGTGATGGATCTGCGCGCCACTTTGTGAATAAGTCGCGACATGGCAGATTTTTTACACCGCCTGTGCATCACAAACAGTGGCGTAAAAGTGTTGCAAGGCCTCTTAAATAAGGCCCTTCATCTTAAAACCCTGGAAAATCTTCTGTCAATGATATACTGCCCTGTGTGTGAGACTTAGTATCAATACAATGACAAGGTATTGGAGCAAGTTGGATATTAAGCTCTGTGTTTACTGCATGCTGCACAGGTGCAAGTTAACATAGGAATTGCTAAACAGCTAAGTAATAGCTAAGCAAAGCATGCTTGAAACTGAGTAATGTAACAACGTTGCTTCCTTGCTGTCTAATTCTGCCCAAGGGATGATGGCTGTGTCACTCACAGCACCACAAAAATATCAAGGGACAGAAAATTCTGTCTCTGTTTTCTTTATGTGAACACTCTAGAGTGAGGAGCTCAAATAGAATAACAATGAAATGAGACAGTAAGATTATGCTCACTTCTCTGTGTTTATACATTTATATCCAACTACCCTCAGTCCCTTTTTAGTGAACTTCTATAGAGTGTTAGATGAAGTCCTAGTTAGGGTTTTTTTATCTTACCACTGCCAGAACAAACACCCTGAAGAGGTATGGCATTCATAATCTGGCAAAGCTTACTGCATTATCACTTAATTTTGTCAATGTGAGTAGCAAGTTAAAAAATCGTAGGGCTTACTTCACATTTTTACGGTATATAAGATATTGGAAACACTAACTGCTTGGAAAGCCAAAGACCAGACAACATAGCAAAGTTCTGTGAATTCCTCCCTCCTTAATATGTATGTGAAAATCCTTGTCAATATCCTGATATCCAGACTGGAGAACATTATTCTGAAGCTTGAATAATTGTTTGCTAAGAGAACATACAACTTTATTTACATATTGGACATATCTAGAAGTGAAACCTTATCCCATCTGTGCTGAGACGGATCACTACATGAGCAGAATAGGGCAGTTAAGCCACCGTGTGCAGTCTAATTCATCTATACAAAAATTCCAATTATTGTATTTAAGTTCAAGAAAATGAATGGAATTATGAAGAAGATCATGACTCCATGTGCACACTTATTAATGTCACGTGTAACATACTAAAAAGTACTGCATAAGTGGTCTGTCAAGAAGTCCATGACTCCATGTGCACACTTATTAATGTCACGTGTAACATACTAAAAAGTACTGCATAAGTGGTCTGTCTCCCTGTGCCTGAGAGGAGGGTGTTGTTTAATTCAAATGTCATACCTATTTGGGTAAATTAAGCCATGTGAGTGTCTAACAACTTCAAACAAGTATACAAATGGGACACTGAAGATCATGTTATAAATATGGGGTTTATTACAATATCGGTCTGAGTTTTCTCTGACCGACACCATGGCGGAAACAGGACCGACCGTCCTCTGGTCGGCGGTCCTGACCACCTAATTACGATGCAACAGCACATGTAGCAGTTGCACTCTCCCATTTCTCTATAGGAGCATGTGTTATGGCTGTAAACCGACCGAAACACAAGCTCCCATGGAGAAATGGGAGATTGTGTTAATCCCTGTACCCCAATTAACAGGGAGCACCATAGGTGCCCTCTCGAGTCCCAACCAGAGGGTACAAGGAAAAGGGGCCCTGCTAGGGGCCCCCAAACTCACTTTCCGACAGGCTTTCAATGTCGGAAAGCCCTGCTTGGAAAGCCAGTGGGAAACCAAGCATTGTAATCCTGAAGGTGGAAACGCTTTCCTATGGGATTACGGGACAGTCTCCGACTGGTCAGTGGGCTCCCGGAGCCAGTCGAAAGCCCGTTTCAATTCTGACCGGCTGTATTGTAACCAGTTAGTCAGAATTGAAACCGACGATCTCGGTCATAAAGCCTCAGACCTAAGGTCGGAGGCTTGGTCGGAGGCTTTACAACTGAGATCATAATAGGCCCCTAAGAATATTACAATATATAAAGAATGATGAGGCTATGAGAATACAATTAATCCAACTGAAATATACATTGTGACTGAATATAGCTCTGAATATGAGGTTATTGAAAATAAGTGATTCTTTGATATTCAACGTGGGGAAAGGGTAATTTAGCTTGTCTTTTTTCAAATATTCTTGATATTATGAGTTGAGTACGTACACTTGTGAAGGGAGATGGTCTTTTTCTGTTTTTGGTGAATGAGTGATATCTCTGCACGGTCAGTGACAGCATTATGATGAATTATATATGTGACTACCATACCAGAAAACTATTTTCATTTTTGGAGAAGGGCCAATTGTCAGAACACATGAATGTAGGCTCATGATTTTTAATCATTTGTTTGAAATAAAATACTTTTTAATGGTAACATATTGAGTGCTGTAACATTTCTTAAGGATCAGAGAAGTTTGTGCAAAGTATTGAGTAAGCGGTTATCTAAACCCTTCTCAGTGTCCTAGAGTTCTGCATGTCTTAAAGTATATTCAGTGAAAAAATCACACTTTCTAAATGGACTGTTCATGAGCTTACAATATATAGCACTGTCAACAGCTGTATTTAATAATTTAACATAATTAAAAAAATAAATACATATCTTAACAAAGAAATTATGCACTATCCAGTTTGATGTAATCAATAATATCTCAGTGAGGTAATGTGTAATTTCCCTAGTGATGCCATTATATGTGATGGCAACTGTTACATCATAATAGGTCCTCCCCAGTCCCTTTTGAACATGACTTATGGCTACAATAAGTTATTTGAATAGCAGATTATAACAGGTGAATTTGAGTTTTGTTTTTATCAGTACATTTCTTAGGCATTCTTCACATGTGAACCTTACAGTGTTGGAATTACCTGAAGAGTAACTTTATTTTAGATATATTTTTAGTAATGTTTGGAGTTTTTTAAAGACTGTGAATGTTATTTATTCATGAGTTTGTGTTGCATGCAAGGTTTTTGCTGTACTTTAATGTCCTTTCAATATCCACACTATCTTCATCAATCTTGCTTGCAGTCGTGCCTCGTACGTATAGTTACTTTTTTGACTTTGTGAAACTCAAAAAATACACGAAAACAATGGCCTCAGGAAAATGTTGTCCAATTCAAAATACAAAGAGCAGCAGAGGACTGTCAAATATTTTCAATGTTTGATGTTACTGTTCTCTGAATGCACTTTCTGTTTTTTTGTGCAAATTCTCTACCCCTTTTTATACTGGTCTATTGCCATTAGTGTGCTTGAACTGATTGTTTGGGCTTTCCTTTTTCTGTGGCAGTTTATTTTCAGGGCAGCCATATCAAAAACCTAGGTCCTGGGAGTCAGACCTTAACTTATTTTTTCAATTAGAGGATTAGGAAACAAATCGAAAACATGTAAATTCTGATTCACTCAACACTTATATAATCTTTCCTAATTCTGTCCAGTGCTTTTGAGAATGGCAAGTCATAAATAGTTTGCCCTATAAAATCAGAGACACTGCCAGTCAAAACTCCTCATGACCTTTCCATTTTAACATGTGAAACAAAGGGCCTGGTAAATTCTGACTCAGTCACAAGTTATATCTTCTTTGTTAGAAATGAGATACCTGGTTGGCTGAGGTTGGACCCAGTCCAGGCAGGAACCACCACCCTAGTAAGAAAGAGACGCAATAAGATAATCTGGGGTCACCCTCTCGTAGCTTGGCACAGATCAATCAGGCTTTGTGCAACACACAAACTCTCAGTAACATAATGAATACAACACAAAATACCTCTACATATGTTAAAAAAATAGAGGACATTTATCTGGGCAAAATAACACAAAAAATGACAAATATCCAATCAGCAGAAGTCCAGCTATGAATTTTTAAATATTAAATGATTTTAAAGATTCATTTCATTTTTAAAGATGAAATGCAAAAATAGTTCTTAGAAGTTACAAGTGGTCAAAAGGTTAATTGAGGTCACGAGGGACTAGTGCAAATCCAAAGTTCAGGCCAATCGTGATAGACAAGAGGCTGGCTTTATGACCCAGACAGGTCCCACTGAAGAAATACCTTGGCTGGAGCAAGCGATGATGTCCAGATCCTACTGCATCATCGCCGATCCACACAAAGAGTGTCCTATGTCGTTGTCAAGCTTCATTAAAGTGAATAACATCCATTGCCGTCGAGCCACTCAGAGCGTCGTAGTCAAAGTGCACAGGCTGTGGCTCTGCTGTTATTTAGCAGCTTCTGTGTTGGCGTCCAAGGTGATGAGACAGAATTTCTTATGCAGTTGATGCAATGCATCTGGTTTTACAAAAATCAGCGGCAGAACCCACTTCTGAAGCCTTGAACTTGGAAAGGGCACCTCAGGCAAGGATAGAACTCACAGAAGGCAGAGTCCAACCACACTAGCAGAATTGCAGGAACCCTTTTGAATCCCTGAGAGTTCAGAAAACCGGAGGCCAGTCAGCAAGCCCTTGGAGATCACTTGGAGGGAAGGCAGAGTCCTTCCAGCAGAGCTGCAGGCAGCAGGGTAACAAGCAGAAAAGCAGTCCTTCCAGAAAAACAGACCAGTTGAATCCTTTAAGCAGCGCTTCAGTCTTTCTGACAGGCGTTCAGTTCAAGATCCAGAAGTGTCTGAATTAAGTGGGTCAGAGACCTCGTACTTATACCCAAAAGTGCCTTTGATGTAGGGGTGACTTCAAAGGAAGTCTGAAGTGCACAAGGATCCCTTTCAACCAAGTCTTGTCTGTCAGGCTAACCCTGGGGGTGGGGGGGGGTAAATCAGTGCTTTGTGTGTGGACAGGACACTACCTGTTGAAGAGTTTGTGTCAGCCCCTCCCATTCCTCCCTGCCCATGAAGACCCATCAAAAGGCAGATGAATGCAAATGAGTGCTCTGAATGCAGATGAGCCTTGCCTTCCTGGGTTTGTGGTTGTTTAGAAGGAATGCATAAAACGTAGCTGTTACGCAACCCAGACATTTATTGAAGACAGGCTGTAAGGCACAAAGAGCAGTAAGTAAAGAGAAAAGTCCACTTTTTAAACATGGCATTTCTAAAACAGTAATGTTAAATCCAACTTCACAATAAGGAGGATTTTTCATTATTATTACAGCATATCCAACATGAAAAAGCTACTCCTCTCAGAACAGGAATTACAGTTTAAAAGTGTATTAAGGAAATCCCAGTGCTGGCCTATGAGAGGGGTAGGCCTGACAGTAGTGAACAATTAAACAGGCTGTTTGTCACTACCAGGACATGCAAGACATAACGGTACATGTCCTACCCTTTATTACATAGCACCCTGCCCTTAGGGTTACTTAAGGATGACATGTAATAAAGGGGGAGTTTAAGGCATGGTAAGCAGTTTTAAATGCCAACTCGAAGTGGTAGTAAACTGCACAGATAGGCACTGCAGTGGCAGGCTTGAAACAGGTTTGAAAAGCTACTTCTGTGGGTGGTACAATCAGTTCTGGAGCCCACTAGTAGCATTTGAAGTCCAGATCCTGGATATATGGTATACCACTTTGCAAGGGACTTAACAGTACATCAAATATGAAAATCAGGTATACAACAATGTCAGTATGTTTTAGGGGAGAAGCACACGCACTTTAGCACTGGTTAGCAGTAGTAAAGAGCTCATATTCCTAAGGCCAACAAAAAAAATCAGCAAAAATGAGAAGCAAAAAAGCAAAACATCTGTGGAAAGACCACCCTAAGAATAACAGGTATAACACTCTTCTTTAATTCTTTCCAATAAAACAAGAAAATACTGGCTATGTTTTCCAGGTACTTATGTTATACTATGTTATGAGATTTGTAAAGCGCACACCTGTCCCAGCTAAGGGGTGTCCCAGCGCTGGCAACTGCAGCTGTAGAAGAGGCGACAGAGAGAGAGAACACCAGACCTTTAGTGTCAGAAAGAGATGAGTTTTAATTGCTTTACGGAATGCAGTGGGATTGTTAATACCTCTGATACAGACAGGAAGAGAGCTCCAGAGTTTCACAGCAAGGACACAAAACGAGCGCTGTCCCACCCAC
This sequence comes from Lissotriton vulgaris, assembly GCF_964263255.1. Taxonomy (NCBI): domain Eukaryota; kingdom Metazoa; phylum Chordata; class Amphibia; order Caudata; family Salamandridae; genus Lissotriton; species Lissotriton vulgaris. The sequence continues at coordinate 383,260,886 of NC_141697.1, forward strand.
ACTCACTTTCCTCACCCGGGGGACAACAGCAAGATGCTGGCCCATGGATCGTAGTTGGTGGGTAGGTGTGTAGAGTGAGAGGAGATTCGCCAAGATGTCCGGGTAGTGAAGATTCAGGATTCTATGAGCGATGCAGAGTGACTTAAACTCTATGCGTTTCACCACTGGCAGCCAATGTAGTCAGCGGATGGCGTTAGTTGTGGGACAGGCTCTCGGTAGGTAGCTAAATTGATGATGAAATTATGATAAACTTACTAATATTTCTATTCATTGTATGACAACACCAGGCCCCAATAGGCTTTGTTCACCCTAATTTGGCAGGGTATGCCCAGACATGGGTCCCTTGCTCACTTTGCCACTGGATTCAAGCTAACCTGGCTGATGACGTCTGATTAGCCAGAAACTGGTCCCAGGATGTTTGTTTCTGGTCCAGGGAAGACATGGCTTGGCAGTTCGGGCTGGACTGTTCCCATGCGGCACAGGGTCAGACTGATTTGCATATGGCCATGTCTGAACTGGGGTGGTGGAGTGAGCTGAAGAATAATGATGGATTAAACCCAGATCAGTTGACTGGGGGTGAGTGCTTGCAATGTTCAACACTCCGTCCATCATCCCCTTTGGTTTTGGTCTGTTTTTCAATGTCAAAGAATGCAAGAACAACCTCAGTAGTATACCAGTTGCACATCCTAGTGGTGTTGATGCACAACTAGTGAAGAAATAGTACAGGAACTGTATTTTTACCTGAGAAGACTATTACAGACTGATGGAGGGCTAATGGGAGTCTCTTTATTTCTTAGTGCTAACTGGAGGTATTTTCCGACAGTACATCTATCGTGGAATATCCACCGTATACCAAACAAAAGTGAGGTTTTCCAGTTTAGGCCTATGCTGTGTTTACTCTTTCTTTCAACAGGTCTGTTGTTTAATAGCTCTGTCTATCAATGGAATATTGTGGGTCAAATAAAATGACCTTTTTCCATAGTAAGTTATTTGCTAGCACTGTTCCATCAAAGCTGAAATAAATCTATTTAATTTGCCTAGCAGAACGGAGACTAAAGTATGCGGCCACTAATGGTTAGAAAAACAATATATTCATTGCCCTTATTGCTGCTACTTGAGGGATCAACAATAGGCATTATCAAACTTTCACTTTTACTACAACTTTAAAAAGTTTATCTGTTATCATCTACAGGAGAGTGAGCACTACAGATACCTTCAAGTTAGACATGCCTTGCTTGCACATATACCTAGAGGCACCGATCTTCCGGATGCCTCCCCCTGGAAGACCGAGTGTTGGATGGGATCTCCCAGAAAAGACCATCTCGTTGATTTACAAAAAACTTATCAATATTATGGGAGACCCAATGGCAGTCATTAGGGCTCAATGGGTGGCGGATGGCTTGGAATTAGACGATGAGGACTGGAGGGAGGCAGTGTCTTTCCCTAAGGTAGTGGCTATTCAAATGAGACTCAGACTTGTGCAATTAAAGATTCTCCACAGGTCTTACGTTACGGGGCCCCGGCTGGTGCACATGGGTCGGGCAGAGAGCGGGGAGTGCCGAAGGGGTTGCGGAGCACTTGGAACTTTCATGCATATTTTGTGGCATTGCGCAGACGTTAAGGAATATTGGGTTAAAATTCATGAAAGGATGCAGAAGGTGTTGGGTACAGAGATTCCACTGGAGACTCGAAGGTGTGTTTTAAATGTCTGGGAACCTACAGATTCGAGTGCCTATGAGAGACAGTGGGTGACCCTGGTTTGCATGATTGCTAAGCAGAAGATAGCTCAGCTGTGGGGGCCAGCCAGTGGCCCCAGATTGGGAGGTGGATGGAGGACCTGGATTGGTGTATGTACAGGGAAAGATCGGTCTATGTTGCGAGGGGCTGTGCTGCAAAATGGGGGAAGATTTGGGGAGCCTTGAATGGCTATCAGGGGGATATCTGTGTTCCACCAGTCACTCGAGACGAAGCTGTAAACACCAGTCCCTAAGATCCCCAAATGTGATTATGTATACATTATTTTGTAATTTGGTGATGTATGTGTGACAATGTAGAAGTGATATATGTCGCCGGATGCCTTTTTTGTTTTTTGTTTTGTTAATAACAAGATTTCTTTTTAAAAAAGGTATATCTGTTCTGTGTGACTACATTTCTTTAAAAATACTGAATGTACATAAAGGCCTCTTTGTGTATAATATAAGACTTCTTTACTGTACATATGCATGCTAAATACATTGATTTTAAATAAATAAGTATGGACAAGTCTCAAGTGGCCATACTGGGCACAGGGCATTTCCTAGTGGACTGAAAGGAAGGGGTACTGTTGTTGTTTACTGGTGAGTGACTGTTTTTGCTGCTAGGGGCCGTGCTGGATTAGCTGTATTTCCTGCCTTCAGCCCTTTGGAGCTTTAGATATAAACAGTGTAAAACAAATGGTTTTAAAGCTTGCTCGTTTCAAAATAAATTGTTATAGCAATTGTTCGGTTCCTGTCTCCTGCAGGGTTGCAACAATCTGGGGGAAGGAAGGTGAGGGGTCTGCTGATGCTTGGTTCATCAAGTCCAGTACACATATGCTTAGGACATTGTAAAATTCAAAACGGTGTATTTCTTTATAATGTGGCAGTTGCAACACAATTCAATTTAGTATATTAAACTATTAGTGATAATTGTTAGAAGTAATTCTGATCAAGTGCTTGGAAACATTCATGACAATCCACCACTCCCTTGATGACAATGTTAATATTGAACCAAATAGTAAGTCAATAATCTTTCATTCCCAATATTTGGCCCAGGATGTTACTTGTGATGGAGTAAAAATACTTGTATTTGTGCAGAACACTCCCTGAACAGATATATTTAAAGGTGTTTTCGTGTGATGATGAAAGAAAAAGAGGCACTGTGAAAAAAAGTTAATGCCCATGATCACACAATGAGGTCAAGTGGAAGCTAGGATTGATGCAAAAAGTCCTGGTTTCACGTTTTACAATTCATCCACTACATAGTTATCTTTTTCTCTCTTCCACTTTAGAACAAAGCTTAATGCTTTGTGTTTACTTCTTTTAAGCACTAACTCGGTGCATTGTGTTAAATGCATCCTAGTAATGCATGTTTAATAAGGATTGGAGATGGTAGTGTTTGAGGAGAATGATGTTTCAATGCAGAAGCTAAAATGAAAAACAGAGAAACCACCCTTAATGAGCGCGCTGAGATCATTTGCTCCACATAGCTAAATGTCTTTATTAATTGTCACTAATTCTTGAATTAAGTCATCCAGACATTCCTCCACATCCAGCTATGCATTCATTAATTGAGCCATGCCACCATGTCTACAACCATCTTCTTCTTACCATTGGTCCTCCGATGGATCTTTTAGATCCGATGGAGAGGTGAGGTGAGTTAACAGTTGCATTCAATCAAATTTCAATTAACAGTGCAACCCATTTGGCTACACAATGAGGGCCAGAAATAGGTAGCCAAGTTCAAAAGGTTTATTACAAATTAACAATGAAGTTCAAATAAACAACTCATACAACCATGCTGTAAAGACAGAGAATAGCAACTGGAAATCCCAGATGCCTAAAGAAATTGAGACGAACTAGGATTAAACAAACTAGCAATTCTTTGATGGCAATACAGAATAGTAGCATCAAAATTTGATATTCAGAAAATAGTATAAGACTGTCTTTCCTATACCTTAGTAATGTAGAATTTCAAAGAGAATGGTTTGGGTTCGAAAGACTAACAAATTAGGGAACTTCCATGAAGGAGATCAGGACACGACAAAAAGAAATCAAGATGGGAAATGTTAGCATCTCAGAAGCTAAGTCAAGAGTCTTCTGTGGGTCAGGAATAAGTGCTAGCCTAAGTCAGACTTAGGAATCAATGGAAGATAGTAGGAAATTAGGGAAGACATCTGTAAGCAAATCCGCAAGAGAACTGCAGGGGCTAAAAGTAGGACAGATCCACAAAGCATCTGTATAGGATCTGTGTAAAAGTCCAGGGGGAACAGTATATTATAATATGCAAAGTCCACTTAGGCAGCACCCCTTGATCACACCATCAGGGGTCCACTGTCTTCTTCAAATACCAAAGTTGCAGCCTGCAACATTGCTAGATTGTCCCACACTGGACATGGGAAGACATCCCTCTCTCAGATACACACAGTTTGTAACATTTGTCAATCAAGTCCATTCAGTTAGCACATTAATTATCCATTTACCTTTGTCAAGGTCCTATTATCATGCTCTTTCCCCTATCTCTAGTGCAGTAATGTGTCTGTTCTAAAAAAACAATGCATGTGAATACCTGCAAGAAATGTTGAGTTAGCAGAAAATCGAAAACAGTATTTTATAAAATACTGCACAGTGAAATGCTGGCTTAAACTTTTAAGTCAAATTAAAAATGAATTTAAAAAGTGCACATTTAATATGAGTGTGTGCATTTAACATAAATGAGTATAGATTCTAGCACATTGCATTAAATCAATACTGCCTATACCATAAAATGCAACTTTACATTTGGTCAAGTTTAAGTATGACTGACAGCTACAGTAAATGCATACACGTGTAAAACTCCTTTTAGTTTCTAAAAATATCACATTCTACATTCAGGAAGATAGTTTAATTGCTCTTTCAGGTCTTTACATGTTATTCATATGTTATAGCACAAGTTTAGAAAATTCAAGGTTCTACTTCAGATTAGGTACATTCTTTATTAAACGAGGATGGCTTTATTATTTATCAAAATTTCATTCAAACATCGAACTTAGCTTAGTTAAACACATCTGTAAGTAGATTCTCAAATTGCACAATAAAGGCACTCATGAATACTAATGTTGAGCGAACCATTTTCATTGATCATTGGATCAAGTAAGAAACATGTGCTAAGTGCACATTCATCTCATTCATCTGTTGTTGTGTTGTTCCTATATATATTCCATACAGGATCTACGCGTTCGGATAACATAAACTGTGGGTTTGGTGGCAGACTGGTTCCGAGCACCCCACCGGATATGTTAGCCTGTTTGCATTAGTTAGATCACAGTGCCACTAGAATCTCCCCTTATCGGGGAGAGAATAGTTCCTGGCAGACTCAGAACAAGACAACCCTGATCCCCCAGGATTGTGGAAACAATATACTACTTTTTGCGCAGTCATTCGTGCTCACTTAGTTTGTCTCAGAGATACACAGAATAAATAGTCTGGGTGTTTCAATAAGGATTTGTCGAACAGTTGTTATTCTAGTGTAGAATAGATTCGCTGTAACAACCATCAGACAGTAGCAGAGATATATGATTAGTAGTCCTACGAAAGTAAAGGGATGGTACAGTTCTACCATTTTGCAGTAATCATGAATATATATATAACTACACAAGACACATGATAAGAAAGTGCATACTCCTACGATGTCTCCCTAACTAGATGTACCTAAATGTACCCAGCATGGTGTAGGTATTATGCAATATACTAAGAATCCCTCTAAGGTCTAGTCAACCCCCTTACCTGAGAAAGGAGAGAATATGGGACCCTGTCCTGGTCTAGAGTTGGACACCCCGCGAAGGATGTTAGACCACTGCGAGCTGGAGTGTCTGCATGCAAGAAACTCAGTGTCTCTGGTCAGTGTGTCAGCTGGGAAGTCACGGTCTCCTCCATCTGTCTAAGCAAGGCATGATGTATATATACACCCATAGGTATCCCCAGGGTTCCTACCTTGCTGTGTTAATGTGTCAGCCTAAAGGATGATCTCAGGCTTGAACTTTAACATAGATATTATACAGGAGATGTTCATCCTGTGAGTCATGCTATGATTCCATAATTGTTAGACCTGGTACCATTGGCGTGAGTCTCCCTTCCATTTTTCACTGTTGTCTCCTCTTTTTATGATATGTTTTTGCTGGTGTACATGCTGTGGGCACTGTGCCACTCCTATTAAGTATTTACAACAAGGGGTGGTGAGGGACAGAGTCTCTGAATTAAACAGAATACTCTCACCCAGTCAAGAGATCAGGGCTAGATCCAACACCGTTTTTTAGCTCACTGCACCATCCCAGTTTCAGAACCTGGCTGTATGCAAATTAGTCTGTTCCTGTCCCAGTGCATGATGGGAACAGGGCAAACCAAACTTCAAAAGCCAATTCTTACACTGGGAAGGAAACAAGCTACCGGGGACCGGTTTCTGGCATTTCAGCCTCTTCGGCCCGGCTTGCTTGAATCCTGATGGTGCAATGAGCAAGGGACTCACATCTGAGTATACCCTTCCACGCTTAGGGTGGACAAAAATATTTACAACAAGGGGTGGTGAGGGACAGAGTCTCTGAATTAAACAGAATACTCTCACCCAGTCAAGAGATCAGGGCTAGATCCAACACCGTTTTTTAGCTCACTGCACCATCCCAGCCTAAGTGGCACAGTGCGAGTGTTCCCTATTGTAAATTGTTGTAATGGATTAGTGACTCCATGATTGGCGTATTAGATTTACTTGTCAGACCCTAGTACAGTGCTCTATGTGTGCCTAGGGCCTGTAGATCAAATGCTGCTTCTGGGCTTGCAGCACTGATTGTGTCACCCACAGAAGTAAAGTGTGTCTCAGGACTGCCATTGCAGAGCCTGTGAGCAGTCTAGTACTGCCATGTCAACTTGGTAAGTGCACCCACTTACCAGTCCCTAAACCTTCCCTTTTCCACATGTTAGCCACCTGTAAGGTAGGCCCAAGGGCAGGGTGCATTGTAATTAAAAGGTTGGCCATACACTGGTGTGTATGGCATGTCCTGACAGTGAATTACAGCCAATTTAGTTTTTCACTATTGCAAGGCTACCTGTCCCTATAGGAAAGAATAGGCAGTTTGATTATAACATCTTATAATCCTAACGGACCCAGGGAACATGGTAGTAAAGCAAATTTAGTTTAAATACATCTTCTACTGAAGGTGATTTTTACATTCTGTGTTTGAAAATACCACTTTTAGAAAGTAGGTATTTTCTTACCTAACCATCCAGCCTGCCTCTGCTAGTTGTGAATTGCATGTCTGGTTTGTGAGTGACAGTAGGGCTTGGGCTCCAGCAGTCTGATGAGTCAGGGATGGGCTGAATAGGACCTTGGCTGAATAGAGAGTAGGGTGCAGAGATTTCCTTTCTCTCCCCTGAGCCCTCTGAAAATAGGGAGGAGGAGGAGGAGGAGGAGAAGTCCTTTCAGCTACCTAGGCCAGGTCTGCTTTCAACAATGCTGTCTCCACCTCCTGCCAGAAGCTGCACCAGTGAGGACAGAACTGGTTTTGGCCAGGTACAGACACTCTCTGCCTTCGGAGAACAAATAAATTAGTAGTATAAATATTGGGGCCCAGACCCCAAGACTTTAGATCACTTCTGGGAATCAAGAAAAACCTTTGCCAAGGAGAGGAACCAAAAGAAGCTGAAGGAGTTGACTAACCGTGTGCCAGTGTGCTATTTTCTGGGGTTGGCCTGCAGTGGTTACTTATTTGCCAAGGAAAGGAGAAGGAACTTTTATTGAACTTTCATCACCTTGAAGAAGAATCTCCAAGTGTTTGAATTGTACTTGCCTCTTGCTTAAGTCTCAGGGATACAAGACTTCACCACAAGCTCCCCCTGAATTTTCTTGCTGGGAATTCTGTCTGCAGAAGCCTGCATATTGTTGGGAGCTGGAAGTGTGATGCAAAAAGAAGAAGCATATTGCCGCCGCAGCTATTGCTGTCGCATCACCGGAGAATCGCGTCACCACCGCAAGGGTCGCCGTCGCATTACCGGAGAAGTATGTCTCAGGGCCAGTCGTGGCTCAGAAGTTCCCAAGTCGCCGCATGGCCGTCGGGCATGCATGCATCACCTTCACATTGTGGCACCGCATCAAAGACGCCATCTTATTGCATCGCACCGGATAGTCGCTTCGCAGCGAGGCGCCATCTTGTCGCACCAGAACGCACCACGAGATCGACGCATCACCTCCTCTCCGGTAAGAACAGACACATCGCCTACTTTGCGCAAGCATTGAGGAACCAACGCATCACCTCCCCCGAAGCAAGGTACCAACACATTGTTCCCCCAGCGAACCTTTTGTTTATTTTGCGTTACGCATCCAAAGGTAGTTTGCGAGAAATGTGTTGCATTTAGCATCATCTTTGAACAAAGCTATTTTTACCATTTAAAAGTAATTTTCCTAATACTGTATTGCGGATTTTTGTAGTTTGGGACTTGTGTTAAGTCCAGGTAAACAATACTTATTTTTATAAAACCTTTGTAGTGTCAATCTGTTGTGTTTTCACTGTATTCCTGCATGTGTTCACAAATGCTTTACACTCTGCCTCTGAGATTAGCCTTCCTGCTAGTGCCAAGCTACCACAGGGTTGAGCAGGGTTTATTTTAGGAGTGTAGCCCCCTTACCCTGACTAGAAGCAAGGGTCCCTATTTGGACAAAGCTGCAAACCAATGCCAAATAGAGACCCTCAGTCCTAACATTAACGTATGAGTATCGAACCAGGGCAAAAGCTGGTTTCTGAATGCAGTCTTATCTAGGTAAAAGGTCAGTCCCTATGAACCTTTATGTATGAAATGTATGGAAGGATATAGGTGAAAGGTTGCAGTGGTACCTGCACCTATATAGGGTACCTATTTGGAATATAACACTGTTGACATTTATTGTCACACTTTGTGACGTGTAAAGAGTGGGCAACCTTTCCGCTGCATCACACCCATCTATTGATTGGACAAATATTTTGTAAAAAACAATATGTTTGTAATTGTTTTCAATCGCTCTTGCCGTGATCAGGCCCACTCACTGAGATCACGCTCTATGTGCAGTTTTTGAGGGCTAGGCTGGCAAAATTTGCCAGACATGATTTTGGTTCCAAATGTATTAGAATATACTTCCCCTGCAATAATGTGGATGAGATATTGGTCACAATTGTAATGAATATCCCATCCATCAAACTCTAAATCAGGTCTAAGATTTTTTGTGATATCGTGTGCTTACTGGATCACAATCTCAAAATTGTATTCTACAACTCTTTAGAAAAATAAATCACACCCTGTTTTTTTCACCATTCTCCTCAGCATTGTTATGCGCTAAGAAATGGTAAGTGGTGTTAAAAGCTGTAAACCAAAAACATTGTTGCAATCCCTTTGCGGTCTCAGCATCAAGGTGATGAGAATGTTATAAACAAATGAGAGACACCATTGAGAGTCCTCCAAACATCAATGTTACTGTTCCTATGTTGGTGCTTTCAATTATTGTGGACTGGTTTATCATCCTTTTGATTTAACAAATGTACGGTTTAATCTTCATAAAGGAATAATGCCATTTTCCATTGCCAGTATCAAGTATCTAGTTTTTTATATATTTAATTGTATAAATCAGTGTATTAACATGGCACAAAGTCAGGTTTTGAACAAATAATGTTTTTTCAAACTACAATGACTCTACATTGGGTGTAATGTTTTGAAATGCCACCACCTGTGAAGTCCACTCAGGTCAATCTCTTTTAATGTTACTTCTCTACCCCTGTGATTTTGGTGAGTGACTACACTGGCCATATGAGTTTGCCCAGCATATACTGTCAATTTTATTTCCATTTTAAATTAGACCTGTTTCTGTGTGAGTGATTTACCTCAAAGATTTGTTTTGTACTTAATGATGTGTACGTTCTTTAACCATGCATAGGTGTACCCATTCCATAAACGATATATTTATTTATCTTTTATTTGCTTGAGCATTTTCACATTAGTCACAATATCAAGCAAATAGTTGCATATTCAGATTTAAGAATGTTTTGTATAAATCCATTCGTTTTATCTACAAAAAGAAGGTTTCAGGTTTTCTAGCTTGTATGTCGGAAGGGTTTCAGGTTCAGGCAGTTATTGGCGTACCATTATCCTACTGATTTTTCCAGATAAACACTTTTTATAACGGTGAACTTTCTTTGCATATGGTCCGTATCACCGAAAAATTACACTAGTAAAAATAAAATTGAAAATAGTTTTCTGCTTGCATGATATGGAATATAAATCATGCAATGCTTAAAGATAATTTAACATTTTAAAGAGCGATTTTAAAAGTCCTGATAATTGAATAATCTAATTTGTAAAATACATAAATAAAATAATAAGAAAAAGTGCTGTCTGTTTGCTCACGTATAGCTCCCCAAGTTATATAAAATGAAGCAAACTGATTTTGCTTTCAAACTGACTCCTTTCACAATTGAAAGCCGGAAGACATTCTTTTGTTCCATTTTATTTTATTAGATAAGTTAAGCAGAAAACACGTGAAATCAGTTCAACCCAAGTGCAAACGTTTAGTTTGGAGCAAAACATGTCTTATCTGTACACATTAGCCAAATATCAAAATGATTTTACACCAGTTCATGTGTATCAGAAATGGACCTGCTGGGCTTGCAGATATATTTTTCCACCTATTCACATTCTTTGTTGAACGTCAGCCTTTTTTAGCTTATGCTGGAGGAAGCTTAGTATTGGCTTTGTTCAGGATTGCAACGGTTAAATGGAAAATCTCCTGAATGTGTGTTTAATGTTCCCCAGCTACTGTATGGTACAACAGTAATGGTACGGATTAAGGATCAGTGATCTATTACCGTTGAAGTCATATAATACAAAATGTGAATTGTTAAAGTACACAATGGCTTTCCGCTGCAACACCTTTCAAGATCTCTTCCATACCAGAGTCTTTCTTTACTACTAGAACTGTACTTTTTCAGGCAAAAACATCTGAACAAATGCTTGAAGGTGTTCCCTGCAAAAACTGCAAAATGCTGGTTATGCACAAAAGCAAAACCTGTCTGTTAAAATTTGAGAGACCTGTAGAAATATTTTCTTATATACTCAAACAATCACAGCGGTATGCAATGTTTCAAACTATGCTAATGTGCTACTCCAGAATCTATCAAATCAAGAATTACTGCAGTACAGTACTTTAAGGTTTTGGGACGTGTACATTAAAAAAAATGTTATTGGTTAAAAAAGGGCATTGAGGCGGCATATGTTTTGCATGAAACATCTTCTAATGAGAATGAAAAAAGAATTCCCTGAAACATACTAAATGCTGGACAGAACCATTGTCCTGCCCAATGTGGCTGTGCCTGGGTGTATTTGTTTCTTTTCGGGTGATAGGTTTGTGCACAGTTTAAAGATCTGCAACTTTTTTAGTTGTGAAGTGTGTGGATTTTGCACTTTTTGTACGGTGGAAGTTTTAGTTGCAGTTTTGTTCTGCTAAAACATTTTTTTTATTTTGTTAAAGAATGGATTCATACCCAACTTCGCCCAATCCCAGGCGTAACAACTTGGTTTTAACCCATAAAACCCCAAATAATGTTCCCAAGTGGGCACAAAACACTGGGATTTTTTATGTATTGGTTGATTGATTAATTAAAACATTACAACAAATGCTACATATTTGATCTATATAGAAGCATACTTAAAATCATATGCAGAAAAAACTATGTTTGTTCTTTTATTTTATATTTGTTCTCCAAGTATTTGTCTGATTTACCAACGGTTTTCAATGAGCCTTGCCGTCATATTTTAAGAAATCAAGCTCCACAAGTTTGTGAATGACCTCTGGTCAATATGGGGGGAAGGAATAGTTGGAAAAAAGTATTTTATGAATAACAGATTGTTAGAAATGGGTGTCTAGCTGGCAGAGGTAGGTACCTTTGTCCAAGTAGGGACCCTTCTTCCTAGTCAGGTTAAGGGGGATACACTTCTAACATAACCCCTGCTCACCCCCTTTTTAGCTTGGCACAGCAGACAGGCTTATCGCAGAGGTAGTGTGTAAAGCATTTGTGCATGCATACAGTATCACAGTGAAAACACTACAAATGGTCACCACACCAGTTTAGACAAATAAACACAACTTATTCTAAACTAACAAGACCAAAAATGAAAAAAAATCCAACATACAATACTATAAAAACAGTTTTAAATTGCAACAATTAAGTGAAAACACAGTTCCTCCGACTCGGTAGCTCTGTCGGGCTTTCCGCGATACTGAACATGACAGAGTCTAACAATTCCAGCCAATCGCGTCAGTACGGGTCAGCTAAAGCGTTGCAGGGTGAGACTGTGCCTGATACAGTACTGGCATGTCACGGTGTAGCGACGGAGCCGGTTGATGTTTGAGTCGGGCAGCGATGGAGTCGATGAAATCTGTGCAGCGTGTGGCGAAGCGGTGTGGAGTGCGGTGCCCACAGGACGCAGTGCAAACAGCAGCTCGTTGACTGAGTTAGTGAGACCAGGTTTGCGTTGTGAAGCGTGGTGAGGCGGTGCTCTCTGCGGTACCTTCAGGACACAAAATCCTGCGACAAACTCTTTGACAGAGACGGTTGCCCTTTTCTTCTGTGGCAACTGAAAATGCGGTTCCAGAAACAGTGCCAAGAAGGATGGTGAGGTCTTTGCTGTTCCTGAGTCCTCTTGAACAGGGGGCAAACTCCACTTCAAGCCCTTGGAGACACTTTGCAAGCAGGATACACACACAGCTCCTCTCCTTGGCAGAAACAACCACTGCAGGTCAACCCAAGAGAGCACAAAGCAAAGGGGCAGTACTCTTTCTCTAGTTTCTAGCTTTTCTTCTCCTTGTCAGAGGTACCTCTTGATTTCCAGAAGTAGTGTAAAGTTCTGGGGTCTGGGCCCCAATATTTATTCAGCAAAATCCTTTGTTCTCTGGTGGCAGAGAAGCTGTGTGCCCAGTCAAAACCAGTTCTGTCCTCTCTGGTGCAGCTTCCCCACAGGAGGTGAAGACAGCATTGTCCTTGGCAGACCAGGCCCATTCAGGTGTGAAAGGATTCCCCCCCCTACTCTAAATGCAGACTAAGTCTATTCAGCCCAGCCCTGACTCATGCTGGAAAGACAGGACACACCTCAGCCCCCCAAGTGGCTGTCTGAACAGAATGCACATCTCCTGCCCCTGTCACTCCAAAGCCATATAGTCAATACACAACCTAGCAGAGGCATACTGGATGGTTAGGCAAAAAAATACCTACTTTCTAAAAGTGGCATTTTCAAACACAGAATGTAAAAATCACCTTCACTAAAATGCATCTTAACATTCTGAGTTCAGGCATATCAGACTTTATTTTACGATCTTGCTGCCATGGGCAGTAATGCTCATAAGATGTTATGAGCAAACTCCCCATTCCCACCTAAGGGACATATAGCCTTCTAATAGTGAAAAATGTAATTGGCAGTATTTCACTATCAGGATATGTCACACACATCAGGGAATGTCCTACCTTTCACATACACTGCAACCTGCCCACAGGGGTACCTTGGGCCAACCTTAGGGGTGACTAACATGTACGAAAATGGAACGTTAGGCCCTGGCAAGTGAGTGCACTGGCCAAGTCAACATGGCAGTACCAGACTGCACACAGGCTCTGCAATGGCAGGCCTGAGTTACGTTTCAAGGCTACTTATGTGGGTGGCATAATCAGAGCTGCAGGCCCACTAACAGCATTTGATTTACAGGCCCTGGGCACACACAGTGCACTGTACTAGGGACTGACTAGTAAATCAAATATGTCAATCATGGAATCACCAATCCAGAACAATAATTTACAAAGGGAGCACTTACACAGCAGTGGCAACGTGCCAAATGTATTTAGACCAGCAAAACGAAGTCCAACACACAGCAAAAACACAAAAGGCAATGGCAAAAATACAGGAGAATCCCACACCAATGATGCCAGGTCTAACACAGATCATATTTAATGTCTACATGTCAAGGTGAATGATGTTCAAGCAAGACTTGTGCAAATAATGTATGCTCTGCTACCTGCAAGGCCATTTGCTGAAAAATCACTATTACTAGTGCTTCTTCCAAGAAGCTTGAGCTTTCTCTTTATTTCCCAAATGCTCTGCCATTTTGCTGCTATGTAAGTTCAAGCGAAAAATGATGCTGTGACACCCTCTTGATGTGTATGCTACTAAACCACTCTTGAATACTTCTGAGGCATGTATGTTATATAAATCCTGCACCAATGTATTTAATCAGTGTTGCACACAATAAATGGAAAGTCTTGCTTTGTGTTCAATGTTCAAGTGCCTCTCTATCTGTTTGAATGTTCTTTACTTCTTTTTTAATTATGTGTTCTACATGTTCAGATTGTATAATCATCATAAAGGTAGGGTTTATTTAATGCATTTTTATTTCTTAATGGCATAAATGAAGAGAGTGATGCCAGGCCCTGCTGACTTTTATCAATGCTGCAAGAAGCAGAAGCTTAGCCCCAGTACAGAAACTGAAGCTAGTAGCAATTATGATGGGACCACCTCAAAATTTAAAATACGGCCAGGGAACAGAGGGGAAGAAATAGGACACAACGGTGAGAAAAGTGTTCCCTCAATGGCCACAATTTTTCAATACAGGTATACATCCCATTCTTGGTATGACATAGGTGACAGATTCACAACAAACTTTTTTATTTTCTTCAAAAAATATATGAAGCTTTTTATTTTCTATTAAGCATTGCTTTCAAATTTTTGTATTTTTTCATAATATTTCAATTCATAAGAGACATTTTATCACATAGATAACATTTCATAAATAATTTCATGGTTCATACAATAAAAAAAATATAATATGACAATAACTATATATACAAAAAGAACAATTTATACAAATTCATGTACCCCTGATGTCACACAATCAATCACAACATGCTAACACATTCATACCCTCACTACATTCAAACCCTCAGCATCTGAAAAAGGAAACTGAATCTTAATTGGCAGGGAGCCCCCCGCCAACTGGTAGGTCTCAAAGCCCAGTATGAGACCCCGCACTTGGTCGACGCGCGTTTCGGCGGCACAAGGCCACCTTCCTCAGGACCTCTTCCAGGCAGTCAATGCCCACATGTACAAACCATTTATTCCTCTTAATCCAAGGAGGACAATATCACAGGCATGAACCATGTGTGATGGTAAATCAAGGAAGTTTACATTGCAATACCCCAGTTCAATAAGAGGAGAGATTCATAAGCGCCCAGTCATGTAATAAAAGAGGGTGTCGCTGATCCAGTGATGCAGTGTGTGATATGGTATTTAACTTTTAATTGAGACTGTTGGTCCTGCTCTCCCAAGCGAGATATCTTACTCTTGATCTCTTCCATTTTTAATTAGTGCTAACATTAATCACTTCCCATATCCACGAGGAACTGCAGTGTCACACAAGATGTGGACGAACACGATCTCCGACTGGGTGGTGTAACTCCAAAACCGGAGTTAAAAAAATGTTTTTTGTGAATCTGTCACCTATGTCATACCAAGAATGGGATGTATACCTGTATTGAAAAACTGTGGCCATTGAGGGAACACTTTTCTCACTGTTGTGTCCAGAAACTGAAGCTACCCAACATTATAAATTTACAAACGAGGGTGTTCTTGCAAAATTGCAGAGTTTATTTATTTATTATTTATTTAACTTTTAAGGCGCGCGGCTACCCACAGAGGGTTTCCCGGCGACAAGGGACAGATTGAAAGAAAGAAAAGAGAACAAACACAAATCATTGCCGGAAGAGCCATGTCTTAATATCAACCTTAAAGTCTACAACAAAGGATAACAAGATGCAAATCCACCAAGAGTTTGGAAATCCTATAGGGATTAGAGTTCATAAGTGCATGGTATTGTTGAATATATGGTATAGGTACACCTACTGTGCAAATAGCTGCCAAACAGCAAATCAATGTTTAAAAAACAAAAAAACCCACAAAGAATTAGAGACTTTTAAAAAAGTGAGCAAATAGAAGCTGGAAGGCAACATGCTGTTTTTCAATCAAGGATCTTGATATTTAAATTCATAATTACATCCATTAATAAAAGAGCACATACAAACCACAGTCCTTATTGTTGTATTAATTCAAATAAGTTTCAGCACCCTTCAGACATACGATATGCAGAAGATGTTCATACCTTTCAATCAAGAATATGTTGAGTGTGTTAAAATAGAAATTCATGTTTGCACATTGTTCTATGTAAGTTAGCATTCGCGCTGCAATTTTCTATGTGCGAGCCATTTTGGGTTATAATCGAAACTAATCCTTCGCCATTTCTGAGAAGAGGCCTCTGCTGCAATACATTTTCCCAAGGCAGGGTTTTGCTTCACCAATGAATACATTCTCTTTATTAGCGCATACCTTTCCTTCAAGATAGAAGCCTTCTCCCACTTGTCTAGTGGTGGGCACAGGCAGAGAGCCTGGGCTCAGAATCGGAACGTATTCTCTGTACTTTATTGTTTAGATGCATCTGCCTGGAAAATTCCATTGTGGGTGTGCCTTCATTGGTTCTGAAATTCAAATAATGTATCTCTATGCTTGCTGATGTCAATTCCACTGTAGCACTCCTAGCATCTGGGCAGATTGGGATCCACTCTGAGAGTACCTGACTAAACAGACATTGGTTTGTATTCTCTACTGTCTGAGCAACTTTTCATTTTGTATGAAAGACTGGGAGGTGGTCATTAGTGGCCCGGGTCAGCCTAAACGGGTAACTTCCTTCAGCTGGGACCCGAACAGGGACTCCTTCGGTGATTGATTCATGCCCTTCCTCGGATGGGGGGAGGTCGAGGCCATCGTCAGGTCGGACTGACGGTTCAGGGATCCCTGTATGAGGAGCATTGATTGCTCGCAGCTGCCCCTTCCATCCTGCCGGATGGTGCCTCACCCAATGGTTATCCCGACTGGAGTCCTGAACAGCAAAACCCTTGTAAATGGATACTTGTATAGCGCACTACTCACCCGCCAGGGTCTCAAGGCGCTTGTACAAATACCGCTGTGGAACCCATCCTGGCTTTCCCTGTGAGGCATCCACTCCTGGGCACCCCCAAGGTGGAGGCCAGGCATCCTTAGCATTGTGGGGGCCGTTGTGGAGATTAAGAAAGCTATTGCCCAGAGTTGCAGAGTGGGACTCCATGATTGGAATAGGCACCGAGGCGAGAATTATCAGGTCCGTGGAATTTTGAGCCGAAGACCCGCTGAGGTGGGGAATTGAACCCTGGTCCCGGGCTAGACCTCTGCATCAGGGTCTGCCGCTCTAACTGACTGTTTGGTCTGAAGAGTTGGCAGTGGAGAATTGGTTTGTTTGTGCAACATATTTCAGGTGAGTTTGTTTTGGTTCTTTGTGGATATGGTACCATTCTGGTTTGAGTTTGGTACGGTCTGAGGACCAGTTTGATAAAAAGCACTTGCAAATGCTTTGCCAGTCATAAAATAACAAACTTGTTTTCTTTTTGGAAGATGCCTGAAATCATACGTTTTCTCTTTGTGTTGCTGTTGTTCTGCAAATGCTCGACTAGAAGAAGCCCAGCCGGCGCCTCCAGAAGCCACTCCTAATTTTGATATGCATGTGAAGCATGGTCTTGGCCCTATTATGTTTAGTACATTATGGCACAAATATACTAGGGAGATATGAAACTGCATATGATTAACTTGCATTTCATCATGTTTTGACAAATGGAAGATTCCTTTTGGAAACTTATTTTTGAATACAAATCCTGTGAACAACTACTTAACAATTGATGGCAATGAACTTTCTTTTCAAACTTTATCCAATTGAAATTTTCTTTTATGGATTAATGAACTTGAGAAGTCCAAACATATTGGACATTTAAGCTGTGTGCGTAAGGGCTGTTTTCTTGTGAAAGAAACGCTAGTTCTTTGATACAAATATACTAGGGCCAATGCCGAGTTGCAGTGGTCCTTGACGGGCAGTTTTGATGAACAAAAGGTTGGGCTTTTACAGGAAAAGTTATTTAAGAGATGAAGTAGACAGTCTATGTTTGATTCTCTCAGAACGTGCCACAAAGCAGCTAAGCAGAGACGATTGAAAATGGAAAAAGATGCACGGAAAGGGAAGATGCAGATTCTGACTCAGAAAGCTGTAGCATATGATAAAGAAAAGTAAAAAAAAGGAGTTGAATGTGAAGATAGGAGATTTTGGTTGCAAGTTCAATCAATCAATCAATCAATCAATCAATCAAAGACATTTCTAGAGCGCACTACATACCCGTAGGGTCTCAAGGCGCTGGGGGTAGGGGGGGTGCCGCTACTGCTCGAACAGCCAAGTTGATGAATCGTAGTTGGCCTAGGAGGAAAATGATACTTTTGTGGAGGAATTGTTAGACACTCCACCCCGACCCCCTATTTGCTCCACAGAGGATATATCCCACTGTCCCCTTTCCATCACAGCAGCCTGCTAATACTGTTTCAACTGTCCCTGTATCTACTGCCGTTGTTTTGACAGCTTTGGCTTTAGCACCTCCTCCTCCTTCTATGTCTTCGCCATCTGTGGCAACTGTTACTGTCAGTAAACCTACTGCTTCATCACCTATGTCTCCTGCGCTCTCTCCTCCAGCGCATCCGTCTGCGACAATTCTGCCTGGCACTTCTTTTGTTTCTCCTTCTATGGGTTTTCATTAACCAACATCTTTGAGTGTTGAAACACCGGCACATGGATTTGAGGATAGAGACGACAAAATTTAAGGAGTGTATGGGCCCATTTGTAACCCTGGGCGTAGTTCACGTAGTAGAGCTACGCGTATCTATGCGAAGTGCACTTCGCACTACGCGAGCTACATGCAGCTACGCGAACTGCATAGTGCACTGTGCAAAATGCTGTTCGCACTAATTACACAGTGCTGGATGCTTGTCCGCACTGTGTATTCAGTGCAAACCACATCTTGCACAGTGCAAGTGGTCGTTTTCTGCCCCTTGAGTAGATTTCTACTCAAGCAGCAGCTTTCTCAACGCGGACTGGTAGTTTCACATCACAAGTTGTCGCGAGCATACGTGACCACTTGCAATGAGAAACCTGACCTCCCCGCGTTGGGAATCTCGCTGGGAGGTTTATTTTCCATGCTCGCAATCAGCAGCTTGATGTTGCTGATCGTGAACGAGGGAAAAGTCTCACCGGGCCCGGGATGTAATATTGTTCGCTCCCGGTCACCAACTTGATGTTAAGGACCGCAAGCAAGCAAAAAATTATCTTATCCCGCCGAAGAATGTAAGTTGGGACAAGTTGATAGCTTGCCAACAGGAAAAGGATGAAAGTGTGTCTGATTTCTTTACTCGGTTTGGAGATATGTTTTTGGACTATAGTGGGCAGAATATGTCTATGGAGGGAGGAGTATGGTTGCTTGCTGACAGATTTGTTTCTAACTTGTTTCTTTCCTGAAATTGCGATTCGTTTACAGGCGTCTGAGAGTACCTGGTCCACCTCTCCCCCGTCTGTTATTTTGAATATGGCTCAATATTATAAACATCGTGATCAAGAGGAGAAAGAGAAAACAGAGAAAAAGCATAAGGATTTAAACAGGAAGATGCTGTTGCAGCAAGCGTTTTTGAGGAAATGGTAGAGTACGTGGTGGTCTTGCCAGACAGCTTCCATGCACTAGTAGGCAGCCCACCACCAGTGCTTAATTTGTGCCGGTGCTTTCCGGGGCTTAGCACCGGCACTTATTTATCAGGGCCGGGTCTAGACCAGATTGCAACTGCTATCTCACATCAGCAAACTGAGCGTGCATCAAAAATTAATTAAATCGACCGTTCACAAGATCCGCTCTCTCACGCTGTCTCCCCGTGAAGAGCTGAGACAATTATAAATCCATTTTGTGTTGCCGGTGGCGGGGCCTCTAATTGGCTGTATTTGGTCATGTGTGGCTACGGCAGGCGCGGCAGCAGTGTGTGTGCGTGCATACGTAACCTTTTAAAATTACACACTGCCGCCCGCCTTATGATCATGAAGCATACACGCACCGGCAGTCCGCCACGATTATTTGGAGCATGTCGTGAAATGTGCAGCACCAGCGGTCCCAGGTAGGAATTTCTTCAGTGTCCAGTTTTACTGACAGTTACACATAACTTTTCAGAATAATAACAGGCATATTTGCTGTAACAGATATGCTTTCTCAGCAGCAAAGTTTACGGAGGTCAATTTACTTAATGATTTAGGCATTCCGTGTACATGCTCTGTCGTTCCTCTCCCGCTCTTAAACTCCGGTACATCTCCATAGACGTAACAAAGGCCCCCGCAGACAGTGCATCCCGCAGTGCGGTGGGTCTCAGGAGCTCCAGGGGGGCCTTTAGCATAGTGTGCTCAGCCACGGACTGGATTTGAGACCAGTTCGTTTTACAGCTATGCTCCTGCGCACATGTACCAGCGATCGATGTGCATCACGACATTCACATGAGCCATCACTTACACATGGTTCACTGCAAGCTGCGTGGTCTTCTTATTTGTCAGAGAACCAGCAGATAACCTCTAAGCCCAAACACATGAAGTTATCAGATTTAGATTACACTCCTGGTTGTCTATCAGTTTTACAAAATCACAAAGTTTCCACGTCACAGACTGCATGATAGAGAACATTTTGGAAATTCCCATACAACATGCCACAGAGCGAGTAACGTACTTGGGAATCATACTGCACAGAGACAAGCACGAGGTGATAACGTAACGTTAAAGTTATGGGCCAGTGACAGACAGATTAGCAGCCCAAGTCAAAAGCTGAAACAAAAAAAACCCTCTATGCTCAGCAGGTCGGATTGCTATAATAACAATGTCTGTGCTTTCCAAGCTTCTATACTTATTTACTAGCATACCATTCCACATCCAAAAAGCTTTTTCTCCACCAGAAGAAGCTTTCTAATCAGATTTACATGGGCACATAAACACCCTAGGATGCTTACACTACCATATGAGCTGGGAGGGTCCGAGTTTCCAGATTTAGAGCTTTATTACTTTGTGGCACAATGCCACTTCGCTAGGTATTGGTACCACTTAGATGCTAGGATACCGTATTTCAACCCTGGAAGAGACCACACTTAGGGAACTCAAGTACAGGCCCTTTTACCAAGTGGACTATCCCAAAACCCAAATAAAATTAAGACACTAGCCACCAAGTACTGGGCATAGAAAAAGTGGGCCGGAAAATGGGGGTACCACTACTGTACTCACCAGCGCTACAATTGGCACAAAGCCCACTATTGCCCTTCACTAAGGAACGCTTAGTGCAACAGACCCTGAAGTGGCTCAAACTCCAGGAACTTGAAGAACTCTATGTGCAAGTGGTTTTCATGACACTCGAGCATTTTACATCCGAGCATAGACTGTTCCCACTAGACCACTTTATCTACACTAGATTTCGACATACCTTGCAAGATCTAATTCACTGGTTCCCAGAAGAAGCCAGAGATTTTGCACCACTGACCCCACAGATCCGATTGATGGACGATACTAGATGGGTCTCTTAATATGAGATTAGGTCATATTGTTTTTTTTCACTTAGCCTATTCTTGTCCCCCCATACAGACTTTATGAAGGAATGTAAAAGAAACAGCTACTCTAATACTAGGCAGAAAAGTAGAAATACAACCATTCATGGTCCTAATCGAATATAAAGAAGATACCTCCGGGGTAACATAGACTGGCTGCTATGGCTTTTTTATTAGCCAAAAGGAGGATTGCTATGAGCTAGTGTTGAAACACCATTCCACGGAAGCGGGTGGGCTATGGGATTTGGCACATTGTAATTAAGTGAGTCTTTTCTGTACTTTAGCCTCCAACCTCCTGATCAAAAGATATCTGGGGTTCGTGCGAATCAATCCAGCTCAAATGGTAGAGGAGGAAGATACATAGCGAACAGATTCACCTGAGTAATGAACATGCTGTTACACAACATCTTTGTGGTACCATAGTGATTCCGGCGTTGGAAATCATGAATTGTTGTATACCACTCAATATATATCTCATACCCCCTTTGCCACATCCATAAAAGATAAATCATGTGGGTAAGACTGTACCAAAGGCATGTAAATTTCATTATTATAAATTGAAAGAGTAAGAACAGTGCCATGAGGTGAACCAGGGAATGACTCCTCCAGCTATCCAGAGACCGGTGATAGCCTGGATTGTGGGGTGGTGAGCTGTGTAGAAGGCTGTTAGTGGCTCAGAGAGATTGAGAATAGGGAACAGGTGGTAAAAACGTGTGAGGCGTGATTGAGAGCAGCCTTGGTAGAGTCTTGTCAGAAAGATAAGTTCAGCTCTGGCTCTGTTTCTAAAATCGTACTAAAATATTTCAATTTGAAGTATTTTGCATACTGGAGCAGTTCTCACTTGTTAAAGAAGCTAATGTGCCTTTTTTAATTGCTATCCTTGCTTTGCAATTGGAAGTATTCTCTTCTTTAGTTTACTAATTCTTGATTCAGGAAGTGCTTTTTTTTAATTCGTGGACTCAGAGCTCTAAGCATTAACCAGAGTGTTATGGCAACACATTTGTGTGTGAGCTGGAGGTAACTTGGGGTACGATCAGTGCTGAATGTGCTCATATGATAGCTGGTGGTGGACTCAGGCACTCTATTTCGCTGACCAGGGCCAGTAATATGTACCAAGTTCACTGCGCTGTGGTGCACCTTTGCGTAACATAGGTGACAATGTGCAAAATACAATCCCTCAAGGGAAATAAGCATGCATTACTCATTTCATAGATGTGATGAAACAGAATGTTTGTAAATATTCATCACTGGATGATGCTGTCATAGAATTCATGACTATCAGGGCAGAGGAATATGGCCAGACAAACATTTTGATTTGTGTGCCTACCTATCAGTATTTTAGACGAACCAACAGTTGGCTGATGCTATAGATTTGTGTGTGAAAGTGTTTGGTGCTTAGAACGTTTACTAGTGCCTGTGTGTTTGAAAATTATATTATACAACATACAAAGGATGGGATTGATGTATTATACAATATACAATGATGTCATATTGTTTGTTAACCTGAATTAATCTGCCACTCCAGGAAATAGTTGCTCTTTCAAAGAGCTTCCATTGCCAGAGAGAAAAGGCTGTGAAGATATTTGCTTTATCTAAATAAGCCTTCAATGTGGCATGATCCAAAATGTCCAGTTGGGAAGGCAATCGAACAAGTGGGTGGAGCCAGTGGAGAAGTGGGCGGAGTCGGGAAAGTGGGTGTGGCCTCCAACACATATTTGAGCACCTGGACTTCATATTTTACAAATTAAGCACTGCCCACCACAAAACCTTTGGGACTAAATCAGTATGCATAATGTAAGGAAGAGGGCCATTGGCGTAGTGAGTGTCCTGTGCTTCTGCAGAAGGTGGTGATTCCTAAAGGGCGAGGTCCTCGGGGTCAGGCTGCGGCAGTCTCACAGGGTTGTTCTCATAACAATTACTATGACTACTATTTATTGTTCCCCGAAAGGTGTTTATATGATGATAGGCCCAAATGTGAATACTAAACAGCGTCTGTTCCCATCGAATTTGCCAATGATCCATCAACTTTATGGGCGACAGGTGATACAGGACTAATGCATATACCACCAGTTTAGATCCAGGTCAAGACAAAGCTATTTTGCCACATATTCCTCAGTATAAAATACCACAGGTGAGAGAATGAGCCCAATTGCAAATTATGCAGGATTTGATCCAGAAGGGAGTGGTTGAAGAGACGTCTGCCAATATTTGTAGTAGTCTCATCCTTACCAATTCTTAAACGGACACCGTCAGGTTCCCCTGATGATCATGAGGATGTTTACTATTTTGTGATTCCTTGGTGCAAAGTTAATAAAATAGAGGTTCCTCAGTTTCCTGTGGTTCCCGTTCTTACCACGCTTTTGACAACAATTCCTTCCACTGCTAAATTCTTTTCTGTCATTGATTTGAAAAACAAGTTTTTCAGTATTCCTATTCATCCCAATAGCAGGTGTTTGTTTGTGTTTACACTAGCTGCTTTACATTAGATTCTGTTGATCTCCTCAGGGTTATACTGAAAGCCCAAGTATCTATAGTCAAGCTTTAAAGAGTCAGCTGGATTCCCTTTCACTTCCCGCAGGTAATGTATTGGTGCAGTATGTCGATGACCTCCTCAATGCTTCTGATACAGAACAAGGTTGTAAAGACAGTACAGTTAAATTATTGCTACATTTAGCTCATCATGGACATAAGGTTTCCCTTTTTTAACTATCAGTATTATCGATAGGAGGTCACCTACTGTCGAAGGAGGGTTAGAGGTTGACCCCTGAGCGCATCAGTACCATTGTTAAAATGCCCATTCCGCAAATTCAAAAAGATATGCACGCTTTTATAGGTATCACTTTTTACTGTTGGCAGGGGATACCTAAATATTCCTTACTAATTATACCCTTGCTTGCATTAACAACTAAGGAAATGTATGAGCCTTTGCCCTGCATGCCTGAATGTCATAAGTGTTTTGAGCAATTAGAAACAGCGCTTTGATCGGCTCCTTTGCTTTGCACCCCTAACTATGCTAAGCCATTTATCCTGTATGTCCATGAGATGGCTGGTTGTGTGCTTTCTGTTCTAACACAAACATTTGGGGATAAGCAAAGATTGTGTGGTTATTTTTCTGCTGTCCTTGATCCAGTCGCAAGAGCCCTCCCAAGTTGTCTAAGACTGGTCACGGCTGTGGCTACTTCAATCAGACAATCGTCTGGACTCCCGCTTGATACTAACTTCACAGTTATGTTACCCCATGCTATGGACACACTCTTGAATAAGACAAAGACACAGCATCTCACCAATGCACTTCTTAGTTGACATTGTTTGCTAAACACATTGCCATTAAAAGTTGTGCTACTCTGAATCCAGCCATGTTCCTACCCCTCCCTTGTGATAATTATGAAGTTGATAAACATAATTTCATCTTCCTGACGTAAGAAGAGACAAAAGTACGTGACTGACATTCCCTTATCTGACCCACAAGGGAAACTATATGTTGATGGCTCTTGTTTTAAATTACCAGATGGCACTACCACTGCAGCTTATGGTATCAACACACAGCGTACAGTAGTAGAGACATCAAAGGTCCCATATCAGTTGGCTCAAGTTGCTGAGCTCGTTGCCCTTATTTGAGCTTGTGAATTGAGTAAAGGACTGGTTGTCAAAATCTACACTGACAGCCAGTATGTCTTTGGGGTTGGGAATAATTTTGGGTGACTCTGGGCTGAGATAGGGTTCCTCACTTCCCATGGCACTAGAATACAGCATGGACATCTTATATTGAGGCTTTTGTCTGCTTTGACGCTTCCCCCAAAATTAGCGATAGTGAAGTGTAGTGCACACCAGAAGGTTACTGATGATGAAGGTAGGGGAAATGCCTTTGCAGATCAGACAGCGAAGGAGACAGCCAGCACAAAGATGAAAAGAATGCTTGTAGCAGGTCCAGCTAGATGGGTGTCTGAGGTTGTCATGTTTGAGGACACTCTTGAGAATGTAAAAGAAATACAAAGCAAAGCCACAGTAGTAGAATTAGCGGTATGGCAGGAAAGTGCAGCACATTTGAATGATGAGGGATGCTGGATCGATAAATCATGTTCTACCTGTAGTCACTATGGCAAATGGCCCAGCTCATATCAGTGCTAAAGGCATTTGCAAATGGTTAGATCCTGTATGGTAGAATAATAACATCTCTAAGACAGCTGCATAAAGTGAAGTATTGCATGGTGTGCATGATGCATAATCCTGGACAGGGTACCCCTACGCCACCTGGTAACTTTGCACCACCCACTTTTCCTTTTGAAGTCCTTTAAATAGACTACATAGAGCTAGAGAGATGCCATAATCTGAAATATGTTTTAGTGTTTGTATGTGCATTTAGTAAAAGGGTTAAGGCTTACCCCACTAAAGATAACACAGCCATTACAACATCAAAGGTACTCCTGAAAGAGTTCTCTCCTCGTTTTGGTTTGTCCCGAGTGATCTGGAATAAATACAGAAGTCATTTTAATGCAAAAATTATTCAATTAATTTGAGAAGGTTTGCACATAAAGCAAAAATGTCATGGTGCCAATCATCCACAGTCAGCGGGTTTGGCTGAGAAGTACAATGGTACTCTCAAGCTCAAACTGACAAAAATTTAGGAGACACCAGGGTTAAAGTGGCCAGATGCTTTACTGTTAGCTCTTTTGTCAACAAGAATAAAGACACATTCTAGAACAGGATTGTCACCATATGAGGTTGTGTTTGGACGCCCGGCAAATGTCTGGGGCGCCCTGTGCCCTCTGCGGTTTTCTGATATTGAGTATCCTATATTATCTAAGCCAGTTAACAGAAAGTTTACATTCTATTCACCAACAGGTCTCTGTCAGAGGCCATGACATTCAGCCTGGAGATTTTATACTCAGCAGAAATTTTCAGCAGAAGAAAAGTTTGGAGCTGCGGTGGAAGGGGCCGGAGCAAGTACTTTTGGTAATGCATACTGTGGTGAAAGTTGCTGGCCGTAAGAACTGGATCCATGCGACTCATTGTCGCCGGATCCCTCTGTCTCTGCCCTATGACCAGTGGGTAAAAGACGGCATCAGGGACTCTGAGTGTGAGACAGTACCTCGGTTTGTTCCATTTAGCAATGCCCAACTGAAATGGATGCCAACGGATAAGGAAAATTATAACGTGTTGAATGCTGCAGTTCCTCTGGAAATACGAGCTATCCAGGAGCCCTTGTTTGGTGATAATTCTGTCCCTGCACCCTTGGCTGAGAGACGGTGCACTAAAAGAGAAGAAAGGTTAGTAAGGGATGGACTGTGTAAGTTAGACTGTACTTTGTTATAGTACCACTGGAGTTAGTTCAGGTTGATGGGAGCTTTGAGCACTGTTTGAACATTGGAAAGGATAGATCGAAGTATACCCTGGAAGTATATAATCCTGGTCGACCTGGGATAAGAGCTTAGGACAGAGCAAGCTCCACCGCCAGTGCTCTACAGCGGCAATGTATTGATGAACAATAGGAGCATGTACCAGTGAGTATCTGACGGACACTGGGAACTTGTATATATCTTTTACATTCCGCCCCATTTTTCTCATCATTTATCATGAATCCTTTTGGCAGAATGGTTGCTGAGGAGGAGCAGCCAGTAATTCTCCATACCCAAACTAATGTATTGTGGTCCCGAAGGAAGAAATTGTATGTGTTGGTCTTGTGGTATTGTTGTTACTAATACTGTGTGGGAAGTCCTGGGTTTTGGAAAATGGTCAGGATGCATCTTTACAAACCAAGGGTAAGGTTATCCATCGGGCACGAGAGAAGAGGACAATACCAAGTAATGTGTTTTTAGACACACATAGGAAATTCTTTGGAGAAGGGGAAGCTTATTACCCTACTGAATCTGTTACTGGTTTATGGACTGCCTATCCATTATCCCTTGTCAATTATACTTATACTCACCGTCAACATTTATAGAGGGTAAAGGGGTGTTTGGCCTGGGTTACCCAGGCCCCTGCCTCTATTACAGAAAGCCAGAGGCAAAGGGTTATCCATGGTGCATAAACAATACTTATTGTGATAACATTTACATGTAAGAACAGAATGTTACTTTTGTGGGTTTGCATTATCAAGAATTAACATTCACACGAGAAGCGGGTTATTATCCTGCGTGCTGCCCTATAATTAACAGCACAGATACTTCATTGTATATCAGTTGTTCTGGAATAGTGTTGTATAAGAATACAATGTCCTTGATTAACACAAAAGATCTGAGTACATTTAGATAGAATACAAGATATGCTGCAGTAGATTATGCTGGACCCATTTATGCACATCCAGAATTTTATTTCCTGTCTAATGGTACTTATTCTAATGTTCATAATGGTAACAATGATGTTGCTCTTGGGATGGTGTTACCTTTGGGTATATCCTGTAAGTACAGCACACCTAACATAAGATGGGTGAAAAGAACATTGACAGAGGAGTTCTGTGAAGGAGTCACTGATCTAGAAGTCAACAATTACACCATTGGGATCACTTTTGGATACATCCTTTCCTCTATTTTCACATTAGGAGGCAACGCCATGGCCATGGGTGACAAAGCTAGAGAGTATTTTGGGTGTAAGTTACAAATGTTATTTAATACTACAGTGGCAGCTTTACGTGACATTACCACTCAATTTGAAAGTATACTGATATATTCCGAGCAGACTAGATATGCAGTAGACTTCATCTTGTCAAAGAGCGGTGGTGTGTGCGCTGTAGTCGGGAACCAGTATGTTGTCAGGATCAAAAATATCACTAAGCACATATAAGATATTCTCGAGAATGTCAAGGGAATGGAAAGTGGAAATTGGAGCTGGTCACTGTTTGATAATTGGGGCTGGTTCTTCAAAAAATAATTTATCTGGTAGTGGTGTTGATACTTTGCTGTGTCCTCATTCAGTGCTAACCATTTTGTTGTTCATATTGCACCACTCTCCTTACTCCAAACAGGAGAATGTCCATTCATGATACTAATGTTGCGATCATGGTTCAGAAGGATATAGATGATCTCATGCATCTAGATGAGGGCATTTTTTAGACTTCTTCCCTCCTTACAGTCTCCCTTCCTGATGCTGAAAGTATGGAGTGTTCATAAGAAGTTTCCTTATGATTTTCTGTTTTATTGATTCATATGTTCTTTGCTAGAAAATATTTAGCTCATGCTAAAAGGAGGTTCTGTTAGAATAGAAATTCATGTTTGCCCATTGTCCATCACCACCCCCTTTTGTACCGCTTTTGGCCGCCATAAGTGTGGCAGGGTATGCTCAGACGTGAGTCCCTTGCTCACTTTGCCACTGGATTCAAGCAAGCCGGGCTGAAGACGGCTGGAATGCCAGAAACCGGTCCTCGGAAGCTTGTTTCCGGTCCAGGGAAGACATGGCTTGGCAGTTCGGGCTGGACTGTTCCCATGAGGCACAGGGTCAGACTGATTTGCATATAGCCATGTCTGAACTGGGGTGGTGGCAGAGTGGGCTAAAGAACGGTGATGGATTAAACCCAGATCTTTTGACTGGGTGTGAGTGTTTGATTGATTCAGATGCTCCGTCCATCACCACCCCCTTTTGTACCGCTTTTGGCCGCCATAAGTGTGGCAGGGTATGCTCAGACGTGAGTCCCTTGCTCACTTTGACACTGGATTCAAGCAAGCCGGGCTGAAGACGGCTGGAATGCCAGAAATCGGTCCTCGGAAGCTTGTTTCTGGTCCAGGGAAGACATGGCTTGGCAGTTCGGGCTGGACTGTTCCCATGAGGCACAGGGTCAGACTGATTTGCATATAGCCATGTCTGAACTGGGGTGGCAGAGTGGGCTAAAGAACGGTGATGGATTAAACCCAGATCTTTTGACTGGGTGTGAGTGTTTGATTGATTCAGATGCTCCGTCCATCACCACCCCCTTTTGTCACGCTTTTGGCCGCCATAAGTGTGGCAGGGTATGCTCAGATGTGAGTCCCTTGCTCACTTTGCCACTGGATTCAAGCAAGCCGGGCTGAATACGGCTGGAATGCCAGAAACCGGTCCTCGGAAGCTTGTTTCTGGTCCAGGGAAGACATGGCTTGGCAGTTCGGGCTGGACTGTTCCCATGAGGCACAGGGTCAGACTGATTTGCATATAGCCATGTCTGAACTGGGGTGGCAGAGTGGGCTAAAGAACGGTGATGGATTAAACCCAGATCTTTTGACTGGGTGTGAGTGTTTGATTGATTCAGATGCTCCGTCCATCACCACCCCCTTTTGTACTGCCCATTGTTCTATGGCAGTTAGAATTTGTGGTGCCATTTTCTTTGTGGGTGCCATTTTGGGTTATAATTTAAACTAATCCTTCGTCATTTTTGGGAAGAGGCCTCTGCTCAGATTCATTCTTCGGAGGCTGGGTTTCGCTTCACTCTTGAATACATTGTCCTTATTAGCACATACTTTTCCCTCTAGATAGAAGCCTTCTCCCACTTGTCTAACCTCAGAATCGAAACTTATTCTCTGTACCTTATTGTTTAGCTGCATCTGCCTTGGAAATTCCATTGTGGGTGTGTCTTCATTAAGCATGGGCGAATTTTCTGAATCTGGCGTTCGCGAATTTGCGGATTTGCGAACTCGCAATCCGCAAAATCCGCGAATTCTCGCGAATTTGCGGATTTTTTTTGTGTTCGCATGGATTTCTGCCAGTTCGCGAGGGTTTTGTACCAGTTGGCAATTGCGAACTTACATGTCGGCTCGCAACGGTCGCGATTATGTTGTTTCTACGTCTGGTTCATCATCACAGGTTCCCAGCACCCTCTGTTTCACCACTGCCACCCTCTGTTTCACCCATGCCACCCTCTGGTACATCAATGCCACCCTCTGGTTCATCATCACTGTAGATTATGGGGGGAAAAAGCAAGCACACCTGCCCTGCTTCAACTGACATAAATTCATTTGGGGTTGATTTATTAATGTGTCACTGTTTTAAAATTCCAGTCTGCACCTGCTTCCTTATCTGTAATTTGCTTTCTGTTGCAGTGTAATTTTTTTTTTCAGGACCTTTGTGGCCTACTTGTAGCTATTCTATGATCGGCTGTGAGGGTCAGAGCAGGGTCATACAATTGTTGCAACTAGCAACTGAACTCTGGAGGGGCCCCAGTCAGGAAGCACTACAGGGAATGGTTACTAATGATGAATTTGAACTTTTGCACCTGCTGCTGAGTGCTCTCAGTTTAGCAAAACTCGTTTTTCTGCAGAACAGCAAATGTAATGCCAACAAACTTACTTGTGAAAGTTTATTTCTAATCCAAAAGTGATCCAAAGAAAGTCAAAAGGCCTCAAATCCAAAAATGGGCAGGCAAATGTCAAACTGAGGAGTTATTCTGATAAAAATCATCATTTTCAGAAGGTCTATGCTGCTTGCTAGTGGATTTCTTGTGCAGAATTGCAAATTTTGTAATTTCCCGAGTGCGAGATTGTTGCTGCCCGCCGCACCTACATGTTCGCAATTGCGAACTTACACCG
Organism: Lissotriton vulgaris; assembly: GCF_964263255.1. Taxonomy (NCBI): domain Eukaryota; kingdom Metazoa; phylum Chordata; class Amphibia; order Caudata; family Salamandridae; genus Lissotriton; species Lissotriton vulgaris. The sequence continues at coordinate 383,291,655 of NC_141697.1, forward strand.
CACGACGCAAAATTGTATCACCAAGAAAAAAAAATCTGCTGCGTGCGAATTTGCGGATTTTCGGTAAATTCGCGAGCGTTCGCGGATTGCGAATTTACCGAAAATCCGCAAAATCCGCGAGCGGAACGGATTTTCCGCCCATGCTTAGTCTTCATTGGTTCTGAAATGTACATAATGTATCTCTATGCTTGCTGATGTCAGTCCCCCTGGAGCACTCCCAGCCGTTGGGCAGATTGAGCTCCATTTTGTGTGTACCTGAATAAACAGATATTGGTTTGTGTTCTCTACTCTCTGACCGACTCTTCACTTTGTATGGAAGGCTGAGAGGTGTACTTTAGTGACCTGTCCTTCAAGTGAAAGCCAGGAATCAGCTAACTTTCACTACAATTCATGTGGTCATAGAGTTAGGACCTGATAACAGATGTGAGGTGTACATGTGATGCCTGCACAATCCGATATTTGCATAGGGAATAGAGTTCAATATTAGCAGATATCGCTGCATCTCCACAATTTTCCCTTGACGAATTTGAGGTCAAATCCGCCAAATTTACTCTGGGATATAATGCAGTCTATTCTAATGCCTTTGGAATTTGTTGTGGAAAGGACTAAATTCTGCATGTAATTTATAATTTTACAGATAAAAACTAAAAACTGGTGGCTACCATTCCTGGTAAATATTGCATCCTGTGGTGTCAGTATGTATTTCACCTTTTTGTATCTCACTTGGATCAGGGCATTAGAATTCCAAATTTGCTCTTACAATGTGGTAGGGTTCTTGTTTTGTCTTGTGTCCCTGTGTAACAAAAGCATAAAGATACCATCAACTGAACTATAGTTTTACAGACATCTGATTCTTATATGAAAATCACATCCAGTGACGAATTTCCTGCTCAATTTTGCAGTTATTTATCCATTTGGAAAAGCTAAATTTGATATTAAAAGATACATTCATAGCATTAGTAGCATTCCACTTCAGGACTTTTCTCTCCCAGACCGGTTTGACAGTCGGATGGTGGTAGCATTGGAAAGAACAGTTCAGGTTACTGATTGAAAGAATAATATATTGTTGGCATTGGAGTATTTCATTCTTTTTATAACACTAATACAACACAATAATTTATTAATGTATACTTTTATCAGGAGCAGGTGAAATCTCTCAGTTCCCATCATACTGGCTGGCTCAGCCCAGCAGTGCCCACCCAAACAGCATTGAACGCAAATGAGTTATTGCACCAGTGCAGAAAGGAGAATACATGCCTGACTGGCATTTCAAAGAGAAATAATGAGAAATGTGGAGATGAGATGAGAGGCAGCAAATCTCACACTTTGATGCTGTTGTACCTTATTATTGAAAAGAGAGACAACTGATGAAGGAATACATTCCTATTTTACAAACTCCAGTCATTTTGACCTCTGGCCCTGCCTACTCAATTTATGGTTGGCCCTGTGTAGTCCTTATTATTGAAAAGAGTGACAACTGATGAAGGAATACAAATGCCGCATCATCCCCTTCTTATTTAACAAACAGTCATTTTGACCTTTGGCCCTGCCTTCTAAACTTAAGCTTGGTCCAGTGTAGTCTATGAGCGGAACGGTTTCTGACTAGGAAGTGAGAAGAAAAGATGGAGAGCAATGCTCACTACACTAAGCGCCACTTAATTATGCACAAAGTTTACTCAGCAGATCAGCCATTTTTTGCCTGGTGCCACCTATAACTTGATCACTGAAGTGGGGGTACCATAAACTTTAAATATAGTCATGAGAAAGGTAATATGGGCAATAAGGAAAGAAGAATAGGATGAAGCGTGAGTGCATTGCTGCTGAAAGAAGACGCAAGTGGAGCAGAACCGCCAATACACTAAAGCAAACAAAAAATCTAGTGGCTCTAAGCAAATTACTTCCAAGGTCTGCTGCAAGTCAGCAGTAGCCATTCAAAGATGCAATAGAGGCCTAAAGCTCAAGAACCTGCCATGCATTGTCGGTCTCTTAAGTCTTCTTTAGACAATATTAGGGGTATCAAACTGTATTAAAGATGCTTAGAGGCCAAGAGCAAAACTTTCAATCAGTAACTGATGTTCTGATCTACCTTAGGGATAATTCTATTAGAAGTGAATCCACCAAAATGAGAAGTGTTGCTCAAGATTACTTTTTACAAGTTTTCACCTCAACTCAGAAATTTGTGCAGAAATCTCATTAGCTGTTCCACAGACAGCCAATAATTCACCAGCCAACACATCCTTTAACATATTAGCAAACAATAAAGAAGAGGGTAAAGAAACTTGGAGGGCTAAACACACACCACAAAAAACTTAAACACTAGACAAATAATATCCACTGTTTCAGAATCTCTGCCAGCACATGATCTCAAATTCAGATCCAAAAACAAAGTCTAAGATTTTTAACAAAGTCTCATCTTGTGACTTTTTCTGTATTGATCAGTCAGTAGAAATCATTGACTGTCTCTACTAAAAAGGTAGCAGGTAATTTCCTACATCTATTTAAGGAGGGTCTACAAAACACACCAGATCCACCACCACTACCATCGTGAATGCTAACGTTAGAAAACCCTCCTGCAAATCTAAAAATTCTAAAACTACTCCAGGTACCAGCAGTATTCACAGTCAAAACGTTTTTCTTTATGACAGTAATGATGTATGGGCCCATAAAGCCAGAAGTTCCCTTTCTCCCTTGTCTCACTTTCTTCACAAGAACCTGATCCCCAACATTCCATTTCTTCACTCTAACAGCCATATTAGCATCATACCTTCGGTTAGACATTTGTTGATAATCCAAAAGTGTGGATCTTCTCAATTCATCATCAATACCACATTTGCTTTTAAAAGGCAACCATACAGGTTTTAACTTAGAGTTAGCCATCCTTCCCCTTAAAGCCTCGAAAGGAGACCTCTGCTTGAAACATTGGGTGCAGTTTGATGAGACCACCACTGCTCCCTCAAAACACTCTTAAAAGATAAACCAGATTCCAACACTCTCTGTGCATAAATTTTAACCACCCTGTTTATTCTTTCCATCAGACCATTGGCCTGCGGTGTGTAGAGAGCCGTCTTCTAGTGGACAATCCCAAAATATTTGAGGAAAACTTGCATTTCTAGTAACGCAAATTGCACACCATTGTCAGTGACCACGTATTTCCGCACACCCTCACTCGCAAAAACATCTTTGAGAAACTCTATCCCCATTCTAGTGTTGATATCACTCACACACTCAGTCACAACCTGCTTAGAGATGTAATCTACCAAAAGAAACACAAATCTTTCACTCGAAGGAATACGTTCACAAGGACCCATTATGTCCAAACACAATTTAGACCACACTGTCTCCATAACTTCAACTGGAGCAAAGGAGCATGATTGGCAACATGGGATTTGTCATTGGTTGCACAGAGATGACACTCTTTAACAACCCTTTCAATCATGTGGTCCATGTCAGGCCACCAATATCTCTCTCTTTCACACAAGCCTTGGTGAGACTCCAAGATGTCCCTTATGAGCAATATTCACAACTCTGTCTCTCAAATCACACAATGGAACAACTCTATCTCCTCTCATAATGTTTTCCTGATAAAAGGTCAAATCATCCCTTACAGAACACAAGGGCCCCAAATCTTGATCGAGAGTCTTGTATTCAGGCCATCCCTTGGTGATAAAGAACTTGAGGGTAGAAAACACTTTGTCCTCAACCATGCTATTTGACCATTCTTCCTTCAGCCAAGTAGGTACCATGACCCAATTCACACTTTCAACCTTCTCATCACACTGTTCACACTCCAAAGGCAAACGTGACAAACAGTCTGCAGATTTATTAGCCGATCTAAGAAGATACTGAGCATGAAAATTTAACTCCTGGAGTCCCTAACTCCAATGTTTGAGTCTGGGAGTCATGTGATCACTACATTGGCAATAGAAAACTTGAACTAACAGCTTGTGATCAGACCTGACTTAGAAAGGAATGCCCCACAGATAATATTTAAAATGTCTCACTGCCCAGAACACAATCAAAGCTCCCTCTCAATGCAGGAATAGTGTACCAACGCTTCCCTAAGTGCCCTAAATGTGAAAGCGACCACCCTCTCTTCCCTTTCAACAACTTGTGAGAGCACTGAGCCCAAAACCTTGAGACTGGCATCAGTAGTCAGAATAGTTTTGAGTTTAGCGTTGAAATGTCCCAACGTCGGCATCTTTCCAATTTCAGACTTGATAGATGTGAAAACTTTCTCACACACTTAAGATCAATCCAATTGCACACCCTTCCTCAGTAAAATTCTGATGGGCTCAACCACACAAGCAAACCCCTTGACAAATTTAGAGTAAAACTCTGCAAGGCCCAGAAATGATCTGACCTGCTCCTTATGTCTGGGAGTAGGCGCTTTCAGTATACTTTCTGCTCATTCAAGCTTCGACCGTATTCCCTCCCCTGATATGACATGGTCAAGATAAGTAACAGATGGCACCCCAATGTTACATTCTTGTCTCTTCACAGTGAGTACCATCTCACACAACCTCTCCAACACACATCTCAGTACATTACCATGCTCCACTTCATCTCTCCCATAGACCAGAATGTCATCCTGGAAAAAGAGGACATTCCTCAGAATGCCAAGCACCATCTTCATAGTCCTCTGAAAGCAGGTCATAGCTGAAGCCAGCCAAAAAAGCATTCTCACAAAATGATAAGCTCCAAAAGGTGTTACTAAGGAAGTTAGGCGTCTAGAATCACGGTGCAATATCACTTGGTGGTACGCTGATGAAAGGTCTAAAACACTGAAATGTTCACTCCCTTCAACACACTAATGGACTCAGAGATGTTCAGAAAGGGTTGACGGTCCACCCAAATCCATTCATTCAACCCTCGCAAGTACACACACATCCTGACACTAGTGCCACCATACTTGGGTGCCAAAACCACCGGGGTCAACCACTCTGATGCCTCAATCTCTTCTATAATGCCTAAATCCAAAAGTCTCTTAAGCTCCATCTCTAATCGTTCAACCATCATGTTAGGTACTCTACGTACCTTATATACACAAGGCTTAGGCCCTTCTTCAGGATGATACAATGTTCAAACCCTTGAGAAGTCCCAAACCATCACCAAACACCTCAGGGAAATCCTTAAAATATTGCTCACCATTTCCCACATTATCAAACAACATAACTTGGTATTTTGGATCATTAGCTTTGGGGTTTAAGATGATGCCCAAATCATGCTATTGCCTCCACCCTAACAGGATGTCACCCCTTTCAGCCACATATACCGTCACAATAGTACATCTGCCCTTGAATTTAATCTTAGCAACCACATACCCTAGGACTTTGATATGTGATCCTCTATAAATAACTGGGTTGATGTCTGGTGGGAGCAGTTCGATGTTATCTTTGCCAACACTTTCATCCCACTGTTCATTCCCAACCATAGTGAAAGGTGAACCCGAGGTAGCCAACACCACAAAAGCTCTTCCATTCACCTCAATATAACACTCAGGCATATTTACCTTCCCTAGGTCCACCTCCCCATTCTTGTCATTCACATTCAAAATGATGATGCGTACATCCTCAGGTGGATAAATGTGGAAAACCTCCACGTCTGTAACATCTGATTCTTTGTGAATCTATCATATTCCGTTCTTGAAAGTCACGTTCAGGACCATGTGATTGTGTATCCCGTTCAGGACCACACGATTGCGCATCATGTTCAGGACCACGCAAGTATGCATCTCGATCTGTACCTCTCCCCCTCACATTTTGGCAATGTTATCACCGTAAGGTTGGTGTGCACCTGTATCTGAAATTGCAAGAATATCACTCTGCACTTCCTTCTTATCTTCAGAGTTTTCCTACAATGGCTATAGGCTCTGCCAACGATGGATTCTGTTATAATAGTTTTTCTTGTACTCTGGTACTGTTGGTGCACCTCACCAACTGATCTCTGATTAAAGAGTCAGATAAGTCCCCAAATTCACATGTACGTGCTAGTGTTTTCAAAGATGTGATGTGTCCATCCTTTCAGTAGGCTCTTGCACTCTCGAAAGAATCTGTGATGCTCCAGCACAACATTAATGCGAGGTCCAAAGTATCGTTCAAGTATAGTCATTGACATTTCATATGCATCCGAAGGCTCCCCATCACCATTACCAACAAGTAGTACATCAATACTATCATAGATGTTTCTCCCTTCAACACCTAGATTGTGCAGTAAAATAGCTTGCTTCCTAAAAGCAGAGATTTTTTCTCCACCAATGACCACTAGGTACAATTTGAAAAGATTCCTCCATCGTTTACAAGGCAGAATTGGCTCACCCTTCTCTGAGAGGAAAGCAGAGGGCTGTGACATCATGGTGGGGGTTGCCATGGTTACTATGGGTATTTCACAATGCAGATCTTTCTTAACCCCTACCATGCTCATGACGAGCTCAGCTCATCATGAGGCACAGTGGAGCTGTGCGCATGACGAGCTGAGCTTGTCATGCATGAACCATGGGAATCAATAACTCTCAGCACAGGAGAAAAAGGACTCAAGCATCCAAGGTGTTAAATAATATAAAAAGTACTACAATATGTGTGATTCAGCATATACGCAAGACAGCCGGTTCCTTAAGTTCAAAATAGCAAATCTCACCACATGTCCGGAAAAGTTGCAGTTCTGAAAGATTACAGCACAACGTCCGCTCCGGAGTTAGTGCGAGTGATTTCTGAAAGCTTAGATGGCGGCACTCCACATAACATCATCATGCACTGCATGCTGCATTCGGTATCAGCGCACCGTGATGACAAAGAGATCCACTGAGGAGAATCGGTGCTGATGTATCCTGGAGGTCGCACAAGGGATTCCCAAGCAAGCATGAGGCATGGCACGTGTGGTTACTTGAGTAACTGTCAAGAAGTTGCAGGTTTCCACACTCGAAAATAGGTCAAAGCAAGGCATAAAAATCCACTGATGCTTGGACATGACTTCTCACCTCCTCAGTGCTATTGTCTCCTCAATCATGGTGTTGACGTAGAAATTTCATTAAAAGTATTCTTGTATCGTGAATTCTTGGTGCACAATATTGTGGGTAACCCTGGGCTCTAAAATCCGAGTTACCGAAAACTATGCGATCTGCGCTTAGCAGTTTTTCCCTTGTTCGCGCTTTCGGAATGCATTTTAGTGTGTGCAGTAGCAACTTACCGGGATCCCTGCATTTGTCGACGAGTTTTTCTATCCGTTCGCGTGCGCCACAAGATTTTGGTAGCCGTCCGCACGATCCCACAAGAGTGTGCGTTCATGAACACATCATTCGGACGTTCCATTGGACATCCGGCGGAAGTTCAGTGAAGATTGCGATGCAGAACATGCAAAATTTGCAATCTGGAGAAGAATATCTCTCGAGCAGCATAAAACCTTCTAGGAAATGATGATTTGGATAAAAAAACTCCTCAGATTTTGTGCAAGGAGTCCTTTTTCTTTTTTTACTTTTTTTGGAGAGGAAGGAAGTGCCCCAGAGTCTCCAACTTCCAGTTCCTGTACAGCAAGCTCGTCCCAGTGCTATGTCCTTGTCCTGTTCACTTTTCATTTGGATTTGGAGCTGGGAGGATCACTCTTTGTGTCTGCAGCATCATATATCATTAGATTTGAGGCCTTTTGGATTTGATGACTTTTGCATTTGAGATTTTACAAGTAAGTTGGTGTTGTTTGTTTGATTGTGGTATTGCAGTTGCTGCGACTACCATTTTTGTACTTTTTATCATGTACATTTTTTTTATTGTGGGTAGCCAGTAGGCCCAGAGCTAGTCATGGGTGCATGAAACAACAGTTTCTGTATCGTCTGTTGAATTTAAACATCATTTAGGGTGTGGATGGCATTTGATTGAATTGCAAAATGTGTATTTTTTAGGGTATTTTACTTTTTTGGTGTGTGTTACATGAATGCCTTTGTTGTGGGTGTGTGTGTGTGTAGTTGTCGTGTAACTTGCACACCTTGTTTTGCCTTGTGGATTTTTGTTTTTGCATTTGTCTTGCCATTATAGGCCTGTTTCAATTCATTGTTTTCCAGGCATCCTGCTTAGTGTGACTCTGAGTGACCATGTGGCTCATGGCCATTTTGTGGTGGTAGTTTAGAAGTGTGCTGCTTTTGCCATATAGGCCTGCATGTGTTTCCTTTGTTCCTTTTGGCCTACGCTTCTTGTTGTTGTGAGCCTGGCCATGTGGCTGGTGGCCATTTTGAAGCTGGTAGCGTTCTTTTGCCATAGGACTGCATTGTCTGTCTTCCCTTTATTGTTGTTGTGGGCCTGGCCATGTAGCTGGCGGCCCCATTTTGAAGCCAGGCAGTGTGTTTTTGCCATAGGCCTGAGAGCTTGTGGCCTAGTCTGCCAATAGGCCTTTCATCCAGTAGGCCCATAGATACTCATGGGTGCATAAACAACGGTCTCTGTGGTGTCTATTGAGTTTAAACATCATGTAGGGGATGGATGGCATTGGATTGAATTGCAAAATGTGTTTTTGGGGGGGATTTCACTTTTTGATGTGTGTTAAATAAATGCCTTTGTTGGGTGTGTGTGTGTTTGTGTGTGTTGTGGTTGTTGGGTAACTTTCCAACCTTTTTTAGCCCTGTGGATTTTCATTTTTGCATTTTTGCATTTTTGCATTGAAGCTGTGTTGTTTAGCATGCCTCCTTTGTCTGGCCATATAGGCCTGCTTGAGTCCATTGTTTCCAGGCCACTTGATTGTTGTGACTGTGAGTGACCATGTGGCAGGAGGCCATTTTTTGGTGGTAGTTGAGTAGTGTGCTGCTTTTGCCATATAGGCCTGCATGTCTTTCCTTTGTTCCTCTTGGCTTACTGCTTCCATCCCCTTTGCCAGCTGCAGCTCCCTGAATGACGTGATGCACAAACTAATGCCAAACAGGTTCCACTTCCATTACATTTGTATTTTTGTTTTTGTTCTTCTTCTTTCCTATCCTTCCTGAATGTACACAGTATACCATGAACGCCCTTGTTGTCAAAGTCTCGCAAATAGCTATACTGTTATGTCTTTTTTTATAACTTAAACTGAGTTAATAAAATGTAATAATATAACACTAAGTGTGACCACCACACACTAAGTTATATATTATATGTGTTTGTTTGCACTAGTAGTAATTGAACCACAACAACAAATGCAACATTTCACTGATGTTCTTCTGGCTTCTTTGCTTTTAGGTTCACAATAATACTGAGGAGGAGGTTTCATCATCACCCGTGTACTGCCAGACAGAAGTCCTGCTTAGCACCACGTCACGTCATCTCTGCAACTTGTGCACCTGTGTCTTGCTGACTTCGGAAGAAGATGGCCCCAAAGAAAGGTACCACAAAGAAAGGTACCAAGTCCTCCAGTACCAAGAAGTTGCCAGTGAGAAGAAGGAAGTGGCACTGCCACTTACCAAGACTGGGATGCCGCCCAATATGTTTACTTCTTCAGCGGTGTCCGGGGACCAAGCTGGGAGTAGGACCTCTGCATCAGCGGGCCCACCCCACCAACCTAGGCCCAAGCACATGAGTGTTGCAGTGATGTTGAAATGCCGTTATCACAAAGTAGTACCTAATCAACGCAGGTGAAAACTCAGCAGATAAGTGGGCAACAACAGCCGGAACAACAGCTGCAACAACAGCCGGAACAACATCAGGAAAATCAGCCCACAATAGTAGTTGTTCCTCCCGAGGTAGGAGCAGTTCAGGAAATCGAGCTTCCTGCAGAGGTAGAAGAGCAAGCCACTCTTTCAGAAGATCCATTGTCTTCCAGATCCCCAGCAAGGAAAAGAAGGGTTAGTCCATCAACTTCTTCAAGCCATCCTTCTGATGATCTAGATACCACTTGGAAACCACCAGCTCAGTCTGAGAGTGAGTCATTTTTTCTGGTACACAAAGTAGCCCTGTCCCCAGCAGTGTAGTGGTACCACCCACATCCTCAGCAACATCTCAATGGCACCATAGTAACAGTCAGGCTGAGACACAAAGGCAACAGAGTGCTGCAATGAAAAAAAGTACGTCGTTGAGCCCAACTGGGTTCAAGAAGTCACCTGCATCAGCTGCACCTGAAAGGAAAAAAATCCAGCCTACCATTGTCAGCATGCTTAGGTCGGAGGGGCAGTACGAACGCAAATATCCAATGGCATGTTTGTACAATGCAAAGCTGGCTAAAATGTTAGCGCTGGAACTTCTCCTTTTTTCTTTTGTGGAAGGGGTGGGTTTCCTTGTATTTGAGACAGCGATCTGCCCAAAATGGAAGGTTCCCAGACGGTCCTGTTTCACCAGAGTTGCTGTTCCAGCACTACATCATGAAGTGCTGGAATTGCTTGGACAAGCTTTGCAGCAGAGTGCGGTTGACAATATCCACCTGACAACATACATGTGGACCAGTTTCCAAGCCACTGATTACAGGTGCATCACTGCACACTGAATCTCTTTTGTGGGGGCTAGAGAAAAGATATCTGAAGCAGGTGTTGTTGACACTGATGAGATTTTTAATGCTACTCTTAAACATGCAACTGTAGCCATGTTCGCCATAGAGACATCTCATACCGCTGCAAACATTTTGGAAGAGTTCAACAGCAAAGTCTTTGAATGGCTGCACCCAAGAGGGCTTAACATTGGTTTTGTTGCCACGGATAATGGCAGTAATATAGTTAGGGCCATGCAAGATGGTGGCTATTTCAGGGTCCTGTATTTAGCGCACTGCATTAACATTATTGTTTAAGAATTTCTTAAAAAAGAAGCCAGAGTCAGCAACTTACTGACCACTTGTAGAAGAATGTACACACATTTCAGCCATTCTTTTAAAGCCCGGAAGCAGCTGAGGATCATTCAACGTGAGCATAGAATGCCTGTCAAAGCACTCATCCAGGAGGGGCAAACACGTTGGAACTCCACTTATTACATGCTTCATCGTCTGTTTGATCAGTACAGACCAATCAATGACTATGTCATGCAAAGAATAAGGGATGCGACTGTGAAAGGCATGACCCTACAGATGGACCAATGGGGCCTAGTTGAATGCCTTCCTTTCGAGCTCTTCACACGTGAAGTCAGCAAAGAGGACTGTGCTAAGGGCCAAGCTTTTCTATTGTTGCACATGCTAGAGCAACTGCTGAAGGGGGTGTCTGAAGCATACACAGCTGTGGAGGAAAACAATGAAACATATGAGTTGGTGGAGAGCTTATCCCATCGCTTAGCTGAAAATACAGGGGTGCAAACTCGCTTTGTTTCAGAAAAACATTACATTTGTACCACAATTCTCGATCCATGGTACACATCGGCACTGAACACTAAGATATTAATTCCTTTTTCAGAAGTGGATGTTGCCCAGTTTAAAACTTGATTTACAAAAAGGGGGTGGTGATGAACAGAGTGTCTGAGTTAAACAGACCACTCTTACCCAGTCCAAAGATCAGGGCTTGATCCATCACCGTTATTTATCTCACTGCCCCATCCCAGCTCAGAACCTGGCTATATGCAAATCAGTCTGTCCCTGGCCCAGTGCATCATGGGAACAGGGCAGACTAAACTACCAAGCCAATTCTTCACCAGAAAGGAGACAAGCTACCGGGGACCGGTTTCTGGCATTTCAGCCTTCTTCGGCCCGGCTTGCTTGAATCCTGATGGAGCAGTGAGAAAGGGACTCATGTCTGAGTATACCCTGCCACACCTATAGTGGCCAAAAACGATTTACAAAAAGGGGGTGGTGATGAACAGAGTGTCTGAGTTAAACAGACCACTCTTACCCAGTCCAAAGATCAGGGCTTGATCCATCACCGTTATTTATCTCACTGCCCCATCCCAGCTCAGAACCTGGCTATATGCAAATCAGTCTGTCCCTGGCCCAGTGCATCATGGGAACAGGGCAGACTAAACTACCAAGCCAATTCTTCACCAGAAAGGAGACAAGCTACCGGGGACCGGTTTCTGGCATTTCAGCCTTCCCAGTGTAAGAATTGGCTTGGTAGTTTGGTTTGCCCTGTTCCCATCATGCACTGGGACAGGAACAGACTAATTTGCATATAGCCAGGTTCTGAGCTGGGATGGTGCAGTGAGCTAAAAAACGGTGTTGGATCTAGCCCTGATCTCTTGACTGGGTGAGAGTATTCTGCTTAATTCAGAAACTCTGTCCATCACCACCCCTTGTTGTAAATATATTGGCCACCATAAGCGTGGAAGGGTATACTCAGATGTGAGTCCCTTGCTCATTGCACCATCAGGATTCAAGCAAGCCGGGCCGACGACGGCTGAAATGCCAGAAACCGGTCCCCGGAAGCTTGTTTCCTTCCCAGTGTAAGAATTGGCTTGGTAGTTTGGTTTGCCCTGTTCCCATCATGCACTGGGACAGGAACAGACTAATTTGCATATAGCCAGGTTCTGAGCTGGGATGGTGCAGTGAGCTAAAAAACGGTGTTGGATCTAGCCCTGATCTCTTGACTGGGTGAGAGTATTCTGCTTAATTCAGAAACTCTGTCCATCACCACCCCTTGTTGTAAATATATTGGCCACCATAAGCGTGGAAGGGTATACTCAGATGTGAGTCCCTTGCTCATTGCACCATCAGGATTCAAGCAAGCCGGGCCGACGACGGCTGAAATGCCAGAAACCGGTCCCCGGAAGCTTGTTTCCTTCCCAGTGTAAGAATTGGCTTGGTAGTTTGGTTTGCCCTGTTCCCATCATGCACTGGGACAGGAACAGACTAATTTGCATATAGCCAGGCTCTGAGCTGGGATGGTGCAGTGAGCTAAAAAACGGTGTTGGATCTAGCCCTGATCTCTTGACTGGGTGAGAGTATTCTGCTTAATTCAGAAACTCTGTCCATCACCACCCCTTGTTGTAAATACAGTTTAAAACTTGGATAGCTGAGGCAGCCAGTGACTTGGTAAATGAACGGCTGGTAATTAAAGGCCCGCTGCTCAAACCCACAACAAGTACTGTAGCAGGGCATTCGGCGTCAAGTTCAACTTCAGAGACTGAGTGCAGTGCGTTTGGCTCAGAGCAGTCACCAACACTATCGACAACAGCAAGAACCGGATCATCAGCCCCAGTAAAATCGGCATGGGATTGGTATTTCCAGCAAGGGCTTGCTAGGTCCAGTACTTATGAAAATACAAAAGAGACCCAGCAAAGTGGAGCAACCCTGAACAGTGAGCGGATGGTCCAGGCCTATCTGGATGACCCAACAGAGGTCTATATTAATCAAAACCCATTGCTGTATTGATTTGGGAAAAGGGGCCAATGGCCAGTGCTCACCAGGCCGATAATAAACTATCTGGCTTGCCCTGTCGCAAGTGTATCTTCTGAGTGTGTTTTCAGTGCTGCTGGTGCTATTGTAACAATGAAAAGGACCAGTATCTCACCCAAACACGTGGAGAAGTTAACCATGATCATAATTAATCAGCACTTTGTACCACCAAATTACAAAATACATCAATCAAAGCAGGAAGATGAGGACGGCAACTTAGGTGACGGAAGTAGTATGTTAGATGATTACCTACTTCTGGTTGAACCACCAGAGTTTGAGGACAAGCTATAATTCCCTGACAACCAGGCTTTGAATTATTTACTTTCTTTCTTCCCTATTTACTTTTATTCATGTGTGTCTCTGTCTTTCTGGTTCAAAACTTTAAAATCACAACAAATTCATCACCACCGTCTGCTAGTCTTTTTATTGCCATATTGGGGTTACAGCTGCGTTCCTTTAACTTAAGTCCACTCCTCCTAGTCCTGCTCCATCCTCCTGATTCCTCCTAAATCCATTTCCCTCAAGCCAAATGATGATTGGATGGATGATAGTACAAGAAAATGTTGCATCATCGAGTCCCTCCAAAAGAAGTTGACATGATGACTAATACAGCTATCCTCCTTTCCGAGCCGAGAGAGACTGCCCCTTAACTTAGGATGAGAACAAGGAACATGTAATGATGGCATGCATTGGACACCGACTTTGAGTGACTGGTGTTTGTGTTGTTGTTGTTTGTTGTGCATGAAGTGAATTCATTTTGTACTATTATTTAATCTACACACTTAAAGTGACGCAAGCCAATGTTTCCCTTCTTGCTGTTTAATAACACATTTGTACTTCTACCGCCGGCCGGTCCATTTCATTTTTGAATCTGGAATCTGGACTCACTCGGTACACTGCAGACTGAGTTGAACAACACCATGATGATGACCACAGTGACATAATATCTTCGCAGTCAGTTATTAGGATCGGAGATGATTGATGGAATAACTTTAAATTTCACTTTCATGAGTGGCATAAAAGGTAAACAAGTCAACAACTACAGCAAACCTACAGGTCTGTGTGGTCGTGGAGTCGAGTCATGAGTGTAGTAGTGGTGGTATGACTGACAGCTGTGCATGCCATTGATTTAGTTACTTACTTTGGAAAATGCTATATTGCTGTATATGTGACATGTGTGCTCTGTCGGGCTCAGTCAAAATCTAAGCTAAGTGGAGGTTAGGTGGGCACTGTGGGCCTGCTCTGTCCTGTTGCTGTTGTAGGTTAATGCTGGTAACAGACAACAGAGTAGACATGATTTAGCTGCTTTTTTTCTCCTTGATTTTTCAATATCCCTTTTTTTCCATCTACACTTACAGGCCGGCCTTTACCCTGCGCTAAACAGAGGAAAACAACTCACCCTCACCTACCAATCTGCATAGGCCAGGCACACAGTGGCACCCAAGATTGATGGGCACAGCGTTTATGGAAGGGAAGACCAAGAGGAATGCTGAGATGCAACTCCCCAATTTGACCAGGATAACATATAGCAACACTTTAGTATCAACATTCATCATCTTTTAAATAATTTGACATTTTTTCTATTTTAATCATTACGACTCTGTGTTGTTGTTGTTTGCTCTCTGCTTATAATTGATCCCTACAGCTATTTTTAAATTTTCTTTGCTACCTATAAAAAGTAAGCCCGGTACAACAGAAGTAAAAATATATGTAATATGGGGCTCTCTGAGGGCAGACAGGCATGGCAATTTGCATAAAATGTAATAACATACTGCTGCCCTGTACTGTCTACTAGTATAGTTAGTATGTACTACTTAACCATCAAGCCATCATCATGCATGCATTTCCGTTTTCTCCCTTAACAGATTTATGGATATGACGGTCGTTTGCCAAGATTATGTTTTGTTGTTTGTCCATGCGCAGTGTTTTTCTTTGTCAAACCTTTCCCCAAACCCCCCTTCCCAACCATTTATCTAACCCTAACCCTCTTCCCCCGGGCTGTGTGATTTATATTGAGGTATGACTAAATTAAATGTACACCAATAATTGATCACACACTCGCTGGGGCGGATGTGATGAAAGCAATACTTTTTAAATTTCAAGGCAGGGCGAGGATCTCCTTCTGTTTGCCCGCCCATGTTCAGTATATTTGCAGGTCAATTTCTTTTTCCAAAGGAACCTAATCCATCGTAATTATATGCAGGCATGGATTGGATTCATCATCCTCCTGCACAGCACTAAAGATTACACTTGTGTCGAATGACTCAACACAACTACAGTTTGTTGACACTTGTTGTTCTAGGCTATCCCCAATATCATTATGTTTTATTTGACTTTAGCATTGCTAATCAGCATTATTATTATTATTTGGCAGACTTCATGTGTACTGTAACGTACTGTACTTCATTCTACTACTCATCCCAGAGACTCTCCCAGGTGACTAACTGTCTCCTTTTCTTTTTTTGCAAATGCTACTGCCAGTGTCTACTACTACCATCACAACAATGGAATCTTGGGAAACCAAACCATAATCGCCATGCAGCCATTGCTGTGCCTAAGTTAAACATCAATCACAGATAAGAGAAGAATTTGGGGGAGGTATAGTTAATATGGAAATTAGTTAATTAATTCACACACACCCTTGAGTCCTCCTGTTGCAGAATGCATAGACTAGGAGGAGAGACTGACAGTACTAGTAGGACAAGTAACCCAGTAAGGGGTACCGCATCTATCTGTTTGTGTGTTACAAAATCGGCATATTATTTAAATCAAGCACTGGCTGCAGCCCTGCAGCAGCAAGGAAACTGTGTGACATAAAACAGTAACCCCCTACAAAATATTAACATTGTATGTAAAGTTTAAGTATAAATATAATTTAATCCCCTAACACAAATAAACTATGTAATAATCCCACAACAACTGACCCACCCCTCTCCCTAACCCCTACTATTGTCCAACGAGAAAAAGTCCAACCAATGTCCGGTGAATAATAAAACCCAAACGCCCAATTTCCACCCACCAAAAAAAGCAATGCAAAAAGGGGAATCCAACAGTGTCTTTCTTATCGGATTTGGCGGGCTCTGAGTTGCTTGTCCACCAGGACCTTTACCTGCTCCTCTAGGTGCTCCTCTAGGCGTTCCATTCGGAAAGCATGCAGCGCTTGAATACCCTACAATTGCATCCACGGCGGCAGCAGTGTTGGATTTAGTGTGGTGGCGAGTGGCTGCCTGACTGCAGAGCTACACCACTGGAAGAGGCTGCAGCTGCTGCCGTCTCCTCCTCCTCCGCCAGAACCACTAGCCGCCAGTATTCGGTTTGTATGGTCTCCAGCATCTGGCGCTAGGCCATGGCTGCCAACTTCTTCCTGTCACGTTTTTGGGTTTTCCTTTGGAAGGAGTAGCTATATCAAGAAGAAAAAAAATACTGTTGTAGCAATATACTCTTAGCAAAACAGTAAGACAAATTAATTCTACACATAGTGGCACAGTAGCACTGGCAAGCACATTACATAACATTTGTGGTATGTATCTATCTTCCTACTTCCTCGGCCTCTAATATTTGTCTGAGTTTCAGGCATTATACTAGCACTATGGACTCAAGTACACAGTACACCAGTCTTCTTATTCTCTCTTGTTTAGCCACATCACATAACCTTGTTGTAGCCGACATGCCAGCTCAGTCAGCTTGCGCCCAAGACAAACATACACATGACGCAGACTAACATTAGTTTTATTTACTACTGTCTGCAGGTGAGGAAGCTGACTACGCAATCATCGTATTTTTCTATTATGGGTGGCACCGGCCATACTCTGTTACATCAAGGGCAACTGCTCAATTTCACTTTCACTTTCACCCTGTCCTGCCTACTACAAAAAGGCAGATCATCATTGCTTATATATGGGACAAAATGAGGAACTTTGTTTTGATTGATTGTGTAAACAATAAACATGCAGCCGATAGGCCACCCATGGCAGGCTGACACAGTTGAAAATAAATTAACGTAGGTAGGGAGTGGGCCTCGGAGTCAGAGGGAGGTGCTTGATAACAAAATACATATCCAATATGCTGTGCTTGCAAACTACTGTGAGTCAAGGGTGTATTCTGAAAATAC
Organism: Lissotriton vulgaris; assembly: GCF_964263255.1. Classification (NCBI taxonomy): domain Eukaryota; kingdom Metazoa; phylum Chordata; class Amphibia; order Caudata; family Salamandridae; genus Lissotriton; species Lissotriton vulgaris. The sequence continues at coordinate 383,309,014 of NC_141697.1, forward strand.
AACTTTGTTCTATTCCCCTTGGCTTTGCTACTCTGCCACGGTTTCTTTTACATTCTCTTCAAACTAAGACTCTTCATCCAGGGACTGTCTCCACCTATGCTATCTATGATGAATACCATCAAGGCACACATCCATTCAAAGTAAAAATGTCCATCATTCTTCTTAATCTCTCAACAAACCTTAGTTTGTTTCACCAACAACAAACATGTATTCGTTTTTTTTAAATCACCACCCAGGCGTCCTTCCTTCCTTGCTTGCCTTGGCTTTGAGTTTGACCGACGAAACACCGCAGAGGATTCTTGCTATCCACCCATACAGTTTTACCCACCCAGGCAGGCACCTTTTCTTTCACCTTCCACCCATCCTTCAACCACCCATACATCTGATTCCTTCCTATCAGCCACCTATGCATGCATCCCACGTATCCTTCTCTGCAAAACATAAATATTACATCTTGCCCGTCCTTCCTCCTTCCATCTTTCTTTCTCTTTTCGTTCAACCCCTCCATCAAGGTCATCTGATCTGATTCCCATAAAACTTTAACAGCTGAGTTGAAGCCAGATGGAAGAGGCCATTAGTTACTCAACTTATCCAGCTAATGCTATTGCTAATGCTAAGTAAAGGGTGTCTTCTTCAACTGTTGTTCACAACAACTTAGTCTCTCTCAACAGTGCAGTGTACACCATTGCAGCGAGTGTAATGTCAATAAGTAAGGTATATAACTTACCACCACCTGCTACTGCTGCTGCCTCACCCCCTGCACCTGCCACATCTTCTGCTCCCTCCTTACTGGCCGTGTCACCTTCGCCGCTGGCCCCGACACTGGTGGTCGGTATGCCTAGAAAACCATTACACATTTTTTAGATGCCATATACACCTCCCTCTGTTTATTCTTTTTCACTAGCAAGATTAAAAAAAAGTTAATACATACATCACTATTACAAGTCGGGTACTAGAATTGAGTAGACTAGTTGTAGTATGTCCTATCCTATCAAAAATAGTAAAATATCTGGTTGGGCATTTTATTGGAGGGAATTGTTAAAAAGCCTCAAGATTAAGAAGACTAGAAGAGGACAAACCAAAGGACTAGACTCAGTGGCTAGAGCAATTGATGAATCTGAGTTTTAAAACCTTTTACATAAGGAGTGGCCAACCTTGCAAGCTTAGCTATAGACAGACTTATAGTAGTAGTACAGAGAGTCATAGCAGAGGCAGTAAGAGGCAGGAATAACAAGAATTTTGAAACAGATAGTCTAGATCGAAGAAGAATTGGTAAAAAATAGAAATAGGAAATGTAAATAATAGTTCGGAAAAATAAGGTGCAGTAAAAGTTAGGGAACTATAATTATTAATATTAACAACAGGAGGACTTACTGGGGCCAGCAGCAGGACCCTCACTAGAGGAGCGGTCCTGGCCGGCATCTTGTGTAGCTGCACCCGCCTACTCCAAAGACCCCGTCTTCTTGCCCCTAGATGCTGATCATGAAACAAATTGTGAAACAAATGAAATATTTTAAAAAACGCTCAAAAAAACATTTACGGAAACAACAATTGCAATAAAATTGACCTATTCAATCTGGTCGACTAGTAGTATCACGGGATTCACGGACCGTCTATTTATTATTTATGAACAGTAATCCAGTGTTCCATTTTGATTCCAGAATACTAACTAAGCCTAACTACCACCTGACCTAGCCCACCTATTCCAGATGGGCCAATTGTTCAGTAAGTCTGCATTTACATATATTTTAGTCCTCAAAAATACACATGGATACATTTTTGCATACACCAAATTGTTGGTTGGTTGCTGCTGATGTTCTGCTAGTGCTAAACCTATTACCATTCACTAAACAAACTACAATAGGTTCTACTAAGGACTGTGAAAGCAGCACTCAGCAGCACGTGACGTAACAGAGGATGGGTCATGCAGACCGCTTAAAAATTACCAACTAATATTAATAAGTAACTAAACCTATCAATCCACCACTTTCTCTTAGTGACAGGAACACAAAGGAAGGACTAGAGTCTCTCTAGCATTACCTAACTTACGTTTGTTACAGTAAACTCTTACATAATCAACCCAAGCGAGCGCAAAGTTGCAAACAAGTAAGATTGGCATAACAATCACAGAAGATTTTTTAACATAATTTACCTGCAATGTAAGTAGCAGCCTTCTTGCTATTTGGAAAAAAATTATATTCGCAATATATAACACAGAGCAGAAGAACACAAAGTAGAAATATTAAATAGCTACTCACCAAGCCTCGAGACCTCAACTACTAGCAGTTCCAGATGGTCCTGCTCTCGTTCCAGGATTTTGGACCATTGGTGCATAAGGTGGTTAGGGGTGTGCTGGACCCCCGAGATGTGAAACACTGCCCGGCGCAACCCTCCTCCTGTGCTGGTGATGCTTGCGGAGCCCGTACCAAGACCCAGGCCTGCTGCCAGGGTTAAGGGAAGGTGGCGTGGCACAAAAAAACAAGTGCGGCCACCTCCGCCTCTCCAAATAAGGCCCGTGCCTGCACCCCTTTTGGGCGCGCCTTGCCCTTTGCCATGGTTCTGGTACTCGGGGTGGGAAAGAAAAGGTAGGAATTAAAATAGTAAGTAAAGAATTGAAAAGCAAGTACTAGAAAAAGTGAAAAAGTAGTGAAAAACAAACAAAAATGAGAAAAAACTCAAAATATAGCATCAGGAAAATAGAGAGATAGATAAGAAATAAAAAAAATTTAAAAAAGTTTCCAGAAACAAAAAATTGAAAAGATAGCAGGAGGATAGAAAAGCAGGCCCAGAACCATCGCAAAAAACATGAAAAACAAGATGGCCGCACCCGTTGCAACTACATGGGCAAGTTCGCGTGATATGTTCCCCCAAACACCCAAAAAGCGTTGCGAACACGCAAAATGCATTCACGAACAGGATATACCCATTGCGAACGGGTGGGAACATGCAATATGGGTTACGGAACAGGAAATACGCATCGCAAATGGGAGAGACAAGTGTCAAACAAGATGGCCGCGCCCATCGACGACCGTATGGGCAAGTTCGCGAGGTATTTACCCCCGAGCACGCAAACAGCCACCTGAACACGCACTATGCGTTCCTGAGCAGGAAAGTGCATCGCAAACAGGCGGAACAAGCAACTCTGCATGCTCGCGTAATTCCGTGTAGCTCGCTGAGTTTTTTTACCACTTTGCGGGGCTCCTCGTAGCCCGACTATGCAAACTCCGCCCAGGGTTAAGTGGGTCCGGTAGGGGAATCAGTGGTGTACGATGCCTGTCCCTAATCAGGAGCTCGTCGTCAGTATTATTACTCGGTTTTTGAATAACTTTCCAGGTATTTATTCAGCTTGCCATAAAATAACCAGTCTCCAGCATTCCCATGGAGACCCCAACATTCTAGGCATGGGCTGACAAGCTTAAAGGCAAAGTAAATCACAACAGAGACCTTTTGCCAATATCTATATACCATGTAAGCTCTGATGTTGGTCTAAGTTAAACAGGTGTGGCTTCTCTTGGTTTATTTCGTGCACCTTGAGAAAAACCTTTTTTGCCTAGAAAGTTGGTTGAGCAATTTGTGATTTTAATGAACATGGGGCTGTTATCTCTAAGTATATGAACTAAGCACGAAGGGATGAAAGACGTAGCTGAGTGGATGATGAACAGCCGCCTGAAACTGAACTCAGACAAGATGGAAGTCCTCATCCTTGGATCTTCACCCTCTGCCTGGGACGACTCCTGGTGGCCCCCTGCCCTGGCAGGGCACCCAAACCAACGTACCACGCATGCAACCTGGGCTTCATCCTGGACTCCTCCCTCTCGATGACCAGACAAGTCAACGCCGTCTCATCATCATGCTTCAACATCCTACGCATGCTCCGAAAGATCTTCCGATGGATCCCCACCGAAACCAGGAAGACGGTCACCCAGGCACTCGTCACCAGCCGACTGGACTATGGAAACACCCTCTACACCGGAACCACAGCCAAACTGCAGAAGAGACTCCAACGCATCCAGAACGCCCCCGCTCGACTCATCCTGGACATCCCCCGACACAGCCACATCTCCGGACACCTGAGAGACCTGCACTGGCTCCCCGTCAGCAAGAGAATCACGTTCCGACTCCTCACCCACTCACACAAGGCCCTCCTCGACCTGGGCCACAGGTACCTCAACAACCGCCTGACCTTCTACACTCCCACCCGCCAGCTACGATCGACCAGCCACGCCCTCGCCGCCATTCCACGCATTCGAAGAACCACCATGGGAGGAAGATCCTTCTCCTACCTGGCAGTCAAGACTTGGAACTCCCTCCCCATCCACCTCCGTCTTACCCAAGACCACCTCTCCTTCAGGAAGCAACTCAAGACCTGGCTGTTCGAGCAGTAGCGGACCCCCCTCCCCCAAGTGCCTTGAGACCCTCCGGGTGAGTAGCGCGCTATACAAATTTCTTGATTGATTGATTGATCCTTCCCACATGGGGACTATGTGGGAGGATTATGGGAGGCATATGACATAAGGAGCAGTTGGGCACTGCATCACTTTACTAGGTAGTAGTAGAATCAATCCATTTGACGGCATGATGAACCCACTCTTCACCAAGGGACAAGAGTCAGGAATGTTTGGAAGGGGGTCTGGGCAGAGTTTGCAGAGTTCCGTGTAGTGGCGAAGTGCGTTAGGTCGCGCTGTTCACGATGATTTTTACTGCCGGGTGATTGTCCTGTGCGGGAGAATCAGTGCGAATGGCACCACGTGCAGTTCAAGGGGGCGCTATTTTTTTCTGCCGCTCGAATAGATGTTCCTCTTGAGTCGCCTCTTCCTCAAAGTGAACAGAAGGTTTCGCAACGCTAACAGTCGTGAGCATCCGTGACTACATGCATTGAGAATTCTCACTGGGAGGTGGTCTAGCATTAGGTTTTCCTTGTTCACGCTCGCCAACGTTGCACGAGTGAGGAAAACATTTGGAGCTGAATTTTTCAGAACTCTGCGTACTACCTGAAGCACGGAGTGCGAATAACTCTGCAAACAGAGAGGAGTTCACTGCCAGGCCTATTTGGAAGCAGGTAGGGCAGAAGTTGAATATGTTTTATAGTATGCATGTTGTCTCGGGATGTGAGCAGAAACAGAGAGTTTAGAATGAAGCAGGGGTAGAGCTAGGCATGTTAGAGGAAAAGAAGTACTTGAAAAGAGATAATCAAGGATGGAGACAATACGGGAGTGGTACAGGCAGGCTAGAAAAGAAGTTGATGTGGGTTCAGGAATTAAGAACAGAAAGTATAAGTTTTAGTTTAAACATATTTAATGTTGGATGTTAAACAGGGAGCTCTAGAGCCTCAAGGGGAGGATAATGTTTAGCGATGGGGGATGGCTTAGAGTTCGCTGTCAAAACATCATTTAGGTACATTTATTATGTATGGCTAAGGCAAGGAATTTTCAGTGCTCGTTAACTTTGCTTTCTTCCAATTCATGTGAATGTTCCACGAAGCAGAAGGACCAAGGTGATTCTCCCAATGTTTCTCATCGCATGTAGTATGGTAGGTACATGTCTGCGTTGGATAAACTGTTCTCTGGGGGTCGCCACCCCTGTGGAAAAGTAGGTTTGTAATTTTTAAAAAAAGCCATTTAGAAGAGTCCCACTGTTGAATCGCTTCTTAACCTCGTACATGCTCTTAAGTAAAAAAAAAAAAAGAGTTTAAAACAGCTCCAAACAGTCTTGCTTAAGATTACACGTGCTATCTCCAGGACCTGGACTTACGTTGTGCATCCACTAAAGGATTCATAGTAGCATGACTGATTCCAACTGTGTAGTAGTAAACCGAACGCTAGGTATTGGGAGCGAGTGTAGACGTGGTTTGCCTTGAGAAAATATTTTCCTTCAAGAATAATAAAAAAAAAAGGGAATATAATGTGCATTTGTACAACGATCTGACTTTCCTCTATTTAGAGTTGTACAGTGCAGACTACTCCGCGTTGGAATAAATAGCACCAAAAAAAGGAAATGTAAAATAAAGGCTGTTTCCCAGTTAAGACGACTGGATACATGAAAGAAAACAAACCCATACACGGCTAGAGCCCAAGAGAACGTATTATACACCAGACAAAAGCTAAATCATTGTCTCACCTACAATAGATGAGCATTTTTACAAATCAAGGCCTGGGTTCATCGCAACGCAGTAACACAAAGCCGTCACTCTATCTCGCCTGTGCACTGATAAATCTCCGCGCGCCGCTGGAAGCCCAGGTGCTATTGTACATTTTATCATTACCATATACACCACAGCCCATATCTTTGCCTTATAATGAGCGCGATGCCACAATGACAAAGCAGCTTGTAGTGCGCGCATTCAAGTCACTTCGTTTCACTGACAAATTGGAAGCATTGTGTGAATATACAGGCATACACAATGTTTGCGGACTCTGGAGCAACACTAGCATTGCTTGTGTGGAACAAAATACATTAAAATAAAAACATTTTTACAAATCGGTAGAATTGAACGTAAGAGCTCTGTTTAAGAATTCAAAATTGCATTAGGCAGTCTGCTCGCCCAAGTCTAGTCTTTCAGAGCTCGGAGCGTGCATGTTCGGGGGCGTCGTCCATGGTGTGAAAGCCAAAATGGAGCATTCTAGACAGCCAGAGTAGGCAGTAGTAACAACGCCAGCCGAATGCGAGACCTAGAAATATAAATCATATCAGAGTTATCTGTTTTGCTTCTTTGTCTTTGGACTTCTCCTTTTGCCTACTTGGTCTAATTGCTGTGTTTTCGCTAGAAGTAAAACATTGCAGGACTTATCACGAGTTGGGCACATAGCCAAACAAGCATTGGCAATGCCAATAGATCGCGCCTATGCGAGAGCTATTGGTTTTGTCAATGTGTTTTAACCATGTTGTACAGCAGGGTGGCTGCTGTTCTGCATTCCGGAAAGTGAAATTAAAAAAGCATTATGATGCATTCAGCGCTGACCACATCATAGCATTTTTTTCTTTTCTTTCAGCCATACTGCACAGCATGTCTTAACAAAACGTTTGCAGCGCCAATAGCCCTTGCGTAGGAGAGACCTTTTGGCTTTGTTAATGCTTGTTCGCTTAGTTGAGTGTGTGCCTTTAATTAGAAGGGATTTCTCTCTTTCCAACAATAGATGCACAAAAACAGAGGAGGGCAGAATTCAAACGACGCAAAATGAACAGTACGAAAAGGAAACACGTCTACTTAGGAGATCCTATGTTAATTTGGGTTGTATATACCCGTTCCTGAGAGCAGGAAATTCATGCCGCCTACGCAGGATGCTGTTCTTCTTGGCACGTGGGCGCCATGCCATGCTAACACCTTATTGTGTTGGTTCTTCTGATGACATCAATGTCATGGTTAGAATTATTATACTAAAGCCAAAAACTTGCTCTGGGAGGAACCCCGAGTTGCTTTCAGAACAAAATGAAAGAGCCAGGCAAACAACAATATAATCATGGCGCCTTGAAGTAGAATAAACGCCCACGAGTGAGGTTTACAAAGTGACTTTTTTGGAGCTTCCACACATCAAGCGCCAAGCAATGCAACTGCCTGGAACATTCCATAGAACTTAGAACATATATTGAACCTAAGCACAGTAGCACCAATCAAGCTAGACTGTTCACTGCTGTGCACCTAAACTGTACAGAACACTTTATGATATACATTCTACACCATTACTATAGGCCTCTGCCATTGTCTATTAATGGTGATTGCATTTAAGATCAGAGAGCATGGTCTTAGGCTTCAGGCATGTCTGTTCGTTTTTGTGTGCCAATACAGCTGGCTGAAAGGTGCTAGATCACCCTAAAGCCTCCGCGGCTGTGGCTGCTGCCCTCATATAGCCAGGGACTACTTCCTGGCCTTGTGTTTAACCAACATTTATTAAAAATGGACATGAGAGAGGATTTCTTTGGAGGCTGGGGGTTGTACAATCCCCCCACCGTATTTATTAAAACATAAAATCAAATAGAAATTGAAATAAACAATATTTACACATTTTAACGCAGAAAACGTACTTGACATTTGATTACAATTCATATGTACAGATATCAGATGGCTAACCTTAACATACTTCTAATAAAAAGTATTTCCTATCCAAGTCTAATATCTGAATCATAATCATACATTAATGACTTTTCTGCGTATCCTATTTGGGCCTACGGTAAGGTCGCTAACTGGTGTCAGATCCTTATCAATTAGCCACGCCCTCCCGTAGGAGTGCGCATGCGCAGAGGGCCCGTTTTACGAGAGGGTACTTCCCCCCGGTTACCCCCGTACGCTCCATTAACTCCATTATAAAGAGGGACCCTTGCACTCTGCGCCATTTAGTGACGTCATTCTGCCTGTGCGGGGTGGCCAACCAGCCTAAAGAAAGCGTGACTCCCCCCTCCCCTGCACCCATCCAGCCAACCAGATGTACCGCCCCTGGAGTTCTAGGAGAGACACTTGTCCCTCCCCTTGGGCGACCCCATTCAAGAATGGCACCGCCCCCTAAGGACCTTAAATTGACTGCTCACCAACCATGACCTTACCTCCACAGGCCAGCGTAGTCACACGACTATCTACCCCCCCTATGCTCCTACACTGAAAGGTCATGCCCTGCCCTGACACTCCCTAGCCAAGCAATTGTATTTTCCAAAAGGATTTCATTACCTAATCTAGTCAGATGGACCCCGTCTTTTAAGAATCACAGTTCCCCCCTGATACACCCATGCGCTATGTTTTGCAATTGAGGGGACCTGAACAATTTTCTATTTTATTATTGATCCTCTTTACCGAGTGATTCAACAATTTCACAGAATCTCCCCCCCCCTCCATTTGAATCTGGGTATCATCTGGGACCAAACTATGGTGCAGCCCTGGCATGCCTTACCTAAACAGCCTACTTCAGAGATTATATCCTCCATCAAGACCCTTATCCCCAGATTTACCAGATCGTTCCCGCCCAAATGCAAGATAACTATTGTGGGTGGCGGACTGTGTCTATTAAACAGATCTGTATCAAAACCCCTAAACTGATTGAGGCTGAGACCCCCCTTTATCATGAAAAGAAACCTTGAAACCATCCTGCTCAGCTCCCTGTCTGTAACTACCTGCAAGAAAAACAGATTTCATACGCCAGACATAAGAATGACCAATGACGCATACAACATGTGCTCCCTTGTCCTGTGGATGTGGGCGCCGTTGCGAAGAATTTTGCTGGTGATGCGCTGACGGCAGTTTCCCTCCTGCCTGACAGGTTCGAGAAACTGAAATATAAGCAAACAAACAGGACAGGCATCAGTCTACAATTGTCTTGCCACCCTCACAACATGTGCAGCCGCACATAGCGCTTGTAACAATTAGAAGACCATCTTCCAGTTCTTTTCACACTGCTGCTGTGCAACCCTCTAGCTGTTGCCTCTGTGGCAACCCCTATTCGGAATGAATGTGTCCCAAAGTCTTTTGGATCCAAACCAGTCCTGTCAATCACCATGGCCAATACCCTTTTAAATTGGAACCTGGTAAGCAGGGTACCTTCAGCATGCAATAATAATGTCCCCCCCCGCTGCACTATTCCTTTGTCGGAGGAAGGCTTCTAGGTGCATCACTTGGCAGCATGGGTTGTCTTGCGCCCGATGAAGTCCCAACCCTTCACCACGGGCTTCTTGGTCAGTTTTAGATTTTCTAATGGTTATTAGCAATGTGTTGCCCTATATCCTTGCGTGCTCCAGCTGGAGCCCACCTAGCACATCCTGTTTGTTGCGCGCCACCAGTTCCCCACTCTAAATGCCCCATGGAAAGCTAGTGCAAAGGCAGCTCTAAACAGTAATGCCTCTCCTGTTGGACTGCAAATGCCACCCAGGGCAGGTAACAGTGATGCCAGCAGTTCTAAACCGATCGCTTGTCTTGTGTCTGGAGCAGCCCCCTGGAGGCGCCGCCACCCCTTAAGAGCCTTTCTCACAATGAAACTATTTGTGGGGTCCCTGGTGTCCCTGATCTTCGCAAAGAAAGAAACTGCTGCCACATGCCGCCTGGCTGTCGCCACATTACACCCTTCTTTATTCAAAGTGTCTAAATACTGGAAGAATGTCCTTGACTTATGCCAGCTATCCACACAATCTTGCCCCAAAAAAGTGCAGTAAGACCAAAACGCCCCTTCGTAAGCCTTCCTGGTCCTGGGCGCTAGGCTAGCTGCCACGAGGTTCTGTAGCTAGGGGCACCAATCTGCTAGAGTGATTCCGGGAAGTGTGTTCGCGTTGCCTCTGCAGATGGTAGGTGTTCCCTGAATACCTGCATCTTGAAGTGAGAGAGTGCGTCAGCTGCATTATTTAGCACCCCCGGAAAATGTTTAGCCTTAAACTGTATGTTCAGCTTCATACACAACAGCACTATCTCTTACAACAGGCGGAGGATCATTTTACACCGGGCAGCCTGTTGATTGATGCATTCCACCACTGTCATGTTGTCTGACCAGAAAATCACAGATTGGTTACGCAAATGATGAGGCCAAACAGTCAGTGCAACCCAGATGGGAAAGAGTTCCTGGAAACCTATATTGGCTGTCAGACCACTCTCGCCCCACCAAGCCGGCCAATGCTGAGCCACCCATTCATTCCCGAGTATGGCACCAAATCCCACACTGCCCGTAGCGTCAGTCCATAAACCTAACTCTGCTGAAGTAGTTGGGGGATCGGGCCACACTACCCTGCCATTGAAACCCTCCAAATCTGCATGTCCAGGTGAACCTCAGATGACAGTCTTGTGTGATGGTGTTTCTCCTGGAGGCCTGTCATGGCCTGTGAGATGGAACGGGAGAATGGTCGTACCATAGGTATTACCCTTAGTTCAACTGTTCCACTGTCTGTTGTAGCTGATGTAATGTTACTTTATCTTTTGCCAAACATTGCTGGAGTGCTGCTCTAAATTTCAATATTTTTTCTTTATGTAACCTAAAACATCCCTGTACAGAATCCAACTCAATGCGTAAAAATTCTATTGTGGTTGCTGGGCCCACTGTCTTTCCTGGCGCCAAACGGACCCCAAAAGCACGCATGAGCATGCAAAATTCCTGTAACACCCAAGTGCATTCCCGGGAGCCCGCCGACCCCAGAAAGCGAAAGTCATCCAGATAATGCATGACATATTGGTGCTACAACAACAAAAGGAACTTGAGGGTCACGAGAGTTAGGAAGCGGCCACAACAGAGTATCACACAACACTATCACAACTAGTAGTGAGGGACCATCATTTGTAAAGAAGTCCTATCAGCCCACCCATGTGGCGGAGCATCGTCATCTAGGACTTAAATCAGCAGGTTTATCCATGGCCAAACCTTAGTAATAGTGCTTGGTGCCAATAGATCCAAAGCTGAAAAAAGATGTGTCCTCACTAGAAGTGAAACTGATAGGGTGCAGTGCTCAAAGAAAATAAATGTGTATTTAAAATGACGGTCAGGGTAGAAAAATTTCTTTATTGATATCTCCCTGGGCGTCAAGTAAAAAAGTGATGACAGTGTAAAAAAATCACTGTACAGTAAGTGTAGAGAATCAGGCCAACATGTTTCTGCCGTAAAGGTAATATTCTACCGGCATTCTTCAGGGCCAGGCTGGAATGACAGCTACTGCAACATCCACTATTGTTTATTGGTTCAGGTTCAGTCCCGGAGGTACCGACGGACAGAGCGGGGCCTCTTTATCCGAGCCGTTGCCGGGTGAGGTGAGGCCTACTTCCCACACAAAGCTGGGAAAAGATTGCTGTTGAAATGGTTATCCACAAGGATACGGTAGGGTGGCAGATTTAGCCACTGAGTTTTACTTACCTAACCATACAATTTTAAAGTTTTTTTCTTATTATGATTTCACTTAAACAATAGTGGATGTTGCAGTAGCTGTCATTCCAGCCTGGCCCTGAAGAATGCCGGTAGAATATTACCTTTACGGCAGAAACATGTTGGCCTGATTCTCTACACTTACTGTACAGTGATTTTTTTACACTGTCATCACTTTTTTACTTGACGCCCAGGGAGATATCAATAAAGAAATTTTTCTACCCTGACCGTCATTTTAAATACACATTTATTTTCTTTGAGCACTGCACCCTATCAGTTTCACTTCTAGTGAGGACACATCTTTTTTCAGCTTTGGATGTATTGGCACCAAGCACTATTACTAAGGTTTGGCGATGGATAAACCTGCTGATTTAAGTCCTAGATGACGATGCTCCGCCACATGGGTGGGCTGATAGGACTTCTTTACAAATGATGGTCCCTCACTACTAGTTGTGATAGTGTTGTGTGATACTCTGTTGTGGCCGCTTCCTAACTCTCGTGACCCTCAAGTTCCTTTTGTTGTTGTAACGTAGTTCATTAGGGGTATGAACTTGACTGGTCAATAAATATTTTCCCCTGGACCCTTCTCTAATTGTTGTATTCCTAGCTGACATATTGGTGCCCCATTGCCTGTCTCAAAACCCATTCCAAAAATGAACAGAATTTTTCAAAGTAAGCGCAGGAAACAGAACAACCCATGGGCATGCACATATTCATGTAGAATTTGCCCTGAAATGAAAAGCCTAAAAGGTGGTGATCTAAAGGATGGACAGGCAGCAGCCGGAAGGTGGATTCAACATCTGATTTGGCTAGCAAGGCCCCTGGTCTCAGGACCCTTAGCATATCAACTGCCTGGTCAAAAGAGGCGTACTTCACACTACAGATTTCTTCATTGATGGCGTCATTTAATGAATTGCCTCTAGGGGCTGACAGAGTATGAATCAACCCAAACTCCCCTTCCTCTTTCTTTGGGACCACCCCCAGGGGCGAGCAGACAAAGTCGGGCACAGGATGTGATCAAAAGGACCCGCTATTCTACCCAGGCGCAGTTCTTTTGCAATTTTTAGTGCTGCTACCCCCGGGTTGGACCTAACTGACAGCTGATTTCTACATTCCAGTATCCCCGTGTAGTCAACTGCCGGAATCCTAAAGCAATACAAAAAAACCTTCTTGTAACATCCTAGCCATGGCATGGTCTGGGTACCTGTGAGGAAAACGAAATTTTACATGACCAATGTGTCCCCTGTATGTACCCCAACGTTTAGTGTATGTGCATGTCATCCATGCATTTTCCCTCTATGACCTGCAATAATAATGCCTCTGCATTTGCGTCCTACATTGGGATGTCAGCTACCAAGTCTTCCATGAAAGAAACGTTAATTTCGCATTGAGGCCTATGTTGCCCATGTGTTTGCATTGTGCACGTTTAAAATCGAGATGAACCCGTTTTGTGGCTCAGCCTGAGCCAGGACCCGAATTGAATTTTCATGCCTCAAGACACTCTGAAAGCTGCAGTTATGTATCCCTGACCTCTTGCATACTTCCTGCCAAGCCGAGAAGGGCCCAGCCCGGGGTGCCAAGACAGTATTTTGCAAACAGTTATCTGCCTGCTCCACAGAATCACATTCCTGCCTAGTGAAGAAGGTAAACAGAACCTGTCTGCAGAGATAGGGACTAGCCTTTCTGTCTCCGTTTAAGTGATTTACAGAGCTCGCATCCATAGAAAGCCCATGGCCCCCACACAATGCACGAAGAAATATATGCCCACACTGGCTCTTGGTGATGAGCATCCTTTGCTTGAGCGACCTTTACTTCAGATAATACATCCCCGGAATAAGATATCAGATAATACCAGACGTGCAGGTCGTCCTGACACTGAAGGCCTCTCTACTAGATCGAAAGTCAGCACCCCCCAGCTTCTCCCAGTTACACGTCAATTGCACGTCATGACCAAGTTGCGCACACAAGTAGGGCAAAGGTTCCAGCTTGCCATGTGACCCCCTCCATGTATCCACCCACGTATGACTATCACCTATGACTCCTCAAGTGAACGCCTACATGAACGCCCTCTTGCACGCCCACATGCTCTTATCTCTCTCTTTCTCTTGCTCTGCCTGGAGCGCTCCTCCTCTATCTATGCAATTTGATGTATAAATATTGTACTCTGTGAATAAAGTTTAGAAGACCCTTCCTGAACCTTAGTGGTGATGGAACCCGATTCTCCCTTAACTCGAGTTACTGAAATAAAGCCCTTTTGAATCGGACACCACGGACTCGGCCTCTCATTTTATGCATGACCCTTTGTTTAAGTATAGAAATTATGACAGGGTAATATTTAATTTACCACATAAATCTGGCGCCCGAATAGGCACAAATCCCCTTCCCCACGCGCCGGCGATGTAGGTCCAGCCCTTGCCCCCTTCTACAGCCGTGACGGACTTCAAAGTGTACATGCCAGCGGGACTTCCTGCTTACTCCCTCAGGCCCATGGAGGAGACGGACTGCGACCAGGCATCCACACGAGGCGGTGAGGATCGCGGATCATCCCAACCAGAGCCCAAGCCGTGAGAGAGCAAGGTCCGAGGTTTCCAGAGGCCCACCTGTTCCGAGGCGCATGCGCAGTATCAAGTTCCCGCAGTATCAAGTTTCCGAGGCCTTCAAGTTCTGCTTCCCGGTGAGTACCGCTATTGGGAACGCATAAAGTTCAAGACGGGTTCATTTATTTGAGCTCGGTAAAGACGTGTCCGTTCACACAGACACGGTAAAGACGGGTCCATTTCGGTGGGCACGGTAAAGACGTGTCTCTTTACGAGACCGGTATGGTTGTACTGTATTCCAGTGCATAAAGTTAACTGTTTTCAAGTTCATGTTTTTACTCTATGTATTTAGTTAAAATGTATTTGTTTAGTGTTTTAGTGTTGTAGTGTGAATGGTTGTTTCAGTCAGTCGATTTTAGTGTGTATTGTGTTTTCATTGTGTTGGTTTCAACATGCCACTGTTTTCGAAATTACGTCAGATAGGGACCAGGAAAGGTATCTTAGAAGAGTCAGTTCCCGTCCCGCCTAGAGACACACCTGGTCATTACATGTATAATAAGCACGGGCTAGATGCCATATTGTTTTTAGACTTATGGGTAGATTACACGAAGGATTTAGAGGAGAAGTATAGATGGCCTGCGTCAGGAACGTGGGATTCTGAATGTATTATGAGAGTTGAGGAAGCGTTATGGAAAAGAAAAGCAAGACCCTCACAGAAAGATGCCATCGAGTTATGGCGCACAGAAGCGCATAGGAGAGCAGAGAAAGAATTCCACCAAGCAGAGAGAAGTAAACAAGCAGCGGAAAAAGCCAAAGAAAAAGAACTGCGGGAGGAGGACGAACGGGTCAAGGCAGAACAGGCTGATACAGAAAGAAATGCCATCGTTGCAGGTATTTATCCCGTCCTCTCAGAAGAACTAGCTAGAGTGACCCCCTCAGAAACACCCCGTAGGTCACGTACGCCACCACCTGTACCCTTTAGAGTATGTAGAAAGAAGCCGACAGCCTCAGAGGCTTTTATTTCCTCCTATCTAGAAGAGCCCGCACCGGACTACGTAAATGCAGATTTCCCTCCGCCCCCATCAGCGGCTCAGCTCTTACAGCTCCAGCAGATCGTGAAGGACGACGTAGGGCCAGGGGCGGTAGGGGGAGGGGGGCCACCGCCAACGCCACGAACGCCACAAACGCCACGAACGCCATTTAAGTTTTCTGTAGATGTAGTAATTCCACGTTGTATATACGATCCAGTACCAGGAAAGGGTTCAATGCTCGTGATTTCACTGAGATTAAGACAAGCCGTCGACTATTTGGTCACATTACCAGACATGAAGGAACACCTAGATAAAATATACCGTTTCATTAGAACGGGGGAGGGACTCGAGTGTATAGAACAGGCCATGGAACACAGAAAGGTAGGGGTTAAGAACTACATTCTCCGTTTTATGATTAACTGCCTGATCAGGGAACAAGACCAAGGAGAAGGGGATGTAGAGCATGGTTTGATAGAATGGAGCGACAACATAGATGCCGGTCGGCATGATAAACAGGGACAGACAGTATGTACAAGAAAATACGAAAAGAAATATTAGCAATACACAGAGTATGGTCTGACGAGAAGAGTGAGTCATCAACGGAAGAGTTAGAAGTGGAAAACGAAGCAAAGGACAAAATGAATTATGTAGGCAAAGCACGACAGTTTGACAGACCCAAGTGCCTTGATTACCGCAAACAGGGACAGGCTATAAAAGAAAGATATTCTCTTGAAAATCTATTCCAAGCTACCGAAAAAGCACTGAAATGACGGATAGAGAGCGAGCGATCTCACACCCCACACGAAATGGAGTTGGCCCGGTCAGCCACCCAGTGGGTGTCCAATTCCAACATATATAGCAATGATATAGTGGCCCAGACTTTCTTAAGCCTTCCACCGAACGAACAGCGTTTGGCTGGTATTTACATGGTTCAACATTTAATAACGTTTTATGAGAGTCAATATTCCGATCCCGGTCCATTGTATAAATTACTGGACGACATACTTCTAGAAAGATGGACAGGCCTGGGTACTGATTTAATTAATGTCATTCTGGATCAACGACATAAGTACTTGAATTCTCTGACCACATGCATGCTTCCCGCCCCACACCACGACAGAAAGCACCTATACATAGACAGACAGAACCCCCTACGAGAAGTACATCCCGTCAAAGGTACAAACAATAAGCTTCAACGGGTGTATGTTTACACCCCATTGTCGAAATTAGAAATACTGGAAATGAAAAAGATGCTGCCCTGCCATGATAAAGACCCGGGGGGGTTTCACCGAGAATTAAAAGACATTCTCCGCATCGGAGATTACACGTACGCTGACATTCTGAAATTATTGAAAGTACTGTTGCCTGCAGGTATTTATGAAAAGCTTAAGGAAAAAGACTGGGAGGTGGGAGAGAAAAAGTTAAGTTGGACGGAATTAGAAACAGAGGATAAAGCCAGGCTTCCGGGGGTTGGTCATTGGTGACAAAGCTAAAGAACTACCTGAACTCCTAATACAGGTTTTGCCGAGATTATTGATTACGAAAAAGGAAGATTGGGATGCTATTTCAGCCTGTAAACAGAAACAAGACGAGGACACAAGTGACTTCTATTCCAGATTCGAGAAATGCTTTTCTATTAATAATGGCCTTAAGCCCGGTAGTGAATCATACCCTCATCTTTTCGTGAGCAAATTAGTAGAGAATTCTTTACCCCAGATCAAGAATAGAGTACTGAAGGTTGAAAGTACTTGGCAAGCAAACAGCCCTTCGCAAATGCTACAAATGTTACAATATCACCAGAATAGGATTAGAGAAGAACAGGATCAGGAAAAGAGACGTATGAAAGAGACAAAAATGAAGGTGCTGGTTGCCCAAACGGTACCGGCAAACACGAACAAAAATGGCATGACACCTGTTAAAGGGAACTGTAATTATTGCAAACAACCAGGTCACTTTGTAAAAGATTGTGCTGTCCTGAAACACAATATAGCTACAGGCAAGACAAAAGAACGACCGCATCCTCCTAGGCAGAATAGTACCCCACAGAATGCACAACAGACAGTAGCGAATTTTCCACCCCCACCACCGCCTGTTCATGCCACACAACAAATGTTACAGTACACGCAGTCAGACTATCCAGAATACCAACAGTTCTCATGAAACAGCCTTGAGAGGGAAGTTGGCTTGCCCCTTATTGAGGTTCCTGTAGATCAAGAGGGTCCCTATGTACATAGTCGTGTATTGGGACAAGACAGAAAGTTTCTGATTGACACAGGGGCGAGCAGAACTACCATCAGCCATGACGAGGTTCCAGGGGCACCCCTCTCGGGCTCACAGAATGTTTCCCTGGAATCTTCAGGAAAGCCTATTGCTAATGAAGTATCGAAACCAGTCTCCCTAGGGGTTGGTCCATTGTCACGTACCACAGACTTGCTACTTACTAAATCATGTCCAGAAAACTTACTTGGTATAAAGACATTGAAAGAACTAGGAGCAGTTATTTGTTGTTCTCCGGAAGGAGTGCGACTGTTCTTACGAGATTTTAAGGGACATTATGTGTTGAAAGATTTTGACCACAGACTCCAGAATGTACCACAGCACCTATGGGCACAAGGTCCGACTGACGTAGGTTACATGAACATTACACCACACCGTGTCACTCTCAAAGCAGGAGTAGTACTACCACGTATACGACAATACAAGTTACCACCTGATGCCGTAGTGGCCTTATTGAAAATTATTGACGAACTCATTGCACATGGGGTGGTAGTGGAAACTGACTCGAATGTATGTAACTCACCTGTCATTCCTATTCTTAAACGATCAGACCCTAATGCACCACCAGTTTACAGACTAGTTGTTGACCTTCGAGAATTGAATAAATGTGTAGTCCCTCAATACCCAGTGGTCCCAGACATTTCTTCATTATTGACTGCTATTGATTCTGAGGCAATGTTCTTTACAGTCATTGACTTGAAAAATGCCTTTTTCAGCGTTCCAATTCATCCAGATAGCCAGTATCTTTTCGGATTCAGTCTAAATGGACGCAGCTTTAAATTTACGAGAGCTCCCCAAGGTTTTACAGAGAGTCCTAGCATTTACAGTCAGGCATTAAAAAGACAGCTGGACAGTATTAATATGCCTACCGACACAGCACTGCTCCAGTACGTAGACGACATCCTAATTACTGCACGATCAGAACCAGACTGCGAAAATGCATCACTGACGGTTTTACACTTTCTGGCAGACAAGGGACACAAAGTGTCCCCTTCGAAGTTGCAATTCTGGGCACAGCAAGTGGTGTACCTTGGACACTTGCTGTCCAAGAGGGGTAGACAGCTGACACAAGAACGCATTCAGTTAATTGCTAACCTTTCACAGCCCAAGACACAAAAGGAAGTACGGGCCTTCATTGGCCTCACTTCATACTGTAGGCAGTGGATTCCCCAGTATGCCTATCTAGCCAAACCACTCATACAGTTGACAACACAGGAGGCAGCGTCTTCGACTGTCCTCCCTTGGACACAAGAACATACCATGACATTTGAGGAATTAAAAAGAGCCTTATGTCAAGCGCCAGTTTTAGCGACTCCTTGCTACAGCAAACCCTTTACGCTTTTCGTAACTGAACGAGATGGAACAGCATTATCTGTCCTCACGCAAGATCAAGCAGGAAAACACAAGCCTTGTGCTTATTTTTCTAGTACACTGGATCCAGTGGCCCAGGCTCTGCCTGCGTGCCTGAAATCAGTTGCAGCAACAGCCCTAGCCATAAGACAAAGCGACTCCATAGTGTTGGGACACCCCCTGACAGTACAGGTACCACACGCAGTGGAAGTTCTCTTGAACAGGACACAGACACAACACTTGACTGTGGCGAGACTGACAGGATATGAACTGACGTTATTTCAAGAAACGTGTTATCCTGGTGCACTCAAAATTAACCTTTTCGAAGTCAAAAGTATAAAGATTTAAGATAGCGCTGCTCAGGCCACAAGGCGTCCTGCCCTTGTCTTCAAGTAACTCAAAACATAGAGTAGGAGGGGAACTCCCTTCTACAACTGAACGCGCTGTTTTACAATAGAACTCGAAAGATTCTTTTCAGTCTTTCACTTATTTTCAACACATCAATTTTACATGTGTAATAAATTATGTAAATGATCAAAAGTTCCTCAAAGAACCTCAAAGAAACAATCTCACATCTAAAGAATGGAATACGTTAAAAAATTTAACCTACAACAAACAACTGACATTTCAAAAGGCAGACAAGGGAGGTGCCCTTGTAGTCATGGACACCGATTTCTATACTAAAAAAGTGAATGACCATGTGAACAACACAGATATTTACCTTCCACTAGAATCGGACCCTACAAAAGAATACCAATCAATCCTCAAAAAGATTATCAATGATGCCCATGAAAACAACTGGATCAATGAAAAAACTAAACAGTTTCTGGAAACTAAATACCCGAGAAGACCAAAGTTGTATATGGCACCGAAGATACACAAAAACCTGACTAACCCGCCATTTAGACCCATTGTCTCTGCGTGTGGGTCTATCTCTGAGCCCATAGGAAAATTCATTGATAGGTTTTTACAGCCTATTGTACAAAACGCAGTCACGTACATCAAGGATACGACAGCCTTCTTGAACATGTTGAACAAGCTTGTGCTAAAAACTGATGAAACATATCTGCTATGCACTATAGATGTTACCGCCCTATACACCTCTATCCCCCACAACGAGGGTATAGAAGCATTGGAATGGAGTCTTGTGAAAAGCAATATACAGGAAGAACAAAAACTGCTCATCATACAACTCATGCAATTTGCATTATTCTGTAGTTACTTCGAATGGAATGGAAAATATTATAACCAAAGCAGTGGAACATCAATGGGATTTGGGGGGGCCCCCTCATATGCGAATATCTTTATGAGTAAATTCGAAACAGAACACATTCTAGAGAATCCATCCTGGACAAACCACTTGATCATGTACAAAAGGTACATAGATGACCTATTCATAATATGGAGAGGAACCAAAGGAGACTTGGAAAATAACATCATTGCCTTAAATGCCTGCAACGAAAGGATAAAATTCACTCATAGTATAGATGAGCATAATATAGCATTTTTAGATGTGAAAGTATCCATAATGAAGAATGTTATCACTACTAATGTCCACATTAAGAAAACAGACAAGAACTCTGCATTATTGTTCCACAGTTTTCATCCCATGACACTGAAAAAGCACTTGCCTACGTCGCAATTCATAAGGATTAAAAGAATTACGTCCAATGAAACAGAGTTGCAACAAAACTTTCAGGAACAAATAAAAAAATACCAAACTAGAGGATATCCTAATGATGTACTGCAAACATCGGTAAACAAAGTGGTTAAACAATCTCGAGCCAGTATGTTGAAAGAAGTGGAAAAAACAAAAGAAACCAAAACAGTGTGCGTATTGAAATTTTCTACAGATGCAACTAAAATCAAAAGAATAGTGAATAAACACTGGGGCCTCATTCAACGAGAACCTGATCTAATAGGCCTGTATCAAGATAACATAACCTTCGCTTTTCAAAGATCTAAGAACATCAAAGAAATGTTGAACACACCCAAGAAACCAACTATAACCTACCGAGGCATGCAAAAATGTCAAAATTGCACCCACTGTGGCAATGTAATTATGGGAAACCAATTCACTCACCCTACCAAAGGATATCCTATAGAACTGAAACACAATAGTACATGTGACACGATGAATTGTGTGTATGCCATAAAATGCCCATGTGGAAAAACCTATGTAGGACAGACGGAAAGAAAAGTGAAAAAACGCATAACTGAACATAAAAGCAATATTAGATTAATGAATCCAAAATCCACAGTGGCAAGTCACTGGCTTGAAGCATGCCATCAAATTTCCCAACTAAAATTTATGGTCTTAGAGAAAATCCTACCACGTGACGACATGGACCCTAATAAGCAAAGACTCAGAAGTGAATATTTTTGGATCAAAAAACTTAATTCAAGCCACCCCATCGGGCTTAATGACAGAATTGAACATTCATGTTTTTTATAAACATTCATAATATGGGTTTGTACCATACCTAAACCCTTGATGTGTTCTTTAAAGTGTGTTAGACCTTTTTTGCTTATGAATATATCGTTTTTAACTCATTTCAAATTGGCACACTAATTGTACATATATTTACAGTTACTTCTATGTAATGGCCTCTATTTTTGTTAATTTTATAGACATAGCTCCCACCGGTATTACTTTTGTATTAGTTTTGTTTTGCTAGCGCGTAAATATTCCCAACACTTCCTTGAAGCTGATACGGAACTAGTCACATGATGAGGGCTCCGTCGCCGTGATTGGAAGGCTTTCCGATCACGTGCTCGGTATTAACATTTGAATTGTTTAGTGCTGGCGCGAAACGCAGAAACGCCGATCGTAGGCACCAGACCGGACGGTCTTTTGTAAGTACAGACGTATGGAGAATGTATCAGTGCTTTGAATGCTATCTAACAGTATGGCATTAGGAAGTTAAGTAGCTTATTACATTTACGCTGATTTTTGTGGTGAATAACCTAGAATTAGCATCTTAGCTAAGATGTGTCATTATGTTTACGAGTATGTACGCTATTATTATTGCAAATGTAGATCAACATGTGCCCTTACTTTTGTGTTTATTTAGCACAGTGAATTAACAGGTCCTGTTTCTTTTCTATTCATAGTCCCCTGATGAAGGGTCTATTGGACAGACCCGAAATGCATTGGGTTTGCTAAAATGAATGTCTAACTGGAAATAACGAAAATGCTTAAGATGGAATAATAAAAGCATTATACTGAACAGATGAACTTTTGATCATTTACATAATTTATTACACATGTAAAATTGATGTGTTGAAAATAAGTGAAAGACTGAAAAGAATCTTTCGAGTTCTATTGTAAAACAGCGCGTTCAGTTGTAGAAGGGAGTTCCCCTCCTACTCTATGTTTTGAGTTACTTGAAGACAAGGGCAGGACGCCTTGTGGCCTGAGCAGCGCTATCTTAAATCTTTATACTTTTGACTTCGAAAAGGTTAATTTTGAGTGCACCAGGATAACACGTTTCTAGTTATTACCTGCAGCCCTACCGAACCGTGGTAGCACCTACAAACATACAAACATGCAATTAGACGACATTGCACTGACCACCACCAACAAAGCAGAAACTTTAGCGTTTACCGCTGAAGCAGCAAAAGAAATTTATGATTTGATTCAGGAGACCAGGCAATTCACTTCACAGAAAACCACTACGGCACAGCTAATACGCCAATTTGAATACTTGAGTAAAAAGGAAATAAATCAGAGGATGCATGCCACCACACTCATCCATTACCATAGAAACCAAAGAATACCCAGGGGCCTAAGGATTGCCCTCAAGCCCATGTTGTGCAAAAATAGTAAAAAATTTATTGAACGTTGGTATCAGATTTTAAACAAATGTTCGTTGGATTTGATTCTGCTCATAGTGGAAGAACTGTCTAAAGCATTAATGGAAATCGAAGAAGAAATTAAAACACTAAAAGCACAAATCAGTACAATTGAAGACATGGAAAAAACGTTAGAAGATGTGAATAATAAACTAGATAAGTATGCTAAAGAAGTGAATGAAAGAAAGATCCGTAAATACCGCAGAGACACTCTGGATTATAAACTAGATGAGGTTTATACTTGGGCCGATATCTACAATCAAAAAAAATGGCAATCCCAGCAGCAACAACCAAAAAAAACCACTACAACATCCTCTCAAGAGAGTATAGTATCAGACTCAGATATCGCATCTACAAGGAGACCTTTAACAAAAACCATAAACCTTACAGGAGAAAAACCTTCTACAAGCAATGTCACTCCTCAAGTGAGTTTTTTAGAGATCAGCCCTGCGGCAAACGCTCCACCGACCAGTACAAACCAACAAGACGAGGAAACGGCAAAAAGCATAGCAGAAAGAACAAGGAGCCAGAAAGAGAAAACGAAAAACAACTGATAGTGAACATTTCATCCAAACAACTCACACAAGCGGAAACTGATCTACTAAATAAAGGGATGACATTTGTACCTACATACCGCTCTAATGCAGCTGAAACAGACATAGCACTGTTTAAATTTTTCAGATCACTCAAATTAAGATATTTCTTTAAAGATTCGATAGATACTCAAGTTGAAACTAATTGGGAAAAAGAATTTCGCCCCAAGAGTACATTTTGTGCCCCATTCACTCACAAAACAATTGAAGCCTTCGAAAGATCAGTTCTCACAGAGGTACAACAAATAACCTACAGTAAACCTCAAAGAAACAATCTCACATCTAAAGAATGGAATACGTTAAAAAATTTAACCTACAACAAACAACTGACATTTCAAAAGGCAGACAAGGGAGGTGCCCTTGTAGTCATGGACACCGATTTCTATACTAAAAAAGTGAATGACCATGTGAACAACACAGATATTTACCTTCCACTAGAATCGGACCCTACCAAAGAATACCAATCAATCCTCAAAAAGATTATCAATGATGCCCATGAAAACAACTGGATCAATGAAAAAACTAAACAGTTTCTGGAAACTAAATACCCGAGAAGACCAAAGTTGTATATGACACCGAAGATACACAAAAACCTGACTAACCCGCCATTTAGACCCATTGTCTCTGCGTGTGGGTCTATCTCTGAGCCCATAGGAAAATTCATTGATAGGTTTTTACAGCCTATTGTACAAAACGCAGTCACGTACATCAAGGATACGACAGCCTTCTTGAACATGTTGAACAAGCTTGTGCTAAAAACTGATGAAACATATCTGCTATGCACTATAGATGTTACCGCCCTATACACCTCTATCCCCCACAACGAGGGTATAGAAGCATTGGAATGGAGTCTTGTGAAAAGCAATATACAGGAAGAACAAAAACTGCTCATCATACAACTCATGCAATTTGCATTATTCTGTAGTTACTTCGAATGGAATGGAAAATATTATAACCAAAGCAGTGGAACATCAATGGGATTTGGGGGGGCCCCCTCATATGCGAATATCTTTATGAGTAAATTCGAAACAGAACACATTCTAGAGAATCCATCCTGGACAAACCACTTGATCATGTACAAAAGGTACATAGATGACCTATTCATAATATGGAGAGGAACCAAAGGAGACTTGGAAAATAACATCATTGCCTTAAATGCCTGCAACGAAAGGATAAAATTCACTCATAGTATAGATGAGCATAATATAGCATTTTTAGATGTGAAAGTATCCATAATGAAGAATGTTATCACTACTAATGTCCACATTAAGAAAACAGACAAGAACTCTGCATTATTGTTCCACAGTTTTCATCCCATGACACTGAAAAAGCACTTGCCTACGTCGCAATTCATAAGGATTAAAAGAATTACGTCCAATGAAACAGAGTTGCAACAAAACTTTCAGGAACAAATAAAAAAATACCAAACTAGAGGATATCCTAATGATGTACTGCAAACATCGGTAAACAAAGTGGTTAAACAATCTCGAGCCAGTATGTTGAAAGAAGTGGAAAAAACAAAAGAAACCAAAACAGTGTGCGTATTGAAATTTTCTACAGATGCAACTAAAATCAAAAGAATAGTGAATAAACACTGGGGCCTCATTCAACGAGAACCTGATCTAATAGGCCTGTATCAAGATAACATAACCTTCGCTTTTCAAAGATCTAAGAACATCAAAGAAATGTTGAACACACCCAAGAAACCAACTATAACCTACCGAGGCATGCAAAAATGTCAAAATTGCACCCACTGTGGCAATGTAATTATGGGAAACCAATTCACTCACCCTACCAAAGGATATCCTATAGAACTGAAACACAATAGTACATGTGACACGATGAATTGTGTGTATGCCATAAAATGCCCATGTGGAAAAACCTATGTAGGACAGACGGAAAGAAAAGTGAAAAAACGCATAACTGAACATAAAAGCAATATTAGATTAATGAATCCAAAATCCACAGTGGCAAGTCACTGGCTTGAAGCATGCCATCAAATTTCCCAACTAAAATTTATGGTCTTAGAGAAAATCCTACCACGTGACGACATGGACCCTAATAAGCAAAGACTCAGAAGTGAATATTTTTGGATCAAAAAACTTAATTCAAGCCACCCCATCGGGCTTAATGACAGAATTGAACATTCATGTTTTTTATAAACATTCATAATATGGGTTTGTACCATACCTAAACCCTTGATGTGTTCTTTAAAGTGTGTTAGACCTTTTTTGCTTATGAATATATCGTTTTTAACTCATTTCAAATTGGCACACTAATTGTACATATATTTACAGTTACTTCTATGTAATGGCCTCTATTTTTGTTAATTTTATAGACATAGCTCCCACCGGTATTACTTTTGTATTAGTTTTGTTTTGCTAGCGCGTAAATATTCCCAACACTTCCTTGAAGCTGATACGGAACTAGTCACATGATGAGGGCTCCGTCGCCGTGATTGGAAGGCTTTCCGATCACGTGCTCGGTATTAACATTTGAATTGTTTAGTGCTGGCGCGAAACGCAGAAACGCCGATCGTAGGCACCAGACCGGACGGTCTTTTGTAAGTACAGACGTATGGAGAATGTATCAGTGCTTTGAATGCTATCTAACAGTATGGCATTAGGAAGTTAAGTAGCTTATTACATTTACGCTGATTTTTGTGGTGAATAACCTAGAATTAGCATCTTAGCTAAGATGTGTCATTATGTTTACGAGTATGTACGCTATTATTATTGCAAATGTAGATCAACATGTGCCCTTACTTTTGTGTTTATTTAGCACAGTGAATTAACAGGTCCTGTTTCTTTTCTATTCATAGTCCCCTGATGAAGGGTCTATTGGACAGACCCGAAATGCATTGGGTTTGCTATAATGAATGTCTAACTGGAAATAACGAAAATGCTTAAGATGGAATAATAAAAGCATTATACTGAACAGATGAACTTTTGATCATTTACATAATTTATTACACATGTAAAATTGATGTGTTGAAAATAAGTGAAAGACTGAAAAGAATCTTTCGAGTTCTATTGTAAAACAGCGCGTTCAGTTGTAGAAGGGAGTTCCCCTCCTACTCTATGTTTTGACTGACGTTATTTCAGCCACACATAGAGATCAGACGATGTAATATTCTGAACCCTGCTACACTTTTGCCCTCAAGTACAGTAGACACCGCACCACATGACTGTGTGGAAATAATGAATACAGTGACGAAACCAAGACAAGACCTGACAGATATTGCACTGCCAGACCCTGACCTGACACTCTATGTAGATGGATCATGCATGAGAACAAGCACAGGAGAGTTAGTGGCAGCATATGCCGTGACCACTGCTACAGAAGTCATAGAGACACAGAGAATAGACACACTGTCAGCACAAGCAGCAGAGCTCATCGCTCTGACACAAGCCTGCATAAGAGCTAAGAACTTGAAAGTGAACATTTATACAGATTCACAGTATGCATTCGGCGTTGTTCATGATTTCGTAGTGTTATGGAGGGAGAGAGGTTTCTTGACCTCTCATGGTGCCAAAATTCAGCACGGTCCGCTTATTCAGGCTCTGTTAGAAGCAATACATTTACCTGCAGCCATAGCAATCCTGAAATGCAAAGCACATACCAAAGTTACAGACACCATTTCCCAGGGTAACGACCTGGCAGACCGAACTGCTAAACTTACAGCTCAGACACCAACAGACACGACAAAGACAGAGGTACCATTACTGACAAAAAGCATGACAGTCTGGGATCCTTCTCAAGATGTACTTGACATACAGACACATGCCACTCCAGATGAAATAAAGAAATGGACTGAACAAGGAGGGGTCCAGACTGACCAAGGTTGGATGACAAAGGGCAAAGCTACATGGTTTCTTCCAGATTCCATGGTAAAAGTTATCATAAACACAGCACATAGTCCAGCACACTTGGGAGAAAAGGCAATGCTAGACAGCTTACAGAATATCTGGTTTAACAAGCACCTGCGTGCAGCAGCGAAACAGAAAGTACGTACGTGTATGATCTGTTGCCAGTTCAATCCAGGTGAAGGCATTCCGGTGGAACAAGGCGGAACAAGGCGGATTTCATCCTCCTGACCATCCTTTTGAGGTCCTCCAGATGGATTATATCCAAATGGACAGATGTAGAGGTTACAAGTATGTCCTGGTAGTTGTGTGTGCAATATCTAGATGGACAGAAGCGTATCCAGTCCCAGATTACACTTCTGTGACAACCGCCAGGCAATTGGTGCGTGAATTCTTCCCCAGATATGGATTGCCCTGTGTCGTGTACTCAGATAATGGTCAGCCTTTTTCTTCTGAATTAATGAAACAAGTGTCCCTTCTGTTAGGATATCAATGGAAGTTTCATTGTGTACGACACCCTGAGGCAGCCGGACTTGTCGAACGCCATAATCAGACAATTAAGACGAAACTAGCAAAGATCTGTGCAGAAAAAGGCGTGGATTGGATGGTTGCCCTCTTTTACATGCGTATGGTAGCCCATTCCAGAACAGGCCTATCTCCTTATGAAGTGGTTTTCGGTAGACCACCGAATATGTGGGGTATGCCTATGCCTAAGAAAATAACTGATGTTGACAGTAACATGCTGACAGATTACCTGGCTTCCTTGATGTCTGCACTACTCTCTTGTCGTTCACAGGTTGCCGCCGCCTTCCCTGACAACACCCAGGTCAAGGAGCATGCCATAGTCCCTGGTGATTTCGTTTTCGTGCGGAATTTTGATCGATCAAGCCCCCTTGAGCCACGCTGGAAGACACCGAAATTAGTATTACTCACCACGAGGACAGCCATCAAGGTCGAAGGAAGAAAAGGATGGCTTCATGCCCACCATTGTAAAAAGTACTTTGGAGATTCTGGAACTTTGGTAAAGACCAATGACATTACAGACTTTGAGCCCCCTTTGCTAGAAAAGACTCCACAGCAAGAATATAGGTCCAAGTTACGATCTAGAAAGTCAGACAGCGTTTAATTGTTTAAGTCCACTAGGTGGTGAATCGGTTAGACAGGTTTTCTGACATGTATAGGATCGCGGACCAGAATAGTAAAAAGAGCAAAATGAAAGAAAAATACTGCAAGATATTACGCAGTAGATGTATAGTAACTCTGATTTTTATGTCTCTTCTGTGCATCACTATAATATGTATCAGCTTAATACTACATTTTTTCTTTCCTCCTATTGCCTCACATATACACTCTTTCATTAATGACACCGCAGAGCACACATTTAGTGATCTGCCACCCCATGAACTGTCATATCGACTAGCCCTGTGCAACAATACTTTTATTCGAATGTTGCACCGTTCTCATCAGGCCAGCAATGCAACAGATTGCTGGGTATGTGGCCGACTCCCACCTTATCAGAAAACGAAGGGAGTCCTGCCCCTCTTCCCTTTTCCGTTCTCGCACAATGGTTCGTGCGGAGCATGGTCTGCCTTAATAACATCAATAGACAGAAAGTCCACAGTTTACCAGGGTGACTGGATATGGGGAAACTTGAATAAAGTAATGAATGAGGCATGTTTTCCAGACGAAGACGGACTCCCCCAAAGGAAGGGAACCGATCTAGAAAATGAAGAGTACGAGCAAGGAAATGCTTCCCTCAGTTTTATGATACTGAATGTCCAGCCGAAGCAAAATGTAGGTCCAACGTTTATTACAGTCCTACCAGCAAAAGGTGATCTGTGCGTTAGAAAGAAAGGATCAGTACATATGGGACACAGTGAATGTAATACTGTAGTCAAGTTTACTGATAAAGGAAAGTCTTCTTTCAAAGCATCTCGCCATTCCTATTTCATTTGCGGTCAGACAGCCTATGCACATCTGCCCTTAGACTGGGGTGGAACATGTTATATAGCGTTCCTGCTGCCACCCGTCTTTCTAGCCCCATCCCATTATCATCGAGATTCACGACTAGAGCTTGTTAGACACCGGAGAGAGACCGATTCCTCCGTGATTGATCAGACTGAGACAGCTTGGGAGCAATATACAGATTTCAATAGAGGATTCTTTTTCTTCATAGGTTCCGTCCAAAACAATAAACTCATACGCAGGTTAACAAGAACTCTAGAAGCAGTAGTAAATGAGACTGCATCTGCCCTGGCTAACTTGACCCAGGAGCAGTCTGCCATGAGACTTGTTGTTCTTCAGAACCGTCTTGTTCTTGACGTCATCCTGGCAGATAGGGGCGGGGCTTGTAGAGTGATCGGCTCCAGTTGCTGCGTTTTCATTCCAGATAACGTGCCATCTGTGTACGCAGCAATAACAAGACTCCACAAGATTGCTCATGATATACACCAAAACCCAGGCACATGGACTTGGTCCGGTTGGCTCTGGGGTGTAATATCGGCATGGGGATGGAAAGTGTTGTCGTTCCTAGGAATGATACTGCTTATGGTATTCGGCTGCTGTCTCTGTCTGCAGTGTGCCCCGGCGATTTGCGGCCTGTGTGCCACTGCCTGTGTACCACATCCACGTATACAAAAGATCAAAGATGAACAAATGATGCTGTATGATCAAATATACGGTCTCATGAATATAGATGTGTCCTGAAGGGTACAGTAGGGGACAAGGAGGGAATGAGGAAAATGAAATTTTACATGACCAATGTGTCCCTTGTATGTACCCCAACGTTTAGTGTATGTGCATGTCATCCATGCATTTTCCCTCTATGACATGCAATAATAATGCCTCTGCATTTGCGTCCTACATTGGGATGTCAGTTACCAAGTCTTCCATGAAAGAAACGTTAATTTCGCATTGAGGCCTATGTTGCCCATGTGTTTGCATTGTGCACATTTAAAATCGAGATGAACCCATTTTGTGGCTCAGCCTGAGCCAGGACCCGAATTGAATTTTCATGCCTCAAGACACTCTGAAAGCTGCAGCTATGTATCCCTGACCTCTTGCATACTTCCTGCCAAGCCGAGAAGGGCCCAGCCCGGGGTGCCAAGACAGTATTTTGCAAACAGTTATCTGCCTGCTCCACAGAATCACATTCCTGCCTAGTGAAGAAGGTAAACAGAACCCGTCTGCAGAGATAGGGCCTAGCCTTTCTGTCTCCGTTTAAGTGATTTACAGAGCTAGCATCCATAGAAAGCCCACGGCCCCCACGCAATGCACAAAGAAATATATGCCCACACTGGCTCTTGGTGATGAGCATCCTTTGCTTGAGCGACCTTTACTTCAGATAATACATCCCCGGAATAAGATATCAGATAATACCAGACGTGCAGGTCGTCCTGACACTGAAGGCCTCTCTACTAGATCGAAAGTCAGCTCCCCCCAGCTTCCCCCAGTTACACGTCAATTGCACGTCATGACCAAGTTGCGCACACAAGTAGGGCAAAGGTTCCAGCTTGCCATGTGACCCCCTCAATGTATCCACCACCTATGACTATCACCTATGACTCCTCAAGTGAACGCTTACATGTACGCCCTCTTGCACGCCCACATGCTCTTATCTCTCTCTTTCTTTTGCTCTGCCTGGAGCGCTCCTCCTCTATCTATGCAATTTGATGTATAAATATTGTACTCTGTGAATAAAGTTTAGAAGACCCTTCCTGAACCTTAGTGGTGATGGAACCCGATTCTCCCTTAACTCGAGTTACTGAAATAAAGCCCTTTTGAATCGGACACCACGGACTCTGCCTCTCATTTTATGCATGACCCTTTGTTTAAGTATAGAAATTATGACAGGGTAACATTTAATTTACCACACCTGTTTAACCAAGGGGTCATAGCCATAACGTCAATGGGTGAGTGTGTTACCATTCGTACCTTTTCCTTATTCCTGTTTCTTCTTCCCTCTATTTCCTGAGAATGAGTTCCCTTTCTTGAGGCATGTTGATTCCGGTTGAGAGGGGTGATCACATATGGAGCATGCGTGTCTGAATTTACAAGTGCCTTGGGCCTTGGTGCATGTCCGTCTATTAAAGTCCCAGCATACTCCTTTTCGTCCACCCCGTTCCCTGAACCCTGGGCCGCTCCCCCAGTTTGTGGTGGCCGAAAGGGCTGAGGTGCTTGGGAAGTGTGACCCTTGTACCTGTTTTGCACTGCATTGCCCAGATGTTCTGGGCCAAACTGATCAAACCACAAGATTGAGTCAACCCGTTCCCAGGTAAGTGATGGGTCAAATTCCTTAGCCTTCCTAAAATTCATGTCATAGTCTTTCCAACCTGCACCCCCATATTTATCATGAGTCATAGTAACCCTGCTCTGGTAACACACCATTTCTGCTTGCAGATTAGGCGAACGTTCACTATTATGGCCATAAATATTGAGAAAGCCCTGATCCAGTTGTTCAGGTTCTTTACCACCCTGAATTTCACCATTTCAACACGCCATTCACTGGGAAGCATCCAATCTTTCTGCTTCCTGGCATACTCCATTTCCCTCTTATCCATAAGTAAAGAGAACATATTGACATAAGCACCAGACCATATCAATTCCTTCACCTCCCGTGTTACATGCCAAGCCAAATGCTCCCTCATAGAGGGTAGTACACCTGCGCCCAGAAATGGCAATGCCACCTCCTTACCTATTGCCCCAGCTCCCGCTGGCTCCGAAATCTTGTCTTTTTCAGTGCTGCTCTCTTGTTGCGCTGATTGGGGTAGACAAGGAGCAATTGGCCCTGGGCCTGGCACCCTGCTTGGGGCAGCCATAATCTTTGCCACCATCCTCTGCACCTCCGCTAATGGGTCTTTCCCTACCTCATTTGCGCCCACTGAAGACGGTAACATTCTCCCTTTCCTAACCAAGAGAGACCTGCCGCTATCTGAGCCGCTAACTCCGGCGGTACCTGACTAACCTCTGCTGGTGCGAAGACCGGGGTGGGGGCCGCTGGATTTAGGACAGGAACCCCCGGGAATGGTGTGGGGCTAGGTGTGAGCACCGCAGGAGTTATCATTAGGACCAATGGGATTGATTTTGGAGGCACCGAACTTGGTGTAGGCACAGGCGGAAAAGGCGTAGGGATCAATGGGACACTTGCCGGTATCTAAGGTATAGGTATAGGGCTCACCGGTGTCACTGGAATTCCTGTGGGACCCTCCCCTGAAGGACTCTCCCCCAAAGGCTGCCTTGGTGTGGGATCTTTATTCTTCTCCTTCCTGGCTCTAGCCCGCTTGGGGAGTGGGTCCAATTCCCCTCTGGGTTTTGGGGGCACTATTGTTCGATTGGGCCTGCCTGCTGGGCCATTCTGGCCAAATACCTTCTGCCTGAGCACCCCCAAGCTATGCCCCATTTGCTCTACCTTTCCCCATCTCCTATCCATTGTCGCCATCGTATGCATCATTGATTCCAACATATGTTCCATGCGGGAACGCTTTGCACCACGTTTACTAGCCATATTTCCTAAGCCAAGGCTTGCAAGGTAACTTACACCCTGATCAGCAATAACACCGCAAGCACAATGTTATTTGTTACCTAAAGGGGGACCTATCCAGGTCCATACCTGTGCACGTTGTGGGTACACAAACTGGCCGTAAGCATCACAAAACTGGGACCGCGCCACACCAGCTAGCCTGAGTGTTGGGCGAGCGAACTGTAGCCTGGTGGCCCTCAGAAGCAGTGAAGTGCATGCCTGTCTGTGTCCCCTTAGAGTGATGTCCACAGCCTCGTCCCTTGATGGTCCAGTATGCAGAGCACCGTCTATGTACTCCTACGATGAAAAACAAAGTTAGCGTATGTTATGGACACACAAAAATAATAGAACTTGGGTTCAAATCCTACAGACGCGGTATTCACCGAATTCCTAGGTGCCACACACAATTACCCTGCTAGATGATCTCGTTTTAAACTCCACTTAAATGCCCCCTGGCACTGAGGAAGAAGTAATGATTTGCCCAGAATAACAATATGCCACAGTTGTTGCCGAGATTCTGCCCCAGCTCTCCCCAGTTATTTCCCCTCCTTGCACGCACAAGTTAATGTAGTCCAGGGCTGTTGCATTGATTTGCCCAGAATCCCCAAAAATGCAAGCCTTGGTTGTCTAAATTCGACATCCTGCTTATTGGCCTTAATGAACCGACCGTTTTTATTTTATAAAATTCCTGCTAGCAGACCCGGGACTAGAACCCTGTTCTGCAGGGCTCCAGAGGCAGAGTACTGGCGATGTGCGAGCCACAGCGCAAGATTGCCACCAAATGCGCACACTTAAATCGCTGTTCCTTGCACCGCACGTCTCCTGAGCCTGTGTGCTCACACATCAGCTCCTGCCCCCCACCTGCGGTGACCCATTTGTGCCCTCTCCGTACCTCGAAGGCGAGTGTGCGCGTCTTACTTGAATCGGAGCAGCATCGCTGCCAGCCGACTCCTCACCGATTCTCAAGGCACAAGGAATTGTCCGCTCCAGCTCTCGCCGCACGTCCCTGCTGGCTCCTGGTCACGCTCTGCGCCGCCCAAACAGGACCTGTATACGGTAGACAAAAGAAAACTGTCCACCGCCAAATCCAGCGAGGTCGGCACACCGTACGTCAAATCGCTTTCTCTCGCTCCTGCCGAATAAACCTGTAACAACGAAAAAAGAAAGAAAAAGATTACAGCCTCCTAGAAGGCTGAGTAGGGCAGGCCCGGGAGCGTGGGAACAAAAGAACGCCTCCCACGCTCCCCGGCTTTTTAAACCCCATGTTTGGCCAGGCCAGTTCTAACCGGCCTGACCCCTGCTCCCCTTGACCCGGAAGTGATCCAATTGCTTCCGGGTCACTTTGGAGCCCCTTGGGCCAATTAATGATGAGGCACACGTACCGCACCATGATGACGCGGCGGGGCACGCCTCACCATGGATAGCAGGCGAGGGGGATCTGGTGCCCTGCCATGACCGCGGCGGACCGATGACAGCCCCGCCTTTCTCTTCTTCCCTCCCTTTGTGCAAGGAGTTTGTGCATTTTAAGTCCCCTCTCTACCAGGGTCAGACTGGCCTATGGGCAGGGTCACTTGCATTGGAGGAGGGACAAAATATGCTGCAGGTTTGAGTAAATTATGTGGCACGAAAAAAGCAAATAATGTTGTGTATTACAGTACATTTTGTGATAGTATTATTTCATTACCTTGCCATTTGATTACCCTTATTAACATTGCCTGGGCATTGGTTGACCCTATTAATTATTACCAAGGTAACACCCAAATATAGCAAGAAGGAATTGAAAGGTGACCAGTAAACCTTCAGAAAGGGCCTTCCCCTGCCCAACAACACATGTTGCTGCATTTTTAGTAACTTTCAAACTGTTTGAGCTAGAAATAAACTTTTTTGTTAAAATTATTTGCAGATAATGCAGCAGAGGACGGATTATGTGGCAAATCTGTAATCATACAAAAAACGATGCAGCCGCACAAACGTATAATTCCAGTAGCCCTGCCTGTAGAGCAATCAGACAGTGCCCAATAGACTGGTCTAACAGATCAGTGTTGAGCTGTTTTTTTGGCTGTTTATGGGCCTGTTTTATGGTCTTCTAGGTCGGTTTTCTCTAGTTAATTTCCCTGATTTTAAAACAGTGCCTGCAGCAAGCTCAAATTCATGCAGTGATCCATACCTTACAAAGCAGTAATACAGCCTAATGTGGGAACATGAGTCACTTTTTAAGCTATCTAATTCACTACTGGGGACCACTGTTACTCTGTTGTACGGGCTTATTTTCAGTCCCAGTCCGACCCTGGCCCATTTATCTGTCTGCACAGCTCCTGCACTCCAGGTGGCTTGGCTGGAACTCTAGACATGCTAAATGGGGAGGAAATAAAATGGGTTTAGCGCCTGCTGCAGAGAGCTGTGTGCAACATTTAGCTCTGGAAACAGATCAGGGGACTATGTAATTACGTGTAGGGAATCTCAGATATCACCAAGATACCCCTTACTGCTTGAAACGATTGTTTGGTATTCACAAAGGGTTTTGCAAGTAGTATATTCATGAAAGCTGAGTCTCCGCACATAAAAAGCCTATCTTTTCATGTGCGTAGACTCCACACTTGAAAAGATAGTATTTGACGGGTGTACTTACCCGCCACTAAGTAAATTATAAAACGTTATCAGGCATACTCAATGCTGACAATGTCGATTTTTGATGGCTGACTAAACATGGCAGATGCCTGTTGTATTTGTCATGGACTTTAGACTACTAAGTGCAGTCTATGCCTACCTTTTCCAGCAGCTGGCGTACCGAATGTTCACGACTGAAAGGATCCTTCGTCCTCTGTGTCAACATTTTGCAGATCTTACTATAGAAAAGTATAGGGGATAGTAAAAAGGTTTATTGAACTTGAAAACAATTAGTAAAAATATTTTATGTTAGATCCTAATGTAAATTAATATGATGTATTTATTTTAAATGTGGAAAGAAACAAAAATGCTACTGCACTATTTATTTTAGTTTGAATTAAATATACAATTAATTTACATTTTCTAACTTTAATGATTTTTTTTTAAATCATACACTAAAAAATCTCCCATAATGTAAACATTTTTTTTTTATGTTTTAATAATTATTAAAAGTAATGTACCGAATTATTTAAAAGTAACTGAATTATATTTTAATAAATGATGTTCCATTATTTTCTGCATGCAAAAAACTTATTTGGCGATAACATCAAAATATGTTTTATTTTTGCAGATTTGGGAATTGTTGAATAAAACGTTTGCGAGTATCCTTGTATGACTCTTATGTATTAAATGTAATATTCACAATATCACAATTGTTTCATACCCTATCTTCACAGAAAATTTGCATTACATACATGCTACAGCTATTTCTTCATCCTGCATGACTTCATTATGAGGTTGATATCATCAATTTAAATTTGTTTTACCCAGGAATATTAAAAACACAGCACCCTGGATGACTGCATAGATTTCAAAAGAAAAAGTCAATGCCTGACCAAGGACAGCAATAAATATATATATATATATGTTTAAATTCAAGGCCATTTATTGTGGTATTTAAACGTAAGAGACACAGCTATTATGCTGCGTAGGGCACACCTTTGCTTAGTAGGCAGTGTGTCAATGAATACAGCTGATTTCTATTTGTACCCAAGTGTTTGTTAATTCCAGAACAGTGAGAGGTTCATTTACTCATTGCCATTAAATTTGAATCATCATTTTCGCATGCATTTCAATTTGAATGTTTAATTTAATCTATTGATTGATTAAAAACGTTGGTTTTAGAAGTTGTGACAATCATAGCGCCAAGAATCAATTCAACTATATGCTTTTGAACATAAATATAATATAACATTTTACATGTCTGCATTCTACACTGAGAGCGATGATATTGCTGTGTACAGTATCAAATTCTGGACTTTCAAATGTTACAAACATATCCGTTTGAAATTGTCCAATTTAATAATAGTGAGATTTCATTTTGAACTGGAACCAGATTTCCCTTGTTTAATACATAAACAAAAATTAAACATAAACAAAAATAGTTTAAAAATTGTAGTTCAAGCAAAGTTAACACTCTAACTTACAAAATTATCTTGAACAAACTGTCAATTTTAGATATTTAAAGAACAGCTTTAACTCAATGAACTCTTTGAATAATAACTGAAGTGTGAATATGTAACATAGAAATCTATCTATGTGTAAATATATGATTCACATGATCTACACATACAGAGCATGAAAGGAAAATAAAGAATGCATCTTTCTCTATATGTGACAGTCGGGTTTTTCTATTCGTGCTCCTGAAAACAATTGTTAATTCCGTTCTTATATGACCAAAACTGTGCAAGTATAAATCTGATTTTTTTTTCTTCATGTGGAAAATATTTTTCCATGTGGAGAAACTCCTAGACTCACTAACTCACTAACTTTTGGGTTGTTCATTTTAGTTTCGTACCTTGGAAAGAGATTTACTCCTAGTGTTTTCAGGACCATACCACCAACCTCTTCCAGGGTGTAATGGAGTCGGAGAGGAGTTTGTAATTTGTAGATGTGCACACTCTTAGTTGTCCTTCCAGCTCTAGAATGTCCACTCCCACCCACTTCAATGAGTGGATATATGTCCCCAAAAATGTTCATGTGAGTAAATGGGAAATTCAAGCTTACAAATGCAAATATATTGGTGAACCGGCTGCTATGTGTTTTGTCCGATATATTGATCATTCAATAATGTTTTTAAAAAACCAAACATTTTATTTAGCAGAATAAAAAGCGTACAAGAAGTCAATTAAAGATAGCAGATCAATATACTACAATTCATACTATACCATCCTTTTTCTTACAGAAAAAAAGTAATCATCACAAATATTTATGTACTAGAAAGAGATCATAGCATATAAACTAAAGTGCACATGCTAAAGTGCCCTAGATTCGACAGATATGTTTCCTCTGGAGATCCTTTTCCATTTAATCAAAATACAGTACATACTAAACAATCCTATTAATTAAAAGGAAATGTAAACATCAGAAATATTATATAATTTGAGAAAATATCATTACATATTTAACTAAAGTTCAAGTGCTAAAGTACTATAGAGCCACTAAAGTGCAAGTGCTAAAACTGGCATTGATCGGGCAGGCATAATTTCTCTGGAAATCCTTTTTCATTTATCCAGAATAAAATTCATACAAAACAAACCTTTCAATTAATAAGAAAATGTAAACATCACAAATATTATGTAATTAAACAAGATCATTTCATATCAACTAAAGTGCAAGTGCTAAACTGCAATAAAACCAACGGATATATTACCCCTAGACCTCCTTTTCCATTTGATCGATATTGAGTTCATACTAAACAATTTGTACTAAACAATCCTTTTCTATAAAGAGAAAACATAATCTTCACAAATGATATATGTGAGTAAGAGATCATTCCATAGAGACTAAAGTGCCAGTGCTAAAGTACCATAAAACCGACAAAAATGTTACCCCTGGAGATCCCTTTCCATTTGATCCAAATATTTCTAGACTGAAATACATTTTCTAACAGCTCCCACACTTTTCGCATAAGCTTCTTCAAAGATTCTTACTCGTTTCATTTTATTATACCATTTGAGTAAGGTGGGGGCTTTATTCGCAAACAACATCATACTTTATCTTAAACCGAAAAAACAAAATATTGATAGGGTTTTAAGGGAGTTCGCAGAGTTTGAGGCGATTGGGGGATATAACATGAATCATAAAAAACAGAAGTATTGGCGCTTAATACCTGCTCTAGTTTTCTCCTAGACAATTTAAAACAACAAGGATATTCTCCTGAGTCGATTCATTATCTGGGAATTTATGTCTCAAACCAATATTCGGATTTATTTAGGTTAAAATATGAAGCAACACTGAGTAAAATTAAAGATCTATTGGGAAAGTGGATACTACTACCCCTCACTTTGATAGGGTGTGTTGCTTTAATAAAGATGTCAGTATTACCCTTACATATTTTTCTTTTTTCAAATATCCAGATCAAAATCAATGCAGCTTTTTTTTAGAGAATTGGAAAAATTATTTTATAAATTCATTTGAAATAAAAAAGCATCAAGGTTAAAACTATCAATCCTTCAACTTGATACTAGCTGGGGTGAGCAAGCACTCCCCCATATTCATATTCGTACCTATTATGAAGCAGAGTTTATGGATATAGTAGTGCGGCTGCTTGACAATAGGGGATCATTAGATAGTTTTTTTCTCAGTAAGATGGTCCATGAAGCCGGAACTCAGCTTCCGGTCTTCCTAAATACACCAACACTTCCTCAAAAGGCCCAGTCTTCGGGATTTGGATATCTGGGCTTAACAGAGGTCTGAAGTTTGGGACCTTACATCCGTAATACTCATGTAAAACTTTGGGAATCAAAGGTTTTAAAGAGTTAAGCCACTTTATAATAGGAGGTAGATGTATTAACTGGGAGGAGGTTCAGGTTAGATGTGGTAGGCAGAGCAGGTTGCTCTTTTTTTAGCTTCCTCCAGGTTAGATTACTGATAAATAAATATATACCCCTAGGAAATATAGGTACCCCCTCTGTCCTTGCTGCTGTGTTCAGAACTAAACTGCGAGGTATAGCGAATTGGTACGGAGTTTTTCAAAATCAAGCGGATCCCCTTGTCGTTACCAATTTTCTGGAAAAAAAGAAAATACGAATTCTCTTGCAGTTGCTCAGTTAGAGAGTGGCAAATTATTTTCCTACATGGCAGTAAGGCGTTGACAGCAGCAAACCTCAAAAGAATGGTGTTTTTGTCCCGATTGATGGCTTTTTATACTCCATAGGCTTTGCATAAAATGTATCAAGAGGTAGAAAATATGTGTTTTTGCTGCCAGAAGGTTGGGGAGGGCGGCTGGTTACATGTTTCTTGCACATGCTCAAGGCTGAGCCAGTTCTGGGTGAAAATGTGTGCTGAGCTCAGTCTTGCCCTCGGGAGCAATATACAACCTGGCATTGTTTGATTTATTAAAACAGAGCTTGAACCAGGCTTTAACAAGAAAGGGAAGTGTTTTTATTAATCTCTTTCTTGGTGGCACGCTCGTTGATCCTCCAGAACTGGATCATTCAATACTGTTCCTCACAATTTGGTAAATATGTTTAGTGTTCACCAGTATTTTTGTAAAAATTAGATATCTATGTTTGGCTCATACACATGCATAATACAAACATCATATACATGACATTCCTAAAAAAACGTTTTTAGATTATTATTCAAGTAATGCCTATATTTAAAATCTTATTGTTTAAGGTTAAATATTTCATTTTTGATATGCATAACAAACTTTCTATTTGAACCATTTTCTGAAAGTGCATCCATATAAAGTACCAATCAAATAAAATGCTTTTAATAATGCATGGAAATGAGCTATTATTGCATATGCATAACTGAGTTCCTATGCAGCATATCTGAACATACATTATATACTTCTTCTCTTTAATGAGGACATTCCATATGTTACTCATATAATCTCCCCTCTCTACTTCTCTCATGGTAAAGTCATGATGGCTTGGCCTGTAGAAACATGATGGCTCCCTCATTTTAATGGACATCTTCAAAAAGAGAAATAGTATTTTTGAGTTTCAATAAATGATCCACTTCATATAAACATGATTTTTTACAACTAGTTTAATGTCATTCAGTATAAAATATAGTACAGATAGCATCATAAGATGTTAAAACCTGCAAGATACCACAGGCCTCATTTATGAAAAGTGACGCATCGCTGCGTGAAAACAGCGATGCGTCACTATTCACTGCGCACTCCTTGCGACACCAATGATGCGTCATATTTAATGTATGACGCATCATGTCGCAAGGACTTACAGATACGTCAGTATTTCTGGCGCATCTGTAAGCGCAAAAGTGACGCATTGCTGGAGTGTGTCACAAAAGTGACGCATCTCCAGCAATGCGTCCTTTCACATGGGGAAAGCCCCATGTGAAAGGGCTTGCGTCAGTCTTACGCTTGCTGTGAGGCAGGCGCAAGATTTTGACGCAACAGCATCCTAAAAGTGACGCCGTGAAATCTCATAGATTTCACTGCGTCACTATTACGAGGCTTTTTGCGGGGGAACGCCCCCTCTGCATACATTATACCTGACGCAGGTATAATGTGGCGCAGGGGTTTAAAAAGTGACGCATCTACCTAGATGCGTCACTTTTTAAATATGGCGCAACAAGGCGCATGTTTTACGCTGCAGATGCGTCACAAAAAGTGACGCATCCGCAGCGCAAAACTGACGCAAGGCCTCATAAATGAGGCCCCACATTTGGACCAAAATCATGAAGTTGAAACCTCCTCCTGTAGCTTAACCCAGTTGTTTAACACTGATCACATGACCATTGCTTATTCTCAGGAAATCATACTTCCATCGATATATATAAAATGGGACCATTCACAAAGAAAGTTGTTAATATGCACCCATAAAAGTACTTTTACAAAGAGGTGCAGATTTGCTACTATTTCGAATTCACAAACATTCACATTGTTAAGCTTGGAAAGCTGTGTGATGCCAGGTTTCTAGGTGCACTGGTGAGAATGCTGCTGGACACATTCGCTAAGCTCCAATGTGTTCCATTGTGTAGAAACTGCATAGTACAGATTTAAGCACAACGGAAACAGAGCACAGTGGGAAAATGAACATTATTTATTTTTTCCAAGGAGAATATTTTTTTTCACCAAGGAGAATGCCCTTCGTCTATATCTGGTCCAAGTTTGAAGATGACCATTTACCTTCCAATTATCAGGCCCTAAGTTGGAGTACATTTCTGACCATTGCCAGGGTGGGAAAATGTGATAGTTTATGAATGGCAGTGAGCATACACCTGTGTAGGCATACATAAATTTGCAAGGTTAATCTTGCCTTCCTCCACCCTCTACCTATTTCAGGTATGCTTGTGCACATTTGATAGAGTAATCTGCTGTAGTAAAACTATTTAAGCTTGCTGTGATTTCCTTTGTGAAATCCTGTCAGCAGTACAGGCAGGTATTATCAACCATAAATATACATTTACAGCTGATGACCCCTTTGGAGTTACCCCCAATGTATCTTAAATAGAAATCCTGAAACAAAATTAGAAGTTACCATAAACGTATGTCAAGAATCTGGCACTGGTGGTCAGCATGTGAACGCAGCTGTTTTTTTAATGGTTTTCAAAATTACACCTTTTTGTCCCAAAACCAATGATCTTCCATATGCTAGAGGGTTTAGGATGCCTCTCTCCTTAGGGGTCCTTGGAGGAGCAAACGGTATTACATAAATATGAGTCTGTTATACAGAATGCCCCTCCCACTCTTAGTGCACTATAAACTAATGCCATACAAATATTGTTATTGGAATAATACATATACTATTCCAACTCCAATCTCTGCAACAGTAGGGAAAGTGCTGGACTCAAGAGGGGAAAAATGTACTATTCCCATTCCAATCTGTGCAACAGTAGGGAAAGCTTTGGACTCAGGAGGGGTAAAAGCTACTTTTTCCACTCCAGTAGCTGCATTAGTAGGAAAAGATTTTGATTGCAGGGTGGCTAAAATCTACTATTCCCAATCCAGTCGGTGCAACAGTAGGGAAAGTGTTTGACTCACGAGGGAAACAAATTACTATTCAAACTTCAGCTACTGCAACAGTAGGGAAAGTGTTGGGTTAAGGAGGGGTTAAATTAACTATTCCAACCGCAGTAGAAAGTGTTGGATTTCGGAAAGGTGAAATTCAGTGGCGGCTTCGAAGGAGTGCTGCGGAGCGGTGAGGCGGGGCAGAGGAGGGACAGGGTGGGGTGTAGTAAACTCCAGCATACGGCTGAATGGAGTTAAGTAAATAAATACATAAAACGAATTACATTACGCAAATGGCGATGCAGCGCGCGCAATGTAATTCGTTTTTTAAAATGTATTTACTTAACTACATTTGGCCGTATGGCAGAGTTTACTACCCCACACCCTGCCCCTCCCCCGCCTCACCACACCACCCAGCAGCACTCCCTTGTGGAGCCGCCACTAGTAAAATTTACTATTCCCACTGCAGTTGATGCAACAGTAGGAAAAGCATTGGATTCCCACTCCAGTCTGTGCAACAGTAGAGAGAGAATAGTTAACTTCTAACAAAGAAAATATTTTACCAACTACATTAAATATCAACAAATAGAAATATTTAAATATAAATTGTATATAAAAAACGTCAATGAAAACAATTACATTTTATTGCAGTGTTTAATAGATATTTTAAATTATAAGAAATAGTCTAATTTAAATACCACGCTATATTTTCACAATCATAGCATCACCCATAAAATATATCTTACAATTATAATAGTTACACAACTTAAATAATGAATTATCATATTAGTAATTAATCAATAATACAATAATTATATTTAATAAACATCCCACTCTTTATATCTACAAACCCAACAATGTCCACCTGATTTATAATTAAAACATATCCTAATTTTATAATTTATATAATTAATTATTAATTAAACAATTAATAACAATTAATTAGTAATACATTATTTATGTTTAATTAACATCCTATACCCCAACAAACACGACAACCTGCACCTGAAATATATAACTTAGAACATTTCTTAATCAATGTGCATCCTTCAATATTATAATTAAGTTCCCTATATCCTTACAAAAACTTCAACCCACACCAAAAATATTAATAGAAATTTTACTTCAATTACAGTTTACATACTCAGTAAAATAATGAATATTAATTAAAAATTAATTATTTTCAGATTTAGAATTAAATTACTTCCCACCTTATATCCCTCCAAACCCAACAACCGGCACCAAAAATGTAACATAATTAAAAAAAATATAGTACACAATTAACATCATTCATTTTCAACTACTTATTTAATATTGATTGAAAATGTGTTATTAATTATAATTAATCTGTAACCCTCTAAACCTCACAACCCAGTAAGGCACTAAAAATACAAATAAACAATAAAATGTAATGAAAAAAAACATTTACAAACTATATTAAAAACATTACCAATAATTATACAAACAATTTATAATTTGAATATATACTAAATACATGAAAATAATAAAAAAGACATTAAAAAGTATATTTTTGTAAATTATATTAACAACATAGATGTTTTAACATCCATATTAACAACATGGATATTTTCAAAATCAATATCACTTACCTTAAAATCGATATTCTTTACAACAATATATTTTCACATGAAATCTTGGCTTCATGATATTTAAAACTCTATAATTCTGCTCCTCAATATTTTATTTTCAATATGTGATCTGAATACCATATTAAACATTACTCAATGGAGAATAAAGACATGTCATCTTATTACGAGTTTTTACTGGGATTATTTTCTTATGACTGTAATTCTGTTCAGAAGATGTAAGAATGGCAGTTGAAAGAAACGCCCATTTCTTCTCAACCTAATCATATCAGAAGCATGATTAGGTATGTTGAGTACACTGCAGACCAACATGCGGTGGCACAATGAGAAAGATTAGCTCTCCTGAAAAAA
Organism: Lissotriton vulgaris; assembly: GCF_964263255.1. Lineage (NCBI taxonomy): Eukaryota > Metazoa > Chordata > Amphibia > Caudata > Salamandridae > Lissotriton > Lissotriton vulgaris. Next base: position 383,353,410 of record NC_141697.1, read on the forward strand.
TTGGTGCAAAGACCTAAAAATCTTCCTTTGGTTGATCACTTTGACGATATAAAATGAACTTCAGGGCCTTTTGCTACACCCTTTTCTCTGTTGCTGTGCACTTTGTTGGTATTGTTTTTTGCAAGAGCATAAATGGGAAGAGTAGTTGCACAGAGCATCCTCTCAAACCTTAGATGAGTACCTGTTCACAGTGGAACTTCCGTTATTTACAATTACATCCATGTTTACTACTTTTAACTATATAACTATATCAACTACATACAATGCAATACATTATCCACATTCTGCTACATACATGAAAAAATCATAAGGGTTTCTTATCTTAGTAGCTTTGGGTCCCCAACATTTCTTGTATAGTACACCTGTGTTATCCTGCTTGTGGATGGTAGTGTCATTCTGTCATATTAGTGAAAATCATAATTAAAAGCTGTGCGCCAGCATTCAAATGAAAAGCAACATCTTTAGTTTCCATCATGTTAGAACTTTTAGGCAAAGTACACGTAGAGGTGAGTTCCCTTACGTAACTGCTGGATCAGTCTACCTGTGTAGAGAAATATGCCTTCCACCTTTCTATCAGCTTCTATGCAGCATTTGCTCTTGAGTAAAACACTGTTTAATAGATCCTCTAATAAATACTTAAAAGTTCCATCATGCCTTGCACCTGTTATTGCTCCATTCAGACACTGATGGATTGAAACTCAAGACTTTCCAACCCCATAGATTTTGAGGCATTAACAGGAGTACTCTTGTAAGCACAGGGACCTTGAGGGTAGCAAGTTACATTGAATGGATGACAGCAGGGCCAAGACCTTGAAAAGCGAGGGCCACAAGATGTGCTGAGCTCCCAGTGCTTAATTTGTAAATGTTTAGGTCATATTGTGTAATATATATATTACACAGTTACGGTCACCATAGTGTAGTTGTAGTTTGGGCCTAGTTACCATAGTAAGTTGATTTTTTTGTTCAATAATAACTTTAGGACTGTTTGATAAATCTTCACAAAACTTTCCCTCAAAAAACGTTTAACCACCTTGGCTCCTTCATGGAATGTCTCACAGTAATTGGTCAAGCGGGGGTCAGAAAAAGAGGGGTCCCGCAATGACATTTCCCCATGCAATTTACATAGAAGTTTTTTAACTGTGCTACCGCCAAAATAGTGAAAGAAAATGTAATCCAATTTGGCAGAAAGCTCGATCTTTACTCAGAAAATTTGCTTTTTTTATTTGGTGATCATCTGTTCAGAAGATTTTGAGAAAATAAGGTTAAACATGTAAACATATCAGGCTATACACATGGGAGTCCTGTGTGCATGCTTTTTCAAATAATGCAGTGAGCCGATTGGCCAAGGAGTTATATTTTTTCCATTGACTTCTTAACTCCCCAGGTTTTATCAAGAGGCTCCTGTGAATCCTGCTGGAGAATTCACGATGTTTGGCTGGTCGCAGCATGAAGATTAGATTTTTCATTTGAGATTTTTCTAAAACGTGCTCGAATCCCCGAAGGCTTTTTGGAGTTACTGCCAGCAAAAAACGAAATCCTACCAATGAGAGATGTAATGAATCCTTTAGTTAATAAAAAGCCATGTTTTAGCTGAACGGACGTGCGGTCGCTCAGCTCCGCCGGCTCTGGAGTCCCGCACCTACATCCTGATTGCTATCCTATGGATCTTTTTTGCCTACAAGGTGCGGGAAAAGGCGCCGACTCTGACGGTGTCCCTCTGGTCTCTCCGCCCGCCCGGAGTCGGAAGTTACTGGACGGATCGCCTTTGCCCGGGTCCCTGCCCGCTCCACAGCGCCTGCCGGACCTCGCGTGCCCCGGGGTGACCGTTCTGATGCGGCGGCTGTAACACAGCGCGGGGGTGCTTCCACCCGCCTGCTGCTTGGCTGAAGCTTGCTTTCTCTACCCAGCCGAGAATACGCAGAGCTGTACCGGGACGACTGAGAAGGGGCTTGCCTGAGGTTCCTTTGTTCTTGGCCGCCATGATGCTGGTCGGCTCTTCCCGTCACTGTGCCTGTCGCCGGTGATCTCCTCACAGTCCTGCCTGATTACCTCACGGCCGGCTGCTCCCTGATTACACGGTAGACGGGAGGGGATACAGTTTGCTACAGGGACGACAGCTGCCTACCGATCGGGTCCCGTGGCCCCCTTGTCTTTCTCCTCCCCCCCAGCTCTCCGTGGACTGAGGACAAGATGGCGGTGCCTGCTCTTCGGTGCTGTGGGGACGACTGTGTGCTTTCCTCTTGGGATGGCGAGCACGCCTTCGTGCAGGGGGCCGGGTTTGATTTTTCCCCCGGGAGTGTAGAGCTGCGGGACTTACAGCCAGAATGGACCTACAAGGATGTAATGAAGGTCTTGGGTGAGATACGATCGGAGATGTTGTGCAACTACAGAGTATTGAGTGAGACACTTGATGCATGTGCCCATGATGTATGCCAAGCGCAGGGGGCTTACCCCCGACAAGGTCTGGAATTGACTTTGCTACAGTCTGCCAGCCCACCGCCGCCTCCGAGTGCTACTGTTGCGATTAAGGAAACTACTGCTGAGGCTTGTGGAGATTTGTTGCCACCCGTCAAGACTGCCGCTGCAACATTGTCTCCCCTTTGTTCTCTGACTGGCTGTCTACCTCGTGCAACAGTCTCACTGCTTTGGTCACTGCTAGCCTGCCCTCCTGCCTTGTCTTCTGTTCCTTCCTTGCCGGTTTTGACTTCTCCATCTCGTGATTTTTGCCGCTTGGATGCCTCGGATGAGTGTGTTACTAGGGGAGAACTACCTACGGAGGGCAGGCGATGCTCGTTCAGCGACTGTGCACCTCACCCATCCTCGGAGCGGCCATGTTTCTTTGTCGACTCGGACTGCATCGGACTGCCACGCAGGGTGGGTGAGAGACTAAATCCCAGGTCGGGCCAGGGCTAGGTGGTCCCCTTGCTGCATTGATATACTGGCGGGTGGAGACCGCGAGGGACCCGACTCTTACATGTGACATTGTGTACTGTTTGTTGACTCTCCCTAATGGTTAGACCTTTGGTGAAGCTATCCGTTATTGTTACTGGGGTAGAGAATGTTTAATGAGCCGGCGGTGTCCGAGCGTGTGTGATGTGGCCCTCCTCCCCGTCGTTCTCTAGTGGGAGTTCTGGGACAGATTTCTTTCCTTGCTCCCTATATCACTGGTGAATATTTTTCTTTGCTTCTTCTTTCCTTTTTCTCTCTCTACTTCTCTTTTCTTCCTAAATTTCGGGTTTTTTGGGGCGACAGACACTCTGCTGGGGGGGGGGGGCAGGCCGTAGCCTCTGCATGTGTGTAGGGTGGGGGGTTACATTTAGTTTTTGTTAGTTTCTATGGCGCCTATGTATGATCTTCTTTTATAATTTTTTCTTTCTTTCCGTTCTGGGTCTGTGATAGGGGTTTAGTTGGGAGTAGGTAGCGCTGGGGGTGGTACGTAAATGCAAACTGCTTCTCCTGTTGATATTTACAGTACTGCCAAATTGACGGGGTGGCTTTCACTACTGTTGTTTCTTCTTGATGCTGCCTGCCCATGTTGTGATGTTAATGTGCGGACTCAGTTCTCCTTGATTCTATTCTTCACTGATTTATCTTTAGACTGAAAAAATTTAAAAATTTTAACCTTCAATGGTCCTTCTCCCTAGCGACATGATTCCGTTCAGTGTAACTGCTGTTAATTGTTGCTATATTGCCTGATGGCGCTGGGGATCCGTATTGCTTGCTCCTGTGCTTAACGGTATCGTGGCCGGCCTGACGGTTGTAGGCCCGTATTTGTTTCATTTTTCATGCACAATAAAGGTTTTCAAAAAATTTAAAAAAAAAAAAAAAAAAAGCCATGTTTTAGGGATTTTCTGAAAGACCATAAATTCGGGGTGTTCTTTATATCTGTAGGGAGGGCATTCCACAATTTGACTGTTCCAAAAATCAAATTCCTACAGCCCTAGTGTTCTCTCTTAAATATGGGGGACAGTAGTAGTTTACTGGAAGAAAAACGTATGTTTCTTGAGTGTAGATACCAAATCAGACGGTTCTTCAAATATTGTGAACCGGCACCATGCACTTCCTTATAGGTAAGTATTCACATGTGTTATTGGTTTGTGCTCTCTTAATCATATAGATTTGCAGGGCAACAGATAGTTTTGTAGACTTTCATAGATATAATAATTTGAGTACTCATTTATAGTAGTTTTTCTTCTTTATTTGAAGACATGTGCAAAAGCAAAGAACAGCCAACGTGTGTTTTGCTCAGGGGCCACAAGCCAAGGCTTTCTCAAGGCTGATTATCAAAATGAAAGAATAAACAAAAAGAGTTTTTTGCAGGGTGGACATATCAGCAGAGGGTACAAATGATGATCGGGGAGAGAGAAAGTGCGAAGTGGGAAGTGGGAAGGGAGAAGGTAGGGAGAGTATAAAGTTTGAGAGATTTAAGGGTGAAGAATCAGTGAAAAAAAAAAGAAAAGCTGAAAAATAATAAATTAATGTCGAAAACACCCCATACAGCATATAATGTGAAAGTGAGATTAAAGCAGAGAAGAGGGAGTGGTTCAGACAAAAATATTTTTGAGGAAAGAGAAACTGTTGTAGATTTACAGTAGCGAGAATTGCATTCATATTGTTAAATAGTCCCAAGATATACATAAGGTGCGCCTAAAAATGGCTACTGTCATGTAAAGATGCAATCTAAAGTATGACCCGCAACATGGGTGGGCTGCTCAACTAACTGAAGAGAAAAGTTGCAGCCACCATTACAGTACCCGCAGACTCAGTCACCATGTCTTGAAAATATGACTCCCACCAGAGCCAGTGTAACCCACTTACTCTTGCTAGAGTCCTGAGGGAGCACAGGGCACGGGGTGACTCCCACAAGAAGACTGCTGGATTGGAAAACCACTTTTTAAAATAAGGTTGCATTAATGCCTGTGGTGGGTGGCAACGTATGGTCGATTGGCCCTATAGCTAATCCACACCATGCACAGCCAAAGGCGTGCACAGCTGGGGTTTGACATAATTACCTATAGTAAAAAAATGTTACTTTACATTACACAAGCCTACAACGTCACTGAAAAAAACAAAGGTTAAAGGGACTTTATATTGAAGTGAAACTGTCAATTGTAAGGTAACATTTTAAACTAAAAAAACGGATATTCAGCAGTTATAGTTGATATGCAAACAACTAGGACACCAACGCAGGACCAATTAACTGCACCTCACACAAATTTAGAGCCTGGTGCACTTCTTTTCCATATCAGCCATTGATTGATACCACTGCCAAGCAGAAAACAATTTGAAGAAATTGAATGGTCCACCCAGAAATATCAAAATCCACAAATTTACAATTGTACTTAAAAAAATATTCTTCCTTTATTTGATATTCAAGTATGAAATTCCAATAAAGTGAACATCCAGCCAACGCGTTTGGTTCAAATCGAAATCGAATGAATGATAGGCATTGAGGACTGTGATTGATACAGATTCAGGTAACACATCGGGGATACTGTTGCCCCAGTTATCATTGGATGTTTCTGGTGAAATTAGTTATGGAACATGGTGACTATTTAATCCCAGCTAATGGATCTGAAGACCACAGTTATAAATATTCATTCCAGGATTCTACAGAACAGTAAAATATTGAAGCCCTGACAAAGTTCAACTGCGTGTTTGAACGAAACGCGTGACCGTGACACCCTGATGTGCATAACTTCAAAAATGTAATCGGACCGTTAGTGCTATTTTTTTAGTGCAAAATCAACCCTTTCAACAAAAAAGAATGCGAGGATACATTTTTGCGCTAAGAAATGGCGCTGAATGCAATAGATCACAAATAGCAAGTGCAAGCAATGTGATCTTGCAGTAGGATTGTTTTTACCCAAATTACTCTTTATTACGTGAGCAGGCTTAATCGCATTATTATCAGTAATTCTGACAAAGAGTAAGGGGGATTTATAAAAATTACCCTGATGAATGTGGCGGAATTGAAATTCCGCCCACGCCTACATATCACTATAAGACTATGTTTTACATGAAACGTTGACATGTCCTACTTTTATATACGATGAACCCTGCATTATTGAACAGTAAAGCCTACTTAGGTGTGATTTATCAATATTTATAAGGAGGTTTATTGCCGTCAAAAAGAATAATTTTTACAGGTCAAATTTGCAGTTTTAAATTGGAAAGATAGGCTTGAGTGGTAGGTCTGCAGTCATGTTTTGCACTGTCGTTCTAGTCGTGGCACAATGTGTGCTGCAGTCCACTAATGACATTTAACTTACAGGCCCTGGGCACACTTTGTTGCACATACTAGGGACTCGGAGGTAAGTTGAATAGGCCAATTTGGAGTATAGACAATGACAACAAGATTTAGAGACCAGAGCACATTCACAGAGCACTAGACAGCAGTGCCACAGTGTGCAAAGTCCAAAATCCAGTAGTAAACTCTAGCAAAAATTGGGGGTGCTCATGCAAAAGAAGGGCATTTTCCTGGACAGCCAATTGGCACGCAAAGGTCAAAATATTACCATAATGCAGCATAGTTGACTCTGCTTACTGCCCCAGAGATTGAATCTAACAATTACTTCACACCATTCAGATAATCACAGGGCTTCTTTAATGTGATTTTAATTTGCTGCACAAACGTTACCATTTTAATCCTAGTGTTGGTTAAATACATTTTGTTAAAACAAATACACATGAACAAATGTAATCTCATAACCTATGTAAATACTTGCACAATGCATTGGAAATGTATGTGGCCCAGTAAAATATTTATTATGAACAATACAGATAAATATACATCTGTATCTATCTATGTATGAATTTATCTAAATCTGTGTATATGTGTCAATGTGTGTCTATGTGTGTCTGGGAAATTCCTTGATGGCGCTCAGTCCAAACTTTTCCCTGTTGAGAGCTCAAATTTTCTGTGTTGCCGAACATAAGGACCTATATAAAGCATTTAGTAACTCTGGGGAGAAATAAGTCTAAAGCAATTTGTGTCATTTTCAGTAGAAGCAAATTAAATATGTTACAGTTAATTAAACATTCAAACTAAAAAAGGGAATGTTGCCGTACAAAGAATGAAGCTATAGTCTGAGCAGGGTCGATTAAATACTGGCTGTGTTTCGGTTGTTATCCTGTGGTCAGCATACTGCACTGATCTCATCATTTGTGGTTGCTTTTAAGTGGGACCTTAGTGAAGGCCTGGTGAATGCCTTATCATTGTGGTTTTGTGGTCAGGTGGACCAGCTGAGGCTGAAAGCCTTTTTTTTTTACTCACTGAAAGCAAATTTGCAGTATATTTTATATTGCTTGAGAATACGTATCTATTTTGATGATGGATAGAATAGTTAAGATTCCAGAATGTGGTGATCGATTATAAATGTCAGCTATGCACACTATCCCAATTTATGACGAATTAACATAAAGATTTAGTATGCGAACATGTCAGACAGTTCAAATGTTGTTATAAATACAAAGAGTCAATACTGAACTTTCTTTAGTTTTCTGTGTTATGTGTTCAGCAGAGGAGGAGCTAATTTAACAAGAAAGAAATTGCAAATGTACAGAACCTACAAAATCTAGTAAACCCGACTTTGTCTTAATTTAGGAAATCAGAACACAGTTTCCAGTCCTCAAAGAGCTTCATTGGTACCCAGTTGCTGAGAGAAGTAATTTCCAACTCATTTGAACAGCGTTCAAAGGACAAGAAAGTCTTGTCCCCAATTACTAATAAAATTTGTCTCCACCTTATATGCCGAATCGTCGACTCACTTCAAGCGAGCCAAAGTTGATTGCACAAACCACCTTCGAATACAAGAATTACTGAGGAAGCTCGCTGAGGGTACTAGGGTGCTCAGCTCTGGAACTTGAACTCTTGATTTGGAACTGGAACAAGAGGTTGGAACTAAACTGAACCTATTAAAATATAATGAAAGCTCATCTACTCTAAGAGGCGTTTCTTTCCCCTGCTGAGGGATGAAGGACTACACATGCCCCCAGTGCCGGGACTGCGCCAAAGAGCACCAGTCCTCAGTAGCGGCCCGTGGAGGGAGTTCTGTGGGGCGGTGGGGAGGGGCGGGTGAGGAACAGGGTGGGGGGTAGTAAACTCCGGCTCATGGTCGACCACAGTAATGTAAAGAAATAAATACATAAAAAGCATTTGGCGTTTCAGTGCGCGTAATGAAATTAGTTTTATTTATTTATTTATTTATTTACATTACTCCGGTCGGCCGTGAGCTGGAGTTTACTACCCTCCACCCTGCCACTCCCTAGCCCAGTCCCACTGCCCCCCGGAACTCTCTCCATGGGCCGCTACGGCATGTTCTTCCATCAATTGAAGCCACAGTAACATTCAGTAGTTACTGACCAATCACCTAATTCAACACATCTTTGTGATGGTTGGGTACAGAGTTGATCCTAAACGCAACTATGCTACAAAGTGACTTCTGCTATGAACCTGTGCTTCATAAAATATTTAAATACATAAATGAATATAGAAGTCTGATATTGCACTAACCTCTGCCCTTGTGGATGCAATCTGTAGCCCGGTTGTACCTTTTTGAATTTCAGCCTACCACAGGAGAAGGCAGATACGTGTAATTTAAGAGACTTATGTAAGAGAAAAGAGTAGGGGTGTAGAATCATAAAATTTATATTTTAGGTCCAATTTAGAGCCTGATTCACAAAGATTACTTACACTTTTGTGCATGTCTACACTTTTGAGTACGTTTACTACTTTTCAGTATTCACAAACACTGAATGTAAGTTACTTACTACAAAAAACACTAGTAAGTCAAGCACTACACATGGCCAAGCACTGCTACTGCAACACCCTCCCATAGAAAATAATGGCAGTAGGCAAAACATAAACTAAAACCACCATCGGAAAGAATGTTAAATTGAAATAATCTAAATAAAATAATTTTCACTGGTTAAAAATATAAATGAATGTTAAATAAATTGATAAGTGTATGATTTACTTATAACAGATATTGTTATATAGAGACATTTAAATTAATTTTAATTCATTCTATGTATTGCTTTAAATGATAATTAGTGCACATTAAAATTATTTTTTTCTTCATGTTGAAATTTTCTTTATAATTTAAACTTCAGAAAAGGAATTGTAATGTAATTTTATGTTTCGATTAAAGTAAGTTTCAATTCAAAATTAATTTATTAGTGCAGTAGCATTTTTTTTTTGTTCTACTGTTAGGTCACAAATGTCATCTGTAAAATGATAGGTCCAGATGCCTTGTCTATAGTTTCATTTTTGAAATTGAAGACTGGGAAAGGATGAAGGATTAATAAAGGAAGGTTCCCAATGCCCTATAGTCCACCAAGATATCTTTATTGTTTGGTTAATCAAAGCCGTTAATATTTTTAAAACCTTGTGCATTTAAGCAACTTTTCAAAGCGCATTACAGGTGGAAGGACTATGCACAAGTTCTAAAGATTCAATTCAATTCAATTTCAAAAGCTTTTATTCGATTTGTAAACAAATCATACAAGCAAAACGTGAAATCAATTCATTGCATTAAAAAAATTGTTATAAAATACGAAATTTATACAGGGGAATACAAAATATTTCATAAGGGAATAGGACACATACTGACAGGCGTTTAAACATTGGATCATAATTGAAAACATAAAGGTGACCAAAAGGTACGGAAGTTAAAATCGTACAGACAGGAATAAATATATTGTCACAAAATGCTTATCCTGGCAGCTGTACGTTGAATAGCAAGCCCCTGCCTAAATCATGGGAAATGTAAATTTTTAGTTTTAAAATTTAAGTACAGACAGGAAAGTATAGGAATATAACAGCACTAGACGATTCCTGGCAGCTGTACCATAAAAATATGAAAAATCAAAAGAAAGAAACATGTACAGACAGGATTGAGGATAAGTTATCACTGCTAAAAGGTGCTCGCCCTGGCAGCTGTACATTTTAAGAAGGTACAGACAGGAATATAGAAATCATGGCAATACAATACTTTTCCTGGCAGCTGTACATTTCAAAATGAAAGTGGCAACAAAAAAGCAAATGTCCACATTTTCTAAAGCTGATAGTAACACAAGGGCATTCTTAAAAGACCGTATATTATATTTAATAAATATAGGTTTTAAATACCTTAATCTTAAAAAGTGATAAAATTTGCAAAAAAGTAAGAAATGGCAGCAACTCTGGCGTGAAACGTTGTCACAAGGGCAGGGGGTTTCAGATTTCTGTTTCTGTACTGGGAACGCAACTAGATGGTGTACAATACCCAACCTGACGCGGGTTAAAACATATTGATGAGATGGGCGGCAGACATATAGGAGATAGGCTTGGAACCCCGATGGTAAGTTAAGTTCTCTATAGAACTTCACAGTAGCTAGCTTACCATATACCTCATCACGCCCTTTCTTTTTGTACATTAGAAAAGTTTGTTTGATCTCTTTTTTGGGTATTTCTACCGCAAGTTCAGGGTCGAGAAGAACATCGATATCAAACAAAGTTTTAAACCAAAAACGGATATATTTCAGCCAAAGAATACGTTAGGAAAAGTCCAGGCCTATACAATCAAGAATAATTTCTTGAGTGAATCGAGTTTCTGGCTTAGCCCAAATAGAACGCCACAATAAGAGTGGACGAACGGCTGCTAAGTCCGAAATAAACTCGACCCCAACCTCGTCGTGAATTAGTTGAATGGAAGCGGAGTGGGGGACACATAGCACTCTTCTTAGGAACTTGTTTTCCTCTTTTTGGAGAGAGGTGCCATCTATGTGGCCCCACACCCCAGCCCCATACAATGCCGAGGGAACACAGCGAATATTCTAGATATTAATCATGTCTCCAATGCTTCTCGAACCGAGCTTGGAAGCAAATCGAAAAACGCTGCTGGTGGAGCGAGTCATTTTCAACCTGGCATTGACAAGCTCTGATTTCCAGGACCCATCATTAGCATAGGTAATTCCTAGGTAACAAAATGTTTTAACTTGTAACATTTTGTCACTGTCTAGATAAAAATTGGACTTCAGTTTATTGGCTGACTCACCGCACAACATAACATAGGTCTTGGATTTGTTTACACAGAGTCTCCTGTTTTGTATAAACAACATAAAACCATCGATAAGACGCTGTAAGCCTATCTGAGTGCGGGATAAAAGTACTGCGTCATCCGCATAAAGTAAGATTGAGACAGAATTGCCTCCAATCTGCGGAGCGTCTGCCGATATAGTGGCCAGGGTGCGATCAACACAGTTAATAAAGAGGGAAAATAAAAGAGGAGCTAGTACGCATCCTTGGCGGATGCCCCTAGATACCTTAAAGAATGGTGTACATTCACCTAGGGTGCCATATCGGACTTTACAGGAAAGTTTCTGGTAAAGCCTAGCCAGAAAATTTACTATTTCTTTCGGTGCTCCTAATTCCAATAAAACCTGCCAAAGAATGCCGTGATCAACTAAATCAAATGCGCTGCTCAGATCAGCAAAACATAAAAATAAGTTGCCCTTTTTGGCCACTGTATATTTGTTAATTAAAAGATCCAAATTCATGCATTGCTCCAGGGTGCCCATCCCCTTCCTGAAGCCATATTGCACTTTGGTTAAAATGTTCATATCTTCTGCCCAAGTTTCTAGTCTTTTGAGCAGAATTCTACTCATAACCTTTACTGAGGCATCCAGTAAGGAAATTGGCCGATAATTGGAGGCCTCAGATTTGCTACCTTTTTTAAATAAGGGGACAATAACCGATTGACCCCAAGAGGGAGGAAAGTTGCCTTCCGCTGCACAGTTGAAGGTCCTAACCAAAATGGGGGCCCACAGATTAGGTTCTGTTTTTAATAAATCTATGGGCACCCCGTCGGGTCCCGGGGCCTTCCCCCCCTTACTATTAGCAAGGCCTTCAAGTCCCTCTTGCAGCGTAATCTCTAAAGGTATTGGTGTCCATATTGGCAAATCAGCAAGAGGTAGGGTTAGTGATACCCTTTCTGGGTTAAAGATATTAGTGAAATGAAAGACCCAGTCCTCACAGGCAACATAAGAAGTGATTTCTGGGACTCCTTCTGTATTTAGAAATGGGCTGTTGACTATTTCCCAGTAGAGTTTACTATTTTTTGCCTCCACTGCTTCGTTCAATTTGTCCCAAGCTTCTCTCTGTAAAACCTTTTTCCTGTTAGAGATAGCCAGTTTGTAGTTAACCCTTGCTTCTTTGATGCTATTGCCATCTCGGGGTTTGAGCCCTAGAGCACGTTTCAATTCCCGTAAGGCTACAGTACAGGGCTTATCAAACCATCCCAGTTTTACCGTTTTATTAACTGATGGTTTCTTGGTGAAAATACCCTCGATGATGGTGTTGATATTAATAAATTGTGATATCAGAAGATCGTGCTTAAAAACGTCTTTAAGGCAGTAACTAATCTCAATTTTACAGCTAACTATCACCTCCCTTTGTTTGGCCGCGGAATTAACCCCCGTCCATTTGATCCTCGGACCATTAGGTCGGCAGGACACTATATCGGTGGTGCAGGTTTCCCCAATTTTTTGTGTAACGCCCCTTGAGGGAAGGGTGACGCAAATACTGTTGTGATCGCTAAGACTTTCCTCTCTCACGTACAAGCTTAGATAGTCCCCATTACTTGAAAACAGGATGTGATCGATGAAAGTCCCAGCTTCCCTCCCTGTAAAGGTGGGGCAAATGGCATTCTGCTTATTTTTGTTACAATTTAACAAGGATAAATCTAATTTGAATAGCAGTTTGTTTAAAGTGGAGCCGTAATGGCAATGTGGGAAATGAGGAGAATCCTCACTCCTTCCCACACTCCCGTTGATATTATCCGGCTCCACCCCAAAGCCACATGGGTTGCCCTTGGATAGCTGACATGGCTGCAGATTAAAGTCCCCAGCCCATAAGATGTCTGACTGCTTGTTTGAAATGCCCATGGCCTTAGCGATTTCTTTTTCCAGGGGGTACAGGATATTCCCTCTGGAGGCATCAAAAATGTTATTATAAAAGTTAACGAGGACCAGATCCTTTCCCTTAGCGCATGCAATCCTTAGTACCTGGCTGTGAGCTCCCACATTTGAGCTACTTCTAACTTTATAGGTTTCCAATCTATTGGAAAGGAGGATCAGGAGACCCCCCTTTGCCCTGCCTGAATTGGATTTGGTGGCATTAAGGCAATAAGAAGAATAACCTTCTACATTGATATCCTCCTGACTCCAGGTCTCCTGGAGGAGGACTATATCAAACCCTTCTCCTATGAATCTAGACCAAAAAGGGGTATTTAATTTCCCTGCGATACCAGCGATATTCCAGGATATCAAAATAAGGTCAGCAGGCTTGATTGCCTGAGCTGGTATCCTTGAGGGTTCGATTGCTGACCTACAGGTGGGGGATTGGATGTTAGGAGGGTGGTGACAAAAAGGGGGGGATTGGGTCAAAGAACTTTCGGGTACGGGGGCCCTCTGTAAAACCATATGACCACTAGAAGACACAGGGGCCACTGTAAGGGCAAGATTAGGGCTAGCAGGGTCGGATCGCACAACCACACCAGATGCCAACCGCCTGTTGACAGTTTGAGTCGGTGGTAATGGGACATAAAGTCAATCAACCATCTCCAGGCAATCAAATCTGTTGGTGGTTTGGATACCCTGCCACCCGCCATCTGCAAAACGGTTATTATTGGGATACCAAGGACGAGGTACCCAGTCCCTACCTCTAAACTGTTGATTTTGCCATGGGTCGCCATAGTCCCATTGGTGTTCTTGGTTCATAGCCCAATTTGGCGGTGGGATTGGGTAATGGTAATTAAAAGTAGGGGGGTAGAAAAAGGAGAGTTGGTGAGTATCGATTCCCCCTTTCTTCTCTAGATCAGGCCATGAACAAATGTGGTTCACAGTAGAGGCATCCTCGCATGTAACGATGACACAATCCCCTTGAATACTCTTAGGGCTCTTCCCCACCCAGGATACCCTACGTACCGAAGATATTCTACAGATGGTTGGGGGCTTCAAAGGCCTGTGAATGCAGAGCCACTGCAGAATTTTATTCCGGAGGGACCAGTGAGGTTCATCAGTTCCTTCTGGAAGTTCCGGTACTCCTGTTAAAATTACCGTAAATGGAGATACCTCAGGAGCCAGTTGAAATGGGCGTTTAGGTCTGGGCCTCTTTTTGTCTACAAGGGGATTAGCTTTGGGGGCCTTGTTTTTGCTGGTAGATTGCTGTAAAGGCTCGTTGGTCAGGGTACGGTTGGCGTCAGTGGAGGTAACTTGTGGGGTCTGGACAGCAAGAATTTGCTGACTAGATGACGGTGTCTGGGGTACTAATTTGTCTTTCGGCTTAGATTTGGAACAATTTACACAGGTGTTAGAAACAGACGATGTTAAAATTGTAGGATCCTTTATTTTAGATTGAGTATTGAACGTAACTGTATTGACAGATGGTTTGTCTATGTTAGTGTTAACTAAAGGAACCCCCGGACAAGACACCACAGATGAAACCACCCTGGGTTTAGCTGTTCCTGCCCTAGGATGGTTGGGAGATTTATCAATAAGTATGGCAAGCTGTTTCTCAATGGCCATGATGCTCCGTTCCAGAGGCTGGAGTTGGTGTTTAAGTAAGTCCCTGAGTCTTTCGAACAACTGGGTATTATCAAAGTCAGAGTCAGACGGACGGGATGCACCCCCCTGAACATTACCCTTAGAAGTACAATGTGAGTTAGGCGAAACAGATGATACAAAGTTAGTACAGGTGGGAATGTTCGTGGCTGAAGCTGTAGTAGACCCTTTCTTTTTCTTGTTTTTAGGATGTTGATTAGCCTTATTCCCTTTATTTGAGGGTATTGACTGCTTAGATATAGCACCTTCTCTCACCCCCATGGAACGGGTACCTTGAGTCTGGTCTTCAACTACAATCCGCTCTAAGTCCGGGGTGATCTCAAGGTTCTCAATGGAGTCCAGTCCCAATGACAGGTTTGTGGCTGATAGGTCTACAGCATTTGGAATGGAATGGACTTGTGTTATAACATTTCCAGGTTGAGAAAGGCTGGGAATAGTTGTAACTGCTGGGACTGGGGTTAAAGCCGTAGCTATGAGACCCAAGGAGGATCTCTTAGCAAACGCGAGGTCCTGGGATACCCTGCGCTCTAAAAGGGAAATGTTTAAGTTGATAGCCTCAGTAGTAGTTGAAATAAATTTGTCGATAGGACCTATAAACTGCGCAGTTCTAAGTGCAGTCTTACTCCTGGATCCCCTTGTTACCGACATAATGTGGGTATGCAGGCACCAGGGGCAGCGATCAAAATCCGAAACGCAGAACTGAAGAGTACCTTTAACTGAAGAGATGGTCGTCTAGCGATTTCAAACCAAGGGGAGGGGGCCCACCCCAGCCTGGTTCGGTCTGGAACGGGCCCGCCCTTGGCCCGGGCTTCACCCGGCGTCCCGCTCGCGTCCCGCGGGGCGGGGCTGACGGTGGCTTTAAGCGCCTCCTGGCGCGGCTTGGAGCGTTGCAGCCCGCTTGGGCTGATGGGGCTTGTAGTCTCCTGTCCCGCGCTCCACTCGGCGGCTCAGCTTGGTCAGCGAGCGGCGGGAGGCGGGCAGGATGTGCAGAGACACGGAGTTCTTTTCCCCAAACGAGGCGTCTACAAAGCAGTAGGGCTCTCTGTTCCTTGTGGCAATTCCACAATTGTCAGGGCTGACGGTGGCTTTAAGCGCCTCCTGGCGCGGCTTGGAGCGTTGCAGCCCGCTTGGGCTGATGGGGCTTGTAGTCTCCTGTCCCGCGCTCCACTCGGCGGCTCAGCTTGGTCAGCGAGCGGCGGGAGGCGGGCAGGATGTGCAGAGACACGGAGTTCTTTTCCCCAAACGAGGCGTCTACAAAGCAGTAGGGCTCTCTGTTCCTTGTGGCAATTCCACAATTGTCAGGGCTGACGGTGGCTTTAAGCGCCTCCTGGCGCGGCTTGGAGCGTTGCAGCCCGCTTGGGCTGATGGGGCTTGTAGTCTCCTGTCCCGTGCTCCACTCGGCGGCTCAGCTTGGTCAGCGAGCGGCGGGAGGCGGGCAGGATGTGCAGAGACACGGAGTTCTTTTCCCCAAACGAGGCGTCTACAAAGCAGTAGGGCTCTCTGTTCCTTGTGGCAATTCCTAGTTCTAAAGATTCAAATTTGACCAAATTAAAATTGAAATATTGGTATTTCAAATTGTAGGATGTCTGCCGAGTTCATTTTGCGTACGTCAAGACGCTTCGCTCAATGATATGTCTATTAAAACACAAAACATGTCCTAGATAAAAGATAAATACCATAACAAATACCATCACAGTGCTTGTGCGTAACTGTTAGATTCATCTAAGAAGACTTTAGTCTGAAAGCAGTAGTCAATGTTAGCTTCATTTGCCTCTGTAGCAGGTCATAAAGAGTATGCTGAATGCCGACCATTCTCAATATGAGTGAAGCTGTTTTGCAAAATTTGAAAGAATTCGCCATCGTTGACATCCTTTGATGACTGAGCTTGCAGTAGAGCACTTGCTGGTGAGCCAAGCTCCGGCCTCAGTTTTTCTTCCATGCCCTGAGCTGCCTCTCTCGGTCCTCCCACCCTACCCTCTACCCCGCTGTGTTTTTAACTGTTTGTTTACTTGTTAAAGAAACTTTGTTGTCCTACAAAAGAGCCGAAGCGACTGGCTATTCAGAAACGTCATCACAGATCTTATCTGGAGTGACCACAGGGCTGGTAATAGTAGTTGTCATCTCAGTAGATTGATGGGAGGACAAAGGCACAGGAAATGTTGAACGGTCTATTCGGCGTTGCCGCATAGTCGACAAAGATGGTTTGGCGAGGTTTGTTTCCACAGTGGAACCTGATCTTTTGAGGAGAAAGCTCCCAGTCGAATGAGAAGGAGAGAACGCTGTGTTGATGGAGATACATGATTTATGAGGTACGTATGGGGGTCCCAGGGCAAACACCCATTGCAACGAAGTGATCACTTCGCTGGACATCACAACGCAATTATAACATCGCAATAACGTTTACATCGAAAGGCACATCAACGCTTAAACGTTTACATCGTAAGGTATACCAACGTATGCCAGAACAACGCACCTTTACGATGTAAACGGTAATGCGATGTAAGCATTGCTGCGATGTGATAATAGCATTGATGTTAAAATTGTAAGACACGCAAAGACGGGAAAACTGGGATGTAAACGTTAATGCGATTACTTGATATTATTATAATCAGGACTGCAAAAGCGGCATGTACACGTTAGTGCGATGTTATTATTGTAAACTAGAAAACTGGCAAAATATTTCACACGGCACAGATGGGAAAACGTGATGGTATAATTGCACAGACGGACTGACAGATGAAAATGCCCATCAACTAGCACTCTTTTTCTAGTACAATTCGCAATAGTACAATTCGCAATTTGCCATTTATGGATGGATGATTGAAAGGGTGGGTGGGTGGATGAATGATATGGATAAAAGGGTGGATGGATGAAGGATGGATGGATGGATAGATGAACGGGTGGGTGGATGAATGATGGGTGGATGGATGGATGGTGGGATGAAAGGGTGGATGGATGAAGGATGGACGGATGAATGGATGGATGGATGAATGATTAGTTTTGGGTGCATGGATGGATGTGTGAAAAGGTGGGTGGGTGAATGATGTGTTGATGGATGGATGAAAGTGTGGATGGATGAAGGATGGACAGATGGATGGATGAATGATTAATGTTGATGGGTGGATGGATGTGTGAAAAGGTGGATGGGTGAATGATGGGTTGATGAATGGATGGATGAAAGGGTGGATGGATCAAGGATGGACGGATGAATAGATTGATGAAAGGGTGGGTGGATGAATGATATGGATGAAAGGGTGGGTAGATGATGCATGGATGTGTAAAAAAGCGGGTGGGGCATGAAGGTTGGATGGATGGGTGGATGAAAGGGTGGATGGATGAAGGATGTATGGATGGAGAGATGAAAGGGTGGGTGGATGGATGATGGGTGGATGCATGAAAAGGTGGGTGGGTGAATGACGGGTGGATGGATTGTTGGATGAAGGATGTATGGATGGACGGATGAAAGGGTGGGTGGATGAATGTATTAACATCGCCACGGGTATTTAGTATAAGTATTGCCATTAGTTACAATAGCAGTAGTAATACGTTTCCTTATTTACAATATTTGTGGTTTGGGGTGGATATGGTCGCGTTGGTGCCATACTGTACTCCTCGCGCTATGGCGACTGTCTTCTCTTCTGCACGGGTCTGTACCCTGGAGCAACGGACAGGTAGCTACAGGTCTTCTGCGCTTGCGTGCCAGGGCAGCAGGCAGCCCTTAACTCTACCGCATGATTTCCCTACCAGATTTAATATCCACGTTTCTGGCATGACAGGTTAAGTGTCACTAAGTCTTCTTACGTGGCAATGGTCAACAGGTAGTGAACAAAATACGAAATGTGCCTTGTGCTATTGTTATGGACACGTTCAGATAGAAATATGTGCGCCCTCTTGTACACCACAGACAGCAGCTTCAAGCTTGTAACTAACAGACATTGTGAAATGGGATGGAAGGCACATAAAATTGAAACATGTGACAGAGAGAGGAATGCACACACAGGCAGATACAGACAAATACAGAGACCGGCAGATGGACAATCACACCTGTCCCTGGAGCAGAATCGTATGCTACTACATTTTCAAATTACGTAACGCGGACGCATGTACAGCGTGGGGCAGAAATTGGCAAACAATAGTATGTTTGTGACTAGAGTCAAGCACGCACATTGGATAAAATTAAAAACAGCCACTCATATATGCACTTATTACATTAGGTAGAGACGCTTGCAATTATGGAGTTGAAGCAAACGAACGGGCAGGCTTGCTTCTAAGATCTAGATATCGGGTAGAAGTAGAGCTGATGGCAGGTAGAGACAAGCAAACACCAGTAATCAAACCAGGCGCACATACAAACTCATGCGTACTCGATTAGACAGACATATTTCCAAAATGGAAAAGAGGCAGGTGTGGTGACCAGATGTCCCAGATTTGCACGAACAGTCCCAGTGTCGAGACACTTCCTCCTAAAATCAAAAATGTCCCAGTTTTTAACGGAAATTCAGGTGAACCTGCACATTCATCCTAGTGTTGTACAGGCTTAAGTTTCAAACGGCCCTCTCAGAAACTGGGGACAGAACTACAGTTGTTTAGACATTAGTGCTGGGCACGCAAATAGTCTTGTGCACGCAACGACGTGCTTATTTCGCGGGCCGGCACATCACAACCATTGTTCTGTACACATGACTCCCAATGAGTGCTGCGATGATGCGATTAAGATGCACGCTACTAATGAGTGTTGCGATGTTGCCTGCGTTTACCAATGACAACACCTGCTGTGATGATGCCTGCGTGCCTGATGCCAGATGCAAGATGACGTCAGATGACGAATTGGCACTGCAACCTCCTCTGCCCCCGCTCTTTTACTTCTTCTGAACAGCTCCCTGCTCACTTCCCAAGCCATACCCCCCATGTCAACCTGCTAACCCTGTCTGGTGTAATCTGCCTCTTTAGGGCCCCTTTTGGTTCATCGGGTACCTTTTGTCCTGTTTGCCTGCTGGCTAAAATGCCCTCGCCGTCCTCCTTTAGACCCTCAGTCGTTTGACCAATGTACCCAATACCCAATGGCCCCTCTTCCCACTCCTGCTTCCTCACATTATCTCATTATGTCCCCTTGCTTTTTTTGTCTTCTTCCTTGTGCCCATTATCCTCCCTCTCACGGGCTGCTGGCTCTTCAGTGCCCCTCCTACATACCTTAATCGCGCACTGAGCTGCCCTCAGCCATGGCTGTAAGCACGCTCACACTGCCACAGCTACTTTGCTTGCATGTCGCACTAGGCACCCCGCCACCCACACACCATACCTAGTGTGAGCAGGTCCATGCAACCTGCCCTCGCTATCTTTCTGCACTCTCTTGTATATTAGAGACTTCATAAAGAACGATGTAACAGCAGTCGATTTGGTGACCTGCGTTGTAATGTCCCAATGCAGCAGAGACACTACAATCGCGTGGCAACAGCATGCGCAGTAAATGCATGCGATGTAATGCCTTTGGCGATTTAAAAACAGTGTGGTAATTGCATGCGTTGTTATGGCTGGCGATGTATCATCATAGATCCGGGTCGCAGTTCCCATACAATTGTTGAACCAACCATTCATCCAAGTTTTTTCTTGCCATCTATGCTTTATCAAATGACCAAGCATGTAATTTGGTTGATTTATTCGCAATTTTTTTGAATGGGGGCAGCTGATGTTTAGCCCCCATGGTTCAGTCAGCTTGAGGGTGGTTAGCACTTGTTGGAGCATCGTTGGGCAGTCATACTTGGTTTTGAGCTGATTCTTTATTTCTGCCCAGAATAATGCAGCAAGTAATTCTGGATGTGCTGCTCTCAATCTTCTGCACAGTTGTGCTGCTGACCTGACCAGTAGTTGCTGGTTAGAGAAATAGACCTGCAACTGAGAAATGAATTGCGAGAGTCAAAAGATACATTTGAATAGGATGGACTGCTGTAGGTTCAGTAAAATTCCAAATTTTCCTTTTAAAAATGTTGAGCCGTAGGTAAGTGTTGGAAGGAACTTGGCAACGATGTGGAGGAGTGTGGCTCACTGATTAGAGCGGCAGACTCTGATGCAGAGTCTGGCCCGGGACCAGGGTTCAATTCCCGAAACGGCAGGGTCCTGAGCCCAAAATGTCCACGGTCTCGATAATTCTCGCCTCGGTGCCTATTCTGGGTCCCACTCTGCAATAGCTTGCTTAATCTCCACTATGGCGGCGCACCTGCTGCGGGATGCCTGGCTTTCACCTTGGGGATACCCAGTAGTGATTATCTCACAGGGAAAAGCCAGGACGGGTTCCCAAGGCAAGCGCCTTGATGCCTTCGGGTGATACGTGCGCTATATAAGTCCAATACATTACATTACAACGATTACTTGTAAAAGTTGGGAGTTGGACGGGAACCCCAGCTTTGTTTGTAGTGTGTTAAGAGTGAAACACAATTTGTTTGCCTGGGCTTGACTAAATAATCTTTGAATTTTAATTTGGAATCTAGGATCACCCATAGATATTTATAGGACCCACTGACTCTGTATTCCAGTAGTTTGGTTATCAGGCGCTGAAGTCCGATTGGGGTCTGGGTGCATACTACTGTGTCGCTGCATATTGTAAGCTCCTCACTGGGTGTTTTTCTAGCTTGGGCGGATCACTTTGGGTGTCTGACAACCCTGCATCTAGGTCTGCTGTAAAGATGTTAAATAAGGTGGGAGTGAGCACACGTCCTTGATTTAGGCCTATGTACGTCTATCAGTATATTTATATTTATTCAAAAGTCTGTGGTTACCCATACACATCTGTTATACTGACAAATTAAGAATGCTATGGCTGTTTGGTGTCAGCCAAACTAATGGAGGCCAGTTTGTTGTTGGGTCCTGGCAGAATGGCTACAATTAGTGGTGAGCTCCTAGACTAATATGGTGCTTCCTGAGTAAGGATCACTGTCTGGATAAGAGCCTTTGGTTTGGTGTGGCATTCCTTAACAAAATGACAGGCTTTGCAACCATATTGCCATTGGTTTAATATGTGTCTCTTTTCCTTTCTTCTCCACTCAAAGGTCCATAGAAGACCTCCACAATCACTTGCATGAGTTGTTACCTGATCATTAGTGTGAAAAGTCTCTCTATTGTTCTCTGCCCTGTCTATGATGCCTTTTGAGACCACTCTCCTGCTCCTTAGTTTAATTTAGCCGGTGCTCAAACTTGAATACCAGTTGAGTAAGGTTAGTACAATGATAGAATCCTCAGAGTGCTCTCCTCTTATGCTAGCAGATCTTTTGACTCATACAAATTACATAACCAATATACTTAATGTGGTCAAATATGTCAAAAGATCGTGGTCATCCTGTTCCAGTTTTAGAAGCTTAATGTTGATTTGCTGTGAAAAACATACCGGGCAAACAGTACCTTCCTTTTATCTTTGAATCCATAAAAGTTTCACAAGAGGACGTTCTCACATGCCACAATAGTACCAAACAGTATGGCAGCATTACTCCCATGTAAGACCAAACAAATGACACACTAGATTATTTATGTGAAAAAAAGGTCAAATGACATTGGAAATACAGCCATATCTTGATATACAAAGATTAAAAAATCTTTCTGAAGACTCCATACAATCATTCTTGTGAAGCCAGCAGCATGGACATTAGAGCAAAGATGCAAGAGTAGGCAACACTACAGAAATGAAAGAAGTTGGAATGTGAAAGCTACACAGGAGGTCATACAACTGATGGTGGGAGTCCACAATTTGCCCTAGGTACAAGAGGGAGCAGGCATGTCCAGTACTTATGGATTCCTCTCAGGTCACAGACAACAGATCTAGTCCTTTTCTGGTCTGCTGCAGGTCCAGAAAGTGTCTGAGGAGAATGCCATGGAGGCCCACATTTATGGTTTCTACTAGCCTAGAGTTAGTAATGACTCCTGGCTCTTCTCTGACCAATGGGGTAAATGCCCAGACACAACCGCACCCATGTTTGCAGCAGTTCAGTTTTACCCTAACACGAATAATCCCACAGTGCCTCTCACTCTTAAAATCTGAGATGGAAAACCCCTTTCTCCCCTGTGAAGAGCCTGTGTGCCTGCCTAGAGGTGTGTGCAGGAACATGAGTAGCCCCCTCCTTTGCTGTCACTAAAAACTGGGCTTGGGGCCAGCTTCCCTCCAACTGCCTTTGTTGTCAGACTGGTGCCAGTCTGGCTGGGGGATGGAAGGGTTTCCTTCTTGTGGTCTGACCTTTCATTCACTTGTGAAAGGGCAGGCCTCTTTAATAGTTTATGATGCCCTGGGTCTAATCTAAGAGATGTTTCTGCAAGGGAGAGAAAAATACATCTCCACACCCAGGCCACTGTTCCTGCTTTGAGAACAGTTCCAAGTGTCAAATCAGGTGTTTGTTAAGCGCAACTACTCACCTGTAAGGTTGTCAAGGCACTGAGTAGTGGGGGGCGGGGGGGTGGGGGGGGGGGGTTCGCAGGTTCCAGTCCATCAAGGAGGGGGTCTGTCGAAGAGCCAAGTTTTGAGGTTTCGTGTGAAGATGGGGTGCTATGTTATCTGTCTGAGGTGGAGCGGAAGGTTGTTCCAGGCTCTGGCCGTGTGGAAGGCGAAGGATCGGCCTCCTGATCTGGTCTTTCTGGTGTGGGGGACCACGGCGTAGGAGAGCTGGGCTGATCGAGGGTCCTTTGGGGTGCTTGGAATTTGAGTGATCTGTTCAGGCATGCTGGTCCGGGCCTTGTGAGTGTGGCTTAGCATCTTGAAGGTGACTCTAGCCCTGATGAGGAGCCAGTGGAGTGTGTGCAGGTGCTGGGAGATGTGGCAGTGTCTAGGCAGGTTGAGGACTAGTCTTACAGCAGCGTTTTGGATGTTCTGTAGCTTGCAGGTGAGGATTTTGTTCATTCCGGCATAGAGTGCGTTGCAGTAGTCGAGCCTGCTGGTGAGTGACGGTCTTTCTGTGTTCGATGGGAATCCATTTGAAGGTCTTACGTAGGAGGTGGGGGGTGTGGAAGCAGGAGGATGAGACAGATTTGATCTGACGGTCTATTTTGAGCTCTGAATCCAGGATGATTCCCAGTTGCGTGCGTGGTCCGTGGGGGTGGACGGGCTTCTGAGGGCAGGGGGCCGCCAGGTGTTGTTCCAGGGCTCTGGACCCATGATGAGTACTTCCGTTTTCTTGGTGTTTAGTTTTAGCCAGCTGTTTCTCATCTATTTGGTGACAGTTTCCATGCCTTCTCGAAAGTTGTGTCTGGCGGCGTTGGGTTCTTGGATAGGGAGAGGATGAGTTGGGTGTCATCTGCGTATGACACAATGTTGTGTCCGTAGGTTCTGATGATGGGGGCAAGTGGAGCCATGTAGATGTTGAAGAGCGTAGGGCTGAGGGAGGACTCCTGAGGGACTCCGCAGGTGGTAGGTGTAGGGTCCGAGAGGAAAGGGGGAGTCTGACCTGCTGCGTTCTGCCGGTGAGGAAGGAGCAGATCCAGTCGAGGGCCTTGTCTTGGATCTCTATGTTGTGGAGTCTCTGTATTAGGGTGCGGTGAGAGACTGAGTCAAACGCCGCTGAGAGGTCGAGGAGGATGAGGGCTGCTGTTTCTCCTTTGTCCAGTAGGGTACGGATGCCGTCTGTTTGCGGCGAGGAGGGCGGTTTCTGTGCTGTGTTTTTTTCTGAATCCGATTTGGGAGAAGTCGAGGATGTTGTGCTCTTCGATGAATGTGGCGAGCTGGCTGTTGATGGCTTTCTCAATTACTTTTGCTGGGAACAGGAGCAGGGAGATGAGTCTGTAGTTTTTGAGGTTGGTGGGGTCTGCCGAGGGTTTTTTTCAGGAGGGGGTTGATCTCTGTGTATTTCCAGTCATCAGGGAATGAGGCGTTTTCCAGGGAGCGGTAGATGGTGTGGCAGAGTATGGGTGCAATGGTGTTGGCGGCTCTGTTGAAAATTTGGTGGGGGCAGGGGTCCATGGGGGCCCCGGAGTGGATTGATTTCATCGTCTTCATTGTGCCTTTGGTGGTGAGGGCTGTCCAGTTGTTGATCCCTGGCTTAAGAGTGTCGGGGTTGTTGGTGAGGGTTCAGTGTGTTGGTTGTCTTCGTCGAAGTTGTCGTAGATGCTCTTGATTTTGTGGTGGGAAAAGGTGTTGCGTTTGTCGCAGAGGTCTTGTGAGGGAGGGATGTCGGTGTACTCTCTGGTGGGTTGGGCGAACTCCTTGATGATGTTGAAGAGTTCTTTTCTGTTGTGTGCATGAGTGGAGATTCTGTCTTCAATCACTTTTTTCCTAGTTTTTCTGATGAGTTGGTGGTAGACGTTGATGGGGGCTCTTAAGTTGGGGTGGGCTTCTGTGGATTTGGTGTTCCTCCAGGCCTTTTCGAGGCGGCAGCAAGTGCGTCTGGACTCTCGAAGTTCGGTGGTGAACCCTCTAGCTTTTTTGGTGTGAGTGTTGTTGTTTTTCTTGAGGGGCGCTATGGTGTTGGCGCTGTCGGAGATCCATCTGTGCAGGGTTCGTGCTGCGGTGTTGGAGTCATCGTTTTCCGCGATGGTTGGGGTGGAGTTGCTGAGTGATGAGGTTAGCTGGTCATCGGTGATTCTGGTCCAGCTTCTTTGTGGGAGCAGGTGCTGGTGTCTGTGGATTGTGGGTGTTCTGAAGGTGAAGTGGACGCTTCGATGGTCAGTCCATGGGAGTTCGGTGGTGTGGCTGAAGGTGATGGAGTTTCCTCTTGTGAAGAGGGGTTTGAGGGTATGTCCTGCCGAGTGCATGGGTTCGGTCACGATCTGGCAGAGTCCAATGCTGTGGAGGGTGTCCAGAAGGGATGTGGTGCAGGGGTCCAGTTGGTTGTTGAGGTGGAAGTTGAGGTTTCCCAGTAGGGGAAGTTGGCGAAAAGTCTGTGGGGTTCAGGAGGTCGGTAGATGAGGGTTCCTTGGAGGGTGGAGGTAGGGCTGGCCAGTATCTTGAAGTGAAGATGTTCCATCAGGTCTTTGGGCTCATCGGGTAGTGTGCTCAGGCGGTGGGTAGATTTGTGGATGATGGTGATTCCTCCTCCTGGGCGTGTGAGACGGTCCTTCCTGGAGATCTTGTATCCTTGAGGAATGGCGATGGGGATGTCTGGTCCCGAGGTGGTGTTGGTCCAGGTTTCGGTAAAGAATGCTACGTCTGGGGTAGTGCTGTCGAGGAGGTCCCAGATTTCGGTGGCGTGTTTGTCTAGGGATCAGACGTTGAGGGTGATGCACTGCAGGGTCTTCGGTTCGATTGTGTACTTGGGGGCGGATTGCGATGGGTCAGTGGTCTTGGTGGTGCTGCAGGTGTACCTGCAGCGGTGACTGCTCAAGGGTCCGTGGAGTGCCGCTGGGTCGTTCCGTTGGCGGTGCAGAGATCCAGGGTTCCTGGCGCTGGTCGCAGTCGGGTCGAGGACGGGCGCAGACTGGCTTGCCTTTGGAGCCCCAGCGGCCGCCATTAAGTAGGGGTCGGAGAAGGCTGGGCAGCTGGGAGGCGGAGAGGGCAACTGGTTTGGGCCGGTCGCACTGGTCATGCTGGGGGGGGCGCGGGGACAGCAGCGGCGGGGAAAAACAGGCTGAAAAAGGTAAAAGGAAAAAGGCAAAAAGAGAGAGAAAAGTGCAAATAAGGCAGAAAAAGTGCAAGAAAGATTGGAGGCAAGACACAGAGGATACAGGAGAGTAAAAGAGGGAGATTGAGATGAGGCTAAAAAACAAGTGAAAAACGGAGGAAATACACAGAAGGAGAATGAAGGGGAAGTTGAAATGAGGGGAAAATGACAGAAACAGTGAAGAGAGAGTGGAGGAAACACACAGAGGACACAGGAGAGTGAAAGGGGGAGATTGAAATGAGTGTGAAAAATGAGTGAAAAACGGACGAAAGACACAGAAGGATGGTGAAGGGAGGAGCTTGAAATAGGGGAAAACAACAGAAAAAGGAGGAAAGACCCAGAAGGAGAGTGAAAGAGGGGAGATAGAAGCGAGGGAAAAAAACGAGAGAAAAAGGAGAGAAAAGCGGAGCAAGAGAATTGAGACAGAGGTCCACTGGACCACCAGGGATGAGGCGCAGGTGAAACCTGCGGGTGGAGGAGGTCCTCAAACACCAACACTCGAGAGTGCAGGGGCTGTTGGAAGGCCTCACTTAATGGTGGAGCTGCGAGGGAGGGAGAGCAATTTCACTGTTAATGAGTCAGTGGGTTTGCACATCATTAAGGCCAGACACTGGCTGGACAGCTACTGGAGAGTTCACACAAATAAGCCTACAGAAGATTCAGGCAGGGAAAACATAACTTTCAAAAAGTTACTTTCTTAAATGAATTATACTTTTAATAAACATGAAAATTAGTTGGAAAATGTCTGTTCTGAGTCTCTTTAAATCTACCTGTACCCCTCCGCCAACATATACCATTCCCACTAACCCTGCCCATGGGGACCCTTCTACCTTGCAGAACCCCGCCTCTGGGATAACTATTTTTGGTGTGCTCATCTATGCATCCCAGTTTGTGAAAAATACCCCATGAGCATCTAGGGCATTGTGCCCATTCCTCTTCTAAAGTCAGATTTCTGTCCCAAAATAGGGGTCAGTACTGCCCAAATGGTCAACAAACAAGAGAGCCAAGGTACTGGTCCTTCATTGACAGGTGGATTTTTCCATCTTGTGCATAGAGTAGGCTTTTCTTCCAGTCTCTTAGCTGGCAAACATTCATCCTCTTGCTCCTGAGGGCTTATCAGGTTTCTCACAGTAAGAGGGGGTTACAATGTCAGGTTGCAAACACTCTCCTCCCATTCATACTTACAACATCTCAGGGGTGACAGTGTGAGACTTGCCCAAATAATTTTTGGCAGTACAGGGCCTACAGTGAGGCTGCGCAGTCACATCAAAGGTGGCTAACACTGCGATGCAGGGGGCTGCCTTGCCCAGGGTTCCTGTCTCTTGTTGCTGTGACAGTGCAGGCAGCACCTCCAGGTGGGAAATGGTCTAACTCGTGGCAGTCTTGGAGTCACTTCCTGTCAGACCAGGTAACCTCCTGACCCACTAGTCCTTCCACTATGAATGACATCCACCTCCTACCCCTTGCTCTGCAACTCTGTACTCTTACCTTTCAGACTTCTTCCTGAAGGTACTGTTCTTGAGAGACCACCTTTGCCACAAACAGGGACCTGCTGGCACAGGTATCCCATAGAGCAGTGAAATTGACTTAATTCAGTGCAACTTGTGATACTGTCTCAGCCTTTCCGAGATCACTAGCGGTGAGAGCGGTGGCCTGTGCAGGTGAGAGCGGTGCTGTGGTATGGCTGTGTCTTCGAAGGATGATGACGAGGTAAAATTAAATAAAGAATCAATTTTCCCTCGTCATCAACTGTCAAAATACCCTTTACATGGCCTGCTGCTCCTACCTGCACGGGCTGTGGCTGTGCTGTACCCTTTCTGCTGGAAATAACCACCTCCTAATGCCACACTATCAATCTCTAAAGAATGCCCACTAGTGAGTGTCTTCCTGTGGTACAAGGCATCTCCTTTCCTATTCCCTGACTAATGAAAGTCAAAGCACTTACACCTCTCCGAGGGTTTCTTCCTCACTAGTTCCCTGCCTTCCTGCTTCCCTGAAGTGGGTATTTTTTTATTTTATTTAATGCGATTTTATATAGCGCAAACTTTACCCGAAGGTGTCAGAGCGCTTTACAAAAGGACTAGTTGCAAAACATAAGGACTTAGGATTACATGCGTTACATAAAAGATACAAACAGAAAAAAATTGCAAATGTACAAGATGTAAAGTCACACAAGGCGGAGATACAAACAGAAAGAAAAATTGCAAATGTACAAGATGTAAAGTCACACAAGGAGGAGATACAAACAGAAAGAAAAATTGCAAATGTACAAGTAGTAAAGTCACTCAAGGAAGATATACAAATGGATATACTCTAAGAGTCAAATAGGAATGGTAGAGAGTACAAACTTCTACTGCATATACTAGTGATTAGAGGTATCTCTATATACATATAGATATACACATAGTAGATTTTCTCAGATCAAGACTCCAAAAAAACAGGCAAGCAGAGTTCCATTAAGTGGAGTCGGAGGGGGGACACAGTCACAGCCCCAAGGGAGGGTGGGAGGGATACAAGGGTATGGAGAAAAGGCAGAACTGAAAAGGGAAGAAACATTTGAGGATCGAATGGACAAGATGGCGGGTCAGGGTCCAGAGAAAAGTGGCTGAGAACAGCAGCAAAATGGCGGCCAGGACAAAGGAAAAAGTAAAGAGGTCCATGAGAGTCCTTGCTGGTTTATAGACTGTTGGCTGGTGGTCACTGACGCTTTTCGTTGGGCCGCTTCATAAATCAAGAGTTGGATGTCCCGCGGTTCCCCTGCCTCGAGCTGCAGCTTGAACGAGGCTTTCCCACTGTTGCCATGCTGCGCACTCTAGCGTGGCTGGAGAGCTCACCGGTCCATCCAGCCATGCACCGCACACACTCGCTGCTTGCCCGGGAGCCCCCGTTACCTGCAGCATGTTGGGGTGCCTCAGCCGCTGAAGCAGCACCATCACCTTGAAGATCTTGTGGGAGGCCAGCCGGTAGCAGTCCCGGGCCAACCCGTACTGCCGCGCGCAGCTCTCCATGTCGTGCCCGCCCAGGTCCACGGTCTTTGAGCAGCCCCGCCCGGGGGGCTCCAGGGCCAGCCTCTGCCCGGGCTCCGAGTGCGGCTCCAGGTCCATCAGCCTCCGCTCCAGGGCTTTCACCTGACGCCGGCCAGTTCGGGGAAAGACACCACAGCTGCTCGGTGGTTGGCATGAGGTGAGCCCACGCGGGTGTAGTGGGAGAGCCTCTGGCAGTGACCGCATCCCCAGCACGCACCAGGACGCTTGCCCCATGTGAGAAGTTTGGGGTTTGAAAGGGTTCTCATTTTTTATCCTTCTGTTGAGAGCCTGACCCAACCTTTATGTGGTCACCCCCTTGTAGCTTCTTGGACACTCTGATGTTGAGTCAGATGTCCAATTCATTTCCAAGCTCCCTAGGGATTGTGAGCTTCGAGTCTATTACGTGCTGGGGCAACACTTTACAGCAGTTCCTCAAGATGTGCTCCGGCATAAACAAGCTACACAGACCATTATAATTCTTGACTTTATGGCCCTTCATCTGACAATCCAGTGCTTAACTAAACAAATCCACAAACTCCTCCAAAGAATGGTATAACTGTTTCTGGGAATCCCTACAATTCAGGCCATACTCTCTAGAGTTACACACAATTTGCACTTGATGGTCTCTTTCACAGGGGCACACATAACATGGTCATCCACATCGAGGACCAACATTGTATCCCTCCAATCATTGGGAATATGCTTCCAAAGGCTAACTTCCCTGTCCTCTGGGACTTGATACATACCCAAAGCCACTCCATAAGCAGCAAACCACATATCATTCATTTTCATTTAAAGAGTAACTTTATTTGGTTTATCACAACCCTAAAGTGTACACAATAAGAAAGAGAATGGCAATCTAGATTAAAAAATTAAAAATATATTTTCTTAAAATTTTGCGGTTTTTAAAAACATCTTTCCAGTCCCAGCTTTGACTATTCATTTTTTAAGAGTAAAGTCTCTACTAATGTCATGAATATTACACCACGGCATATTAGAATGTTCGAAGTGGCACCCATCTAAGTTGTTACCGCCTGTCTGCAGGTACGAATTTTTAGGTTATTTAGAACATGTTTCAGCAGTTTTCTTCTTTCCTCTTTTACTGCCTCACACGTGCACATTAGATGGAGCAAGCTTTCCGTGTGGTACCCGCATAGGCGGTATGTCTTGGCTTGCTGTTTGATTTTCCAGGAAGGAATCAGGTCTTTTGAGCAGTGGTCGCCCAATCTGTATGCCATGAATTTCGCTTTTAACGATAACCAAAAGTGAGCTTCTAGATAAAATTGGGGTTTTAGTCTTTTATACAAATTAATTACGATCCATGCATGGCGGCGTTTGGCTAATCTCCTTTTTTCCTCTGCCAGGGATAGCAATTTTACATTTAAATTAAAAATTTTATTAAATGATGTTCGTTCCAATTGGCTATTCCAAACTTCCTCGATGTTTAGTGTTTCCAATCAATCAATCAATCAAGACATTTATAGAGCGCACTACTTACCCGTAGGGACTCAAGGCGCTTGGGGGGGGGGGTGCTGTTACTGCTCGAACAGCCAGGTCTTGAGCTTCTTCCTGAAGGAGAGGTGGTCTTGGGTCAGGCGCAGGTCGGACGGGAGGAAGTTCCAGGTCTTGGCGGCCAGGTAGGAGAAGGACCTTCCTCCTGTTGTCGCTCTTCGGATGCGGGGGACGGCGGCGAGGGCGTGGTTGGTTGATCGGAGGTGGCGTTTGGGGGCGTAGAAGTTGATTCGGTAGTTGAGGTAGCTCGGGCCTTGATCGTGTAGGGCTTTGTGTGCGTGGGTGAGGAGACGGAAGGTGATTCTTTTGTTGACGGGGAGCCAGTGCAGGTCTCTCAGATGTCCGGAGATGTGGCTGGTTCGTGGGATGTCGAGGATGAGTCTGGCTGAGGCGTTCTGGATCCGTTGGAGTCTTTTCTGGAGCTTGGCGGTGGTACCGGCGTAGAGGGCGTTGCCGTAGTCCAGTCGGCTGGTGACGAGGGCCTGGGTGACGGTCTTCCTGGTCTCGGTGGGGATCCACCAGAAGATCTTCCGTAGCATGCGTAGGATGTTGAAGCATGATGAGGAGACGGCGTTGACCTGCCTGGTCATGGAAAGGGAGGAGTTCAGGATGATGCCCAGGTTGCGTGCGTGGTCTGTTGGTTTGGGTGCGGTGCCCAGGGCGGGGGGCCACCAGGAGTCGTCCCAGGCGGAGGGCGAGGAGCCCAGGATGAGGACTTCCGTCTTGTCCGTGTTCAGTTTCAGGCGGCTGGTCGTCATCCACTCGGCTACGTCTTTCATCCCTTCGTGCAGATTGGCTCTGGCGGCGGCGGGGTCGTTGGTCAGGGAGAGGATCAGCTGGGTGTCGTCGGCGTAGGAGATTATGTTGAGGTTGTGTTGGCGTGCGATGGCCGCGAGGGGGCTCATGTAGACATTGAAGAGGGTGGGGCTCAGCGAGGATCCTTGAGGGACGCCGCAGATGACTTCGGTGGCCGCTGACTTGAACGGTGGAAGGCGGACTCTCTGAGTTCTTCCGTCGAGGAAGGAGATGATCCATTCCAGTGCCTTCTCCTGGATTCCGACGTTGCTGAGTCGCTGCACTAGGGTGCGGTGGCAGACAGTGTCGAATGCCGCGGAGAGGTCTAGGAGGATGAGGGCCGCTGTATCTCCGTTGTCCATCAGGGCTCGGATGTCGTCGGTGGCAGCGATGAGGGCGGTCTCGGTGCTATGGTTGGCTCGGAAACCAGACTGTGAGGGGTCGAGGGATCCATTCGTCTCGAGGAAGGCGGCCAGCTGTTTGTTGACGGTCTTCTCGATGACTTTGGCTGGAAACGGGAGAAGCGAGATGGGGCGGTAGTTCTTGAGTTCGGTGGGGTCCGCTGTGGGTTTCTTGAGTAGCGCGCTAAGTTCGGCGTGCTTCCAGCTCTCAGGGAAGGTGGCGGTGTCGAAGGAGGTGTTGATAATGTCCCGCAGGTGGGGTGCGATGACAGCGTCGGCCTTGTTGAAGACGTGGTGAGGGCAGGGGTCGGTCGGAGATCCGGAATGGACGGAGTTCATCGTGCGGATTGTGTCTTCGGTGCTGATCGGAGTCCAGGCTCGGAGGGTGGTGGTGGGCGGCGTTGTTGTGGTCGTGGAGTGCGTCGGTTGAGTGCTGAAGCTGTTGTGTATGTCCGCGATCTTGTTGTGGAAGTAGGAGGCGAGGGAGTTGCAGAGGTCTTGCGAAGGGGTGATGTCGTTGTTTCCGGCGTTGGGGTTCGAGAGCTCTTTCACGATGTTGAAGAGTTCCTTGCAGTTGTGTGCGTTGTTGTCCAGCCGGTCCTTGAATGCAGTTTTCTTGGCGGTGCGGATCAGTTGGTGGTGCTTCCAGGTGGCGAGCTTGAGGGTGGTCATGTTGTCCGGTGTAGGTTCCTTTCTCCAGACTTTCTCGAGGGCTCGGCAGTTCTTCTTGGAGTTCTTGAGTTCGTCGGTGAACCATGGGGCTTTCTTGCTGCTGGGTCTGCTGGGCGGGGTCCTCAGAGGGGCGAGTTCGTCCGCGCACTTGCTGATCCACTTCGTGAGGTTGTCGGCGGCCTGGCTGGGGTTCGCTGAGCTGGCAGGAGGGTGCTGGCTCAGGGAGGCGGCGAGCTGGTCGGCTGTGATCTTGTTCCAGCTTCTACGGGCAACCTGTTGCTGGTGGTGGTGGATCGTCGTTCTTTCGAAGGTGAAGTGGACACAGCTGTGGTCCGTCCTGTGGAGTTCTGTGGCGTGGCTGAAGGCGATGTCTTTGCTGGATGAGAAGACGGCGTCGAGTGTGTGTCCGGCGAGGTGGGTGGGGGTGCTCACCAGTTACTTGAGTGCAAGGTTGGCGAGGTTGTCGAGCAGGGTGCTGGTCTTGCGGTCGTTATTGTTCTCCAGGTGGAAGTTGAGGTCCCCCAGGAGGATGTAGTCAGCGGAGGGGAGGGCGTGCGGGCTGACGAAGTCGGCGATGTCCTCGCTGAATTGAGTGCGTGGTCCCGGGGGTCGGTAGATCAGGGTGCCTCTGAGGGTGGTCTTCGGGTCGGTGTGGATCTGGAAATGCAGGTGTTCGGCGGTGGTTAGGGTGTTGTCGGTGCTAGTCGTGATACGGATGGTGTTCCTGTGGATGATGGCGATGCCTCCTCCCATCTGGTTGGCGGTGCGGTCCCTCCGGGTGATCTTGTAGCCCTCTGGGATGGCGATGGCGATGTCGGGCGCTGAAGAGGCGTTCATCCAGGTCTCCGTGAGGAAGGCAACGTCTGGGGCTGTGGTGTCGAGGAGGTTCCAGAGTTCGATGGCGTGTCTGTGGACGGAGCGGGTGTTGAGCAGGATGCACTTGAGGTGGTTGCTGCTGGTGTTCGGCTTGGCAGGTGCTGGTGCCGGGCAGGTCCGGATGCAGGTGAACTTGCAGGCGTGGCAGCTGAAGGGTCCGTGGGAGCGTCGTGGGGTGGCTCGGTAGCATCCTGGGATTCGGCCGGTGTTGAGTGCGATGAGGGTGGCGGCGGTGTACGTCAGGCGGGTCGGCCGGGGTCCTCGTGGGCCAGGGGTCCTGGCACTGGGCGCGGTCCAGGCGCGGACGGGCGTAGACAGGCTTACCTTTGGCGCGCCTTCGGCGCACAATCGGCGCGCCCGCTGCGCGTTCGCACGGTCGCCATATATGGCGAAGTGCGCGGGGGGGCGGAGCAGCTGGGAGGCGGGAGCGGGGAGGGTACAGAAGGAAAAAAGGGGCGGAGTTAGCGGCGGTGGCGGGAAGCGGGGAGGGAGGACGAACGGCAGCAAATAAACCGGCAAAACAGGAAGGAAATACTATAACTATAAAACAGGCAATACAAAAAGACAAAGCAATATAAACACAGCAAAAACAACAGGGGCAGGTCAGGCGAGCACGGACCACGCCGCTCGAGGGCAGGGGGCGTGGTCACGCGGCGGCAGCGAGGCAGTCGGGCAGGGAAGGCACACGCAGCAGCTGGTGGCCGTGCGGCGCGGGGGTGTCCTAGAACTAGGTCACACTCACCTGCGTCGCACGGTCGCCATATATGGCCAAGTGCGCGGGGGGCGGAGCAGCTGGGAGGTGGGAGCAGGGAGGGTACAGAAGGAAAAAGGGGCGGGGTTAGCGGCGGTGGCGGGAAGCGGGGAGGGAGGACGAACGGCAGCAAATAAACCGGCAAAACAGGAAGGAAATTACTATAACTATAAAACAGGCAATACAAAAAGACAAAACAATATAAACACAGCAAAAACAACAGGGCAGGTCAGGCGAGCACGGACCACGCCGCTCGAGGGCAGGGGGCGTGGTCACGCGGCGGCAGCGAGGCAGTCGGGCAGGGAAGGCACACGCAGCAGCTGGTGGCCGTGCGGCGCGGGGGTGTCCTAGAACTAGGTCAATGCAAGTCGCAAGTAATCGCCCCAAGTGTTTGGTTCTTTTTGCTCATATTGTATCTTGATTTCTAACCAACATAAGTTATTTAATGATCCTTTTTCTGATGCTCTGAGTTTCCAGCACCATTTTGTAAAAGTTGCTTTCCTTTGGTAATCTTGGGTTTGTAGACCGAATTCTAAGCGTATTTGTGCTGGGGATGATCCTTTAAAAAGATTAAAAACTGATTTGTAAACTTTCATCTGTAGTTTTTTTAAAATATCAGTTTCTTTCCCGTGCCAGATTTCCAACCCGTATGACAGGGTTGGGAGCAGTTGAGCCGCCATTATTTTTAAGAGATGTCCATATGAGGGGCAGAGTAATTTCTTTTGTAGCTGTTTGTAGGCAAAGGTAAGCGATTGGGCTTTGGCTGTGATGTCCCTTTTTTGGTGCACCAGAGACATGTTTCTGCTCAATTTAACACCCAGATATTTATATGTAGTTGTCTCCTCAATTTGTATGTCCTTTGCGTACCATTAAAATTGTCCTCGTCTTGGGCCCGCTAATCTTACTACCTTGGTTTTTGTTTTATTGAGTTCCAGACCTAATGTGTCAAAATAATCGATTAATTTATTTATGACTCTTTGCAGGCCAATCGGAGTTTGACTTACTACAACAATATCGTCCGCGTATTGCAGAAATTGTATTGGCTCATTTGCCAATTTTGGCGGATGACCATTTACGTGTTGCAGATAGGTGTTTAAATCCGCTAGATACAGGTTAAATAAGCTTGGAGACAGCACACAGCCCTGTTTTAGGCCGTTTCCTTATTTTCATTTGTGATGATATTCTTTTCCCATCCCCCAACTTTACTTTGGCCCAGGTTTCCGTATATAAGGCTATAATGGTTTCTATTAGTTTCTGTGGGAGTTCCCAAGATTCCAACTTTTTCCACAGGCGGTCTCGTGGTACTCTATCGAAAGCTGATTTTAAATCGATGTAGCATGCCAGTAATCCTACCCTCTTTTTTTCTGCGGTTTCTATTAACATTGCCAATACTGAAAGGTTTGTGATTGAGCCCATGCCTTCCCTGAAGCCGGTTTGGAACTTAGGGATTATTTTATTGATGTTTGTCCATTCCTGTAGATGACGTAATATACAGGATGCAAAAAGTTTTGCCTCTACATCAATAAGGGCTATTAGCCTATAGTTCCCTGGTTCCATTCTACACCCATTTTTGTAAATTGGGTGAAAAAGATTTCCGCTCCTGGACCGTGGCATCTTATTGTCCCGAAACAGTTGGTTAAAGAATGGTGTGAGATAACTTGCCCAGAATTCAGGATCTTGTTTAAATAGGGCATTTGGTAGTCCATTTGGGCCAGCGCGCCCCCGGCTTTCAATTTTTTTTATCAAAGAGAGTGTTTGTTTCACTGTTGTTAATGGAAATTGGTCTTCCAGGTCCCAGCTCGTTGTTTCTTCTTCCCGTTCGTTTGTTTTGTTGAAGGTGACTGCGCTTCTTAATTCTTTTCCCAATAGAGTGTCTTTTCTTGCATCTTTGCTTGGGAATTGGTCCATGTGAATATTATACAGGCTATCGATGTATTGTAGCCATGTTGTTTCACTGATTCCTATATTCTGCCGCGCTCCTGTTCCTTTTGATAATTTATTGATTATACCCCAAAATTCACTTGTATTTGGTAATTTACTTGTCCATAGCAGGTCTTTCCATAGTTTTTCTGTGTGTGCCCTTTTTGCTTTTCGGCATTCATCTTTATATTCTTTTCTCATTTTTTGTATCTCACTATTGTCAAATTCTTTTCCCATTCTGTTTAATGCGGCCTTTTGTCTCAAAGCTTTTGCGATATTCCTTTTTTTGTCTCTTAGCTTGTAGATATACCATGCCTCTTTGTTGGAGTCAGGTGCACGGGTCTCTACTGACTTTGCAGGGAATTTGTCTAGCACCAATGTGTGTAAATTCTCCCAGTCTTTCACCAGTGAATGGGGTTCCAGAACGCTGTATTCTCTACGTACATATACACTGTTCGCATTATCTCATTAATTATGGTTCCTTTCCATTTTAGTTTCCTTTGGTTGAATACTTCCGGAATTGTAACCAGTGATGCTGTGGTCATTTTTTGATGAATGTTTAAATTTAGTATGGTTTCTTGAGGAAAATGGTCGCTCTCCGGTCGTAATACAATGCTGAACTGATCAGTTTGCTTTATGAGAACTTTGCTGATTAATGTATAATCTATTGTGGAGGATTTATTTCCACGCAAAAAGGTGGTACTTGCCGGTTGATCACCCCTCATGTTTCCATTTAGTGTCACTAATCCCAGTGCTTCTAATTCGTTCCACGAAAATTTGATATTGCTTTTCTTTCCCTTAATACTTGTCAGATTGCAATTGAAGTCTCCTGTGATGAGCATCTTGTGTTATTTGTAGTGTTTTTATTATGTTGACTAGTTCAGACAGTTGTTTTACTTTTGTATGCTTCTTGGGGTGTATGTATACGTTTACAACCAACAAATTCCACCCAACTCCATTTATAGGCCAATTATTTTCTAATTTTATAACTTGTATCCAGTTTACTCCAGCGTCCATTGTCTCTGTCTTCCAGTTGAATTTATTTGTTATATATGTAGATAAACCCCCCCTTGGATGACCGTACTTAGAGATCTTTTCCGCCATTTCATGATGTTCCTCGTATCCAACAATATGTCTTGGGGTGATATTCCATGTTTCCTGCAGAAGGATTATATCATAATTACACAGAAAGGTAATGGTTTCTTGGTCTTGTTTCATTTCTTTGAAACCATGGACATTCCAGGAGCACATTTTTCTTTTTCTTTCACATTTCAATTGTACCTGGATGTTTCTCACTTTACTCTTTTCGGTCCCGATTTTTCCATCAGGATCGGTATGGGTTCAGTGTGTGGGGAATCCAAGACCAATCCTGATCTTCCTCGGACTGACAGTTTAGGTGTCCTTTTAAACTGTTGAGCCTGGATTCCCTGCTAATTTGTCGATTTATTGACCTGCTTCTTGCTCCTATTAAAATAAAGGATGTTTTTCCTTTTACATTTGGGACTTTGGATGCCACATTGTTCAACAGTGGATATGGGTACTTTGT
Source organism: Lissotriton vulgaris (assembly GCF_964263255.1). Taxonomy (NCBI): domain Eukaryota; kingdom Metazoa; phylum Chordata; class Amphibia; order Caudata; family Salamandridae; genus Lissotriton; species Lissotriton vulgaris. The sequence continues at coordinate 383,391,080 of NC_141697.1, forward strand.
AGGCATTGGGTATGCCAATATTATTCCCCATGTTGCAAAGACTGATCTTGTTGAGAAGATGAGGTTGGTTATCTCTTTTGATGCCCCAGTTGAACTACTTATTTCCCAGTCTGTATCTTTATTCATTTGAACAAATTCTACTGCTTTGAGATCATACGTTGTTATTTCCCTTAATTCTGGAATCTCTCTGAATAGCCGCAATATGTTACCCCGGTTCAGCGTGTCCATCATTCCTTTTGTCTGATATTCTGGTTTGAATAAAAATTTACAACCCGACTCTATTTGAGTCATTTGATTTTCCTGGTTCTGCCTAGGTTCACTATTTTCCTCTATTTTATTCCAAGGGATGTTCTGTCTTAAGCACTCGACAAACGGTGCTTCTAATGGGCTGGACCCCGGTGAGATCCCCTCTTCCTTATGGTGCCATGTTTCTGGGTCAAATGTTCTGAAACTCGTAATGGGTCTCCCCTTGTCCGTTTGTGTATTTCCTGACGGTACATTACATGTCCTTCCATTTTTTCCTACTTTAATTTTTAGATTGGCGTTCATATTTGTGCGTTGTTCTGCTTCAGTATTGAAGCTGGTTTCTTTTTTAGGTAGGTTACGTTGTATTTCTTCATTTCCACCTACAATTGGTTTTGCATGATCTGGCGTTTTTAAAACATCTTGAATTTTTTGTGTTTGATCATTATCAGATGATTTTTGCTGCTTGTGGTCTAAAATCTTCTGATTGTTTACTGGTTCCTCCAATATGCTTTTTATTTTATTTGTTTCTTTTATTCCTGCGTTGTCTTCATATTTTGATTTGCATTTGACGTTTAACTGTGTCGTTTTGTGGCTAGAATTTCTCAGCGGTCCCGTATGTTCTGATGTGAATGCCGTATGTTCTGATGTGAATGCCTCTTGGTTGTTTGTTTCTATTTGCTCGATTTCTTCTGACTGGTCAATTATACTTTTTTTCCTCTTTTGAGAAAATATGGCATAAGTTTGACTTTCATGTTTGGTTCTAATAATGTTCTTTCTGGCTTTCCGCGCTCGTTTCCGCTGTCTTTTAGTTTGCTTTTCTATTTTATCTGTTAACCTAAATGTATTTCCTTCGCCTTGTCTGTTTTCTTTTATTTCGCTTTGTTCCGCCAAGTTTGTACCAGTTTCCTAATCGATAGTTGAACTCGTTTTATTATGCTTTTCAATCTTTGAGACTTCACCCTTGTTCTCTTGGGTGAGGGTTCCACCAGGTGACCTTATTGTGCGAGTAACGCATAGAATTTCTGACAGTATTTCTGGTAGTGAAGCCAGTTTGTCCATTATCTTCCCGCAAACGCAATGTTGATCAATTAGTTTCTTATTTGATTCTTTTTCATTGTTTATTCCTTTTAAAATGTGGGCTGAGATTGTATCCAGTTTGGTGTTTATTCCCACTATATGAGTTGCGATTAAATTCATTAAATCCACCTGGACATCTAGTTTATTCGATTGAAAGTTCGAAATATCGATTGCATGCTGTAAACTTTTTAATAACGATTCACTCCAGGGAACTGACTGTGTGGAATTTGGTTGCATCGGCGCCCCTGTCATAGAATCAAAACCACTGGCGGAGGAAATTGTGATTGGCGATTATGGGGGTTAAAATAACTTCCCGTTTTTCACCCTCATTCCTTTTTTCCGGTGAGTCTATATCTATGTTTTCCAATTTTCTATTTACCCCCAATTTCTCCTCATCATTTTGTGTGTTTATTTCTAACACCTTCATGAGCTCCTCTTCCTCAGAAATTGAGAAGGATCTTGACCAGACTGACTTTTGTACGCTTCCCTGACATTTCACTTGACATCCGATTTGACTTTGATCATTTTTTAAAGACAGACTTTTCCCATTTGCTTCTTTATTCGCCTTATCTGGTGTGGACATAAATTGGCCCATAGGTGCATGAATCTGTGCTGTAGTTTTTAACAACCAATTCTTAATTGCTAATTTTTCTCGTGACAATGATCCAGTGTTGCCCTCCTGTTCTTTTCTATTTTTATTTTGCAATTGTGTTAGTTGTGAGTGGTGTGATTTTTCTTTCAGCGGATCCCATTGTGCCTGGGTTTTTCCTTCCATTTTGTTCAGTGTAATTAAGTTTATTAGTTTTATTGGGCTTTGTAAGCTTTTTTCTTCCTCCGTTGTCGAGTAAATTACCTCCATGGGTTTTTTTAGAAACTGAAATTTATGCCTTGAAGTGCTCTCCCCAAACTTGAATGGTTCTGGCGTGGGGATTGGGATCAAGTTCTTTTGCTCCGTGCTTAAAGACTCCTTTGTTTTCTTATTTGGACCCTTGATTTGTTCTTTTTTGACCCCTCTTTTCTTGTTTTTATATATTGGTGCTTGTCGAATTTTGCCTGACCGCATAGTCCTGGTTCGTGTTGTCAATCTGGTTCCTTCTGGTTGGCTGACCTGCGCTGCCAATTTCTGTGCTGCTAATTTCTCAAATGTTTCTAATGGTTCGATGAGTCCTAGCGCCTGGAGTAGATATTCCTCATTTGGGGGGGGGGATATAGTTCAAACCTATAATGCTACCGGGACACAAGCTCGACAGCGCCTCCCCTTTGCTCCCTTACTCCAATATAACGCCTGGATGGTAAAGGCAGGGGGCTTCCTGTGGCTTCTCACCGCCTCTAGCTACCCTACCACCCCTGTTTTGCTCTATGACGAGCTTTTCTTAAATACTATGTGTGTTTGTAGATTATTTGTAGATTATTTATTGTCTCTTTGCTGCCTGCAGCTAAGATTACTCACGTCTTTTGCCGTCTTTGCCGCTGCTCAGATGATTTCCGCTGCTGACACTGTAATCCGGCTATCTGTCCCCAACTGCTGTCTCTCCGAAATCTCTCCGAAAGCCTTGCCGCTTCCAGTGCCGCTGACACCATGGGGGTAGGGCGGACTTCGGTCTTTGAGGTTTTGATGGAAGTCTGGGCTCCTAGCCCCTCGCTCTTGGCTCCTCGCTCCTCTACTCAACTCCTTGGGACCTCCGCGTCCTCCGCACTCCACTCGTGTGCGGGTGCAAATGTAGGTGTGGGTTTTTGGTGTAGGGTGCAGGATATGGGTCTGGGTACAGCTGCCACTCGAGCGGGCGGTGGGACGTGCACCAGCCGCCAATCTCCTTGCAGCGGCTCCACCCAGCTCTCGCAGCTCTCACCGCTCTCTTGCGGCACCCCAGCGGCTCCTTTTCTGGCTCCCGAAATCCACAATTGTATGCTCGGGGGGGGAAGGGCGGCACGTTTGCAGGCCACTTGCTGCCGCTTACTGCTGCCTGCCGCGGGGGCCTTCACCTCGGCCGCGACTTTCTGATTCTCGCGGACCCCCACCCCCGGCAGCTCCGGCAACACTGCATCTCGCCCCTCGCCTCTCACCTCTGCTCTGCTCCTCCACTCACTGCTGCTCACTGCTCTCACAGGTGTGTGCAAACAGGCAATCCCAATGACCATACGTATTCCAGGTCATTAAGGAGATGTAATCCCCACTAGATACCTAAGCACCAGGCCTTTTGGGATGTGGATCCTGAGTTTACCTCTTCTGGGCACTTTTGAATCACCACCACCATCATCATTGGACTCAGATGTCATTTTGGACCTCAAGTCCATTTTGTGCTGACTCCTCTCATATGCCAGCAGGGCCTTTATCTCTTCTAAAACCCTAGAACACTTGCTTAGTCTTCCTCACCGCTCCCAGCTGTAGTAGGACAGAGGCACTGTTCCTAGCCCTTCTGCTATGCTACACCCAAGTTCGACTCCCGGTCCCCCTGCTTGGGCCATTGCTAATACTTCTGTTGTACTATTTTGTGCTGCAAATATGCTCTAAATGAGCTTGATTTTGCTAATATTCATTTGTGTGCTGTCTTATACTGTTTATCATATAACTGTTGCATTTTGTTTTAGTGCATCTCAATACCTTTTTTTCCCTTCTTCCTATTGTTTGTTGTTTCCTCTGGTTCACAACAGTTTCTCTCTCTTTTTTCCTGCAGCCCCAGATGATGCCCTCCCACCCGCCAGGGCTACTTAATAGAAGCCGCATCGTGGCTCTATTATGAGGTCCTCAATCACTTGCCTGATCTTGCTTGCCACTCCCCACTGCAGTAGCACAGATGAACCATTCCCAGCACTCCTGCTATGCTAGACCCAAGTTCAAGCCCCAGTCCCCCTAGTTTGGCCAATGCTAATACTACTATTGTGCTGTTTAATTTTGTGCTGAAAATACCCTCTAAAAACAATTTATTGTGCTATTGTTTATTTTTGTGCTTCCTTATACTGTTGTTCATATTACTATTGCATATTGTTGTAGTGACTCCTGGTGGCCAGCGGAGCTCGGACCTACCTCCATGCCAAACGACCACACCCACAACCTCTGAATCATGCTGGACAGCAAACTCTCCTTTAACCATCAGATCAATGCTGTCACCTCAGCCTTCGTCCACATGATCTGCATGCTCTGCAAAATCTTCAGATGGCTCCCCATCAACACCAGCAAAGCTGTGAAGCAAGCCCTCAACACTAGCCAACTTGACTACGGCAGTGCATGCTATGCTGGCCCCTCGACCGAACTCCAAACAATCCAGAACTCAGTGGACAGACTGATCCTCAACCTGCCCAAGAGGACACACACATCACCCAAGGCCTAAAATACCTCCACCGGCTCCTCATCCAGAAAAGATGCAAGTTCAAGCTCCTGCCCCACACTTACAAAGCCCTCCACAACCAAAGACCACACTAAATGAATTATCACCTAATCTTCCACCGGCAGCACACATCGCCCTCACTCAGACTCCATGCATCTGCCGCATTTGCGCCGGAGGACTCTCTTTCTCCCACCTCGCCGGCAATGCCCTCCCCAGCCACACCTCACTCTTGCTGAACCATTTCAGGAAGGGAATTAAGACCTGGCTCTTTAACTGGTACCTGTAGCACAGCACCTGCATGTCCCTGGGGTGATTAGCCGTGCTATACAAATAGTACTACATTTTCTCCTCAGACTCCAAGGCCAACATTTTCTGGTCAAGTGCAAGGGTAGCTAATTACAATGTCACAGCCCTCTTAGCCTTACTGTCTTCAAGATCTGAAGGGGACAAAATGCAAGAGAACACACTGCTCCCTGCCCTCCACATCACAGGTGAGACCTATCCATAGCTAGGACACCTCTCTGGAATGGGGGACTCCTCAACTTTATACTCATTCTCCTCTTCATCTTCATCCTCATTCTTCACAGAGGTAGGCTGTGGCTGACGGACATGTTCACAGGCTCTGAAGGCATTGTGGTTACCCTCTTTCTTGGATTCACTGCTCAATTTGAGCCCTTGCTTTTTGGTCTGCCATGTTGTGTGCTCTCTAAGTTAGGCAGATCTACTTCTATGTTCCCCAACCTGTTGGAGAGCTAATGCAAACTAGTCCCCAGGAGTTTCTGGCAGGGAAAAGGTAACTTTCTTGAAGTTAGTTTCCTAAGTATTTATTAGAATGCTGACTTCATCAATGAATTGGACTTTTATTAAATATTAAAATTAACCTTTGAATGACTATTTCCCCTGGTTCCTGTCAAACGTTACAGATTAAAGTTTATTATCTGTACTTTGCCATTTTCTAGTATCCAGTTACAGCCCTACTTGTGAAAATAGCTATTGGGGATTAACAGGAGGAACATGCCAATTTTAATTTCACACATGTTCCACTTTCAACTATCAGGCATACTATCTTGTGGCAACAAGATGGACTTAGGGGTGATTTATTAATACCTAAAAGCAGGTTTTCCTGCATGTAAAAACGGATTAGTTTTACAGGTATTCAGAGGGTGTTTAGACAGCTAACATTGCCTGGCCTGAAACCATATTTTACAGGCCCACTCAGTGACTGGCACTATAGGAGCTGCAGTCCACAGGTGACATTTAACTTCCAGACCCTGGGTAAATTTTTTTTTGTAAATGTTGTTTTTATTGCATTTGAAAAAGGAACCAAATTGAGAAAAAGACAGAAAGAAAAACAGGCGGCAACATTGCAGTAATACACACATTAGCCCAGCAATTACGTCTGACGTACCCAGTAAGAGCTTCGGGTTACAGTTAATCGCACAAAGCGGAGTCCAGTTAGATAGTGATAGCTAAGGGTTTCAACCGCCAGACGATCCTCAATGTCTCTGCTGAGTCTTCCAAGAGAAGGGGCCATCCCATTACACTAATTCCCTTGGGATGTTCCCGGGTAGGCCAGTGCCCCCCTCCAGCAAGCTATGCCGCAACAAAGACGAAACCCCCCCAGCCGCGTTCCCTTCCCCCCTCCCCGACTCCCCTCCCCCTCCCCAGGTGGTGGCGCCAACTAACATTTTCTCTCAGCCTCACACATTCACAGCATTCGTGTAATTAGACCTGAAAAAGGTGGAGTGCTCGCAGGGCCGATGGACAAACAGCAGATGGTAAACCATTCGATAAGAATCTGACTAACGGTCCCCACCGGAACATAAAGTTCTTAAAGTTGCCCAAGAAGATGTCCGCCATTCTCTCCATGCTCATCAATTTCCATGGTTTTGCGTGCCATAGCGACATTGCCGGGGCCGTCGGTCTTTTCCAGGCCGCAGCTAGCGTAAGCTTGGCCGCCCCCAGGCATAGCCACATAATCTGTTTGTCCGCTTTCGTCTGATGTTCCAGTAGCGGATCCCGGAGACCCAGGATGACAAAAGACAGGGAGTCCGGGATCGGGTACCCTAACATGTCTTTGATATGAGATAGAATTTCGGTCCAAAAAGGTCGGATGATTGGACAGTCCCACCAGATGTGGCGAAAATCTCCCAGTAAGCCACAGCCCCTCCAGCAGCGATCCGAAGTCGCCGGGAATATGCGATGGAGTTTCGAGGGGTAAAGGTACCAATCAAACATAGTTTTAAAATGGGCATCGCGGAGATCCGCTGAGTGATTGTGGGTCCTAATGTCCCGCCAGAGACCCCTCCATTCACCTTCCGCTATGTCCCTACCCAGCTGACCTTCCCAATGGTCCATATAGCGGGGACGAGGGGAGACCACTGTGCTAAGCAGGAGCTTATATAGAAAGGAGATTGTTCCCTTCATTGTAGCAGTTCGTAAAATAAAGGCCTCAAAAGACGAGGGCGGTCTCGTAGCTGCCTCTCTCAGACCAGGGGAAGTCGCCCAGTGAATCAGCTGGGCATAACTGAATTGTTCCGTGGGTGGCAGGCCATAGTCCCTCATGCAATTGGAAAATGTGAGGGGTTCCGTGCCATGGAATAGGTGTGTAAGGGCCCTACAACCGCCCTCTCTCCAAGGCCGAAATGGCCCCTCCTGCAGCGCCGGCGGGAAAGCCGGATTGAAGTGCAAAGGAGTGAAGGGGGAGGGGAACGACGTCCAGCGCTCGTCTCCCGATACCGTGTCCCACACCTTTAGAACAGTGCCTGTGGGGGTGCTGATGTAAGCATTCCTAGGCCTGTCTGGCTTGGGTTTCCAAGCCAGGTCCCAGATCGACCTCCCAGCCACACTCCTATCCATGTGTAGCCAGTGTTTTTCAGATTCCTGTTGCGACCACTCCACCATGACCCGCAATTGTGCGGCCTTATAGTACAGATGCATATCCGGGAGGCCCACTCCACCCTCCTCCCTCGGGCGCCGCAAAATCGCATAGGCGAGGCGTGCCCTTCCACCCTGCCAGATGAATTTCAGCAAGAGGGTCTTCAGCCTTCGAAAGAAATCTAACTCCATTGGTATGGGGAGGGCCTGGAAAAGGTATAGAAATTTAGGAAGGAGGACCATCTTGATGGCATGGATCCTGCCCAGCCAAGTAATATATTTCAGCTTCCACCTATCCAGCTCCCCCCTTACCGCCGATAACATGGGTGGAAAGTTCGCTGCGAACAGAGAGCCAATAGAAGGTGTCAATCGGACCCCCAAATAAAGGAGGGAGGCCGGCGCCCATGCCAACGGCGTAAGCGGTCGCAAGCGCTCCAACTCGGCCAGCGGGAGCGTTAAGTTCAGAATATATGACTTGTCAAAATTTACTTTGAACCCGGCCACCTCTTCATAAGCGGACAGCAGAGTTCGTATGTGTGGCAGAGATTGCGCCGGGTCCCCCACAGACTGTAGCACATCGTCTGCAAAAAGGGAGATTTTATGTTGCTCACCCGAAAAGGGGAGTCCCTTTATCTGCTCCTGCTCGCGCAGCGCGATGACCAGAGGTTCGATGCTTAAGGCAAAGAGCAGAGGTGAAAGAGCAGGGAGTGCTATAGTTCGCGCGAATCATGGTAATGAATTGTTGCGAGAATCCAAAGGCCTCCAACGTACGGAACATGAAGTTCCAGTCCACCCGGTCAAAGGCCTTTTCCGCATCTAGCCCCACCAGCACTGCTGGGAGACGGAACCTCGAGGCCTTCTCAATGAGGTGAATCACCCTCCGCAAGTTGTCACGTGTTTGTCGCCCCTTGATAAACCCTGATTGATCTGGGTGAATAATGGCCGGCATCAAATCCTGGAGTCTACGTGCCAGGATAGCGGAGTATAATTTAGCGTCTATGTTGAGTAGAGCTCTTGGGCGGTAGGACGAGCAGTGGGACAGGTCCTTCCCCGGTTTAGGAATCACGGAAATCATAGCCTCGGACATGGAACCCGTGGTGCGACCTGAGATTGCCATTTCGTTGAAGAGGGGTACCAAAAAATCGCAGAGCTCCGTAGCAAAGGATTTGTAGAATAACGCCGTGTAACCATCCGGACCGGGAGCTTTGTGAAGCTTAAGGTCTCTGATAGCCTCCAATACCTCCTCTCTAGAGATGGGGGCCGCAAGCAGTTCGTTCCATTCCTTCGAGACTCGCGGAATGGGAAGGGCAGCCAGAAAGCGGTCTTGAGCCGCTTGGTCTAGGGAGTCACCCTTATACAGTGTCTCATAGAACCGGCCAAAGAGGTGTGCCTTATCCGCATCGTTGTGGCAGAGCGACCCCGAGGAGTCCAAAATGCCACCTATATACTCCCTCTCTCGTTTGTCACGCAGTTGACGAGCCAGATGTCTGCCTATTTTATTCCCCTGAAAGTAGGAGATGCGCCGAAGCCGAAGCAGGGTAAATTCCGCACGGTTGGCATAGTGGGCCTTTAACTTACCCCGCACTGCAGTCAGTGGTCTTAGTGTAAGCCTAGACAGGTTGACTTTGTGGGCCTGCTCTAAGATAGCCAATTCCGCCTCCAATTCCTCCCTTTCCTTCCACCTCAACTTATTGAGGTTAGCATTAAGGTGAAGGCATGTGCCCCTTATGGAGGCCTTACACGCATCCCAGGTATTGAAGAGGGAGGTGTCCGATGCCGGATTGAGAGTCCAGAACTCCCTCATTGCTCTGCGCAGCGCCTTGCAGGAGACGTCATCCCGGACAAGAGCCGGTGGGAAATACCATTTCTTCATTCCATCCCCCCCGGAGGGCCAGTGTAACCCCAGTACCAGCAGGCTACGGTCCGATACAGACAAAGGGAAAATGCTAGAGTCCCGGACACCCCCCTGAAGTGCCTGGCTCACAAAAATATGGTCAAGCCAGGAGTAGGAGTGATGAACATGGGAGAAGAACGTGTAGTCGTGCGATTGGGGGTGCAGAAATCTCCAGCAATCAACCAAGCCAAGTTCACCTATCATACTCTGATTCTCAGTGGAAAACACCCCAGCACCCGCCCTCTGCGCCCGTGAGCTGTCTAGATCTCTGTCCCAAATCATATTGAAATCCCCCATAAGTACCATGATGCCTTCAGCAAAATCCCCCGCCTTGTCAAGCAGGTCACGGAGAAAGGCATTCTGCCCCGCGTTGGGGACATACACCACCACAAATGTACAAGCCACTCCATCAAGCACTCCCTTGACCATAAGCCACCTCCCTTCCTTGTCCCCGCTAACCCCCAAAGGTTGGAAACGTAGAGACGCTCGAAAGAGAAGCGCCACTCCCCTATGTTTGGTGGATGCAGAGGACCTATAGATTAGCGGGAAATGCCTATGGCGCAGCCGGAGTTCGTCTTTATGCGCCAGGTGGGTCTCCTGGAGTCCCACAACATCCAAATGATGATCAGTAATATATTTCCATACTTTTTGGCGCTTCTGAGGGGAGTTAAGGCCCTTGACGTTCTATGTCCCAATACTAATCAGCATAATGGTAAGTTAGAATCCGCCCCATCTCATTCAATGCTAGTGCCATCCCCCTTCTCCAGCACCTAGGAAACACACCTCCCTGGCTCAGTGACACCCTCTCCACCGGGTCCCCTCCGAACTCTGGACCCCTGTCAGCATCCGAAAACTCAAGGTCAGTAACAGATTCCACCCAGTCAACAATCTCCCCCAGAGGCCGGACAGTCAAAAGATCCAGGAACACATAAGCAGCGTGAGAAAAGCATACTGTACATTCATACCAGGCACCACCACCACCCAGCCCACCCACCCCCCTCCCACCAGGCCCCCCACAACACCCCCAGTGCCCCCCCAAGCCAAACCCCAACTCAAAAACAAACAAATATACTTAGCAGTCTCAACGGATCGTCCCAGATCAGTGCAGCGCACAGAATAGTCACCGGGAAGGGGACGGGAGATTCCATGCGGGACTCCCAAGGTCTCGGTCCGGGGTGTCTTCTCACAAAGTACCACCATACCCACGGAACCTGAGCGCACGAGCCCCTCCGGCGCCCACAGACCAGCAGCCCACAATTCAGGCCGCTCCGGAGCTCTGCTGTGAAGTCGTCAACGTCGCTGAAGCAACGGAAGCTACCGCATCTCCCCTCTCCTGTAGGCTGGTAGCTCGATCAGGCCGCCCGCGATCTGATGTCGATCCCACTCTGTGCCAAGAGGAGGATGGATGTCGTCTCCTCGTCGAGGGGCTGCTCGCCCTTGAGGCCGGGGTACATCCTCGATGCCTAGGAGCTCCTTTGCCACCTGTAAGGAGCGGATCTGCGCCGGATGTATGACGTGACAACGCATACTGTTACCACGCATACCTTTACAAAGCGGTATTTACAACGAATACCGTTACAACGCATAGCGCTTAGAGGTGCTGGATAGTGGTAAGTATAATTTTATATTCCAACTCCAGTCCCCGTGGACACTAGGGAAGGTGTTGGATATAAAATTATACTTATTCCCTATCCTAGAGCGCCCCCCAGCGCAATGTGTTGTAATGGTATGCGTGGTAATGCCTGCGTTCTAATGGTAGTGCGTTGTAAAAATTCCGTTGTAAACGTTGTATACCATCTGCGCCAGCTTATTCTGCCACCGGAAAACTATGCGGAAGGGGTGGCCCTAGGAGTAAGGAATGTTGTGATTCCGTAGAAACGCCGTTACTGGCCTAAACTCTCGCCGTTTCTGAAGGGTCGTTGCCGCCAGGTCCTGATAGAGCTGCGGTCGATGTTCCCGGAATTGCAGATTAGGAACGTCTCGCGCCTTCCTGAGGATTCTCTCCTTTAGCTAAAAATCATGGACACAAACGAGCATGTCAGGGGGCGGCCCTCCTCCTCTCCGAGGTAGACCAACTCCATGGACACGGTCCATCCGAATCTCCTGTACGTCCTCCTCGCCCAGGATCTGAAGGAATTGCTCTTGTACATAGCCCCGTAGATCCCCTGCTTCGCCATCCCACGGTACCGCTCGTATACGAATGTTATTCCTTCGGGGACGGTTCTCTAAGTCCTCCGCGTGGGATTGCAAGTCCAAGTTCTGCTCAGTGAGCCTCAGCACATCCTGCTGCAATTGGTGGACGTCATTCGCCATGCTGAGATCGTGATCCTCCAGCGTGGCCACTCTTTCCCCAATGCCATCCACGTCTCGCCTCACCTCCCGAAGGTCAGACATCAATTGCGCTCGGAGGTCCGAGATATCCTCCTTGATAGATTTAAAGAGGTCAGTCATAAAAGCTTTGGTGACTGGAGCCTCATCGTCGGACCTTTTGGGAGAGGAGCTCGGGCCAGGGGACGCCGGCTGCTGGGTGTTCTTCGGTTGGCCGTCCTTACCGTTCTTCCCCTTGCGCAAGACGGTAGACATTGCGGCCCCCTTCGCTTTCCTGGGAGACACTACGAATGGCGACCCCCACACTAGGCAGAATCTGGTCGATGCCACTACCTCTTTCCCTCGACGTATGCCCAAAGCTCCAGCTTGAGTTGTTGTCCCCAAATGTCTCAGTGCGTCAGGCAGCCCCGGTCCAGCAGAGGAAGCCCTCGTAGCTCCAGCTCCCACTCCAATGCCAGGGGTTGTTGCAGTACCAGCACGCAGCCTCAGGGGAGTCGAAAGTCCAGGGTGCCCGACCCCTCCCTGTGGGCCACACCACCTGCGGGGCACTCCGACCAGCCTGGACTCACTCCAGGGATGCCCTCTCAGAACCACTCTTCAGAATCACTCCTCAGGTCGGACCCGCTCTCCCCCGTGCTCCAGCAAGATTCACTCCCCGAGTTGTAGGGGGGGGAGGGGGAGACCAAACTCGTGCCAAATGTCCGCCCCCACGGCCCCCACGGCTCTCTCAATGCCTGCGCCCACAGTCTTAATGTACCTGCTGCCCGCGCCGGCTCCCCGCTGCAGCGTCGCCTGTCTCCAAGGGGCCAAGCGCTCATGGTGTCCTGCGCCACCGCCCCAGTCCCCAGTCACCAGGCCAGACCAACCAGACACACGTGGACCCAAGCAGGAGGCCTCGGTTATGATCGCATCGTGTCCGCCTCTGCTCGCTCCCGTGGGGGCCGACCGCACTCCCCTCGGGCCGTTACAGCTGCTGTCCACTGGTCGGGTCACTGGGCGCGGGCCTCGGCAGCAGCGTAGACCGCCTCCCGGGCTAGGCCTCAAACCACGGCCTCGATTGCTCCGGCGGCCGCACTGCAGCTCCAGGTGCTCGCGGAAGATAGGCTCCGCCTCCTCCCCGGGTCCCGGGCCACGGCGTCAATCGGGCTTCTTCTCACCGCCGCCAGACCCCCGCAGCACCTTATCACAATGTCCCGGTGCTCCCGCCAGTTACATTCCGCCGGACACCTCCAAGAGTCTCCTCACAGTCTCCCTGCGCCGCAGCTTGTAGCGCCGCTCAGGCCTCGGACACCGCCGCCGGCTCCGGTCCCGAGCTCAGGGATCGCTGGTAACCGCTCCTCTGCCGGCCACCTCAGCAAGAAGGCTCCAGAGCGGCCAAAAGCCCCAGGGGGACGCCCGGGGCCAACGCTGTACAAAGCTTTGTAGGGCCCGGCGCCGGAGGGGACAGAAAGCACGTCCTACTCCGTCGCCATCTTGGCCACCTGGGTAAATTTTTTATGCTGCATACAAGAGATTTACAGGGATTTAAAAGCAAGTGAAATATCTAGGTGTGAGTGGAATTGGCAAAAAAAAATTCTGTGGAATTCTGGTAAATTTCCGCAAGATTCAGCAGAATTCCACTACAGGGTGGAGTGGCCATTTAGCGATATTTCCTTAGCGCAAATTGCACCCTCACATCCAAAAATAAATGTGAGGATGTATTTTGTGTTAAGAAATAGCGCTGCCAAATGCCAAGTGCACTGGAGTGCATACCCCTCTGCGCCCTTAATAGTCTTCAGTAATCACTGCAGAATATGTAAGGGCACCGAAGAGTATGCACTGTAATGCATACCCCTCAAGTGCATACAGTGGTTACTAAACAGGGCCAGAAGAGGAAATTGCCCATATGTAAACTTTAATCGGCAGTGCTTTTTAAACATAGAGGAACTGCTACCTCTTCCAGCCCTGTTAAAAAACCAAATTATGCAGACTAATTTCGTTGGTGGAGTGGCAGAATTGATTAGTAATTCTGTGTTACAAGAGTAACATGAAATTACAAAATTCCTTCAATTGAGCTAGTGGAATTAGGAATTCAATGCTGGCCTACAAATATCTCAGCTAGGGATAATCCATCTTAATCATGTTTAAAGAGGGAGTACATGCACTTTGGTTTAGAAGGGCTAAAGTTGATAGAATTTAAATACCTGCAAAAATAGGGTCCATCAAATGGTGAAAAATCTATGATGACCATGCAGAAACAGCAGATTTGTTTCAAAGGTCTTTGAAGAAACTTTTGAAATTTGGATTAATTATAGGAATTTGAATGCTTATTGTGTTCAGTTTAATGTTTATGAAATCTTTAATGTAGGAGCAGGTATTAAGGTAGACCGACATTTTTATTTGCTCAGTATGACCCTACCTTAACCTAAATTGCTGGCTTGAAACCCTTTAGGCTGATGCCTTATATCACTGCTATCCAGATCCTCATATACATTTGATCAACCTAAAATGACACTCATTGTGTGGCTGGAGCTGTTCAATTCTTTTGGAAAGTGTAAAAGAATTCCAAGAACAAGTGGATCATAAAGTGATGGAGGATCTTAAAAATCTTTAAATTCCATTGACACTAAACTAAAGATTTGCATCTTAATCAAAAATCCAATTTGAATGTCAACTAAATAGGTACAACTGGATATAAAACATGTTTCTCATGATTCGGCTCTTTCAAGTCGTAAAGGAGTTAAGACTACACCAGACTTTGTTCATTCATTTTTTGATGGATTACAGTGCATTCTTATGTTTAGGATTATCACATTTTTTGACCCACTTGTCCTCAAAACAAGGCTCTGTATTCTAATCAATTTGGATATTGGCAGCCTTTACAGTAGCTCTTGATTCATGACCTACAATCTTTATCGATTTCATTACTGATCATCAGTCCACTGAAGGGTTTTGACTCATAACGATTACCGCAAAGACTTTTTCAAAGATGGCTCATTATTCTCAGATGCCTAAATTGTGTACATTGTGGAGCATGATGTCTCTCCAGTTTTTGGACAACTCTTTGTAAAACCTTGGGAATCGATCAGGCTATTTATTTTTTCTGGCTATCGCCTGCAGTTAAAAGAGAAAACAGAACTAATCTAAGTCAGGAACAATATCTTCAATGTTACCACAATTCCATTCAACTAGGTGTAATATTTACTAATAGTGGAATTTTCAGATAACAAAGCAACTTGTGTGCTAATAAGGTCTCATTATCTTTCTCACCTCATATTGATCCTATGTTCCTGCAGCTAATGATTATATGCATCATCTGCTAGAAATATGCAACTTGTCTTGTAAAGTATATCTCCTTCTAAGACCATAAATAAGAAAATACAAAAAAGTCATGGTTAACTTCTTCTTTTTGCCCTTGTGTTACAATTTGCCTGTCTTCGCAATTATTTCCCTTGCACTCTTTACCAGTCAAGCTTTGACCATGATATATTGGTCCACATGGTTTCAATCATCAGTTTAATCCTGTAGCTTTTCACATGAGGTTGTCTTGTTCTTTTCAGAGACCCCATCTGCATTGGTGTAGGTTTATCCATGTCCTTTCTTTAGCATATATGTCCCGAATCTTGAGCTTGAGGAGAATGCATGGTAGTGCATCTATTCCCTGATTTTTCATTGTGATGATTGGGTAGCAAAAAATTATGCATAATAGCATTATGCAGAAATTCACAAATTTCATTTAATGCAAAAATCAGGAATTTTGCTAGTGTAAGAAAATTTCCCTCAAGTCAGCTACTCTATCTCCAGAAAAGAAAACTGCATGACACCTTGGCTGCTTGGAATAGAGGAGAGTTTCAAATAAATAATGCATGTTGGAGACCAAAAGGCATCCAGGAATAAATTCAGCATAACCTGGATTAATCAATCTATAAATGATGCCGGCTGACCTCATAGATAATGCTTTCATTAAAATGTTGTAGTCTGCATAGAGCAGAGTTATGTGAGCTGCAACTATTAGGATCACTCTCCTGTTTCAGAAAAACAACCAGATTTCCCCCAACATTACTTCAACTGGATAACTTCCTGCATGATGCTTTTAAATAATACGTTTTCTGTTCATAAGGGGCGCATACATTTCAGTATGCAGCACACCGTTGCCTGTCACTTTTGTGGGCGGCATGGGACATAATTTCACAATTTATCTTATCTGGCACAAAGACAAAACTAATGATAGCTTTTTCTGTCATTTTAATTTGGTTGCTATCTGACCCAGGAGAGGAGCGGATTCCTAAGGGGAAACATCGTTTACAACTCGGGATTACATTGCAATGCTATTACATGGTGGTTTTCACAAATAAGCCGTTACAACGACTTGCGCTAGATGGCGCTCTAGGACCAGGAATAGTATAATTTACTATCCAACACCTTCCCTACTGTACGTAGACCTGAGTTGCAATAGTAAATTATACTACTCCTAAGTCCAGCGCCCTCAAACGCAAGTTGTTGTAACGACTTGCGTTGTAAAAACCGCGATGTAATGTACCGTGATGTAAATGTATGCGTTGTAACGTCATACATCCATTCCTAAGGCAAGCAACTATATGGGTTTGGAAAGCCCTATGTGATTGTCTCTCACTTCTCAACTATTTTTGCAGTTACACTAGTACATGTACTTTTGATGTGGCAAGATGTGACTTTAGGCAGTTTTTCAAGGCCAAAAACGTTCTAGTGTATCAACCTGCCTCAAAAGTCAAAATCTGTGTGACAGACTGTCTGACATGTAACCTGTTCTTCACTACTAAAATGTTGCCTTGATTTAGATATACGATGATGTTTCAGAATGATTTAAATAGTCTTTAATTAACTTTTTATATATTTTCAGTGCCTTGTGTGGAATTACCAACTCTGCACAGATACCCCATAAAGACATTCCAAACTTTTAAAATACATGCAATAAACTTTAAGGTTGCTGACCAATATTTTGATAGCTAGTCCTTGTTATGTAGCAGAGCCTGATCAATGCTCCTAGCTAGTTGATGCCCATCGTACCTTCTCACATGTTCTAGATAAGAGGCTCTATAGACATGAAGTGCGTAGAGGGCACAGTGGGGAGGATCTCTGGTTTATGTTGGTTTACTGAATAAGCGCATACAAAATCAATCAAAGAAAAATGTCAAGGTTGTAGGTCAGAGGTCTTTGTGACATTATCAGCATTATCAGAGTACTGGGCACTTTTTCTTAGGCAGAGGACTTGTACATTAGTTATCTCCAATGTGTCCTTGGATATAGGATCACTTTCAAACTCTGCTCGTTAGTGCTTTCCAAAACTTCTTAAAAGAGAGGCCCCTGCTGAGGAGGCTACTAATAGAGTGTTTAACAATTTGAAGGCCACACTCCTGAATCTACCTCAATCAACTGTATCTTGACTAACTGGGTCTCTTTTGTACCTGCTGCTTTTTATTAAATGAATCTCAGATGTTGTAGTCACCCGGCTACTGCTGACACCATTTAGGCCATAGTTATATAACTTAAAGGCCCGTATTGTGAGTGGTCGTGATCCATACTAAGCTGTAACTTTGTGTGGAACTCCACTGCTTGCCATTATAAGTGGCAAAGTGTGTCTACGTCTCAAAGCACTGGGTCAGCAAATTTGCCACCATTGCACCAGGTCTGCAAACTCCAGACCCATTAAATCTGAACCCATTAACACTGAGCCTAGTTTTACCGGTTACACATGGAGGAACCAATGCTGGTTTGGAGCACAGCAAAGCCCCATCACGAGACCTGAATCATCATGAAGAAGGACACAATGCCTCTCCTGGACCAACAATACTGCCCTCACCAAGCAGTAAGTCAAGATAAAAACATACAGAAGGCCACATTCAACGCCCTTGGCCAAAAACTGCTTCCTAGTGCAGGCAGAGGGCCCAATTTATAGTTTGGCCGGCAGAAGTAAAATGTACTCGGAGTGAACCTTCCTTCAACAGCTCATGGGAGTAAAAGCTGTCAGAGGTAACCCAACCAGGTGTCTACCCTATTTAGAGTGACTGTTAATTAGGCGTTTTGTTTACAGCGAGTCACCAACAGCTCTAGGACTATCCTGAAGGTGGGGGACAGTAAAAATAAAAATAAAATATCCTTACACAATTGAAGTACACTCCTGCTCTGGGAGTTTGTTGTTTGAAAAGTAAAGACTCTTAGAAGTTTGGTGTAAGTATCCGTCACCAATGGCTTTCCCTCTTTTTCGAGCTCTCTCTCTTTTTTTCTTTCTCTCACTCCTCTTTCTCTCCTGTATGCTCTCTCTCACTCCCACTCTCTGTTTCTCTCTCATGCTCTCTCTCCCTGCTGTGCCTGCTACAATAAACCCCTTTGAGCTGGAAAGAGTGACACAGGTGTCTGTGGGCCTTTAACCAGTCAGAAAGAAGATATGGGACATAAGGAGACTCCCCTGTAATACTCTGTTTATTTTTCTCAAAACTGTGATACCTGATGCTGAAAGACAATCATGATGAAGGTTTATACTGAAGCTGACTACTCTGGAGCCAAAGAGGGCACAAGGGCTTCTTTCTCAGACTGCCTTTCTAAAGATGACAAGCCTTAAAATGGAACTGGGCTTTTTCAGAATTCTTTGGAGATGTGGTACAGCTTGATGCTTTCAGGTAGGTACATATGTTGCAGTGGAGATTTATGGGTCTTATTGATGTAGCAGACATGAAAACAAAAATGATGAATCCTGCTGTGGGGAACCACTCAAGTTTAGTCCTGCAACATTTCTACCACTTTGCATCTAAACAGATTCAAAGGTCTGCCTTAAAACTCAGCTGGTGGCATTGACAGTAGCAGAACAAGAATCAAAGAGGGATACTATGTAAGGGAGAACCTTAGGGCTTGATTACAGGTACTGTGGATTGATGTGGAGCATTGCCTGGCTAAGAGAGAGGATTGATATGCCATAGTCCTACTGGTATCTTTGCACCAACAAATGGTAATTCCAAGTTCTGATCTTGGAGAGGTGGATTAACCACTAGGACAAAAAAAATACTGAATCCTTTCCTTTCACATCTATGTTTTATCCAGAGTTGGGGCCACAACTTTGGTGACCTTTCTGTGTGCCTAACCACTGTGGCCAGTGGAGTTTGGGACATTTGAAGACAAGCTATAAGCAAATGAAAGTTTTATTGGCACCCCCATTTAACTACGCACCTCCTTGATGTATTGGCACAAGATTTGACATTCCATTAGAAAATGTGTTAGTTTTGAGCCATATTTTGTGCATATTGATCATACAGTGCCACACATATTAGCACATTCATTTTTTCTGTCCCTCTCCCTTATTGTCTGCACCCTTATGGATATGTACACTATTAGAAATGGGGGTCTCTAGTTGGCAGTGGCTTGCACCCTGTCCAAGTTGGGACCCTTATTCTAGTCATGGTAAGGGGATTGCACAGCTAAAAATCCCCCTGCTCACCCTCTTGGTAGCATGGCATGAGCAGTCAGGCTTATCTCAGAGGCAATGTGTAAAGCCGTTGAACATAAACACACAATAACCCAGTGATAACACTACAAAAGGACACCCAACCAGGTTGGAAATATAACCAAAATGTATCTGAATAAAATAAGACCAGAATGGCAAAAATCCAACATACACAAATCAAGATATCACTTTTAAAAGGTTCAAAATAGTTCAGTGCATAGGAAACTATGGAAGCGTCACTTTTATCACAAAGTACCTGGGATGCATCAAAATCAAAGATGAAAACAGGCACAGGTGAAGAGAGTTGCCAGAAAAGAAAAGCAATGCATCAGTTCCTTAAGCCCAGGGGATGTGATGGGTCGGTTCTTTACTGCCAGGGGAGGTAATGTGTCGGTTCCTTACACAGCACAGGAGAGGTGATGCATCGGTTCACTTACTGTCAGGGAAGGTGATGCATCAGTTCCTTACTGTGAGGGGATGTGATGCATCAATTTATGGATATGCAGACTTGGTTCCTTACTGCTGGGCCACATTGATGAAGAACTTGGCAGAGAGGTATGATGCATTGAGAATCCAGATGCTCTGGGTCGAAGAGGCAGTGGCAGAATTGCCTCTGTGTCAATTTTCCAGCCACGAAGCAGGTGATGGGTTGATTTCTTCAGCTGCACAGCAGGGCCTGGATTGGTGTCAGAGCGGGTACCTCGGACATCAGAGAAACAGTGCAAAGGACTCAGGCTGCAGCTATCTTTTCAGCTGCACGGCATGCATTGCATCGATTTTTCGGTCACACAGCAGTGCTGCATCAGTAAAAGCAGGTGCTGGGAGGTCAGAATTTCCAGCATAGTTGTTCGGGGGCTACAAATGAGGTCTTTGATGGCCCTGAAACAGGAGGCAAACACACACAAGCCCTTGGAGAACCTTGGCCATCAGAATCCATAAAGCAAAGCCCAGTTCTTTCACTGCCCAAGACAGAAGCAGCAAGCAGAAGGCCAGCACAACAAGCAACAAGCAGGGTGGCGGTTCCCCACGTACAGCTTCTCCGGTTCTTTTTCTTGACGGAATCTCCTCTTAGTCCAGAAGTATTCTGAAGTTGTGGTGTAATTATACCAGTACTTATACAGGTTTTAGCCTCTGAATTAGGCAAACTTCAGAGGAAAGTCTTTGTAGAGCACAATAGCCTGTCTTTCCCTGAACTGGCTCCAGACACACTACATGGGGCTGGAGACAGCTTTGTGTGAGGATTGTCATTAGCCCTATTCTGGTGTCTTTGACTAATCCTCCCACCACTTTAGCCTAGGAAGACCCATCAGCCTTATAATGGGCCATCAAGATATTCAGAGCACACCTCAGCTCTCTTTCTGTGGCTATCTAGAGTGAATGCACAATCACGCAACTGATAGTCTAAACCAAACATGGATTTACCAGGAATGCAGAGGCACAGAATGGTAAAGCAAGAATATTCCCATTTTCATAAAGTGGCTTTTTCAAACATGCAATTTAAAAAACAACTTCACTAAAGGATGTATTTTAAAATAGTGAGTTCAGGGTTCCCAAACTCCAAATCGGTATCTCTTCCCATTTGAAAGTTACACTGGTAGGAGGTTACAAGGCATCTCCAATGATAACTTATTGGAGAGATAGTCCTGTCAATAGTCAGGACATGTGAAACACACCAGCATATGTCCTACCTCTCATACACACTGCACTCTTCCCACGGGGCTACCTTGGGCCTAGCTTAGAGGTGTCTTATATGAAGAAAAAGGGAAACTTTGGCCCAAGCAAGTAAGTACCCTTGCCAGGTCAACATGACAGTTCAAAACTGCACACACAGACATGGCAGTGGCAGGTCTGAGACATGGTTGCAGGACTACTCAGGTGGGTGACACAATCAGTGCTGCAGCCCACTAGTAGCATTTGATTTATAGGCCCTGTGCAGTGACTTACCAGTAATTTACACATAGAGCATATACACTTTAGCACTGGTTAGCAGTGGTAAAATGCCCAGAGTTGTAAAGACAACTAAAGCAGATCACAAAAAATAGGAGGATGAGGGCAAAACTTTTTGGGATAACCCTGCAAAAAGACCAGGTCCAACACATACATTTGAAAATATCAATATTAGCCTGAGCATACTGTCTGCCAATAAGCAAATTAATGACTAACTTTTCAGCTTTAAAGATATACAAAAAGTATTAACATTTTCAAATCCACAAGACACCTTTTTCAGATGCTTGTATCTCAAGAAATACTGTATTGATTTTGAGTACATTTTTACTCATTAGCATAGGTGCACCACATAACAAATAGGACAATAAATTATATAAAATACATGTACACAAAATATTCTGTGGACATGTATTTTATATAATCCATTGTCCAATTTGTTATGTGGTGCACCTGTGCTAATGAGTAAAATTGCTAAACTCCTGTATGGGAATTACACTGTGACAGTGGGGATTTTTCAGTGTGCACACTTGTTTTCTGGGTAATTCCACACTACTTATATATTGATTAGGGATAGCGGGTTAGGTGCAGAGGCCCATGGGGTTCTACTGTTGAGTCTATTTCTATTTTTTTACACTTTGAGTAAATGTTTACGTTCATGCCAACTTCAGCGGTTTTGCTCTAACTGTTGGCAAAATGTCTTATGGGTACTAGAATGGGACCTCTAACCACTTTTAACTTTCTTTCCCTGGGACAGATTTTCACGGATCTTGACATCCTGAAACTTACCAATTTTAGTGTGAATCCACCCACTGGGTTGACATTTACAGGCAAATCAAAAAAGGCATTATCAATGGAAATACCACTTCAAACAGAACTTCACACTGAATATCGCCACTGTCTGTCTGTCTGTCTGTCTGTCTGTCTGTCTGTCTGTCTGTCTGTCTGTCTGTCTATCTATCTATCTATCTATCTATCTATCTATCTATCTATCTATCTATCTAACTATCTATCTATCTATTTATCTGTCTATCTATCTATTCATCTGTGTGTTTATTCGCTTAACCGCGCCGGTAATTCCGCCGCAGTGTGGCGGTTTAAAGGTGTGGGCGTGCGCAGCACTACGGAGGCAGTGCTTGTGTAGGCCGTTGGCTGACGAACGCATGGAAGGGGCTATGCATTGTAACATTAATGGCATTTATACGCTGCTTACTGCTGCTGATGAAGAGTTGAATCACTTTTTGGTGAGTAGCATGCTACTCTGCGACCCAAGGTTAGAGTTTTTTAGTTACTATATTAGAAAAAATTCTCTTCTTGGAGATTAGAGTTGGAAATTGTGTTAATTAATTGCATGTGTCTGATAGACATGTTTCCATGTTATTTGGATGAATAGGAAAAAAAAGATAAAAGATGGAAGAGTTTGGAAAAAGTTATTGGGGAGTCAATAGTAGTATGAAAGGTTTGGGTTGAGTCGGAAAGTGGAGGTAGGGGCATAGTTTGCAAAGGGCTAGGATGAGTCAGAGTGTAGAGGAGTGGGAAGAGTTGTAAAATGTTTTTCGTGTCTTTTTTTTCTTCCACATGTATGCAGTGTGCAAACTGTAATAAAGGGAAAACACAAGAAAAATCCCAATCTAGTTTAGCAAATTGATTCAATTTTAATAATAAAATGATATCAGAACAACAAACATCCAAGCAGTAGAACCAGAGATTTTCATTGTTAAAGCTTTTATTGAAAGCAGTGCCTAAAAGCACAAAGCACCACTTGCAGTCATCTGGTCACAGTAGACCACTGGAAAATCACAAGTTCAGCCCAATAGCAATTGAGTACTTGTCATATACAGGGACTAGGTTAGTCTCACTAAAAAGTTACCTTCCAATTCCGGCGTGAAGAACTCTGTTCATGTTAGAGGATGCCATGAGGAGCAGTATTAATGTTGGGATGGTCACTGCTGCAGCACAAAGAGCAGGTCAGGCATCACTAATAGTCATCCTGGTACCGCAAAGATCTGATGGAGCATCATGGATGGTGGTTACTGTAGCATCGCTTTGGAAGCCATCGTAGGCTGTTGTTGCATTAGCGAAAAGTGCGAGTCTTGCATTGCGGTGGCCTTGGACTTTTGTGGGCATGAAGAGCTGGTTTCACCGGAGGTTCACAGGGGTAATCAAAGCAGACAACAGTGTTTCAGAGTGAACTGGTTTTTTTCTGTTGCAAGGAACCCATCTTCAGGATTTTTACCTAGGGATGAGTGCTCTCTGATGCCAGGTAAGGGTCAAGGACCTGGGGAGGCGCCGCTTGTGTATCAGGGATGCAGTCAAGCAGAGGCCTGCGGGGTTCAGGCATGTCCAATTGCAGTTCCATTTGCAGCAGGTCTGCCTATGAAAACTGTTGTGCCCCTGTAGCTCACGCAAGAAGTCAGCCAACTGACCCTTTTGGTCAATGTAGTTGTCTGTCCTGGGATGACGGTAAGCAGGGCCAATCTTCCTTCTTAGACAGCAAGGCAATCCTTCAGGGAGCAAGGCAGTACCCCGTCAGCAACTGACCCAGGACCAGGAATGTTCTGTAAGTAACTCTGGAGGCCCAGTATTTATTTAATGTGTCTGCATTTGTATGAGGGACACCCTGTCCTAGTCCCACATCTGGTTCTGGAAAGTTATTCACCTTTCACTGTCAAGGTTCCACATTGCTTGGGGGTGACACAGGCAGGATATTCTTGTTGTCAGGTTCCTTTGTGTGTGCAAAAGGCAATGCCTTTTTAAGTGTCAGTAAGGGGGGTGCAGCCCCTCCCCACTCATACTGTCAGGATGACCCATCCTATCTACACCTAAACCTTTGTGTCACTCAATGGAAGGAATGCACAAAGCCCAACAGCAGAGACATTCAAAGAAATGTGACCCAGACATTGTTAGAATACATAAATGGTTGGACAAGGAAATTCCAACTTTCTAAAAGTGCCCTTTTCAGAAATGATATTAATATCCAAATTTACTTTTAAAGAGTATTTAAAATTTCAATTCATGTGAGTGTAAACAGCATTTCTCTATCTGCTCCCAATCCAAAGTTAGGACGTATTAAATGTGATAAGGTAACCCATTGTTAGTCAATAGGAGAGATAGGCTTTATAACATGAAAAAGCGACTGGAGTTTTTC
Organism: Lissotriton vulgaris; assembly: GCF_964263255.1. Taxonomy (NCBI): domain Eukaryota; kingdom Metazoa; phylum Chordata; class Amphibia; order Caudata; family Salamandridae; genus Lissotriton; species Lissotriton vulgaris. The sequence goes on from NC_141697.1 coordinate 383,415,373, forward strand.
ACTGCCAGGACATACACATGTCCTACTTTTTAAATATAATTCACACTGAGTAAATTGAGTGTGGCAATTAGGTGTGGTCCAATTTTGCCATGCTTGAAAGAGAGAACACAAGCACTTTAGTCCTAAAACCAACAGGGATGTCATCAATGATGTCATTTGAGATGTCATCAGTGATGTCATAAATGATGTAATAGAAAATGTCGGGGGATGTCATATGTGATGTTATAAGCAGTACAGGATGGGGATGCAAGTTATAGTTAGAGCTGCTAACTACAATTGGTGAATTTCCTTGCCTTTTATGATATGGTGTAAATCCATTTGGTAGTTTTTTAGAAATTAAGGGTAAAAAATATTTGTATATCTGGATGGTTGGGTCCACGATAGGCTCGAGAGACTCTCATAGGAGTGCCAATCCAAAAATAGAGCATTCTGATTGGGCCATGGAGCTTTACGTCCCTTCGACCAATTCACTCCCTGAAATGAAATTAAATACTAGCATTTGTAAAGTGCACAGCTACCTCCGTAGAGGTATGTGGTTTGGAGTCAGGCACCATGGCTGCTGCGCCACACCTCTTCCACCTCAGGACTCAGATTTCTGCTGGAGCAAACACTCTGATTGGTGACTGGCATCATCAAAGTCTTTTTTGCTGGGAGCCACTACAGGACACAAGGATTTAGTCCTCTAGCCTTAAGTTTGAAAACATAATTAGATATAAGGTGGTAGGGTAGAGATACCCTGTCCCCAGGCCCCATTGAGGGGACCCAGAGGGACCCCCTCTGGCATCACAATTGAAAACCCCAGGAGTATTTGCAGTGATTACAGTGGGAATTGCAAAACAAATCACAAATATGGCAGATTGTGGTCCTGTTGTTAGATTAAGGTTGATGGGATATGCGCATCCCTCCTTGAGCCATTATAGCCCCCGTGGGGCTCACCCTCAGGGCCGCATTTCATAAGAGGATGGGGTGTAAGGACCCCATCCCTGAGTTATTAAAGGTCCAGGGGAGCCCTCCCTCGGGGGCTGAAATATGTACAAAAGAGGAGGGGGCATGTAGTCCCCCTCCCTGAGCCTTCAAAGGCCCAGGGAGACCATCTCTTGGAGCCACTAATTTTAAGAAAAAGTGAGGGGGGTCTATACAGCTCCCCTCCCTGAGCAATTGATGGTCGAGGAGCCCCATAGCCAGGGCCTGCTCACTTGCTGTGTCCTGGGAAGCTTACCCCCGGGATACAACAGTTTCCCTGCCCACATTGGCACAGGCAGGGAAACTTGTGTTTGCTCTCAGCTGGTGGGAGAAGTTTTAAGACTCCCACCAAATTGGAGCAAACACAAAGTCATCTCCCAGCTGGCAGTAGCTTTAAAATGGTTCTGCCACCTGGGAGCAGACTTTTGTTCTGTTTCCCTGCCTGCACTGATGCAAGAAGGGAAACAGATCAAGATGTTTGTGCCGCCCTGAGGGAGCAGCATAAATAGCTGCTCCCTGCCGGAATGAGCAATGCTGCCTCCTGCTGCATGTCGGGAGCCAGCTGGGACTGCGAGGGCCATGATGCCTCCCCTTCAGACCCCAACGGTGTGTGGGCACTAGGGCAACAACCTATATTAAATGTGGGCCTGGGGGTATGGGGTCCCCAGGACCAGAATAGGCTCAAGTTGGGGCACTGCGTGGCTCCCCTCCCCTTAAGAAATGGCCCTGGCTGATGGGGTCACCATGGTCTAAGTCTTGGGCAGCAAGCCACACCCGGTGATCAATCCCAGCTGTGCACAGCCAAATGCTCTGTGTATAGCATGGGATTAGCTGCCTGATGTTAGTTGGACGCAGGGCTTAACGGCAATACAGGACATACGGCTAATCCAATGCTGCATGCAACAAAAGCATGGCATGTGGTTGGCTACCTCTGGGTGGCTCCCTCTGGGGATTTGGACGCAAGGTCTGGATGCAAGCCAGGCCCTTTGGGCAGCCCCAAGCTGCGTGTGATGAAAGGCCATGCGTGTCTGCCTCTGGGTGTCATTAGTGATGTCATAAAACATGTCATGAATGATGTAATATGTGAGGTCATAAGCAGTGCCGTGGGGGTGCCAGGTATAGTTAGCTTTGCTATCTATAACTGAGGAATTTCTGTGATTTTTTTAGTTCAAAACGTTAATGTTGTCAATTACATTTTCACCAAACTAACTATAATGTCACTTTAACATTTAGTTTTTGGAGGAAAAAAATCTAAACACTTTCCTGGCAATCTTTTCCCCCTGTGCACCTCCGGCACCGTGTGACCTCTGTATAACCTCCTGGCACCACTGTGTCTTTAACACACAGTACTGCCACATGCTCGCCCATCGTATTCCCACACACTCATCTCATCTGTGAATTATGGGCCACACATAACATCCATTTAGATGCTGTTTCTTTGAAGTACGTGTTTTGATATATCTCGTGTACAGGAAATAAAGAAAACGTGCAAAGCAATGATTACGGACTTAAATATCTACGGATTTAAATAACTGTGTTCTTTTAATTATAACTTCAGAATACCACAGTTTATTGCCAGGGTTTCCATAGAGTGTGAAGTTATCACGTCATCATATTTACTTTCATGATGGCAGGAAGACCACTCTTGAAAATTCGTGGTTGGGGGCCATTTTCAGTTCCTTTTCTTCCAGATTAGAGGATATGTGGAACTATATATAGTTCGATTATGTGATCTAAATGTTTTAATGTTTGCGCGTTACAGGCGCACTTCAGAAGGCGTTACATCAACACTGTACTTTTAGATTCCAGGACAGTACTTTTGTAAGCTGAGGTGGGCACTGACTTTTCGAAGAAAAGAAAAAAGAAGCAAAACGTGTTTCTGCTTTTTTTTCCTGGTTGAACTGGCTTCTGAGGCCGAGTTTTTTCTGTGCACAGCATCAAGTGGTCTTTTTTCATCTCGCCTTTGCGTTGGCACCATTGCCAGGGGTTACTGCGCATTTGCCACCGAGTAAATGTCGTGACGGGGCGGGATGGTGACCCATGAACTTTTTCACAAAATGAGCTAAGTTTATGATCATGGGAAAGTCGGAGCGGGTGCCAGTCCTGTGCCCTCAGTCTCGGCTAACGAGATAAATCCAGTTCAACAATGCAGCCCGCTTCGGGAATGCACGGGGGCGAGAGAAGAATATTGTGCACCCCAAGCCAAGGAAAATACAGGGATGTCACCGAGAGAAAGGGATAGCAGTTGTGAGATCAACTTTGATCTGGTTAATTAGCCCTGTGAAGCCTGCAGGAGGAGGAAAGAGAACCCCACATTTTTAGGAGATTATGTATGAAACATGGGCAGGGTTTTCAGTTGGGAAAAAGGGCTGGGCAAAATGTTAGAGGTTCTTTGTTCTTGCAGCTGGCCTGTCGAATTACACCGAGCCAGCACGCTAAATAATACAACTATTGTCTGCCCGTGTCACAAACAGACAGAAGGTACATTTGGACTTGTTCCAAACACAACAAGGGCCACTCACAGTCACAGTGTCCAATTACTGCCTTCTTGACGATAAAATGCCCTCATTTAATTTAAGATTATTTTGCATTGTCTTGCCTGACAGGGGACTGTTGCTCCCCTCTTTGAAAAAAGTCACAGTTCAAAACAGTGTAAGAAAGGATGCAAGACAATGTTAACAACGTGACTCAAGAGCAGTAAGATGGAAACAAGGAACACTAGTTAAAATCTGAAAAATGTTTTTTTTTGCAGAACACTTTTTTTTCTCAAAAGCATGTCTTCCTTATTCTGTTACTATTGGTGTTCACTCCTGTATTATGATAGTTTCATTTTGTTTCCAGAATGTGTATCAACACCATTTTGACTTCCCTGACAGAATACCACCCCACTATGCAGGAAACAGTACACGAGGCAGGCAGTCTGTCAGTTCAATGACTACAGGGGAACATTGCACATGCTATAGTTAGTGTCATTTTAAAAAGGCCTGTATTAACTTTGTAAATCGTGTGCATTCATTTTTAAACGGAAGATCTGGCATAGGCTTGAGTAAGGACACCAAACAACTTCTAAATCATACAGAATAGAGGTGTAAACAATGTTCAATGTGTCATTTTTAATGCACAACTGAGATCCCTTAGTAATTTTCACATCCTATCCTTGGTTACTGTTATATGCAAGTACTATCATATATTTGTAAAATCCCTGGGTAGACGGTTTTGAGTGCCACAAGGTCAAAATCTCAATAATTTGGAAAGCAAATGTGCTTTTAAATGAAGTGCCAGTGCAATAAACAAAACAGTTCTTTAGCATCACTGAATTCACTAAATCACTGACTAATTCCAATCACTATCTAAGAGGAAATATCATATTGTATCCCATAAGAGAGGCAAGTAATCATATTCCACATCAAACTCTAATCTAATTAACCTAAACACTTACTTTAGTAACGACTGCAACACTTATTGCATGTTCTCTAGTGTTTTCTCTTATAACAGGTGAAGTACTGATTTTATGTCTAATCTACTACCACTTACTTTGGCTTGTGGATCACTCGAGTAGAGCAACAAGAGGAACAGAAAGGGAACTTCGTGCTGCCCATGTATAGGAAGTTAACTTTTTACATAGTCTACCTAGCTCTTTTACATGTTTGAGAGCGGATTTGGGGAATGTTTGCAATCCATTAATGAGAAGTCTGTATGCAAGGTTTGGACTCACACTGCTTCTATAAGTGCAGTGGTAGAAGTGCAGTAGAAGTTCAACAGGGCAAAAAGAGAATTTTTAGAAGTTTCCAAGGGAAGGAATCAACAGAAAAAGGACGAATATCCTGTATGTGAGAGACCGTGAAAGACCTGGCTCCTAAGGTTGTTTGAGTGACCAAGGGGGTTGCCCTCAATGGGTTTGTTATATGACACCAGAAACCAAGTAGTGGTACGTATTGCAGTGGAATGTGCTATTGCACACTACATAAACGTGCATGGAAACAGAAGGTGCAATGCTTCACATGAATTGGCAACAACAATAGGTCTCGCCTTTAGAAGGTGAATGCAAAACGAATGATTTGTTTGTATTAGAATTAGCAACAAAAAAAGCATGAGGAAAAATCATTTCAAGATGGCCGCCAGTAAATCTTGGAATGGTTTTCTAAAAAATAAATTGTATTCAAAATAGCCTCTAATGGTGTGATTGACAACTAAAAGAAAAGGTATGTGCACGATGTTGTACTTTGAAAACGAAGTGAGTGGCATAGTAGAAGTGTGCAGCTATAAGGCATTTACCAAAGCAACTTTATTTTATAAGAAAAAAAGAGAACATGGTACAGAAACGTTTGGACAAAAGAGAAACGGACAAACAGGTATAGGGGAAAATTCACGCTAAGAGAATGAGCAGAAGGTGAAAGGAGGAAGGAGAGACTCCTGTGGACCGCTTGAACATAAGTTTCAAAAAAAGTGTCCTGTGTTGTGAGAAGTTGTAGAATACAACTCATCTAATCAAATGGCAAATACATTTTCCTCATGGGGGTAAAACAAACTTTATAATAGGGAAGCAAGACATTTAATAGGAAGGATAGAAAGGAGACACACAAGAACGCTATCCAGTCTGGAGCCAGGGGCTGATGCAACGCCCACTCTGCATTATTTTATTGGACTTCATTCAAAAAGAGTTTGAAATGGATAGGCATTGTGTGGAAGCACAGAACTGTAGAGTAATATTGGTGTAGGTTAAAAGGTACGCTGACAGCTACACTGGCAAGGCAGACCTAACAATACATGTAGGCTTATAACTAACCACTTCCCATCTTTGCTGCTGCCAGAGGAAACCGCAATAATTTATCTAAGTCACTTTAATAGAAGTACAATGTCGTTTATGTGCTCCCAAAGGTTAAGCCAAGGCATCTGGAAAAATGGAAAAAATGATCACAGTTTTATGGATGGCAAGCACTTTTTTATGGAAGCACGCAATGTCTGTCCATTAAAAAACATGTATTCCTGGCTCCTAACATGTGGGTGGAGCCAAAGTACTCATCCTGCTGATTATCACATAATTGTTGGGTAACAGCTGCATTGTTAAGCCAGACCATAACATGGAGAAGGTAGGGAGGTCCTGCGAAGGGTGGGATTGGGTCCCGTGATGGTCTCTAGATTGATGGCTTCTTATACACAGCCCACTACCCGCATTTGTCTTAACGGACTCCTCACTGCTTCCTTTCTGATTTATCGCGACACCAGGCATGGATGCCCGCTATCCACTCTGTTGTTTGCCATATTAGTGGAACCCCTGGACATTGTTATTCGACGCAAACCTGCGATCCAGTGCATCCTTTCTGGGGATATGACCATAAATTCTCCCTCTTCAAAGACTATCGCCTCTCTCTTTCCTCCCCATCCTCTTCCCTCCTAGTGTTAGCTAGGCTTTTGCGGTCTTTTGAGGGAGCTTCGGGATTCTGGATTATTCTTGCTAAATCTCATGCCCTCGATCTTACACTTCCGGCCTCGGAGATCCAGGACCTGCAGAACCTGCTTCCATTACAGTGGTCCGACAAGTCGATAAGATTCCTGGGTTTAGACTTCCCTCCCTCGCTTTCATCCTGCACCTCGGCCAACTGGCCTCCGTATAGGGGTGCGATTCAGGCGGAACTGCGTAGGTGGAGAGGGCTTCCTCTTGCATGGATGGGCCATATTAACACTATAAAAATGACACTTCTCCCTAAGATATTATATTTAGTTCAATCCCTTCCCACCCTGATATCACATGCTGACATCCTTGCTCTTCAACTAGATTTTACCACTTTTATATGGGAAAGGTCCTGTCAGCACTACATATGGACCGGGTGGTCTCCTGAAGACCCTTGTGGGACTTGGCTTGGCTCCCTCATGGGGCTCGTCCCCATAAGGCATCCATAGCTACTCCCACAAAAACGGTCTTGGAGATCTGGAATAAAATGGCGGTCTCTCGCGATCTATGTTCCCTCCCCCTAACATGCCTATAGTTCGCAATCCCATGTTCCCCCCTGCGCTGTAAACCCAATCGTTTACTGCGTGGTCTGTCGGGGAATGCCGTGTCATTCAGGACCTGTTCCAGGACGACAAACTCCTTACTTTTAATCAATGCAAACAAACTTTCCACCTTACAGAGGGGGCTCAGATGCAATACTATCAAATTCGACATTGGCTACTTTCTCAGATCTATATCCAAGGGGTAACTAGGCAACTAACTGCCTTTGAAACCTTCGTACGTAAATTTGAGGGGTCAAGGGCCTGATTTCTCACACTTACACTGTTTTACAACACTCGCGCCGGCCCTCACCTCACACTTATCAAACGCAATGGAACTCAGGCTTAGGCAAAGATATACCCTCAGAGTGCAAGGACCGATTATGGCAGGCCATCCTGAAAGTATACCATAGAACACCGCAACGCGAACCAGCATATAAACTTATGACGTGATGATACTTTACCCCAGTCCGTTTACTACAGATGTTACCAAACATTTTGGAAGGAAATTCTTAGGCATATTAATGATGTAGTGGGGTTCCCAATCCCTTCCTCCCCGACTGTTACCCTATTAGGCATTAGGCCCTTGACATTGACTGCTATGACATACACGGACTGGCGTCTGATTCTACAGATGTTGGGCGCTGCTCGTCAATGCATAGCCTTATTCTGGAAGAAACCCCACCCCCTCCAGTGGCCACATGGTTCTTTCGTTTGTGGCATGTTCGAGCCCTTGAATTGCTCACTGCACGTATCAATCACACAGATGCCAAGTTCACCCGCATTTGGCAGCCACTAATACATTATTTCTCTAACATTGAACACTCTAGACTGGTTCCCCCTAGGCTATGAGCTATGCAATTGATCGATGATCCTCTTGAACCTTATTTGAGGGGGTCACCAGCCGTAATCCCTCAGGTCAACACTTTCGTAGGAGAGGCTTTACCTCTTCCTCCATAAGGAGATCTCCGTCCCCCTCCAGCATCAAGGTATTTTCAGCGCATCTTCCTCTTTTCCCCACTCCCGTTTGGGAGGCTGGTTCCCCCCCAACCCTCATGATATCAATTTTTTTTTCATTTTTCTTTGTTCTTTCTCTCTACTCAATTTTGGAGATATGCCCCTGTTGTTTGGTAGTCCAGAATATTAGAGCGTTTAGTGGACAGTACTTGCGAACAGTTTATAATAGACATAGCCGGACACAGATCACCCAATCATTTTGATATGGGCAGAGCTCCATATGACTCTTACAATACTGGTTATTTCCATTCGGTCTGCCTTGATGACAGGTGCATATCATGATACCTTTAAAAGGGTTGCAACATATTGCTCTGTTTCTCCTTCCAGTCTTCCTCTTTTCCTCTGCGGTATTGGTCTGCATTGTAATGTGCTGACTCTGTTTTACAGGTTCTGTTTGAAATGCTCCATTATCTACAGTGGGACGTGGTTTTACTCCTATGCCCTTTAAGGGGGTTGTATTTCCTCAATGTGTTTGACTTTCTTCCTTTGTCATATGTTTAATAAACAGATTTGAAACAAATAAAGAAAAAGTTTTTAAAAAAAGGATAAGATTTTGGGTAAAATGTTCTGACATATATCTTACTGTTCATTGATAAATATTGAGTGATATTAATTATTGATTGTTTGATTTCAGTGGCAATGGTGAACATGAAAAAGAAAAGGGAAAGATAAAAATTACTTCTAAGGGAAACCCTGAAGATGAGTACTCAACAGGCGAACATAAGCTCACGAAGACAATATCATTGGATTAGCGTGAGGGTGAAAGGTAATACTAATAAGAAAATAGTTACCAGATTCTTGCCCTTCTTTTAAAATGAACATATAAAGTGAGGATATTGAATTCCCTGATTGTTTCAGACTCTTGCCGAAGAGATTGATCTGTTAACCCCCCGCAGTGTATGCAGCGAAAATGAATGAATGAATGAATGAATGAATGAATGAATGAAAATACTTATAGAGCGCACTAATGCAGAGGCGTCTTGGCGCTGGAGAAAAGTGAACATACCATAATGCCTACCAGAATTAACGTTGGGTAAAAAGCCAGGTTTTAATTTCTTTCCGGAACAACATTCTTTTGGTTACCTTTCTCAGGTGACCAGGAATTGAGTTCCAAAACCTAGCTGCGAGGAAGGAGAAACATTTTCCTCCCCATCTTACTTTCTTTATCTTGGGCAGTTTAACCAACCCAAGAGTGGCCGACCTTAGATCGCGCATTGGTATATAGCGGGAAAACAAGGACTGCACGTCCTCTGTTCCTCCGCCAAATAGGGCTGTGTGAACCAGGCAGAGTGATTTAAACTCAATGCGCCACCGTACCGGGAGCCAGTGGAGCTGTTTTAACGCCTGTGATGTGGGATGATGTTTGAGTAAATCAAGCAGCACTCTGGCTGCCGCGTTTTGTATTGATTGCAATTTAGCCAATTGTGTTACACCAGCTCCTAAATACAGCACATTGCCATAGTCAATTTGCGAAAGAATTGTGGCAATTATCACTGCTTTCCTCAAAGGGAGGGGGATAAACGGGAGAATCTTTCTGAGGCATTTCAGCATAAAGAAACAAGCTGATGATACTTGATTAATCGAAGCCGCCCAATCCAGTTCTTTGTCGAACATAAAGCCAAGATTTCTGGCTTTATTGACAGGTACTGGGCAGACCACGGCTGCGAATGGCCACCAGTTCTGGTTCCAGATCGAGGTTTAATTTTATGACCAAACTCTAGTACTTACGTTTTCTCGGTATTCAAATTTAGAAAGTTAGAGTTCATCCAGGTCTCAGAGTCGAGATACTGTTAGAAAATTCCACTGCCATGACATCCGCTGCCTGGGTTACTGACACTATCAGCTCAGTGTCATCGGCAAATGACACCAGCGTGAAACCAAAACTCTTGATCAGTTTAGCCAATGGGGCAACGTAGATATTAACCCCTTCGATGCTCATGACGAGCTCAGCTCGTCATGAGGCATGGTTGAGCTGTGCTGATGACGAGCTCAGCTCGTCATGAACAATGGAAAATCTGGGAATGCAGCACCGGGGGAGAATACCTCTAGCAGCCAAGGTGTTAAAAAGAGCAGGGGATAATGTAGAGCCCTGGGGGACTCCTCCTGGAAGCGAAAATTCCTCCGACTGAAGTCCATCCCAATGGATGATTTGTTTTCTGGTTGAAAGAAACGAGGACAGTAGAGCAAGAGCAGTACCCGAAATACCAATGTCCTGAAGCCTTTGAATTAATACTGGATGACTCACAGTATCAAAGGCTGCTGTTAAATCGAGCAGGACCAGTATAGCACTTCCCCCCCATCCATCACCTTGCGAGGTTCTTCCACTGCCATGATCAAAGCTGTTTCAATGGAATGATTTGCACGGAAGCCATGTTGGGTGTTGTCCAGAATGTTATATGTTTCTAAATATGATGTTATCTTCTCATTAATCTAAGAATCAAAAGAGGGCCTAGACTCATCACTCAGTAAGGCTGAGTCCAACTAATACTAATAACCAACACAAGAGCCAATACTGGGGTTATAATGGTTAAATGAACTAATTTCACTAAGGGTTGTTTTGATTAAATCACACAACAACCGGTTAACTTGTTGAACCGAGCAATTTAATTTTTTGCAAACGGTCTTGTTTTCTTAATTTCACACATTATTCATTGTGCATGGAAAATACAAAATAGACAATGGAAAACGTTTTATATACAATATATACAGACATATAAATGCAACATTTCAAACACACTTGGCCATACATTCATACATAGACAGTACAAAGCAAACAATAATACAAAACAACACTGTGTCCAGGCAACTGACAGAAAAAATCAATAGAGAATGATTATGTTCATATTTCACAATGTCGTTATAATTGTCATGAGGTCCCTCATGAAGACAAATAAATGAAAACTCTATTCCAATTTGATATTAGTAGCCAGATGCGGGACAGAAAAGCTGGTCGACGCGTTTCAAACCCCTAACATTGAGAGGGGTTCTCCTCAGGACCGGGTTTGGTTCTGAAATGTTAAAGATAACTAGCTTTAGCACAATGTCATAGAGCAACTATCAGTAGAATGAGACAAGGGGTCAACTACCAGAAACCAACTGGCGCTCCCTACCTCAATCCATAGGTTCGGCCAATTGCTTGAAAATCTCTGATCACTATCGTATTTCCCAATGAGGTTGTTAACAGCAGCTGTGTGAGAAAGTGAAATACACGCAACAACGATTCAGTGAGGTGTAGCGCTGTCAAACAACATTCATACCGCTGGCGGGGCGCGTCACCTTACCTGCGAGCGGGCGGTTTCAGTCACGCTGCTCAATAACTTTCTATGGCGGCTGCTCCTAATCTGAAAGGCGGATGCGGAATCGTGAGTTAGAGGCGAGGCGGTATATCATGGGCGCTTAGATTCTACAGAAATCGGGTTGGCTTACCGAGGCGGGAGCAGGGCAGTAGTCGTTCTCCCTCACCGGTGTATGCGAAACCACCGTCTGGAGTCCTCGAGTGGGGGTGTGGCCTCAGTGCTTCCTGGTTGGTGAATAGGCAGGAGAGAGGCCCGAGGATTCTGGGGCTTGTAGTCCAATAACATAACCTTGTCAAACGGGAGTCAAAAGAGGCAGCTGGTTTAAGCATTCGGCTTATAGATCTCAGAAATTTCGTTAAGTCCTCGTGTGGCAGTGTTAAACTTCATGATAAGCATTGCTTCACGTTGTGATAATCTTGCGTCAATATCCCCTCCCCTGGGGTCATTTTCAATCTTGGATAGGACAGTCCAACGTAGCTCCGTAATCGTATGTTTGCACCTAGTCCAATGATTTACTAAGGGGGCATTCTCTACCCCTCTACGGATGCGCGATTTGTGTTGCGTAACCCTGGCTCGTACTTCCTGTGTTGTTTTTCCAATGTACACTGAAGGGCAAGGGCAAATGATTGCATAGACAACGTTTTTAGATTTACAATTTGTAAAGGTCTCGTGTTTCCAGTGTGTGTTCTCGAATGTGAAAACAGTTTCTTCAATGGTCTCACTACAGCATGTGCAAGTTCCGCACTTATGATGCCCTTTTGGTGCAGGTAATCCAAAGATACTTTGAAGTGTAGGAGCCTTAATCATTGGTAGCGCTGCCCTGACTACGTAGTTAGCCACACTTTTGTCCTTTTTATACGCAAAAAGTGGTGGAGATGCGAAATCCTCATGCAGATTTTTCAACAGATGCCAGTTAGATAGAATGAGCTTTTTATGTGCGTTGGCTGCCGAACAAAAAGTGGTAACGCACACAATCCTCTTGACTTCAGATCTCAGTTTTTTTTCTAACAATGTCTCTCGTGGTGTCCACCACGCCCGTTTGAGTGAGTTTTTTAGTAGTTTTTTGGGATAGCCTCTCAGTAGTAAACGATCCATCAAACGTTCAGCATGAATGAAGTACTCTTCCTTGCTAGAACAGTTACGGTGTATTCGCAAAAATTGCCCATAAGGCAGATTTTGTTTCAAGCTGCGGGGGTGGTTACTATTAAAATGTAACGCTTTGTTCCTGTCCGAAGGTTTCCTGAAAAGTGTTGTGCTTAGGCCACCCTCACTAGGTGCCACTTTGACATCTAAAAAATTAATGGATGTATTAGATGCTGAGACTGAGAACTGGATGTCTACTGTTCTCGAATTAAGCCAGCTGACAAATTGGCCAAGTTCTTCATGTCCTCCAGTCCAAACCATAAAAATATCGTCAATGTATCGCATATAATGCGAAATATTCTTACCGAAAGGATTGGTTTGGTAGATGAATTTCTCCTCAAATAGCCCCATAAACATGATGGCTAGCTCCGGGGCAAAGGGGCAGCCCATCGCCACTCCTTTGATTTGATAAAAAAATTCCGAGTCAAATGTAAAAAAGTTCTTCTGAAGCGCAAAACGTGCCAAGTCTAGGATGAACTTGGTGGGAACTCGTACTGGTCTTTCCCTTTTATCCAAGAATACTGTCAGAGTTTCCAGTGCTTGGTCTTGAGGGATCTGTGTGTATAGAGACACCACATCGAGTGTCACTAACAGTTGACTACTATGATCGAATTTGATGGTGGAAATGCGATTAAGGAAAGCAGTAGTGTCTTGGAGATGAGCCGGAATGGTTTCGATGAAGGGTTTCAAGAAGTGGTCGATATATTTAGCCACAGGTTCGAACAGCGATTCGCAGCCTGAAATGATAGGTCTCCCTGGGGGGTTATTCTCGTCCTTATGTAATTTAGGGAGTACATAAAATACAGGCGTCCTTGGGTTTTTGTTTTGTAGGAATGCGAACTCCTCGGGTCCTATGATCCCTTCTGCAAAACCCCTTTGGATAATATCGAATAATTGATTCTGTAATTCAGAAGTAGGATTCTAACCTATACGTCTATAGCAGTTCAGATCGTCCAGTTGACGGTGTACTTCGGACTTGTATTTGTTTATGTCCCAAATAACTATCGCTCCGCCTTTATCGGCCTGTTTGACCACGATGGTGGTATCATTCTTGACTGCTATAAGTGCATCTTTTTCCGCTTTGGAAAGATTGAATTTGACAAATGACTTCTTTTTTTCAATCGATGAAATCCCTGATAGTACAGTGGTTTCAAACGTTGAAACTTCCTTTGGGATTTTGGGTCCTTTGGGACAGAATGTAGACTTGTTCTTTAGGCCTGTTGTTTCCTCTTGTGTAATATCCATGGTATATTGAAAAAAAGTTTTAAGGCGTATTTTACGGCAGAACTCCAATGTTTCTAGTTTCATTCGAGTGAAATCCGTGGGTCGAGTTCGTTACACACAACCATGGCAAATGAGGACGCGCCAGAAATCCTACAACAACTAGAAGTCTCACCAATCTATAACCTATCAGATAGGACGCTATCTGCAGCAGAGATCTCTATTCTTACAAAAGGACTTAACTATGTCCCATCAAGACCCACGGATTTCACTCGAATGAAACTAGAAACATTGGAGTTCTGCCGTAAAATACGCCTTAAAACTTTTTTTCAATATACCATGGATATTACACAAGAGGAAACAACAGGCCTAAAGAACAAGTCTACATTCTGTCCCAAAGGACCCAAAATCCCAAAGGAAGTTTCAACGTTTGAAACCACTGTACTATCAGGGATTTCATCGATTGAAAAAAAGAAGTCATTTGTCAAATTCAATCTTTCCAAAGCGGAAAAAGATGCACTTATAGCAGTCAAGAATGATACCACCATCGTGGTCAAACAGGCCGATAAAGGCGGAGCGATAGTTATTTGGGACATAAACAAATACAAGTCCGAAGTACACCGTCAACTGGACGATCTGAACTGCTATAGACGTATAGGGAAGAATCCTACTTCTGAATTACAGAATCAATTATTCGATATTATCCAAAGGGGTTTTGCAGAAGGGATCATAGGACCCAAGGAGTTCGCATTCCTACAAAACAAAAACCCAAGGACGCCTGTATTTTATGTACTCCCTAAATTACATAAGGACGAGAATAACCCCCCAGGGAGACCTATCATTTCAGGCTGCGAATCGCTGTTCGAACCTGTGGCTAAATATATCGACCACTTCTTGAAACCCTTCATCGAAACCATTCCGGCTCATCTCCAAGACACTACTGCTTTCCTTAATCGCATTTCCACCATCAAATTCGATCATAGTAGTCAACTGTTAGTGACACTCGATGTGGTGTCTCTATACACACAGATCCCTCAAGACCAAGCACTGGAAACTCTGACAGTATTCTTGGATAAAAGGGAAAGACCAGTACGAGTTCCCACCAAGTTCATCCTAGACTTGGCACGTTTTGCGCTTCAGAAGAACTTTTTTACATTTGACTCGGAATTTTTTTATCAAATCAAAGGAGTGGCGATGGGCTGCCCCTTTGCCCCGGAGCTAGCCATCATGTTTATGGGGCTATTTGAGGAGAAATTCATCTACCAAACCAATCCTTTCGGTAAGAATATTTCGCATTATATGCGATACATTGACGATATTTTTATGGTTTGGACTGGAGGACATGAAGAACTTGGCCAATTTGTCAGCTGGCTTAATTCGAGAACAGTAGACATCCAGTTCTCAGTCTCAGCATCTAATACATCCATTAATTTTTTAGATGTCAAAGTGGCACCTAGTGAGGGTGGCCTAAGCACAACACTTTTCAGGAAACCTTCGGACAGGAACAAAGCGTTACATTTTAATAGTAACCACCCCCGCAGCTTGAAACAAAATCTGCCTTATGGGCAATTTTTGCGAATACACCGTAACTGTTCTAGCAAGGAAGAGTACTTCATTCATGCTGAACGTTTGATGGATCGTTTACTACTGAGAGGCTATCCCAAAAAACTACTAAAAAACTCACTCAAACGGGCGTGGTGGACACCACGAGAGACATTGTTAGAAAAAAAACTGAGATCTGAAGTCAAGAGGATTGTGTGCGTTACCACTTTTTGTTCGGCAGCCAACGCACATAAAAAGCTCATTCTATCTAACTGGCATCTGTTGAAAAATCTGCATGAGGATTTCGCATCTCCACCACTTTTTGCGTATAAAAAGGACAAAAGTGTGGCTAACTACGTAGTCAGGGCAGCGCTACCAATGATTAAGGCTCCTACACTTCAAAGTATCTTTGGATTACCTGCACCAAAAGGGCATCATAAGTGCGGAACTTGCACATGCTGTAGTGAGACCATTGAAGAAACTGTTTTCACATTCGAGAACACACACTGGAAACACGAGACCTTTACAAATTGTAAATCTAAAAACGTTGTCTATGCAATCATTTGCCCTTGCCCTTCAGTGTACATTGGAAAAACAACACAGGAAGTACGAGCCAGGGTTACGCAACACAAATCGCGCATCCGTAGAGGGGTAGAGAATGCCCCCTTAGTAAATCATTGGACTAGGTGCAAACATACGATTACGGAGCTACGTTGGACTGTCCTATCCAAGATTGAAAATGACCCCAGGGGAGGGGATATTGACGCAAGATTATCACAACGTGAAGCAATGCTTATCATGAAGTTTAACACTGCCACACGAGGACTTAACGAAATTTCTGAGATCTATAAGCCGAATGCTTAAACCAGCTGCCTCTTTTGACTCCCGTTTGACAAGGTTATGTTATTGGACTACAAGCCCCAGAATCCTCGGGCCTCTCTCCTGCCTATTCACCAACCAGGAAGCACTGAGGCCACACCCCCACTCGAGGACTCCAGACGGTGGTTTCGCATACACCGGTGAGGGAGAACGACTACTGCCCTGCTCCCGCCTCGGTAAGCCAACCCGATTTCTGTAGAATCTAAGCGCCCATGATATACCGCCTCGCCTCTAACTCACGATTCCGCATCCGCCTTTCAGATTAGGAGCAGCCGCCATAGAAAGTTATTGAGCAGCGTGACTGAAACCGCCCGCTCGCAGGTAAGGTGACGCGCCCCGCCAGCGGTATGAATGTTGTTTGACAGCGCTACACCTCACTGAATCGTTGTTGCGTGTATTTCACTTTCTCACACAGCTGCTGTTAACAACCTCATTGGGAAATACGATAGTGATCAGAGATTTTCAAGCAATTGGCCGAACCTATGGATTGAGGTAGGGAGCGCCAGTTGGTTTCTGGTAGTTGACCCCTTGTCTCATTCTACTGATAGTTGCTCTATGACATTGTGCTAAAGCTAGTTATCTTTAACATTTCAGAACCAAACCCGGTCCTGAGGAGAACCCCTCTCAATGTTAGGGGTTTGAAACGCGTCGACCAGCTTTTCTGTCCCGCATCTGGCTACTAATATCAAATTGGAATAGAGTTTTCATTTATTTGTCTTCATGAGGGACCTCATGACAATTATAACGACATTGTGAAATATGAACATAATCATTCTCTATTGATTTTTTCTGTCAGTTGCCTGGACACAGTGTTGTTTTGTATTATTGTTTGCTTTGTACTGTCTATGTATGAATGTATGGCCAAGTGTGTTTGAAATGTTGCATTTATATGTCTGTATATATTGTATATAAAACGTTTTCCATTGTCTATTTTGTATTTTCCATGCACAATGAATAATGTGTGAAATTAAGAAAACAAGACCGTTTGCAAAAAATTAAATTGCTCGGTTCAACAAGTTAACCGGTTGTTGTGTGATTTAATCAAAACAACCCTTAGTGAAATTAGTTCATTTAACCATTATAACCCCAGTATTGGCTCTTGTGTTGGTTATTAGTATCTTCTCATTAATGGCCTTCTCAAGCACTTTGGCAGGGAGCAGTAGACAGGAGATGGGACAATAGTTTTTTTCATCTAATGTGTCCAGTTGTGGTTATCTTTGTACAGAATAAACTATTGAAATTAAGGAGGCCAAATCAATAGGAAAGACGTCTGCAAATGTTCAGGACTTGGGGTAGGGGCATAGGAGTGCACTCTTTGTAACCAAAGACTTTCATACAAGCCTATAGGCAATAACTAGAACTGTAGTCTCAAGTTCAGAAGGAGTTTATTTTTAAAGAGACACACATTTGCTTTAAAATGGCAATAAATATTGCATTTCATTTATGTTTAAAATAAGCACACTTTTACTGTTCTACCTTCCCTTAAACTATAATAATTAATTGAAAAATAAAAGAAACTTCCATCCTTCTTAAAGTGGGTGACAATCAATTCTGTCTCATTAGCTTCTTTGTCCCTGTTTGCCCGTTGGGAGTAAAGCATGTCAAATAATGTTTCAAATGAAGTATAGGTGGAATTTTCTCATAATTAGGTTACAAATGAAAGTGGCATGTAAACAGTAGAGCCATATTGAGCGCATACCCACAGCAATGAAGGAAAAGCTTAGCTGATTCTCGCACAGTCAGATTTAAATGTACCAATGAGTCATACCCACATAAAGTATAAACAAACACAATTGCTCTGAACAGAATAGGACCCTCTGTGTACAAAGAGGGAACTACTGAAGTTCAAAATAGCACTGCTTTTGAAGAGTTCCCAGAAGTTAGCATTGTCAGACTGGGATAGAAATGAAGCCTGATACCAATATAACAGTTTTGGAGCAGCATAAGTTAGACTCCACCCTGTATACTTCATGTATCTACATTTATAGGCTCATATATGACATTTATATCAATGTGTGACTTAACTTCATTAACATGTGTGGTACATTTAAACAAATTAATCGAGTGTACCCATTGGAAACACTAATGGGCCGATTACGATGTTTTTAGGAAGGGCTCCGGATGGGATTCAGCATTGTCGAATCCGATTCGTACCCTTGCTTCCTACAGAATCTGCCACCTTTCTGGATGACCGAGTAAGATTCATGGAAGCTGTTGAGGGTGTCTGAATCAGTTCCGAACAGGATTCAGGCAACCTGAGTCAGTCGGAGCCGAATCGTACAGCCCAATGCGAGTGTGATGACCAATTTCGACAGCCGCTCTGAATTGGTCTGACCGAGACAAAAAGGCAGTGGGAATCGGTCTTTGGAGGCATGTAGTACGCCCCCTTTCACCAGTAGGCCTCTGGATGCGGTCCGTAGGTGTACCCCATTTGACTGTAAATGACTGTTGGATGTGAATTATTACTTTTTCAACAAAAATAAGTGTGTTTAGAGTCATTTTCCTGCAAGAAATTGGTCAAAGTAGATACTTCTGAGTAGGAGGAAAAGTCAGTAAAAATGGCAAAGGGACCCCCTTCCCAACCAAGCACAGTTTTGCAGGCACCATGGGGTGCCCGCCACAGGGAGCAAGGTTTTCCCCACCCACCCCTTTTTTCAATTGGACCCTGTGTTCTTGTTCGGCACACATTCCGACCAAACCAAGTCCGTAAGCATCCGGACACATCGCAATCAGTCTGTAGGAATACGAATTGTTCAGAAAGCATTCCTGACCCAATTCGGTGAAAATGCTTTCCTAACAACATAATAATCGGCCCCTAAGTATTGATACATAAGTGTACTAAGTTGATCAATTAACTAATGTAACTGTCTTTTTGCATACTCACATTTAACATTGATTTTTGCTTCCATTATATATGTACACATAATGCTGTGTCAGACATCCATTTTGATTTCCTAGAGAGCTTCTTTTATTTCCCTAAACTTCTACAAAAGTTCAACTCTATGCTAACACCTTCTATTCTCCCTTGTTAGTAACCCCCTTTTCAGAAATTTTGGTCTCAACTTATAGGAAAGGGAAGTTTTTTTAGGAACACAATATTGTGGCAATTGGTTTTATTTCCATTGTGGCTGTTAGTATTTTGGGCCATATGTATCAAGCAAATTGGCATTCACAAACACATTTTTCATTCCTATGGGCCTCCTGGCCCATAGTAATGAATGGGAAATTATTCCTTAATTGTGATTCGCAATTTGCTAATCGCAATTAGGGAATTTTAAGAAATCGCGATTTTGTACATACATACCTATTTGCGATTCTCAAATAGCGATTTCTTAAAAATCGCTATTTGAGAATCGCAAATCAGGTTGATGATACATATGGCCCTTTGTATTTTATTTTATTAAAATTTAACTTACTGGCACATTTTGGCCTTCAACCTATTTTGCTATATCTTCCAAATTGATTTCTACTTTGCATATATACTGGATGTGTTAATGTTTTAAAATAAACCCATATATTTGAATTAATTGATTCTTCGTCTTCATTGTGGAGTCATATTGGTTCACACATTTGGAAATGTATTTCTGATGCTAACTCCCTTTCAATGCTTCAAGTTGACTAACAGAGGTCCATACAACCAATGGGGAAATATATTAGATGATTTTACTAAGAGATTGAGGTGCAGATATCCTCGTGCTATCAGTTGCCACCATCAACTAATTAGATAGCTAAAAAAGAATGTGCTAAATACTATAACCTCTCTCCAGTGAATTGGATGTCAGCGTGGTCCTTTTATTGAAGAGGCTGTCAGCAGTTGTGTAGCAGTGCGGTGTACAAATGCATGGTGTACACTTTTGCAGAATGTTATCAACTTTGCCGCAGACACAAATAGACTGTGGGATCAACAGTAGGGGATGGAGTGAGGGAATGGGTGCAATTCTAATACTGAAACCTTCTATTACTTAAGTCAAGAAAAAAACAATTTCTATTTACAAAATTGAACGCAGAATAGTCTTCAGTACTCCACTGTGAGAAATGTATGTATTATTTGGGGGTGGGGGGAACCGTACCCATCTCGAATATTAACGACAGCCCTTGTCGGTGTGAACTATTAAAGTCACTAAATAAAACTGTGCTTAACTCTCGGGTAGCTTTGCACAAAGCAGTTTGGCTTAACTAAGAGGCAATGTGTAAATAATTTATGCAGAACTCAAACAGTAATAAAGTAAAACCACAACACAAGAAACGCTCCAGAACCAATTTAGAAAATAATGGTAATATTTAAAAAAATCAAATAGCAGCAAATAAAAAAAAAAATCAAATGTGCAGACCCTGAGATATGAATTTATAGAGTTAAAATAGCACCAAAAAAGCACAAAGCGGCAGACACAATTATCTGGTTGCCCTAGATCGGTGTTTAGACAGAATATCAACTGCAAAAATATATTTTTTTTAATTTCAAAGAATTTAATTAATTTGTTATAAACAAGTACATAAACATATCCGTTATGAGGTTCCAGCCAAACGTGGTTGGTGTTGCAGTAAAACAGGTACTTTGGTATACATGTTTAGCTGACCCCCTCTACATTGACTTGCTGGGAAATTAGGGACAGGATGATAGAAAGTGAGAGAAAGAGAGAGGATAAGAAAGAAAGGGTGTAGATAGGATACAAGAAGTGTTCTATAGCAATGAGCCTAATGTGGGTTGTAGCCTTGTGTGAAGACCGACACAAGGTAAATTTCCATAGGTAAGTTACGTTTTACTATATGTATTCCACATACATGTACCTTGATTATATAGACAATGATCTCTGGCACATATATTTTCAAATGTTAAGCCATCACAGCACTGCATACCAACTGAATGCACATATTTTGTGAATTAAATTAATGCTAGCTTTAAAAAAAAAAGAAATCATCATGTCATAAATATTACAATATCTTCTTTTTTTGATTGCACCCTGTGAATACTGGTGCACTTTCCATCATTTTCTGCTCTGCTTATGTCTTGACCCTTCAGGCTTAAGTTAGAAGTTCAGATAAGTTTGCAAAAAATATGCAAATTGCATACACCTACACAATTTCTGACTATATGGGAGTTTACTTCCTTTACAAGGCAAGTTGCTTACCAAGTTTTGGCCACTCTCCTGGGAATTACTACTTCCAAGGAGTGGTTATTGCATCTCTGTGCGCGCAAAATTACTTCTAGCTTGCAGACTCACCAGTAATACATACATGTGGAAATTACAACTTCTACTAGGATATGAAGAGTTGTGGAACCTCTCCTAGCCCAGACACACATATCACACACACCAATTCATTATGCCCCATTTGCTGTCAAGTTCACAGAATTGTAAACTGTAATATAACCCCAGAAAGACCTGAAAAACAATGTCAAAAGATACACTGGCATAAAAAGAGAGGATCCCCACGTTTATCTGCGCTTTGCCACATTTGATTTTGAGATGATAGAGGGGTGGCAACCCGAAGAAAAAAATAAGGTATCTGATTCGCAAAAGTGCAATGGTAAGAAAGAAACATATCCTGACACTGGCACAGGAACGTTGTGCCGTAGGACATTACAGAAGCAAGGAAAATGCCCTTTATGCCCCAGTTTGGTAGTGAATAGTTGTAACTGTGGCAAATGGTCCCCTCACACTATTGAACCCCGGTTCGATTGCACTTGCTACACTATTCATCAGTACAGCACTGTAATATGAGGAGATGGCAGTTGTGGTCATTCTCAGGATGACTGAATAAATGAGCTACTGAAAATAGCTAAAACTGATAGCTCACTCTTTCGATTTATGATCGAGGTTGGTCTGTTGCACAATATTTTATACTGTTCTTGACGGTTATGAAGAATAATTTTCAGGTTGTACATCTGTTCTTTAATGACTTGCTTGGTTGAGTATAAAATGTGGTCTATTCTTGTTCAGTAATTCCCACCCACATGTACATTTACCCACTTTATATTCTCTTGGTAGTTTTTTCATAATTTGATGGCAATATAGCCAACATCTTTGACAATTGTGTTATACATTGTATTGTAGCATAATATTGTTTTCAGGGATTGCCTATTTTGTTTGTTTGCCCTAAAATCAGAAGAAGGATTGTTTAAAGGATAGAAAGGCAGGGAAAGGGCAATGCTGTAAACCAAAATGATGCTACCCTCCTTCAGAAAGTGAAAAGGGGTCCTAAAGCCATCCATATCTCTTAGGTATTCATTGATCTTAGGCTGCATAGGGACCCCCTGTAGGGCTACGGGTCCCCTGCCCTTGAGGGGCTGCAGGGTCCTGAGTTAAAACCCCAGGAGAGGGATAGCAGATCTGAAATATAGAGATGGATTCACTAATATTTCTTGCTGCGTTTGCATCACAAATTTGACCAAAACCAGCACAAAATGTTTATTTTGAATTTACTATCCTGTGCAAAACTTATTTTGCGCTTGAAAGTTGCCTGAAAGTAATGCATTGCTTTGCATTACATTATGCCATTGGAGTTCCCATGCAAACACATATGGTTATGATGCAAAACCCTATCTAACAACTATTGCAGACAGGGCTTTGCACCAATAAATTATACCTCTTTAGGTCTCAGCTAAACAGCGCATGCACTGTCTTGAAGAGACATATTGTGTTTAATCTGGGGACTTCAGCCCACCCCTAGGCTTCCGATTTGCTTGCTTTATCATCTGTCTCATATTCCTTTTCACCATGAATCCCTACCATACATGGTCATGCCTCTTTTATTGAGCCCGTCCCTCAGAGAATGGACCAAGTGCCTGTAAACATCCACTGCTCCCATTTTTACGATCATTTTAGGACCTACTTTTTTCTATTTTTTCTGCACTCTACACAGTCCTTGTGCTTTTTTTTACCAGCCCCGTTTCCTCCCACAAGTCATCCTCCCCGTCCACAGATCACCCCCGCCCATCACTGCTTTTTAATCATTGCAGCTTTCGTTTCCCTCACACCCTCCCTTTGCTCACTGCTTGTTCCTTCGCACCTCCCAGTACATGTCCCATCCACAAATCACCCTCTCTACTGTAGCTGCTTTTCAGTTCATTGATGCTTTCCATCTGCTCCATCTCCTCCCTCCCGTCTCTGCTAGCTCCTTCACACCTCTCGGTGCTTACTGTATCCACAAATTACCCGCTCCCCTGAACCCCATCACTGTTTTAAACCCCCAGTGTGGTCTGTTTTGCTCTACTAAGTGGTGGTGTTCTGCTCTTTAATGTCCTGTTAGTGTATAATTGATGTGCTGATTTGGACCATGTGTGCACGGCTGCTGTTACTTGGTACACGTGTAGTCTCTGTTTATTTTCCTGTGGGGATTAGGTGTGTGCATGTTTACACTAAATGTGGTCATTCAGCAATGGTGTTTATAGCTGAAAAATCAGACCTCAGTGAATCAGGTATGCGCTATCACAGAGTAAGTCATAGAGTCTGAAGTACCTGTGTCTTCTCTTGTAATTGCATAGCCATGTTTCTCCTGTGCAAAATGATTGAACTGTTCGTGTCTCACCTTGTTGCTTCTCATTTAATAGAATCGGCCTCTACTTCTTCCGCATTTAACGGTGAAGTGTTTCTGTGCGCCATTGTTACTTAACTTGAATTCTCCTAAAGGGAGCCAGGCTGAGCCTTGATGTCATCAAGGTCTGTTGTTCCTCAGTGCCCTTGGCAAAAGTAGTCTTTTTAATGTGGCTGCCCGTATTTGCTGTTAGTTGCCCATCCACCTCCTGCCTGTCACTGCTTTCCCCCTTTGAACTCCGTTGCACAGATTCCCTCCTCCACTGACTCTGTTTTCAAATTTGTTTGTGCAGTTTTATGTATGACCAACACCACCTCAAGGTATTGGAGTGTTTTACTTGAGCACCAATTACTTTTTCTATGCAGCTTTATATAGCGTCAACACCACCCAAAGGTATTGGAGCGCTTTTCATTAACACCAGTCACTTTTTTGTTGCAGTTTTAAATAGAGCCAACACCACCATAAGTATTGGAGCACTTTACCTTAGCACCAGTTACTTTACACAAAGACACATTCATGTTTGTAGGCACAGTGATATTGATTGATTTGCCCAAAATCAAGGATGTTAAGCCGACGCCGAAACTCAAACCCAGTTTACCAGCTCCATAGTTGGCAGTTTAAGGACCTTACGCTACATCCTCTCCTGAAAGGACGCCATGTCATCTCCCTAGCCTCGGCCACAGTTCCACATTTTGGGATAATGAATAAATCACATAATCTCCCCATTTCTAAACACAACAAACATTGTCAAAGCCAGTTGGTTTCACCTGTGCGAAATCTATTGTTTTTAGGGCTTGGCTAGACACCGAATGTGCTGCTTAGCTAAACAGCACATCACTATCTTGAATTTATGCATTGTGTTCTATATGTGGGCTTACAGGCCACCATTGGTACACTTCAGCGTCACTCTAATTTTCTTTGATGCCATTCGTCATGGTAAGCGGGCGTCATGCCCTCTTATTGTGTTTGGCCCTCCCATAGCGCATGGACCAAGTGCATGTCTCCTCACACTGCTCCATGTTTGAGCAGCTGTTTTATCTTTGTTTTCTAGCACTCAACAGGAGTACTTGTGTTTTCTGGCTGCCTTTCCATTACACATTCACAGATACCACTAAAATACAGGCGTGTGTACAGTGTAAATAAACAAACACATTGCTTAAAAATTTGATAAAACAGCATTTAACATTTTTGATTTTTTTACACAATTTGATGGTATTTGAGTGCTCACTTTGTCTTGCTATAGAGGAAACACGAGCCGAAGATATTGGAGTACTTTAAGCGCTCAACAATTACATTCCACAATGACACATTCATTTTTGTCGCTGATCCTGCTTCAATTAAGGCATTTTTTTGCCTCTGCATTGTTGCTTCCTCCTGCCCTCTCCCATGCTTGACCCGTCACCCCCACTACCTGCCTAGTCGCTGCTGCTCTTATTTATTTATTTATTTTGCACAATATGATTGTATTGCAGCACTTGTTCTTGCTCCATCCTCCGTCCATCTTGCTGTAGTGCTAACACCAGCCAATAGTATTGGAGTGCTCTAAGTGCTCACCAGTACATATCACAATGACACATTCATTGTCATACGCAGGGGGAAGCGTAAGTGATTTGCCCAGAATCACAACATTTTCAGCCAAACCAGAGATTCAAACTTGATACCCCAGCTCCCCTTTCGGAAGCTCTGGCCATTATGCCACATCCTTGCTTTACTTCAAAGCTCCTCAACTGTTCCTCACTATCACCTGCATATTTGTTCAGCAAGGCCCATCAATACCAAAGAAGCATTGGCAAAGCCAATAGCTCGTGGCAATTCCAGAGCTTTTGGCCTTGTCAAGTCAATGTCTTTTAGCCATGTTGTCTAGCGACACATCTGCAGTTCAGCATGGCTGAAAGTCACAGAAAAAAGTGCTATGATGTGGCCAGCGCAGGCCATGTCATAGTGCTTTTTTGTGAGAGGAGGGGCAGGAGAATAAACTCAACATGGGGGAGGTGAAGAGGCTCGGTGTCGGCTCAACATCCTGTGATTCTGGACTTTCAGTGACTTTCAGCCATGCTGAACAGTAGATGTGCTGCAAGACAACATGACTAAAAGACATTCATGTTGACAAGGCCAAGTGCTCGGGCATTGCTGAGACCTAATCGCTTTGCCACGGCTTGTTGAGAGTGGCATTAACTTGAAAAAATGCTTTTATCGCTCCAATTTTTTCCAACTGCGCATGTTGGCTGCACGGCATGCACAGATCTAAAGTGGAAACCGTAGTTTGTCTAGGGATAATATTTTGTACTGGAAGGAGTCCCTTCCAGTATAAAATCTATGCTAGACATCACACAACCTCCCTTGCACTATGGTGCAAAGGTGTGAGTATTGTGTGTTGATTGTTGTGATTAGTTGCATGATTTGTTACATAATATACCCCTTAGTGTTTATCGAATTCAAAAAGATGGAAGACTAAGTTTGCCATGCTGGTTTTACAACTCTGAATTCCGTTATTGGTATTCTTTAGCAGTGAGCAGTCAAATAATTGCCCCCTCCATGATCATAAGGACAAAGGACCTCACCCCCCAAAACACACATCTTTTGTTACATTTTCTACACAGTCAACAAACCAGGCGAAAATACAAGGAGAGAAAGAAAACAATCTACACGAAGGAATTTCTTTCTAAACATAACGAGCTAGGATGTTGTTTCGAGATTGCTAGAGGTTATTCAAAGCACCAGAAACCATGCCAGAAAAGGACGAGGCCCACATTTATTATTCTGGGGATTTCCTTTGCCAACAGCGTTTATTTTCTCATGCCAAGTACTTGCAGGTTTACATATGAAGTCCTTTCTATGCCAGGGAACGCACATTAACCTAGCATTATAAAACAAAATAGCAGGCGTATTTGTAGTATGCACATCTGCTCCCAAGGAGATATATTGCCACTATTCACAGATAACGGATGTTTAATGTAATCCAACTCAATGGTACCTACTGCCAGAGAAGAGTTTTGGGCACCAGCACTCATTCTTTTACAAATTAAGCAGTGACTTCATTGCTCATTGCTTGGACGAATTGATGCAAGATAAAGTTCTCACTTACTTTCCCAAGAAGTGGAAGCATAACCATACAGTTGAAATTGAGTTGGTTGTCAGGATTTAAGCAGGGATTGATTACTGAGCCCTTCTCTATTTTTAAGTCGTCAGGAACCACACATCCCATCCCTCTCTCCTGGCAAGCAAACGTTAATCTGTAAAACCCAATTGGGGCAGGTCATTGGAGGAATTATCAGGAAATGATCCTATTGGAGACCAGAAATGCATATGATGTTACAGTTTTGGATTTTCGCCGTTGTATGCTTGCCTTCGGTACTACAATTGTGAGACCTTAAAGATCATTTTTAGGTCTTGCGTGCGAACGCAGCGCATGCGCTGCTTCACTACCGAGGCTCTATTGCTGCTGCTTTCTGTCTGGAAGGGAGACAGGAGGTGGCACGCGAAGACAGGAGATGTGCACTCCATGCGCGTGCACGTCTCCCTGAGGCACACGGCGCACAACGCTTCAGTGCACTTTCACTTTCGCCTCGTACACTTTTAGCAGCCGGTTGTGTTTTCAGCACTGGGTAGATTGTGAAATTGGCAGTGCAGGCTCGCTCTCGGAATGATGAACAGCATCTGCAACCTGCATCTATGAATAAAGGTACTGTGCCGGTAGAAGTGGTTGCGATCTGTTTTTGTCCAAGAGGACAGTGAGGGGGTACATTAGTTTTGCCATTCCAGTCTGGTGTGGCAGATTGGAGTCTCCCTGTCCTTGGAGGTAAAGACGGCCGTGGTGTGCCAAACAACAGTACCATAATTCCATTAAAGGGAGTGCCCACCATTATCTGAAGGCTTGAGTCCTTACCCATTTGCTTGTTATTCTCTAATGTCACCTTCTCGAGCCGAGCCTCATAGTCAATAAACATGCAAAGCTCAGGCGCTATGATCAAGTGAAGTCACAGGAGTCTTTACAGTAAGTCAGCTGCTTATGTCCAATGGATAGATAAAACGCAAACATGGCTGGTGGGGACTGCTGAAGTTTGTCCCACACCTGTTCCCGTACTTTGTGCAGAGGAATCTCTACCAATGTTAATATACTTCTAGAGCTTTTTAAGTGTATATGGATGATTGAACCTCCACTATTTAATTTTCTAAAGACCACGAACTATGGATTACAGTGTTGCCTGAATTCGTGCATTATCCTTGCAAATTCCACTTGGGAGAATAAAGTATCTTTGTGAATTTTGACCGAAACATATTTAATAGAGATCCTGTTGAGAACATGAAATCTTTGCCTTAACTGTTTCTTTTGTTCGAAAGTAGTGCTGTAGACCTCAACCCTCATCACCAGACACCAGACATACTGTGATCGCTACACTAGTAAACAAGCACTGAAAAGAAAACCTGGAAGGACAGCAGCAATAATGGGATGGAGAGGGGTGCGTCTGCGAGTGAAGAGGCAATAGATGGGAAACCAAAAGAAAAAATCTGATGTCACATGGGAGGGAGCCAAGCACCCAAAGGCAGAGTAGATGGATACTATTGATCAATCACAGTAAAGGAATTTCCAAAAAGAAGGCCAGCCAACCAAAACCGCTGGGCAAAGCTAAAGACCATATTCTGAAAACATGTCTCGAAGAGACAGGGCTGCCTATGCAAGAACTAAAAAGACCAAGATGCAATCCACCTAACCAGAGCAAACAGCAGACCCAAGCTACACAACATGTGCCCATTTACAATGGAGACATGTTGCCTACATCCAAACAATACGCCCTACTAAAGTGGGCAAAAAAGTGGTCTGCATTCAACTACTGTGATCAGAATGATAAGCAGGTCTTCAAATGAAGAACCACTCAACACAGACCACTGCCTCCCGATTAAGACAATTCATCCAGAAGTGTGATTTAATGACTGTATAGTGAATTAGGACTGTTTCTTCATGGAATGAAGAACATTAACTTTTGACTACTTTTGTGACCTCGCAAGTCTTACATTTGGTCTTATTTGCGTACATTAAACATTTCACGAAAAGAGTTTGTTGAAAACAGTAAGTTAGAAAGAACATTGCTTTCAGTGTTTTTGCCCACGGGTCCCTCTATCTTGTATTCTCACATGGAATGCAACCTTGCTATTTAGCAATTTTTAGTGTGAGCAATAAAATCAGTACCACAACTCAGTTTGTTTTACTTTCGCTAGAAGATGTGCTCAAAATTCTTCAAATAGTTGACATTTTCGACAATGTTAGAATAAAGTGGGGGTGTGTGTTACCATTTTACACCGCTATTAAAAAGGGAAGACCAGCCACAGAGGATACAAATCCTAACAGTGTAAAATTGACCTATGTTGCCATCCAGGGGCTCTGGTGGAATTAAAAGTGGCTAAGTGAATTCAAAAAGTCACCAGAAAAACGAGTTTGAGATATTGATATTGCAAATAACAATGCCTTTTATTTTTGTTTTCTTTTTAAAAACATAAATAAAAGGCATTGCTATGCACAATGCCAATAGCTTAAACATGCATAACTGCGAGACCTATTGCATTGCAAATTTTTGTTGAAGTATGTTGGGAATAGAGCGAGCTGAGTTCTGTTGCTCCTTAAGGGACCAAAAGCTTGTAACACCTACATCATGTTGTCTACATACAAATTAGTTATAATGCTAGCATTGTTGCAAGCTGCTATGAGCTCAAACCTCTAAGGTGGTAGTTTACTAATTCTAGAAAGACCTTCAGAAAACATCCTTTCAACAGAGAATATGTAACAACAGAAAAAGTTATCTGACCTGTGCATCAAAAGCGGAGAATCACAGGTCAATAAATCTGAGTCAGTAATGGCCATACCTAATGGTCGTCAGGTTATGCAAGGAAAAACATTTACATTAATGTATTTGTCAAAAGGTTACATCGGAACCATACATTTTTAGGGTTGAGGGTGCAAGATCATGTTCTAGTGCATGCATCTCACTTGCATGACATTGTTGTTAACAAAAAGGATTTGGAGCCTGCCCGTTGCTTACCCATTAATTGGCTAGCATGGCACTCTTTTTTCAGCCTCCAAAATTCATCAATGCAGGCCTACCATAATTTCTGTCCTCTCTGTGGAGCTGGGACCGAGCACTGATTGATTCCCCTTAATCAGTGCCCATCTTCTGCTCCCGACATGATTAAGGTACTATTTTGTTCTTTTTAACTTTTAGTGTCATGCAAATAAAGGTGACTGGCAAAAGCATGCCTAGCAGCACAAATAAAATGATAACAATTTATTTTCTATAGTTAACTTTCTTTTATTTTGCCAATTCTTTTTTTCCCACTTTGCACTCATGGTTTCTTTTATTTTTGCTTGTGGGCGCTGCTCTCAAAGGATGAGAATTATCTTGTACTAAATATTGCAAAGCAACATTATTACTTTCTTATGTGTAATTTCGGAAATTATGCTTTAACACATAGGCGTGCAGTACACCCCAATCCAAAACAATCTTCCCCACTCTAAACCGCCCACTCCAATCTGCCCCACTCTAATTCAAAACAATCTGCTCACTCCAATCTGCCCCAGTCCAATCTAAAACAATCTGCCCCACTCCAATCCATCCCACCATATTCCAAAATAATCTGACCCACTCCAATCTGCCCCACTCCAATATACCCCACTTCAATCTGCCACACTCCAATCCAAAACAATCCGCCCAACTCCAACCCATGCCTCTCTAATCTGCCCCTCTCCAATCCAAAACAATCTGCCAGCTCCAATCTGCCTCACTCCAATCTTTCTCACTGAATCCAAAACAATCTGGCCCACTCCAATCTGCTCTACTCCAATCATTCTCACTCAATCCAAAACAATCTAGCCCGCTTTAATCTGCTCTACTCCAATCAAAAGAAGTCTGCCCCACTCCAACCTGCCCAACCCCAAACCATCCACTCCATCCGACTCTAATCCACCACATTCCACCCCTCTCCAATCCAATCCACCACACACCAATCCAATTCACCCCAATCCAATCTACCGTCACAAATTCATCCCAATCCAGTCCACCCCACTCTAATCTAAAATAATCTGAGACACTCTAATCTGCCCAACTCTAGTATGACCTTCTCAAATCTTCCCCACTTAAATCCAAAACAATCTGCCCCACTCCAATTCAAAACAATCTATCAACTCTCATCTGCCCCACTCCAATCTAAGACAATCTGCCCCTCTCAAGTCCAAAACAATGTGCTGCCTACTCCTATCCAATCCAATCCATCCAACTCCAGGCCATTCCACCCCACTGCAGTCCAATCCATCCCATTCCAATCCAATCCACCCCCTCCAGTCTAGTCCAATCCACCCCACTTCAGTCCAGTCTAATCCACCACACCCACTCCAATTCATCCCACTTTAACCCACCCTACTCTGATCCAATCCACCCACCCCAATCCAATCCACCCAACCCAAGTCCTACCACTACAATCCATTCCACCCCAAACCAATCTAATTCACCCCGCTCCAATCCACCCCAGTAAATGACTCTATCATCTGGGCAAAGGTCCAGATGATCAAATTTATAAATGACTGCAACCCAGCCGTCATTTCTGAAACATTAGGAGGAACCGCTGTCACAATGGTTCCTGTCAAAGTCTTTTTAGGTTTGATGAATGGCTATGTCAACATGACGGTGCTGCCCTTCAAAAGTATTTATTTCATTTAAAAAAAGAAAACCTTGAAGCAGGATTTTCATTTTGAAAATAATAAAAATGACCCTTTCGCCATGGGAGTTACTTTCCATGGCGAGGAGGGCATTAGACAGTGTTTGCTGTCCCCTGCCACCAGGGTTTTCCTTGCAGTGAAGGGCAGAGAAAACTGGCCTGTATATCCGCCTTTCTACATACAGCCTCTGAGTACCCTTACTCTATCAGGCCTAAAGAGGAGTGTAACCATGGTGGAAACTGAGTAGTCTCTGCTGTGTTTACACCAAAGATACACATGCATTTAATTTGGGTGGTCAGACCATTATGTTGGTGGTAAGGGTCCATCACTGTTGCAACAGAGTATTCTTACAGGCAAAATATAAATCAGGCCCCTAAATCTCAAATACTGGAGAAAGACATCCCAAAATTGTGCCTATGAAAGTTTCACTGCCACTTGCCCACAATCACACTCCGAAGTAACAAAAGTTTTACTGGTGAACACAACCACTTATACAACCATTGCCAACTGAATAATGCAATACTATGAATTGACTTGAAATGCATTGGCATGTGCCACTCGACCTCCTACTTCTTGACCGGGCATAGGGTTGCCAGTTTTGGGTTTAGCTTTATCAGAGTCTCAGATCAGCAATTGATGCCAAAGCTACGTGCACCCAACTTCCCCATTCCTAAGCATCATTGAGAATTTAACTAACCTTCAGTGGAGTCAAAGAGCAGGGCTACTTGATCAAACTAGCCTAGGCACAACGACACAAAAGAATTCAATAGATGTGTGCCACGTCTGTAAATTCACTGATTCTCCATCATCCATAAATCACTTGTGCAGCAGGCCTTGATGACTGCACATACCAATTCATCAACAGCTGGTACCAGAAGGAGACGCCCCATTCCTCTATATCACTTCCGCCATATCAATCTAAAATGTCCAAATATGGAATTAATATAACCTTACAGTTCAACTTATATGTTAAATGTGCAGTCATTTTAAGGAGGACTGTCTCCCATGATTAAGATTCATTGTTCTTCAAATGGTTTCAACTGACCCTCATCCATTTAGTCTCCTAGCCTGGATAATTTTTCTTGTTAAGGGGCTTCGGTATATTTTTCATGACAGCTTGGTAGAGTGAAATCAACTACTGAAGAGAGTGGAGGATTTGTTAGTCAAAACTGAGATCTTTTATTCAAAATATATTATGGCATTATAGGTAACATGCAGGTGCCACAGGATTGAGTCTCTTTTACCTAAAATGGGTATTTTATTTGGTTAATCGAATGCTGTAATATTATTTTCTTCAAAGTCTCCTCAATACTGTGATAATCTAAGCAGTGCAGCATGGACGTTAATCCTGATACTAGTCAGACTTTATATAGACCTAATTGATGCTGAAGGGACTGAACCAATGATAAATAGTGTGGATAATGGTTCATTTTCTAATACAGTCTTTCAATGTGGTCTACGTAGCCCAGCATGTTTCTCAGGCAGTTTTCAATGATATACCACATTATACAAAGATGTTTCCATCTCAAAAGGCTTTTATCTAGGGGTGGGCGGAATTTGCAGTTTCACTCTGTAGAATTCCACAGAGTTCCGTCAGTGGCCAATTTTGGTACCTTGATCTGCTCGTTCTGATTTTTAGCACTGGGGGCTTGCCTGCAAACAGCACCATTTGGCTACCAGAGGGCGCAGCTTCTTTCGGCCGCTAGAGTAGATGTCCTACTCGAGCGGCAGCTTTCTCAACATGAGCGGTACCTCCCTGCAGTGCATGCCTGTGTTGAGAAATGTTGCTGAGAGGGGGCCCAGAGCTCAATAATAGATTGACGCTTGTGGGAAAACACAGCAGTTCGCAGAGTTTTTTTAACAAAACTCCACTCTCCAAGTGGACAGGAGTGAGTAAAACTCTGCAAACTCCACCAGAGGAGCAAAGTTTACCACCTACCTCTACATTTATCAGCTGCTGGAGGATTTTAACACTGTTTGTTCTAAACCGTTTTCTATGTGTTTGTTTTAATTTGTGTACTTTTTGTTTCGTAAGCTTCAAGTTAGAGTCATACAGAGAAAAACAATGGACTCTGATATTAGTACCCCATTTCATAAGATGGTTGAAGTTTCATCCTACCAAAGCAAGTTGTCTCCCCATGAGTGTAAAAACCATGCATCAGGCACTGATTCTGGAAGCGAGGGCAAAAATATCTATTCAAACACATGGTGCATAGATTTAACATGTGATAGGAAAGATAATACCCTACCTTGGGTTCTGCTGAGTGACAATGCAGTCTACCTAGAAGGAGTTTCACCCAATCTATTTCATGATGAATGTCCTGATGCCCTGATTAACAAAGACATCCATTGGGTTAGAGATTGATGGGGAATTAACTCTTTTTTAAAGGAAGAGAGTGCAAAACCGGATAAGACCCATGGCTACAGAGAATCTCGCAACACTGCAAAAGAAACATTATCAGACTCAAAGTCCCTCCATGACATACTTGCAGGATTAGAAAATATAGTATATAGTGTAATGGTTATGTCGGATCAATTTACAGAAAACATATTAATATGGGGAAGTCCAGGAGGAAGAGCCTCCCCTATGTCAAATAAACCCAGAAAATCTCATATCCTCATAGACAAAAAATTCAATTTAGGAGAACTGTATTGTCTTAGCGAAAGTCAAAACATCACTAATCAAATCTTTTAAAGAAACTGCTTCTGTCCTGACGCAAGCGCTGAGGCAATCCAATAACATTGATCATTTGTGTGAATGCAAGATATATTATTTAAATCGTACAAGTGCCCCCCTATGTGTATACTTGAGGTACACAATGATGAATAGAGCTATCACCTTGGGTATATTTGACATGCCCCCCTTATAGATCTGGGAGAGAGTTTTACTTTGAAACATAGGCCCCCGTAGAGGTTGTTTTGGTTGTAAGTGACCCATTGGAACCTGATGCACACTCTCAGGATTGCGCCAAGGGGGTTTCCATATGGTACAATATGATATACTTCCCTGGTTGTCCTGATGACAAGCCTTGTTGTTGTTGTCAGACACATGTTGGATGTTTGGGGTCGAAACATCCATAATTTTATTTTCTTGTATCATTGAAACTGACTGTCAATGGAGAATAATACTTGTGAACGCACAGCTGTTCACACCAGTTGGACATGACTATTTTAAATAGCATAAAACACTTTTCTTTGGACGAGCATTTTATATACACCTCACGCAAAGCACTTCTTTTTTTTTAAACGTTAGATTTCTGCTTTCATTTCTTGCCTATGTGTGCATGTGATTTGCTGGTAAATTATTTGGCTTACTTAGAGGGAGAATCTACCTGTTGGATTTCGCCTAATGAGTATATTTTCTGTAAATTGCTCCGACAGAGCCTTTACATTACATACCATATTCAAGCATGGCTCTGAGGAACACAGGATAACCCCATACTTTGTAGCACAAATTAGTGAATATGAGCCAGATTCTTACCATGGATAAATGATAGAAATGCTACCCTTTTGGGTGGTATTTCCCCAAATTAGTTTCTTTTTTTTTTTAAAGTCTTTTTATTGGATTTTATACAACGAAAAGACAATACAACACATAAGACAACCCCCAGCCCTCCCCCCCTCTGATCGGGCAGATTGAATGTAGAACAAAAAGAATTTCAAGAGCTTATAAATAATAATAGTACATAAGATTGAATATTTAACTTAACAGACGAATCATCAAGATACAGATATACATTAGGATAGATGGGTATACATTACCTCTAAACAGTTTTAGCCATATTATTATTAAATGAGTGTCTAAAGTTCAGACCATTCTACTAAAGGAGACCATATGTTTAAACCTTTTATTCTACGTTTCCTACCTTT
This sequence comes from Lissotriton vulgaris, assembly GCF_964263255.1. Classification (NCBI taxonomy): domain Eukaryota; kingdom Metazoa; phylum Chordata; class Amphibia; order Caudata; family Salamandridae; genus Lissotriton; species Lissotriton vulgaris. The sequence continues at coordinate 383,450,533 of NC_141697.1, forward strand.
AGTTTTATATATTGCCAATTCTAAATTAAAAATTGCTAACAGTCTTGAAAACCACTGTTGATATGAGGGGGCGATAGGATCTAGCCAAGCCGATGCTATACATATTCTTAGAACGGCCATCGAGATAAAAATCAGTTTGTGACCAGTATTCAAATTAGTACAGTTTACTAAGCCTAATAGAACTGCTTGATCAGATAGATTGACCACAGTTTTAAGGATTAATGAGAGGAATTGTTCAATTTTTGATTTGAGAAAGGTTAAAACGGAACAAGATGAAAAGATATGTATACAATCCGCATCTTGCAAGTTACAGCGAAAACAACATGTTCCTCTCCCATTACCCCATTTGGCAATTCTATCTGGAGTATAGTACATGAAGAAGCATATTTTATAAAATTGTGTTTGTAATTTGGTTGACATGAGTACAGTTTGTGATAGCTCATTTACATACTCAAATTCATCAGTTGAAATTATAAATTTCTTTTGCCATTTCTGAATAATCTTCTGCCTATCATCAGGTAAATATGTAAGTAATAATTGGTAAAATCCCCCAATCCGTATTTTTTCCTGATGATGAGATTCAGCTATGATGTTTTTAGGCATATTGTCTTCTCTCCTCACTCGTCGTATTAAAAAATCTCTAATTTGGAGATATTTAAAGAAATCTCTCCATTCAAGATGATACTTGTCTTTCAAAAATTCAAAAGAATATATCCCTTGTGCGGAGAAGAAGCAACCTATGTTAGTAATTCCAGCAATGATCCATCTATCAATATAGGAATCTTTAAAAATGTCTGGTAAGAGGGGTTTATCTTGTATTGGAGTATAGACAGATAACCGTCCCAAACCTATCATTTTCCTCACAGATTTCCAGACTTTAAATACGGCTATGAGTGTTTTTAGTTTAACTTTTTTATGATAGCTATTAAAGAGATATTTCCAAAGATAGCCGATACTTCTATCATCTAATATTATTTGATGAATAGTCGGTGCGTCTTTATCCCGAGATATCTCTGTTCCGCCAAGAAAAAAAAGCTCATGATTGTATAGCAGGACTGTTGTCCAATAATATAACCTGATATAATATAACCTGAGGTTTGGGAGACTCAATCCTCCTCTTTCTTTGGGAAGTGTGAGAAGTTTATAGGCACGGCGGGGTTGAGTATATGCCCAAATAAAATCCGTAAAGATACGTTCCATTATTTTAAACCAATGATCTGAGATTTCCAGATTGCTCGCTCTAAATAAATAATTGGCATAGCCAAGTTTGGATTAGCAGTTACAATGGCTATATCGTCTGCATAAGCGAGAATTTTTGTTGAGTTTTCATTTATCCGGATCGGAGTTATAGTACCAATATTTTGTAATCTCCTAATAAAGGGATCAATATAGACAGCAAACAATAGCGGGGAGCAAGGGCATCCCTGTCATGTTCCTCTCGAGATTTTTAGTACTTTTGAATTCCCTCCATTAACCATCACCATTGCTTGAGGATTAATATAAAGTTTTTGTATTGCTTGTATAAATGTGTGATTGAAGCCGACCCTGGACATTGCCTGCCACAAGTATGGCCAGGAGACCCGGTCAAAAGCTTTCTCGGCATCAAGTAAAATAAGTGCCATTGGGTCTCCTGCCACCTGGGTGTAGTCAAACAGGCTAATTACTCTCCGTGTGTGGTCGGTAGTGTCTCTCCCAGGGATAAAGCCGTGCTGAACTTTGGATGTAACTTTATGAATTACTGACGAGATACGGTTAGCGAGTAGTTTAGAGTAGATTTTAGAATCTACATTTATTAAGGTGATGGGTCGATACGAACCCATCAGGTCGGGAGGTTTATTTTTCTTAGGGAATATCACAATTTTAGCCGTAGACCATGAGTTGGGGGGTTGTCCTCCTCTAAATAAGTGTAAACATAGGTTCAACAAGATTTCTTGGAGTTGATCCAGGAATGTTATGTAAAATTCGAGTAGGATGGCATCTACTCCAGTTGCTTTCCCACGAGAAAGATCTTTCACGGTTTTTCTTATTTCCTCGATGTCGGGGGCCTTTTCCAGAATTAGCTGGTCTTCAATGTTAAGTTTGTCACAGGTATCTCTATCTAGATAATCAGCAATTTTCTCTTGATCTATTTCTCCCTCTTCTGTATAGAGAGCACTATAAAAATGCCAAAATGCTTCTCGGATCTTCTCTGAGTCAGTTACAATACCGGTTATTGGATCTTGAATTTCTTGTATTATATTTTGTGTACTCTGCTGTCTCATCCGAATTGCTAATTGTTGGCCGACTGACTCACTAACCTCATATATTATTTCCCGGTGAGCAGTAGCTTTTTTAATAGCTTTATTGATGTATATATTTGTAATTGATGCCTTAGCTATAGCAACCTGAGTTTGTGCATTACTTATCTCTTCTGTAGTTGAAGAGTTTCTTGTTACCCTTATAAGCTCTTCCTCCAACCTCTTTAAAGTTTCTTGTGAGAATCTTAGTAATTCTCTTGCACATTTGTTGCTCCGGAGTGAATATTGTATAGTTTCACCTCTAATACCTGTTTTAAGGCATACCAAACGAAATTTACCGTTGTACTGCCGTTATTAATCAACAAAAAATTTGAAATCCAGCATCTCATATGTTTACAGTATTCACTCTCAAGGAGCAAAGACCTCTCAAAGGTCCAAGTTGGTGGCGTCTGTATCATAGATGTTATCTCAAGTGTTAGTATTAAGGGATTATGATCCGACATGATTCGGGGTAATTTTTCTATTTTTGAATGAGTTTTCATTGAACTAGATATCAAAAAGTAATCAAGTCTAGCATGTGTATGATGTGGATTTGAATAATATGTATACTCGGATCATCGGAATTATTATTTAAAGTCTGCCACGCATCAATTAGCCCATGGGTAATGCACAATTCCTTTATTGCTTTAAAGACTTTTGATTTGCGACCATGGTAATACCAATTATCTTTTGTGGACCAATCATGTGAGAGATTTATATTGAGATCTCCACAAATTATAAGTGGTAGTGGCCAATTGGTAAGTTCATTGGAGACATTATTAATTACCATAGGATCATCATTATTACTTCCATAAATTGTGTAGATGGTCATTGAAGACGATTGCCCTGTATGAACTTCTGAGATCACCCATCTTCCTAATTTATCGGATTTTGTTTTATTAAACTTAAACCCTCTACCTCTAGCCAAAAGTGCTACCCCTCTTACCCGCATACCCTGTGTAGTTGCACCAATCAGATTGTATCCAAATGAATTTAATATTTGTAATTGTGACCCTTCAATATGGGTTTCCTGTAAGCATACGATATTGGCGCCAATATTCTGTAGGCCAACTGCTACCATTTGCCTCTTCTTGATGTCATTTAAGCCACATATATTAACTGACAATATTTTTAATGGACCCATCTATCAATCCTGGTTTTTGTATCTATATAGTAATGCATTTCTTTCAGTTCGTTGAAAAATTTGTCGATAATCTATCTGATCTGCCCGACCACCCCCCCCTCTTACCCACCCCCACCCACCACCACCTTTGAAGGTTACCTGGTCTCGTTGCGACCAGGGGTGTGACATCAATGTAAGCGAGCCCAGCGGGCTGGGTTGGTTTATAGATGTATATTACATATTTATCTTAACTCAAATAAACTAAGGCCTAATTTCTTCAATTAACGTTACAATTTTTATCAGTTTGATAGGATTGTCTTCCAGCTTATTCAACCGATAAACAAATCTTCAAATGATACCATTAAGTTTTATGTATGAATAAGAGGTGGAATACTTGATTTGGCTTCTCTTATCCTCTGACATATCCTGAAATCATTTCCTAGAGTTTCGTGAAATAGTCCCAGTAATTTCATGTAGATAATCCTCCGCCTGTATTTCGCTATTAAATGTTCTTGTTGTGCCCTTGTATATGATTTTCAGGCGTGACGGATTTTGCAAGAATACTTTCGCTCCGAGTTTTTCAAATGGATCAAATAGTTGGCGCATTTTCCATCTGCGCTCTACGGTAGAGTGAGCAAAGTCCGGTCTCGCAAATAATTTAAATCCCTTATGTTCTCTTTGTGTTGTTGGTCTTGCAAGATCATAAATTGCTTCGCGGACAACAAAGTTTCCAAAGCAGACCAACATTGCTCTGGGATATTGATTTTGCTTTTTGGGATGTTTTGAAAGGGTCAAGGGGAAGCGATGGGCCCGTTGTATCTCCCTTGCCATATCCCAGGCTTCCAGTTCCGGGAATGATTCTTTCAGGATTTTGATCATTGCCCCTCTGAGATCATCTCCATCAAATTTCTCCGGAATTCCAAGGAACCATAGGTTGTTCCTTCTAGATCTATTTTCATGATCTTCTACCTTAGCCATTAAGTCATTTATTATTCCATCTTGCTCTTTTTCATTTTTTTGAAGTTTCATAACATCGGTTTCAAGGTTCTCAGTGCGAGTTTCGACCCTAACCATTCTATCTGACATTTTGGAGCAGATATTGGCAACTTTTTTCACAGCCCCTTGTAACTTCTCAATGGGCTTGCGATTTTTTAGACTGTCTTTTTTAACATCCTCATGGAGATTCTTTATGGATATCAGCACCTCGCTCAGTGAGGGGTCATTTGCTTCAGCAGGTGATTTATTCATTGGGTTTTTCCGAGTAGGATTGGATCTGATTTTGTCGTAGTCGGTATTGTTACCGGGATCTGTAGTTTCTTCATTTAACAGATTTTTTTCACTCCTTTTATGTTTTATCCGTCTTTTTCCACTCCCATTTCTTTTTTCCCCAAGAAACTTTTCTCCGTGGATAATCTTGACTCACTGAAACCAGTAATTTCTAGAGGTACTGTATCTCTTTGTATATCGAGACTTGATTCACTTGAGTCACTTAATTCGCATGAATCACTGGAGTTGCTCGAGATAGATATGCCAGTTTGATATATTTCAGATTCCGAATCTTCGTTGGTGATTGATAGATTTAAGTGCGAGTTTTTCCCTATTAAAGTAGGTTGTATATTGCTATAGATTCTAAAAGTTCGGTTTTCTGAATTGACTTTTTTTGATCAGGCAGATCTCCTTGATTGATTATTTTTTTGTCGACTTCCGGAGGTAGCCTTGTCTCTTCGCTCCCGGTGCTTGGATCTTCAGGTGAATTTCCATCCCCTGTGATGAGGTTACTGTTTATACTAGAGATACTTGCATTTGAAGGGTTATTTTGAGTACAATTGTCATCATCTGGCTTTCTAAAGTCTTTCGTCTGAACTGAAATCTGTGGTAGATCCAGTAATTTTTCATTTATTGTTGCATCGCTTAGAGGCTCTTTTGGTAGGGGGCTGAAAATATTCGATATTCGTGGCTGGGATGTCCCTGTAAGACCAGTATTCTTAGCTGTAGCTTTTACGTTTTTTATCGTCTGTAGTCTTTGTGCTTTCTTTGCTAGGAGCTCCAGTTTGGCGCTTTCTTCGTCTTCCTCTTTATCTTCCGCTGCCTCACTTTTATCTCCTGTCTTCGATTTCATTTCTTTGCCTCTTTCTCTTTCTCTTTCTTTCTCCCTCTCCTTGCGCCTTATTTTTTCTCTTTCCTTTTCCAACTTTTTTTCCAGGTTTTTGTCTTTAGTCTTTGCTTTCTCTTTTTCTTTTTCTTTCTCTTGAGGTTCATGCTTAGTTATGACTCTCTCCTTTGCCCGAGCTCCTCTTGTTTCAGGACCTTTATGCTTGATAGTTTTGGTCCTGTCCTCGACCTCAGCCTCTTCCTCTTCGATCTCTTTATTTATCGGGTTTTGATCATCTATACAAGGTCTTTCTTCTAGTGAGGAGATAACAACATCTTCAGTCCCTGCATTTTGCTCCTTATTAAGGACCGTATTGTTGGGTTGGGGTTGATTTATAGATGTCTGCGATTCCAGTGTTGTCTGATTTTTTTGTTCTTTCTGCTTCCTTTGTTCTTTCTGTACGGGCTTTTCTACATCCCTAAACGCTCCATCTGTACATTCCGCTTCGAAAGTTCTATCTTTGCTTTTGTCTTTATCCATGTCCGTGTCCATACTCGCTGTCCAAGAGTTTGGGAATGTTAGTGAAACTTTCCAATGAGATCCTTCTAGGGGTCTCTCGCTATAGAGAGAATGTCTCTTCAATGCGTTTTTATCACCCTTTGCTCCAGATTTGCTGTCAAACTTTCTCGAATAGTTTTCTAAGATGGTATGCGTTAAATCAGATAGAGAGAGCTCACAGATTTGTATTTTTACCAATGTATCAGCACTTAAAACAATTAATGTGTTTTTAATTGCAGAGTTTAATCGCGCAAAGGAAAACAAACTTCCAGTGAAAATCCGATTTTCGAGTCTGCTAAAGCTGCATCCCCATTTCTTCCATTTAAATCTTGATGACATTCAGCTTGTTTTGGAAGTTTGACTGTTCAGGATATAAATGTGTGCTTTCCACTTTAAGATTTATCTGGTAACATTTTTTCATTTTTTTGTCATTTTGTCATTTTCATTTTCATTTTCGACAATTTTAGGTTTCCAACTTAAACTTTTTTTAATCCTCTCAATATTGCCTCCAATATTGCCAATATTGCCTCTTACAGCCATTCCCCAGATTAGTTTCTTTTGCTGAACCAGTTTCTGCTGGCCATAGGACTCTTCTGCATACTTTACTCCTGCTATCCAGTGGTTAGGTACATGTGCTCTTGTTTCTAAACAGGTTAGAATTGGCATACCCCTAATTGGCACATTTCATTTACTTGTAAGAACATAGTATATGGTACCAGTTGTACCAATGGCTTATAAATTTAATGTGACTAGTGGGCAGCTCCACCTAGTATGCCACTCACTAAAGTAAAACATGTTTCTAGGCCTGCCATTGCAGCCTGGGTGTGGAATTTAAACCTGCCTTTTCGACCTCAGAAAATAAACATATTGCTAGGTCTAAATGTTCTTTTTTTAAATAAAAAATCACACCTTTAGGGAGCCATTTCGTTTCCCACTGTAGCGCAGCTGACTCTCTCATACCTCAACACTGGTGTATACTATTACCATTAATAAGTGCTAAATTCAGTTTAGGAATAGCTAGAAAAATGGTTTAAGTACTCATGTTAATAAAAATTTAAATCCAACCTAATGGCTGAGTTGGATTTCATATTTATATTTTGGAAATTACACTATTAGAAAACATGCATTTTCCTGTCTAAAACTAAAAGGTTTTCCTTCCAGTTCCCAGATGTCATCTGTCCCCTCCTGGCTCTCCTGGGGTGAGATGCGTATTGCTCCCAAACAGTGGACAAAGGGCTGTGGGTGTTGGGAGAGGGACACCTCCCTCGACAGGATACCTTGAGGGGCTGTGACCAAAGGCTTGCACCCCACCCCCGCTGGCAATGAGAAAAAAAGTGGCCACACATCTCTCTCCTGAAAATATCTTTATCTTGTGGCGAATAAGAAGGATGGCCCTGCTGTCTCAAGAATCTGAAAGAAGATGAATTCCTTGTCTTGGACCTAGGGTCGCATAATGCACTCCAAAGGTCACTTGGCTGACCTCCAGTTTAAGCTACAGGAACGGAACAAGCTTCCACAGGCCTCTCTCCCTGCAACTGTCCACCTGACCTTTTCCGGCTGGACCTGCCCTGGAACCTGATGCTGAGCTCTGCTGCAGCGAGTCTCAATGCCCAAGTGGTACACCTCAAAGTCTTGGACCCTTGGCCCATATGTTACAGTGTACTCCTCCTATAACCAAACTGTAAGAAAAGGATCTTTTTGCCAACTTTGTTCGTGGGCAACCGAGGGACTTTGGGGTCGTCATTAAAGCTGCAGCAGTTGACATCAAATTGCCGGTCAACCTCAACCAGCTAGTCTTCCCCACTGAAGGAGATTTGTCTCGCACACATTTTTTTTAAAGTCTTAAGTAGAGTGCTTGGCTAAGACTGATGCTAAGCTGAAGCCGAACGACATTGACACCTTCTTGGGCACTGACTCTGGACTTTTCCCATTCAGAGCTTCGCCCCCTTTATCAGCGACTGCCCTGGGACTACATGCTTTAATAGCCTGATTCAGAAAAGGGGGTGGTGAGGGACAGAGTATCTGAATTAAGCAGAACACTCGTACCCAGTCAAGAGATCAGGGCTTGAATCCATCACCGTTTTTTAGCTCACTGCACCATCCCAGCTCAGAACCTGGCTACATGCAAATTAGTCTGTCCCTGGCCCAGTGCATCATGGGAACAGGGCAGACCAAACTACCAAGCCAATTCTTTTACTAGGAAGGAAACAAGCTTCCGGGGACCGGTTTCTGGCATTACAGCCGTCTTCGGCCCGGCTTGCTTGAATCCTGATGGTGCAATGAGCAAGGGACTCATGTCTGAGCATACCCTTCCACGCTTATGGTGGACAAAACGAATCAGAAAAGGGGGTGGTGATGGACAGAGTATCTGAATTAAGCAGAACACTCGTACCCAGTCAAGAGATCAGGGCTTGATCCATCACCGTTTTTTAGCTCACTGCACCATCCCAGCTCAGAACCTGGCTACATGCAAATTAGTCTGTCCCTGGCCCAGTGCATCATGGGAACAGGGCAGACCAAACTACCAAGCCAATGCTTTTACTGGGAAGGGAACAAGCTTCCGGGGACCGGTTTCTGGCATTACAGCCGTCTTCCGCCCGGCTTGCTTGAATCCTGATGGTGCAATGAGCAAGGGACTCATGTCTGAGCATACCCTTCCACGCTTATGGTGGACAAAACGATTCAGAAAAGGGGGTGGTGATGGACAGAGTATCTGAATTAAGCAGAACACTCGTACCCAGTCAAGAGATCAGGGCTTGATCCATCACCGTTTTTTAGCTCACTGCACCATCCCAGCTCAGAACCTGGCTACATGCAAATTAGTCTGTCCCTGGCCCAGTGCATCATGGGAACAGGGCAGACCAAACTACCAAGCCAATTCTTTTACTGGGAAGGAAACAAGCTTCCGGGGACCGGTTTCTGGCATTACAGCCGTCTTCGGCCTGGCTTGCTTGAATCCTGATGGTGCAATGAGCAAGGGACTCATGTCTGAGCATACCCTTCCACGCTTATGGTGGACAAAACGATTCAGAAAAGGGGGTGGTGATGGACAGAGTATCTGAATTAAGCAGAACACTCGTACCCAGTCAAGAGATCAGGGCTTGATCCATCACCGTTTTTTAGCTCACTGCACCATCCCAGCTCAGAACCTGGCTACATGCAAATTAGTCTGTCACTGGCCCAGCGCATCATGGGAACAGGGCAGACCAAACTACCAAGCCAATTATTTTACTGGGAAGGAAACAAGCTTCCGGGGACCGGTTTCTGGCATTACAGCCGTCTTCGGCCCGGCTTGCTTGAATCCTGATGGTGCAATGAGCAAGGGACTCATGTCTGAGCATACCCTTCCACGCTTATGGTGGACAAAATGATTCAGAAAAAGGGGTGGTGATGGACAGAGTATCTGAATTAAGCAGAACACTCGTACCCAGTCAAGAGATCAGGGCTTGATCCATCGCCGTTTTTTAGCTCACTGCACCATCCCAGCTCAGAACCTGGCTACATGCAAATTAGTCTGTCCCTGGCCCAGTGCATCATGGGAACAGGGCAGACCAAACTACCAAGCCAATTCTTTTACTGGGAAGGAAACAAGCTTCCGGGGACCGGTTTCTGGCATTACAGCCGTCTTCGGCCCGGCTTGCTTGAATCCTGATGGTGCAATGAGCAAGGGACTCATGTCTGAGCATACCCTTCCACGCTTATGGTGGACAAAACGAATCAGAAAAGGGGGTGGTGATGGACAGAGTATCTGAATTAAGCAGAACACTCGTACCCAGTCAAGAGATCAGGGCTTGATCCATCACCGTTTTTTAGCTCACTGCACCATCCCAGCTCAGAACCTGGCTACATGCAAATTAGTCTGTCCCTGGCCCAGTGCATCATGGGAACAGGGCAGACCAAACTACCAAGCCAATACTTTTACTGGGAAGGGAACAAGCTTCCGGGGACCGGTTTCTGGCATTACAGCCGTCTTCCGCCCGGCTTGCTTGAATCCTGATGGTGCAATGAGCAAGGGACTCATGTCTGAGCATACCCTTCCACGCTTATGGTGGACAAAACGATTCAGAAAAGGGGGTGGTGATGGACAGAGTATCTGAATTAAGCAGAACACTCGTACCCAGTCAAGAGATCAGGGCTTGATCCATCACCGTTTTTTAGCTCACTGCACCATCCCAGCTCAGAACCTGGCTACATGCAAATTAGTCTGTCCCTGGCCCAGTGCATCATGGGAACAGGGCAGACCAAACTACCAAGCCAATTCTTTTACTGGGAAGGAAACAAGCTTCCGGGGACCGGTTTCTGGCATTACAGCCGTCTTCGGCCTGGCTTGCTTGAATCCTGATGGTGCAATGAGCAAGGGACTCATGTCTGAGCATACCCTTCCACGCTTATGGTGGACAAAACGATTCAGAAAAGGGGGTGGTGATGGACAGAGTATCTGAATTAAGCAGAACACTCGTACCCAGTCAAGAGATCAGGGCTTGATCCATCACCGTTTTTTAGCTCACTGCACCATCCCAGCTCAGAACCTGGCTACATGCAAATTAGTCTGTCACTGGCCCAGTGCATCATGGGAACAGGGCAGACCAAACTACCAAGCCAATTATTTTACTGGGAAGGAAACAAGCTTCCGGGGACCGGTTTCTGGCATTACAGCCGTCTTCGGCCCGGCTTGCTTGAATCCTGATGGTGCAATGAGCAAGGGACTCATGTCTGAGCATACCCTTCCACGCTTATGGTGGACAAAATGATTCAGAAAAAGGGGTGGTGATGGACAGAGTATCTGAATTAAGCAGAACACTCGTACCCAGTCAAGAGATCAGGGCTTGATCCATCGCCGTTTTTTAGCTCACTGCACCATCCCAGCTCAGAACCTGGCTACATGCAAATTAGTCTGTCACTGGCCCAGTGCATCATGGGAACAGGGCAGACCAAACTACCAAGCCAATTCTTTTACTGGGAAGGAAACAAAGTACTGTTTTTATCTTTGTATTCACATTCTCCTGTGCACTCCCCCTCCATTCTCACCTAATCAGACTCACCGTGCCAGCCAATCTTAACGCTGCCACGGGACAGAGCACTCAATCGCCGATAATTCTGCAGGAAAGCCAGGCCACACCCACCACCCTGAGGCAACGCCCCTCCCCTTCCCCATAAAACAATGCGCCTCGGCCGGACGCGCGCTGCGGGCGCACCGCCTGCGCGCCGATGGTGCACCAAAGGTAAGCCGTCTGCGCCCGTCCACGCCAGACTGGCGACCGGGCCAGACATGCTGCAGGTGGACTACCAAAAACATACCAGAGTAGAGTTACTTAGTTATAACCCTCAGGCAAATAACCTCCCTCTTATGACCTCCGGAGAGCCAAAAGAACCATCCCAAACTTGTACCAAGAGCAAAACGACTGAGACCACGGACTCTGTTCAGGGGAGTAACCCCACAAAACAACTTAAACCCATGACCTGTCAAAAGCACATAGCATGTGGCCTGATAAATGTCAGGTCCCTTGCTAAACATGCGACGCATGTATATGACCTGCTCGTTGACAACTCCTTTGACTGTTTGTTTATTACGGAAACATGGCTGTCCGGATGTTCCAACCCGGATTTAGCACAAGCACTCCCCCCGGGATACACTATATCCAGACTAGACAGAACAGGAAAAGTAGGAGGAGGAATTGAGAAATCATCTGAGACCCTACAAAACTAAACGAACTCTGCGGTCTTCCAATGAGAACTTGCTCACCAACCCCCACTTCAAACTGAAAACCCGAGGAGGAAAAACTCTGGCCACACTAGGAGCAAAAGCTTGGAATCACCTGCCCACCCAACTAAGACACACCAACAACGAGCCCATGTTCAGAAAGCTATTAAAAACTTGGATTTTCAGCACCTCAGATCAGGAAATCTTAGCACTAATCTGATCCTTCTGCAATCATCCTTTTCTGCACTTTCCCCTCCTATCTTCCCCTCAGTCTCTGTCATATAGCACCAAGATGCTCCTTGGAGTGAACGCTGTGCTCTATAAATACCTATTTCATTCATTCATCCATAGAAAATCCTACAGTGAGAGTACATTTAGTGTACATGATTGGCTGCTCACGCTTGCTATTCATGTTCTGCTGCATTTAGCTCTTTTTCTTCGCCCAAAATGAATTTGTGCATCCAAATGCCAGTTATATATTGGGGGTAAATCCTACCCAATGAGCACATTTAGCAAGTGCAAGCAGTTGCTTATGCTCACTATTCATGTTCTGTTAGATTTAGCACTATTTCTTAGTGCAAAATGTATCCTCACATCCATTTGAAACGTGAGGGGGATTATTGTCCAAAGAAATAGCTCTAAACACAATATTACTCTTCTCATAGATTTCCAAATAATCTCATTGAATTCCACATGATTACGCTACATGGAATAAAGTGAATTACACCCACCCATATTTAGGAGCTGTACTGCTAAAGGGAACAGTCTAAGGTTTGGCCCAATGTGATTTGATAGAGCACTTATGAAATGAAGCTTAGATGATGTCTATGCAGATACTGCATTTAGGGAGAATTTGACCAATTTAAGGATAGAGGCTCATGTAGAGAGTGACTACAACTCACTCTGAGACTATAACATAAGGCTACTCAAGTACCAGGTTCCACTTCAATTTTGAAATTGTTACTTCATTAAAGGTGGTGGCAGGTTGTGTGTGTTTAAAAGGCGTGTTTTTCCTTACTTAGTTGAACGGATCACTCTATTGTATGACTGAATTTGCTGCAAGGGTGGAACACAGACACCTGCATACCCTGTGGTGCAGGAGGTGCCAAACCCTTCAGGTGCCACTCAACCCTTCAACCCTTCAGGGTGCTCATTTAGCACAAGACCAACGCATATCATTGAGATATGGAAGATTGATGGGCTCACATCACATGCTTCAGAGGGTCCCATCATTTTGTATTATGACACTGATTTGCAACCTGTTTTTTGTCCTTTACGCCAAGGGAGGTGTCAAAATAAGTTGTTAAGTAAGGACTAAATCTATTCATTCAATATGTTGTCCTCTGTTTGGGTTGATGCTTTCTACCCTAAGGAGCAGGATTATGTTATATATAGTTCACTTTAAATGTGGTATGGATAATAAACAGCAAGAGAGAGACTGCATAATATTCACCAACTTTGCCTTAATAAAATCAGGCTGACATGTGCAGGTTGATGAACTCAGATCCTTGTGCTCAGTCCACTGTGCACCTATTTCCAGCAGAATAAAGTGCATAAACCTACGAAAACAAAAAAAAGAAAATCCATATCAAAAGATAAATTGACACTTTTTTATTACTACAGTTATAAAAGCAATTCATGTAAAAATACTTTTAGACAAAGGACTGGGAATCTCAGGCTCATGCTTAGAAACCCTGAATTAACAGCACATTCATGTAAAATCACAGACTTTGAAGTAATGTAGTAATTATTTAAGCTGGTTTAATAATTCTACTATGTGTCCCTTTAAAGAGAATCAATGAAATTGTACTACCTGGGGAATGATTCTCCTCCTAATAAGACATCTTGTCCATGGTTTGCAATTCATTGACATTGGAATGTTGCCCCTGTTCACTATTTTATGGACTCAGATTATTTTGATCAGAGCTTCAGGGTGAGAAACACAAACAGTACAGCTAAAACCAAATGCTAAAATAGGTTAATGACAAGAACAGATTAATAGAAACATAAATATATATTTTCCAAACCTAAAGCTTAACAAGCTTTACTGATAGCAAAGAAATGCCTGGATTTATTTAATAATTTATTTAACTATATACATAGTTAACATTAATACCTATTTATACCAGTATAACTATTACATTGACTTCATAAAGTCTGGAGAACAAAGAAAGAGGAAAACAATCAATCAATCATGGTTCTTGTATAGCACTGCCCGTGAGGGTCTCAGGGAGGTGGGGGGGGAGTGAGGGGGTGTTCTGCAGTTCGTTAAAAGAGCCAGGTCTTGAGGTCCTTCCTGAATTGAGACAGTGATGGTGATTGCCTGAGATGCAGAGGCATGGAGTTCCAGGTCTTCGCAGCAAGGTAGTAGAAGGATCTTCCTCCAGCCGAGGTCTTCCGGATCCATGGGATAGTGGCAAGGGCCAGTTGGGTAGAGCGGAGATGTCTGTTGGGTGTGTAGAAGGAGAGGCGGTGATTGAGGTATTAGGGTCCGGTGTTGTGGAGGGCTCTGTAGGTGTGCGTGAGAAACTTCAAGGGCATTCTTTAGTTGATTGGAGCCAGTGGAGGTCTCTCAGGTGACTGTAGATGAAGCTGCGGTGGGGGATGTCCCTTAGAAGTCTGGCAGAGGTGTTCTGAATGTGCTGCAGTTTTTTTAGGAGTTTGAGGGAGGTGCCGGCATAGAGTGCATTGCCGTAGTTGAGCTTGCTGCTGATGAGCACCTGGATGACTGTTCTCCTGGTCTTGGTGGGGATCCACTTGAAGATCATCAGCAGGCAGAGTGTGTGGAAGCAGGCAGATGATATGGCTTGATTTGGTAGTTCATTGAGAGCGAGGCTGTTGCTGAGGTTGCGTGCATGGCTGATGGGTGTGGGGGGATTCCGAGAGCTGCTGGCCACCAGGAATTGCCCCATACGGATGGAGTGGAGCCCAGGACGAGGACTTCGGTTTTGTTGGAGCTGAGTTTGAGGCAGCTCTCCTTCATTCAGGCAGCTACAGCCTTCATCCCATCATGGGAGTTGCTCTTAGCGGCTGTAGGTTTGTCTTGGAGGGTGAGAATCAGCTGGATATTGTCCGCATAGGAGGTAATGGTGAGCGCATGGTTTCTGACAAGGGCTGCAAGCAGGGCCATGTAGATGTTGAAGAGGGAGGGGCTCAAAGTGGAGCCCTGAAAACTGCAGCTGATCCCTATAGGTTCTGAGGAGAATGGTGGGAGCCTGACTCTCTGGATTTGGCCGGTGAGGAAGGAGCGGATCCAATCTAAAGCTTTGCCATGGATGCGGTTGCCATGAAGTTTTGTTTAGAGTGTGTGGTGGGAGAGAATTTTGAAGGTGGCAGAGAGGTCCAGGAGGATGAGGACTGCGGTTTCTCCTTGGTCAACGAGCATGCGTTTGTCGTCAGTTGCAGCAAGGAGTGCATTCTCGGTTCTGTGGTTGCTCCTGAAGCCAGATTATGAGGTGTCCAGGGTGTGGTTAGTTTTGATGAATTCTGTGAGTTGGACATTGATGACCTTCTCGATGACTTTGGTAGGCGAAGGGGAGCAAAGTGATGGGTCTGTAGTTCTTGAGGTCCGTCGGGTCGGCAGAAGGTTTCTTCAGCAGGAGGTTGATCGCTGCATGTTTCAAGTCTTCAGGGAAGGTGGTGGATTTAAAGGAGCAGTTGATGGTTTGGCAAAGTTCGGGGAGATGGTGGCGCTGGATCGGTTAAAAATGTGGTGGGAGCAGGGTCCAAGGGGGACATGATAGACTGAAAAACTACAAGAGACAGTCAGGTGAAGTACTTATTCAATGATACAGTTCATAACATTGGCTCTAAATACCTGATTAGACCATTTCCTGATTGCTTATTCAATGTCACCTACTCTGCTAGCAGCTATAGTCAACTTTCAAATGATAGTCAATAAGCAGCTATGTGCCTTCATTTTGTTCATTATGTAAAAGTCCTTTCACAACAATAATAGCCATTACCATACAGCTTGTGAACTTTTAAAATTTTTATTACCAAAAAGATAGAATTAAAATATATATTTCAGTGTTTAATGTATCCCCTTGTCAGTACAGTGATCCCTGTCAATTAATTAAAAGTGTTGCAAACAGATCTGTTAAACATGACAGCTGCCTGTAAAACCTTTAACTTGTTTTTTTTCAAAGTGAGTTTTGTTTTTGGAAAAACAAAAACGAATAGCCCCCACACCACTAGAGTTTACCTCATGGTCTGGGGTTAATTTAAAAAATGTTAATGTCCCTTGTCACCAGGTTTTTCACAGTGATAAGAGACAGTAAAACGTGCCATTTGACTGCCCACTTTAAATATAGCAGGTGGTCGAATGACTAAATCTCAGACAGCTCTTACTCCATTGGGCTGTCTGAGGAATGTGTCAGCAACTGAGCCAGAAAATGTTCCGCAATTGATATACTAAAGGTATGGCTGACTGTAAATCAGGAGGAAGACCATCAGATTTGAGGAGCAGGTACTCCCTTGCGATGGAGTACACTTTCCATCAAAGTCTAACTTAGCCCCCATATCCTGCCACAGTTGTCCATGGGTAGTACACTTAGCCAATATATGATCAGTGTTGCTTCACCTTCATTGATCCTTCCAGTGAATTTGTTGTCAGCGAGTTCATTGGTCATTAGCCCATTTGTCTTGAATTCTTCAGGAATGAGTGTCAAGTGTGCATGGGATTCCTCATATCAAGAACACGGTATACATTTCTATTTGTTGACTTACATGTCACAGAGGCACTTTGTTGCCTTGGATTGCAGAGTTCTTGTCTTCGTTATTTGGAGAACTTCCAATCAATTTAAAGGTTGTCCTTGTGATGGTTGCTTCCTAGGGCCTCCTTGTTGGGTTCATATGCTTCATGTCGTGTGAAAATGATGATCCTCATCTTATTTTCTCCCAGGTTAATTGGTCTTCTAGGTGGATGTGTTCCAGTGGCTGAGTCTCAGACAGTTTGTGGTCTGGGTATGTGTGCCCTTATTTTAGAGATCTTTTCTCTTTGACATAAGTAAATAGATCCAGGTTACTTCACACCTAAAGTCTGGCTGACCATGTGCCTTCAGTTATACTTCAGATAATGAAAGCTGTTAATTTAAGCTTAGTGGGATGTTAGCGTTTTGGTGACAGTTGGCAAAGTGCCCACATAAGGTCTAGCAGTTACATTATTTTGTGGCAGTTGAGTTACTGGTTATCAGATATTTTATGGCTACCTTGACAAAATGCCATGGCTGGGCTCAAGGTCTAGTTGGCCATGATTTTCTGCATACGTGGCCAGTCATAGACATGACCGGTTATATATGCTCTCCTTCTCTATGTGAAACAAAACAATTGCCAGTACTGCCCGAACTAATTAACCATAGACTCAATAAGCTGAGTTGATAATTCTCAACTTAGAATGACCACTCTTTCAGTCCAAAATATTTCAGAAATATTTTTTATGTAGATATCTAATTTCTACTTACAAAAATTTTTTGAGAAGCTTTTTTCTTTTATTTCTATGTATCAACGAAAGACAAAATAACACAAAGGAAATTAATTTCTGTTGTTCTAAAGTCTTATTCACAAAAGGGGGGGGGTGTGGATATGTACAATTCGGTGTGGTAATGGGTTTTGTAGGCAATACGGGGGGAGAGACAAACCACATAAATTTCAAAATTTACTACTCAACACTTTCATTCATCCCACAATTAATCTTATTTTCAACAAAGAAACCTAGAAGAAAACCCGACAGATTGTATCTGTTTTTGGTCCTGAGGAGAATCCCAAGGATTCATGGGATTCGAAACGCGTCGACCCATCTATATTTGAATATTTGTTTCATTTGCATGCGATGACTGCGTGTCATCGGATTTATTGAGATACAACTAAATGATCACATGTTGTGCATTTGATTCATGAAATTAGCGTTTGATCATATTTTTGTATTTAATTCATTGTATTTGGACTTTCTTTGAGAACCAAGCTCTTAAGGCTTACCCTAGTTGTACATATTAAATAGGAATCTTATCCCCTTGTAAATTTTTCACATACCTTTTCACTTCCCCACCACCTGTATGTGTTGTGTATCTATTCAGAATAATTGTGGGATGAATGAAAGTGTTGCGAGGTTGAGTAGTAAATTTTGAAATTTATGTGGTTTGTCTCTCCCCCCGTGTTGCCTACACAACCCCTTACCACACCGAATTGTACATATCCACACCCCCCCTTTTGTGAATAAGACTTTAGAACAACAGAAATTCATTTCCTTTGTGTTATTTTGTCTTTCGTTGATACATAGAAATAAAAGAAAAAAGCTTCTTAAAAATTTTTTGTAAGTAGAAATTAGATATCTACATAAAAAATATTTTTGAAATATTTTGGACTGAAAGAGTGGTCATTCTAAGTTGAGAATTATCAACTCAGCTTATTGAGTCTATGGTTAATTAGTTCGAGCAGTACTGGCAATTGTTTTGTTTCATATAGTTGCGGCGTAGCCTTACTGCGCTTAAGCCAAACCCTTCTTTGTTTCCAGGCTCATTCTCTATGAGCAGCTTACCTTTATAAATGTGCTTACGCCTGAATACCTCTAGTTTTGAGTTTCATGGAACTACTTTGGTTAAATGACCTCAAAAAGAAAATTGTGAATAAAGGAAGTGTTGCAGGGAGTTTGTGTTTTTGTTAAAAAATGCCCAAAAATTGTAATGCGTTGGCAAGTAGGCTAACAAAAAGTGAAATCAGTCGTGACACATTACATCTACTGTATTAGGATATATCATTAAGCAATTCTTAAAATGTGGTGCTAACTGCAGTCTTCTCAAGGTGACTCAGTGACTGTTTGTTTGTGCAGGCTCTTCTCAATATCACCTCATGAGATCTTAGAGATTGAATTGCCAAAGAAAGCAAAGTACTCCGAGATGATATTAAAATGCATCTTCGTGAAAGAATGCAGTGCCTATGTCATCAGGATGTTATAAATCAGATAGAGACCTTTTGAATAGATAATATAACATTAATTCAGCTCATTCATGTTAAACAGGATAAGTGGACTGTGAAATCACTTGACATAAAGGGAGGAAAGTGGTAAACGGGAAGAGATATTTCTCTTACTTTATCTAGAAAAAATGTTGTAAAGTGTATTTGAAAGACTCCTTGAACCGTTTTTTGGGGTGTGCAGGTTATAAGGCCGAATCTACCTCTGCAGATTAGAAAATAAAATTAAAAGTAATGTTGATGTTAGAATGTTCACAGTATTAGTATGTTTTTTTTAACATAACAATTGTTTGTTGTTAAAGTGTTCAGTACAATGAATTTCCTTGACGTGAGTGAATGGACTGGGACAAGGAAGATGATAAAGGGATTATGCTGGTTATTTACTATTAATCCTCATTAAACTTCTATTTACAGCTGTCACAACTCTTGCTTCACTCCATTCTTGCCTCCTAAAGCTTCTGTGTTTTCAACCATTACTGTAGTGCTTAGAGTTTACGAACAGGTATTAAAAGAGAAAGCTCACGTTCCTATATCCACAGGAAAATGCTGAAATGGCTTCTAAAAAGAAAGACAATTGTCACATTGCCTGTGTTCAGGATAGAACTCCTCTTCATTATCCAAGCACAGTTATGTGGACATAGGATAAAGTGGTAGTAGCACTTCTACGTCATGTCCATGTTAATTAAAACATTCCATAATATACTAATGTCATCTGCCTCCTATGCAGTACTAATGCCATTGCAACAGAAACTATAAATATTGTTATTCATTGATAGAGTGCCCAAACCAGAGACACAAGTAAAATAAAGTTAGAAAAGTGGTTATTTCCTGCTCCTCCGTGGACGCTAGTCTGCTTCAGCATCCCGGATGCCACTTCCGAATTTCTGTTAATGAAATTGACAAATAAGAAATGAATGTAGGTAAATATAAATTATATTAGTTGAAGTACTTTTCTCTGATTTTGCACCACTCTTGCTGTGAATATATGAGGAGATACGTATATATATATTTAAGAGAACTGCTGCTGTGCACAGAAGGTAAGATCTACCTGTTTTTCATAGGTCGATAATTGCTGTGTCTACAATGACATGGGTAATGTCCTTAACGTATGGAGATTCCTATTAATTATCCTACATTGTATACAAACCTATCTAATTCAATTGGGATTATTAGCATTTACCTGTCTGTTGAGCTCATTTGCAGGCTAATGTCCCACTAGCCTGGGCTGAGGATGTTTCTTCTTTCCTGAGAAGTGCTTTCTTTTAATTTTACCTCATCTTCTTGTCAAACTGATGAGAGTTCCCTGGAGAATTATCAGTACTTATTCATGAAGCTGCAGATATTTACACATGGTCAAGAAATCAGTAACAGTTAACACTTTACCCATCAAGAGAACAGCTTTACCTTTCTAAAATGCTGCAGATCTTTAAATCTTGCACTGCACAAGCATAAACAATATAATTATAAATAAATAAAATGCTTTTAAATATTAGTGGCGATAGGGATTCACATTAGATATATTCCAACATTTATGCCTTCAGTGATGGGATATAAATATTCTATTTAGTGTCAGCCTGACGTTCCCTATTCATGCCTGTTCAGTAATGAAGATGTTTCAACCTTCATGAACTGGTCTCTTAGCAGTCAAAATAATTATGGTGAGGATATCGCAGCCCACAGTGTGCTCAGCCTTAGGTGTCGGGTCTGTCTGTCAGACAAGTCAATCCTTTTAGCCTAAAATGTCAGCTTTCTGTGATGAGTTTCAATTAATACACATGTGGCTGGCGAGGAATGGCTGGTAAATCAAGTTATATTCCAGGTCGTTTAAACAGGAATTGTTAATGTAAGTGTGCATTGTATTTTGAAATGTCTCAAGCACTGTTATCTGAGCTCAGTGGATCCTAAATTAAAGGTTGTAGGAAAAGTTGGCGGGTGGCGCATGGATATCCAGCTGATGTTTTCTCAGAAATACCATGACTTTAGGTTTGCTCAAGGCAGTAGGAAGCAAAGATCCAAGAGCGTGCGTAGGCCATCGGAAAAAGAGTGCTATGTGGTTAGAAGGTGAGACATGCACTTTAAAGTCTTAGTTAGTCACATGTGTGTTTGAGACCCCTAGGAACAGTTAAATATACTGCTACACTCACTCAGATATGTAGGTAAGTACTGACACAACTTATCCATGGCCTACTAATGCATAGCCTGTCTCTGCACTTGTACTTCAAGTGACAGATATGTTCTCAAAGGTGTACAGTGTCTCTCTCAAACAGTGAGACAGTGCAGAGGCTGTTATACATTCAACGACATACTCAGTAACTAGTTTTGTATACGACATTTTCGAAGACACTTACAAACCTATGTATTCACTAACACAAGCACTCAGCTATATGTTTAGTCACTTACATACACCTTTAGAGAGCCATAGAGTTACTAAAAAAGTCATATACCAACATACTTACTTAATCATCTGATGGCACTCCTACAAGTGCACTCTTCCACTCACTCACATATGTAGCCAAGGCCTGACACAACCTAGTTATGTAAGCAGACAAGAAGTCCTTTAAACATGGGTCAGGCCTACTTCTGGAGAGAGTATCTCTGTATGTATGCTTATGCCAGACCTACTACTGCAGATGATATCTGTGCAGTTTTAGTGCCCCTTTTCTCATGTTGAAGGACACCTTAGCAAAAAGCATCCAAGCCCATTTCAACCTGATTTTGCTGAAATGTTACTGATACACAGATATGCGAGGACATCTCTACCAAACAAAGATGCATTTACTTCACGTACTAAAGAGGAAGCACACTTGTTTGGTAAAGATTCACCTCTTTGTAGTCTTGTTGTCTTGTCTTCAAGATGATTCACGTTATCACAGAGTTGAACAAGAAGATGCTCAATGAACAATCACATTGCCAAAATTGCATGCAGACAAGGTCACTGCAAACATTACCCAGTGGTCTTTTATGCAGCTGTAGTGCAGAATATGCATGATATATTTATCTAATGAGATACACTTACTAATTACCAGATGAAAGTATTCCAGTTAGGTACACATTTCCGGAAAACTGGGGACTCCTGTTGGGAAAAATTAGGTTCCATTCAGACCCTAGTAAAAATTTCTCAGAAATTAAACCTCAATGGGAAGCAATCCAAATATAAACATGGCAGGTGCCTCAATGGAAGCTCCACTTCAATAAAGTGCAAACTAACCGAACTTCTTGGGCTTTGCAAAAGCAAAGCAAGTGTGTTTCTTGTCGTATTCCACATTGAAAAACAATCCGGAAACCTTAATGGAGGTGACTGCATCGTTAATCTTTTGGAGCGCAAACAGATCTGGGGTGAATGTGATGAGGGATTTCTTTCTAATTGTCTACTGGCGAGAGCAGAGTGCATGTTTCTCTCTTTTCAATATCCTAAGTGTGCAAGTGCCCAAAATGCATAGCATCACTCCCACACCCACTCACATATATACACTGGCACTCACACACCCACTCACACACCCACACAGACACTCACAGATCCCCTCACATAGCCATAGAGTCACTTCCGGGTCAGGGACGCCAGTGCAGCGAGGGTGATTCGACCCCATGAAACAAAATACCACACGTATCCATGTGGTCTTTTTCGGAGTAACGCTTACGCTTTGTGACATTGAACTGGTGAACACGCATGGAAATTACTGGCGTCCACTACATTGTGAATAGAAAACATCGGATAGACTTTACCCTATCACCTTCTTACTATATGGTTACCCTGCTGGGTTGGAATTATCACCGGATGTGGGCCCTAATAAATAAGGATCAAGCCATCGAGCCCTGAAGAGTTATAGCATCTGTGATTGTACAGACCTATAACGAAACACGTGTCGGCTGACTGTAAAATTACCATTGATGGGATGATCTAATAAAGGAGATATACACCATACTTCAGGAATCAACGTTGGACATTTGTCTATTTCAAATTACATTTAGCAGTATTTTACTTGTGATATTGAATTTGAGTGCGCAGGATTTTGTGTTTAAGTCTTAGGTGTGAATCCTTTCATATTTAAATTGAGGGGTTCGTTGGGTCCGCCCTCCCTGCCAGCACCAGTAACTTTGACAACTGTAATATTTACGCTAATACTGTCTGAGTGCCCATACTTCCTGTATACTTAATGCCCTTTCTCTGTTGTATAGAGGCAATAACACACTCACCCAAACACTCACACAGGCACTTGCAAACCCACTCACACGCCCACATTCAAAGGTGACAGGTTAAAGTTAAGATGACATTTTGTTTTCAGGTATAGAAATTTGCTGCAAAAACCAAAGGGTTATAAGGACATTAAAGTTAGGAAATATAATTTTTAAAAATGAACAAATTCACTGAAAAAAACCAAGGGTTACAGGAATCTTATAGTTAGGAAATAAAATGTAAAGAAAAGCTTGGAAATTCATTAAAAAAACAAAGGTTACAGCATTCATAATAGGCAGGAAATAACATTTATAAAACCTTAGAAATTCACTGAATAACCAAAGGTTACAGGGACACTATAGTTAGGCTCACATTTCTGTCTTGCAAAACAATAAACATTCAGCAGTTATAGTTACCTGAGCTAACTCTAACTTATGCCCCCACAATGCACTGCTTATGACCTCACATTTTACATCACTCATGAAATGGTCAATGACATCACTGTTGACACCACTGATGACATCTCAGTGCCAAGAGGGCGATGGAATAGATAAATGGCTGACAGGATTTGAGAGGGCCCTTAGAATGAGAAGGGTTAACACTCAATACTGATGGTCACTCCTATGGGAGTTAGTCCCAGTAGCTGGGATGGCTAGGCTCCTGACCCTAGAGGGGAGAAGCATCAGAATCTTACTCACACGTAAAAAAAAGTGTTTGATGGGAAAATTTGGTCTCACCACAGAGCAGTACAGGATGAAGTTCAGGGATGCCCAGAAAGTCAGCACCCACTCTTGGTTGGATTTTGTTGAGCTTTCAGTAAAGGCTCTAGAGGGCTGCATACAATGGAACAAGGTAAGTACCTATGAGGGGCTCTACGATCTGTTCAGAAAGGGGCACAGTTTGAGTAATTGTACCTCAGACAAGTTATGTAGTTGACTCTAAGCTGTCTGATACCAGGGAACTGGGTGAGACAGCTGAAAGGTGCGTGCATACAAGTGTACCTAAGAAGTCCCAGGGGGGACTCCAAGAAGGGTGGGTAGGTAGACAAAAATCAAAGGAGGGAGGTGGTGGTAAGCCCACCAAGACACTGATATGGCACTGATAATGCTTGTCCTCAGTGCGGCGTTTGACACTGTAGCTCATTCCATCTTGCTACAGTGTCTAAACAAAGCAGGGGTCACGGAGTCCGCGCTAAACTGGCTGAAAGCATTCCTTACTGTGCTGAAGTGAAGTTAAAGATTATACAGATGGGTCTTAAGAAGTTTTCTGAACTTGACTTCAGATCCTTCTAATCTTAGGCTGATCGGGAGTCTGTTCCAGTTGCTGGCTGCCAACAGTCTGAAAGAGCGACCACCCAATTTAGCTCTTTTGACGTGGGGGATTTTTAGTAGACCCGCTCCTACTGAGCGTAGTGCTCTAGCTGGCTCATAAATGTGTACCAGGTCATGAAGATAGGATGGTGCTTTATGCCATACAACCCTGTGGCATATTAAGAGCGCTTTATACATCACTCTCTTTCATTGGCCCCTGTCTTTTGGAACTCCCTCCCACTTCACCTGAGATCTTGCACCCAGTACCCCCTTTTTCGTAAAGACCTTAAAACATATCTTTTTACCCTGGCATTTCCCTCCTAAATCGTCCCTTGGCCCCCAGTCTTTTTCGTTCCTCAGGTGGTAGTACTACATAGCGCCATGAAACCGCTCGGTGTACGCGCGCTCTAGAAATACTTTTAAACTCAAACTCAAACAGACTGAACAGAGGAGTTTTTTCTGCTTTCTGAGCGTCTTTCCTTTTCTCCGTAGCGCGGGGACACGCCGAGATGGCGTCACCAGGCGCTTTATAAATCTCTTTATTATTATTATTATTATTATTATTATTATTATTATTAAGAAGACTCCCTCAGTACCCTATAACCCTAAAAAGAGAAGAGCAATTCCCACCCCAGCTCTAACACGCAGAGGCAAGGGGACCAAGGGCAAAATAAAAATACTCGGACAAAAAGGTCTGTTATGACTGTCCGCAGTTAGGTCACTTTAGTAGTGGCCAAGACTGTTCCAAGAAGGTGTCTAGCACTAGGCTGACCAGTGCAGCCATAGGGAATGACTTCGGAGGTGAGGAGGCTCTCTTAGCATTTAGCTGGGAGACAGGTCCAGATAGTAACCTGGTGGTCCCTGAGGATGAGAGTATACAATTCCACCCAATTCAGGTAAATGGGATCCCTTCTACCGCTCAGAGAGACACATGTGCCAGTCATACTATAATGTTTGACAGGTTGGTGTCCCCAGATCAGTATGTGCCAGGAAAGACAACATGTGTATTGGTAGTCTCAGGTGAGGTCACCACCAAATCTGCAGCCATAGTGCCAACTGGAAAGGCAGGATACCCTTGGCTGGCATAAGGTGGTAGTCAGTTCTGACCTCCCCTTAGATTGTATCCTACACAATGACCTCCCAAAGGTTGGTCTGATCCCAGATGTTGCAGTGACCCAGGGCATCCATCCCAAAGTTCCTGGGGAACCAGTCCTTAAAGTTAGGAGAACAGGGTCCCAAAATAAAGGAAAAAAGAAAGGGAAAGGGAAGCCACTCTTATATTGAGTTCCATTGAGCCAAGGGGGAAACCCAAAGATGGCACTGGTGAGGCTTCACCTGACACCAAGGAAGTCCCGAGCAGTCATCCCACTGATCAAAGGCAGGGTTTTGTCCCTGCACTGACAGAAGGGAGATTAGAAGAATGGTGTCTGCAACAGGGTGTGGTGCACTGCCCCACTCCGAACAGCAGATAAGGGTGTGGTTTTGGATTCTAACAACTGTCAGTAGCCTCTGCTAGGTGCTGGCGTTCCTGGCAGTCCTCTACTTGGCTTGGGAGGTGGACCCCATAGCCAAAAGTAAGTTAGACCACTTGACTATCCTGGCCATGTTGGGGTTGCCAAAGTGTTGGGTGACCTCTGTGGGTAAGCTAGGTATTGACCTAGCCATGTTAGTGTTAAAAGAGGTGGGCACCTCACTAACCAAAGCAACAGAGGGTTGGGGAAAAGACACCACTGGAGTGAAATTTCTATTTGAAATGAGTCCAGTTACTGTTGAGGTGGGTGAACTGCACAGAGGGAGTGACCTGATGTAAGGCAGAGTAGGGCTTGCAATAGTACTGCCAGTTTTCTTATTTTTTTTCCTCACCTGACAAGCCAGGAACACTCTCCCAGGGTTGGGTGGAGTCTCCTGGGCGTGTTGACTGGGGGGTGGGAGAGTGGGGGTATTGGGTGAGAAAACAAGACATTTTGCAGCTATTCCCCAACTTTTTGCCCCATTTCTGACTGATAGTGATGTTTTCTTACTCTGGTTGTGCCCCGGGTACTGCTAACCAGGCCCAGGGCCAGTGCTCTGTTTAAATGGAATTTGGTAATTAGGTGTAATTACAATTTGTGCTGATAACCTACCTGTAAGTCCCTAGTATGTAGGTTTAGAGGCCTAGTAGATTTAGTGCACTTAAGAGTACACTGATGGGTTGCCTGCTGTCATTTAAAGGCAGCCCTGTTTTGCAGGTCTTTAAGCTTAGGATTAGCCAGTGCCATCCATGCCGAGATAGACAGGGACAAAGGGCCAGATGTAGGTAAATATCATTTACCATTCTAAAATACCGAATTTTACCGATTCGGTATTTTAGAATCGGTAAATCTGATGTAGGTAAATATTCTGGGTTTTTTACCGAATCAGTAAGATTCGGTAATTACCGAATCGGTATTTACCGATTTGGTAATTGCCATTCATTCCTATGGGCCAGGAGGCCCATAGGAATGAATGTCAATTACCGAATCGGTAATTACCGATTCGGTAAATACCGAATAATTCAAGGGTGGCAGAGTGTCACTTTGACACCCTGTTGCACCCCTGATTAGGGCTTGTGTGCCATGTGGCACACATACATGCCCTAAGGGCATGTATGCCCTTAGGACATGTATGTGTGCCAGATGGCACAGGTGTACATGCATAGATTTGCATATACACAGGTATTCGTTATTTACCACCAACTAATAGTTGGTGGTAAATAACGAATCCTTAAAGCCCTGTGGCACTGTTGACAGTTTTCTACAGAAGGGAGGTGGTCCACAGGGGAATCCAAGTCCACATCAGTTTTCACAGGGTTTTGATAATGGTAACACACTCAAAAAAACTCTGGACCTCTTGAGTTTTCAGACAGTGAAGTATTTGAAGGGGATGATGAGTGTGTTAGGTATTGAGTCTTAGTGTCCTTAGGCTCAATCCTTATTTGTATAAACAGAATCAAGAGAGTCCTTGTTTTGTAGAAAAGTTGCTCTTTATTTGTATAGGTAAAAGCGTGGACAGCCGACACGTGTTTCGCCCCTGTGGCGATTTACGCCAGGGCTTTTTCAAGGCTATTTACAATGTTTTTAGTTCTGTACACTTCCTCATCTTATACAAAATAATTTTCAACATCAAATCCGGTTTTTCAGAATTTTTTGGGGTAGAATCCCTGGAGTGCTCCTGAAGGTCTCTCGTTTCTTCTTCCGCTATCGCGATAGCGGAAGAAGAAACGAGAGACCTTCAGGAGCACTCCAGGGATTCTACCCCCAAAAAAAACTGCAGGCACAGTATTACAACTTTCAATTGGTAAAATACCAACCAAGCCAACCTGAAATAAATAAAAGCAAACCCTGACATGTGTTTCACTCTCATTAGAGCTCTTCTGAGAGGTTTGGCTTTGTCCAGACATCAGGGAGCACCCAGTATAAGTCAAAACAATACCCTTTCAGGCATAGAGTGACACATAAATTATGCAAAAAGAATCAGAAAACTCTGGGTAGTTCTCAAGTTTAGGTGGAAAGGGAAACACGTGTCATGGGTTGCTTTCATTTATTTCAGGTTGGCTTGGTTGGTATTTACCAATTCAAAGATGTAATACTGTGCAAAGAGTTCTCTGCTTCTTTTTTGCATATCCTGTCACATTAGAGGTATATGTGACAGGAAATACCTTACACACAATAGTATATAGAAAGGCCACAGCGGGAAACGCTGTGTTGCATGCAGCAAGCCACCATCCTAAAACTTTGGTACGAAACATACCCTTCGGAGAACTGCTCCATCTTAAGCGTAACTGCTCAGATGGGGGGGACTTCAGGAAAGCTGAAGATGAAGCCTCTGTAAGATTCCAGGATAGAGGCTATTCAAAAGCAATATTGATTGACGCTGCTGAAAGGGTAGGGAAAATAGATAGGAAAGATCTATTGGTGGACAAAGTAAAACAGGAAGTGGAGAGTCCCACACGGATGATCACCAATTTCAACGGAAGATCAGGGGAACTAGTACAGGTGTTTAATAAAAACTGGCACATTTTACAAACAGATGCCACCCTAAAAAGAGTCTTGCCAGCACATCCCTCTATAATGTATAGACGCTGCCAGTCACTAGGTGATCACCTTGTACGTAGCCACTTTGAAAATCCTGCTAAGCCAACAGAAATGAAAATTATAAAAGGCTTTATCCATGCCTTTGCTGCAAGGCCTGTATACACAGCAAAAAAGATTTAACTATAAGGGAAGACTGAACGATCCACGTCCCACGAGAGAAATTTCTGAATTTCTCAACTGCAACTCAGACTTCACGGTGCACTGCTTGGAATGTCCATGCTCCAAGAGATACATCGGGAGTACCATTGACCCTGCGAAGAAACGCATATTAGAGCATATGCGTGCCAAAACAAATCAGGATAAAACATACCTCACGGCACGCCATTTTGAGACACCTCACAAAAGCGACAGGGACCTCCTTACATTCTTCTGTCTGGATCAGGTAGACAGAAGGGTAAGAGGTGGCGATTGTGTAAAAGCTCTAAGGGTGTTAGAATCAAAATACATCATTGATTTGCAGACTAAATGGCCTATAGGGCTTAACAACGATGAAGAGCTATGGTTCCATCTGTAATGGGCTCTAATAAATAATGAATGCTGGTACAGAAATGAGTAAGGGACATTCATAGCAGATTGGACCAAAAAGAAATAATAGCATCATGTGTATATACATCTTCCCTCTGCTTCCCTTTTACATCATTTATGACATGGTCAGTAACATCACTGATGACATCACTGATGACATCTCAAATGACATCACTGATGACATCACTGATGACATCATCCAGTGAATGTGGTTTGCTTCTATATTAAAAAAAAGTATTATATATATAGGAATCTGTATTGAAGACTGGGTGGATGTATAAGTGTCTGGATGAAGGATTTAGCAGCACTGTGATTGACTGTCTAAGTGACTAATTTAAAGTGTCTCACTAAATATATAGGATAGTGATTAAACTGTGTGAATATCTGTATCACTTTATCTCTTGTCTAAACTACTACATAAGTTGGTGACTAGCTATGTGAAAGTCTATATTAGTTATTGATTAGTTAAGTGAGTATTTGTATGGGATAGTGAATGTGTGTGTGGTTGGGTGGGAGGTGTGTGACTGTCCAAAGCTGTGTAAATAGTTGATTTAATAGGTATATGAGGTTAAGACTGTAAGTGAAAACAGTTGTTTAAGTGAGTGAATCTCTTTATGGGTGTGGTGATGAGTAAATATATTTCTCAATGATACATGTCCAACAAAGTAGAAATAGAAAAGGCAGTGTATGTGACATTTGTTGTATATAAATAAGTATACATAAAACTCAGTGATTGTATGAGTGACTGTATCAAAACCTTTATACTTGTAATAGTTGCTTTATAACACACTAAGTATGAGTTGCTATCTATATGAATAAATAAAGTGGTGTTTGTATAAGTGTGTAGCTTAGTAAATGTAAGTATGATTAATTGTTTGCAAAGTGAGTAGGATGACTGCATAAGTGAATAGGATGTGTGCTGGTGTGTAATGTTGATGTAGGTGTATAAGTATATTTGATAGTGTTCTATTGATCTTTGTTAGAATGTATGAGTGAATCTATAGGTAACTGTTTAGATGTGTGTGTAGATGTAGGAATCAATCAGTGGGTTTTTAGAAACTTGGATTGGTGTATCAATGGTGTCAAACATGGTACTCCATATTTTATAATGAGTGTTGAAAGGTTATGCTACTGTGTGATGAGGTGTATCAGAATGTCACGTGGATGATGTCATCAGTGATGTCATCAGTGATGTCACTGACCATGTAATGAATGATGTAATATGTGACATCATCAGCAGTGGATTGCGGGCGCACGAGTTATAGTTAGTACAGCTAACTATAACGGAGGAATTTCGATGGTTTTGTACGAGTGAAATTTACAGCTAACTATACCACCACTAAAACCTATGGTTTTTTTCAGTGAATTTATAAGGTTTTTTAAATGCCTTTGATCTTCTTTTTTTCTTTTTGTTTTACAGACTCCTTTCTTAGCTAATATAGCTACTCCCTTGGTCTTGGTATCCTGTCTGGTAAAAGCTAACACCTCAAATCCCATTTGCTCCAGTAAAAATTTATTATTTCCTTCAATATGTGTCTCTTGGGGACAAATTATATCCAATTTTAGCATTCTTAACATTGCTGCTACTCTCTGCCTTTTCCCTCCATTATTGAGACCACATATATTTATAGAGGCGATCCTCAAAGTCATCGCCAGATCTTATACTTTTCCATCAACTGATACCACTTTTTATTCCCATAAGCTTCTGCCTGCGGTACTCTTTCCTCAAATGCGTTGTATTCCTTTGTTTCCTTATTGCGTGTTGTATTTAACCATATGTCGAACTCCCCCTGCCCCCCCCTCTCCCTCCCCAACTCTCCCCCCTCCCCCTGTCTCCCTCCCCCCCTTTTACGGGCAAATAGGTCAATCCTGACCTATGTGTGGCCTCTTCAGCTGTAGGATCGCCTCTCTCTCCTGCCCTTGCCTGTTGCCCTTGCCTGTTGCCTGTTGTTTAATAGTATCATATTCTATGTTGTTTTAGGTGTATTTCTTTCTTTATTATTTTTACTACTCTGTTCCGTGAGCTCAGCCAAGAATTCTCCTGCTTTAATCTCTGACGTAAACACCCTGATCTGCCCTCGATTAACAATCTTTAGCCTTGCTGGGTAGAGTAAATACGCCTCTGCGCCTAGATTTTGAAAGGAGGAAATCAACTGCCGTAACCTCCATCTTCTTTCAACCGTCACATGACAAAAGTCAGGTCTAGCAAAGAATGTAACATTGTCAAAAGTCTTCCTGGCGTCTGGTCTTGCTCTGTCCATAATCTCCTGTCTTGCAAGAAAGTTCCCCACGAACACAAGCATTGCTCTTGGCAATGCACTCTGCTGGGCTCTATGATTTTTCTTCATTATGAGTGGGAATCTGTGCGCTCTTTGGATTTCCGCCTCCCACTGCCACTGGGAGTCTGGGAAAGCTCCTTTCAATAGTTTGATGACATATCCCCTTGGGTCTTGCCCCTCCAGTCCTTCCTCAATTCCAAGTAGCCTTACGTTGTTCCGTCTTTGCCGGTTTTCAAAATCTTCTATCTTCCATTGAAGATCTTCAATTTTCTTCCCTTGTTCATTTTTAAAGTCTTGCCAGTCCGTCATCTCGTCCTCCATTCTTCCTGTCCTCTGTTCCACTTCTGACACTCTCTCTTCCACCACCTCGTACTTCCTGTTCAGTTTTCTGATTGACGCCTGTATTTTCTTTGTATCCCGCCTTGCCCTCCGACTTTCCACCCTGGCCTCCGACTGTATTTGTTTTAAGGTACTGAACATCATCTCCATAGTTATGTTCTGGGATGTACTACCAGCCCCATTTCCATCCCCAGACTCTTGGTATATCCCAGAGGTCGCTGCATAATCCCAGGACAGTTTTTTATTTTTATTACTTTCTCCGCTTCTTCTTGCTCCTGTTTTCTTTTTTCTTTGACTATTTTTGTCCCTTGAGTGTCCGGAGTTATCTGAATCTGAACCAGAGGTGGTGACCTCAGTAGTACTGCCCCCCTCCTGCTCACTCAAGTCTGTTGAGTCTGACCCTTCATTAACAGAATAAAACTCTGGAGATCCCCCTCTAGCGCCTCTGCTCTTAGCCTGCTGCTGTGAGTCTAAGCTTGTCAGACTGCCCCATTTAGCTTTAGCTTTGCAGTTACTGTTCAGTTCCTCGTTTAATCCAGCCTCTACTGTAAGTAAAGCATCCATCATCTGCGTGTTATTCATTTTTTCCAGTGCCCCCAGCTCCCCATTCACTTCCCCACACTCTCCTCTGCTCACCGTGATCGACACTGCCTCTTTTCCTTCCATACCGGCAGCTCCCGCTTGATGCGTGTAAGACTGTGAGGGCTTCGCTGGTTGCCCGGCAACTGTTCCACTTGCGTCCTCGAGGACGTCTTTCCCTTCCGCGTTCGGTGTGTGGAGCTCAATGCCGGTAACTTCGTTCTCTGCCTGCTGCTGGCCTCCGTGACTCGCCTTGGAGGAAAAGGATTCTGTCAAGGTAGGCTGCCTCATGCCCATCGCGTCTTTGGAGGGGAGGGAGAGGGGGTTTATCCTCTGCGCTCTGTGTTTCTCCTTCTCTTTTGTTAGCGCTGCTTTGGCTAGCGGCGTCTCCTTCTGTTGTTTTAAAGCCTCTGGATCAGTCTCAGCATCCGCCGCTTGTCCCTTCTTCTCAGCCAGCTCATTTTTCCTTTGCTGAGCCTTGGAGATAGCGATCACTGGAGCCGATGTCTGTTTTTTCCCTGGGGCAGCCGTTTTCGGTATAGTGCCCGTAGCTGAAGCTACTGGCGCCCCCTTGCTCGGCCCAAGCTGCTTATCCTTGTTGCGCTGAGACATCGTCGTTACTCTTTGATGTAGGGCTCTGATAATCCAGTTTCTCCACTTCTGAACAATCGCCACAGCTATCCGTGCGAGGCGTCTTTTTCCTGTACCTCCGTCAGTATCATTCCTGATCCAGTCTCCCAGCAAGAGCATCCTTTTCTTCACTCTAACCACATGATACTATGTGGCAGGAGAGAGAGCAAAGTGCGACTGCTCCCTACAGCGTTGTAGCGGCCATCTTGCCCCCCCACCCAATGCCAATTCCTAACTATAACATGTCTGAAACCTATAGTTTTTTCAGTGAATTTCAAAGGTTTTTTAAATGCTAATTCCTAACTATAACATATCTGAAACCTATGTTTTTTTCTGTGAATTTCAAAGGTTTTGTAAATGCCAATTTTTAAATGTATTAATTGTTATATTTATTTTCTTGATACTGATTTATTAATTTAACTATTTATTTTTAGATATTTTATTTTTAAAATTACATTATATTTACATAATACATTACATTACAAAATATACTTTCTCAGAATGAACTACTTTAGTTTAAATACTTTGTAAATAGACAATAGAGTTTTAAGTACAGTAGTTATATTTGTTGCAATGGGCAACTCAATTTTAAACACAATGCAACATTGAGCTCAATTTGAATTTCTAGTTAAATGCAATTAGTGACTTTATGGATTACTTTTCTAACCACAGGACTGGATCCTAGATTCAGTCCTGGGACATCTCCTGTAAACAGTTGAGTAAAAGCGTTTTGGTTACAGAAGTGATTTTTAAGGAATCTTATTGTATTTTAAATTTGACACAGAACTTTTTCCACATAGAATCACCAATGTTATCCAATGGTAGGAAATTCACTTAGTAGGTAAGTAGTGTTATCGTTACTTTTTCTTACTCAGTGGTGGACCCTGGATCCATCACTGGTGCATCTCCTGTAAACTGTTGAAAGAATGCGTTTTAGTCATACAGGTGATTTTAAGGAATATTTTTATTTTGTGAAAATAGACACTTAGAAACTTTTCTAGTGAACACCAGACAATGGATTCTTATGGAAGAAAAGACAAGTTACTGGTAAGTAAGGTTTGACATTTTTTTCAGGGTCAGTGCTGGGCTAAAAGATGCAGCACAGGGTTCTCTCCTGATATCAGGTGAGTAAATCGGAATTCGCTGTTCGGATAACTTTAGGTCTCCACACTTAGAAGAATTTCCAAGTGAAACTAGTCAATGTTACCCTATGGAAGGAAATTCACTTAGCAGGTAAGTAGTGTTATCGTTACTTTTTCTTACTCAGTGGTGGATCCTGGATCCATAACTGGTGCATCTCCTATAAACAGTTGAAAGAATGTGTTTAAGTCATACAGGCGATTTTTTAGGAATATTTGTAGTTTGTGAAAATAGACACTTAGAAACTTTTCTGGTGAAAACCAGACAATGGATTCCTATGGAAGGAAATACAAGCTACTGGTAAATACAGGTAGAATTACTTTTCAGGGTCAGTGCTGGGCTAAAAGAGGCAGCACTGGGTTCTCTCCTGATAACAGGTGAGTAAATCGGAATTCGTTGTTCGGATGATTTTATGTGAATATTTAATAGTTCCAAAACTCCACACTTAAAAAGAATTTCCAAGTGAAACCAGTCAATGTTAGGCTATGGAAGGAAAATCAAGTTACTGGTAAGTATGGTTAGAATTACTTTTCAGGGTCAGTACTGGGCTCAAAGATGCAGCACTGAGGTCTCTCCTGATAACAGGTGAGTAAATCGGAATTCGTAGTACATCCAGTAAGCGCCACAGAGCTGCGTAGCAGAGAGATGTAAAAAGAGGCACGGCTTGCACCACCTCTCTGCAACGCCGCGCAGTGGCACTTCTTGGAAGCACCTGGTGGACTATTTGGCCCCCATGGTCCCTCAGGTTTGAAGTGGAATTTTTTCCTCAACTTAAAACGCGCCATATGGCGTGTTTGCACACATCACGTCAGGCCCCGTCCCCTCCCTTCACCACTGCGTAAACGCGCCCTGTCGCCGTTCTAAGTTGAGAGATTAAGTCCCCTTCAATCCTAAGGGTCCCTAGGGTCAAACTAGCCCACTAGGTACCTCCAATAAGCACCCCAGAGCTATGCTGCAGAGAGGTGTAAAAAGAGGCGTTGCCTCTGAACATCTGTCTGCAACACAGCTCCCTGGCGCATACTGGAGATCCCTGTTGGGCTATTTGGCCCTCAGGGACCCTCAGTATTGAAAAATAATTAATTCCCCAACTTAAAACGTGCCACAGGGCACGTTTGCACAGTGGTAAAGGAAGGGGGCGTGGCCTGAGGTGATGTGTCTGCAAGCACGCTCTGTGGTGCATTTTAAGTTAGAGAATTAATTCCTCCTCAATCCTGTGGGTACCTGGGGGCCAACTAGTCCACCAGGTACCTCCAGTATGCACAAGGAGACCACGCCCATTTTACAACGATCTGCAACGCAGCTCCATGGTGCTAACTGGAGGTACCTGGTAGGCTAGTTGGCCCCCAGGGACCCTCAGGATTGACAAGAAATTAATTCCCCAACTTAAACCACGCCACAGGGTGTGTTTGCACACATGTGAACTCAGGCCCCTCCCCCTCCTTTCACCACTGTGCAAACGGGCCCCGTGGCGCATTTTTAAAGTTGGGGGATTTACTCCCCTTGAATACTTAGGGTCCCTGGGGTGCACCTAGCCCACCAGCTACCTCCAGTAAGCGCCACAGAGCTGAATTGGAGAGAGGTGTAAAAAGGGGCGTGGCCTCAGAACACCTCATTGCGCCATGGGGGGGCGTTTGCAGAGTGCAGCAAGGAGGGGCCTAACATAAATGGTTGGGGGGACTCAAGGCCCCCCCAAGCGCCGGGGACTACGACCCCGAGGCTTATCAGACACATTTGCAGGGGGCGCATGGCCCCCCGCGGCCCCGGGACCGCCAACCCCGGGGCTTCTGGGTTTTTTTAAAACCTATGTGGTGTGGGCTTCAACCCCCCCCAACATGCCCTGGGGACCGCCACCTCCCCAGGGCACTAAATAAAAAAATTGGGGAGTCCGTGACGGGGCCCCAAGCCCCGGGGACCACCACCCCCTGGGGCTTTGTACATGGTGGGAGGGGACCATGCTGCCCCCCCTCCTGGAGCCTTCAAAGGCCCTGGGGACCACCCCTCTCCAGGTCCGGCTCCTGCAATATCCTGGGGACTCCCACCCTGCCATAGCAAACTTGGTTTGAATTTTGAAGAGAGAGCAGGGAAACCTGCTCTCTCTTTCAAAATTCAAACCAAATTGGTGTGCCACACGGGGAGCTGCATGTTAGCAGCTTCCCATTTGGAAAAGCAATGCCGGCTCTTGAGGCACGCGGGGAACAGGCGGGACCATGGGGGGATTGGGCTACAACTGGCCCGGGAGGGGGGCGACACGGCCCCCTTCCCCAAATATATATATTTTTTTAAATACAAAGGCTGGCCCGAGGGATGGAGTCCCTGGGGCCATAAGTGGCCAGAGGAGGGGGGCAACGCAGCCCCCCTCCAAATTAATTTCAATAAAAAAGAAAAGGCAATGCCCTGGGGGATGGCGCCCCCGGGGCTGATTACAACCTCGGGAGGGGGGCCACGCGGCCCCCTTCCAAATTGTTTTACTTTTTAAAAAAATAAGGGGGTAGGCCTTGGGGGACAGGGTCCCCAGGGCCACAAAATTAGAAAAAGAAGGGGGCTATTCAGCCCCCTTTTTAAAAACAAACAAAAAAAAGACCGACATCACGCCGAAGGCCACATCCCCTCCTTTCATCACTCTGCAAACGCAGCTGCTGGCGCATTTGCAGATGGAGAATGAATTCCCCTTGAATACTGGGGGTCCCTGGGGGCCAACTGGCCTACTAGGAACCTCCAGTATGCTCCACGGGGCTGCGTTCTAGAGAGGTGTTATGAGGCCATGCCCCTTTTTACACCTCTCAGCAACACAGCTCTGTGGGCTAGTTGCACCCCAGGAACCCTCAGGATTCAAGAGTAGTTAATCCCCCAACTTAAAATGCGCCACAGGGCGCATTTGCAGAGTGGTGAAGGGAGGGGACGGGGCCTGAGTTGACATGTGTGCAAACATATCCTGTGGAGCAGTTTAAGTTGGGGAATTAATTCCTTTTCAATCCTGAGGGTCCCTGGGGGCCAACTAGCCCACTAGGTATCTCCAGTAAGCGCCAAGGCGAATTTCTACTTTTGCAAAAAAGTATGATTCTTTTAAACAAGATAGAGTAACAACGCAATTGCAGCTAACTTCATCTGGTATGAGTGGAGCAGCTCAGTCATCAACCTCCATGTCTGATTTAAGTTCAGTGCCTGGGAGTGAATCAGACAGTGAACAAGCTACCTCGAGTTCTCAATTGGGGTTTATAAAGTTATCACTGGCTCAAGAGGTGGACTGCTTGAGACAGGATCACAGGCAAACTCTAAGACAGAGAACCAACATCAAACGCTGGGAACACAGGCAATGCTACAAAACCAGACAGCGCAGATAAACCACTTCCCAAAAAGAAATCTCAGAGGAAATGGAAGCGCAGATGAATGCTCCTACCAGCGAATCTCTTTCAATAATTAATGTAACTGAAATGCATTTGAGCCCGAAGGAAATAGAAACATTATCTCTAGGCCCTTTTCACTACCCACCCAATAATTTCAATTATGCTCACACTCGAATAGATTTGTTCAAGTACGCTCGCAAACTGAAACTAAGGAAATTTCACCTACTCAACAAGAATAAGACCCATGTGACACATGAACCCAGAGCTGCATCGAGCTCCAGTCCATCTATTGGTTCTGCTGGCGCATATGAATTACTTTGTGACTTACAGGATCTGCACAGGGAAGGCAGCACTGATAGAACAACTTCAGACACCAAGGTGCAGCCTAGATTGAATGGACCAGGACTGACCAAGTTCAAACCTAAATCCACATTTAATCCCATTTTAATGCACAACAACATTGATTTGTTTAATGAATTGGTGACAATGCAAATCAAGAAGTTACATACTGTCACCCTGTCAACTCAACATAAGAAACACAATCAGAATAACAGCTATGGAAGTTTAATGCAAAAATTGCAAGTTAATAACAATGTGGTGATACGACAATCCGACAAAGGGAGCAATATTGTCCTCTGGCCGAGGTCTATGTATATAGAAGAGGCTATGCAACATCTTAGCGACCACCAGTGCTATAGCCGCAGTAATTGGCCATGGTAAATACAGCCTGGAACAATTTAAACTCCAAATTGTTATCCTGGAAAAGTGCGGGTTTGATTAGTAGCGATGAGTTAAAATTTTTGAAGACTAATCACCCCGTCATTCCTGTCTTCTATCTAATCCCTATAGTGCATAAGGATCCTGATAAACAACCTGGGAGACCGATCATCTCCGCCAAAAGGAGCATTCTGGAGAATACCTCACGGTATACTGATTTTTTTCTTCGGGAGCACGTCAAGAGTCTACCTTCCTACTTGCATGACACAGGGGATTTTTTGAGGAGAATTCAAACTATAAAATGGCAAGATGATTTCCTGCTGATTACTCTTGATGTAGCTGCATTGTACACAAGTATAAACCATCTGGATTGGGTACGTGCAGTGGAATACTATCTGCGGACTAAACCTGCTCAGATTTTGAATCATAACAAAATGCTGATTGGCATGATACAGACCTGTTTAATTAACAACTATTTCCTTTTCCTAGAGTCAAGTTTTTCAACAGATGAGGGGCATGGCAATGGGGACTTGCTTCTCTCCCAGCTATGCTTGTTTGCATATGGGGCTGTGGGAGGAGCAAGTCCTCAGAACCAAGTTTGATCATGCCATGTCTAATCACATTGTAGCATGGTATCGCTACATAGATGATTTACTTATCATCTGGAGAGGCTCTGAGTTGGCAGCAAGCAGGTTCATTGAAGAGATTAATGTGAATAATCTGAATATCAAATTTACAGGTCACATGAGCAGGGTCTCTGTGGATTTCTTTGATGTGGAAGTCTACATTGAGGAGACAAACTAGAGACTAGATTACACCGCAAGAGTACAGCAGGAAACACAGTCTTGCATGCCACCAGCCACCATCCGGATCATCTAATTCGCAGCATCCCTTATGGGGAGATGCTGCGCATCAGACACATATGTAGTACGGACTATGAGTGTATGCAGGCTCAACAGAAATGTAAGATCATATTCCTAGCCAGGGGCTATTCTACCAAAGGTTAGACAAAGCTATCAATAAAGCCAATTTAACATCTCGCATGTCAGCACTAGGCCAGTGTTCCACCACACCACTTGTCACACCTAGTCCAACTCTGGATCAACCCAGGCTTATTACAACATATAGCAGACAGCACAAGCAATTGCACAATATTATTCGCAAGAATTGGCAAATTGTGCTAGGTGATCCAGATAACAGTGGCACAATACCTAAAACTCCAGTAATCACATTCCGCAGGGCACACTCCATGAGTGACATGCTCGTGAAAAGCAGCCCAGAGGTTTGCACCAATAGCTCATGGTTGCAAACCATTAATGGTTTCATCAAGTGTGCTTCCTGCAAACCATGTAAACTGGGCAGGAATAAAATGTCTTACATCACTCCTATTAGTGACTTACCAGTGCCCATAACTAAGAAATTGACCTGCAAATCTGAATATGCGGTGTATGTGCTGGAGTGTACATGTGGCCTGCAAGATGTTGGCAGTACCAAATTGCAGGTTCACAAACGTATACTCCAGCACATGCAGGCAATCAGCAACCAGGACGAGGCCTATCCGGTTGCCAGGCACTTTAAGATGACACATGGGAACAGTCTGGAATTCTCGAGTTTCTTTGTGGTGGACATGGTTCCACAACTGCACCGAGGGGGTGACCGCGAGGCTCAGCTAAGAAAACTCGAAACAAGGTACCTCCTTGAGTTTGATTCCAAGACACCCAATGGATTAAACTCAAGGGAGGACATGTACACCTGTCTATGAAAGTTTTGTGTTAGAGCTCAGGGTCACTGATTCATGTATCTATCAATTATTCATTAAGGTCTGAGTTGCCCTTTCTATTAAGATTTAATCTCTGTACGGCTGTACGCGAGAACGTTTTTTTTTAGATACTTTTCACTTTTTACACAAGGGATGGTCCTTATGACCCACCTGCACAGTAGGTTTTCTCTTTTCCTCTTATAGATATTTATGTACACTTTCTTTGACCACCTTTTAAGGGCAGTTTGGACGTAAGGCAGCAACAGCATTTTATGTTGCCCACAGGGGCTATATTGTTTTGTTT
Source organism: Lissotriton vulgaris (assembly GCF_964263255.1). Classification (NCBI taxonomy): domain Eukaryota; kingdom Metazoa; phylum Chordata; class Amphibia; order Caudata; family Salamandridae; genus Lissotriton; species Lissotriton vulgaris. The sequence continues at coordinate 383,490,464 of NC_141697.1, forward strand.
GGCTTCATATAAATTAGATCAATACCTAACCCATTAGGTAGAAGCATTATAGCAAGTGACATCCACTGTAGTATAAATTGTCAGCCATTAGTAGTTGACAGTCATCTTGCTTCGTTGGCTATACAAACAGGAATACGTGCAATCTAATTGGTGTCTGGCACTTCTTGGCATATAATTCTGCAGCATAGTCTATAAGCGTTAGGGTGGGAAACCTCACTAGGGGAAGATCTATTAATATCCCGATCCCTAAGCAGATTTAGCTGTAACGATGGACATTATGTGTCCATAGTGCATAATAATCTGGTGTGAACATGCAAGATCAGAACATTGCAATGAAAATTAACAGCAACTGGAGTGAACGGAATTACCTTTGCTTTTTGCTTACAGTACTGCTAGCAACTATTAACAAAATGTTATGCATTATGGTTCTATTATCACCAATATCACACCTGAAGTTGATTTGTTGTGGCCTGTTTGCGGGATGTGTACAGTGCGTACCAATTAGATATTATCTTCAATTACATTTCAATTTTTTGCACAGTTATAGCGTATTTTGCAAATTTCGATGAAAAATTTGCACATTTACATTTTAAACTGCGGTGTTTGCACAACTGTGGCATAATTTGCACATATTTGAACTGTTTTCACTATACCATTAACTGGCGCTGTTTCCTGATTTTATAACCAGCCTATGGTGGAGTCATCAACACAGTGATTTTTACAACTTTGTAAATACTATGCGGTAATCTGTTTTTAATGTCCATAGGCCGGGTGGCCATGTGATATGCACTGTAGCACTTTAAATGGTGTGGCTTGTTTGTACACGTCATGTGATCAAGGGCTCATCGGGCCCGAAACGCGTCATGGCGGTACATGGTATACTGAAAAAATAAAGACTGCAAATTACTTACTTGGGTCCGTTTTCGTTTATCCAGAAGATCGGAAGAAGATACGAAGTTCCTGTGATATATATATATACATATATATATACATATATATATATATATGCTACGATTATCCAAGCATTCACTTCCTCCACCATACCGAGAGTTGCGTCGTCACCATAAGACTCCTTGGATCGAGTCTCGCTACTCCATCATTTAAACAACCACGCCATGTGAGATTTCAAGAATTCTTTATTTCGCCGCTGCCAAACGCGTTTCGACTACACAGTAGCCTTGATCACTGGTTACGGTTTAAAGGGCGCGCGGCCATTTTTAAAGAAAAAAAGTATTCATGATACGTCATTAACACCACCTGTCAACCGACAGGAAAGACAGACTTATAATTCACTTTTTTGTAATATGTTCTTTTTACACATTCGCTTCAACATAATTAAATACATTTTAAAAAATGCATAGCGTGTGTCAGTTCATTCAATTTAAGCATAACTGAGTGTTTTAGTATATTCTTGGTGCGAGCATTACTGATATTCAACTCTCATGTCAAAAAAACTTTATCGACAATGACACGCAGTTTTAAAGCTGCGAGCTGTGCATATGTATTTTATACTCATTGTCAATCCATCTCATAAGCTGACGAATTCTGCCCATGTGGGCCTGCCGACTCATGCTTTGAGTTGTGTTTCCCATTATTAATTTGTCATTTCGGCTAAATATTACTTGATGAGTTGTTATGTATACTCGCAACACTTACATATAATGTAAAAATAGAGCTCAAGTGAGCAAACACACAAGTTCTAACCTTATAAATAAGCTGGCATTGTACTCGATCTTTCAAATAAATGTTGACTGCCAAGTGTAATTAACATTATCAGAAGCACTGTCCACAAAGTTTTTTACCTGATCAAAATAGTTGTCAACTGTATTTGCAGCATATGCTACTCGTTAATTACCGACTAGCTAGTATCATAGATGTCTATGCAAATCTTCTTCAATATTAAGATCATTTGGTTGCTTGGTATTTAACTTGATTATATATCTTGATTCAAGTTTTCTTAGCTTGTTCAATCTATTTCCCCCTCTTTGACTTGCTGGAATAGAGTCAATTACACAATATGTCAGCCCTTTTGCGTCCTTGTTGTGCATTAGTTCAAAATGCCTGGCTACAGGATAAGACCTGTCTGCATTTTTAATTGCTCGCAGGTGTTGTAAAATCCTTTTGTAGGCTTCATTGATTGTACTGCTCACATACCGAAGCCCACACGGGCACTCGAGAATGTAGATAGCATAATCAGTCTTACATGTATATTTATTTTTGATCTTTTCCATTCTGTTGGAAAGGCCTAATCTGTACTTGCTACAGTTTACGCCGTGATTACATGCCTTACACTTTGTACATTTTACGAAGCCATTCTTATCAAGCCAAGTTTTTTTAGGTTGGGGTTTTTTAAGCACATTACTTACTAAACAGTCTTTGAAGGATTTTGCTTTCTTAAAAGTAATTTGTGGTCTCTTGGGGACTTCTTTCCCAAGCACGGGGTCGTTCTTAATGATATGCCAATGCTTGTTGAGTATTCTTCTCACCTCATATATATATATACCACTTCTTCCTGCTTCTCAGGGCTCGGCATGCAGGACACAAGAACCACCACACAGCTTTTCCAGTTTTAAAGGGTCAGTTTATTATCTCCTCATTCTCTCTGGCATGACGCGTTTCGGGTAGAAACTACCCTTGATCACATAACGGTACTTTGGTTAAGAGAGCCATAAATACTCATTTTTTTACATTTTTTTGCTGAGCACACCACGTGATTAATGGAAAGTGAAAACACACTTCTAAACAATATACATAGGAAGTGGCTCTTTCATGTATTTCAAAGCACATTTATGTAATCTCTTTCTCATTTTTTAGTTTTTAAAATAAGACACTTATTATTCTATCAAGCTCAAACATACTGGCATCATAAATGCATTGGTGGTAAATCTGGACTTTAAATGTATAACAGATTACAAGAATCAATTGATATGGCACATATTATTATAAAAAATGGAGTTCTAAAACCATTAATTATATACATATTAAAAACTGTATAAAAATATATATATCTAAATACAAAATTTATACTATTGCCAAAATAAATATGTCCATCTATTTATACACAATTATAAGAAAATATGCAATTTTAAATACATATGAATTCTAACAGCATGAATGCTATTATAAATATGTGCAAAGTTATGCCATCTTGTAAGCTTCGCTATTTGATGTTCTATAGTGCTTAGCCCAGTACTACCATTCGTGCAAATCTTCTGCGTGAATGCAGTTACATATGTGCAAATAAGCAAAAAAGTGCAAACATATCCAAATACATATAACCATGTGCAAAATGACACCAGATTTAATAATCATAGTGTTCCTAACAACTGGTCCCAGTTGTTTGTAAACAGCTCACTCCAATTCCTATGTCAAAAGAATTTATAAAGTGCTAGGTGCTGTACAAATGAAAGTTAGTTGATGCTAAAATATACAGTATTAAAATGTTTATACATGTATAAAATATGACTAATTGTGGGAATTCCTATGCCTTAACTATAATTCATTGATATAAACATATAATCAAAAAAACACATTCTTTATCACAGTGATCAAGGAGAAGTATGGCTTATTTCCTCAGTTTTATCCGGATAAGTCAAGGTTCTATAATTCTATAACTCATGTAGTAAATATGGATATATTGGAACTTGATGTTGTTTATTATCATGTTCTCTCATCTCTCTTAATATTCCTTTACTACCAATTCTTCCAAAGTTTCTAAAAAAGGAAAAAAATATAACAGTATGAAGAGAGAGTAGTAGCCATATGGTTATAGATTCAGAAGCTGGAGAGTCAGCAGTACCGGACTAACAAGATAATTTGTTTTACAGAAATGAATGTAAGTCCTCTGTATTATTAAGGCCCTGGGGAAACTTCGAATTAAGATTCAGAATATACTTGGTCTCTAGTTGTCGCAAGAGAGTTTCCCTGTCACCTCCCTTCCTGGACATCGGGACGTGATCAATTACAAAGTATTTTAAACAGTTAATGTCCTTATTATGCACAGACTTAAAATGCCGAGCTACCGGATAAGCCGGATCACTGTTGATGATAGCTCTTATGTGTTGCAGGATTCTCACGTGCACTTGTTTTATCGTACTGCCCACATACCTGAGCCCACAAGTGCACATGAGAACATACACAGCATAATCCGTGCGACAATTAAAGTTTCCTCTAATTTTGAGTTCTTGTTCCCTGAATGGGGTACTGTATTTCGAAGTGTTTACCCCAAAATTGCATGCTCTACAGGTTGCACACTTAAAAAATCCTTCTTTTTCAGGTAACCAGGTTTTGAATGAACCTGAGTTTTGAATGAAGATCAGAACATTGCAATGAAAATTAACAGCAACTTGAGTGAACGAAATTACCTTTGCTTTTTGCTGACAGTACTGCTAGCAACTATTAACAAAATGTTATGCATTATGGTCCTATTATCACCAATATCACACCTGAAGTTGATTTGTTGTGGCTTGTTTGCGGGATGTGTACAGTGCGTACCAATTAGATATTATGTTCAATGACATTGCAATTTTTTGCACAGTTATAGCGTATTTTGCACATTTCGATTACAAATTTGTACATTTACATATTAAACTGCGGTGTTTGCACAACTGTGGCATAATTTGCACATATTTGAACTGTTTTCACTATACCATTAACTGGCGCTGTTTCCTGATTTTATAACTAGCCTATGGTGGAGTCATCAACACAGTGGTTTTTACAACTTTGTAAATACTATGCGGTAATCTGTTTTTAATGTCCATAGGCTGGGTGGCCTGTGATATGCACTGTAGTACTTTAAATGGTGTGGCTTGTTTGTACACGTCATGTGATCAAGGGCTCATCGGGCCCGAAACGCGTCATGGCGGTACATGGTATACTGAAATAATAAAGACTGCAAATTACTTACTTGGGTCCGTTTTCGTTTATCCAGAAGATTGGAAGAAGAGACGAAGTTCCTGTGATATATATATACATATATATACATATATATATATATATATATATTACCTACTGGCGGTCGCCAGTAGGTATATATAGTTAGGATTTTTTCTCTATGGGACTTTTGAAAATTCTATGTCTAATAACTTTGGCGTTTGTGGACGGAATCGGCTGAAATTTTCAGGAAAATGGCACATTTTGTTTCTGAGCAGCCCCTGAAAATTTGGGGGGGTTTCGTCAAGGGGTGGCCGAGCAAAAAAGGGGGTCCCAAAACGCGTTTTTAACATTGAGTTGTCCATAGGGCGTTTGGCCTCACTTTTAGCTCGAACGGCTGAATGGATTTGCACAAAACTTGGCAAAATTGTAGGGACTGTTAGCCCGATGTGCCTTTGCTGGGTCTCAATATGTGTGCTCCAGTGGATTTTGAGAAATTAACGTTTTAAAAAACAGATATATCTGTGACAGCGTCCCGGATAGCGCTCCGGTTCGCGAACTTTTCGCGTAACAGAACTTTGCGTAGCGAAGCTGATTGTCTCTCCGGTGTCTGTCAACATTCTAAACAGTCCGGAGCGGCCGCCATCTTGTCTCTCGGTAGGATCGAGAGACAAGAGGAGGAGAAAAACAAAGGGGGAATTTAATGAAAGGGGGCAAGGTAGACCCTTCTTGACCCCATAGGAATGATGTTGGGGTTATTAAAGGGTCCCGTGGGGCAAATAAAAAAATATTGATTTTTTGCGGTAGAAGCGCTTTCCGGTTCTCGAACCAGGTAGTGAACCGGGACGCGAAACGGGAATTCGCCATTTTGTGTTTCGTTTTAATTAAATTACAAGATGGAGGAAAAACAATGTGAGAAATGGGTGTAAGGGGGTACGGGAGACGTATCCTGACCCCCTATGTTTTCTGAGGGTGTCTGAGGATGCTCATATATGTTGATACTTGTCTTCCAGCGGCTGCACGTGAGCGTTTTTTTTTTTCTCGCTGCATGGCGTCTGTTAACGTTCGATTCGAAGGAAATCAGGAAGTGTTGACCGCCATTTTGACACTGCGAGTAAAGATATTGTTAAAAATAATTGTTATAAATTAATCCGTATTGATAAACATTGTCTGCGCCATCTTGCTTTTTTTCCAATGGCACACTTTTGTCGTGCACGGCAGCCATTTTAGATGCCTTGACCAGACCCACTCTCTGCACGCCGGCGGTCTGTTGTGCGAATAGTCCGAAGGCAGCACAACGTGCTGAATTCTGGACGGCACCCAGGTTTTGGTATGCTACAATGCTGCTCCGAAAAACGCCGCGGGGCCCCCCGGGGGGGCGTGGGGGGCGGCGTGAACGGGCCTCCCCAGGTGGAGGCTCGTCTGCTGTAGTGGGGTGCCCCTTTAGCGTTTCACTTGCCATTCAGCGGTTTCCCGCCCGCTTTTGCTGCACTGTGCAGTAGCGGTCGGTTGTGCGAATAGTCCCAAGGCAGCAGAACGCGCTGAGATCTGGACGGCACCCAGGTGATGTTCTTTACTTGCCGCACTGGTTTTGGCATCCTACAATGCTGCTCCGAAAAACGGCGTGGGGCGCCCCGGGGGGGGGGGGGGGGCGGCGTGAACGGGCCTCCCCAGGTGGAGGCTCGTCTGCTGTAGTGGGGCGCCCCTTTACCGTTTCAGTTGCCATTCCGCCCGCTTTTGCTACACTGTGCCTCATCTGCCATTCAGCTGTTTACCGCCCCCTCTTGTGGCTACAGCGTCTCGCTCACCATCTAGTTGAGTTGCGCCCACTCTTGCGGTGCAGCGATAGGCGGCTGCCACAGGACTCTTAAAATGGTGGCCGGCTCTTCGGATTTGGGCCTGGTCCACTAAAATGGCCCTGGGACACCTTGGAACTCGGACGCTTGTCTGCTAGGGCTTGGGCCCCATTCTCTAAAGCGTCCCCTCAGCCTTGAAGATTCTACAAAAGTCTTGGGGGCCCCCGACTCCCGCAGGCTTCCGGTGGGGAGCGGCTGCCATGATTGCTTGCGGAATGGCCACGACGGAGCTACGAGATGGTGGTGCTCTCATGCTGACGCCAGCTTCAGTCTGAAACATCCAGAAACACTGTAGACTATCAATTCGATGAGTTCCGGTGGAGCCCCAACGTGACCCGGTAGGGAAGAACTTGCCCTGCCCTTTTTTGAGTGATGGTTCTTGTTGCCTGTCCCCTCTGTTGTCATCTAACGGAACCTTTTTGGATTGCCGAGTGAGAAAAAAAGGTGGGGCTTTCATCGTTTGGGAAAAAAAAGTAAGTTTTAATCCAATGAAAAGTGTTATTTTTAGGTCATATGATCAAGCATTTCATCATTAGGAAACCAAAAGTAAAATGAACCAATGAAAAGTTTTATAAACAAGTCACATGACCTGTTATGCGGCTTTGGGCTATAAAAAGCCTACAAAATCAGTTGGTCTGTGAGGCGGCGTCAGTAGCGGACCGATGTGCGAATAGGCCGAAGGCAGCACAACGCGCCGAGATCCGGATGGCACCGAGGTGGTGTCCAGCAAGTTGCCGCACTGGTGTGGCCATCCTACAATGCTGCGCCGAAAGACGGCGTGTCCAGCTGAGTTGCGGTCACTCTTGCTGCTACAGTACGCCGAAGGCAGCACAACGCGCCGAGATCCGGATGGCACCGAGGTGGTGTCCAGCAAGTTGCCGCACTGGTGTGGCCATCCTACAATGCTGCACCGAAAGACGGCGTGTCCAGCTGAGTTTCTCCCGCTCTTGCGGTACAGTGACTCGAACGGGCCGAGATGCGGATGGCACCCAGGTGGTGTCCAGCAAGTTTCACTGGTGTGGCCACCCTACAATACTGCGCTGAAAGATGGCGTGGGGTGCCCGGGGGGGGGGAGGCAGCGCAAACGGGCCTCTCCCTCCTCCCCAGGTGGAGGCACCTCATCTGCAGTGGGGTGCCTCTTAGCATTTCACTCGCCTTTCAGCTGAGTTCCGCCCGCTTTTGCAGTACAGTGACTCACCCGCCATCTAGCTGAATTGCGGCTATTCTTGTGGTGCAGCGATAGCCGGCTGCAACAAGACTCTCAAAATGGCGACCAGCTCTTTGGATTTGGGCCTGTTCCATTAAAATGGCTCTGGGACACCTTGGAACCCGGACGCTTGCCTGCTAGGGCATGGGCCCCATTCACGAAAGCGTCCCCTCTTTTGACTGATTGTTCTTGTTGCCTATTTCTTCTGTTGTCATTTAACGGAATATTTTTGGACTGCCGAAAATGGTTCTGGTCCGACCGCTGGTTGGTGGAGACATTTTGACCATATCCTGGACCTGCCCGGCCTCGCCCAAAATGGCGCCGGTATTAATGGGACTCGTAACTCCTTGTTGTGTACTGGTTGCCCAACCTTGATATCACAAGATACGTATGCAGTTTTGAAGCACATGGCGGGCGGGGACGAGAATTGATTGAACATTTTGACATCCCTATTGATATTAAGTTCTGATGTGTTATTGATTACTGTACTATTGAAAGTTCGAATTAACGTCACCCATGGTACTTGCCCGCAAATGTATATCTAGATAATTTTATTGTAACTGGCCCTGTCGTACTTTAATTATAAAATGTACGTCCACCGATTCCGCTATTGTTAGACACCTTAGTTCTTGCAATCTAATGGGTCGCCCGTTACGTTCTTCTACCGTGTAAATGTTCCCTCATCATATACGATTCCAGTTTGCTCCGTGGCCGGCCCACGTGGTTATAGGCCCGTATTTGTATACTGACATTTTCACAATAAATGTTTTTAAAACAAAACATGGTAGTAGTACTTACATTGGTAAAGTTTTGAATAATAGCCACTGTTTTCGAATCAGTAAAAGGCAAGTGAAATAAAGCAGTCCAATTACATGACTGTTAAAAGGTATAATACGCAGGAACGCAGTAAAGATAAATGGTCAAGGGCTGTTGTGTTTTCTACTCCTGCAACATAAAGTGATCGATAAGAATCTGATATTCAGGCCTATCAGCGACTAAGACAGCAGGCTGAGCCTCTTTTGCTCAACGGCTCCCTCATGGGATGAAGAAACGCCCTTTTTCTCGAAAAAGGAATATATTTTACTTGCAGGACAGTTGTAAATTTTCCGGGAAAATACATTAGCCTGGAACATTATAACATATATGTTTAAGAAAAACAAATGTTCGAAAGCAATGAAAAGCGTTATTTTTAGGTCATATGACCAAGCCTTCATCATTAGAATAACAAAAGTAAAATGAACCAATGAAAAGTTTTATTAACAAGTCACATGACCTGTTATGCTTACGTTACGCGCTGCGCGCCGCGCTCTGGATCGCTTCCGGGAAGCTGCGCCTCGCGCACCGGAGTACTTCCGGGTGCGCTAACGCGGCGCATCATATGACGCATTACGCGACAACGCAGGTCCAGAATATAGTCAAAATGTCTCCACCAACCAGCGGTCGGAACACAACCCCTTTCAGTAGTCCAAAAAGTTCTGTTAAATGACAACAGAAGGGACAGGCAACAAGAACCTTCAGTCAAAGAGGGGAGGGCAAGTTCTTCTCTACCTGTTCACGTTGGGGCTCCACCGGAACTGTTAGAATTTGGGCGGGGTGGGTGGCGGAGCCGAGCTGTCTTGCAGCCATCATGGCGTCGAGCTCAGTTCCTCTCACTAGTTTCGTATTTCTCATGAGGGGTTGTTCCTAATGTTTCTATTTTAGCGAGGTCAAAAAGAGATCCCATTAGTGGCCTACTGATTTTGCTCGAGTCCTTTTGTTTTTTAAAACGATTTTTCACTATCTGCAAAGACTAAACAGAGTATTGCGACTCTGTGCTTGTTTGTTATTAGAGAATGAACCAAAGAGAACCAATTCTAAAACAGTAAATGCTTGGATAACAATCAATCAAATGGAGAGAGAAGCAGGCACGACGGATTACAACGGGGGTAAAGGCCTGCGTTACCTACCCTTCACTATCTGCAAAGAGAGAATACTCCTAAAAGAAAAAAAGGGGGGGGCAGCGTTCAAAGCACATCAGCGTGCATAGACACGAAAATGTTTTTACCTACCACGTACTTGACATCTTAAAGCTTTTCATATTTGCTATTAAAAAACCATTGAAATTCACTGAAAAAACCATAGGTTATAGACCATATATAGTTAGGAATTAGCATTTACAAAACCTTATTTTACTCACACAAAACCATTGAAATTTCATATATAGTTAGTTCCACTAACTATATATCGCGCACCCGCAATCCACTGCTGATCATGTCACATATTACATCATTCATGACATGGTCAGTGACATCACTGATGACATCTCAAATGACATCACTGATGACATTACTGATGACATCTCAAATGACATCACTGATGACATCATTCATGTGATAATACGATGAACCTCTTCAGACTCTAATATAACCTTAGATACACTCAGTGTAAACAGACACTCACAGACTGTCACTCATCCATGGAATTACTCACACGCCTAGTCAGTCATGCAAAGAATCAATCACACCTCCATTTCCTCAACTATACAGTTATACACACCTTACTTATTCAAACATATTCTAACACATATTTACTCTCTTATACAATCACTGATACAAATTCACAATGATCCATACAGCCACTCACACATTCACTGGCTCTTTTGCACAGTTATTTATATATGTCAACTCTCTGTCGTAAATATTTAATTTACCATCTTAATTTCTATGCAGGTAAGTACTTAATCAATAATAACTCAATCGGAAAGAAAGAAAACAGAGTCCGTGGTGTTAGAGTTCTTAGGGGTTTTATTCCTTAAAAAGGAATTGTTCCGGAACTGGATATCAGATTCCTGGCACCACACAGGGTCCAGGAAGGGATAGAGCAATATTTTATTGACAATACATAGCTTATATACTTAATTCATGTCATAGAAAGCAATATAGTAGGCGTAACAGCTGAAAGAAACAAGATAACAGTATTCACGTGTTGCTAGTACGTAATCAGAAGGCGTGGACTAGGCGTGAACTAGAGGTGTGCGCTAGAAACGTCACAGGTAGGTGTCACAAAAAGGGGGTGGCACAAAGCAAAATGTTGCAATGTCAGCAGAAATCTGAAGCTTGGATGCGCGCGCAGCTGCATGACGTGTAATTGACGTGGAAACTGGAGGGAGCAGGGGACTTGACATTTACACTAGCGGAAAGAGACAGAAGTCTGGCATGTCAGATCAACTCGTACTTCTATCATATCTGATATCTGATGTTTGGGAACCATATTATCTAGAGGGAAAGGTCTCTGGGGCAGAAGCTATTCTATACTGACTGAGAGTGCGTGTATAAGCGCCTAAGCGCCTAAGTGTCTGCATGAGAAGCGTGGGGGCATGGGCCTTCTCTGAGAGCATGGTAACAGAGGCTATGAATTACTTGCATGGAGACAGTAGGCCAGCCCTCGTGCTCTGCAGCTGGGAGAATGTTTACTTAAACTAGTAGGCAGGAATGTATTTTCGAGGAGCGGAACAGATAATTCGAAGGTTGTAGTCAGTCTTGGCAGGCAGCAGGCTGAGCTAAACGCCGTGGGCCGCACAGGGAGTAGGACAGAGGTCAGGAATACAGAGGCTGCCTGGGCTGATGCTTTTCTGAGTCAGAAAGCAACGAAAAAAGGCTCGATGGCAGAAATTCAGGGCCTACTTTGCCAGAGCTGAAAAACGTGTAAAGTACACTACAAAAAGACGTTGGCATGGCATACTTAGGAACGGACTATTCAACCCATTCAGAGTGGGTCTGAAAGAGGACATGTTAACGGTGGACGCAAATGTATTTGCGTCTTCATAGCTGGCACAGGAGGGAAGTTACATGCACTTTAAGCTGGTACATGGAGTCGGTGGGGTACACGCTAGGGAACATTACTTGACCATAAAATTTATATTTCCTCATTCCCTCCTTGTTCCCTACGGACCCTTCATGATATATCGATCCTCATGAATCGATCAGTCTGTTCTTGTAACATTATTCGCTCATCTTTCTTTCTTTCACGTTTTGAGAAAAAACTGGAATGTTCAATGCATGATGTGGCACACAGTCCACAAATCGCTGGCCCACACTGTAGGCACAGACAACAACTGAATACTATGACGAGGGCAATGCCTAGGAAGGATAGGATCTTCCATCCCCAAGCGGTTAACGTTGTCCAGAACCAACCGGACCAAGTCCAGGTGCCTGGATTCTGATGTATCAGATTTGCAATTTTATGAAGACGTGTAATGGCTTGATATACTGTTGGCGCGTTTTCTGGAATGAAAATACAGCAACTTGACCCGATGACCTTACAAGCTCCGCCTCTGTCTGCCAAGATGACGTCAATAACAAGACGATTCTGAAGGACAACAACCCGCATGGCGGACTGCTCTTCTGTTAAGTTACCTAAGGCGGAGGCAGTTTCATTCACTACTGCTTCAAGTGTTCTAGTTAATCTGCGGATTAGCTTACTATTTTGGACGGGGCCTAAGAAGAAAAAGAATCCTTTATTGAAGTCTGTATACTGTTCCCATGCCGTTTCTGTATAATCGACAAGCGAGAGACCTCTTCGGAGTCTATTCTTTACTAGATTTGTATTTCTGTGATAATCAGGAGGGGCTAGAAAAACAGGTGGCAGAAGGAATGCAATGTAACAGGTACCATCCCAATCTGGAGGTAAGCGTATGTATGCGGTATGACCACAAACAAAGTAGGAATGACGGGTAGCTCTAAAAGAAGACTTGCCTTGATCACTGAATTCGACCACAGTAGTACATTTACTATGACCTAAGTGTACTGAACCTTTCTTACTGACACATAATTCACCAGTGACTGGTAATACTGACATAGCGGGCAGAACTGGTGCAGCTTCGGACTCAACAGTAAGAATCATAAGGTTAATTGTATAGTTACCTAATCCATATACTTCATTTTCTAGATCAGTTCCTATTCTAATGGGGAGTCCCTTCTTGTCAGGATAACAGGATTTAAGCAGAACTAAGTTCAAGTTTCCCCAAACCCAGCTCCCTTTGTAAACAGCAATATCAGGATCTACGGAATTTATTATTCTAAACCAGGCTCCACAGGAACCATTGTGGGTGAACGGATACGGAAAGAGGGGCAGAGCTCCCTTGTATTTCTGGTAGGGAGGGAGTCGGCCACATATCCAGCAGTTTGTAGCATTATTAGTCTGATGGGAGTGATGTAACATACTAATGAATGTGTTGTTGCGCAGCGCGAGTCTGTAAGAAAGTTCATGTGGAGGTAATTTGCTAAAAGAATGTTCAGCAGAAACATTGTAAGCAGATTGTTCACGCTTGAAAATAGGGTAGTAGAGAGAAAGCAGTATACTTGCAATAATGATCAGAATACTTAGAAAAAACATAATTAATAATGTCACTATACAGTGACTGCGGAGCGATTTACAATATGTATGCTTCTTGAATTGTCTCTCTCTCTCTCTATCTCGATCTAGGGGGTACATGTCAGAAACTATTTAACCGATTCACCTAGGGGAGGACTTAAACAATTAAACTGTCTGACTTGCTAGATCGGAGCTTTAACTTATATTCTTCTTGGGGAGTTTTTTCTCGTTCTGAAACTTTAAAGTCACTAGATTCGATACAGTCTTTGGGAGGGGTGGACGAGTCTGGATCTGGTTTCAGTTCGTTGTATTTTTTAATATGGCTCGTGTGGATCCACCCCTTTCTTCCCTCCACCTTCACTGCGGTCCTCGTAGTAAGAAGGACGGTCTTCGGCGCTTTCCAGCGGGGCTCCAGCGGACTTTTCCTGTCAAAGTTCCTTATTAAGATTAGGTCGCCAGGACGGACATCATGCGGCTTTACATCAGTGTTGTCAGGGAAAGCTGCGGCAACCTGTGAACGACATGATTGGAGTGCAGACATCAAGGAGGCAAGGTAATCTGTCAACATATTACAATCAACATCAGTAATTTTCTTAGGAATGGGCGTCCCCCACATATTCGGTGGTCTGCCAAAAACCACTTCGTACGGGGATAGTCCTGATCTCGAATGGGCAACCATTCTCATATAGAATAGTGCTACTGGCAGGGCGACTATCCAGTCGACCCCTTTCTCTTGACATATTTTAGCAAGGCGGATCTTTAATGTCTGATTATGCCTCTCTACAAGGCCTGCGGCTTCGGGATGTCGGACACAATGGAATTTCCACTGATATCCTAGCAGAAGTGAAACCTGCTTCATTAATTCGGATGAGAATGGCTGTCCGTTATCTGAGTAGACGACACGAGGCAAGCCGTATCGTGGGAAGAATTCACGAACCAGCTGTCTGGCCGTGGTCGGAGCAGTGTAATCTGGGACTGGATATGCTTCGGTCCAACGGGAAAGTGCACAAACAACTACGAGGACATATTTGAATCCTCGACAACGGTCCATCTGGATATAATCCATCTGGAGGACTTCAAAAGGGTGATCAGGAGGATGAAATCCACCTTGCTCTACAGGGACACTTTTACCTGGATTGAACTGACAACAGATCATGCAAGTACGCACTTTCTGTTTTGCTGCTGCTCGTAAGTGTTTATTGTGCCAGAGATTGTGTAAACTGTCTAACATCGCTTTCTCTCCTAGATGTGCTGGACTATGTGCTGTATTTATTATGACTTGAACCATAGAGTCGGGGAGAAACCATGTAGATTTTCCCTTCGTCATCCAACCTTGATCTGTCTGGATCCCTCCTAGTTCAGTCCATTTCTTTATTTCATCTGAGGTAGCATGTGTCTGAATATCAATTACATCTAGTGCGGGATCCCTGACTGTCATACAATGTGTCGGTACTATTGTCTGTGTCACATCAGTTGTCTGAGTGTGAGTCAATGCTGTATGTTTTGCTGTCTGGTCTGCCAGGTCGTTACCCTGGGAAACAGAATCTGTAACTTTAGTATGTGCTTTACACTTCATGACTGATATGCCTGAAGGCAGATGTATTGCTTCTAACAGTGCTTGAATGAGGGGACCATGTTGGATCTTGGCACCATGAGAGGTCAAGAAACCTCGTTCTTGCCATAACATTCCGAAGTCGTGTACAACTCCGAACGCATAACGGGAGTCAGTGTATATGTTAACATTTCTGTTCTTGGCTAGTATACAGGCTCGGGTCAGAGCAATAAGCTCTGCCGCTTGAGCGGACAGTGTGTCAATACGATATGTTTCTTTAACTTCAGTTTCAGTGGTCACGGCATACGCGGCCACTAATTCTCCTGTACTTGTTCTCATACATGAACCATCCACATAAAGTGTCAGGTCTGGATTTGTCAGCGGAACATCTGTTAAGTCTCGTCGAGGCTTTGTTACTGCATTAATGATCTCTATACAATCATGCGGAGCTAGATCTGTCGTAATGGAAGGTAACAATGTTGCGGGGTTCAGAATACTGCAGCGTCTGATTTCTATGTGTGGTTGGAATAGCGTTAATTCATAACCTGTCAGTCGTGCTATAGTCAGGTGCTGAGTCTGGGTTCTGTTTAAAAGAACCTCTACAGAATGTGGGACTTGTACTGTTAATTGATGTCCTAAAACAATTGAGTCGCTCTGTCTGATTGCTAAAGCGGTCGCTGCTACGGACTTCAAGCACGCAGGGAGTGCCTGGGCTACTGAATCCAATGTACTTGAAAAATAAGCGCAAGGCTTATATGAACCTGCTTGATCTTGGGTGAGGACAGACAACGCTGTACCATCACGTTCTGTAACGAAAAGTGTAAAAGGTTTGCTGTAACATGGTGTCGCTAAAACTGGTGCTTTGCATAAAACTTTCTTTAATTCTTCAAAGGCTTGTGTGTGTTCCTGAGTCCAAGGGAGGACAGTCGAAGTTGCTGCCTCCTGTGTTGTTAATTGAATGAGTGGTTTGGCTAGAAATGCATATTGAGGAATCCATTGTCTGCAGTACGAGGTGAGGCCTATAAAAGCCCGCACTTCCTTTTGTGTCTGGGGTCGTGGCATATTTATAATTAACTGAATGCGATCGGGAGTGAGCTGTCTCCCCACTTTGGACAGCAAGTGACCCAAGTACACAACTTGCTGAACACAGAATTGTAGCTTCGAAGGAGACACCTTGTGTCCCTTGTCGGCCAGAAAATGTAAAACTGTCAGTGATGCTTGTTCACATTCGGGCTCACTTCGTGCGGTGATCAGCAGATCATCGACGTATTGCAGTAAAGCGGTGTTAACTGGCATTTGAATACAATCTAGTTGTCTTTTCAGTGCTTGAATATAGATGCTGGGGCTTTCTGTGAATCCTTGAGGTGCGCAGGAAAATTTGAAACTGCGTCCATTTAAACTGAATCCGAAGAGATATTGGCTCTCTGGATCAATCGGTACACTAAAGAAGGCGTTCTTGAGGTCAATTACAGTAAAGAACGTTGCTTCAGAATCAATAGCAGTCAATAAGGAAGAGATATCGGGAACCACGGGGTACTGTGGAATGATGCATTTATTCAGCTCTCTCAGATCAATCACCAGCCGATATACTGGCGGTGCATTGGGATCAGTACGTTTAAGAATCGGAATGATAGGGGAATTGCAGATATTTGAGTCGGTCTCTACGACCACTCCTTGGGCAATGAGCTCTTCAATGATTTTCAGTAAAGCCACTACAGCATCGGGTGGTAACTTGTATTGTCTGATTCAGGGTAACACAGCACCTGATTTCAGTGTAACACGGTATGGTGTGATATGCATACAACCTACATCAGTTGGGCCTTTTGCCCACAAGTGATCTGGTACATTTTTCAATCTGGCATCAAACTGTCGTAGTACATAATGGCCCTTGAAATCCCGCAGAAAAAGTCTAACTCCCTCCGGGGAACAGCATATTATGGCTCCTAGAGCCTTCAGCGTTTTGATACCTAACAGATTTTCTGGACATGATTTCGTAAGTAACAAGTCTGTAATACGTGATAATGGACCCACAGCCAGGGGAACTGGTTCTGATACTTCATTTACAATAGGCTGTCCTGAAAAACCAAGGGAAACATTCTGCGAGCCTGAGAGGGGTGCCCCTGGGACTTCGTTATGGCTGATTGTTGTGCGGCTTGCCCCTGTATCTATTAAAAACTTTCTATCTTTTCCCAATACTTGACTGTGTACATAAGGACCCTCTTGATCTACAGGAATCTCAATAAGAGGCAAGCCGAATTCCCTCTCTAGGCTGTTTCATGTGTATCGTGGGTAATCGGGGTAAGCAGATTGGGCATACTGGTACATCTGTTGGGAAACTTGCTGAGTCGCGGCAATGGGCTGTGGCTGTGGTACCGCTACCGTCTGTGCTGTATGAGATGAAGCATGCGTGTGCTGTGGATTCTGTGAAGTCTGTTGTTGGGCCTGGTCTTGTCTTGGTGGATGCGGTCTTTCTTTAGTTTTACCTGTTGCTATATTGTGTTTCAGAACTGGACATTCATGTACGTAATGACCTGGCTGCTTGCAATAGTTGCATGTCCCTTTAACGGGAGCTGTAGCGTGACCTGTCTGGGTCGTACCCTTTCTCTGGCTGTCTGCTGGAACTGATTGGGCCACTAACATTTTCATTTTTGTGTCTTTCATACGTTTCTGTTCATGGTCCTGTTCTTCTCTAATTCTGTTCTGATGATACTGTAACATTTGCAACATCTGTGATGGCGTATTTGCTTGCCACGTACTCTCGACCTTGTATACACGGTTTTTAACTGCTAACAGGAAATTCTCGACTAACTTTGATACAAAAAGATGCGGGTACGACTCGCTACTTGGTTTAAGACCACTGTTAATAATGAAACATTTCTCGAATCTTGAATAGAAGTCACTAGTATCTTCATCTGGTTTCTGTTTACATGCTGAGATTGCATCCCAGTCTTCTTTTCTAGTTGTCAGTAATCTTGGCAGAACCTGTACTATTAAACCTGGTAATGCTTTAGTTTTATCCCCAAGGCCTACCCCTGGGACACGTTTGTTCTCTTCGTCTTCTATTTCTGCCCATACAATCTTTTTGTCTCCTACCTCCCATTCTTTTTCCTTGAGTTTCTCGTAGATGCCCGTGGGCAGCAGTACTTTTAACATTTTCATGATATCTTCATATGTGTAATCCCCCATCAGTAACATGTCTTTAAGCTCTCTGTGAAAACCTGCAGGGTCTTTATCATGGCACGGTACTAGTTTCTTCATTTCTAACAGTTCTAACTTGGTCAGAGGCGTGTGTACATACACACGTTTCAAGGTATGATCCTCACCCATAACTGGATGTACTTCTCGTAAGGGGTTCTGACTTTCAAGACCATGCAGACCCTCCATATGATACATTTTTCTTTCTGGGGGCGGAGCGGGAACATATTCGGAGCTTACGGAAGTGTTATATCTGTGTCGCTGTTCTAGAATTATTTGTATTAACTTGGTACTTAGACCTCTCCATCTATCCGTGAGTAGTGCTTCTAATGTATCGTGTAAGGGACCTGGATCAGAATGTTTGTTTCTGTATAACGTGAGAAGGTGCTGCATCATGTATACACCTGCTAATTTCTGCTCGTCTGGGGAAAGGTTCAGGAATGTCTGTGCTACGGTGTCATCGTTGTACATGTCTGGATTGTCAGCCCATAATATCGCTGACCGGGCTAGTTCTTGCTCATCCATAGAATTGAGTACGTGGTACCCCATTCGGTCTCGGAGTCTTTTATCAGTCTCCTGGAACCGATGTTCAGGAGAATTCGGGTTTGTTAAGCCAGAGAGAAAAACCCTCTTGCTTTCTGGACGAATGCCTTTCCTAAGGTAAGTTCCCTTACCTACATACGCTATCGTATCTGTAGTCCTTTCTGATTCTTCGGGTTCTCCTTCCTCCTCGGAGGAGGCCTTTTCTTTCTCTTTTTCGTGTATTTCTATCACTGCTTTTCTTATTTTCTTGTACATACTGGCTATGCAAGTTCCCTTATCATGTTTTCCATCAGATATATTTTGACCCCACTTGTTAAGTGCATTTAATTCATCCTGTTCTGTTTCAGGCCTGTCTCGTTCTCTTATTAGGCAGTTTATAAAAAAACGTAGTATATGTGCTTGAGTGTCAACTTTCTGATGCGCCATGGCATCCTTAATGCTTTCAGGGTCTTTCCCAGTCTGAACAAAGTGATATATTCTATCTAGGTGCTCTTTCATTCCTGCAAATAGCAGCAGGTAGTCAGTGGCGGATCGTAACCGTAGTGATGCCATCATCATTCTATCGTCTTTACCGGGTACTGGATCATATCTGCAAACTGCAAGCTGTTCTTTGAGTATGTCGAGACGGGGTGATTTGAACGTGAGAGGACTCTGTATATCCCTAAGGTGTAATCTGTGTGTTAATGGCGGCGTCCGAAGACCCCCCATCGCACTTCCTGAGGCGGAAGCTTGAACATTATCTCTCTGTGGAGTCTGTATCTGTACTTGAATTTGTCTGTGAGCAGGGTCAGGTAGAAGCGGTTTCGGTAGATCAACTTTAGGTACGGGAAGTGGTGGAGGTGGAGGAATAGTCGGTCGAACGGGGAAACCTGGTTGCAGTTGTGGCGGGTTGCCACCTCCGTCACCGTCAGTAGGCGGGACACGGACAGGCAGGTTGGTGTAAGCGGGTGCTACATCCTCTAGATAGGAATTCAGGAATATATCTTTAGTGGTCTTGTGATTTACTTTAGTTGGAACCAATGGTGGCGGCAGATTTTTCGGTATTTCTGATGTGGTCTCAGGCGAACCCTCGGCCACGAGATACATACCGTTTACGAGATTGTTTCGTGCGCGGTCTACTTGCTCTGTTTTTACTCGGATCCCTTCAGTAACTAATTCGTTTTCTTGGGCTTTATCTGATTCTTTGAGTCTGTCTTCTCTACGGAGTGCTCTTTCAGCACGCTTATGTGATTCCTTACGCCAAAACTCTATGGCGTCTTTCTGAGATTGTCTGGCTTTCTTTTTCCATAGTGCTTCCTCTACCTTCATGATGCACTCGGCATCCCATGTTCCGGTAACAGGCCATCTGTGTCTCTCGTCTAGATGTTTAGTATAATCGGCCCATAAATCTAGATACAGTATGGCGTCTAGGCCATGCTTGTTGTACATAAAATTTCCTGGAGTGTCCCTAGGGGGGATAGGAATTTCTTCCTCTAGTATCCCTTTCCTAGTTCCTATCTGCTTTAACTTGTTGAAGAACGGCATCTTGTTTACTTAATACTGAATGCTCAATCCTAACTACTTAATACTGAATTCCGCTAGTTATACAAGAACACAATAATGCACATAAAAAAACAGTCACACTCATACCACGACATTAATCACATGAAAAGACATTTGAGACATATATGACTACCCCTTATACCATATGTACTGCTAAACAGCACAGATACACTGTCAGAGACAATGCAAAAACTTTAATAACTGATGTACTGCTAAACAGTACAGATACACTGTCTATAAACAGTGCAGACCGGACTTGTGTACCCAAACCCGTCTTGATGAAATTTATATTTCCTCGCGCACCCGCAATCCACTGCTGATCATGTCACATATTACATCATTCATGACATGGTCAGTGACATCACTGATGACATCACTGATGACATCTCAAATGACATCACTGATGACATTACTGATGACATCTCAAATGACATCACTGATGACATCATTCATGTGATAATACAATGAACCTCTTCAGACTCTAATATAACCTTAGATACACTCAGTGTAAACAGACACTCACAGACTGTCACTCATCCATGGAATTACTCACACGCCTAGTCAGTCATGCAAAGAATCAATCACACCTCCATTTCCTCAACTATACAGTTATACACACCTTACTTATTCAAACATATTCTAACACATATTTACTCTCTTATACAATCACTGATACAAATTCACAATGATCCATACAGCCACTCACACATTCACTGGCTCTTTTGCACAGTTATTTATATATGTCAACTCTCACATGTACTGTGTTTTACATATGTACTTACTTTGACATGTAGCACTGAGATATCCATTCACTCACCAATACACTCATGCACACAGTCAACCGCCCATACAGCTGTTTCCACATGCACTTCTGAACCCATACATCTAGTGAATCAACTGCTCACACATCTATGCACAGAGTCACACATCTCCCAGCCACCCACACACACACACAGTCTCCCATACAAATACTTAGGCAACCAATTAATAACCCATATAGTTACTCATATAGCTACTGATCAACACATGCAGCAGTTTACAGAACAACAGACATAATGATGCACAAATTAAGACAGTTTAGTCACTAACCCATGCACTCAGTAAGACACATTTAATCACTTACTCATACAGTTAGTCATGCACCTACTAAATCCTTCATCCAGACACTTATACATCCACTCATTCATCAATATGTAAGACATATTTTAACTTTACAGAAACATACAGTCACTGGATGTTGTCATCAGTGATGTCATCAGTGATGTCACTGACCATGTCATGAATGATGTAATATGTGACATGATCAGCAGTGGATTGCGGGTGCGCGATATATAGTTAGTGGAGCTAACTATATATGAAATTTCAATGGTTTTGTGTGAGTAAAATAAGGTTTTGTAAATGCTAATTCCTAACTATATATGGTCTATAACCTATGGTTTTTTCTATATATATATATATATATATATATATATATATATATATATATATATATATATATCCACATGTGCTTCAAAGGCGCTGCTCGAGCGATCCTCGACCAAACAATGCTGGTGACGTCGGTAGTGGCAGCCGCTACTCTTTACTTCACACAGGTTCCAGATCCCACTATATAGAAGGACACAGAGATGACACACCAGGAGATCTTTGCACAAATCCTTTATTGTGCACTCGTAGAACAAGGATGACGCTTGTGGCGTTAGCCTTTTTCAAGTGTATATATATATATATATATATATATATATATATATATATATATCTATATATATATATATATATATTTATAATTCACTGAAAAACCATAGGTTTCAGGGATGTTATAGTTAGTTGGACATTTCACTCATACAAAAACATAGAAAAGTTGCTATTATACTTAGTGGGGCTAACTATAACTCACGCCCCCGCAATGCAATGCTGATGACGTCACATATTACATCATTCATGACATGGTCACTGACATCACTGATGACATCACTGATGACATTATCTTAAATGACATCACTGATGACATCATCTAGTGACTGTGTGTTACTGTAAAGTTTAAATATGTTTTATATATATATATTGGCCAAGGTGTATTGAAGAATGAGTGGGTGTATAAGTGTCTGGATGGAGGATTCAGTAGCTACGTGACTGACTGTATAAGTGAGTGATTAAATGTGTCTTACTGAATGCATGGGTTAGTGACTAAACTGTGTGAATGTCTGTATCAGTCTTTCTATTGCTGTGTAAGCTGCTGGATCAGTTGGTGAGTAGCTACATTAGTGTCTATATTGGTTATTGATTAGTTCCCTGAGTATTTGTATGGGTGCCTGAGTGTGTGTGTGGGTGGATGAAAGGTGTGTGACTCTGTGCATAGATGTGTGAGTACTTCATTCACTGGGTGTATGGGTTCAAGAGTGCATGTGGAAACAGCTGTATCGGAGGGTGAGTATGTGTATGGGTGTGTTGGTGAGTGAATGGATTTCTCAGTGCTACATATTAAAGTAAATACATAAGTAAAAGGCAGTGTATGTGAGAGGTGGAGTATATAAATTACTATACGTGAGAGTCAGTGATTGTGAGAGTGGCTGTATGAATAAGTGAGGTTGTGTGTGTCTAACTGTATATGTGAGTAAATAGAAGTGTGATTGATTGTTCGCAGGACTAACTAGATGTATGAGTAACTCTGGATGAGTGGAGATGTGTGAGTGTTTGTATGGGTGTATGAGTACCTATAATAGTGTTGTATTGATGAGTCACTGTATGTATGAGTGACTGTATGGGTGAATGAGGGGATGTGTGTGTAGACCTAGGAATCAGTGAGTGCGTATGTAGTAACTGGTATTAGTTCCTCTATTGTTTCGAAAATGGTAGTTTGTATTTTAGAGTGGGTGTATCAAAGATTTTATTAAAATGTGAGGAGGTGCATCAGATGTTCAATGATGTCATCAGTGATATCATCAGTGATGTAATTTGAGATTTCATCAGTGATGTCATCAGTGATGTCACTGACCATGTCATAAATGATGTAATATGTGACGTTATCAGCAGTGCATTGCGGGGGCACGAGTTATAGTTAGCTCAACGAACTATAACAGTGGAATTTCTATGGTGTTGTATGAGTGAAATGTCCAACTAACTATGGTTTTTTCAGTGAATAGATATATATATAGATATAGATATATCGAAACTATATAAACCTACTGCCTGTAGATAGTTATACTTAGAAGCGTGTTGCCTCTTTCTGCTCATTTCTGACCCTTTTTCTGCCTCTTGCTGCTCGTTTCTGACCTTTTTTCTGCCTCTTTCTGCTTCTAAAAAGAATTGATCTCTCACACACCCACTCATAGACTCATGTACCCACTCACAGACCCACTCTGAGTCACACACCCAGTCACAGACACATTCAGAGACCCATGCACTCACTCAGAGACACACTGAGACACTAAGGCACCCAGTCACAGATAAACTCAGAAACTGGTGCATGCACTCACAGACACACTCAGAGACTCATGCGCCTACTCACAGACCCACTTAGAGACTCATGCACTGACTCACAGACTCTTGTATACACTCAGAGACTCACACACCCATTCACAGACCCAATCAGAGACTCATGTGCCAACTTAAAGATCCACTCAGATACTCATGCACCCGCTCAAATACTCACACCTAGGTCCTCGTTTATTAAAGTGTTGCAACGTTGTGAGAAAGCAGCAATGCAATACTTTTCAGTGCCCCCTCCTTGCGACACGATGGATGCACCGTATTTATTGTACGGTGCACCATATTGCAATGAATGACAGATACTTTTGGAATCCTGACGAACCTGTCGGCGCAAAACCAATGCATTGCTGGATTTGAACTCTGATGAATTTCATTTCGCCACTTCTACTAAGCTTTTTCAGGTGGGAAAACCCACCCTTCATACATTTTACCCAATGCAGGTATAATGTAGCACAGGCATTCACAAATTGTCGCATCTGCTTAGATACGTCACTTTGTTAATATGGTGCAACGTGGCGCATTATTTGCGCCGCGGCTGTGTCACAAAAAAGTGACACAGCTGTGGTGTAAAAGTGTTACAAGGCTTCATTAATATGGCTCAGAGAGTCATGTATCCACTCAGAGAGTCACGTACCTAGTCACAGACGCATACAGCCACTCACCAACCCACTCACACACCCATAAAGCAACTCACCTACCCACTCACACACCTACAAAATCACTCACACCCACTCACAGACCCGTAAAGCCACTGCGATGCCCAGTAGCTGACCTATACAGCCACTTATACACTCACTCTCAAAGGTTACAGGTTACAGTTAGGAAATAAATTATTTTAAAAAACTTTGAAAGTCACTAAAGAACAAAGGTTACAGGGATGCTATAATTAGGAAATATAACTTAAAAAATTAGAAATTCGCTAAAAAAACATAGTGAACGGGCAAGATGGCCGCTGGTAGTCTGTAGGGGGAAGACGCGTTCTTCCTTCGCTCCTGAACTTGCTATCGGAAAAAAAGGTGATGGCTTAGAGACGGCGGAATGCTGACGGCGCTTACTGGTATCTGTTCTTGTGCTTCAGTTCGGGACAGATCTTGTCATTTCAATTAAGGGAATGATACAGATCGCAACGGATTCAGTAGTAACCCCGTCTATCACAGAGTTTATGCTTTTCACGAAGGTACTAACCTCCTCGACTCTGCGAACAGCGCTGGCGTGGGCATTGGCTAACACGCGTCAGCTGATGGTGAAGGTCAGTGGTTGGAGACAGCAACAGCAGCGGTGTCATCGGCATCAGAGTCTAGCGGCTGCTCCGTCCACAGTTTGGCGTTCAATGGCTCCGAAGATTTCCAGAGCCCTGAGGGAGGAGAAAGCCGCCTGGAGCGAGTCAGATGCTCCGGCAGCCAACCTACGAACAAAGAAACTGACGCGGACTCAGGAGGAGCGCGAGGAGCAGCGCGTTACTGAACAAGGAAAGATTACAGTGCGAAGTAAGGAGGTTGGCAATGTGGGGGAGAAAAACAGGAAAAAAGACAGAAGCAAGGCGGCTTCGACAAGTAAAGGAAAATTGGTAGAACAGGGGAATCTGAGACAGCCGTTAGTCTCGGAGGCATTTTTCCCTGTCCCTGCAGTTAACCCTCGAATGTCAGCTATCGTTGCATCCCCTGCAGGCTCTGCGGATACTGCAGATCCAGACCCCGACCTCGACTCCCACGTGAGGGTAATAGATGGCAGCCCTTCGGCAGCTCGCTCTTCGGCAGAAACTTTGGCAGAAACTAACATATTGGAAACTCTCGGCGAGAAGGCGCATATGGTTGTTGAACCGCCACAAGGGACAATGGCACAGGAGAAAGGGAAAGACTGTAGAGAGTCTGTTGCTCAGAAAAAACAACTCATTGGGCTGGATCAACAGAGACATGGGAAGGAGAAGGGAATGACAATTGACACTGGCAACGTTAACAATGTTGATAATGATAACGTTATACAGCAGACTGAGGAAATTGCTTCACCTACAAACCTGGCTTCAGATAAAATCTTGGTTCTGACAGAGGCATTAACAGAGGCGCTAAGGGAAGAGCAAATTAATGCTAATAGGCATGAAGTCCCCCTTCTTAATTTGATTGATGCTACGGGGGGTGTCAGTATTGGGCCTAATGTGAGTAACCGGGCTGAGCTGGGAGATAATGGAAATAGCAATAATAACAATGGTCTAACTGCTTTAATAGCTCTACCTGGTTCTCCGGCTGATGAATGTTTCTTTTCTGTAAATGAGGGTGAGGATGAGGGCGAAGTCGTGGGGGCGGCCGGGGGAGGGGGGAGCGAGTCGGAGGATTCCTCTAATGCTGAGGAATTGGAGAGTGATCAGACGTTGTCAGGTCCGGCAACAGAAACAGTAGCTACATCAGGTTCTGGAGAGGTTTCTGATCAAGAGCTGTCTGCAAAACGTAAATCTAAAGTCTTGACAAAAAAAAGGAGAAAACCAAAGGGATCCATAAGCCCTGCAACCATTAATGTTGCAAAGAGACTTGACTGGGATTACTCAGCCACGTCGCAGATGTACAAAGAGGGTGTCGGGGGTTCAGACGAAACCCTGGGCTCTTCACGGATCCTTGAGCAGAGATCCAGGCAAGGCCAATCTGAAAATCAGACCCATAGTCAGGGCCATTCACAGGGACATAGCTTACCAATGGGGTTCGAAACGATGTTTTCAATGCTAAAACAAATACAAACTGAGGCAAGGGTGGAGAGTCGTAGAGCCAGACAGGAAAGTAAAAAAATACAAGGTTCCCTACGTAAAGTAAGTAAAGTATGTGCAGATTTGGCAGGGAGAGTCACGGAGATCGAAGAAAGAACCGGGGTCCTGGAAGACGAAATGAAGGGCTGGAAAGAATTTAGACAGGACCAAGAGAAGACCAATAGTGATGTGTTATGGAAGCTGGAAGATTTTGAGAACAGGCAGCGGAGAAACAACATTAGGCTTTTAGGTATTCCGGAAGGAAGAGAAGGACAGGATGTCAGAGCCTACGTTATAGAACTTCTCAAGGGTGCACTCCCTGATCTAAAAGATTGGGACTGGGATTCAGAGATTCAGCGTGCTCATAGATTTCCATTTACACAGAGGAAGGGGGATGTCTCAAACAAGCCTAGAGCAATACTAATTTATGTGGGTAACTATCTATTGAGAGAGGAGATTATGGCTAAAGCAAAGCCACAGGTTAAGTGTAGATACAAGGATGTGGAATTTTTCGCTAGACCAGACTTCTGCCACACAACGGTAGAGCGTAGGTGGAGACTGCGGGAACTAATAGCACCGTTTCAAAAAATTGGTTGTGAGGCATTTTTAATGTTCCCCAGTAGATTGAAAGTGGTAAAGGATGGCCAGTTCAAAATTTTCCATTCTGAAATTAAAGCGGCTGAGTTCTTGGCATGGTTAAAAGAAAGGAACCCACAGAACTGTGGAAAAAGGGTAGGGCTATGACCTTTTTCAAGATTTGCCCGGCGCTAACCGCCTTTGTACCATTCAAATTACCAAGCAATGAGGCAGGCGCCGGAGACCAGAAGGCAGGAAACAGAAGTTTTATTCCGACGGAGCAGAACACATCAGATCAGACAACAAGGTATCGTCTCGAGGTGCTCTAACAGCCTCTCTGAGGCCTGGCCTCTTATACCCTGGTTTATGACATGTGAGCATTCTTTATTGCATAAAAGACTCTTTAAACTTATGAAATGACGTCCCCATAATCCTTGTGTCAAGCCCACCCCCACATACATCCATAATAGAGGTCCTCACCCTGCTGATAACAGGAGGGGGCTATCACGCGGCTGAGTGTTCCGCCGATTCTTAGGATGTGTGCGCCTGATCGTATCCCATGGGGTGGGGAGGCCATGATCAATAGTGGATCCTTTGAAGAGGAGCGACTCCATACAATAAGGGGCAGTAAACGGTATCTCCCGGCTTAGGCGATGGCCTCGGACCTGTGTGGACAGTCGGACTCGGGGGAAGGGGTCATCAAAGGAGTGGTATTCATGCCACGTGGACAATCAAGCGCGGAGGGATGGTTTATCAACAGAGGGGTATTCATGGAAGGAGAGGAGGTGCTGGTCAGGCGCGGGCGTGACTCCCAAGGACAGGGTCATTCAGGAGGAGAAGGGTTAAGCTCATGTGAGGGAGGGAGGGGGAGCCAGGGTGCGCGGAGGGTGCTTGCAGGGTCAGAGGAGCGCGCTGGCGATCGATCGTGGACAGGGAGACCATGATACCTAAAAATGGCTATCGTGCGCGTTGTACGTGGGTGACAAGCTGGCGCAGACGATGTTCAGCTCGTAAACTAAAATTCCACAGTCCTCCCTTTTAACATGTCTCGCCAACTTGTCAGTTCGGATTTATCCCCATAAGGTCACGTATCTCTACTTCACAAAGGGGACTCATGTGCTCATTTCGGAAGTCCAAAGTCTTTGGGCACATACAGTTAGAAACAAAACTGCACAAAGATGGCAGACATTGGATACCTAAACAACACCCACATAATATCACCACAGGTATCAGTACGAAGGAAAACAACCTCCAACCCCAGTCCTTCAAAGTGTCCCAAAACCAGCTCCCAAGCGACCATCCTTCTTGTTCTTGGTGAACCTCCGAGGAAAGTCTGTGGAGGTGCTCAATTGCTTTGTAGACTGAAGGCGAGTTATCTGGCACGTAGGTGCAGCAGCTAGATCCGATGATGCGGCATGCTCCTCCTCGATCGGCTAGGACCACATCTAGAACAAGGCGGTTTTGAAGGGTCACAAGACGGACCGCCTGAAGCTCCGCCGTGTTGTTAGCGAGGATGCCAGCCGTGATGTTGATCGTTGTTTCTACTGCCTGGGTCAGGTGTCGGATAGCGCGGCTGTTTGCCATTGGGCCCCACAGAGGAACAAGTCCCTTTGCTGCATCTAGGAACTGTGCTCCAGTGGAGTCGGCTTGTCCAATGTCATCTGCACGCCTCTGCCAGTGATGGTTGGCAGGGGCTACATACGTGGGGGGAAGAACGAAGGCAATGTAACAGATACCCTTCCAACCTTTCGGGAGCCAGGTGTAAGCTTTGGTGCCACACACAAAGTGCATATTTGGAGAAGCAACAAAGGAAGGGGGATCGACTGAGTTCAATGTTCCGGTGATTCGGCAGGAACTGTGACCCACCAGCTGTGTTCCCCGGCCTTCGAGACACACAAGACCTGTGACATTGATAACAGAAAGAGCCACAGTCAGAGTGGCGGTAGTTTGTTTTCGCAGATGAGAGAAGGTGGATCTAGCTGGATTGTGGAGTACCTGTACTTCGACTCGTTCTTTGGCTGGAATGTCTTTAAGGAAGGTGGCGCCCGTGAGCGCAGGACACAGGGGAGCAGAGGTCTTTCCGGTTTTGTTCAGCCAGAACCCAGAGTAGAAGTGCGACACTGTCTGGCCGGAAGTGGCGTTGTCTTTGTGGCTCTCCTGCATGAGGATCAACCAGGCGAGGCAGGAGCCGTGAACTGAGAAAGGAGAAGGGATGAAGGGGATGGAGTGTCCAGTGGCATGCGGGAGCAACCCGCAGATCCAGCAGTTCGTGGCATTTGCAGCAAGGTTGTGTTGGTGCAACAGTTGCACGAAGGAATTGTTCCAAAATTCCCTGCGCCTTTCTCGGAGTTGAGGCGACAGGGAGATTAGGTGATGCTCTTTCATGGGGGTTGGTTGTGCAGTGGGCAGCAATGCCTCATGAGCCGGTGTGTTTTCCTCCAGAATCCAGAAGGAGGTCATGAGGAGGAGGCAGAAGAGGAAGACAATAAAGAGGGCGATTGTCCTTGACTTGTGCAAATTGTCAGTCTGTGGGTTTCTATAGTGGGCATTTCCTGTTGCTTCCATCATCTTCTTATCTGGCGCTTCCATCATCTTCAAGGGGCTCGGTAGCGGGCAGAACCACAGACTTCGTTTAGCTTCTCTCCCGGTAACCCTTGGTTGTGTTTAGGTCACCGTTCTGAGATTCAACTTAGTCCGTGGCCTACTTAGCCAAAGCTCCCTCCTTTCGTCGCAGGAAATACCCTTCTCTGGTCGGCACAGTGGGGTCAGAGAATTTTGCAAGTTCAAGTGCCCCAGTATCGGGATAACAGTTCAATGTCGGTCGGTCCTTGTTCAGGAGCTCTTCTTGGGTGTTGACGTTTTCTGTCGTGGCCAGGTTCGCAGAGACCTTCCGGCAGTGATGTGCGTGCAGCCAGTGCCTTTTCCCCTCCACTCGAAGCGCAGTCCGTGTGGTAATCAGCACTTGCCAGGGGCCCGTCCACCGGGGTTCTAGGCTCTTGGTCCGTTGGAAGTTGCGGACTAGAACGAAGTCCCCCGGTTGGATGTCGTGGCCTGGGCCCCTGGAAACATCGGGGATGGCCTGCTGCACCTGTTGATGAATGACAGACAACGTTTTAGTTAACTTGCACAAATAATCAGACAGTAGGACGTCCGGGACGTCATGAATGGAGGTTGGTTTGGGAGCAGTCCAGAGGTTCATCGGTCGCCCGAATACAACCTCGTAGGGGGTCAAATGGCGTTTGGTGGGAGTAGAGCGCATCGATAGCAAGGCCAAAGGGAGAGCGTCTGGCCATTTAAGTCCGGTGGTTGCCACTATTTTTGACAATTTCAACTTCAGTGTGGCATTATGGCGTTCCACCAGGCCGGCGGATTGGGGGTGGAAGACTGCGTGAAATCTCTGTTTCACCCCCAATCCCTTTAGGATTAGTTGGATAACCTCAGCTATGAAGTGGGGGCCATTGTCGCTCCATAAAATTCGACAAAGACCATAGCGAGGAAAGAATTCTTTCAGTAGTACTTTGGCAGTAGTCATGGCAGTGTTGTCACGGGTTGGATAGGCCTCTACCCATTTGCTGAAGGCACATACGACGACTAGTACATACTTCAGGCTTTGGCATCTCTCTAGTTGGATGTAGTCCATCTGAAGGACCTCAAAGGGGTGATTGGGGGTCCCAAACCCTCCCCGGGGTACCACAGTTCCTTTCCCGGGGTTGTGCTGCAGACAGATAAGGCACTGCTGGACTAGGCGTCGGGCTGAGTCGGGGATTTTGTTGTTGTGCCAGACTTTGGAAATGAGTTCGATCATGGGTGCAGATCCTATGTGTGCGGGGGAATGAGCCATTGTCAGTATGGGGATCAGGTATGAGTCAGGTAGTAACCATTTGTTTGCATCTTTTGTTCGCCAGCAGCCCTCATCATCCTTCAAACCCACCCCGGCCCACTTAGTCAGTTCGTGAGGGGTGCTGGCCGACTGGATGTCTCTGATCATTTCCCTTGCGTCAGTCCATTTCTCTGCCTGTGACCTGGTCACATACATGCGTGTCACCGTCCTATTCCCAGCTGTGGTTCGTGCAGTGATGTCGGCCAGTGCATTCCCTTGTCCGACTAAGTCTGTCACCTTCTTGTGTGCCTGGCATTTGATCACTGCTAGTCGTTTGGGGAGGAGAACCGCTTCAATCAGGGCAGAAACCAGATCTCCGTGAAGGATAGGGGTGCCGTGGGACGTCAGGAATCCCCTCTCCCTCCACAGGAGCCCAAAATGGTGAACCACCCCAAAGGCATACTGGCTGTCTGTATATACGTTCGCGGTGGTCCCTGTGGCTATGATGCATGCTCGTGTGAGGGCTATCAGTTCTGCTGCCTGGGCAGATCGTTGTGTGATGCAGGCGGTTTCAACTACTGTTCGGGCTGTCGTTACTGCATAGGCAGCTGAAGTGGTGCCATCTGGGAGTTTGATGCATGAGCCGTCTACCCATAGCTCTCCATCGGGGTCAGTGAAAGCAGTGTCTCGGAGGTCAACTCTACTCCTAGTTTGTTCGTCTGTGAGGGTCACACAGTCGTGTATGGGGGGCACGTCGGGGTCATTTTCAGGCAGGGGCAGTAATGTGGCAGGATTCAAAGTCGTGCATCTCTTTAGTGTGATGTGGGGTGCAAGCAGCGTCAGTTCGTACCCTGTCAGTCGTGCGCTAGTCAAATGTTGAGTCTTGGTTTGGTTCAGAAGGGTGTCGACAGCATGGGGTACTAACACGGTCAGAGAGTTTGAAAGTACAATTCCTTCGCTCTGGCGGATAGAGACAGCAGCAGCAGCTACTGCTCGAAGGCAGGCAGGCAAAGCTCTGGCTACAGGATCAAGAGTGGCGGAGAAGTAGGCACAAGGGCGCTGCTTAGGACCTATAGACTGAGCCAGGACAGACAATGCACACCCCTCCCTTTCGTGGGTGAAGAGGGAGAAGGGTTTGGAGTAATCCGGGGTTCCCAGGACAGGCGCTGAACAGAGGGCATCTCGCAATTCCTTAAAGGATGCTTGACACTCAGGGGTCCAAGGGAGCGGGAAGGAGGCACCTTTGGTTAATAGGGCAAGTAGGGGTTTTACAATGAGGCTGAAATTAGGTAACCACTGTCTGCAAAAAGAGGTTAGGCCAACCAAAGAGCGGACTTGCTTTTGTGTTTTTGGGACGGGGGTGTCTAGGATGGTTTGGATTCGGTCGGGTGTGAGTTTCCTCCCTTCTTTGGACAGGAGATGGCCTAGGTATGTCACTTGTGGCTGGCAGAACTGTAATTTCTTTTTGGAAACTTTATGGCCATTTTCTGCAAGAAAGTGTAGGAGTTGGACAGTGGCTGTGATTGCAAGTGGGGTGGTGTCGGCCGCCAAAGGGATATCATCGACATATTGAATCAACACCACTCCATCTGGTAGCTGGAAGGCATCCAGCTGTCTTTTGAGGGCCTGGCTGTAAATGCTGGGGCTTTCAGTGTACCCCTGGGGAGCTCTACAAAATCGGTACGAGCGGGATTTTAAGGTGAAGCCGAAGAGATAACGGCTGTCTGGATGGATGGGGATAGAGAAAAATGCATTCTTGAGGTCGATAACAGTGAAGGTGGTGGCAGTGGACGGGATGAGGGTCAGAATGGTGGCGATATCTGAGACTACGGGGTATTGGGGTACAACCACTTTGTTAATTTCTCGCAGGTCGATGATGAAGCGGTATGCTTTCTCATCTCCTTCGCCTTGCTTCTTAACAATAGGTAGTATTGGGCTGTTGCAGACGTTGCTAACCACCTCTTCAACCACTCCTGCATCTACCAGAGACTGAATGATCGCTACCAGTGCCTTCTCGCCCTCGGGGGATATCCGATATTGTGGGAGTTTCGGGAGCATAGCATCCTGTCTTACAGTTATATGAATGGGGTCAATCATCATCCGTCCCACGTCAGAGTCATTTTTGGCCCATAGGTACGGAGGCAGGGTATCAAGCATGGACAGGTCAGCATCAGTTATGGAGCACATGTGTCGTGCAGGGCAAGATTTGGGTATGTCTGGGTTGTCGTACAGGATGACTCGGATTCCATCTGGGGAACACCTAATGGTAGCTCGAAAATGTTTCAGTAAGTCAATGCCCATAATGGCGTCAGGGGAGTTGGAGGAGAGCAGAAATGTTGTGTCAGTGGTGTTGTTTTCTAGGTCAAAGGTGATAGGTACGGACAGGGGGTTAGTGGAGGGCGTCCCATCGAAACCTATCGATGTAATGTGTGAGCCAGACAAGGGTGCCCTTGGAATCAGTCGTTTCGATAACACACTACGTGTCGCCCCAGTGTCTACCAAAAATGGAGACTCTGTACCCAGGACCTTAGCGGTGACATAAGGACCTTGCTGGTCAACACAGAGCTCGACTGGATCCCTCCCTTGCCCCTGGCAGTCCTATGCAAAATCGGGGGCATTCTCACCGTCGGATAGTTGATATTGGTTCTGTCGGGGCGGTCAAATGTGTTCAATCTCCCTGATCTGTCATTGTTGGTGTCGTTTGGGTGCCCTCGTCCTTGTCCTCTATTTCTCGGACCACCCGCCACATCCCTGGGGTCCCTATTTCTGTTCATCTCTAGCAGAACCGGGCACTGGGATTTCCAATGGCCGAATCCTTTGCAGAAGGCGCATTGGTCATCGCTAATGTCTCTACGTCCAGTGTGGGGTGTTGGGGTGTGATCTTTAGGAGGTGGATTTCTGGGGGTGGTCGATTGGTAGTTCCCCCTTTGGTGTTCCCGTCCTACCGCTATACCTTGTATCTGGGCTATCATCACCCTTTCTTTAAAATCTTTCTTCTTTTTCTCGGACGCCCTATCATTCTCATTCTTTTGGTGCTCGTAATACTGAGCCATCTGAAGGATAGCTGCGGGTTTGGAGGCCCCCCAACTACTCTCACTCGTCTGCAGTTTTTGGGAGACCTCTTGTGATAGGCCCTTTACATAATTTTGTACAAACAGGTGCTGTCCGGTTGCGGTGGTCATGTCTTGGCCACTGTAGTCGGAGAACACTGTCTCGAATCGGGAGAAGTATTCTGACACATCTTCCTGGGGTTTCTGACGACAGGCCGTGACTATCGACCAATCTACCTTTTTCTCTGGGATCAGTGTCTTTAACTTCTGAACTAATTTGTCTGGGAGTTCTAATATGTCCTTTACTGGTTTCCTTCCAGGCTCTCGCTGTCTATCTAGTTTACTGAGTTGGTCCCAGGTATGTCCAAACAGATCCGTGTGGCCAGCCTTCCGGATTTGCTTCCACACGTCAGCTGGCAGGCATAACCCGAAAAACAAGTCAATGTCCGCTAAAGTCATTATCGTCGAACCCAAGGCTGTGCCTAATTCAGTATAGAATGCTGTCGGGTTCTTTCTTAAATCGGGAAGGGTTTGTTTAAAGGTTAGGATATCTTGTCGGTCCCATGGTTGGTAAACCCAATTGTACACAACCCTTCCTTTTGCATCTGTGTGATTAATATCATCGCTTGTTCCCTGGCCACGTGGCGGGATCCAGTAAGGGGCCGCCTCTCTGATGGGCATCATAGTGTTGGCTGCTTCTACTGAGGTCGTTTCGGGGACTGTAACCTTGACTTCTGGTTTTTGTTCCGTGAGGTGGCGGAAGACCTCAAGCATCTGCATGAAGAGTTCCGCCGCCTCATGTTCAGTCCCATCTCCAACATCAATCTTCCTATACAGCGTCGTCAGTTTAGCGGGGCCCTTACTTTGATACCTATCCTCATATGCGTTCAGGGTGTGGTAGCTGAATCGCAAAATGAAATGCCGCCTGTGGCTGTCGGCATGCGAATTATACATGTTCATTGTGTATTCTTCGCTCTCCCTTCGTTCTACTAATGTCTTTGCTATTTTGTCAATCCCATCCCGTTCATCTTTGCTCAACCTATTTGGCCTGGCTGGTGGTTGCTTGCTAGCCTCGGGGTCATCTGGCGATGTTGTTAATGTGGCTGGTGCGGAGGCCGTGAGGGCTGGTGCACTAGCGCTGAGGTCACTTTCGCTCACACTCGGGGCTTGCAAGCTTTGTTGGCAGGGGGCATATGGAGGGGGCATATAGATGATTGGGGGACCTAGCAGTAACTCATCGTTCGTCCGTTGTTTGGAGGGCAATTCAGGGTAGAGCGCAGAGGGGGTCCTAATAGGGCATTGACCTGTCGACCCTGATTCTTGGTTTTGTGCAGCTTCTTTTCTTTCTTTTATTTCTTCTTCTAGTTGCTTAGCGGCTAGGTGGGCTGCCTTTCGTAATTCTTTCCCTATTTTTGCTTCTTCTCTTTTCTTCCGTTGTTCCGTTTCTTTGCGCCACATGCCAATACTATCGAGCATAGTGGGCGTGGTCTTATTTTTCTGGAGCGCTATTTCCAATGTTTTTATTTTATTTTCATCAAAGGAACCTATCAGTGGCCACTGACTTTCGGGAATGGGGAGAATAAGTGGGTACGACGTGTTAAAGTTTTGCGTTATCCACTCTTTCTCTACCTGCAAAGAGAGACCTTGTTCTTCCCTGTTTGCAGACAGAGAATCTCCAGACAACAATCCACGAACGATAGTTCGGGAAAACAGTGGGGGAGGAAGATAGGCACGACGGATTACAATGGGGACAAAAGTCTGCGTTACCTATCCTTCACTGCTTGCAAAGAGAGAGCCTGTTGTTTTCTCCGTTTGCAGACGGTGAATCTCCAGAGGGATCAACAAAGCGTAATACTAGTATTATCCAAATCAAACAATCATTTCTCAATTTGTCGTGTTTACACGACCTTACCCGGACCGCATGGACGGTTTCCTGTCTTCCGAATCCAGCGCCCGATCGTCCTCTCTTCTTTGTGATGTTCGTGGCACTCCTGATGGTTCCCAGTCAGGACCGTAGATCACTCGAGAGAGGTCTGTTCGGAACTAGTGAAGGTCGGATGATCGGCTGTCAGACGAGGGTCTATCGGACACGAGCTCTCCCGATCGTTGCAGTCGTTCACTCTGTCGTCGGGACCTCTCCCACTGGATCCACGTGTCGCTGATGGGCCCCACGCTTTGGGACGCCAATTGTGGAAAAAGGGTAGGGCTATGACCTTTTTCAAGATTTGCCCGGCGCTCACCGCCTTTGTACCATTCAAATTACCAAGCAATGAGGCAGGCGCCGGAGACCAGAAGGCAGGAAACAGAAGTTTTATTCCGACGGAGCAGAACACATCAGATCAGACAACAAGGTATCGTCTCGAGGTGCTCTAACAGCCTCTCTGAGGCCTGGCCTCTTATACCCTGGTTTATGACATGTGAGCATTCTTTATTGCATAAAAGACTCTTTAAACTTATGAAATGACGTCCCCATAATCCTTGTGTCAAGCCCACCCCCACATACATCCACAATAGAGGTCCTCACCCTGCTGATAACAGGAGGGGGCTATCACGCGGCTGAGTGTTCCGCCGATTCTTAGGATGTGTGCGCCTGATCGTATCCCATGGGGTGGGGAGGCCATGATCAATAGTGGATCATTTGAAGAGGAGCGACTCCATACAATAAGGGGCAGTAAACGGTATCTCCCGGCTTAGGCGATGGCCTCGGACCTGTGTGGACAGTCGGACTCGGGGGAAGGGGTCATCAAAGGAGTGGTATTCATGCCGCGTGGACAATCAAGCGCGGAGGGATGGTTTATCAACAGAGGGGTATTCATGGAAGGAGAGGAGGTGCTGGTCAGGCGCGGGCGTGACTCCCAAGGACAGGGTCATTCAGGAGGAGAAGGGTTAGGCTCATGTGAGGGAGGGAGGGGGAGCCAGGGTGCGCGGAGGGTGCTTGCAGGGTCAGAGGAGCGCGCTGGCGATCGATCGTGGACAGGGAGACCATGATACCTAAAAATGGCTATCGTGCGCGTTGTACGTGGGTGACAAGCTGGCGCAGACGATGTTCAGCTCGTAAACTAAAATTCCACAGAACCACTCACATTCTCAGACACAGGCTGATAGGGAACAAGCAGTAGCTTTGGTGGCTAAAGGAAGTAAGATATAGAATATGTATATGTATGCAGGAATTAGAGAAGAAGCACAAGAATAGAGAACTGTATTGTAGGGTAAACTTGTATATATGTATGATTAAATGTTCACCTTGTTTGCTTAGTAGGTAGGTAAAATGAGCAGGGGGAGGGGGGACGCGGTGGCCCAGAACAGACACAGCTGTCACACATAGGTCCCACGGACCTATTTGCCTGTAGGGGGGTGGGCTAGCCGGGGTGGGGGCAGGAACACCGAAAAAACTGGAACTATAGTAGACAGGAAGTAACTTGGAATAAATGGATTAATAAAATGGAAAAAATATATGAGCTGTATATGGCTGTGAGTCCAATATGTAGTATGTCTTTCTCTGAAATAAGCAAAATCAAGGGTAAATTTTCTAAAAACCCAGGATGAATACTCGAATAATGACGTGGAATGTGTGTGGTCTTAACGATAAATTAAAAAGACAGAAGGTGGCAGTCTTGATTAAAAATTTAAGACTAGACTTCTTAATACTTCAAGAGACCCATATACAGGCGTCTGAAATTAGGCTGCTAGACCAGTTAGGTCTCACTGTCATAGCATATTCTAGGCAGGGTGCTAGGAATAGGGGGGTGGCTGTAATGGCAAGGCAAAGAGATGTCACTACTAGAAAAAAATGGGAAGACGCCTGGGGTAGATGGGCTTTAATAGAGTGCTTGATTGGAGAAACATGGGTAACCCTTGGCTCTATTTATGGGTCCACAGGAGATGATCCGGAAATCTTCGAAGAGATTGACATTGAGTTGGCGACTTGGGCTCCATTTATAGTAATAGGAGGAGACTTTAATATCAATGGAGCAGGGGGATTGGGTCTGGGGTTAGGACCCCCAGTCAAATATAAGGGAAGGAAGAAAAGAGTTTTCCAAGCAGTCTATAATTTAGCAAGAAACAATGGGCTACTTGATGTGTGGGATACCCTTAAGCCAGGTCAAGATGGTTTTACATATTACTCAGCACCCCACAGAATAAGTGTAAGGCTAGACTACTTTTTAATTAGTAGTCAAGGCATTGACGGTGCAGATATTGAGAGATTACCAAGGTTATTAGCGGACCATAATCCCCTTATCGTCACCCTAAAGGGATTGGCAGCTGCACGGAAGGTCTCGGAGTGGACATTTGAAAAGGCATTGTTAGTGGACGAGGCATATATCCAACACATGAAGAGATGGATAACTGAATTTCTGACTATAAATAGGCACACAGCACCTGTAGGGATAGTATGGGATTGTTTTAAGGCCGGAGTGAGGGGAGAGACTATTAGTTTTGGGGCCAGGAAAAGGAAACAGGAGAAAGAGAGAAATGATGGTGTAAGGAGGGAGCTACTGTTAGCAGAGGAAGAATTAAACAATAGAGCAGATCGGATTAGTAATGGAGTTGTAATGGATCCGGCATATATCAAACTTGCAAAATTACGAATGGAAGCAGAAGAATATATAGCAGTGAGGGCAGCTAAACAATATACGGTTAATAGAGAGAATTGTTATGAAATGAGTGAAAGAGTTGGCAAAATGTTAGCAGCTAGAACTAGACAGAAGGCATCACTCGGAGAGCTAAAAGCAATAAAAGATAGCTCAGGAGGGATCGTAACAAATGTACAACAAATCAGGGAAGTCTTCCGGAGCTTCTACACGAATCTATACCTTGAAAGTGAAATAAAAGATCCTGAAGATATAATGGAGTATTTGAACCATTATGAAGGGAGTCAGCTAGACGAAATAGAGAAACAGAGGATCGATAACCCATTAGATATAGAGGAAATAAAAGGAGCTTTGAAGAGCCTACCTGCTGGAAAAGCGGCCGGGCCTGATAAGATCCCGCTAGAGTTTTACAAGGTGTTTTGGGAGGAGTTAGGGGGAGATATGCTCCATATCATGAAACAGGCACAGAAGGGAAGCTCAATACCAAACACCTGGTCTGGGGCTGAAATTGTTGTTATTCTTAAGAAAGGAAAGGTACCAACAGATCCTGGGTCATGTAGACCAATCACTCTTATGAATACAGATACAAAGGTCTATTCAAAAGCACTGGCAATAAGATTAGCTAGTGTAATAACACCTTTAGTTACCGCTACCTAACAAGGTTTTATACCTGGACGGGGGACCACGCATCATGTACGGAAGCTAATAACTCTTATGGATAAAACTGAGGTTAGCGGGGATCCATTTGCGGTATTATTATTGGACGCTGAAAAAGCATTTGATCGTGTATCATGGTTATATTTGTGGAGTGTTCTGGGAAAAATGGGGTTTGGAAATGGCTTTCTTACAGCGATAAAGACCTTGTATAGAGATCCAGTTGCCACAATCAGAATTAATGCGGGATCAACGGAAAAAGTAAAAATAAATAGGGGTACTAGGCAGGGATGTCCATGTTCCCCGCTACTCTTTGCAGTATATTTAGATCCGTTAATTCGAAGATTAGAAGCAAATATGAGTATACCCCCAATCGCCACATTTAGGGGGGATTGAAAGATTCTGGCTTATGCCGATGACGTGGCGGTTATAACACCAATACCCACAGAGGCTATAAGATACGTGGAACAGGAGGCTAAAGAATTTGGGAAGGTGTCTGGATACTCTTTGAACACTGGAAAAACACAAATCATAAAAAATAATAAAGCTATATGTCAGGACCCACGGGTGGTGCAGACAGGAACCTACTTGGGCATAACTATAACCTCAGACTTAGAAAAGCTAGTAGAACTAAACATTGATCCAATTGTACGAAAGGTAGGGGTAGAATTAGACAGATTGAACAATCTCCATCTTACACTGGCTGGTAGAGTAAACATAGTAAAAATGTTAATATTGCCAAAGTTTTTATATTTGTTCCGGACAATTCCTCTATGGTTTGATAACCTGTGGTTTAAAAAGATTGAACGAATGATTAATAACTTTATCTGGTCCAAAGGCAAAACTAGGAGAGCAGCAAGATTCATGGCACTCCCACGGGAAAGAGGAGGATGGGCACTACCGGACCTAAAGATCTATTATTGGGCTGCAGCCCTGCAATATATGGCAGGATTAATAGGTGGAGCAGAAGTGGAAGGAGAAGATCATTTGGGATCATTAGCGATATATGGCATACTGATGGGAGAAGAAGTTAAAAATATTTTTTTGAAAAACTTTGATACTGCTTACTTTAAAAGAACACGTTTTAAGACTATTCTGGGTGCATACAATATATGGAAGGCTTTCATGAAGAAATTTGGACTGGGGAAGTTTAATATGTACACGAGGATATATGAGAACACGTTATTCCCGGAAGATATATTCTCCGATTCAGTATATATAGAGTGGCATCGAAAAGGGATAATAAAATTGGGGGATTTTATGGTTCCACAAGGGGTGAAACAATTTGTAAATTTACAGACAGAATTCGATCTGTCAACAAGACACTTCTTCAAATATTTACAAGTAAGAAGTTTCCTACAAAATTAAAGGGTGGATTAAGAGGATTTGAGAAAAACAATATACTAGAGACAATACATACTGGAGTAGATTGCACAATTAAAAGGTTTTATGCTGAGCTAAATGATTCTAGACCAGATGATATGGTTAAGTGGGGGGAAACTTGGTCGGCGAAGCTGGGCATAGAACAGGAATGCTTTGATATATCAGTAGAATTAGGGAAGAATATTTTATGCTCTGCGTCTTTACAGGCCCAGCATTATAAAACCATCTATTGGCTATACTACACCCCAGCGAAACTTGCACAATGGGGGGCGACTACCGGTATAAACTGCCCTAGGTGTATGAGTTTAGACGCAGATGCTATCCATATTTTTGCAACATGTCCATGCTTATTGACAATACGGAAGGAGATAGAAATGTTCTTACAAAGGGCATTAAAACTATCTATTAACTTAACATCTGCAACTATTCTGCTAGGGGTAGACGTGAGCAACGAAAATGAGGCAGGAAACTACTTTATCTTTGTTGCCATGGCAGTCTATAGACTATGTATTGCCTCAGCATGGTTAGATCAATTGGCACCATCATTCCAGCAATGGTTAGCCAGGCTGTTGAGTATATATAATTTAGAAAGTGCGATCTACTCAAGGAGAGGGAAAAATGCAAGGAAATTAGGATTGGAAATATGGGAGCCAATAACGAAATGGAAGGAAGAAGTGTGAACTGTATATATAATGTACATAATGTGTATATAATGTATATATTGTGTATAAATGGTATAAGAATTATCGAGATGTAAGGGTGGAGGAAGGGTACTATTAAGAAATATAAAGAAGGGTAATATATTTGTTTTCAATACGTAAGTCTAATGAAAGTGACTTCATTCCTCTAAGATTGGTTGTTGTAAATATTTAGATATGAAGAAGGATATTTTTAGGTTATAACGTGCCATATGTTGAGTATGCTTTGTGATTATGTATTATTGTCTTTTTTTATATACTTTCATTTGTTCCTCGCCCCCTCTGGGTTCCAGAAAAAATAAAAAATAAATTAAAAAAAAAAAAACATAGTGTACAGGGACATTATAATTAGAAAATAGAATTAAAAAAAATCTTAGAAATTCAATAAAAAAACAAAGGTTACAGGGACGTTATAGCTAGGCTCAAATTTCACTCTTACAAAACCATTGGAATTCATCAGCTATAGTCAGTGCTTTAAATGGGAAAAAATAAGTGCAGGTACTCATCAATTTAAGCAAGGAATGGAGGAGGAGCAATTGTGGGCGGGGTTAGAGGCGGAGCTTGGAGGCAGGCATTTAATGGGAGCCACATTTTCTTGGTGGCAATTGCGCTTGATAATATAGAATTATTTCTGCTATTTGTAGAGTATATGTTTTCTCCTCCCATGAGCAAAAAGATAAGTTTATTATTTTGAGAATGTCATACCAATGCAGATTGTCTCTGAGCCTATGCACATATGAAACATAAAAGTCATGATTTTTCTCAGTAAACTTCAAAACTGAAGTCACATAACCAACACAAACGAACAGTAACATTTTCAATCTGGTCTTCTACACAATACTGTCTCAGTCATCATCTATTATACAGCAGGCACCAACTATGGTCAATCAAAATCATCCACAGCTCCTTCAATGGGGTTACGAGGTACTTAATGTGAGCAGTGGGCAAGTGAAGTGATTACAGGGAACTCGAGTGGTGACACATGTGATGAAGGGCTTCTATAAATGGCTGAGATGAACGCAATGGGATGAGTTGAACTAGCATATGTCAACGTAAAGTGAATTAAATGAACAACGAGAGGCACTAGGGTAAACAAGGCAAGCACAGGGCAAATGTGCCTTGAACTAGCTGGGTCAGGTGAGAATTAAGTGAGGAGAGAAAGGATGAATCAGTTAAGGCAGGTTGAGTAAATCAAACATGGTGGGTCAGTGCAGAGTGGAAGAGCCAAGCACATCTTACATGATGTAAGCAAGGTTTGGCCTGGAAAATACATGGTGGGTGAGTCAAGAACAGGTGAGCATATGGTGGTCTAGATGATGACTGGTTGAGTAAAGGAAATGATCTGGGTCTGTTACAGAGGCAAGTACAGCTTGCATAAAGCAAACAGAAGATATGCAAGGCTTCTACAGGCTGGATAAATCCAGCACATTATAGGTACAGCGGGCACCTAAAGGCCTAGAGACTATGGGATTGTAAGTCATTTTTGTAGCATGGACCAGGCCTCCTAGGTATTGGAGAGATGTAAAAGATGTTAGTACAATTTTCTAGCATTTGGGTATTCCCTACAACATCCCTCAAGATAGTACATGCATAGGCATTGAGAAAAAACAGTTTGGTTTCAGAAAGAGCTTCATATGGAAGGTGCAAGAAACAAAAATGGTTCCACCCTTGCGCCTCTTCTTTCCAAAATAATGGACCACCAACAAAAGTCTTTATGCATGGTCTGGACTTTATGCGCAGTCTGGACTTTGTGTCTGGCCTGACTTCCCCAAACAAAAGACTCTGGCTGTAATTCTGGCCCAGAATGAAAAGACTGTGTTGCTTTTCACTAAATGTAACTAAAGCTTAGCTTAGCTGCAATATGAACCACGGGCAAACTCACCTCTGTGTCTTAATACCTCTCATTGAAAAACAAACAAACAAATTAAAGAGGCCATCTATTGAATACTGTCACACTAGATCCTAAAACCCCACCTGACATCATCAAGCATTCTAAGGTATCTTTTTTAAATAGCTGCTCGCCTGGGCTAAGAGAATTATGGGGCATATTATCAAGCCTGTGCGCTAAAATTATCGCCGCTTTATCGGCCGAAAACGGCCGATAAAGCGGCGATAATGGGCTTGATAATATGCTCTGTGGAATTCCAATCGAAGCCCATGTTAGATGTCTTCACATCTAACATGGGCTTCGATTGGAATTCCATAGAGCATATTATCAAGCCCATTATCGCCGCTTTATCGGCCGTTTTCGGCCGATAAAGCGGCGATAATTTTAGCGCACAGGCTTGATAATATGCCCCTTAGTTTTTACTGGTTCACACAGGCAGTGCTGGATTCCACTAGGTGGCTGTGAGCTTGTCTTCCCAGACTAAACATGTTTATGCACACATACTCACCCATCACTTAAGAAACTCACACACATTCATGACCACTCACACATAACTTGATTAGATAATTAGCTTGCACATTTACCTCACGATAATAGCCAGAGAACCTGGACTCGACCTGGCCCTTCTGGGCCTATGGTGGACACCCCTTGTCCATAATAATCTCTTAAAAGTCAGAAAAAATGATATTCATGCACACAATAAAAGGCATTCAAACATGAGACAAGGTTGCAGATTACAAAACTGATGATGGACTTCATTTGTAATGGGCAACTAAACTAAAGACATTCAACCCTGATCTTACGGGCAGGGGAATTTAATTAATTGTTGGTAGGTCGATATCATTGATTGTTTGTAGAGTACTCACTGCCCAAAGGCGGCCTTTTGGTATTTTGAAATCTTTTTATCATAAAAAGGATTAAACTCACAACTAGAGATTCAGATTTTCCTCGATTAGGATGGCGGACGGACTTGCGTCCGTCCGCCACCCCTGAGTAGGAGGGACCGTCCGCATGGGCAGCGGCGGTCCCTCAATGGCAATTAGGATGTGACCGCCACCCTGGCGGTCACATCCTGTATGTTTTACATTGCGGCGGGTGCTGCTTGAAGCAGCACCCGCCGCAATGTAAAAAATTGAAAGCAGTGCATTTGCATGCACAAAGCGGCAGGCACCGCGCGGTGCCTGCCGCTTCGTGCACGCAAAGGCAGGGGGGTACCATAGGTACCCCCCATGTGCACCCCCCACGCAACCTTCACCCAGGGGGCCCACAACGGGCCCCCAAAGTGAATGTCCGTATGCTTTTCCACGGCGGAAAAGCCGCCGCGGAAAAGC
Source organism: Lissotriton vulgaris (assembly GCF_964263255.1). Classification (NCBI taxonomy): domain Eukaryota; kingdom Metazoa; phylum Chordata; class Amphibia; order Caudata; family Salamandridae; genus Lissotriton; species Lissotriton vulgaris. Next base: position 383,534,792 of record NC_141697.1, read on the forward strand.
ATTACTTTCCCTACATCCTAATATGGCTGGAGGTGTCTGATAGACACCGCCAGCCATGTTAGTGCTTTTCCGCCGTGGTCGCCTTCCGACAGCGGCGGAAAAGTGGAGGACAGATTGTGAGACCCACCAGCCATCCTAATTTGGCGGTGGGTCTTTCAGGCCTCCTCTGCGGATTCCCCGATTACTCCGGGCCGGCGGTGGCTTCCGCCGGCCCGGAGTATGCGAGGAATCCGCCATCATAATGACCCCCCTAGTCTGTCTAAATTACTCATTCCCAAAGTTCTATTAGAGAAATATGTAGTGGATTCGCAGGTTGCTTGCTTTAGCGCACTCTGCCCCTTGAAAAGTCAATGGAGCAATTGGAGTGCGCATGTCAATAAACTAGATTAATACTGAAATTCTGATGAGTACATGAAACTTGCCAAATGGACACACATGGGCTGGGACAGGTAGAGACAGAAGTGTGCATACTGATGGACTGTCTGCTGCCCTACAGTGGACTGCCCTGCTGCATGCTAATCGGCCTATATATGGCAGTGGTTATTACACTCCTATCCATCCTTTCAACAGACTAGTGCTGACAGGTGCATTCTCATCTCTGGTGTAACGCTGTAAAAAAGTACATTTGTGGGGTAGGGGGTAAGCCTAGTGTCACACACACACACACCTACAGCGTGATTGACTGGGCAGTGTCTAATTCACAGACAGCCGCAGAATACCCAAAACCGTAAACAGCAAATGAGCCGCTGTTGGATGCTCAACAGCGGATCCATTCAGTGGTGTACACTGCCTCTTCCTCCTCCACTGCCTTCTCTTTATCTGCAGCACTTCTGCTCAGTAGCACAGTTCCCAATGCCATCAAGCCTGCCCTGCCTGACTTTCCCCTTAGAGTACCGGTACTCTCCTTGGCCAAGGAAAAGTTATGGTACTCAAATGGAGAAAAACAAAAAGTGTTGGTACTCCGTACTGGCGAGTACTGGCCCATTTAAAGCACTGTGTGGGACTGTGGGGGAGAGGGGAGAACTGGCAAGGAGAGGATAGGAACTTGTGGTAATGGGGTAGACATCAGCACCGAGGGGGGGTTGAAATGAAGAGACAGTGGGAAGAAGTGATTATGTGATTAGGAGAGAGAGCATCCTTAAACTGGTGAGGAACGTGTGTAAACTATATGGGGAGGGGGTGGAACTCAAAACAAGGGAGACCAGAGTGAACGTAACAGAGACATGCGGCAAGAGGGCAAACTGGCGGAGGAGGCAGGAAAAAGTAGGGGAGAAACGATAAGAAAAGGAAGAAACTGTGTAACATGGAAATAGGAACATGTGGAGCAGCATAGAGCAGAGGCCCAGGAGAGGTGAGGCTGACATAGAAGAGGGCAATGTGTCAGACAACTGCATCTCCACATAAAATCCTGGTAGGCAGCACAGCGTTGCTTGTGATGCGCAGGCTACAGGAGCCAATCTTAAAAGATACCACAGCAAAAGTCGTCGTTAAGCCTGAAGGTCACAGATATATTTTTCACCCGCCTGTGTCAGATAAAATGGCCACTATGACATCAGTTAACAGTAACACTCGCTGTTAGTTCCAAGCCATAGTTCAGTTTGAGGGAAATGCTGCATAAACAAAGTATAGTCACGCTCTGTGGCCCAGATACTGTTGTATCCGGTCCCAGGGTGGCAGCTTACCTTCTCAGAATGTGCTTTGCTACTTACCTGTTACCTGGGCGGAGGGGGCTTTCTGAATGCGCAGGACGAGGAGTTTGCAATATTTGAAGAGACAAGTTCGTAAACTTCCTAGAACAAATTAAACTGCTCAGGTCATGTATAACCTGAACAATAGCTCTGCTGTCTCGCGGAGTGTGATTGACTAGGCAGGGTCTGATTGGACCCTTCACTTTCATTTACAGACAGCCGCAGGGCACCCAAAACCCTAAACAGCGCTTAAGCGATGCAAATGAGCCGCTGCGTTATTTCACAGCAGCGGCTCCATTCACAGGTATACACTACCCCTCACTATATTCTGCCTTCTCGTTATCTGCAGAAGTTGAGCAGAGCACTTTCTGCACAGCAGCACAGCCCCCAATGTCATCGAGCCCGCCCTGCCTGACTTTCCCCTTAGAGTACCGGTACTCTCCTCGGCCAAGAAAAAAGTGCCGGTACTCTAAGGGAGAAAAATAAAAAGTGGCGGTACTCCGTACCGGTGAGTACCGCCCCATTTAAAGCACTGGCTATAGTTACCTGAGCTAATTGTAACTGACACCCCCACAATGCACTGCTTATGACGTCACTTATTGAATCACTGAGGACATCTCAAATGACATCACTGATAACATCATCTAGTGAGTGTAAGTGTTTCATAAACTTTTCTGAGACTTAAAGATATACACTAAGCTAAGCTGTATAAGTTAAATTACTATTGTTTATTTACTACTAATAAGTGATACAGTTTCTAACATATGTCATTTGAGTGTCTGTGTGACTGTCTGTATCAGTGAGGGAGTGGTTGTGAGAGTGGCTGTGTTGGTGTGTGAAAGGGTGTGTAAGTGGCTGTATGGTTGAATAAATGGGTGTGTGAGTAGCTGTATGAGTGAGTGGCTGTGTGAGTGGCTGTATTGGTGAGTGAGTGGGAATGAGTGGCTGTATGGGTGGGTGGGTGTATGTGGCTGTGTGAGTAGATGTATGAGTAGGTTATTGTGAGTGAGAGTGGCTGTATCAGTGACAGAGTGGCTGTGTGAGTGGCTCAATGGGTGGGTGAGGGTGTGTGAGTGACTGTATGGGTAACTGAGTGGCTTTGTGAATGTCTCAATAAGTAAGTGATTAGATATGTAAGTAGGTGTATTGCTAAGTTAGGGGCTGTTTGAGTGGGTGTATGGGTAACTGAGTGGTTGTGTGAGTGGCTGTTTTGCACTGTAAGTATTTGTGTGAATGGCTATATAGGTGAGTGAGCGGTTGTGTGAATGCTTGTATCAATGTGTGCATGGGTATGTAAGTAGTTTTGTGGATGAGTGAATGAATTAGTGAGTGGCTGTATGGGTGTGTGAGTGGTGGTTTGAGTGGCCGTGAAAGTGAGTGAGTGGGTATGTGGCAGTAGTTGAATGGGTCTGGGAACAGGTATGCGAGTGACTGTGTGTATGTATGAGTGGGTGTATGAGAGGTTGTATTGGGATTTGAGTGGGTATGTGTAGGAAGCCAGTTATCTGCATAGTGTTCTTAAATGAAGTACACTGTGTAGAGAGTTCTGTGAATCCCTAATTGGTATACAGAGGTAAAAGCAGATAATAATAATGTTCTGTTTGGGGTAGCATGGGTGAGCAGTTAAGCTTATCAGAGGGTAGACCTAAGCATTTGCTATACTCACAGAGACAATAACGGAGACATACACTCAAGAATAAATCAGGGACCAATTTATACAAATAGTATACATTTTCATGTAATTTTTAAGACCATGCACATAGTTCTAAGGTAAGTGCTTTTGGAGTCACGGTTTTTCAAAGTTCAGAAAATATATCTATTTTGTGCGCAATTACACACCTTAGGAAACACTAGAGAAAAAGAAGAAATATGCATATTAATTCAGGCAATGCTTTCACGAAGTTCACCTCATTTTAAGTCGATGTTGTCACCAGGTCCAAAGTTCCAGCAGGAGTTGTTTGGGAGCATCCCTGATCGGCCAAGAGCAGAGTGCTAAGGGTCTTGGAAGTTGGTGCGCAAAGACTAAAGGGGCAACTTGAAAGTACACTGCCCAGGAGGACACACAGGTAATTCCAGTGGGCCACCTTGGAGGGAGGAAGTTGCAAGGTCCTGGGGACCATGGGAGCACAGCCGGTTAGTCTGTGCTGGGGCCGATGGAGCAGAGTGCAGTGGGAACAGGTCATCGGGGAGTCTTGAGTCTTTAGGTCTCATGGTCAGGAGCAGGCAATTTTGAGAAGCCATCTCAGGACAGCTGGACCACTCAAGAAGTGGGTCTCAGGTATCTCAACATCCCTTGATGGGTGCTTGCTGCTGGTGTTTTGGGTGTGGACTTTTCTTGGTGTTTGCTGTTGGGGGACCGGTACCCAGGGTATTAGTACACTGTGGCTCTGGTAGGTTTGTTATCTCCAACCTTGGTGAGGAGACAGATCTGACCCTCCAGAGCTGTTGAACCTTTTTGGTGCTGCATTGAGGTCATCGGGGAGCAGCAAGCGTGAACCAGACTTCACGGGAATGGTGCCAGGGAGTGATACCTTCACTTCAAGGGAGCTTCTCTAGGATTTGTCAAAGGTTGGAGGTGCTCCAAGGTTTTTGGAGTCCTCTCTGGTTCAGGATGACACAGCAGGTGACGATTGTCGAGTCCTTGGGCAGCAGGCTGGGTTTGGCATCTTTTTCTTCAGCAGGACTTCAGTTATGATGCAGTGGGTCTTTTCTGTCCTGGTCTTATTTTGTCCACCGAATCTTATGTCCAGGTCTTGGGGTGCCACCTAAATACTGGATTTTGGAGAATTACAAGGGGAGACAGGTAGTAGCCAATGGGCTACCCACCTTTAGGGTGAATACGCCCTCTAGTGACTACTTCTTCCGTGAAGGGGCACTACAACAGCCCTGATAGGTTGTTTCTCCATTATCCAAAGATAATGGAATTTCAGGAGAGAGGTTCTCATCACATGTCCGGCCCTAGGGTTTGTGTAAGCTAAATGGGGACCCTCCTCCTAATCTAACTCATTTTCCTGCCTTTACACCAGCTAAAGGGGTCCAGGACAATGAGCTTGGCCTACCCACTATCTGAAGGTTCCTGGGTTAGATTTCAAAGGTAGCATCGCCTTGAAGCTTGCTGTTCAGGAAGGCCATTGTGTCATGGAGCTTCACACCTCTGCCCAGTAGTAGGCTTTATCTCTGTCCTGTCTGAGCGCTGGCTCTCACCCCATGAAGTCAGAAAGATGTCTGGTGGTGGCAGACTGGCAAAAACAATAGAGGGACCACACCAGTGCTTTGTAGGTTTTCAGATGACCCTCTAAAAGGGTCTCCTGTTTGAGTTTATTAAGAATCCACCACTGACATCAGTAGGGATGTATTCATACAAGATGTTTGGTACCAAACACCTTAGAAATTAGTGAAGCCATCATGGAGCTAGAAAACTTGTGTTGAGCAGTGTCCAGCCCATGTACTCTTCATGGCCTCCCTGTGTACTTAAAATATCTCAGAATAGACTGGACTTTTAGGGGCATAACTGTTTCTGATGATATGCCCACACCTAGGATATAGTGCAACCTCTATTAGGGCTAAATGCCTGCAGTAGGGGTGACTTATCTATACCCTATGCAGTGTATCGGGGCATGGTTTTGCATGAGTGAAATCTGAGCTTAACTGTAATTTCCTGGTAACCTTTGTTTTTTCACAGAATATATATATACAAAATTTGGCAAAAAGGTAGCTCTTGGTTCAGAAAACGCCCTTTTTTTAAAATGGTGTAAATCCATTCAGTAGTTGCTGAGAAATTAAAAAAATAAAAATAACGATATATGAGCACCAAGGAGGATTCTCAAATCCTCCCAAGCAAGAGCTTCATTTTGATTGGCTGACAACACTCCAAACCAGTGTTGGCAGCCATGTTGTCATAAGAAAACAGTAAAAAAAATTATAAAATCAAGTAAAGGGGGCCGGGTAGAAACACCCTGAGCCCCTGGGCCTACTAAATAAGAAAATAAGAAATAAACGAAGTACGGGCTCCCACGCTTTCTTTGTTTTAAGCCCCAGGTCCCTGGGGTAACTTATAATTATGGTGTGGGGTCCCGTGGGGCCTCCCACTGCCGCACAGACCGTCACCTCTGGGGCTTTTAAAAATAAATGCATGGGGGACTCCTGCCCCTCCACGCTACCCTGGGGATGGCCACCTCCCGGGGCTTTGCTTTAATAGGAGCAGGGGGTCTCACTGATCCCCCAAGTCCCAGGGACCACCACATCCCTGGGGCTCCAATCTAATTAGAGGAGTGTGGGAGGGCTCCTGCCCTCCACACTGCCCCAGGGACCACCACCTTCCGGGGGCACTAATTATTTAAATACAGGAGTCCGTTGCAGTCCCCGGGGACCACCCCCTTCACTGAGCTTTAAACAGTTGGAAGGGGGGCAGCGTGGCCCTCCTCCTGGAGCCCTCGATGTCCCTGGGGATCACCACCCCCCAAGGCCGGCTACTGCAATGTCCCAATGACATTGCTGTTTTCTAGGGCAGGATGGGAGGCTATAATTGGCCTCAGGAGGGGGGCCACACTGCCCCCTCCAAAAAAAAAAAAAGTAAAGGCTGGCTAGGCCCCGGGGGATGGGGTCCCTGGGGCCAAAAGGGGCCCAAGGAAGGGGGGACACATGGCCCCATTCTTAAATATTTTTTAAAACAAAAAAGAGACAATCCCCTGGGGATGGGGTCCCGGGCCGTAAAAGACCTCAGTAGGGTGGTTGTGTGGGCCCCCCACTCAAAAAAAGAAAAGACTGGACAGGCCCTGGGGGATGGGGTCTCCAGGGCCCCAAAAAATAGTGTGTGAAGGGTCAAACAGCCCCCCTTGTAACAAAATCAAAACAAAGAAAAGCTGGCATTTCACCGGAGGCCCTACACCCTTCCTGCACCACTCTGGAAATGCGCCCTCTGGTGCATTCTAAGTAGGGTGATTAAGTTCCCTTCATTCCTCAGGGTCCCTGGGGGCCAACTAGCCCACCAGGTATCTCCAGTAATCCCCACACAGTGGGATTTATGAGAGGTGGTCCAAGGCTATGCCTCTTTTTATGTCACTCTGCAAACACGCCTTTTGACGCACTGCCGGTGGGGCGATGAGGTCCTCTTGTGTCCTGAGGACTCCAGGACACATGTGGACTTCACCCCCAAGCAGCAGTGCCCCAGGAGCCTTGTTTGCAGAGTGGTGTAAAAGGGGTGTGTGGCCTTTGAGCACTCTCAGCAAACCAGCTGTATGGGGCTTACTGTAGGTAACAGGAGGACTAGTTGAGGGACCCTCAGGAGGAAAGGGAAAGGGAACTTCATCACCCAACCAAGAGCATGCCAGGAGGCGCGCTTGCAGAGTGGTGAAGATAGGGGGCGTGGCCTGTGTCCCCTTCTCAGCAATCCCACTGTATGGGCCTTACTGGAGGTAGGAGATAAGCTAGTTGGCCCCAAAGAACCCCCAGCAGTGAAGGAGACTACAATCCCCATTCAAAAGCGTGCCAGGGAGCACGTTTGCAGAGTGGTATGCAAAGGGGGGCATGGCCTGCTTTGAGAACTTAGCAATCCTGCTGTGTGGGACTTACTGGAGGTAATAGGAGGGGTAGTTGAACCCCAAGGATGTCCTTGGAGGCCAACTACCCCTCTTGTTACCTCCAGTAAGTCCCACACAGTGGAATTGCTAATACGTCTTCAGAGGCCACGCCCCTTTTCTCCACCACTCTGCAAATGTGCATCCTGGCAGACTACAGGATCAGGAATCAAGTCCACTTTATTCCTGAGGGACTTTGGGGGCCGACAAGCCCTCCTGGCACCTCCTGTAAGTTCTACGCAGTGAAATCCTGAGTGCTGGTCGAAGGCCCAACACCCTTTCTCCACCACTCTGCAAACGCGACTACTAGCTAAAGAAGCATTTGCAATGTAATAGGTTTTGCATTTGTGAGAGTTAAAGCTATTGGCATTGAAAATGTAAAAGTCTTTTACTCATTTTTTCGGGTGTAGAGTGGATGTACGTTGTGTGTAGTGGAATTATGTGGTATGATGTGCAGTGAAATTATGTAAAAAGAAAATATGTGGTATTTAGTGTATAGGAATTATGTGGAGTGGGATTATGTGTTTTGGAGAATAATTATGTGGTTTTGTAGTATGTGTTGTGGAGTGGTAACCTCTGGTTTTGCCTTCCTTTTTCATATAAAATGAACTATAAACTCAATGAGACACAAAAAAGAAGGAACCACAGAGGATCACTTCGGCACCTAGTCAGAGGAATGAGCAGGGCCACTGGAATTATGTGACTGTTCGGCTGCCCTCATTTTTACATAATTAATTATTTTCCGCATTTGCCAAATATTCCATCATCTGCTGCCTAATCTGCAGATTTGAACAAAAAAGCCTTGTTTCTAGCTCAAACAGCTCAAATGTTCTAAAAAATGCAGCTTCACATGTTACAGCTCAGTGGAAGGCCCTTTACAAAGCTTGAATGGTTATGTGATACTTATTGCTAAATGTGGGTGTTAAATTGGTACCAATGGTGCACAAACCTCTCTTCTTTCTGTGCCTCTCTTGCCTCTTTCTGTATTTCTCTTGCATCTTTCTGCACCTTTCCTCCTCTTTCTGCATCTCACTGTGTTCTTTCGGCATTTCACTTGCATCTTTCTGCACCTCTGTTGCTTTTTTCTGCAGATCTCTTACCTCTTTCTGCACCTCTCTTGCCTCTTTCTGCACCTCTCTTGCTTCTTTATGCACCTCACTCTCTACCTTCTGCCACTCTCTGTCCTCTTTCTGCACTTCTCGAGCCTCTTTCTGTGCCTCTCTTGCTTCTTTATGCACCTCAAGTGCCTCTTTTTGCACTTTTCTTGCCTCTTCCTACACTTATCTCGCCTCTTTCTATACCTCTCTTGCCTCTTTCTGCAGCTCACTTGCCACTTTCTGCTCTTCTCTTGCCTCTTTCTGAACCTCACTCTCATCTTTCTGCACCTCTCTTGCCTCTTTCTGTACCTCACCTGCTTCCTTCTGCATCTCTCTTGCCTCTTTCCTCACCTCTATTTCCTCTTCCTGCAACTCTGTTGCTACTTTTTGTACTTCTTTTGTCTCTTTCTGCACCTCTCCTCCCTCTCTCTGCGCCCCTCTTGCATCTTTCTGCACCTCTGTCGGTTCTTTCTGCATTGCTCTTGGTTCTTTATGTACCTCTTTTGCAAATTTCTGCATCCCTCCTTGCCTCTTTCTGTGCTTTTCTTCCACTCTATGCACCTCTCTTGCCTCTGTCTGCACACATGTTCCTTCTTTCTGCACCCCTTTTGCCTGTTACTACAACTCTATTGCCTCTTTCTGAACTTCTCTTGCCTCCTTCTGCACCTCACTTGCCTCTTTCTACACTTCTATTGCTTCTTTCTGCACCTCTCTTGCTTCTTTCTACACACCTGTTATCTCTTTCTGCACCACGGTTGTCTCTTTCTGCACTTGTCTTCCTTCTTTTTTTGTACCCTAGTATATGTCGGTGTTTTCATTGTATTCTAAGTGTATTTAAGCATAGCACTGGCTCTGGGCCTGGTTATTCAGAGTCAGTTACCATCAGTACCAGTCTGCAAAAAGTTGGGGGCACAAGATGACTTTGTAACAAGGCCGCTTTCTGTACCTCTGTGGGTTCCTTCTCCATACCTATTGCTTCTTTCTGCACCTTTCTATGTCTTTCTGGACTTCCGTTGCCTCTTTCTTCACTTCTTTTGCTTCTTTCTGGACCTTAGTCGAAATTAGCATTTAAAAAACCTTTGAAATTCACTGAAAAAACCATAGGTTTCAAGGACATCAAAGTTAGAACTTAGCATTTAAAAAACCTTTGAAATTTACTGTAAAACCCATTGGTTTCAGGGACGTCAGATTTAGAAATTAGCACTTAAAAACATTTGAAATTTACTGAAAAAAACCATAGGTTTCTGGGACGTTATAGTTAGAAATGTGCATTTAAACAAACCTTTGAAATTCACTGAAAAAAACAGAGGCTTCAGGGACATTATAGTTAGAAATTAGCATTTTTAAAAACCTTAGAAATTCACTGAAAAACCACAGGTTTCTGCAACGTTATAGTTAGTTGGACATTTCACTCGTACAAAACCAGAGAAATTTGCAAGTTATAGTTAGTTGAGGTAACTATAACTTGTGCCCCCGCAATGCACTGCTGATGACGTCACATATGACATCACTCATGACATGGTCAGTGACATCCCTGAAGACATCTCAAATGACATCACTGATGGCCTCATCCATGTGATAATCTGATGCACCACCTCATACCCTAATACAACCTTTGAGACACCCACTCTAAAATACAGACTACCATTTTCAAAACCAAAGACACAGCAATCCAGTTACTGAAATATTAATTTCTCAGGAACTACTGAATGGATTTACATCATTTAAAGAAAGCGTGCTTTCTACACCAAAAGTGACCTTTTTACCAAATTTGGTGTAATTCCGTTCAGCAGTTCAAGCTATGGAAATTAACATGGAGAAAACACGTTAATTGAACTTGACTGTGATCCTGGAGCTCACTGTGGGCGTAACAATCTTTTAAATTTCTTTGTTATTTTTGCGCCGGCCTAACTAAAGGGAGAGACTTGTTCTAAATGGGACCACAAGTCCCAGCATGTTGAAAATGATACATGCAAGGGGAGGGGCCCACTGGAGGCCATATATAATGAAACAGCATGCGAGAACTTCCGGCGAAATCAACATGAAAAGTGACCTTTGAAAAAAAGGATTTACTTGAAACGCATCAGGACCAGAAATGTACAGGAGAAATTGTGCAAGTTCCCTGTGTCAAAACTGTGTTAAAATTGGATGGTTCCTCTGCCGTTGAGTGCCCCCAAGCATTTGGGTGTTATTGGAATAAAAAATGATGTGGATGGCTTCCCAACTTGAAAAGTGACCTTCGAAAAAGAGGATTTACCTTGAAGCGTGTCAGGTCCAGAAATGTACAGGAGAAATGCTGCAAGTTCCTTGTGTCAAAACTGTGTTAAAATCGGATGGTTCTGATGTGTTTTATCTAGGACCCCAATCAATATTGTGACCTCATGCCCCTATACGACTATAATCAATACATATCCCTATAATGGCATAATAATTTGAGCCATATTTCAGTAACTCGCCTCTGCAGTCCATGACACAGCAGAAACCACTTCCTTAGATTCCTAGATAGCACACCGAGTTCTTCCGACATACCAAACCCCCAGCAACCTGGGAAAGCCCCGCTTGCTTTGTTTTGATTAGTAATAGAACTCCTGCGAGCACTGTAAGAATGACCAGTTCTTAGTGACATCTTTATTGACGTCTTACTTCCAAAAACTTACGTCAAACTCGGCACCTTTCAGGTATAAATATACCAATGTTGCCTTAAGCAAACACACGGTGGTGGTGAATACTGGAGCAGAACAGCTGTCCCCTTGCAGAGAGCCGAGCAGATGCGAGAAGCCCACGGACGCTGCCCCTCCTCCTTGATGCTCTGAGAAAGACGCTGTCTTTTCTCCTGCCGAGAAAATCCAGCTCCGGCGCTTCCAGCCTACCCTTGCGGGTGACTGGGATATCGGGTCCTGAGAAGGAGATACCAGACCTCCTACATTCTGTTCCAGAGGTACGGTGCTGACTAAACCCTTAGAGAGAATTCTTGAATCAAACTCTTGGCAAAACCAACTTAACTTAAACTGCTACTTACTTACTCCCTCCCACGTATTAGGCTTAGGTCAGGTACACTGGGGTAGGCGTAGTTAGAAGCACCAGTTGAGGTCGTTAGCCAATGTATATATGAATGTGGTAATCAACTCTTAACCCGCATTTTTTATCCCGCATACCATTAGCCCGCATACTATAATCCCGCAATTGATTTCAGCCCGCATACCATTATACCACATTTTTTTATAACGCATGTGCTTTTATCACGCATGCCTTTACAACGAATTACGTTGTAAAGGCATGTATGGTAAATGTATTTGCGTTGTAAACCACGACGATGAGAGAGGTAAGTGGGTTTGGGTTAATTTTTAAGGGTGGGGGTCGTGCTGGGGTAGTGATTGTGTAGTGTAGTGTTGTGTTAGTGTAGTGTTGAGTTGTGGTGGTTGTTTAGTGTGGGGTCGTGCTGGGGAAAGTGTAATAGGGGTTGGGGGTAGTGTTTTGGGGGTAGGGTAGTGTTGTAGTGTTTGCGTAGTGTAGGGTCATGCTGGGGGTAGTGTTTTAGGTTTTAGGGTAGTGTTGTAGTGTTTGCGTAGTGTAAGGTCATGCTGGGGGTAGTGTTTTAGGGTTTAGGGTAGTGTTGTAGTGTTTGAGTAGTGTAGGGTCATGATGGGGGTAGTGTTTTAGGGTTTAGGGTAGTTTTGTAGTGTTTGCGTAGTGTAAGGTCATGCTGGGGGTAGTGTTTTAGGGTTTAGGGTAGTGTTGTAGTGTTTGCGTAATGTAGGGTCATGCTGGGGGTAGTGTTTTAGGGTTTAGGGTAGTGTTGTAGTGTTTGCGTAGTGTAGGGGTTGTGTTGTAGTGTTTGCGTAGTGTAGGGTCATGCTGGGGGTAGTGTTTTAGGGTTTAGGGTAGTGTTTTAGTGTTTGCATAGTGTAGGGTCATGCTGGGGGTAGTGTTTTAGGGTTTAGGGTAGTGTTGTAGTGTTTGCATAGTGTAGGGTCATGCTGGGGGTAGTGTATTAAGGTACTGTTGTAGTGTTTGTGTAGGGAAGTAAAGTGCTTAATGGTAGTGTTGGGGGGTCTTGCTGGGTAGTGTAAATGTAGTAAAAGGACTGTAGTGTAGGGTAGTGTAGGGTAGTGTTTGGTAGTGTATGGTAGGGTAGTGTACTTTCACTTACCTTTAAAACTTTTACAATGAGTATACCTTTAACATGCATGCTTTTACGTTGTAAAGGCATGCATGCTAAAGGCATATTCGTTCTAAAAGTTTTAGTTCTTTTAGTTTGCGGCCTTATAGTATATGCGGGATGAAAAACGCAGGATGATGGTATGCCACATATTCTATGAATGTATATATTTTATTCATTTTAACTATCTTATGGCTAAGAAACCATATCAATGCTTTTACAGTATTATTTCGTAATACTCCTTTTACTGTACGCACTTTTTATAATAACAAGTTTGCAATTGTGGCAATTCATTTCTCTTGCATGAGAAAGAAGCCTGCTCAATAAATAATATCTTTTATTGAAAACGCCCGTCTCTCTAATCTCTGCACCCTGGTGAAACTAAAAACGCACGTCTGACTGAGTGAAATAGCTGTCTATTGTTTCACACGACTCTAGAGATTGACTCTTATTCTGAGGAGCAAAGTTGTCATGTTTATGCGGTTGTCGGAAGCTGAATCCCTTCTTGTCTGAGCCAGGGAAGCTGATCACTTCCTATTCAGTCAAGAAAGTTTCCAGTGACCTCTGAGCTAGCTGGCGCAAACCTAAATTAAGTCTAACATAGTCTGTAGAGACCTAGAAGACCTCAGACCTACGTCTACACTGCTGTTTATGTTATTCCAATGCGCAGGGCCTATAGGGAAAATAGGAACTACACTACACTACATGGCGCCCCACGTTTGGTAAGGCGATAAAACTCAGTCGTGCTTTTTCACACAGACCCTTTTTTCCCATAAATACTCCAATAGACGTCTGGAGTGGGTGAAAGGTTAAAATCCGCCGGAACCTAGTAGGAAGAGATTCCTATGTAGAGTTTCTGGTTTAGTCAACGTTGAAGGATACAGTGTTCCAAAATATTGTGCACCTAATCTTTGTTTCCTTGAAAACTGCTCTGCAAACTTTCATTAATACAATGTCAGAAAATGGCAATAACAACGGAACCAATGAAACCGCAGTAGATGCGAATCAACCAGGTTTCGATGTTACAGGGATTAATGAACCGAATGCAATTATCATCCCAGCGAACATAAGAAAAACTATAACTTTAAAACTTATAGAAAACGGACTGTCATCACGAGGTGGTACAGTCATTTTCGTGATAGAGGCACGCGAATATCGGCAGACAGAGGTATTCTATTCTTGGATAAACTTTCCAGCGGCAAACGCTACAACACACGAGTTTCACTATTACAAAATAGAGGAACCAGCGGAAGAGTACGCTCCTTTCGAGGAGATTGAAATCCCATTAAAAAACCAAGAGCACCTGCTCTGGTTTAAAGGCGCCCTAAAATATAATGATCACATCACCAGGCTCGGTCCACTAGGTAGACCAGGAGCAACGTTGCCGGTTCTAGCCAGCTACACACCACATCCAGACATTGAAAAAAAAAAATCAAGAGAAGAACTTTTAGCACAGCTAAAATTATTAATTAAAATACACAGACAGTTAGTCCAATATGTAATGCGGACGGCAACAGTCCAAACAGCTGCTAATATTCCACAGCTAACCCCTCATCAGGGGAACACAAATAAAATAACAGCACAGAACATACAATCATGTCTTGAAAAAACTCCCGCAAAACGGGAACAAATTCCTTTCTGGTTAGCACAGAAAATTACTCAAATAGAGGCAGTATTCCTGAATACTACCCCTATTGAGAAACACAGAATTCTGACTATCTGCCTTCCAATGGGGGTCACACCGCATGTGGAGGACTGTGACACTTGGGGTACAGTCTTTGCTTCCAATTACACAAAAACGCATTGTGTTCCGTCCATGGCGGTAATACCAGATGTGCTAAAACAAATTCAGAATGAATACAGTCCAGAACCTGCTTTAACTCTTGGTATGAAATTACTGAAAGGCTTCAAGCAGGTCTCGGCTATATTACTAGCCAACATAAAAGCAGAAGCTGCATCTGTGGCGATCCGCCAGAAAATGAAAAAAACAGATATAACAGATCAACCAATTGAGCTTGCCAGAACAATAGAAACATTCTAGGAAGAATTAGGTAGAGATAGTTTGGGTGGGAAACCTGTAAAACCTCAACTACTTGAAAATCCTGAACAATTATTTATTAAAAATAATCTAAACACTCCTAAAAAGAGCTGGGATGGAAATAAACAATCCACTCCCAAAGAAAAAGTTTTCTAGTCCAGAGGAAGGTCTCCTTGACGTAGAGAAAGAACTCCGAATCGAGAACACCAGTCTCCCTAGAGGGAGCACTCTGAGAAAAGATATAACCTTAGAAATAGGGATAACTTGAAAAAGCCTGATAGATATCAAAGTATTGATACAAGTCCCTCTCGATCCTTTTAGCAGAAATCGGAAAGAAGAGGACGGTCAGATCCAAGGGAAGAGCACACCAAGTCCAAAGACAAGGAACCTGCTTAAAGTAAAAAATTACAATTTCCAAGAAAGAAGGTAGGCAGTATTAGAGTAATCGAACATGCCGAGAATACTGAGGACACAGCTGAAAAACGGAGAGTGGGCACAGACAATGCTAGACAGTGCAGCAGAAATCAGCATAGCTCGCAAGATCCTGATGAGTCATCTGGAGACAGTGGACACAAATGAATATATTCAAGTAGAAACTGCAGATACCAGAGTTAGCGAACCTCATAAGATATATGAAATAACACTGCGTATAGAGGGAGATAAGACTAGGAAAATAAGGGGTCTCTTTTGGGATAACCTCTCAAAAGGATATGACATCCTGTTAGCCAAGAAAGATTGGCCCCCAGAGTTTGTCAGGGAGTGCCCTCATGGCGAAGAAATGATTATGCCTGCCTTCTCAAATCACATTCCAATTCACACTAAATATATATATGCAAGGAAATGGGCAGTAGCCCAGGCACCTGCATTATATAAGAATCATGTAGGATGGGATGAGGACTCTCCTCCTCACAAAATCCAGTTAAAAAGTCAACCAACTGCACAAAGGCAGTACCCAATTAAGCAAGAAGCTAAAAAACAGGTCAGGGAGATTTTAGATCAACTTGAATACCAAGGGGTGATTGAAACATGCACCTCTCAAATGAACAATCCTTTGTTTCCTGTCTCCAAACCGGACGATTTGTATCATCTAGTCTTGGACTACAGACACCTTAACTCATGTTGCAAAACATTTTCGGTACAAAATTCGCACAGTGTGGCACTAATGAATAACATAGTTCGCAAAAAATACAAAACAACATTAGACATATCTAATGGGTTCTTTTGTCAAAATATTGCACCAGAAAGCAGGTACTTGATCGCTTTCTCAATAATGGGGTCACAAAAAAATTTCTGTAGGCTCCCACAGGGATTCAAGAACAGCCCAGGACTATTCTCAGCCAGAGTAACAGAGTTACTACAAATGTATGATGATGAGGCATTATCTTACGTCGATGACATCTATCTCACTGACGACGACTTGGATACTCACTTGAAAAGAGTGAACACCATAATACTAGGGTTCGCAGCAGAGGGTTACAAATTCAACTTTAAAAAGTCACAAATTGCCCATCTAACAGTCCTATTTTTAGGATACGAATTATCAAGTGAAGGAAAAAGCCTATCGGACAACTTCTTAGAGAAGTGCGCTGTACTCCAAGCACCGAAAACACTGAAGAACCTACAATCGATCCTAGGCTTCCTGAATTTCGGAAGAACTTACATTCTAAACTATGCAGAGAGGGTAAAACCTCTCTACGAATTAATAAAACCTGATTTTAAACCAATCAACTGGACTCAAAAACACACAGAAATTTTGAGATCACTGCAAACAGACATGTTAGCTAAAACAAAATTAGAAACACGTGACAATACACGCAACCTTGTAATCCGGGTCATCCCAGGAAGATGCGGATTCACGTACCTGACCTCTAATGAGGGAGAAACGGTACCAATAGCTTACAAATCACATTTGTACACACAAGCAGAAAAAACATTCAGTCTCACAGAAAATACTGTAAAGGCAGTTCAAACTGCTACAGCAAGAGAACGAGCCCTGGCCCAAGGCAAAAGAATAACTGTTTTCACAGTAGAATCAGCCTTCGAGGCGCTATTCAGCCCAGTAAATCTAAAAACAGTGGCACTAGATCCGAAATGGATACAGTGGGAAAATTCTCTTACTGCAGAAGACGTGACATACTATTTCGTCTCGAACATGAAAAAACTGAATGATTTAAAATATGAAAAAGAATATCCTCTGCCAATCGAAATTCTCCCTCTAGAACAGTACTCCTGTATAATCTATACAGACAGATTTGTACAGCATTACAATGTAGATGATAAATCCTACAATGCAGCCTGCGCGATTGTTAAAGGTCGCTGGCTCTGCGGTAAATTCAGACCGACAATAAGAAAAACTGAATCACTGAGAAAATGTTCAGCTCAGCGAGCTGAAATCAGATCTTTAAAGATGGCGCTTGAAAATGCCGAACGTGAATTACCGACACTAATCGTGTGCGAATCGCATTTTTGCGTCAATTCTTACAATAATGATTTGCAAAACTGGGTTCAAAATGATTACAATGATGACACAGGTGCCACAATCAAGCATAAAATGCTTTGGAAACAAGTAGTTCTTTTACAGAAAGAACTACAAAAGACTCACGTGATACACACTCTGAGTCATCAACGTGATGGCGTTCATGTTGCAGGGAATTCATTGGCTAATACAGCCACAGCGGAAGCAACTAAACCGGCTTCCGTAGCCACAAAAAAGCATTCAGGAAAATACATAGACGGGGAAACCATGCTGGCGGTAAAAACGTCTTCAAAAGACAACTGTGCAGCACTACCTGTGAACTATCCACTCAATTATACATACGTAATTGATGCAAACGCCGTTCCTTTTGCTCAAATTCCTGGAGTGGGGGATAGGGTAATCCCAAACACGAACCGGAGAATCTTATTAATAGCAGACGCACACATGGGTGAAGGTCCGAGGCACAAACAGATGAAGGAATCTCTGACAGAATTACAGTCAGAATATTGGTGGCCGGGGATGAGCCTGCACCATTATAAATTTGTAAAGAGCTGCCCAGACTGCGACAGAGACCGCAGTAACGAGTCAACCGGAGTAATGACATGGCCATGAAATCCAGCGTCCTAATATTTAAGACTACATTCACTTAAAAATGTGGCCCCAGCGCTCGGCTGACGCCAGAACTGTTATAAAAGATTTGCGAGTCTTTATCGGCACATACGCAATTGCCATGCTTCATTCTGACCAGGGTCCTGCTTTTAGCTCTCGAGCTTATAAGGAGGCCATGACCAGCATGGGCATTGGATTGCGGTTCTCTTGTCCCTTCCATCCTGAGGGAAACGGGGTAGTGGAAAGAAAAAACCGAGACATAAAGCAATCTATAACAGCAAAGGTATTAGGTTCGGGTGATGGGTGGGTCCAGCATTTAACAAGTGTCCAACGTAGTCTTAACAACTTGCCAAGAAATTCTCTAAAAGGTTTCAGCCCGTACAAACTATTGTTCGGAACTAGAATGTATGTTCAGGACTTAGATAGTCTACCTTCAGTGGTAGAAGATAAGAAAAAAGACATTGACATCAAAGATCGTTTGGCTGTTTTACAGGACTTAAATGAAACAAGAAAAGCCCTGAGCAACATAAAGTTAAAGCAACAGCCAACCACCACTGAAGACACACCACCTGTCCCAGCAAGACCTGTCTGGATTCCAAAGATTGGGGATCTGGTCAGAGAGAAAATAGCGGTGAAGAAGGAATTTGGGCCTTCTTACAGAAAAGCAGTACCTGTCTTAGCAATCAACGGAACAAGATCAGTAGTACTACCGCCCCTTGCTGGTAAAAAGGAGAACAGAGTTGTGTCCATCGACCTGGTAAAACCACAATCATGTGGCCTATAATAAATAGTAGGCCCAGTGGACTCCCAAGAAGTAACAGAATACCGAAATTTGCTAGTATCCAAGAGGTTCAAACTGAAAGACTAATCCCATTTGATAACCCTGCAGTGAATAAAAAAGGACTATGCAGAAATGCCATGGAACTTGTGCCTCTTGAAACCCAAATTGAAACAGTTCGTCATGAAACACCAGTCTACAATGATGTAGCATCAGAATGTGCTAATGAAAGGCAAATTGAGAAAACAATTCTAACAATCGACAGAACTGCATCTGGCTACTTCATCAATTTCGATAACTTTTCTGAAGATCAAAGCGACCCTGAAGTGATGCCAACAACATAAACTTTTAAAGAAAAAGCAACAGAACTCTTTCATCAACTCAAAGAAACCTATCTTATTTCTCCATGGTTAGAATTTTGGATTGGGTTAGGTGTATTTTTCCTCCTGCTTTGGTTCATCATGGTACTTTGCTTGGGAAAATTCATTGAGGTAAAATACAGTACAATGGACACAGCAAGTCAGAACATCAACTTAGTTCTGAAGCCTCACAAATCATCTCACATCGAGAAAAGAGAACTATCATCAGTGAATGTCACAGCCATTCCAATACCCGGCGGGGTAGTTTGGGACAAAACTGACTACGAAATATATGGCCCGGTCGAGCTCTTGAAATATCCTCATCAGTTTAAGGTTTCATTAAGTGACTTTGTAAAACCAAGTACATTCTCTGATGATTGGGATTTTGAAAGTATAAATAATATGATGTCGGATTTAGTTTTGTCAGCAAAATTTACAGAACATGATTATTTGCAAGGTTCATCTAATTATGAACAGATGTACTGTTTTAACCATTATGCAGACCACTATTTACATAAATCTGCTCAACCTAGAAATGTTTTTAAATATAACCAATGGGAACATTGTGCTACTCCACCTAGAAGCAGTTCAAAAACATTCTATGAGAAATTCCAATACTTCTCAGGGTTTAACACAAGTAATGCAGAAACATTTTATTATAAACTGTTAGATAAAACAGGGACAAAAACCATGCTGACAAATACTAAATTGATATATTCAGAAGCATTTTATGAAAAAATGATTATATTTGGTTTTGATTTCTGGAAGAAGAACATTGAAACAAAAACCATCTGGGGTACAAAAGATTGGCAGGTACAAGGCCTAGAAGCATTATTTCGAGCCTGCATGATCCCAGAACAAATAATGTTCCTGAATGACACAATTCAACAAACGACCTGTCTTGGCCTAGCCAAGATTAAAGACCTTAACAAACCGTCTATTCCAAAGCCAATATCTGATAATGCAACCACAGATATTGAAGTAGACGTATCCCAAATTTTAAATGAAAACAGAACACATCCTGATTGGAAAAAGTGGTTAATCTGGCCTACAGACACAAATAACTGTCAAGAAAGATTCCTGAACAAATTACAGGGGTTAAAAATTACCAGACCAGACCCTAGATACTCCCAGAGACAACATCCAGGGATAGCAACAACATACAGTGTAGGTAAACTATGCCTTGAATGGCTACAAACATCCACGCTGGCTGAAATTAAGCAACACTTGACTTTATTTAAAGACTGTGCTGACTTGCGCGATTTCATAATGGGACCACACAAACAGCGTCAAAAACATTTCATAGCGGCCAGTATATATGCTGCTTACAACGAGGCATGGAAAGAGACTCAAATTGAAACAGCAGAGAAAATACGAGAAATTGATCGTATTAATTTGGAAAAATCACTTTCTGTTGTGGACAATGGGTTAATGACTCTGTCCTCCAGAATATATTCACTGGACAGTATTGTCTCATCTGCTATTGATATAATAGACCAGGACTTCCTAATGTTACAACATGGCCAGTCCCAATTACGTTCTATTGTACAGCTAGACTGGACGTTGCAAAACCTCCGTTCAGGCTATGTGCCATGGCGTTTAATCAACACAACGTCATTGTTCTCTATCTTTAACCTTACTGATAAACAAATCAGTTTGGCACAAAAAGGAGCAGACTATACAATCCTGAGCATCGATTACCATTGACAATGTCAGAAAGACCTGTCATTGAATGGATAATACACGGGATTATCACAATTCCGAAAACAACTTTCCAGTTTAAAAATTGCCTTGTGTATATACCGGCAGGCCAGTATGAAAGGTTGGGTAAAGGATACATTAAGTCATCATGGAAATTACCTTATACATATACATGTTATAGTGACAACAACAAAAATGTATTTCTTAGTGGTAATGAGTGTAAACAATCACTAAGCGGTATACTTTTGTGCCAAGGTATTAACTTGCATGGGGCCTGTGAGGGTACTTCGAATAAACTTTCATGCCACCAGCATGGCATACCTGCAACACAGATAGAGCCATTCTTTAGGCAACTTTCTAACAGGAGTTACGTTCTAATAACGGATCACAGCTGTTGTGGCTTGGTACCAGGGAAAGCATATCTCTTAAGCGTCAGCTCCATGGTCACTTGCGGTATGCAGGCATTGTATCCAAATGGCCCTGGAGACTCAGTGGCTCCGATTTGGCCTCCTTTAAATATCTCTTCTATACGAATTGATACTTTAAGCAAAATGAAATCTCTGCTTTTGCAGACAACAGTGCCCACCACGTCATCGAAAGAGATGTATGATCTCCAAGTTGCAAGGACAACTGCAGAGATACATACACTTTTATCAACAAATTGCCCGGTGCATTTCACAGAAATGCTCAGCCAAATCCTAAATATGTCGAATGCCAGTGGTATATTGAATATATTTAAGACAATTTTTTCGGGACTGTTAACACCCTTCAAAGCAGTCATGGGCATCTTTCCCAATTTCAAGCAGGTCTCGGCTATATTACTAATCAACATAAAAGCAGAAGCTGCATCTGTGGCGATCCGCCAGAAAATGAAAGAAACAGATATAATAGATCAACCAATTGAGCTTGCCAGAACAATAGAAAAATTCTAGGAAGAATTAGGTAGAGATAGTTTGGGTGGGAAACCAGTAAAACCCCAACTACTTGAAAATCCTGAAAAATTATTTATTAAAAATAATCTAAACACTCCTAAAAAGAGCTGGGATGGAAATAAACAATCCACTCCCAAAGAAAAAGTTTTCTAGTCCAGAGGAAGGTCTCCTTGACGTAGAGAAAGAACTCCGAATCGAGAACACCAGTCTCCCCAGAGGGAGCACTCTGAGAAAAGATATAACCTTAGAAATAGGGATAACTTGAAAAAGCCTGATAGATATCAAAGTATTGATACAAGTCCCTCTCGATCCTTTTAGCAGAAATCGGAAAGAAGAGGACGGTCAGATCCAAGGGAAGAGCACACCAAGTCCAAAGACAAGGAACCTGCTCAAAGTAAAAAATTACAATTTCCAAGAAAGAAGGTAGGCAGTATTAGAGTAATCGAACATGCCGAGAATACTGAGGACACAGCTGAAAAACGGAGAGTGGGCACAGACAATGCTAGACAGTGCAGCAGAAATCAGCATAGCTCGCAAGATCCTGATGAGTCATCTGGAGACAGTGGACACGAATGAATATATTCAAGTAGAAACTGCAGATACCAGAGTTAGCGAACCTCATAAGATATATGAAATAACACTGCGTATAGAAGGAGATAAGACTAGGAAAATAAGGGGTCTATTTTGGGATAACCTCTCAAAAGGATATGACATCCTGTTAGCCAAGAAAGATTGGCCCCCAGAGTTTGTCAGGGAGTGCCCTCCTGGCGAAGAAATGATTATGCCTGCCTTCTCAAATCACATTCCAATTCACACTAAATATATATATGCAAGGAAATGGGCAGTAGCCCACGCACCTGCATTATATAAGAATCATGTAGGATGGGATGAGGACTCTCCTCCTCACAAAATCCAGTTAAAAAGTCAACCAACTGCACAAAGGCAGTACCCAATTAAGCAAGAAGCTAAAAAACAGGTGAGGGAGATTTTAGATCAACTTGAATACCAAGGGGTGATTGAAACATGCACCTCTCAAATGAACAATCCTTTGTTTCCTGTCTCCAAACCGGACGATTTCTATCCTCTAGTCTTGGACTACAGACACCTTAACTCATGTTGCAAAACATTTGCGGTACAAAATTCGCACAGTGCGGCACTAATGAATAACATAGTTCGCAAAAAATACAAAACAACATTAGACATATCTAATGGGTTCTTTTGTCAAAATATTGCACCAGAAAGCAGGTACTTGATCGCTTTCTCAATAATGGGGTCCCAGAAAAATTTCTGTAGGCTCCCACAGGGATTCAAGAACAGATCAGGACTATTCTCAGCCAGAGTAACAGAGTTACTACAAATGTATGATGATGAGGCATTATCTTATGTCGATGACATCTATCTCACTGACGACGACTTGGATACTCACTTGAAAAGAGTGAACACCATAATACTAGGGTTCGCAGCAGAGGGTTACAAATTCAACTTTAAAAAGTCACAAATTGCCCATCTAACAGTCCTATTTTTAGGATACGAATTATCAAGTGAAGGAAAAAGCCTATCGGACAACTTCTTAGAGAAGTGCGCTGTACTCCAAGCACCGAAAACACTGAAGAAATTACAATCGATCCTAGGCTTCCTGAATTTCGGAAGAACTTACATTCTAAACTATGCAGAGAGGGTAAAACCTCTCTACGAATTAATAAAACCTGATTTTAAGCCAATCAACTGGACTCAAAAACACACAGAAATTTTGAGATCACTGCAAACAGACATGTTAGCTAAAACAAAATTAGAAACACGTGACAATACACGCAACCTTGTAATCCGGGTCATCCCAGGAAGATGCGGATTCACGTACCTGACCTCTAATGAGGGAGAAACGGTACCAATAGCTTACAAATCACATTTGTGCACACAAGCAGAAAAAACATTCAGTCTCACAGAAAATACTGTGAAGGCAGTTCAAACTGCTATAGCAAGAGAACGAGCCCTGGCCCAAGGCAAAAGAATAACTGTTTTCACAGTAGAATCAGCCTTCGAGGCGCTATTCAGCCCAGTAAATCTAAAAACAGTGGCACTAGATCCGAAATGGATACAGTGGGAAAATTCTCTTACTGCAGAAGACGTGACATACTATTTCGTCCCGAACATGAAAAAACTGAATGATTTAAAATATGAAAAAGAATATCCTCTGCCAATCGAAATTCTCCCTCTAGAACAGTACTCCTGTATAATCTATACAGACAGATTTGTACA
Organism: Lissotriton vulgaris; assembly: GCF_964263255.1. Taxonomy (NCBI): domain Eukaryota; kingdom Metazoa; phylum Chordata; class Amphibia; order Caudata; family Salamandridae; genus Lissotriton; species Lissotriton vulgaris. Next base: position 383,558,461 of record NC_141697.1, read on the forward strand.
GCATTACAATGTAGATGATAAATCCTACAATGCAGCCTGCGTGATTGTTAAAGGTCGCTGGCTCTGCGGTAAATTCAGACCGAAAATAAGAAAAACTGAATCACTGAGAAAATGTTCAGCTCAGCGAGCTGAAATCAGATCTTTAAAGATGGCGCTTGAAAATGCCGAACGTGAATTCCTGACACTAATCGTGTGCGATTAGCATTTTTGCGTCAATTCTTACAATAATGATTTGCAGAACTGGGTTCAAAATGATTACCATGATGACACAGGTGCCACAATCAAGCATAAAATGCTTTGGAAACAAGTAGTTCTTTTACAGAAAGAACTACAAAAGACTCACGTGATACACACTCTGAGTCATCAACGTGATGGCGTTCACGTTGCAGGGAATTCATTGGCTAATACAGCCACAGCGGAAGCAACTAAACCGGCTTCCGTAGCCACAAAAAAGCATTCAGGAAAGTACATAGACGGGGAAACCATGCTGGCGGTAAAAACGTCTTCAAAAGACAACTGTGCAGCACTACCTGTGAACTATCCACTCAATTATACATACGTAATTGATGCAAACTCCGTCCCTTTTGCTCGAATTCCTGGAGTGGGGGATAGGGTAATCCCAAACACGAACCAGAGAATCTTATTAATAGCAGACGCACACATGGGTGAAGGTCCGAGGCACAAACAGATGAAGGAATCTCTGACAGAATTACAATCAGAATATTGGTGGGCGGGGATGGGCCTGCACTATTATAAATTTGTAAAGAGCTGCCCAGACTACGACAGAGACCGCAGTAACGAGTCAACCGGAGTAATGACATGGCCATGAAATCCAGCGTCCTATTATTTAAGACTACATTCACTTAAAAATGTGGCCCCAGCGCTCGGCTGACGCCAGAACTGTTATAAAAGATTTGCGAGTCTTTATCGGCACATACGCAATTGCCATGCTTCATTCTGACCAGGGTCCTGCTTTTAGCTCTCGAGCTTATAAGGAGGCCATGACCAGCATGGGCATTGGATTGCGGTTCTCTTGTCCCTTCCATCCTGAGGGAAACGGGGTAGTGGAAAGAAAAAACCGAGACATAAAGCAATCTATAACAGCAAAGGTATTAGGTTCGGGTGATGGGTGGGTCCAGCATTTAACAAGTGTCCAACGTAGTCTTAACAACTTGCCAAGAAATTCTCTAAAAGGTTTCAGCTCGTACAAACTATTGTTCGGAACTAGAATGTATGTTCAGGACTTAGATAGTCTACCTTCAGTGGTAGAAGATAAGAAAAAAGACATTGACATCAAAGATCGTTTGGCTGTTTTACAGGACTTAAATGAAACAAGAAAAGCCCTGAGCAACATAAAGTTAAAGCAACAGCCAACCACCACTGAAGACACACCACCTGTCCCAGCAAGACCTGTCTGGATTCCAAAGATTGGGGATCTGGTCAGAGAGAAAATAGCGGTGAAGAAGGAATTTGGGCCTTCTTACAGAAAAGCAGTACCTGTCTTAGCAATCAACGGAACAAGATCAATAGTACTACCGCCCCTTGCTGGTAAAAAGGAGAACAGAGTTGTGTCCATCGACCTGGTAAAACCACAATCATGTGGCCTATAATAAATAGTAGGCCCAGTGGACTCCCAAGAAGTAACAGAATACCGAAATTTGCTAGTATCCAAGAGGTTCAAACTGAAAGACTAATCCCATTTGATAACCCTGCAGTGAATAAAAAAGGACTATGCAGAAATGCCATGGAACTTGTGCCTCTTGAAACCCAAATTGAAACAGTTCGTCATGAAACACCAGTCTACAATGATGTAGCATCAGAATGTGCTAATGAAAGGCAAATTGAGAAAACAATTCTAACAATCGACAGAACTGCATCTGGCTACTTCATCAATTTCGATAACTTTTCTGAAGATCAAAGCGACCCTGAAGTGATGCCAACAACATAAACTTTTAAAGAAAAAGCAACAGAACTCTTTCATCAACTCAAAGAAACCTATCTTATTTCTCCATGGTTAGAATTTTGGATTGGGTTAGGTGTATTTTTCCTCCTGCTTTGGTTCATCATGGTACTTTGCTTGGGAAAATTCATTGAGGTAAAATACAGTACAATGGACACAGCAAGTCAGAACATCAACTTAGTTCTGAAGCCTCACAAATCATCTCACATCGAGAAAAGAGAACTATCATCAGTGAATGTCACAGCCATTCCAATACCCGGCCGGGTAGTTTGGGACAAAACTGACTACGAAATATATGGCCCGGTCGAGCTCTTGAAATATCCTCATCAGTTTAAGGTTTCATTAAGTGACTTTGTAAAACCAAGTACATTCTCTGATGATTGGGATTTTGAAAGTATAAATAATATGATGTCGGATTTAGTTTTGTCAGCAAAATTTACAGAACATGATTATTTGCAAGGTTCATCTAATTATGAACAGATGTACTGTTTTAACCATTATGCAGACCACTATTTACATAAATCTGCTCAACCTAGAAATGTTTTTAAATATAACCAATGGGAACATTGTGCTACTCCACCTAGAAGCAGTTCAAAAACATTCTATGAGAAATTCCAATACTTCTCAGGGTTTAACACAAGTAATGCAGAAACATTTTATTATAAACTGTTAGATAAAACAGGGACAAAAACCATGCTGACAAATACTAAATTGATATATTCAGAAGCATTTTATGAAAAAATGATTACATTTGATTTTGATTTCTGGAAGAAGAACATTGAAACAAAAACCATCTGGGGTACAAAAGATTGGCAGGTACAAGGCCCAGAAGCATTATTTCGAGCCTGCATGATCCCAGAACAAATAATGTTCCTGAATGACACAATTCAACAAACAACCTGTCTTGGCCTAGCCAAGATTAAAGACCTTAACAAACCGTCTATTCCAAAGCCAATATCTGATAATGCAACCACAGATATTGAAGTAGACGTATCCCAAATTTTAAATGAAAACAGAACACATCCTGATTGGAAAAAGTGGTTAATCTGGCCTACAGACACAAATAACTGTCAAGAAAGATTCCTGAACAAATTACAGGGGTTAAAAATTACCAGACCAGACCCTAGATACTCCCAGAGACAACATCCAGGGATAGTAACAACATACAGTGTAGAGAAACTATGCCTTGAATGGCTACAAACATCCACGCTGGCTGAAATTAAGCAACACTTGACTTTATTTAAAGACAGTGCTGACTTGCGCGATTTCATAATGGGACCACACAAACAGCGTCAAAAACATTTCATAGCGGCCAGTATATATGCTGCTTACAACGAGGCATGGAAAGAGACTCAAATTGAAACAGCAGAGAAAATACGAGAAATTGATCGTATTAATTTGGAAAAATCACTTTCTGTTGTGGACAATGGGTTAATGACTCTGTCCTCCAGAATATATTCACTGGACAGTATTGTCTCATCTGCTATTGATATAATAGACCAGGACTTGCTAATGTTACAACATGGCCAGTCCCAATTACTGTCTATTGTACAGCTAGACTGGACGTTGCAAAACCTCCGTTAAGGCTATGTGCCATGGCGTTTAATCAACACAACGTCATTGTTCTCTATCTTTAACCTTACTGATAAACAAATCAGTTTGGCACAAAAAGGAACAGACTATACAATCCTGAGCATCGATTACCATTGACAATGTCAGAAAGACCTGTCATTGAATGGATAATACACGGGATTATCACAATTCCGAAAACAACTTTCCAGTTTAAAAATTGCCTTGTGTATATACCGGCAGGCCAGTATGAAAGGTTGGGTAAAGGATACATTAAGTCATCATGGAAATTACCTTATACATATACATGTTATAGTGACAACAACAAAAATATATTTCTTAGTGGTAATGAGTGTAAACAATCACTAAGCGGTATACTTTTGTGCCAAGGTATTAACTTGCATGGGGCCTGTGAGGGTACTTCGAATAAACTTTCATGCCACCAGCATGGCATACCTGCAACACAGATAGAGCCATTCTTTAGGTAACTTTCTAACGGGAGTTACGTTCTAATAACGGATCACAGCTGTTGTGGCTTGGTACCAGGGAAAGCATATCTCTTAAGCGTCAGCTCCATGGTCACTTGCTGTATGCAGGCATTGTATTCAAATGGCCCTGGAGACTCAGTGGCTCCGATTTGGCCTCCTTTGAATATCTCTTCTATACGAATTGATACTTTAAGCAAAATGAAATCTCTGCTTTTGCAGAAAAACAGTGCCCACCACGTCATCGAAAGAGACGTATGATCTCCAAGTTGCAAGGACAACTGCAGAGATACATACACTTTTATCAACAAATTGCCCGGTGCATTTCTCAGAAATGCTCAGCCAAATCCTAAATATGTCGAATGCCAGTGGTATATCGAATGTATTTAAGACAATTTTTTCGGGACTGTTAACACCCTTCAAAGCAGTCATGGGCATCTTTCCCAATTTCAAGCAGGTCTCGGCTATATTACTAGCCAACATAAAAGCAGAAGCTGCATCTGTGGCGATCCGCCAGAAAATGAAAGAAACAGATATAACAGATCAACCAATTGAGCTTGCCAGAACAATAGAAAAATTCTAGGAAGAATTAGGTAGAGATAGTTTGGGTGGGAAACCAGTAAAACCCCAACTACTTGAAAATCCTGAAAAATTATTTATTAAAAATAATCTAAACACTCCTAAAAAGAGCTGGGATGGAAATAAACAATCCACTCCCAAAGAAAAAGTTTTCTAGTCCAGAGGAAGGTCTCCTTGACGTAGAGAAAGAACTCCGAATCGAGAACACCAGTCTCCCCAGAGGGAGCACTCTGAGAAAAGATATAACCTTAGAAATAGGGATAACTTGAAAAAGCCTGATAGATATCAAAGTATTGATACAAGTCCCTCTCGATCCTTTTAGCAGAAATCGGAAAGAAGAGGACGGTCAGATCCAAGGGAAGAGCACACCAAGTCCAAAGACAAGGAACCTGCTCAAAGTAAAAAATTACAATTTCCAAGAAAGAAGGTAGGCAGTATTAGAGTAATCGAACATGCCGAGAATACTGAGGACACAGCTGAAAAACGGAGAGTGGGCACAGACAATGCTAGACAGTGCAGCAGAAATCAGAATAGCTCGCAAGATCCTGATGAGTCATCTGGAGACAGTGGACACGAATGAATATATTCAAGTAGAAACTGCAGATACCAGAATTAGCGAACCTCATAATATATATGAAATAACACTGCGTATAGAGGGAGATAAGACTAGGAAAATAAGGGGTCTATTTTGGGATAACCTCTCAAAAGGATATGACATCCTGTTAGCCAAGAAAGATTGGCCCCCAGAGTTTGTCAGGGAGTGCCCTCCTGGCGAAGAAATGATTATGCCTGCCTTCTCAAATCACATTCCAATTCACACTAAATATATATATGCAAGGAAATGGGCAGTAGCCCAGGCACCTGCATTATATAAGAATCATGTAGGATGGGATGAGGACTCTCCTCCTCACAAAATCCAGTTAAAACGTCAACCAACTGCACAAAGGCAGTACCCAATTAAGCAAGAAGCTAAAAAACAGGTCAGGGAGATTTTAGATCAACTTGAATACCAAGGGGTGATTGAAACATGCACCTCTCAAATGAACAATCCTTTGTTTCCTGTCTCCAAACCGGACGTTTTGTATCGTCTAGTCTTGGACTACAGACACCTTAACTCATGTTGCAAAACATTTGCGGTACAAAATTCGCACAGTGCGGCACTAATGAATAACATAGTCCGCAAAAAATACAAAACAACATTAGACATATCTAATGGGTTCTTTTGTCAAAATATTGCAACAGAAAGCAGGTACTTGATCGCTTTCTCAATAATGGGGTCACAGAAAAATGTCTGTAGGCTCCCACATGGATTCAAGAACAGCCCAGGACTATTCTCAGCCAGAGTAACAGAGATACTACAAATGTATGATGATGAGGCATTATCTTATGTCGATGACATCTATCTCACTGACGACGACTTGGATACTCACTTGAAAAGAGTGAACACCATAATACTAGGGTTCGCAGCAGATGGTTACAAATTCAACTTTAAAAAGTCACAAATTGCCCATCTAACAGTCCTATTTTTAGGATACGAATTATCAAGTGAAGGAAAAAGCCTATTGGACTATTTCTTAGAGAAGTGCGCTGTACTCCAAGCACCGAAAACACTGAAGAACTTACAATTGATCCTAGGCTTCCTGAATTTCGGAAGAACTTACATTCTAAACTATGCAGAGAGGGTAAAACCTCTCTACGAATTAATAAAACCTGATTTTAAACCAATCAACTGGACTCAAAAACACACAGAAATTTTGAGATCACTGCAAACAGACATGTTAGCTAAAACAAAATTAGAAACACGTGACAATACACGCAACCTTGTAATCCGGGTCATCCCAGGAAGATGCGGATTCACGTACATGACCTCTAATGAGGGAGAAACGGTACCAATAGCTTACAAATCACATTTGTACACACAAGCAGAAAAAACATTCAGTCTCACAGAAAATACTGTAAAGGCAGTTCAAACTGCTATAGCAAGAGAACGAGCCCTGGCCCAAGGCAAAAGAATAACTGTTTTCACAGTAGAATCAGCCTTCGAGGCGCTATTCAGCCCAGTAAATCTAAAAACAGTGGCACTAGATCCGAAATGGATACAGTGGGAAAATTCTCTTACTGCAGAAGACGTGACATACTGTTTCGTCCCGAACATAAAAAAACTGAATGATTTAAAATATGAAAAAGAATATCCTCTGCCAATCAAAATTCTCCCTCTAGAACAGTACTCCTGTATAATCTATACAGACAGATTTGTACAGCATTACAATGTAGATGATAAATCCTACAATGCAGCCTGCGCGATTGTTAAAGGTCGCTGGCTCTGCGGTAAATTCAGACCGAAAATAAGAAAAACTGAATCACTGAGAAAATGTTCAGCTCAGCGAGCTGAAATCAGATCTTTAAAGATGGCGCTTGAAAATGCCGAACGTGAATTCCCGACACTAATCGTGTGCGATTCGCATTTTTGCGTCAATTCTTACAATAATGATTTGCAGAACTGGGTTCAAAATGATTACAATGATGACACAGGTGCCACAATCAAGCATAAAATGCTTTGGAAACAAGTAGTTCTTTTACAGAAAGAACTACAAAAGACTCATGTGATACACACTCTGAGTCATCAACGTGATGGCGTTCACGTTGCAGGGAATTCATTGGCTAATACAGCCACAGCGGAAGCAACTAAACCGGCTTCCGTAGCCACAAAAAAGCATTCAGGAAAATACATAGACGGGGAAACCATGCTGGCGGTAAAAACGTCTTCAAAAGACAACTGTGCAGCACTACCTATGAACTATCCACTCAATTATACATACGTAATTGATGCAAACTCCGTTCCTTTTGCTCGAATTCCTGGAGTGGGGGATAGGGTAATCCCAAACACGAACCGGAGAATCTTATTAATAGCAGACGCACACATGGGTGAAGGTCCGAGGCACAAACAGATGAAGGAATCTCTGACAGAATTACAATCAGAATATTGGTGGCCGGGGATGAGCCTGCACCATTATAAATTTGTAAAGAGCTGCCCAGACTGCGACAGAGACCGCAGTAACGAGTCAACCGGAGTAATGACATGGCCATGAAATCCAGCGTCCTATTATTTAAGACTACATTCACTTAAAAATGTGGCCCCAGCGCTCGGCTGACGCCAGAACAGTTATAAAAGATTTGCGAGTCTTTATCGGCACATACGCAATTGCCATGCTTCATTCTGACCGGGGTCCTGCTTTTAGCTCTCGAGCTTATAAGGAGGCCATGACCAGCATGGGCATTGGATTGCGGTTCTCTTGTCCCTTCCATCCTCAGGGAAACAGGGTAGTGGAAAGAAAAAACCGAGACATAAAGCAATCTATAACAGCAAAGGTATTAGGTTCGGGTGATGGGTGGGTCCAGCATTTAACAAGTGTCCAACATAGTCTTAACAACTTGCCAAGAAATTCTCTAAAAGGTTTCAGCCCGTACAAACTATTGTTCGGAACTAGAATGTATGTTCAGGACTTAGATAGTCTACCTTCAGTGGTAGAAGATAAGAAAAAAGACATTGACATCAAAGATCGTTTGGCTGTTTTACAGGACTTAAATGAAACAAGAAAAGCCCTGAGCAACATAAAGTTAAAGCAACAGCCAACCACCACTGAAGACACACCACCTGTCCCAGCAAGACCTGTCTGGATTCCAAAGATTGGGGATCTGGTCAGAGAGAAAATAGCGGTGAAGAAGGAATTTGGGCCTTCTTACAGAAAAGCAGTACCTGTCTTAGCAATCAACGGAACAAGATCAGTAGTACTACCGCCCCTTGCTGGTAAAAAGGAGAACAGAGTTGTGTCCATCGACCTGGTAAAACCACAATCATGTGGCCTATAATAAATAGTAGGCCCAGTGGACTCCCAAGAAGTAACAGAATACCGAAATTTGCTAGTATCCAAGAGGTTCAAACTGAAAGACTAATCCCATTTGATAACTCTGCAGTGAATAAAAAAGGACTATGCAGAAATGCCATGGAACTTGTGCCTCTTGAAACCCAAATTGAAACAGTTCGTCATGAAACACCAGTCTACAATGATGTAGCATCAGAATGTGCTAATGAAAGGCAAATTGAGAAAACAATTCCAACAATTGACAGAACTGCATCTGGCTACTTCATCAATTTCGATAACTTTTCTGAAGATCAAAGTGACCCTGAAGTGATGCCAACAACATAAACTTTTAAAGAAAAAGCAACAGAACTCTTTCATCAACTCAAAGAAACCTATCTTATTTCTCCATGGTTAGAATTTTGGATTGGGTTAGGTGTATTTTTCCTCCTGCTTTGGTTCATCATGGTACTTTGCTTGGGAAAATTCATTGAGGTAAAATACAGTACAATGGACACAGCAAGTCAGAACATCAACTTAGTTCTGAAGCCTCACAAATCATCTCACATCGAGAAAAGAGAACTATCATCAGTGAATGTCACAGCCATTCCAATACCCGGCGGGGTAGTTTGGGACAAAACTGACTACGAAATATATGGCCCGGTCGAGCTCTTGAAATATCCTCATCAGTTTAAGGTTTCATTAAGTGACTTTGTAAAACCAAGTACATTCTCTGATGATTGGGATTTTGAAAGTATAAATAATATGATGTTGGATTTAGTTTTGTCAGCAAAATTTACAGAACATGATTATTTGCAAGGTTCATCTAATTATGAACAGATGTACTGTTTTAACCATTATGCAGACCACTATTTACATAAATCTGCTCAACCTAGAAATGTTTTTAAATATAACCAATGGGAACATTGTGCTACTCCACCTAGAAGCAGTTCAAAAACATTCTATGAGAAATTCCAATACTTCTCAGGGTTTAACACAAGTGATGCAGAAACATTTTATTATAAACTGTTAGATAAAACAGGGACAAAAACCATGCTGACAAATACTAAATTGATATATTCAGAAGCATTTTATGAAAAAATGATTACATTTGGTTTTGATTTCTGGAAGAAGAACATTGAAACAAAAACCATCTGGGGTACAAAAGATTGGCAGGTACAAGGCCTAGAAGCATTATTTCGAGCCTGCATGATCCCAGAACAAATAATGTTCCTGAATGACACAATTCAACAAACGACCTGTCTTGGCCTAGCCAAGATTAAAGACCTTAACAAACCGTCTATTCCAAAGCCAATATCTGATAATGCAACCACAGATATTGAAGTAGACGTATCCCAAATTTTAAATGAAAACAGAACACATCCTGATTGGAAAAAGTGGTTAATCTGGCCTACAGACACAAATAACTGTCAAGAAAGATTCCTGAACAAATTACAGGGGTTAAAAATTACCAGACCAGACCCTAGATACTCCCAGAGACAACATCCAGGGATAGTAACAACATACAGTGTAGAGAAACTATGCCTTGAATGGCTACAAACATCCACGCTGGCTGAAATTAAGCAACACTTGACTTTATTTAAAGACAGTGCTGACTTGTGCGATTTCATAATGGGACCACACAAACAGCGTCAAAAACATTTCATAGCGGCCAGTATATATGCTGCTTACAACGAGGCATGGAAAGAGACTCAAATTGAAACAGCAGAGAAAATACGAGAAATTGATCGTATTAATTTGGAAAAATCACTTTCTGTTGTGGACAATGGGTTAATGACTCTGTCCTCCAGAATATATTCACTGGACAGTATTGTCTCATCTGCTATTGATATAATAGACCAGGACTTGCTAATGTTACAACATGGCCAGTCCCAATTACTGTCTATTGTACAGCTAGACTGGACGTTGCAAAACCTCCGTTCAGGCTATGTGCCATGGCGTTTAATCAACACAACGTCATTGTTCTCTATCTTTAACCTTACTGATAAACAAATCAGTTTGGCACAAAAAGGAGCAGACTATACAATCCTGAGCATCAATTACCATTGACAATGTCAGAAAGACCTTTCATTGAATGGATAATACACGGGATTATCACAATTCCGAAAACAACTTTCCAGTTTAAAAATTGCCTTGTGTATATACCGGCAGGCCAGTATGAAAGGTTGGGTAAAGGATACATTAAGTCATCATGGAAATTACCTTATACATATACATGTTATAGTGACAACAACAAAAATGTATTTCTTAGTGGTAATGAGTGTAAACAATCACTAAGCGGTATACTTTTGTGCCAAGGTATTAACTTGCATGGGGCCTGTGAGGGTACTTCGAATAAACTTTCATGCCACCAGCATGGCATACCTGCAACACAGATAGAGCCATTCTTTAGGCAACTTTCTAACGGGAGTTACATTCTAATAACGGATCACAGCTGTTGTGGCTTGGTACCAGGGAAAGCATATCTCTTAAGCGTCAGCTCCTTGGTCACTTGCTGTATGCAGGCATTGTATCCAAATGGCCCTGGAGACTCAGTGGCTCCGATTTGGCCTCCTTTGAATATCTCTTCTATACGAATTGATACTTTAAGCAAAATGAAATCTCTGCTTTTGCAGACAACAGTGCCCACCACGTCATCGAAAGAGACGTATGATCTCCAAGTTGCAAGGACAACTGCAGAGATACATACACTTTCATCAACAAATTGCCCGGTGCATTTCACACAAATGCTCAGCCAAATCCTAAATATGTCGAATGCCAGTGGTATATCGAATGTATTTAAGACAATTTTTTCGGGACTGTTAACACCCTTCAAAGCAGTCATGGGCATCTTTCCCAATTTTGTCCATTCGGTCTTTGGCAGCCTACCACTACTTTTGGGACTCGTAGCAGGTATTTTATTTTTGACCCTCCTGCTCCGATATGGCAAGCCAAAACGCAGACATGACTCCGGCAAGGATGGAAGAAACGATCCTAGCAATACGCTACCGGGACCGCATAACTAAAGTCCTTGGACTAGCCCGGCTAAGAGATCTGAATATGACCTGGTTTCTTTCATTCAGACCTATATGGCAGACCTGCATCTTACCTGTGCTTCGATGTATGCTATGCGGAGAGGAATGCGTGTTAGACACCTGTCTTGCACTACAATCAGCAGTACCAATGGATGTCGATACTTTGCTAAGTCCAGTAACGGCTCACGCATCGTGTTGTCCCCAGCGGTTACCAATCCTGATGACGTCATTCGTTGAGACTCCTGCACTACGATTAGGTGGTGGCAGTGAAGCAAGAAATGAAAGCAACATCACCCAGGTACGACCTTCTGTGAGCATTGCTGATCCTGAAATCGATGATAGCAATCATTCTCACAACTGCCAAGTTACAGCATTATCGAACTTGGTCGAACTATCACCTGAATATGTAGACCAATTCTTTGCGAGCCTGTCTGAAATGATGTTCTCCCCTGAACAGAAATAATGACTTTTTGGAAAACAATTCGGCACACAGCGTTCTCATGAACTCTGAATTCGGCCTTCAGCTTTGATAAACAAAAGCTACTGAAAAGTATTTGGAACTATTTTTGCCCCGCTCACCATGAAATTATTTTTTCCCAAAAATTTTCCAAAATATTTACCTTTTTTCTGGCACATGTACTTTGCTTAAAGTAGAACTATTCATAAAGAACAGAGCTTCTATTTTTATTAGATCTAGAGACAAAATATTACCTCAGCCTCTAGCACATTTTACAGCAATTGTATTAATTTGTGATGAAATAGTCTCGCCCTTCTTTTCTGTATTGAGAGACATTTCTTGTGTAATTTTTCGCAAAATCGTTCAACTGAATATATATGCAAAAATGTTTTGAATGATTACTCTGCTTAAAAACGTACAGTACCTATTATCATTTTTATGTATTTCATGTACACCATTTCAAATGCAAAATGTATTTTGGGGTGGGTAGGAATACACATGCATCTTATTGCTTAAGTTTTTAGTAATTGATGGACATAAATTCGTGGAGTGGGTGATGTGTTTTATCTAGGACCCCATCAATATTGTGACCTCATGCCCCTAAACGGCTATAATCAATACATATCCCTATAATGGCATAATAATCAGAGCCATATTTCAGTAACTCGCCTCTGCAGTCCATGACGCAGCAGAAGCCACTTCCTTAGATTCCTAGATAGCACCCCGAGTTCTTTCGACATACCAAACCCCCAGCAACCTGGGAAAGCCCCGCTTGCTTTGTTTTGATTAGTAATAGAACTCCTGCGAGCACTGTAAGAACGACCAGTTCTTAGTGACATCTTTATTGACGTCTTGTGTCCAAAAACTTATGTCAAACTCGGCACCTTTCAGGTATAAATATACCAGCGTTGCCTTAAGCAAACACACGGTGGTGGTGAATACTGGAGCAGAACAGCTGTCCCCTTGCAGAGAGCCCAGCAGATGCGAGAAGCCCATGGACGCTGCCCCTCCTCCTTGACGCGCTGAGAAAGTCGCTGTCTTTTCTCCTGCCGAGAAAATCCAGCTCCGGCGTTTCCAGCCTACCCTTGCGGGTGACTGGGATATCGGGTCCTGAGAAGGAGATACCAGACCTCCTACATTCTATTCCAGAGGTACGGTGCTGACTAATCCCTTAGAGAGAATTCTTGAATTAAACTCTTGGCAAAACCAACTTAACTTAAACTGCTACTTACTTACTCCCTCCCACGTATTAGGCTTAGGTCAGGTACACCGGGGTAGGCGTAGTTAGAAGCGCCAGTTGAGGTTGTTAGCCAATGTATATATGAATGTATATATTTTATTCATTTTAACTATCTTATGGCTAAGAAACCATATCAATGCTTTTACAGTATTATTTCGTAATACTCCTTTTACTGTACGCACTTTTTATAATAACAAGTCTTGCAATTGTGGCAATTCATTTCTCTTGCATGAGAAAGAAGACTGCTCAATAAATAATATCTTTTATTGAAAATGCCCGTCTCTCTATTCTCTGCACCCTGGTGAAACTAAGAACGCACGTCTGACTGAGTGAAATAGCTGTCTATTGTTTCACATGACTCTAGAGATTGACTCTTATTCTGAGGAGCAAAGTTGTAATGTTTATGCGGTTGTCAGAAGCTGAATCCCTTCTTGTCTGAGCCAGGGAAGCTGATCACTTCCAATTCAGTCAAGAAAGTTTCCAGTGACCTCTGAGCTAGCTGGCGCAAACCTAAATTAAGTGTAACATAGTCAGTAGAGACCTAGAAGACCTCAGTCCTACGTCTACACTGCTGTTTATGTTATTCCAATGCGCAGGGCCTACAGGGAAAATAGGAACTAAACTACAGTTCCTCTTCCGTTGAGTGCGCCCCAAGCTTTTGGGCATTGTTGGTATAAAAAATTATGTGCACGGCTAGTTTGTGCATGAGGCCCGTGAATTATTTTTGCCTCCTGTTTGCACCAAGTTTCACCTGTCAAACCTAGGCAGTGGGAAGACCCACTCCAAATATGCAGGTCTTCCATTGCTACAACGCTAGCTGTTCCAAGGCTAATAGGAAGGCAGTGAAACATTTTCAACAAGAGCGATAACCGAGGTTCTTCAATTGGTTAGTCCACTACCTCCAGGGGAAACATGATTTTGGCAGTGCACAAGAACCACCATTCTACAGTAGTTCTCCAATTGTTCCAAAATTTTAAATGATGCTCTATGTTTTTTATTTAGAGTCATTGATAGACAGCATGGTTCCTCGAGTAAATCAATTACTCAGGTTTCCATCTCTCTGCACAGAATCAATCAGCCTCACACTACTATTGCACATGCTGTGGTTGTCCTGTGCATAGAAGAAGCATGGCACACCATGTCAGAATTGTTTGCGTCTGTGTGTCAAAGAAATTCCAAGAATACATTGTACCTTGCCTCACATACACTTTATGACTCTTTCCTAGGAAAGTGATAAAAACATTCCCTTGTGACAGACACCGCATCTGCCCCCTCTCTCATTGCCCCAGCTTCTATTCCACATATTTTCTGGTGCAGGTTTTTATTATGCCAAGAATAAGTTTGGGCTATTTTACACCTGCTTGAGTGAGGAATTCAATCAATCAGTGGTTTTGTAAAATGCTTGCTACTCACCCGGAGCGGGTCTCAAGGTGCTGAGGGGAGGGTGAGTAGAAGGGGGGGTCCGCAGATCCGGGAGGTTCACTGAGTTCCATCGAAGAGCACAATCTTGTTGCTCTTCACTTCATTTTCAGTTTGGACTTCTCAATGATCTATCAATGTTTTGGTATGTGGCCTGCTGACCAGCCCTATTCTACATGTCCGATACAAAAATCTGACACAAAAAAACCTATACATTAATGTGCCATTCCCCCCCAACGCAGTCCCTGACACTGTAGGACTTGTCAGACTTCATGCCACATCTTTTGGCTGACACAGAGAAGTTACACTTTTTTAGTTTTCTAGTTCATTGTAGCAGTATGTTTCCATTTCTAGCAAGCTATGTAGGATTTAATTACAATCTAGAACATTCCTGATGTGGGTAAGGTACCATACTGATATCTGACAGCATTTTTACTGTACCATCTCATCAAAAGGAAAGTACGATTTTACATCATTCATTATGTGTTGGTAGTTATTGAGTTCATATTCACAGCAATTCTGTAAATTTCTTTAAACAAAAATCTAGGATAATCTAAATTAGGATATTGTATAGGATTTTATCAGATCAGGAGGAGAATCAAAGTATCTCATGCATATGTCTCAACTTCTCCTCCAAGTTCAATAGATTTGAATAGAATAGACAGAAAATTAGAACAAGGAGTTTCTTGGGCTGCCCCCAGCTTAACATGAAACTTTGCATAGGCTATTACAACCCATTCCATTCAACATATAGTTTTGAGTGGTTTGAAGTCTTATTGTTTAAGGTCCCATCGTCAACAAGGGACCTTCAAAAACATATAGGGAAAGTGAAAGATTTGAAACCTGACCTTCCGCATAGAAAAAAAGTTTAGTTTGCTGGTGTGAGAAATTGGGTTGTTGGGTTAGGGGGGTGAAACAACAGCCACAGTCCTTGTCAGAACAAACAACAAAGTGTCACCAAATTAATCTGTGCATGACGCTCTAGCAGCTTGGTTCAAAAGAAGCCAGGCTTAACTTAGGGCCAATGTGCAAAGTTTTTTATGCAGCACTCAAACAGCAATAAAGTGCAAAAACAACACAAGAAAAATCCCACTCCAATTTAGAAAAATATTGGAACAGGAGATATGTAATTGGAAAGATTTCAGGTAAGTATAAGTATTACGTTTATTAATCACAGAGTGTGAATCATCTAAAGTAACGAATGGTGACTCAATGTTCTTCCAATGGATTAAGTGTGATGCACCTTCAGTAAAATCACCCAGATCCATATAGGATGGTAAAGTATCTGGAGTTTGGTTTTAGGGGCGTACAATGTAAAGAAGTGTTTTACCCACATCTCGGGTTCAATATGATAGCGGTAAGTATGTTTACTGTCAAGGATCCCCCGTGAGGTTATCCCCCAGTTGGATCTGTTATCCTTTGTTTTCATAGCCCACAACAAATCCTGCCGCTTCCTTTCCTCCAAATCCCATTTTTCTTTAGCAAGTGCTGCCTTATACTTGGATTGTGCTTCACATATATTGACACACCTGCACCCCTTTACAGACTCTGGGCATATTATCAAGAACAGGAGATAAAATTATCGCCGCTTTAGCAGCAGAAAACTGCAGATAAAGCGGCGATAATGGGCTTGATAATATGCTCTATGGAATTCCAATCGAAGTCCATGTTAGATGTCTTGCGATAATGTTATCTCCTGTTCTTGATAATATGCCCCTCTGTGTTCTTTTGGTCAATATACACCATTTAGTGCCACTGATATGTGAAGCCTGTGAGTGGGGGGCTTTCTTGTAAAAGATGCTCTGCAACTTGTTGTAGAGGTGCTCATGAATGTCTAAAATTGTAACTGTGGTAGCAGATGTTCCCTTGTAATCAGACAGATAAAACACAAACCACTCATAAATTTCAGCTTTCAACTTTAGGTTTAACATTACTCAAGGCCAGATGATCTTCCTATTGTTATTAGTTAATAAAGGCCCTGGAGCCAGTGCAAAAGAAGAGGCTAAGGATTGTGGTTGCTGTCAGTGCAACTTACAACCATCATATTTTTGAGCAGTGCCTAAAGACATACATCAAGAAGAACATGGTCAATAACGCTTGAGCAAGACCTCCTTTTAAATGTTAGTGATCTACCTTGATCGGAGTGGGTTCGCCCATGTAGTGCTCTAAGTTCCCGACTCACCACTATGGAAGCAAGTTGAAGCACTGTATTAGAAAAGTGGTGCTGGGGTTTACCAGATAGGCAGGGTATTTCATATAGTTCATCTTCTTGCTCAGTTAGCATATTAATAAATTATGATGGCTCAAAAGTCGCATTGAAGTCTCCTGCAACTACTTTTAGTGCTTGCAACTGATATCTTTCTATGAGGTCAACAAAAGTAGGCAGGACAGGTGATTCATTTCAGGCAGGTACTGGTCTAGCATAAACATTAAATAATGCCACATCCAGTCCAAAGGGAAATTTAAGCTGCAACCCAATTAGGTCAGTAGAATCTATTGCCAGTGCCGTATGTGAACATAGATGTTGTTTTTTTACCAAGGACAACAGCCCCCTTACCACCCACCCAGATATCGTCTGCCAGATCCCTTGGCCAGTTAAAATTTGTCCTGCACCAGTGGGCTGACTTAAACTTTAAACTATACCAACCTTTCATAGTCCCTGCATCCAGTTGAGGTGCACCCTCTAGGATTATAAATTTAGGAGTGTACTTGGGGGAGATGCAAAAGCTGAAATTTGTCCCACTGTGGGGAATATATACCACATCAAGAGCAGACCAGGTCTGGGAATGGTGTGTAGCCATGACGGAGGCCGTGCAGCAGCTAGGTGTGTATGTTAAAAGATGTTGCTGTGTGACAGAAACTAGAGCACTGGCTAGGACACGTCCCATCAGACCACCCTCGTGGTGGAATGTCATCATGTGGGAAGTGGTGGTCACTCTCAATCTCATCCGACCATATAGTGTCGGAAATCAAAGCCAAAAACTTTAGCCATGATATTCATCAAAAAGTGCAGATGAAAATAATAATAAAAAATCATAAACAAAGGGTGCAGTGCTAAAATGATCGTGGTGAATAAAATTAGCTACCAAGACTCAGGAAATGTTCTGACTGCAGTCTAGGTGTCCAAGATTAAAAACACGCTGAGTAGTAGTGAATTGGAACTACTCATTAGCGCTGTGCAGAAGTGGTCGACATGTTTCAGCCTACAGGGGGGAATTCCCCGGCTTTCTTCAGGACCTATAGTGTGTAACGCTACTGCAACTTACAGTGATTTGTGAATACAAAAGTAACACAACAAGTACATATCTACCAGGAACTAGACAATCCAATGTTCACTGGAGAGAGAGACATAGATTCTTCCCAGCTTTGTGTGGGTGAAGACCTCACCTCGCCCGGCAACCGCTCGGGAGAATGAGGCCCCGCTCTGTCCGTCGGTACCCCTCATTAAGTTAGAGTGAGGTCCAAGGTGGAGAGTGATGTAGGGTAGTGCATGTAGGTTGCAAAGCCAAGGGGGTTAGTGGGGAGGGAGAAAAGGGCCAGAGAAGAAGGGGGCGAAAGAGAAATGGAATTGGATTGCGCAGAAGACAAGGCAGGGGAAGAAGAGTTGTTACGGTAGAGAGTGCGCCCAAGAGATATGGGGGGCATGTAGAGAAAGAGTTCTGGGAAGTACCGATATATGCAAAAATCGTTGTACACAGTATAGTTAAGCAGCAGTATAAAGTTTGGAAAGGAGATACATCATATTATGAATTATCATACCATCAAAACACCTGTGTTTCATTATATCACACAATTAGCACATATTGGAAATGGGGGATAATATTTGCAGTATACCAAAAAACATTCGAAGTTGTCATGACATGCATTTGTTCAGGATGGATCACTGACATAATATAGAATGACAAAATATAGACTTACCAAAATATAGTCACCAAAATATAGAATGCCAAAATATCGAATTCCTATCTACAAACAGGTAAGTACAAAAATATTGAATCCAAAATATAGTCTGTAAAAAATATAGTCAGTCAAAATATCGAATTTTTTTAAATGTCTTAAAAGTAATTTAAAATTAATGGAATAATAAATATAATTAACTAAAACATACTTAAAAATATTCAAATAACCTTAAAATTAAGATATAATTAATTTAAGTTATTAATAAAAAATGTACAATATTTTACCGTAGGATAGCAGGAGGGTAACATTTAATATTACCACTCCAGTGAGTGCAACAGTAGGGAAAGCGTTGGATAGCGTAGGGGTAAAAAATACTATTACCACTCCAGTGAGTGCAACAGTAGGGAAAGCGTTGGATAGCGTAAGGGTAAAAATTACTATTCCCACTCCAGAGAGTGCAACAGTAGGGAAAGCGTTGGATAGCGGGAGGGTAAAAAATACTATTCCCACTCCAGTGAGTGCAACAGTAGGGAAAGCGTTGGATAGCGTAGGGGTAAAAAATACTATTCCCACTCCAGAGAGTGCAACAGTAGGGAAGGCGTTGGATAGCATAGGGGTAAAAATTACTATTCCCACTCCAGAGAGTGCAACAGTAGGGAAAGCGTTGGATAGCATAAGGGTAAAAATTACTATTCCCACTCCAGAGAGTGCAACAGTAGGGAAAGCGTTGGATAGCGGGAGGGTAAAAATTCCTATTCCAACTCCAGAGCGTGCAACAGTAGGGAAAGCGTTGGATAGCGTAGGGGTAAGAATTACTATTCCCACTCCAGAGAGTGCAACAGTAGGGAAAGCGTTGGATATTGGAAGGGTATAAATTACTATTTCCACTCCAGAGAGTACAACAGTAGGGAAAGCATTGGATAGCGTAGGGGTAAAAATGACTATTCCCACTCCAGGGAGTGCAACAGTAGGGAAAGCGTTGGATAGCGTAGGGGTAAAAAATACTATTCCCACTCCAGAGAGTGCAACAGTAGGGAAAGCGTTGGATAGCGGGAGTGTGAAAATTACTATTCCCACTCCAGATAGTGCAACAGTAGGGAAAGTTTTGGATAGCGTAGGGGTAAAAATTACTATTCCCACTCCAGAGAGTGCAACAGTAGGGAAAGCGTTGGATAGCGTAGGGGTAAAAAATACTATTCCCACTCCAGAGAGTGCAACAGTAGGGAAAGCGTTGGATAGCGAAAGGGGGAAAATTACTATTCCCACTCCAGTGAGTTAACAGTAGGGAAAGTAATGATTTAATATATTATTAAAAATAAATTAAATATCAATACCAATAAAACATTAATTGAAATTAATAACCAATTTAATATTATGTAATAATTAATTAGAAATACAACTACATATTAGTTATTAAAAATTAATAACCTATTCATAATTATTCAACAACGAATTTATTTTAAATAACAAAAAACTAATTAATAATAAAAATTAATACCAATTAAAAATTAACAGTAAATTAATTATCAATACACAAAAAGTATTTTTAATATGTAATTAATTACAATTACATTACTTCCCACCCTATTCCCCTATAAACCCACATCCCACTACAGAAAATATATTACATCAAATATTTAATTATTACAAAATAATTACCAATTAATAAAAATTAATTGCCAAATAATAGAAATTAATTACCAATTAAAAATTAATTAACAATAAATTTAAAATCAATACGAATAAATGAAAAAAAATATTTACTTTATTACAATTAAATTACTTCCCACCCTATTCCCCTATAAACCCACAACCCGCTACAGAAAATAAATTTAGAAAATTAACATAATTAACAATTAATCAATTAATACAAATTAATTGGCAATAAATAAAAATTAATTACCAATTACAAAATAACAATAAATTCAAAATGAATACCAATAAATACATAAAAATATTTAATTAATTACAATTAAATTACTTCCCACCCTATTCCCCTATAAACCCACAACCCGCTACAGAATTAAATTACGCAAAAATTAAATAACATAAAATTCATTACTTAAAATACATTAAACATACATTACAAAAATTAATATAGACTTTTCACACATATACTAACATACAAAACACTTTAAAAAAAATGATATTATTAAAAAATCGATATATTTAATGCCTATATTGTATATTTCGATATTTTGACTTCTATATTTTGAAAATCGATATTACTTACCTTAAATTCGATATTTTTAACCACTATATTGTGTCCATTCGATATTTTGTCCATTCTATATTTTTACTTCGATATTATGTCCATTCTATATTTTGGAATAGATATTATGACTGTTTACCGTTCAGGATCATACCTCAGTCAATTCAGAAGGGTCGTTATATTTACATAGTATCATAGTGGGTGAGCGATCGCATTCCGTGTTCAGTGTTAGAAATTATGCAAAGAGAAAAAGGGGGAGGAGGAGTTCTCGGTTTAGTTACGCATTATATTTGTAGACAATTGCTGTGTTCGGCTGTGGCTGGGTTTCTCATGAGCTACGACAATAAAAAAGTTTTCTTTAAAAAGGTGTGAGCTGAATCTGTGCTACTAAGTCTTATCGCTAAGGTGTCAGGGTGATTAGGTGATAGAATATACTTTGTAGTAAGTTTGTACTGTGCTTCTAGTTTGTATACGGCTATGGGGTGCAACGTGCTAGTTTGTGCATGGTAACCAGAATAACTGTTACGATGGGTGGGATTCGTCTATGAAATGGATAGGGATGCTCTAAACTTATTGATTTGCCCGGGGAGTGTACCGTTTCCACGCTTACAGTGGTGAATAAGCTTCTCGGTTGGATGGTTCCTTGATAAGGTAAGTATTAATTTGTGTAGGGGGAGAGAAGGCAGGGGTCAACATGAGTGCTGACGTGAGGGTAGCGAGCCAGAACCTCTCTGCATCGCTACAAGGTCAGGGAGTCA
This sequence comes from Lissotriton vulgaris, assembly GCF_964263255.1. Taxonomy (NCBI): domain Eukaryota; kingdom Metazoa; phylum Chordata; class Amphibia; order Caudata; family Salamandridae; genus Lissotriton; species Lissotriton vulgaris. Next base: position 383,579,935 of record NC_141697.1, read on the forward strand.
TTGGGAGTCTTACCTTAGATTAGGTCTTGGCATATTGTCTTCGTTCTCGCAATTAGTCCATCGGCATCCAGCATCTGACTCAAGGAGCCATGGTCTTTAAGTGCTGTGGCTGGTGCCGTTTGAGTCAGGGTCAAGTCAGCAAGCATTTCCGGGTTGGGCTCCCGGATTGCGGGCGCCATCCTGGAATGGATATTCCAGTAGGTCAGATATTGGCTATCTCCATACGATATGACTCGGTCGCATACATGATGCAGCCGAAGCTCGGGCGAATTTCTCTCTTTGGGTGGATGTGATTGGGGAGATAGAAGGGATATCTGGTCCCGTTGTGACCCGCCCGCAGTGGAAGCCAGTCTTGGTCTTTGGCAAAATGGGTGTCATCTTGGATTGGGGGATGGGGATTCCAATCCTCTGTACGAGGGGTGATCACTCTTCTGATAACGTTCGGCTCGCCTGATCAAGAAAATGCCTTGATCGCTAGTGTCTAGTTGGAATGGGAGAATTATAGATCATGTTTTTTCCTGTTCAGGCAGGCCGCAAGGGGTCCAGATAACCCTTCTATCTCCCCAGGCTATAGAACATTCCATAGAGAGATTAGCATCTTCTATTGCTACAACACTGCTATACTTTGCAACCACATATCTATTATGCAGGTAGTAGTGGTGCACCCAAGTAGCGATATTGTCAGGCCTCTTTCTCAAAACACACTCACGCTGGAGGAAATTCAAACAGCTTATGTCATTAACAGATCTCCAATTGTTAATCCAGAAAATGAAGAAGTGTCTACTTTTGGTTGCTTATCAGTAATACCTGAATACTGCACTAGTATAATAATTAGACCTCACAGTGCACAGGGAGAGGGAACTAAGCATGGGCGAATTTTGCGAATCAGGCGTTCGCGAATTTTGCGAATTTGCGAACTCGCAATCCGCAAAATCCGCTAATTCTCGTGAATTTGCGGACTTTTTTTTTGTGTTCGCAAGGGTTTCTGCCAGTTCGCGAGGATTTTGTACCAGTTCACGATTGCGAACTTACTTGTCGGCACGCAACGGTCGCGACTATGTTGTTTCTACGTCTGGTTCATCATCACAGGTTCACAGCACCCTCTGTTTCAACACTGCCACCCTATGTTTCACCCATGCCACCCTCTGGTACTTCAATGCCACCCTCTGGTTCATCATCATCACTGTAGATTATGGGGGGAAAAGCAAGCACACCTGCCCTGCTTCAACTGACATGAATTAATTTGGGGTTGATTTATTAATGTGTCACTGTTTTAAAATTCCAGTCTGGCACCTGCTTCCTTATCTGTAATTTGCTTTCTGTTGCCGTGCAATTTTTTTTTCCAGGACCTTTGTGGCCTACTTGTAGCTATTCTATGATCGGCTGTGAGGGTCAGAGCAGGGTCATACAATTGTTGCAACTAGCAACTGAACTCTGGAGGGGCCCCAGTCAGGAAGCACTACAGGGAATGGTTACTAATGATGAATTTGAACTTTTGCACCTGCTGCTGAGTGCTTTCAGTTTAGCAAAACTCGTTTTTCTGCAGAACAGCAAATGTAATTCCCTAAACAAACTTACTTGTGAAAGTTTATTTCTAATCCAAAAGTGATCCAAAGAAAGTCAAAAGGCCTCAAATCCAAAATGTCAACCTGAGGAATTATTCTGATAAAAATCATCATTTTCAGAAGGTCTATGCTGCTTGCTAGTGGATTTCTTGTGCAGAATTGCAAATTTTGTAATTTCGCGAGTGCGAGATTGTTGCTGCCCGCCGCACCTACATGTTCGCAATTGCGAACTTACACCGCACGCCGCAAAATTGTATCACCAAGAAAAAAAAATCCGCTGCGTGCGAATTTGCGGATTTTCGGTAAATTCGCGAGCGTTCGCGGATCGCGAATTTACCGAAAATCCGCAAAATCCGCGAGCGTAACGGATTTTCCGCCCACCCTTAGCGGGAACTGTAAAAAACATGCAATTTAAATGTTAGTACTAAAAGTTCAAAATGTAAATAAGTTATACATCTTGCTTTAAAATGTTACATATTCATGTAAATGAAAATAAAATATTCTCAAATAATGTTTGCATAGTCCAAGAAGTTGTATATATTTTCTAAATGGTACACAAATTATACATTTACGTTTGTTAAACAAATATTACAATAATTTAACATTTAGATTACAAAATAAGTGTTTGTCTCTCTTACATTTATAATATTTGTGACATCAGTCACAAATATTATAAAGGCGCGCAATTTGGGGGTGTGGTTTGACGTAGGGCTCACATTTGGCCCCCAGATTAATCGGGTGGTGGGAGTCTGTTTCGGGATCCTGAAGAAGCTGAGAAAGGTCCTGGACTTACTCCCGCTTGAAGCACGTCAAACCCTGGTTCATGCCCTGGTGACAGCTAGGTCGGACTATGGGAACCTGCTGTATCTGGGGGCTCCAGAAAAAAGCATGGCCCGCCTGCAAGTGCTGCAGAATGCGGCAGCGCGTCTGATTCTCAGACTGCCTAAAAGGGCGCCTTCTAAGGCGGCCCTCCAACAGCTACACTGGCTCCCGGTGAGGAGAAGAGTGGAGTATAAAGCCCTCTGCACCTGTCATCGCATCCTGAATGGCAGGGCACCCGCCCCTCTGACGAATTTGATTGAAACGTACATACCAACACGTGCGCTTAGATCTACAGGGGGCGGATTACTGAGGATCCCCAGAATTAAGAAGGCCCGCATGGGAGGCAGGTCTTTCAGATACCTGGCGGCAACCTACTGGAACAAACTGCCAACGAACCTGCGTCTGGAACCAGAGGAGGCTAGTTTCCGTGCAAAACTAAAAACCTATCTCTATACTAAATAATAGCTCGCGCAGTCTCCTGTGTTCCCTGTCATCTGCCTATTCCCACTTTCAGCGCGAGGACACGCCGGTGTGCGTAATCGCAGCGCTCTACAAATGTCCCAATAATAATAATAATAATAATAATCAGTCGTGCATGCAAAACCTTTAACAGCTCTGGGAGTATCGTGGCCTGGGGTTGGAGCCCTATTAATGTTTTCATTCTCATCGTCTTATTGATCACAAATTATGTTTTCTAGTTGCTATATTATGCAACATGGCACATGTGGCAATTATTTTGCAACATGCTGTAGTGTCATATTCTAATGCACCCATATTCTTATGCAGATGTTGAAACCTCACTTTAAGTAAACCAAGTGGCCTTTCAGTGACTGATCAGGTTTGTCCATGCACATGATTGTAATTCCTCCTCTTGCAGTTATTCAATTGAAGTAGGGTATTAATAACAAAGGGCATAAGGAATATGCACTGTTGCCTGTAAGTATATACAGACTTTAATTGATATAATGCTGTTATTTCATTGAACTTGTATCTTTACTAAGTAACCACCAAGGTTCCTGTTGGATAAAGCACAATGTCAGAAAATGTATAAATCATGTGCGCACCTTGGAAAGCGAGCTACAATGTCTGTGAAAAGACGCGAGGCATTGTAAAACACTGAATTTTTATAGAGTGGTGGCTTTTCCCATTTCTACAAATGTTCTCCGTTTCAGAAGTTGGACAAATGAGCGCATGTGTACCTTTCACACATCTTATTACATTTCATCGTAGTCTAATAAACTGCCATATTTCTGACTGTAATTCATCTGGCGTAAGAGGAAAGGAAAAATGAATATTTAATTTGTCAAGAACAGCATCTAGGATATTTTGGAATATTCGATCTAAAATAGTACTCTGTAATATCCCCCTACAATTGCTACTGTGCACTGAGAACTTGTAGATGTAAGGAGGTGAAGGCTCCATGAAACTTGAATAGGTGGAGGGATAACCACACTAAGCTGGATGGACCTTCAGGAAACAGACTCCAATTCATAAATTAAAATTTCTTGATAAAACACTTGACATTCAACCTAAAAATCCTCCCTCTTCTCCTATTTCCCCTCTGCTGGGCTCCTATAATAAACATCCTACTTACCATAGCATACACTGCTGCCATTGTGAAAGACTGCAATGCATTTTGGGTGAGATTTTGTAGCTTGTAACTAGTTAGAATTGGTTAAAATTGGTATTAAATTGCATGTGCAATTACCTGTTGTGTGACCATTCACAATTTGAGAATGCTTAATACATTTAATTTGTGATTTAGTAATTGAGTTTCACAATTTAAAAAATGCAAAAAGCAATCAACAATTAAGAAATCTGTAAATCTTTGCTCTGCTGTGCAATTTTAGCAAACCTGCTTTCCCGACTCATAAGACATCAAAGAAAACCTTTTTAGTGGTTGTAAGCCATTTAGCGAATGGTTTTCAATTCCCGAAACCCTTCTACATCAGGTCCACAGATCCCAAAATGAATCTCGCATTGCAGTTTGAAAAGTATCCATTGTCATCTTTTAGTTCCAGGAATCTTTGCTGTTTTGGCATGTCAATGCATTTTGTTGATTTTTCATGCTTTAAAACCAGTTCCATCAGGACACTTCCACAGAGCACACACGCCATTTATTTTACAGCCTCTACTCCACAACTTTAGGAGACTAGATTAAAAAATGATTTAATTCAGCAAAAGAAAGATATACATTCGTTGCTCCTTCACAGTGCGAGTGTATATGTTCAAAACGTGTGTCAGAGTCCACTTAACCATAAGGCCAGCCATCTTTAAAATTCAAGAGTGAGAGAACAACCCCATCCTATACTATGAATAGTTATACCCCCAAAAGTAATCTGGAACATATCACCACCCTTATTTTAATTTTATTTATTGCAACCATAACCAATCTGAGACTACATTAATGACCATTAAACAAAACCTCACGTTTCCATCTTTGACAAACTAAAAGCAAATGTAAATGTACAGATGAATGAGGAAAGGTGATGTTTGGTGTTGTTGAATAATTTCTGTTACTAGGGGGCAGCTGCATTCTGATACATTATGATTGATTCGACTTATAGTGAGGAAGCGCTGTCTGTACGCTAATGTCACAGTAAATTGAAGGGGATATTAACCTGCTGCACCATTCAAAGTATATTTACCTTAGCAAAACATGTACATATACAACATTAAACTGCACATCAAAAAGGAACTCCTTTCTGAATTGGACACCTAGGCCCTCATTTATGAGGCCATGCGTCACTTTTACACTGCCGGTGCGTCACTTTTTGAGACGCACCAGCAGCGTAAGAAATGTTCCTTGTTGCACCATATTTACAAAGTGATGCATCTAGGTAGATGTGTCACTTTGTAAACCCCTGCGCTACATTATACCTGCGCCAGGTATAATGTATGCTCGGGGCGTTCTGAGGTAAGAAAAGTTCATAGAAGTTGGGCAGTGAAAGATTTCACTGCGCCACTTCTAGGACACAAATGCATCAATTTCTTACGCCTGCCTCACAGCAGGCGTAAGACTGATGCAGGCCCTTTCACATGGTGCTTGCCCCATGTGAAAGGACACATTGCTGGAGTTGCGTCACTTTTGTGACACACTCCAGCAATGCGTCACTTTTGCGCCATACAGATACGTCAGAAATACTGACGTATCTGTAACTCCTTGCGCAATGATGCGTCATACTGAAATATGATGCATCATTGGTGTCGCAAGGAGGGCGCAATGAAAAGTGACGCATCGCTGTTCTCACGCAGCGATGCGTCACTTTTCATAAATGAGGCCCCTAAATTCCAGCTAAAGCATGCAGATACTGGCAATGAACCTTTGGAGAATGACCTTGAGATGTCCGACTTACTTTTAGAAAAAGGGCAAATAGAGGACAGTTGTTTCTGCTTGTACTAATTCTATATGAATATTCCCTAAACATTTCCATTTATGAACTTTGGGGTCGATCCACTTCTGTACTACTACTTCATATACTCATAAATGCCTTTGTCAATTGGTCCTTCTGAGTGTTATAATAAAATACATGCTTGGGCATAGAATGTATGAATGACAAAAGGGACTAAATAGTTGTTTATTTTTCCATCGAATGTTAACTCCTCCTGGAAGAAATAACACGGGGCCTTGTATAGAGTAATTTAGATATTGTCGGATGGGATATACTTTCAGAAACGTGAGAGATATCACGCCTGTCGTATCACATTTGTGACGGAGTACCCTGTCCACCAACCTCTAAATAAGGCCCATACTAATCCTTAAGGAATGATCGGTGCGATTCCTTAAAATCGGCCGTTTGCGATTCCAAAAATGCTTTTTGAGATGCATCATTTGTTTTTGTAGAAAATCGCTAATTTTGCGATTTTCTAAAATGCAATTGCATTTAAGGAATCGCAATTTTGCGATTCCTTAAATGCAATGCATCATTTTTTTAAAATTTGCGAATTTACAAATTGCAAGTGCAAATTACCACGAGGTTGAACCTCGTGGTAATTTGCAAAATTGTTTAAAAATGCACAAAAATGCATTTTTCAAACTGTTAAGTTACAGACACACATGTCCTTAGGACATGTGTGTATGTAACTTATAGGTAAAAGTGCATTTCATGGGTGCAGGGGGGGGGGCATTTAGACCCCCCTCTCCACCCTTGAAATGCTTTGTTGAATTGCGATTTTCAAATTGCGAATTCGCAATTCCCATTTATTCCTATGGGCATTTCAGCCCATAGGAATGAATGGGAATTGCGAATTCGCAATTTGAAAATCGCATTTTTTATGCGATTCGGTAAAAATTGCGATTTTTACCGAATCGCTAAAAAAATGCGAGAAAAATTATGCATACCATTTTGCGATTCCTAATTTGCGATTCGGTAATTTTCGCAAATTAGGAATCGCAAAAAAGTACTTTGATGCATCTGGGCATATGTAACTATATAACTATCAATAGTTCACAGCAATTCTAAGGGCATGCTGACACATTTATGAATAACACTAAGTAAATATTTGGTTAAAATGGTATGTTTGTGTTTTTTCCCCATGAGATGAAAACGTGCTATCTGGAAGAGGAATGAAATATTTACCTCATGCAGCCAACTGGAAAATTGATCAGTGAAACGGTTTACTTTGGGTCAGTGTTTGTGTCTGCCCTGAACTGCGGCATTTACAGGCTCTGGCGTTTTTACACCTGTGATGAGTGTCTGAAAGGGATAGTTTTAATGGAAGAACTATATTAAGCTTAACTGCCGTTGCCCTGTTGTGCGACAGAAATCAATAAAAAGTCAAGTTAATGGTAAAGTGGGTCAGGGTTTGATTGATGCTAAACCCCTGCACTGGTAGCTCGGGCAGTGCTGTTCTCTGTGTCATTTCTGTGACTAACCACTTCATTGCCTATAATCTTCTGAAAGGGTCTATTGTCTGGCTCTCAGTTAGTAAATATTTTGTGGAAATTGTAAAATAAAAGTGGATACGAAGTTTGAAGAAAGCGGATCGGCACCAAAGGTTAGATAATAGATATTATCAAACAAAAGCCCATCGTTCAATTGAGGGGGCTCATAAATCGGTAAAAAAGAAAAAATATTTCTGCCTCGGTTTGATAGACCTCTAATTACCTCTAAATTTCTTCAAAAGGCAATACATACAAAGTCTACAAAGACGTCGAACGATATGGGGATTTTGTTCCTTTTTATAATTAATCACAACAAAAAAATACAGGTATCAATTGCAGGGTGTGAAAGTGCGTAACTCGTCATTAAAACGACTTTACAGAAAGAATTGGGAAACTCGGTTCAGCTTATCTTTGGACTCAGCATATTATATTAACTAATAAGGTCCAATTGACCTTGTGCCCTCTTCTATAACAATAAAGCTAATGGAATGCAGTGTGGAACTACTACGTACTGTTGGGGATGTCTATCTCCACAAGCAATGCATCAAGTCCTCCTAATGTCATCATCAGAAAAAGTAGTTAACACCGACTATACCAAGCAACCAAGGGGCTGCTTCTTGTGGCTTCTGGAAACCCTGAATGACAGGAGAATGCAATGTCTTCGGTATACTGTGAATACAGAACAGGAGTAGTGCTTCTTCAGTACTAATGCATAAATGCAGAGATCCAAGTTAATAACCTTTCATCGCCAATAACATTGTCATTATGTTCATCATTAAAATTGTTGCTGGGATAAAAATGAGATATTACAATCCATACAATATATCCAAAAAATAAATTCTAAACTCTGTACAACAGTGTTATAAAAAAAAATAAAAAAGATACCAGCATTAAATCTCATGCACTAATAATTTAATAATATAACTAATAATAAAATTAGCAAAAATAATAATACAATATTAATTATATGTGTTAATTAACTAATAATCTAATATTTTGGCCCCACTAGTAGTAGTAGTAGGTTACGAGTAATCTCATGAAGTACACCTCTATCCTTACCCAGTTTAAAATATTATGTGTATGCACTGTACTTACCTCTGACTTTCCCTTCCTTTCAAATTTATTTTGCAGTGATGAAGAGATCATCACAGTGTTTTTCATGCAGCTGGGTGCAGAGGTAAAATCAGAGTTAAGCCCCATGCGTTTCAATATATACAGGGGTGCAATAAGTTACGCTGCTTGCAGGTATGGTAAATCAGTTGCAGGGGCCAAGTTTTGGGGGATAGAACAAGCCCAGGGAGAACTCACCACCAAACATACATTTACAGCAGCACAGGTGCGGCCGGCTGCAGGGTACAAATTCGACGTCGGGCGCCCAATGCCCTTAAATGGAGACTTTGCTTCCATCAAACAAGCTGCAGGCATCACACCGAAGGTTACAGGAGGGAGACCAATATAGGCAGAAGTAAATACAGATGTAGTGGGTTGTTAGGGGCACTGTCAATTTGGCTCACCAAGGCCTAGGGAATTTGGGTGCAGGGGTGACATTAGACGTTGGAGTCTTCTTATCCCAGCAGGGCGCGGTCGGGTGGAGCCTCTGGATGCAGGCTGCAGGCTTCATCGTGGAGTCCCAGAGGGGCCAGCCAATGCTGGACTTGAGGTCAGGATTGCTGGAGAACCTGTTCTGGGTAGGTGGGCCACCTGGACATGGGACGTAGGCATCAGGTGCAGAGCGGTCAGGACACACGGATCCGGAGGGTATTGGAGTATTTTGTGTTGGGTTCTTGGGGACAGAACCACTTTCCTGAGGAGTTCTGGTTATTTTCAAAGTTCAATCAGTCTTCCTCGAGTTTTTGGATGTTGCTGGCTGCAGGACAGGCATCGTCTTCTTTCAGGGTCTTTAATGCTGGAGACAGGCCGGTAGGGTTGGGTCCAAGTCAGTAGTCATCTTCAGGATTCCCGTCAAGGCGTTTTCATCATCCTTTTTCTTAGGTCACATGTAACCAACTTCAAGGTCGGAGGCAGCCTCCTAAATCCTAGATTTAAAGGGAATTTTAGGGGAAGCAGCAGGCAGTAGTACCTCACTACAGTATATCCCCCCTATTTCTAAATCCAAAAGGAAATGGGCAGGGTCTCCAGTGTCTGATAACAGTTGGTAATGGACGGGCACAGACAGGCTTGCCTTCTGCATGGCAGTGGTGTGCCTGCTGTGCACGTGTCCACGCTACTGACTTCTTTTCAAGGTAAGTTCCATTCGTGTTCATTAGACTAGAGCATCAACCCCCCTGAAGTTGGCTGTTAGGGGAAATGGCTGTCAATAGTGAAGCTCTCTCGACCGAATGGTAAAGACTGTTTTCTCCAATTAACCCCTTCCGTGCGGCCGCGATTTTTCCCGTGTGCGGCCGCCGGACGAACACGGGCGGGCCATGACGAACCCCAGCCGTCATCAGCACACGAGCACCGTAGTGCATGACGGCTGGGGTTCGTCACCAGCATGGAAGGGGTTAAATGGAGCGAAAACTGAAATTATGCTCATTGGAAAGGTCTCTCAAGGTTGGCCAGAAGATTAATGGCCTCAAGAACTTGCCACTCCGCCATGCTCTAAAAATGTAGTCAGAAGCCTCGGTGTTATGATGGATGAGAGGTTTTCAATGGAAAGTCATGTCTAGGTCACATGTGGTAGCTGTTTTGGAATATTGTGCCTTCTTAGGAAAGTGTTTTCATGACTGCCTTTAGATTGCAGGAAGAAGGTGACTCAGGCACTTATAAGCAGTTGCCTGGATTATGGTAATGCCTTTTTTTGGTGGACATGAACACATCCTTGATTATTCATCTTCAGTTGGTCCAAAATTCATCTGCCCGGGTTGGCATGCACCTCTCTATTGGCACTAAATGAGCCAGATGCTTAGCTCTCTACTCTGACTTCCAGTTAGGAAAGGGTGCATTTTCAAGCTTCTTTCCCTTTCCCATGAGGCCCTGTACAGGGGATGGCCCATTGTGTCTCCACTTCTGTATCAGTTTTTAATACCCAGGTATAGTTTTGAGATCATCTGACACCACTTTGGCTACCCCTTGTAAAATTTGCACCACTCAAAATGACGGACACCCCTTCTCATTTCTTTGTTCTCACTATTCGAACACCTTCAGTCACATTATTCATGTAGCTCCTTTCCACTTTTTAAAAAGCTTATCAAAGCATGCCTTTTTTTTTTTTATGGGCGTGGCTTCGCGAGCGGAGATGGCGGTCGCAGCTTGCTAGAGCTCCCGCCGGCCCGCAATTAATCCGGCAATTTATCCTGGCCCCCGAGCCCAAGACTCACAACCCGAGTGGGGCGGATATTGCTGAAGGTGCCAGGGACCCTCCGGTGCAGTCGGCGGAGATCCCGAGTTAATGAGCGCGACGAAACAGCGGAGCCAGGAGAGCGGCCTAGCGCGCTGAAGAGAAGCCGGGGCCTCGATTTTGGCGCTCCCCTGCCGGAGGGCCTCCATGTGGGTCGGCTGGCCCATCGGTTGCGGCGGACCTTGGTTATCCTGAGAGCCGAGGGCAGCTGGCGATTCTCCTCCCAGGGCCCCGCTGGAGATGAGGGAGCACGTAGTGCAGTGAGCCTACCGGGGCGGTTGCTGCGGCCCTGTGACATGGGTGCAGCCACGGCCTCGAGTTTCGTGGCTCCCGCCACGGGCGAGGACTCCCACATCTGCCGGGGGAGCTGCCTTGGTCGGAGGGGACCTCCTCTACTGACTACACGCGAATAGAGGTTCGAAGGTGGCTGGACGGTGGCGGACGGACCGGAGCACTGCCGGCTTGCTGTGTGACTGGTGGCGAACAGTGAGTACCCCCCGGGTCCCCAGGCACTGCTGGAGGGAAGGCCGGCTCTGAGAAACGGGGGACCGGCATTGTGGCGCCCGCGGCATATGGAGGACTAACACAGATTGGCCAGCGAAGTGTGGGATGCGCTGACCGTCGGCGGCTGGGGAGCAGATCTTGGGGCCTGCCTTGACCTGGCCCGGGTGTAGGGCTGTACCAGAGGCACGATCACTTAACCCTTCCTGTGGGAAGGGGGCTGTTGTGTGGGCCCCCCCTGATAGACTGGACAGAAGTGCTTGGGGGCCATACACTGCAGTTCCTGCCTACATAGTCGGTGGCCCACGTAAGATTCGCAGCCATGACCAGAGGAGGTGGTGGCCCCACCAAACAGGCGACAATTGACAAATTCACCGGGCCCACTGGGGGCCCCGGGCCATCGGGAGGTGGACAGCAAGGAGTGGGGCCGGACAATGCAGCCCTTATGGCGGCCATCACCCAGTCAAGAGACATGCTGGACGCCAAAATAGGTGCGGTGGGCGCAGATGTGACTCTGTTGCGCCAGGACTTGAGAAATGCAGTGGCACGAATCACAGAGGCTGAATCCAGGGTGTCGGTAGTGGAGGACGACGTGGGTACCCTCAAGAAGAAAATGGCGGCGATGGAAACTGCGCAGCGGAGCCTGGCGCTCCAGGTGGAGGATGCTGAAGGGCGCGCGCGCCGCAACAACCTCCATTTCATTGGCTTTCCGGAACGATGTGAGAAGGGCAATATAGAACAATTTATCACGCAGTGGCTGGAAACATGGCTGCCCCCGGGGGCTTTATCCAACTGCTTCGTCATTGAACGCGCGCACCGCGCCTTGACGCAGAGGCCACCGGAGGGCGAACGGCCCAGGGCGGTGATTGCTAGGCTCTTGAACTATCATGACCGAGACGTCATTTTGAAGGACGCTAGAACCAGGGAGGCCATTCTCTACGAAAATCGAAAAATAATGATCTTTCCTGACTACACTAAGTTAGTGCAGCAGCAGCGCCATTCCTTTATGGCCGCGAAGGTGAAGTTGCGAGGTCTTAAACTCCAATACTCCCTGCTGTACCTGGCGCGTCTGAGGGTCATCTTCCAATCGCAGACACTATTCTTCGACACTCCGGAGGACCTGTTTAAATGGACCGACGAAACAGTGAGAATCAGGCCGAACTCCCAGCCGGGACTGAATCCGGGCTCTTCGAGGGGGTCGTCGCAGGAATGGAGGGATCAGACGACCAAGAACAGGAGGAACCGATGTTCCAAATCACGAAAGCGGTCAGCCTCAGTCAATGGCACGCAGGACAGTGGTAGAACCGAGGACTCGGATCATTCTGGAACAGATCACTGAAGACTATGAGGACTCGGCGCCCTTTTACATTTGGTGTTGCAGGTCCTGGCTAACTGCGACGGGGCTCCGGAGGCTCAGTGGACTGGATGCCTTATCGCTGCCTCAAGATTGCCTTGCAACTGAGTACTGATCATGAGTGGGGTTGTGGGGTGGGGTTCTGGGACTACATGTTAGGGGCTACCACTCTCCTACTAATTTGGGAGGCACTAGGGGAGGGGGGATGAGTTCACTGTTTTCTGGGGAGTTGGGATCCATTGGCATGGCTGGTCCTGGGCCCTCTGTTTTGGACTCTGGGTTACCCATGCCGCGACAGGTACTTCATAGTTCATATTGAGGTATAGGGGGGGGGTGGTGGGGTACAGGTGGCCACGGACGAGGCTGCTGGGTTGGGAACGTGAACTGTTCAGGAATGTGGGGTCGACGAGTTGATGGCTGTTTGGGGGGTGGGGGTAGGGGGGAGAGGGTGGGAGATACTCACCAGGTTGTTTTGGGGTACTGGGGCGGGTGGGAGAGACTGCACGTGTTTTTTGCAATGGTGTTCCTTACAGTACGCAATGGGTGGCATTGGCGCAGAGGGCCCGCTTGGTGGGTCCCGCTTGACTATGGCTGAAATGACTCATAGACTCCCCGAGGAGTCTCTACGAGTGATCACGTTGAATGTCAGGGGAATGCTGGACAAGATTAAACGTGGGGCAGTATTGTGCTGGGGGAAAAGGGTGGTCGCAGATGTGCTTTTGCTTCAAGAAACTCACATGATGGGCTCGAAGGTACTGGGTCTACAGAGGTTTGGCTATCACCAGGTTTTTCATGCCGGTTTTTCCAGGGGGTCCAGAGGGGTGGCCATCTTGATACACCGCAGGGTGGCATATGTCCACGAGAAGCAATGGGTGGACCCACAGGGTCGTTATGTATTTGTTAAGGGCATGGTGGGCACTGAGTCCGTGGTGTTTGGGAGTGTCTACCCCCCCCCCCCTGCAGTGGGCCGTGGCTGAGAAGCTGTTCACGGTGTGGGAGGACATCCCTGAATCGCTAGCGGTGGTTGGGGGAGATTGGAACGTCGTGATGGAAGTGTGTATGGATCGCCGGAGGCGCCAGAAAGTGGTTGAGACCCCCCCCCCCCTCCCCCCACACCCACCAGACTGCATGCTATGATTGAGGGAATGGGCTGGATGGATACATGGCGACATATGCACCCTACATTACGCGAGTATACGTATGTGTCAGCAGTGCATGGCTCCTTCTCCAGATTGGACTATGTGTTTGTGCTAAGCATGGGCGAATTTTGTGAATCTCGCGTTCGCGAATTTTGCGGATTTGCGAATTCGCAATCCGCAAAATCCGCGAATTCTCGCGAATTTGCAGATTTTTTTTTTGTGTTCGCAAGTGTTTCTACCAGTTCGCGAGGATTTGGTACTAGTTCGCAATTGCGAACTTACTTGTCGGCTCGCAACGGTCGCGACTATGTTGTTTCTACGTCTGGTTCATCATCACAGCCTCCCAGCACCCTCTGTTTCACCACTGGCACCCTCTCTTTGACCCATGCCACCCTCTGTTACATCAATGCCACCCTCTGGTTCATCATCACTGTAGAAGATGGGGGGGGGAAAAGCAAGCCCACCTGCCCTGCTTGAACTGACATGAATTAATTTGGGGTTAGTTTATTAACAACACCTGCCCTGCCCCAACTGACAATAATGAATTAGGGGCTAATTAATGTGTCACTGAAAGAATTTCAAGTTCCAGCCTGGCACCTGCTTGTCTGCTCCTTTAGCTGTAAATCAGGACCTTTGTGGCATACAGTTAAGGTCAGAGCAGGGTCACACAATAGTTGCAAGCAGGCAACCGAATTCTGGAGGGCCCCCTCAGGAAGCACTACAGAGAATCGTTACAAATCATGAGGTTGACCTTTTGCACCTGATCATTGCTTTTGCTTTTGCTGAAATCGTTTTTCGGTTTTTTCGCGCTATTCGCGGGGCGCGGCGTCGTGCGAAACCGACCGCGGAAGCCGCCAATTCGTGCGAATTAGCATTTTATTTTTTTGCGGCTTGTTGTTTCGCGAGTTTTTTTGTAGTATTCGCGAGCCGCTTGCAGCGCAACACGCGAATTTACCCCAAGGTCGAGTACGGGCGCGGCCATTTTGTTTGCGTGACGTATTTCCGTTTCCGCCCGCTATGTATAATCTCGCGCAGTAAGCGCATTGCGAGTAGAGGTTCGCACGAGATCGCGCGGGAAATCTAGAGGTTCGCACGAGATCGCGAGGAAAATCTCACGCGAACTTACTTTCGCGCTCGTGAACGGGCGCCGGCCATCTTGTTTTTCATTCATTTCCTGTGTCTGGGCATGGTGTTTAATCCTCTTGGTATCTTTGCCATCCTTTGCTTGTTTTCAGTTTTTTTTTTACGATTTTGCTTCTTATCTATCCCTCTCTTTTCCTAGCTGTATATTTTTGTCTTTTCTGCTATTTTTCTTTACTTTTAAACTACTTTTTTAAACTCTTTTCTTTTCTTCTTCCCTATCCTATTCTTTCTTAATTTTCTACTTCTTCCTACCTTACCTGCCCAGACCATGGTCAAGCCAGGCGCCGTGAAGCTGCCCAGGCACTTGAGGGCCGCAGCGGCGGCGGGGAGTAGTGCTGGACCCAGTGCCAGGACAGCATGCGGGAGATTGAGGGGGGAGCAGGTGACGCGACGGGAGATATTCAGCCCGGAGGAAGTGGGCGCGCTGGTCTACTTCGTCCAGCGCCGCCTGCCCAGGACCATCGCGGGAGGCGGCAGGATCGCGGCCGGCGGCTACAACATGCGGGAGCACCAGAAGCGGTGGGAGAAGGTGTGCTGGGCCATATCCCACCTCTACGGGGTCCAGCGCACCTACAGCCAGGTCACCCATCGCTGGACGGACCTCCTGGACCGCGAGCGCGACCTGCTGGACCAGCTCGGCTTGGAGATCCCCGGGCTTGGTGAGTAGTAGTAGCCATTTAATCACTCACTACTATGATGTTTTCTCCTGCTCTGTGTTGTTGTATTGCAAATATTTGTTTTTTACATGGAGCAAGCCAATAATGCCGCTGATGACTATTACATTGTAGTTAAATTATATTTCAAAATCTTCTGTGCATTTCAGGTGCACTGCTCTCCTTCTCAGTGGCGTTGCTACTATGCTTATTTGTTTTCTATTTCGTGGTCTCATTGGCCTGAGTAACTATTATGTATGAGTGTACTTTACAGAACTGCGTAATGCTAGACACTAGGGGGCAGATTACATTTACAAGCCCCTTGCGCCACGTTTATGTTGCCTTGCGTGACGCAACAGCGGCGTAAACGTGCTGCATCCCTGCGAGTCATTTACAGCATGACGCATCTAGGGAGATGCGTCACGTTATAAAGCCATGGGCCTGCACCACAATGGGTGCGTTCCTAGTACGCAGGGTGGGCGGTCCGGCGGCTGTGCGCCTCGCAAAATTGCCTGCGTGAAATCTACAAGATTTAACGCAGGCACTTCTGCGACGCTGCTACGTCAATTCAATTCCTTATGTCTGCTCGAAGCAGGCGAAAGGACTGACACAGCATGTTAAGTATTGGGTGGCCCTGAGCATTACTGGAGTTGCATTGCGTTGGCGACGTGACTCCAGCGATGCGCCGCTCTTACGTGACGAGATGCGTCACGCAAGTGCCTACCCTTGCGCCAGGGCGCGCCGCATTGTAAATGAGGCGCATCTGCCGTGTCGCAAGGGTAGTTTTGCGTGACGCATTTGATCTGGCGCATCTCTGGAGATGCGCCAGAACGCATAAGTAAGTATGCCCCTAAGGGGCAGAATTGCAATTACCGTCGCATCCCTGCAAAGTAGCAGGGATGCGCCATTAATTGTGCGGCCCGCTACCACCACCAAACATGGTGCGCCGTATTTGCAATGCGGCGCACCATGGGCCCAAAACGTCACCGAAGCTTTACTGCTGGAGTTGCGTCGCAACGATGGTGCAGCTCCAGCAATGCTCTGGGGTACCCTATCTCCCCAATGCTGGGTCAAGCCGTACGTCTGCTTCAAGCAGGTGCAGGGTTTGTGTGACGCATCATTGTCCTAAAGGTGACTGATTGAAATTTTGTAGATTTCCCTCAGCCACTTTTAGGATGTGTTCCAGCGCAGAAATGCCCTCCCTTGCGCCGGAACGCCCCCTGATGGCGCAGGGCTTTATAACGGAATGCATCTCCCAAATGCGTCACGTTGTTATAATATTATACGCCGCACCATGGCGCCCTTTTTTGTTTAGCTGCTGCGTCACAAAAGTCACGCAAGAACGGCGCAAAAGAGCCGCAAGGGGCTTAAATCTGCCCCTTCCTTTGTACCCCTGACAATAAGAAAAATAGTGGCGGTGGATTGATAGTTTGACTATTTAAATGACTGGTAATGTAGCAGGCAACTGTTAGTGTTGTCACTAATCTGACTGAAATCACAATGGAGTTTGTCTGTCACTTTGCGTCTTGCCTGCGGACTGCTGCCTGCCAGTCCTAGGTGAACGTTTCAGTACTTTGTTTAGTGAGTTACGTGACTTTCGAAGTCACAGGTCCGCAAATAAATGAAAACTAACCCTAATCAATATAATTTCGCGGAAATATTTTGTTATTGTTCTTTTGAAATGTTTGATTTGGTTGACATTGACAAGCAACAATCATCCATGTTTTCTGTTCTTTCTTTCATGTTGTACGTCAGCTCCCCCCAGGGGCGAGAGGAGGACACAGGAGCAGCAGGCGGCGGATGCTGTTCAACAGGGCCAGGATCGGGCAGGCGAGGGCTCCTCTGCTGGCCCCAGTAAGTTATCGTTTTAGACTAGTACCTATTTTTCCTAGCGTTCCTCATTTGACTTTTTTCAAAATTGTCTTTGCTCTTCTTGTAGACTGTATCTAAATTCTTATCCTGCCTCTACTATGACTCCCTGTGGTATTACTAGATTATTCTTATTAGTCTGTCTGTGTAGCTAACTAAGATTGCACGGTTGGCGAAACTCCCATGATTCTAGTCAGCAATAGCTCTATTAACTTAGTGCAGTCCTCTGGGATTGTCCATAATGTCTTTTGAAGTGTTCTATCTGGACTCATGCTTGCAAAAATTGCAAAACCTTTCGCTCAGTCACTCTAGTCTGGACCAAAAAACACAGATTGTATTTAAGTTTAAAAGCTTTATTAAAAGTAAACACATTTATTAAAATGAAGTCATAATAAAACTAAACGTTTAACTGATAATGGAAAAGTGGTTAGTGCTGACGATTAATTGAAGACATTTCTTGTGGTCGAGCCGAGCTCTCACCTGGTTTCAACTTGATCTTGTTGTTAGAAGTCCATCTTCTGTCTGTGTGGAGAAAAATGGTGCGTGTTAAAAAAACAGCCTTCATCAGTTGTGCCAAAAAGTGCAGCAAGACAACCTTCCCTGGAAAAAGGGACATTTTTTTTAACTTTAACGTAGACAGTCACAAATTACATTGTTTTCACATGTCTTCATTCCTAGACCAAAGACTAGTGAGTGCTTTATTCTAACATTCTTAAATGTACTTTGTAGGTGGAACATCTGGTGGCGGGGCCAGTGTGGAGGTGGTGGTGCTCGACACGGAGGCGGAGGGCGATTCTTCAGGGGAGGAGGCGGCGGCTGTGAGAGTTGAGACGGTGGTGGTGGCGGCCAGAGGTAAGCTCTTATATATTCCTTACTTATTGAGATTGAAGACTAGCTGGGAAGGCAAGAATATGAGATGCATGGCTGGGTGAATGATGAAGCAATGATGGGTGGAAGGACAACAGCCTGGGTGGGTGACACAGAAACTGTATGTGTCCATATACCTAGATCATGCTACTATCTGACTCTTAGATAGCATATGTGTATCTAGAGCAGGGGTACTCATAGTACGGCCCGCGGGCCGGTGGTGGCCCGGCAAGCCTTCCTTGGCGGTGCGCAGACCTTGCAGACAATCACTGCTCCCCCGGCCCCCACAGAGCAGAGGCTTTTTTGTATTTCACCTGTTAGCGCCCCTGCATCTCCACTCTGACAATCACTGCTCCCCCGGCCCCCACAGAGCAGAGTGGAGATGCAAGGCCACAAAGAGGTGAAATAGAACAAAGCCTC
The DNA here is from genome assembly GCF_964263255.1 of Lissotriton vulgaris. Taxonomy (NCBI): domain Eukaryota; kingdom Metazoa; phylum Chordata; class Amphibia; order Caudata; family Salamandridae; genus Lissotriton; species Lissotriton vulgaris. The sequence continues at coordinate 383,598,493 of NC_141697.1, forward strand.
TGCTCTGTGGGGCCGGGCAAGCAGTGATTGTCAGGGTGGAGAAGCAGGGGCGCTACAACAAACAAAGCCTCAATAATATGTTAATGGTCTTTTAAAGACCTGTTAAGTCCTTTGGTGTTGTTGTCTGTGTGTGCGCGTTGAGGAAGCGGTCTCAACCCGGGCTGAAGGCTGACACAGATAGACACACACACAGTGAGATGACAGAGGGGGAGGGAGAGGGAGGGCAGGAGGGAGAGAGAGATGGAGAGGGAGGGCAGGAGGGAGAGCAGGAGGGAGAGAGATGTATGTAAATGCTGGGTCTGGTGGCTCAGTGGATGAGGGCATCTGCTGCAGGGACCTGTGTGCAACCTCATGGTCACAAGTTATCGTTTTGCTTTAGCCCCGCCCCCTCTGACTCCGCCCCCACCAGTGCGGCCCTCGGCCCCAAACTACACTGTAAATGTAGCCCCTGAGAGAAAGTTTGTGAGTACCCATGATCTAGAGAGAGTAGACGGTCAGTGGATGAACTAAGTGTAACTTTGAAGAGCATGTAACACTGCACCCGCACGTCCGTTCCAGTGTAGGAAAGGCAAGGAAAAGAACTTTTAATTTTGTCCAAATACTACCATCAATAGTAGCAGTAGTTTGTATTGCAAGCACTGCATAGATCCGGTTATTACGCTGGCCACTCCCTACCTCTCTTAATAAGTTTAGTAGTACTCAGTCATTCATGTGTGGATGTATCACTGGTCCCTCAATAAAAAGCAAAGCACCTAAAGTCATCCCATATATAAGCAAAAACATCCCATGTGAAGTGATAGATAATCAGATTATTTATCTTCTTCAATTTTCCATTTCTAGTACTCATTTCCACTGTAGGGTGAAAGTTAAATTAATTAAGCAGTAGCCCTTGAGTTGTAACAGAGTATTCTCAGTGCCACCCATAATAGAAAAGTAAGAGCTTCACCACCTGCATGTACTGGACGGGTACAGTAACGCAACGCAAGTCTAGGTCACTCCTCATGGCGTGCGTCTCTTTTTCTCGGGTGCAAGTTTACTGCGCTGGCATTATGCCGGCTTGCAGAAGATAACGTACCAATTTTCCAAAACAAGAGACAAGAAGAAGAATAAGACTGGTGGACTTTCATAGTCGACTCCAATGGAAGTCCATAGTGCTCGTAGAATTTGTTCCTTAAACTCCCACTAATGTTAGAGCAAGGATGAAGAAGTGTGAGGTTAGATAGATACTGGCCTCAATAGTTATGTAATGCGTTTGCAAGTTGCTAGTTGTAGTGCAACACAAATTTCTGCTGAATGATTGAGTTAATCTTAAAGAGCATTGGTTACAGACTATGTCTTTCTTTCTTCATATAGGTTCTCCTTCCAAACGAACAAGGAGGAAGGAGCTGGCTAGAGCGGCCCGGCAACGGAGGATCGATGCCACTGTGGCCGAATATCGGCGGCTGGTGGCCCTGGAGGACGAAGAAAGTGTGCAGTCGACCACAACAACTACGTCGTCTGCATCGGCCTCCGTTCCCCCACGGGCTGCCAGTGCCACCCAGCACAGTGGTCCACCCAGACTGAGCCGGGCTGCCAAAGCCAAACGCCACCGCCGAGTAGCAAGGACAACAGCTACAGCTTCCTCTCACAGCCGTTGCACCTACAAGGCATTGAAGGCACGCCTGCGCCGCAGTACCCTGATGGTGTCCCGCCTCCAGCAGGAGCTCCACCACTTTTCCAACCAGTTGGAGGGGCTCCGCGTAGAGCACGCCTTGCTCCGCCAGGAGCATGATGCCCTGGCCCAAAAAGTTGACAGCATCCACCCATAGTGTCCCTTGCCCCTTTTTTAGAGACTTTCGGGGGGTGGGAATTGGGAGTTGGGTCTTTGGGGACTTTTGAAGGACAATCGTTGGGGTTAGGGAGGGTCTTGCGGGAGATTATTTTGTTAGGGATATAAATATACTTTTTCAAACTTTATCTGAGCATACCCGTTTCTTACTGCTTGCCTGGTGGGTGGGGGTTTAACAGTGACTTTGTTTTCCTGAAAGTTTAGTTCCATTTTCTTCCTTTAAGTGTAAATGCCCAAATGTTTTCAACACTAAGTGCCTCTCACAGACTAAGTGAAGTGAATCCAAAAGTCCTAGGACTTTAGTAGTACTACCTTCAGTCTCTCGTCTCTCCTACTAATACTCCATTATACCCCCAAACCACCAAACGCTTATCTTACCTGTAATTTGTGTTTGAAAGTAGGGCTAGACCCAGGGCTGGCTCCACGGGAAACAGCGAATAAGGTTGGCAATCTTGGTCCGATAAAATTTCCTCATAGCGGTGGTACTAGTGGTGTGACACAGTGGCAGTTGCATGCCTATGAAAAAAAAGAAAATGAAATCTGGTTTGTCCTCCTGACCAATTCAACGGTACAACTGAGAATATAGCAGGTGACAGAAGTACAGTAGAACAGTGCCACATTGTAGCCTAACAAATGGTAAAGTATAACTACTAATTCGGTTGAAGTTCTTTCACATTAGCAATGGTTCTTTGTCAAGCAGAGTAAGAATATATCCTCAGATTTCTTCACCAGCCTGTTGCTATCACCTTATCCTCCCCAGCAAGTGTGTGGATTTATTGCTGTAATTTAGTCACACATCAATCAAAACCACACAGCCCGGGGGAAGAGGGTTAGGGTTTGAAAAATGGATGGGTACGGGGGTTTTTGGGAAAGGTTTTGGGAGACAAGAAAAAATAGCACAGCATAGACAAACAATTGTGAACATAAACAAATCTTTGGGTACAAACCTATCCATCAATCTTTGAAAGTGCATGCACTACTGCATGCATGTCAGTAAAAAGTAAGTAGTACTTTCGACAACTGTGGAAGAAAGAATGCGACAGTACAGGGCCTGTGTGGAATTATTGATAACGATATTCAACATAAGGTCTCTGTAGCCAGATACCCGAGAGCCTTGCTGGTCACTATAAATCCATTCACAACAACACTCAGTGGGGTTGGTCTGGAAGGTATAGTAGATAGAAAAGGAGAAATTGCTTTTTTTCTAGGTGTCCCCTCACTCACCAGGGTTGCCCCTTGGTGACATGCTTCATCATTGGGGCCATCCCAGTCCTCTACGGCCTGGGGCGTGCTGCGACTTGCGAATTACGTAGGAGCACTTACAAATGACTATGTGTGGTGCAGATGTGATAGTGGAGTGGAGTAAGTGATGTGTTAAGGGATCAATTTAGAAGCAGAGAGAGATCCAAGAAATGCAGTCACAGTCAGAGAAAAAGGCAAGGGATACTGTATCTATGTGGTTGTAGTGGTCCTGTTGGAAGTGGTAAGTAAGTTGTCTGCAGAAAAAAAATCCTCTTATTAGCGGCACTCCTCCATTGCAGCCGACGCTTCGTCCATCGATGTTGGTCACCAGAAGACACCCTGTAAAAAAAAGCACAGCATAGACAAACAACTGAACATAAACAATTCTTTGGGTACAAACCTATCCATCAATCTTTGAAAGTGCATGCACTACTGCATGCATGTCAGTGAAAAGTAAGTAGTACTTTCGACAACTGTGGAAGAAAGAATGCGACAGTACAGGGCCTGTGTGGAATTATTGATAACGATATTCAACATAAGGTCTCTGTAGCCAGATACCCGAGAGCCTTGCTGGTCACTATAAATCCATTCACAACAACACTCAGTGGGGTTGGTCTGGAAGGTATAGTAGATAGAAAAGGAGAAATTGCTTTTTTTCTAGGTGTCCCCTCACTCACCAGGGTTGCCCCTTGGTGACATGCTTCATCATTGGGGCCATCCCAGTCCTCTACGGCCTGGGGCGTGCTGCGACTTGCGAATTACGTAGGAGCACTTACAAATGACTATGTGTGGTGCAGATGTGATAGTGGAGTGGAGTAAGTGATGTGTTAAGGGATCAATTTAGAAGCAGAGAGAGATCCAAGAAATGCAGTCACAGTCAGAGAAAAAGGCAAGGGATACTGTATCTATGTGGTTGTAGTGGTCCTGTTGGAAGTGGTAAGTAAGTTGCCTGCAGAAAAAAAATCCTCTTATTAGCGGCACTCCTCCATTGCAGCCGACGCTTCGTCCATCGATGTTGGTCACCAGAAGACACCCTGTCCACTGCCTGCCTGATGCTGAATTGTGGCTCGCTACTGTGAAGCCTGACTCCATCCTTTTTTCCCCATTGCAGAGACTGAAACCCGGCCTGTAATTATTCAACGAAAAACAGGAAGTGATATAATATTACAACACCACTGATAAATAAATATAAGGTATGTAGGCTGTGGAGTGCAAAAAGTCACAATTTGATTTTCCTAGTAGACAGTACAATATTTTTGAAAGTGCGTACTCTGTCTGAGTCACCTTTTGAAGGATAAATAAGTATGGGCAAATTAATGTAGCGGATCTTTCCCCTCAAGCTAGGTGTACTGTAAACTGTGTTTTAGAACAAAATTAGATCTTCCTAGCAGTGCTCCCACCCAGACCCTTACTAAAGCCAGTCGGAAAAATGAAGAAGACCCCCAATCAAATCTCAAAAAACGAGGCCTAGCAGAAAACTGGTGACAAAACTTACTTTGAAAGTAAAAGTAGGCCGAAGTACCCCCTTCCTAATTACCCCTTACCCACCGTGGATTGCATTCAAAACACTTGCAAGCAACCAAGCAAAATTAGCCATAGCCAGCATCGCTCCAAGACTCGAAATCCCCCCCACTCAAACACATGCAATAGAAATACTGCTAACCCTAACGAACCCTAAGTTAAGAATAGTGGCAAAGGCTTTCTTTAAGTATGCCAAATCCCCCCTTTCCCACCATGGATTTTCTTCAAATGACTTGCAACCAAAATTACATATTCTCACAAGTGCTCTAAGAGAGAACACCCCGAAACACATGCAATCCTGCTGCTAGGGCTAACCCTAACGAACCCTAAGTTACAACAAGCATTTACAATGCAATGGTTTTGCCTTTGTTAAAGTTAGAGCTATTGGCATTGCTTTTGACACTCTGCACTCTGCACTCTGCACTCTGTATCCCCACTTATTTTTTTAGGATTTGTTCCCTGACTATAACCCACCACCAAGCAATGCACATACCAGTCTGCTCCCAGCCTGCCCGCCTCTCTGAGGGACACATTTCTACACACAACCGCATTCACGCCAGTGAATGGGCGAGCCGGACAGGGCACGCGGATCCTGAAAGGTTGGGATTGTGCGATTCAAGTGCATTTAACGTAACATCATATTCGCATGCAGGGTTTCCGGATTTTTAGAGGTACAAGCTGTCTTCATGACTAATGAATGTTATGCCCTGTACGTTTCCTGTTAACCGGTATCTTGGTCCCGTTTGTTTAATTGAAACTGGCCAAGACTACATCTCCCACAATACAACAGGTTGATACATGAAAGCTCAACACTGAGGCCTGCGTTATAAGGAGAAAAACAATTGCTTGAGGTGCACATAGAAAGAGAAACGAGCGAGGAGAAAAGCATTTTTTCTCTCGTTACACCATCCTCTGGGCGGCACAGAGATTTCACGCAGTGCACCTTGGGGAGCACTCATAATTGTGGCCCAAATAGTCTGGGATCTGTATATGGACATGTAAAGATTTGTTTTTGGGCATTATTGAGTCTTTCCACCAGAAAAGACAGGCATGCTTCATAATGTGATAGAGATTAGGATGCTAGCTGATACTTCAAATAAAGTGATTTATTGTACATGGCTAAGTAATTGCTCTACACAAGAGGCCTGTCGTAAAGTAGCCTGAACACATTAGGGCTGTCCTAAAGTAGCCTGAACATATACAATATGCACAGTTTAGTAAATGATGCAACGTCAGTGCAGGGCTCACACAGTGTACCTACATATGAAGGTTAAACGAGCATGAACAACAGTAGCAGACATGTAAAAATAAACGATACCTCCAAGATTCAATCAGCAAATATAAAAGTGTGAATAACTAAAAAATACTATAAACACCATATACTTGACAAAACGACTTCAGAAAAGATTCTAATGCACAGTTGCCAAAAGTTGAAAGGCAAGTACAAATTGAAGTATTCACAAGTACATATCAAGGGATGCAAAACATTCTCCCAAATAGGAGGGGGAACAAACAATGTGCTGCTATATTCAAGAGATGTTATAATAAAAGATCGCCGGTATACGAGAGTGAGGTATTATTCATCAAGAACAAACATGCATTGGCAAATCCAACCAGTCTAGCATTTACTGCTGATTGTGTCATGGTTTTTGCAAACAAATCTATTTTGTTGGGCTCTTGTCAATGTAAAAAATTACTAAAAGAAAAAATATTTTGAGCTCAAAAATCACACATCTGGCTTGGCAGTTTGGGCTGGACTGTTCCCATGGGGCAAAGGGTCAAGACTGATTTGCATATGGCTAGGTTCAAACTGGAATGGCATGGTGAGCAAAAAAACGACGGATTTAGTCCTAGATCTCTGTACTGGGGTGAATGTATAACATGGTTCTACATTATGTCCATCAACTGTTGTTTTTGCAAAAATCACATTGTTACAGTTGGTCACCAAAGGGTTACTCTGTGTGGATGTCCTCTTGTTACACGGCAGAATGGCATCAATGACAGTGAAATTAGCCAATGGACGGGAAGGGCTTCCCTAATGCCCCGGGTTCTATGCTGCAGTGGGTGGAAGAAAAGTGCGAATGACCCATTAAAGACCACTGGATGAGCGCATATGCCAGGAATGTTGTACGTATATTTTTGCTAAAATCAAAAAGATACTGCTTGAAGGCAAACTTGAAGAAAATAAGCATAAACAACAACAGTATACAGCTTCAAGTTCTTAAAATCCTCAAAACCCGTAACCAAATCAAATAAGTAGAGATTTCAAAGCAAGCAGGTTTGGAAATTTCAGGGCCTACCTGCAATGTAAATTTCATCTAGCTTTTCAGCTACTTTCTGTGGCAAACCTGCATCGAGCAACGTCTGGAAATGTTCTGAATGGGTAATCACTGTCGAAGAATTCAAAGCGTCATCAGTGCCATTCCCATTGACATGTTCTGAAGCCATGTTGCCAGAATGCTGTTGAAATGCAATAAATAGCAATATTCAATACAAAGACCGGCATCGCTGAAACGTCTCAAAAGAAAACTGGGTAAGAACTGGAAACTCCGCCACACGACTAAAGGCACGGGCCACTTTGATCGTGACCTACCATGGACGATAAGGGTTCATGTTTCCCATATTCAGTGTAAGCGAGTACTTCACCTAGTCCTCAGTATCTGCAATAATTCGGAAATGAAAAACTACAAGTACATAAAAACAGGACCGGGTGAACTACTCTCACCGAAAACTGCCAACTCCGTTTTTAAGAGCATGTGATCTAATTTAAGATCAGTTCACCAGAGTAGTGGGTTAATATTTACGACTGCGTATAATAAGGCTCTTTTTAAATGGCGCAGAGTAAACGAGTGCTTCCGGGAGGACTAACTATATGCATGTAAGATTTAAGCATCCCACCTAAAAGGGAGTGGCCTCTAGTCGACATTAAAGGGCTGCTCCAGTTTCCAAGAGTACTTCCCAGTACAAATGTGTACAGTAAACCCTGCCGTTAATATGTCCTAGTTGAGTCAAATTAGTAGAAATCGCACGATAGACCGTGAACACGCTTTGCAGTTAGAGTGACCACATAACTCCTCTCCGTGTCAACTGGAAAACGCTTTTCCCATCTCGGGCTCGCCTTTTACAGAATCAGGCATCACGAGGTGCAGCCCAGGTAAATGGATCTACAACGAAGGCTCGCCCGATGCACTGACTTAGTTAAGTGAAGCGGCGGAGCTGCTGACAATATAACAAAAGAGTAACCTGGTCATTGTACTTGCAAAGCACTGTCATTACTAAGTTTGTAAACTTTCTGAGAACACAGAAGAATCCATACTTCACCTATCTTAAGTAAGGTGGTGTCAACCAAACAGCTTTCAGTTTTAGACCCCGGAAAAGGCAGTCAACCTGGGCTTTAGGTCACCCGCATGGGGGTCGAATAGTGAAACTAAACCGGCTTGACACTCACTGACCCTCCTCTTCCCGTGTCACGTGCAAAGCATTAGCCGATAGCAACATGAAAGCCTATCCGACCCACTCCCCGCAATTGAGAGGAAGCAGCTCTCCCCAGCTCACGACTCCATTGACACGGCGCACGTGCTCCGATAGAGGCTGTCCTCTTCAGATAGCGCCCTGCTGGCTCGTGCGCCCCTTATACCATGCCACCTCCCCGACCAACATACGGGTAACCCATATAGGGGGATGCTAATCCACACAGCTATTTCTCTGACAAGCTCGCCCCTCACAGCGGGGTGAGGCCGGTAACCGGCACACAAAGCCCGGCCATGCGGGCGGCCTAGCGCCCCTAAACATAGCCCCGGCCACGAGGAGGAAGACAGGTTGGGGCAGGGGCTCGGAGGGTAGGGGAGGAGGGAAAAAAAAACAAATAAATCGACTCACCTGCACCTTGCAACGGCGGCACTTCTCCGGTCTCCCTCTTCGGCATGGGAGACCGGCAACGTCCTCCGCATCTCCCGGGGTTCCCTCCAGGCCACGGGAGCCCCGCGGGTGCCGCCATACTGCTTGCCGTCTTCCTTCTTGTTGCGGGGGGCGGGCACTTCCGGCCGGCCGCGCTAGGATTGGCCGGCCGGCCAGTCATGGGGCAGGAGAGACGCAGAAGTGCCGGCAATGCCGGACCAGACACGGGGGCGTTCCCGGCGTCGCGTGACGTCGGCAAAAGCCAAAGAATCTCGGGAACGCCCCCGTGTCTGGTCCGGCATTGACGGACAGGCCCTCTCGTCCAATGGCAAGGCTCCGTTTACGGAGCCAGCCAATGAATGACGAGGGCCGAACCAAAGCCACACTACTGTTCTCATCAGGTTTTCGCCTGCGCGAAAAAGCTGCGCAGAAAGCGCAGCTTTCGCCAGGCAAAACCTAAAAAGTGCCAAAAGGCTTTTCCGCGAGGATTTTGTCCCAACCACTTCTACCCGGTATTAGACCTTCCCAGGAATGCCCCAAGACCCGCCAACCCAACCCACCCGCCAAGAAGCATAACACCCCCAAACAGGCCAAAAGCAAAATCTCATACTTGCAATATTTCTCGGCCTTCGGTCCAAACGCGCTGCGTAGCTAGGCCATAAGTCGGGGTTGCCACGACGGGTTTCCTGAAAAGCAAATGCAATCAAGATTAGAGTGTCCCAGCAGTGCTCCCAGACCACGAAACTCACCCACAAACACCGGGAAGCCCCCCAAACAGGCCCCCGAAAACGCTACATTGAGCAAAATGTCAGAAATAGCCAAAAAAAAATCGGCCTGGATTTTGTCCCAACCACTTCTACCCGGTATTAGACCTTCCCAGGAATGCCCCAAGACACGCCAACCCACCCGCCAAGAAGCATAACACCCCCAAACAGGCCAAAAGCAAAATCTCATACTTGCAATATTTCTCGGCCTTCGGTCCAAACGCGCTGCGTAGCTAGGCCATAAGTCGGGGTTGCCACGACGGATTTCCTGAAAAGCAAATGCAATCAAGATTAGAGTGTCCCAGCAGTGCTCCCAGACCACGAAACTCACCCACAAACAGACGGAACCCCCCCTAAGAGCACCTCAAAGGCAAGCAAGTCATCAAAAACACAAAAAAAATTCCGCCTGGGATTTGGTCCAAAACACTTTTATCCGGTATTAGAGCTTCCCAGCAATGGCCCCAGAGCCGTCAACCCAGGAGAAAACGAGTAGAAGACCCCCAAACAGCCAAAGAGCAAAAGTACAAAAATGGGGACTTAATCAATTTTTCACAAATTTCCCAAATCACTCCGCGCGCGCTCTGCAGCTAGGCCCTAACTCCCCTCTGCCACAATGGATTTGCTTCAAACCTCTTGCAAAGTAAAGTATATATAGCCAGCAGTGCGCCCAGACCCCGAAACCCAACCACAAACACCAGGAAGCCCCCCAAACAGGCCCCTAAAAACGCTACATTGAGCAAAATGTCCGAAATAGCCAAAATAAAATCGGCCTGGATTTTGTCCCAACCACTTCTACCCGGTATTAGACCTTCCCAGGAATGCCCCAAGACACGCCAACCCACCCGCCAAGAAGCATAACACCCCCAAACAGGCCAAAAGCAAAATCTCATACTTGCAATATTTCTCGGCCTTCGGTCCAAACGCGCTGCGTAGCTAGGCCATAAGTCGGGGTTGCCACGACGGATTTCCTGAAAAGCAAATGCAATCAAGATTAGAGTGTCCCAGCAGTGCTCCCAGACCACGAAACTCACCCACAAACACCGGGAAGCCCCCCAAACAGGCCCCCGAAAACGCTACATTGAGCAAAATGTCAGAAATAGCCAAAAAGAAATCGGCCTGGATTTTGTCCCAACCACTTCTACCCGGTATTAGACCTTCCCAGGAATGCCCCAAGACACGCCAACCCACCCGCCAAGAAGCATAACACCCCCAAACAGGCCAAAAGCAAAATCTCATACTTGCAATATTTCTCGACCTTCGGTCCAAACGCGCTGCGTAGCTAGGCCATAAGTCGGGGTTGCCACGACGGATTTCCTGAAAAGCAAATGCAATCAAGATTAGAGTGTCCCAGCAGTGCTCCCAGACCACGAAACTCACCCACAAACAGACGGAACCCCCCCTAAGAGCACCTCAAAGGCAAGCAAGTCATCAAAAACACAAAAAAAATTCCGCCTGGGATTTGGTCCAAAACACTTTTATCCGGTATTAGAGCTTCCCAGCAATGGCCCCAGAGCCGTCAACCCAGGAGAAAACGAGTAGAAGACCCCCAAACAGCCAAAGAGCAAAAGTACAAAAATGGGGACTTAGTCAATTTTTCACAAATTTCCCAAATCACTCCGCGCGCGCTCTGCAGCTAGGCCCTAACTCCCCTCTGCCACCATGGATTTGCTTCAAACCTCTTGCAAAGTAAAGTATATATAGCCAGCAGTGCGCCCAGACCCCGAAACCCACCCACAAACACCAGGAAGCCCCCCAAACAGGCCCCCGAAAACGCTACATTGAGCAAAATGTCAGAAATAGCCAAAAAAAAATCGGCCTGGATTTTGTCCCAACCACTTCTACCCGGTATTAGACCTTCCCAGGAATGCCCCAAGACCCGCCAACCCACCCGCCAAGAAGCATAACACCCCCAAACAGGCCAAAAGCAAAATCTCCTACTTGCAATATTTCTCGGCCTTCGGTCCAAACGCGCTGCGTAGCTAGGCCATAAGTCGGGGTTGCCACGACGGATTTCCTGAAAAGCAAATGCAATCAAGATTAGAGTGTCCCAGCAGTGCTCCCAGACCACGAAACTCACCCGCAAACACCAGGAAGCCCCCCTAAGAGCACCTCAAAGGCAAGCAAGTCATCAAAAACACAAATAATTTTCCGCCTGGGATTTGGTCCAAAACACTTTTATCCGGTATTAGAGCTTCCCAGCAATGGCCCCAGAGCCGTCAACTCACCTGCAAAGAGGTACAACAACACCCCCACAAGTGCTGAGTCTTTCTTCATTGGGCGTAAACCAGCCCTCTGGTTTGATGGAAATAGGAGTCTGGAGGAGGAGGATAGAGGAGCATGTTCTTCTGAAATTGTGAACCTGAGGAATGCAGACTGCGGCAACTTCAAATCAATTAGCAAACCAGTGAAGACAGTTCTGCTGATGGGCTTGATTTTGTGATTATCTGATTAAAGTTTGAAATATATTAACTGTGCACAACAAAGAAAGACAGACAGACAGGAATAAAAGTGAATAGGGACGAAAAAGAAAGTTATTGATTCGTTGTCTCATTTTCAGGGCTCGGTATCACGGTCCAGGAATAAGAATAAGGCTTCGTCATCATACTCTGCGAATTCAGGCAGGGTGAGCTCAGTGTCACCTGACAGAGTAGAAATTCCCTCATCTATGTTGCTGGCCACCTCCTCTTCATCCGGCACGCTTTCTCGTACTCTGAAATCTGGTGGTATGAGGTGCTGATTCATCTTGATCATTGTTAACCTCTCCACATTTTTGGGCGAGAGGCGGCTCCGTTTGGGAGTTACAATGCCACCAGCAGCACTGAAAACCCGTTCAGAAGACACGCTTGCGAGTGGGCAAGACAAGTAGTTTAAAGCCAGGTTGGTGAGCTGTGGCCACAATTCTTTTTTCCCATGCCAATACGCCAATGGGTCAGAATTAACATAGACCTCTGTTGAGTCATTCAGATAGTCCTTCACCATCGACTCAAGGTCCTCTTCCAAGGTTCCTCCACTTTGCTTAGCTCTTGCTGTGCCTCTGACCTTTTGAGAACCAAACCCACGCAGAGCTAGCCAATCCTCTTCCGCCTCCAATGTTTCTGTTGTGTCTCGTGCAGATGATCCGGTTGCCGGTGTCTTTAACGGCTGAGAGGTCACTTGTACCACAGCCACAGGTGCAGAAGTGGATTGTTTTGACTGGGGATGGCCTGCTGATGTACTGCCATTTCCTTCAATTTTCAGCCGTTCTGTTTCAAACCTCTTGGCTGACAAGGCTAGCCAACGTTTGTACTTTGGAACATGTTCATCATCAAAAGGAAAGAATGCTTGGCCTGCCAGCGCCTTTTTGTAGCGTGGATCCAGAATAGTAGCACAAATGTAATGCTGTTCTGAGTGGATCTTTTTAAGACGTTCATCACCTTGTAGGAGCTCTAATAATTGCTCAGCCAGAAGCAAAGAGTCTTGGTTTTTGTCATCTTTTTCAAACACAGAACACACCTCCTTCAGTTGGTCCTCCAGCATGTACAACAATGGGATAGCTTTTCCCAAATTAGAGTCCTCCTTGCTGACTGCACGCGTGAAGAACTCAAAAGGACGAAGCATGCGTGTCAGGCCTTGAACTATGTTCCATTGCGGCCCACCCATCCTCAGCTCCTCTGTACCCTCTGTAAGGAAATATTGATCGAGTTCCATATACTGCTCATACAGACGCTCAAGCATGTAGAAGGTTGAGTTCCAACGTGTTACCACCTCCTGGATGAGTGCTTTCACTGGCATTTTACGTTGATATAGCAGGCTCCTCAGCTGCTTCCGGGCCTTAAAAGAATGGCTGAAATGCTTGCACATTTTTCGGCAGGTGTCCAATACACTGTACGCTGCACTGGCTTTATTAGCCAAGAATTTTTGGACAACCAGGTTTATACAGTGCGCCAAACACGGCACTCTGAAATAGTAACCGTCCCTCATGGCCTTAACTATATTGGCGCCATTGTCCGTGGAAACATAACCAACCTGGCGTTTTAGTGGGGACAGCCAGTTAAGGACCTTTGTGTTAAAGACATCCAAAATGTTTTCTGCTCTGTGACGTTTCTCCAAACCAAACATGGCTAGTGTTGCATGTTTCCGAGCAGCTTTAAAAACAATGTCCGTGTCAACACCTGTGTTTAGCTTTGCTTTAGCCCCTGAAAAAGAGACCCAGTGTGCAGTGATGCACATGTAATCAGCGCCTGTGCCACTGGTCCACATGTCTGTTGTCAGATGTATAGTGTGAACAGCACTCTTCTGCAAAGCTGCCCCAATCACCTTCAGAACATCTTCATGTAGTGCTGGAACCGCAACTCGGGCAAAATAGAACCGGCTAGGAACCTTCCATTTAGGGCAGAGCGCTGCCACTAATTCTAGAAAACCAACCCCTTCTACAAAAGAAAAAGGGAGAAGGTCCAGAGCTAGCATTTTAGCCAGCTTAGTGTTATACAGACGCGTCAGTGGGTGGTTGCGTTCATATTGCGCTTCTGTAAACAACATCTTTTTAATGTTGCCCTGGACCAAGGATTTACGGGATGATGATGATATCTTCGACCCAGTTACGCTCGCTGATGAACTTTTCCGCATTGATGTCTCACTCTCTCCCACACTCTTAGTGTGCCTCACATGGGGTGTGCTGCTGACAGGGGTACTGGTTGTAAGTGAAGTGTTTGAATCGTCTTCTTCCTCCTCGTCATCATCAGATGAAAAATCAACGTTTTCATTACGTGCAATTCGGGCTTCCTTGATCACCTGTAGGTGCGCAAACCATTGGACAGCGTGCTTTCTTTCAAGATGACCTCTCTGGCCTCCGGTACCATAGTTGGAACCAAACTTACCACGACTAACTGCCAACTTACAAATGCTACAAATGGCGAGGTTTTCCTTTTTTGTGGAAACACTAAAGAAGTCCCAAACTGTGGACTTGAAATGTCTTTGGGGGCCGGAGGAGGCGGCGATACTGGTGGTGGTGGTCCTGCTGCTAATGCCAGATGAAGTGGAGGATGTGGATTGCCGAACTTCAGTACGTTTTGCACTTTCACCACCACGAATTGAGGTCGAGGTGGGTACCTTCTTGCGAGGAAGAAATATGGAAGCGGTAGGTGTTGGTGTACTACTTAACTCCAAATCTAATGATTGTTGTGTTTCCATTTCCATTGCCTCCTCGTCGACATCATCATCACGCTCAGCAGCTTCTCGGGATAGGGTCAAAATGTCTCTTTGCTGCATGCCCGGTGGGGCTGCAGTTACCTTTGTGATGACTGGCTCGTCGTCATCGTGAGAGGCTTCATCACCAGCAGTATCTGTCACTTCTTGTTGAGCCTCATCACACTCCATAGGTATGAGTTTTTCGACAACCTTCCTTTTACGCTTAGGTATCTTTGTCAGATCATGGTGTGCCTCACTCTCAGGCTGCCGTTGTGGTACCCATTCGTCATCCAGATCATCAGTAGGAGGTGAGCTTGAAGAAGATGTAGACACCCCCCTTGATCTTTTCCTTGCAGGAGGAGTGGCTTCCTCAAATGATACCTCGGTCTGATTGTCAATTTCCTGATGTGCCCCTACTTCGGGAGGAACAACTATTGTGGGCACTTGTGACCCTCCATGCACCTCTGCTTGCGCATCTCCTTGCGCTGCCTCTCCTTCCACATGTACTTGGGCTTGTACTACTTGCACATGTTGTTGTTGCGGCTGTGGTTGTTCAACACTTGTCAGATGAGTTACAACAACCTGTGTTGATTCAGGGACATTGCTGCTACTTTCTTGCGATGAGCCAACATCACTGGTCGATGGTGATTGGAGAAGTACACTGACTGCTTCTGAAGCACTCAAGGGCTTTGACTTAAGTTGGCGTGGTGGTGGAGGCACTGAACCCAATGGAGCAGGGGTGCTGCTCCCAGCGTGGTCCCCAGCAGATCCTGCTGCTGCAGGCGTACTTTTTTTTTTGCTCCCAAAAAACGTGGCGGTTGGCACACCAGCCTCCTTGGTAACTTGCTTCTTCTGCTCCTTACTAGCAACTTTCTTGCTAGAGGAGCTACGGAGACCTTTTTTTGGGGCCATCTTCTTCAGAGCAGGTCAGACAGCAGGCCGCAGTTGCACGAATTGTAGAGTTGTCTGAGGCCAGACGTGACGTCGCGTGACGTTATGCTGCACACACACACCGCTGCAGGACATCTTCCTGGCACTGGTGGTTCTCTTGAGTCTTGTGCACCTAAAAACAATGGAAGACAGAGGAACATCAGTTCAGTTATACAGCACAAAAAAATCGAAAAACACTGCAAAATCAGCACAATCCCATTCCATCCATGGCCTCCATGATGTTTAAGTTCAAGACAGCCCACAGAAAGACTAGGCCCATGCTAGACTCAAATACCCCTGGTGAAAAGGCCACAAGTACAGGCCCAAAAAACGAAAATCACTGAAAAATCAGCACAATCCCATTCCATCCATGGCCTCCATGATGTTTAAGTTCAAGACAGCCCACAGAAAGACTAGGCCCATGCTAGACTCAAATACCCCTGGTGAAAAGGCCACAAGTACAGGCCCAAAAAACGAAAATCACTGAAAAATCAGCACAATCCCATTCCATCCATGGCCTCCATGATGTTTAAATTCAAGACAACCCACAGAAAGACTAGGCCCATGCAAGACTCACTACCCCTGGGCATAAATAAAGGTTGAAAAGTAGGCAAAATGGTTGCAGGCCTAACAACAAAGCCTGCATTCAAAATGGCCACTTGCCTGCCAGCACATGGCCAGTGCCTGTAGCTGCACTCAAAATGGCCACCAGCCACATGGCCTGTCCCTCCCCATGAACACCCCCAAAAATCGAAAAACACTGCAAAATCAGCACAATCCCATTCCATCCATGCCATCCATGATGTTTAAGTTCAAACTAGCCCACAGAAAGACTAGGCCCATGCTAGACTCAAATACCCCTGGTGAAAAGGCCACAAGTACAGGCCCAAAAAACGAAAATCACTGAAAAATCAGCACAATCCCATTCCATCCATGGCCTCCATGATGTTTAAATTCAAGACAACCCACAGAAAGACTAGGCCCATGCAAGACTCACTACCCCTGGGCATAAATAAAGGTTGAAAAGTAGGCAAAATGGTTGCAGGCCTAACAACAAAGCCTGCATTCAAAATGGCCACTTGCCTGCCAGCACATGGCCAGTGCCTGTAGCTGCACTCAAAATGGCCACCAGCCACATGGCCTGTCCCTCCCCATGAACACCCCCAAAAATCGAAAAACACTGCAAAATCAGCACAATCCCATTCCATCCATGGCCTCCATGATGTTTAAGTTCAAGACAGCCCACAGAAAGACTAGGCCCATGCTAGACTCAAATACCCCTGGTGAAAAGGCCACAAGTACAGGCCCAAAAAACGAAAATCACTGAAAAATCAGCACAATCCCATTCCATCCATGGCCTCCATGATGTTTAAATTCAAGACAACCCACAGAAAGACTATGCCCATGCAAGACTCACTACCCCTGGGCATAAATAAAGGTTGAAAAGTAGGCAAAATGGTTGCAGGCCTAACAACAAAGCCTGCATTCAAAATGGCCACTTGCCTGCCAGCACATGGCCAGTGCCTGTAGCTGCACTCAAAATGGCCACCAGCCACATGGCCTGTCCCTCCCCATGAACACCCCCAAAAATCGAAAAACACTGCAAAATCAGCACAATCCCATTCCATCCATGCCATCCATGATGTTTAAGTTCAAACTAGCCCACAGAAAGACTAGGCCCATGCTAGACTCAAATACCCCTGGTGAAAAGGCCACAAGTACAGGCCCAAAAAACGAAAATCACTGAAAAATCAGCACAATCCCATTCCATCCATGGCCTCCATGTTGTTTAAATTCAAGACAACCCACAGAAAGACTAGGCCCATGCAAGACTCACTACCCCTGGGCATAAATAAAGGTTGAAAAGTAGGCAAAATGGTTGCAGGCCTAACAACAAAGCCTGCATTCAAAATGGCCACTTGCCTGCCAGCACATGGCCAGTGCCTGTAGCTGCACTCAAAATGGCCACCAGCCACATGGCCTGTCCCTCCCCATGAACACCCCCAAAAATCGAAAAACACTGCAAAATCAGCACAATCCCATTCCATCCATGCCATCCATGATGTTTAAGTTCAAACTAGCCCACAGAAAGACTAGGCCCATGCTAGACTCAAATACCCCTGGTGAAAAGGCCACAAGTACAGGCCCCAAAAACGAAAATCACTGAAAAATCAGCACAATCCCATTCCATCCATGGCCTCCATGATGTTTAAATTCAAGACAACCCACAGAAAGACTAGGCCCATGCAAGACTCACTACCCCTGGGCATAAATAAAGGTTGAAAAGTAGGCAAAATGGTTGCAGGCCTAACAACAAAGCCTGCATTCAAAATGGCCACTTGCCTGCCAGCACATGGCCAGTGCCTGTAGCTGCACTCAAAATGGCCACCAGCCACATGGCCTGTCCCTCCCCATGAACACCCCCAAAAATCGAAAAACACTGCAAAATCAGCACAATCCCATTCCATCCATGGCCTCCATGATGTTTAAGTTCAAGACAGCCCACAGAAAGACTAGGCCCATGCTAGACTCAAATACCCCTGGTGAAAAGGCCACAAGTACAGGCCCAAAAAACGAAAATCACTGAAAAATCAGCACAATCCCATTCCATCCATGGCCTCCATGATGTTTAAGTTCAAGACAACCCACAGAAAGACTAGGCCCATGCAAGACTCACTACCCCTGGGCATAAATAAAGGTTGAAAAGTAGGCAAAATGGTTGCAGGCCTAACAACAAAGCCTGCATTCAAAATGGCCACTTGCCTGCCAGCACATGGCCAGTGCCTGTAGCTGCACTCAAAATGGCCACCAGCCACATGGCCTGTCCCTCCCCATGAACACCCCCAAAAATCGAAAAACACTGCAAAATCAGCACAATCCCATTCCATCCATGCCATCCATGATGTTTAAGTTCAAACTAGCCCACAGAAAGACTAGGCCCATGCTAAACTCAAATACCCCTGGTGAAACGGCCACAAGTACAGCCCCAAAAAACGAAAATGACTGAAAAATCAGCACAATCCCAATCCATCCATGCCCTCCATGATGTTTAAATTCAAGACAACCTACAGAAAGACTAGGCCCATGCTAGACTCAAATACCCCTGGTGAAAAGGCCACAAGTACAGCCCCAAAAAACGAAAATCACTGAAAAATCAGCACAATCCCAATCCATCCATGGCCTCCATGATGTTTAAGTTCAAGACAACCCACAGAAAGACTCAGTCCACCCACCACTGAGTACCCCTGGGCAAAAGGCCCCAAAACAGCCCAAAAATCGAAAATTACAAAATTTTAGTTGCAGCAACTGTAATGCCCCAAACAAACTTACTTGTAAAATTTCTAATCCAACAGTGATCCAAAGAAAGTCAAAAAGGCCTCAAATCCAAATATCCAGCAGCATCCACAAAAAGTAATCCTTCCAGCTCCAGATCCAAATGAAAAGTGACCAGGAGATGGACAAAGCACTGGGAGGAGCCTGCTGAACAGGAACAGGAAGTTGAAGACTGTGGGGCACTTCCTTCCTCCCACCCCCTCCCCCCTCCCCAAAATGGACTCCTCGCTAAAAAAGTGCAGGCAAATGTCAACCTAAGGAGTTATTCAGATAAAAATCATCATTTCTAGAAGGTTTATGCTGCTTGCTGGTGGATTTCTTGTGCAGAATTGCAAATTTTATATTTTCGCTCGCCGCATCTCAAATCTCGCAATTGCGAAGTACCGCGAGACGTGATCTCGCCGTACTCGCGTTGACAAACTCTCGCTGGCAATCCGCGATGACGTTGCGCGCTCGCCAATTCCCGCGGGATCACATAGCAAGATCCAAAATGGCGCAGCACTCGCAAACTATCGAGAAAAACAACCCGGCAAACGATGATAAACGCCGCGCGCCGCAAAAATTGTATCACCAACGCCGCGCGCCGCAAAAAAAATCCGCTGCGTGCGAATTTGCGGATTTTGCGGGAAATTCACAAATCTCGCGGATTGCGAATTTCCCAAAAATCCGCAAAATCCGCGAGCGAAACGGATTTTCCGCCCATGCTTAGTTTGTGCCCAGGGAGTGCTTGTGCAGGGTGAAGAGCGCCGAAATCTTGCCGAGGGGCCTGTCCGATCACTCCCCAGTGTCGATTAGGGTAGAACTCCTTCGAAAACGTCAGCCATTCAGATGGAGGATGTCCTCGTGGCATCTCCAGCAGCCTGCCTATGTTAAACACTTGCGAGAAGCTATAGACCTCTATTGGCGGGAAAACCTGGTAGATGACATCGATGCAGGAGTGGTGTGGGAGGCTATGAAGCCCACCATACGGGGGGTGGACATCGCTGCGGCCCATCGGAGGCGTTGTTAAATGATCACAGAGGCGGCCACACAGGTAGAAACCCTGGAACAGCAGAACCATGAGGGGGGCGATGACGTCGGGATACGGTTGCTTCTCCAGGCACAGCACTCCTATGCGTCTATTTTAATGGATGAGGCCAAACAGGCGTGGCTGGCCACACGAAGTAGGATATACCAATGGGGGGATAAGTCATGTACGATGCTCCATAGACTCTGCCAACAAAACCTCCAACCCATCACGCTGCCGGGTCTTACGACCGACAACGGGGTGGTCCTTACTGACCCAAACGAGCTGGCAGCGAGCTTTGCCAATTACTTCACAACCCAGTACGCCCGGTGCGACCGCTTGTCGGTTGAGGAGGTGGCTAAATTTATCGATGACTTACCAAAAAAAAATGGTGTCGGATGAGACCAGGAGGGCTCTTGATGCACCCCTTACAGCGGAGGAGCTGGGCGACGCACTGGGACAACTCAATGCCGGAAAGGCCCCTGGCCCGAGCGGCTACCCATGCGAATTCTTTAAGAAATTTCATGTACAACTGGGGTCCCATAATCGCCGTGCACTCGAGACGGCGCGTACGCGGGGCAAGTTGCCTCCAGACTGGCGCCATGCCGAAATAGTGGTATTTCAAAAACCAGGTAGACTCCCCGATAGGCATGACTCGTATCGTCCCATCTCTTTACTCAATATAGAGGCTAAGATTCTGGCTAAGGCCCTAGCGAATCAGTTATTCCCACATATCACAGACCTGGTCCACCCGGACCAGGCCGGATTCATGCCTCACAGGGCGACGCGGCACAACATCCGACGCGAGCAGGCAGCGATTGATGCCATGGGGGCCACAGGCGAACAGGCGGCTCTGTTACTAGCCGATATTAACAAAGCCTTTGATTCAGTCAGCTGGACGTACCTCTTTACACTCCTGCCCCGTCTCAATCTGGGCCCGGTCTTCTCGTCATATGTCAAGCTACTCTATACGGACATAACGGCCTCGGTGCGTGTCGCAGGGGCGGTGTCGGAGACATTCCACATCGGCCGTGGGACCAGACAGGGGTGTCCGCTTTCCCCCTACTTGTTCGCTCTGGCCATGGAGCCCCTGGCCGCCTGGGTGCGTTTAGATGCACAGATGCGAGGCTTTGTGTGGAATGACAACCTATCGGATAGAATTGCGTTCTACGCGGACAATGTCCTTTTCTTTCTTACTGACTTGCAGCGCTCGGGGCCGCGTGTGCTGGAAGTTATGCAAATCTTTGGGGAGGTCTCGGGCTTATACCTGAACTTGCGTAAATCCACTCTATGGGTACTGGGAGATGGCGCAGTAACAGATCCCTGGTCATCGGGACTGAGGGTGGCTACGGACGGACTGAAATATCTGTGGGTATTCCTATCGGAATCGGCAAACACTGCCTGGAAACGCAACGTGGTGCCCGTTTGGGAGCGAGTTCAGACAGATGTGAAAACTTGGTCTCGGATGCCCCTTTCTATATTCGGCAGATCTGCGATTTTCAAGATGGTTGCGCTCCCGCGCCTCCTATACCAATTGCAGAACCATCCCTATCTGATCGCACCCCAGTGGTTTCGACAGGTCAATTCGGTCTTGGGCCGCTTTCTATGGGCTGGGGGGGCAGCCAGGGTAGCGCTGCGTACGTGCTTCCTATACACCTACTGTGGAGGTTTGGCCACCTCGGATCTGCTGTCCTATTACCAAGCCGCTCATCTCCTAATCCTGAACGAATGGTGGTATGGAGACAGTGGGGATCCGGCCTATGCCCTAGAACGCACATTGATGGGTGACAATACGCTCCACACAATCCTCTACTCAGCCCGGCTGCGCCGGACGTTGCCGAGGGTCACGAGACTCGTCTTTGCTGTGTGGCGGCAGGCCTTACGCCGCATGGGCTGGTGGGGCAGGCTGACCGCCGAAACGCCGCTGTGGCGTAACGGCCTACTACCCGAACTGTCTACGTTATCAGGATTCGATGGCTGGGACACGATCGGAATCTCGCAGTTGGGACATGTGATGTCCGGGACGACGCTAAAGTCTTTCCAAGCGCTTAGTACGGAATTTGATATGCCCCAGTCCCAATTTTTTCGGTACCTGCAGTTCCGGCATGCACTAACGCCCAGTATTGCCAACCTGGGCTCGCTTCCTGAATTTAGTCCGATTGAGGCGAAGGTCTTTATGGGTGACCTTGGGGATAAGAAAAGTCTCTCGTATCTACCAGACGATGGTCACTCACTGCTCCTCCACTCTTCTTCCCTTGAGGACAGCTTGGGAAGCAGATGTTGGTCCCCTGGATGAGGATGATTGGAGGGAGGCCCTAGAATCCCCTAGGGGGGCAGCCATAGCAGTACGGTTTAGACTAATCCAATTCAAAATTCTCCATAGGGCCTACTACACCCGTGAGCGTCTGTGGAAAGCAGGTTTGATTGGGTCCCCGGAATGTTTGCGCTGTGGGGTTGCAGTGGGCACATTGCTCCATACCGTATGGTCGTGCCCTAGGCTGGTTGGTTTCTGGAGGGGTGTGTGGGGCTGCCTGTCTGAGGTGCTGGGTTGGACCCTTCCTCGTACTCATCGCCTAGGCCTGCTCCACATCCTGAAGGGGGTTGGTGGAAACATATACAAACGTCATTTGTTGCTCCTGGGGCTGGTGGTTGCCAAAAGGGACTTGGCCCGAGCTTGGAAGGATGTGAGAGCCCCCCCACTGAGTGCATAGAGAGCTGGAATGGACTTTTGTATGGGTCTAGAGCGACCGATATTTGAAGCACGAGGGTGCCCCCGCAAACACTTTAAGGTGTGGAAGAGATGGGCAGATTTTAGGGGTTTGACACTAGACCCCCCGGCGGAACCCGAGGAAGATCTTTAGCCCCCTGATGTCCGGCGAGCCTGCAAATTACGCCTTGCTTGCCATGCCACGACCAAGCACCAACACTATTCGTACACACGTGTACTGGGTTAGGGTGGGTCACAGGGAGGGGTATGGGGGGGTTGGGTAGTTGGGGTTGGAAGGGATAGGGGCAGGTGTAGCTGTTTTCTCCTATTATTGCTTTATCTCGGTTCCTTGATTGGACGCTTGGTCCTGTGCTGTCACTGTACCAAAATGCCTGGTGGTGTTCTCCTGACTGTGGGGAGCCACACTTATTGCTTTGCCCGATTCTATCAATAAAACTTTGTTGTGAAAAAAAAGCATGCCTTTTTTAACCTTACCTCTCTGTGCATGTCAGGATTTGCCTCCACTTACAAGATCTAAGCAGTGGGATACTCCTTAAGGAGTGGGTTGATTTTGCACTATACCAAATATCCATAACATAACGTAACACAGAGCAGCTATTTAAGTCAAAGGAGCCACGTTTAAGAGGTGAAACCGACAGTAACAGTGCAAAATAAAACCTGCTAAGCAAAGGCAACAGCTGAAGAATACTCCACGCTTCTTATTAGAATGGTCCTGCTGCACATGTGGGCTATTGAAGTCCACTCCACATTTCTCTCAGCTACAGGACAGCAGCAGTTTGAGTGTGAATAGTGCTTATCTTTCTTGTTGATGGAGCAGGAAGGAGAGTCTTATGTAGGCGGGAAAGAAGGAGGAATGAGTCATTTCTTGTATACAGCATATGATAGTAATTTAAAGCACCAGAAGATTAAGCTCTTTGAGTAACATCACCCTAGGGCCTTCTTAGGGATAAAAGAACCCAAAAGGTTATATTGATAAATTAATAACAATATTTACGCACTTATATAGCGCACGACTACCTGGAGGCATCTCGGCGCTTGTACGAATACTGCCGAGGAACCCTTCCTGGCCTTTCCCTGTGAGGAAGCTGATATTTCAAACCAATGGCCTCATGATAATATGAGGCGGGAAATCAAGGTTCTTGCTTAGTTTTGTTTCTGAAAAGCAGATAGGCTTGATGCTGGTTGGAGATGAGATTTGCATACTAGTTGCATATCTTGGGGATTATGCTGTGTGGAAAACCTCCAACGAATATGTCATATGCAAATGACCTCTTGGTTTGGGCCCTTGTAAACAGAGATAATTTTTTGATCTCTTAGCTCTTAAATGGGTGTGGGATGAAAATGTCAAGAAGGATGAGAGAATGAGAAAGAGTTGCGGAACGAAATATTGGGGGAAAGGCTCATAAGGCCAAGATTGTAACAAGCTGGCATGGTGAGTTATTATTCATTACTCATATCTGTGATTTTTATGCCACAGCACATATCACAGAAAGACTTCCAAACCTCTGAGAGTGCTTAACTGGGAACCATTACATTATGTAATATAAATGCTATTGTTTGCAGTGCTTAAAATGGTAGCAGCGGGATATGTGCTTTGCTAAGATTATATTGTATAAGCAACCAGTTATTATACATGCACACAAACATTGTTGTAGGGCACAGACAACAAAGAGGTGCAAAAATGTGATCTGTATTCTGTTACAAAAAGACGGGATGTGTGAATGGACTTTTTGAATAGTGTTGTCTCCTAAACGTATATTGATTTGCTCTGCAGTCAAGCAGGGAATGACAGCAGAAACAAACCATCTGTATTTAGAAAATTGAACACCTTCACAATAAGGACTTCTTGTAACACCACAGAGGGGGCATAAATGTTGTGCTTGATAAAACTATGAACTGTGTTGCTCAATACACTCAGTGTAGTTTAAATGAAATGCTGTTACTCAAATAGTTGTGTGCTGCAAACTAGACTTGCATTTTGTACTCCTGTCCCAGCACTAAACCATACAAAGTAAAACTTACAATTATTTTATACTTTGATCTGTCATATGAAGCTATCCAAACAATGAGACATTCTCTGTCAGGACACCACTAGGCTACCCTGCACTATGATTTTCTATCTCAGTGCAAGCATCCTTAGAAGGCTGACAATGTACATCTATCAAAGACTGCCCAATGCTCTGATCTTCATGCCATAAAGTCCGTAGGGTCCGACTAGCCCAACTCCATTTTAAATAGGCCCCATCACCATTTTTGGCAATGGATGTTGCCAATTTAGACAATGATGTCGCCATTTAGACAATGGAGCTTTCTCAATTTATGCAGAATCCTTGTCATGTCTGCCATTTTACGCAGATGTTGTCTGACTGTGAAACTGTGAACTGTGAAAGTGTCCGGTCGTTCGACTAATGACATAGATATAATATCTAATGCAACACCAGTCTGGGTCAAGTGTCTACTTATCACCATATCAAGGTCAAATAAGAACATGTACAGACATGTGTCCCAAATAGTGTATGTCTGAATTGATGTCCTCTTATGTCAGAAATGCCAAGCTCTGATAAGATTTTGTATATAAGGACTGCCATTTGGCCACTTGAAAGGAGAAGTCCTTCAGGCAGTTTATCACACACGATCCTGCCAGAAGTCGATCTCACCTACTGAGTCCAAGAGGAATGCTGCTACCGTAGTGCATTTGCCCTTTGCACGTAACACTACCTTCATGCCTCCACTGATAACAACTGCCCTTAAGTCAACAAGGTATGCAGTGCATCTCTTCTCCTTAAGAAAATCTAGACTGCAAGTGTCTCTGCAAGTGTCTCTGCTTTCCATGCTCTCTTTAAGTGTTGCATGTAGAAGTAGTTTTGGGGTGTTTGGTTTTAGATGACATTCTAAACATGTTAGAAATTTTAATTTTATTCTTGTTGCTTACAGTGAGCCTGATTGCTGTTTTAATGACATCCTGTGTAGCTATTTTAGATGTACTGATGAACAGGTTATTTCTGTTGCAATAAATGCTGATCAGTGGTAACATAAAAGCAAAAACTCTAATTCACCAATGTTTTGGTTAGGGTTCTGCAGGGTGACAATAACCTGTCATTCACATGCATGGTGCATTGAACTAAGTTCACTTGTGTCACCCGTGGGTGGGAAAGCAAACCTTGTAGAACTACAAAAAAGTTGTAGTGTATACAACAGTTGGTGCCCAACGCGTGGCTTGACCCTTACAGTTACATCTTGAGTAGTTTTTTATTATTCACACACACGTGAACCATTCCGCAGATGTCAGTAGTAATCATAACCACATCCTACTGTGGATAAGGCAACACCTATTTCCATCAGTTTGTCAAGGATGATTCATAAAAGGTTGTTTCCCATTCAGGTTTTTTTTTTAATTCTTTGATTCCAAACTTAGTTGAATCTATTCACTATGGCAGCATCTATTGTGATAATGGCGAATTACGGAGAAGCAGTTACTCAGCATCTCAAAGCTCAAGGTGTCCCGATGTGGGGGGCACAAACCTTTATAATAGCTGCACATGTGGCATATGCCTTTGAAACATTATATTCATGAGTAGAGTTTGGGCCCATTGATGCTTCCACAGGGCAATTAATTTTCCACCTACATCAAAGAAAATCTGCTGTCACTTATCAAGATTTGAAAATCCCTCTGATGTACCAGGAACATCAGAAATGGTTTGCTGGTTAGTTGCCACTACCACACTGCAATGTCTGTTTGGGGATTCTGAGCAACGATGGGGCAACATGGCTCGCCTTGACTGGCTACACGCCCGTCCCTCACCGTGACAACCTAACATTCGCTGAGGTGGTCAAGTTTAAAACTATACAGTCACCCTACACAGGAGACTTGTACAATTTGTACAACATGCTTTGAGCTACAGACCTTCTCTTGTAGTAGGACCTACTGCTCATACATGAGTATAAACTATTAGCCCCAGATGTTTAACCCTTTCATGGGAAAGCACCCATAAATCATGATGGAATCACTATCTGGATTGCTTTCAAGTCCAACCAATTAGAGGCAGTGTAGACTACACCGCAAGACAAACATAGAATGTTGACTATGTAGCTTCCTCTAGGGAGGATGTCACCTGTAGAGGAATGTAACACCTAGGGAACCATCGTTGTATGCATTTACACCAGCATGCATGGCAAGTCTTCATTAGCAGTTCTCCCTGATGTACTCATGCAGGTAGAAAATGAGCACGGAGCAACACCATCTCTTGATTTAGGAATTAAGTGAATGGGGACCGTTTACAGTCTACTCTATCATCCTAAGCAATATTAAAGAAGAAGTATGTTCTGGCCATCCACCCGAGACTAGAACCAGTTCAAGTTCATGAAAACCAATGACATTCAGCAGTTATAGTTAGCTGAGCTAACTGTAACTCACTCCCCCGCAATGCACTTCTTATGAACACATATTACATAACTCATGACATGGTCAGTGACATCACTGATACCATCACTGTTGACATCTCAAATGACATCACTGATGACAGAATTGTGGGTGTCCGGAAGGCCCTTTGAAACACCTTTCAGCCTTTTTGAAACAACCAATTAAATTCTCGGACTGCCAGAGCCCTGCTTTCCTGCTCCCTCATTGGGACAAACCTGTTTCTGATCCACGAACTGAGACCATTGTGCTCTGACTAGAATTAATGTAATGACCCTGAAAGAAGTGCATGTGTACTAAAGCAATATGATTGAGTAGCTGCCTTATTGAAGTATAACTTGAGAAGTGTTGATTGGATTTTTGTCATTTTGGTCTTATTCTAACCAGATAAAGATACTCTATGTTCATACACTGGTGTAGAATTTTTTTGCGTAGTGTTCTCACTCTGTTACTGTAATTAATGAGTTGCACAAATACTTTACACATTGACTCTTTAGTTAAGCCTGACTGCTGTGTGCCAAGCTACAAGAGGGTCAGCACAGGTTCATTTAGGTTGTATAGTTAACTCACCCTGACTAGAGTGGTGTCCCTACTTAGACAGGTCTCTGCAAACTAGAGACCCAATTTCTAAATATATATACATCTTGGGACTCAGTTGAACCGAGTCTGCCAAACAATTTAAAAGAAAGAAAGAAACGGGGCAGGGTAGAAACCAGGGGTGTGAGGCAAAATCCGCTCTGCCAGTGGAGTTTGATACGTTTTTAAACTCTGCGCTCCACAAGGAGTGCGGGGTTCGACAAAAACTCTGATTCCACCCTGTGGCGGAGTTTGCCCCCACTGCCCACCCCTAGTTCTTGGTAGTCCTTCTGCTGTACATTTATATAGAGGGGTGTAATGCTGCTTCTAATTTGTGGGCACCAGAGCAGAAGGAATTATTGGTGCCTGTCTGGAAGAACCCACAGTAAGCTTAGGAGTCCAACCACACGCCTGAATGCCATAACAGTTTCCAAAGGGGACATAAAATGAGGGACAGCTTTAATTCCAGTTGATAATGATGCAAAGCAGAGAGATGGTGGAGAGTACACAAAACTCTCGCAGAGGAGCGTATCACGTTCTATGGCAAGCAAATGCTTCCTTAGCAGCAGTCAGGGTTCCCACACTCTGAGGGCCCCATTTTAAAACTAATGCATGCAGTGCTCAGCGTGCTTGTGTATCAAATTCAGGTATTCAGTCATATCACTGGCAGCGTACGCGAGGCAGCAAGTGTGTAGGGGATAGAATAACTCACCAACCAAGCACCCCAGAGATCGGGTGAGCAATCTAGAGCCAATAGCTTTGAATAACTGGGCATCCTCAGACAACCTGAAAGACGTCTTTGTCTGTTTCATGCATTCTCAGCCAGTCAAGGTGCTGCTCTGTCTGCATGCCATTCATGGTGCTGGTAGTGGTACCCCTCCTGCTGCTGTGATGGTGATCCGTGATCTTTCTTCTGTAATGTAACCCCTTTGCTGCAGGACATGCGAGGATGTGAATGTGCATGCATGGAGAGTGGATACCTAAATGTCCAGCCCTCCTCCCGATTCTAAAAATGCCTGGCCCTGGGCGATGGGGTCCCCGGGGACAAACATGGCACAGGGTAGGGGGGAGGGCACATGGCAAGGCACAGCTTGGCAGGAGCGGTAAAGTTCCTGCCAAGCTATAGCAAACAGCTGTGCCCCAGGGTTGGGCAGCCTGGGACATAACAGAAGCCGACCCTAGGGGGGGTGTGGCGGTCCCCAGGGCCATATTTAGTTCCAAAATGGAGGCCGTGTTGCCCCCCTCCAATCTTTACTTTAGCACCAGGGAGGTTATGGTCCCCGGGCCGAGTGTCCGCACCAGCCACCCCATCCATTATTTGAGCCCCAGGAAGGGGACAGTCCCCCATATATCTATAGTAATTGTCCCAGAGAGGTGGCGGTCTTCAGGGCTGCACAAGGGCCGCACGGATCCCCATGCGTTTCTATGTTAATTGCCCTGGGAAGGTGATTTCTGAGTGCTGCAGGGGGGCACATTCCTCCCCCTGTATTTAGTTTGCCTAGCCCTGGGGAGATGGTGGTCCACAGCGCCAAGGGGACCATGTGGCTCCCGCAGTTTTTTAATTTAAAGCCCGGGGAGGTGGCGGAGCCTGGGGCTGTGGAGGGTTACAGGAGCCCACTGCTTTTTTTTATATATATAAAGGGGAGGTGGTGGTTTGTGGGACTCAAATGGGCCTTCCCCACGCTAATTAGTTTTCTTCAGTTACCAGAGTGTTTCTAATCCCTTTATAGTGATTGTTAGTAACCCAAAAGCAATAACACTATTTCAACAACATATTGGATAGGATTCTGCAGGGCTGCAATAACCTTTCGTGAAGTAGTAGTAGTGAAGTAGTGAAGTAGTGTGGCTCACCGGTTAGAGGCGGCAGACCCGAGAGCAGAGGACGGCCCAGGACCAGGGTTCGATTCCCGGCGCGGCAGGTTTCTGGACCAGGGTCAGCGGACTCGATAATTCTCTCGCCTCGGTGCCCACTCTGATCAGCGATCACACTCGGCAACTCTGGGCATTAGCTTGCCTCATCTTCACTAACGGCCCCACCAGACCGCCGGGGATGCCTGGTCTCACCCTGGAGATACCCATTAAGGGACCATCTCTCAGGGAAGCCAGGAAGGGTTTCGCAGCGGTCGAAGCGCCTTGGGACCCTACGGGTAAGTAGTGCGCTATATAAATGCCTATACATTCACATTTACATACATTTACATTTCGTATTCTGCGCATGTGCATTGAACATAGTTCACTTACCTGTGGGTGGAAAAGCAGTCCTTGTAGAACTACGCCTTAGTTATAGTTTACCCAATAGTCAAGTGATAACACATTCACCATGCTCTAACAATCCACTTTTTGAGACCTCCAGGCTGTAATTAATTGACCAAAATCCCAGAGCTCTAATAGTGAGCTGCTGGCTTCGTACAAAGCTACCTCATATTGAAGCATTTACTGATCTCTCAAATTTCACCTCCATCCAAGCTTTCATCATGTGATATTACATCCTACTATGAAATCTACAGCTATAGAATGTTTTGAATTGGATGTGATACTCACATGCTTCTATTTCACCACTATAGGGAATCCTCTTAAAGACTCTTTTCAACCCAGTTTAAGCATGGGGTCCTTAGGATGCCGCATAGCAGCAGGGGTGGGCGGCATGCAGGGTTTGTTTCGTCTTTTTTAACCACTGCACCCAATTCGCACTGGTGGCCACAGTTGCCCATGTGTTGTGTGCAAAACCTGACTTCACTAAGAATACATAGCCAGATCATGACCTTTTAGATAGCCAACACTTTGAGAAATCACAGACAAGTTATTTTATGTGACAATAAGTTTATTCATCCATCTATTCTTCCAAGATCAATGAAGACCCCTAATTATTCAAGGAATCAGAAATAAGTCATAAAGCAAACTAGGCTTTCGGAGTCATATTTGCATAATGCATAGCTGCTGCAATTTCCACATGAGCAGATCTACCAATACTTGGATTCTACGATTCTTCAGCAATAAGCCAAGAAATGAAGAAACCAACATCAAGGGGAAAATGCACAGGGTTTGTTTATTTGATAGCACAAACGCTGTATTTCGAAAAAAGAATATGTTTCATCTGCACTTTGATTACTTTTTTGATGGCAAAATTTTATTATTTCATATGGTTTTGATAATAACATTTCTGTGTGTGCCAGTGCCGCTTGTTGTAGGATACATGGGGATTAAATTATCAATCAATATAAAAAGTAATTTTTGTCCTAGATGTTCCTACCTGTCCGGACCAGTTTTTCACCTGTAATCTCAAAGTGTTCCTGAAATGCATAGTCTCAGATGCATTTAACCTGACTGCTCAACGCCTCTATCACAACACAGGTCTGGGGAGACAGCTTTAGCAGTCACAAGGTTGTCAAAGAAGTCCTACTGCACGGGAGTTTTCACTTTGATTGAGTCCCAAGGGGTGTCTGTGTGATACAAAATGCATGGCAGCCCCCACTGTATTTCCCTACTGTAAAAGAGAGGGGAGGCACAATTCAAATAAGGTCTGCCAGAACCCAAAGTCCCGCTGTTTCGAGTGTCTATTCTGAATACTGTCGAAAAAGCGGGTCTACGTGACGCTCTTCCCGTTGTGCTTGGTCACCACATGTTATAATAAAGTGGGAGCCAGAGGAAGGTTTTTAACAATGCTTGACATCCGATATTTGATGTGCAAATTATGATGAAAGGACAACTTGGATTTCTGCCTGACTCCCACATCGTCTTTGATAATGTGCAAATGGTGATCGCAGTAGCTCGAATGCAGCCAGTTCACTTATTGCGTGTATGTGCAGCTACCTTCCTTTAATAGTAGAGTCTTCTATAATGGGAAATCCATGGCTTCAATCCTCTCTAGCAGGCTGTCCTTTGAAGGCTGTGATGGAGGTTTGCACGGGTCATATTTTGCCTGCAAATTAGGACGAAGTCGAGAACCTTCACCCCTTGTGAAGGCAAATGAGATTTATCAGACTTTGATGAAGGGATGTTTAGGTTTGAAGACACCAACCAGTATGCTATAGCAGGGTCTCCCGCTTTAGAAGGACACGATATATGGCTTTGGCAAAATGGCTCCCTTGTTTCCCCCAGTACTGACATGACTGCTCTTTCTACTGAGTATCAGAGGGAATACCTATGCACTATTGATTCCCTTCCCACCAGGAGATATGCTGGCGGGGAATGGAGAAAGTCGACAGAACGTGGCTACTCGTCGTGGCACTGGGCTCTGAGCAACATGAGATAAATTTTCCTCCTGTGGTACGGGTTTTCATTTTATCACCCTTTTTTTCAACTCCGGTCCTCACAAAACAGGCGAAGTTTAAAAACAACGTACAAATTTGTGAAACATTTATAACACCACAAACCTCTAGTTAATATTGCTACTCCGTGGAACTATCTGTTTTTTTTTTATTCTTCCTTCAACATTTTTAATCCATATCAATATCACTGAACCTGATAATTTAAATATCATCCACACATTCATCATGTATCTTGTGTCAGGCCCTCATTTATAGTTGGACAGGAACATGCAGAAATACTGATAAATGTTTAATAAGCACTTTATTACATATGTATCACTTTTATTGTGGCAATACCACATCATAGCATCAGCAATCAGTGTCTGGCTGGGGCACTGCGGCACTGCAGCTTTAAATACGTAAAACAAGGGAGGAGATGTGACATAGCAGAAAATAAAATCACTCATGTCTGAAATTCATCCAAAATTTAAAGAATTGGTATTAATAAGTCATGCAGACTGTTGCACTGGTAAGCCACACCTAAAATAGCCTTCTCACCACATAAGTAGAATCAAAAGTTCACAAGCAGGCCCTTAAACCATCCTATATTATCACAATTTCAAAATGTTTCCTTTTGTGCAAAATCATCAAAAGAATATTAATTTGGAAAAAGACAGGCCATTATGCATACTAACCAGATTGCATATTAAATTGCACATTCAGGGGTAGATTTACTAGCATTTTGCGCTAGGTTAGCATCACAAAAGTGACTCTAAGCAGGACAATTTTTTTTTCTAATTTAATTTCCAGTACAAAACTTGTTTTGTGCTGAAAAGTACTGTGAAAGTAACAGAAATCAGGGCTTTGCACTGCTATGCATTAGTTATCGCCAAGGGGGCATCAAATGGGTGGTACATAGGCATACCCTTGCTTCCACATATTGCGTTTGATGCAAAGCCCTATCTACAAACAATAGTAGACAGGGTTTAGTTTCAAAAGTTAACACCATTTAAAAGGAGAGGTTAAGAGGAAAAATGTTTTTGTTTCTCCTTTCTTTTCTGACTTTACATGCATGCTCCATTGTGCAGCACACATGCAAAGCAGGAAAAGTTTTGAAGTGTGTCTATGTTCAGTATTTTGTACAGAACCTGTACATAACATATAGTAGACTCATGCACACACCCTAGCACTGTGGAGCTAAAGTGTGTGCCTGGCGCCCAGCAGCTGAAATCAGTGCTGGCGCTATATAGGGGGGAGGAGAGAGTCACATCTCTGTAGATATGGCGCTCTCCTTCTCCCTCCTGTCATGCTATGCAGTGCTGCATTTTTGGACGCTGCACTGCGTTCCCTGACTTTTATCTAAATCTGGACCTCAATTCTTTATCTCTAAACAACCTCAGACTTTCAAATTTGTGCCCAATCACAACATTTTTGCAAGTTGGTACCAATGTTGAATATTTACTCCCTTCTAGGACACAATCAAATACGTTTTCAGTCGGAAGGCAAAGTGAGCACCTTGAAAATTGGCGAGAGTGTAGGGGGAAATGCATTCTCTATGAGAAAAAAACCTTCCTCTAGAAAACATAAAATTAAAATGTAAATACTACAAATGCACTTATGCATTACATTTCTGCAGAAATGCAGTTTTGGTATTTGTCTGTATGTGAGAGCGCAAGGGAAAATGTAGTTACACAAGTGCACTTCAGGAATTTGTTCAGAATTTTCTGAAAGTGTAAACTTACACATCTCTTCTGAAAATGTCGATGAGTGTGATGTCCCATCTTTCCAGCCGGGACCTTTTTAAATTAGGCCCAGGGACCCTTATTTATGAGGCCTTGCGTCAGTTTTGCGCCGCTGGTGCGTCACTTTTTGTGACGCACCAGCGGCGTACAAAATGCGCCTTGTTGCGCCATATTTAAAAAGTGACGCATCTAGGTAGATGCGTCACTTTTTAAACCCCTGCGCCACATTATACCTGCATCAGGTATAATGTATGCAGGGGGGGCGTCCCCCGCAAAAAGCCTTGTAATAGTGACGCAGTGAAATCTATGAGATTTCACTGCGTCACTTTTAGGATGCTGTTGCGTCAAAATCTTGCGCCTGCCTCACAGCAGGCGTAAGACTGACGCAAGCCCTTTCACATGGGGCTTTCCCCATGTGAAAGGACGCATTGCTGGAGTTGCATCACTTTTGTGACACACTCCAGCAATGCGTCACTTTTGCGCTTACAGATGCGTCAGAAATACTGACGTATCTGTAAGTCCTTGCGACATGATGCGTCATACATTAAATATGACGCATCATTGGTGTCGCAAGGAGTGTGCAGTGAAAAGTGACGCATCGCTGTTTTCACGCAGCGATGCGTCACTTTTCATAAATGAGGCCCAAGATGTTTTCTGCATTGAGACGGTACACCTGTTCCAGTATCTGAAAATCATGCCGTCTAACGTAAGCCTGTTGGGAAATATTCTTTAAACAGGTAAACCTTGAGTATATTTTGGTTTCCCACTGGGCTCCACCCTATATCATTTCAATTTCTTTTAATGTTTTTCTACCTCCAGTTTCTCTACTTCCATTGGCATTATAATAGATCTACCCTGAAAATACATCTTCTAGTGAACCCGCAGTCTCTACTTATCTGTTTGGTGGATTTCATGAAGGCGTATGCACTCGATTTATCACAGCAACGTTATAAAACCCAGTATGCCAAACTCTTGGGCTTTCCCATAATATTATCCTTCTTATTTAGGAGTATTCTGCCACGGTTTAGCTCTTATTGAAAAGCGTTGACTCATCTTCGGCTTTTATTGAAAATCTCAGCTAAGTTGTAAAGGCTTCCTGAACCTTTCTGCTTTGGTTGCTCAAGATATAATTGTATTTGTCTGACACGCAAAATATGATCACTTTGATACAGGCAATTGCATGTAGCGTTGCGAGTAATGTAGTTTGTGATAAGTATATATACCTTAGTTTTATCAAATACTTTTCCTGTAATTAACATATAAAATATCTGCCCTATATATTGCTCTTAAGCAAAGCATGGCATTAATCCCACTCTTATAAAATTTCACTGTCTACTTTATTATAGAATAACATCGAAGAGAACTTCTCACAGCACTCACTGCTCTTTGCACTCAAGTTCCTTGAGGCTTGCTGCAGTTTTATGGCACAAACCCTCTAGGGTTTGAATTTAGCTCACATATGAAACCCGGGATGCAGCTGGAGAAAAGCCAGGCTGGTACCCTGCCTGCCCACTAGTATACATACAAAATACAATGCTGCTATTTCACTCATGTAAAATTTAACAACGTAATACAGTGTATAGTAAAATGTGTTTAAACTGCAACAGCGCTACCTACATTTTTATACACTAGTAAAGTTATCTTTATGTCGTGTTCAGTCCAATGACCATATGAAAATGAGTTTAGAAACATAGCCTTTCAGGAAAACGTACTGAGAAACCAACATACCTTGTGGACAGCCTCAGATGGGTAAGGCGGGCAATCGCCCCCTGACCGATGGGTGTAGAAAAAGGTAGGGCTGATGTTGATCGATAACCGTTTTAAGTTTTGCCCGGCGCTAACCGCCTCTCATACCACTCGAATCTTTCAAACAAAGAGGCAGGCGCTGGAGATTAGAAGGCAGGAAACAGAGGTTTATTCCGACGGAGCAGAACACTTCAAATCAGACAACAGGGTATCTTCTCGAAGTGCTCTCTCCGCATCTCTGAGG
This sequence comes from Lissotriton vulgaris, assembly GCF_964263255.1. NCBI lineage: Eukaryota > Metazoa > Chordata > Amphibia > Caudata > Salamandridae > Lissotriton > Lissotriton vulgaris. The sequence goes on from NC_141697.1 coordinate 383,633,880, forward strand.
CCTGGCCTCTTATACACAGGTTTATTGCTTTATTGTATGAAACACATCTTTGTCAACACTTTGATGTACGGAAAGACATCCTCGGAATCCATTTACAGTAGAAGTCCCCACCCCGGTCACAACAGGTGATGATTGTCACGCAGCTGGGCATTCCGCCGGTTCCCGGAATGCATGTGGTTGATCGGATCTCATGGGGTGGGGGATTTGATCAGTTGTGGATCCTTTGATGGGGGGAGCTTCCTACTGTATGGGGGCAATTAAACAGCATCCGCAGGGCCAGGTGGCGGCCTGGGAACGAGCAGGACAATCGAGCACAGAGGAAAGGGGTTTTATCAAAGGGATACGGGATCATGAAAGGGATGGAGGGAGGTGTTGAGCTGGGAACAGGATGGGGTTCAGAGGCAGGGTTGCGCTGAAGAGGGGTTTATGGCCTGAGCATGTGAGAGCGGGGGCTGTTAGCTTGCTGGGGATGCTTGTGAGGTTAGGAGAGAGAGAGAGAGAGATGCGCTGGTTATCGGCAGTGGGCAGAGAGGCCATGGCATTCAAAATGGCTGCCGTTTGCGCGCACGGATGAGCCTAGAATGAGACAAGATGGCGCCGATAATGTTGATGTCGCAAACCAGATTTTACCAGTCATCCCTTTTCAGCATATCTAGCCAGCTTGTTTAATCGATATCTAACTTCATCAAATTCCTAACCTCGACATCGTAAAATGCTCTCATGCGTTCTTTTTCAAAGTCCAGAGTCTTAGGGCAGATACAATTCGCACATAGTGAACACAGAGGCAGCAGGCATTAGATTCCTAGGCAGAACCCACATAACACAACAACAGGTATCAGTATAATTGTAAATAACCTCCACCCCCAGTTCTTTACAGTACTCCAGAACCATCCACCAAGCGACCATTCTTCTTGTTCCTGGTGAACTTCTGAGGAAAGTCTGTGGAGATGTTCGATGGCTTTGTACACTGAGGGTGAATTGTCCGGTATATAGGTGCAGCAGCTGGACCCAATGATACGGCAAGCTCCTCCACGATCCGCTAGAACCACATCTAGAACAAGGCGGTTCTGGAGAGCCACCAGGCGGACCGCTTGAAGCTCGGCTGTATTGTTCGTAGGGATGCCAGCTGTAATGTTCATCGTTGTTTCAACTGCCTGTGTCAAATGTCGGATGGCACGGCTGTTCACCATCGGGGCCCAGAGTGGAACAAGTCCCTTCATTGCATTGAGGAACTGTGCTCCGGTAGAGTCTGCTTGCTCAATGTCCTTGGCTCGTTTTTGTCTGTGATGATTTGCTGGAGCCACATAGGTCGGAGGAAGGACGAAGGCGATATAACAGGTGCCCCCCCAGCCTTTGGGGAGCCAGGTGTAAGCCTTTGTACCACAAACAAAGTACATGTTCGGAGAGGAGACAAAAGAGGGTGGATCAATGGAGTCCAAAGTTCTGATGATGCGGCAAGCGCTGCGGCCTACCAGCTGTGTCCCAAGCCCTTCGATGCACATAAGGCCTGTGACGTTGATGACGGATAGGGCCACAGTCAGGGTGGCAGCTGTTCGTTTCCGGAGGTAGGAGAAAGTGGGTCTGGTTGGATTGTTAAACACCTGCATTTCAATCCGCTCTTTGACGGGGATGTCCGTGTGGATAGAATCGTTGGAGGTCTGTGGGCAGAAGTGTGCAGCAGTTTTCTTCGTTTTGTTCTGCCAGACCTCATGAAAGAAATGTGTCATAGTTCTGCTGGAGGTGGCATTATCCCTATAGCTTTCTTGCAAGAGGATCAGCCAAGCAAGGCAGGAGCCGTGAATTGAGAAGGGTGAAGGGATGAAGGGTATAGAATGTCCAGTGGCGTGGGGTAGCAACCCACAGATCCAGCAGTTGGTGGCATTGGTAGCAAGATTGTGCTGGTGCAGCAGTTGCACGAAGGAGTTGTTCCAAAACTCCTTTCGCCTTTCTCGGAGTTGGGGTGAAAGAGAAATCAGATAATGTTCTTTCATTGTGGTAGGCTGTGCAGTGGTCAGGAATGTCTCATGAGCTGGTGTGCTCTCTTCCACAATCCAGAGGGTGGTCATGAGGAGGAGGCAAAAGAGAAGGACGATAAAAAGTGCAATAGTCTTTGAACTGTGGATTTTGTCAGTCTTTGGGTTTCTGTAGCGAATCTTCGGATGTCCGGTTGCTTCCATCATTTTCGTGCCGGGTGCTTCCATCATCTTCTTATCGGGCGCTTCCATCATCTTCTTATCGGGCGCTTCCATCATCTTCAAGGGGGCTCGGTAGCGGGCAGAACCACAAACTTCGTCTGGCTTTCTCTCCTGACAGCCTTAGTAGTGTTAGGCCACCGCTCTGAGAATTACGACTTAGTCAGTGGTCTGCTTAGCCGAAGCTCCCTCCTTTCGTCACAGGTTATACCCTTCTCTGGATGGCACAGTGGGATTGGGAAATTTTGCTAATTCAAGTGTCTCTGTATCAGGATAGCAGTTCAGAGATGGCCGGTCTTTGTTCAGGAGCTCTTCCTGGGTGACCACGTCTTCGGTCTCTGTCAGAGTCGAGGAGATCTTCTTACAGTGGTGTGCATGCACCCAGTTGCGCTTCCCCTCCACTCGAAGAGCTGTTCGGGTGGTGATTAAGACTTGCCAGGGGCCAGTCCACCGGGGTTCCAGACTCTTTGCTCGCTGGAAGTTCCGGATCAGCACGAAATCCCCAGGTTGAATGGTGTGCCCGGGACCCCTGGAAGCATCGGGAATGGCATGCAGCACCTGTTGGTGGATAACAGACAGTGTTTTAGTCAACTGGTACAAGTAATCAGACATTAGGACGTCCGGGACGTCATGAATGGATGTCGGTTTTGGTGCAGACCAGATGTTCATGGGCCAGCCGAAAACGACCTCGTAAGGTGTCAAGTGGTGTTTGGTGGGGGTGGAACGCATTGAGAGCAATGCCAGTGGGAGAGCGTCTGGCCATTTCAGTCCTGTGGTAGCCACTATTTTAGCTAACTTGAGTTTCAAGGTGGCGTTATGTCGTTCAACTAGTCCAGCAGATTGGGGGTGGAAGACTGCGTGGAACTTTTGTTTTACACCCAACCCCTTCAAGATGAGTTGGATAATTTCGGCTATGAAGTGGGGGCCATTGTCGCTCCACAAAATTCGACAAAGGCCGTAACGAGGGAAGAATTCCTTTCGTAGTACTTTTGCAGTGGCAATGGCAGTGTTGTCACAGGTTGGATAGGCTTCCACCCACTTTCTAAATACGCACACAACAACAAGTACATACTTCAGGCCTTGGCATCTTTCTAGCTGGATGTAGTCCATCTGCAGGACTTCAAACGGATGATTGGGAACCCCAAACCCTCCCCGGGGTACTACAGTTCCTTTCCCGGGGTTGTGTTGTAAACATATCAGACATTGTTGAACCAGACGTCTGGCAGAGTCTGCGATCTTGTCATTGTGCCAAACTTTGGAGACAAGTTTGGTCATGGGGGCTGGTCCTATGTGTGCAGGGGAGTGTGCCATGGTCAGTATGGGGATCAGGTATGAATCGGGTAGCAACCATTTGTTCGTGTCTTTTGTCCGCCAGCAGCCTTCATCATCTTTCAGTCCCACCCGTGCCCATTCAGTCAATTCGTGTTGTGAGCTGGCCATTTGGATGTCCCTAATAGTTTCCCTAGCGTCCGTCCATTTCTCTGCTTGTGACCTGGTCACGTACATGCGTGTCGTCGTCCTATTCTCAGCTGTGGTTCGGGCAGTGATGTCAGCCAGTGCATTCCCCTGGCCAATGATGTCCGTCACCTTTTTGTGTGCTTAGCATTTTATTACTGCAAGTTGTTTGGGAAGAAGGACTGCATCAGTTAGGGTGAAGACTAGATCTCCGTGTAAGATGGGGGTGCCATGTGAGGTCAGGAATCTCCTCTCCTTCCAAAGGAGCCCAAAATGGTGAACTACCCCGAAGGCGTACTGGCTTTCGGTGTAAATGTTTGCTGTGGTTCCTGCTGCCAGGATACATGCTCGTGTGAGGGCAATCAGTTCTGCTGCCTGTGCAGATCGTTGTGTGATGCGGGCTGTCTCCACTACAGTTCGGGCTGTGGTAACTGCATAAGCAGCTGAGGTGGTGCCATCTGGGAGTTTGATGCAAGAGCCGTCCACCCACAGCTCTCTGTCAAGGTCTGGGAAGGCTGTGTCTCTGAGGTCAGCCCTACTCCTAGTCTGTTCGTCCGTGAGGGTCATGCAGTCATGTACAGGGGACACATTGGGATCGTTCTCTGGTAGGGGTAACAAAGTCGCTGGGTTCAGTGTGGTGCATCTCTTCAGGGTGATGTGGGGTGCAAGCAGAGTCAATTCGTATCCAGTCAGTCGTGCGCTCGTCAGGTGTTGCGTCTTAGTCTGGTTCAGGAGGGTGTCAACCGCATGGGGTACTAACACCGTGAGGGAGTTCGAGAGTACGATCCCCTCACTTTGTCGGATAGAGATAGCAGCGGCAGCTACAGCTCGAAGGCAGGCAGGCAAAGCTCTGGCTACGGGATCAAGAGTGGCAGAGAAGTAAGCGCATGGGCGTTGCTTTGGGCCAATGGACTGGGTCAAGACAGACAAAGCACATCCCTCCCTTTCGTGAGTATAGAGGGAGAAGGGCTTCGTGTAGTCGGGGGTTCCTAGGACAGGGGCTGAGCAGAGGGCATCTCTTAGTTCTATGAAGGAGGATTGACATTCAGGGGTCCAAGGGAGTGGGAAGGGAACATCTTTAGCTAGCAGAGAAAGCAGCGGTTTCACGATGAGGCTGAAATTCGGTAACCAATGTCGGCAGAAGGAAGTGAGGCCTAGTAGGGAGCGGACTTGTTTCTGAGTCTTAGGGACAGGGGTCTCTAGAATGGTTTGGATTCGGTCGGGAGTAAGTTTCCTTCCGTCTTTGGACAAAAGGTGGCCTAGGTAAGTGACCTGGGGTTGGCAGAATTGCAGCTTCTTTTTGGAGACCTTGTGGCCATTTTCCGCAAGGAAGTGCAGGAGTTGGATGGTGGCTGTGACTGCAAGTGGAGTGGTGTCAGCCGCCAAAAGGATGTCATCAACGTATTGTATCAATACCACTCCATCTGGTAACTGGACTGCGTCCAGTTGTCTCTTGAGGGCCTGACTGTAGATGCTGGGACTTTCAGTGTAGCCTTGGGGTGCTCGACAGAATCTATACGAGCGGGCTTTCAGGGTGAAACCAAAGAGGTACTGGCTGTCTGGGTGGATGGGGATAGAGAAGAAAGCGTTCTTTAGATCAATGACAGTGAAGGTGGTGGCAGTGGAAGGAATCAGGGTCAGAATAGTGGTGATGTCTGAGACCACGGGGTACTGAGGTACAACTACTTTGTTGACCTCTCGTAGGTCGATGATGAAGCGGTACGCTTTCTCATCTCCCTCGCCTTGCTTCTTTATGATGGGTAGGATAGGGCTGTTGCAAACATTGCTAACTACTTCCTCTACCACTCCTGCGTCTATCAGGGACTGAATAATCTTTACCAATGCCTTCTCGCCCTCGGGCGATATCTGATATTGTGGAGGTTTTGGGAGTATTGCGTCCTGTCGAACAGTTATGTGCACTGGGTCGATCATCATGCGTCCTACGTCCGAGTCAGTTTTGGCCCACAGATACAGAGGCAGAGTGTCAAGTAGGGACAAGTCAGCGTCAGAAATGGAAAACATGCGTCGGGAAGGACAAAGTCTGAGCGGGGCCGGGTTATCATACAGAAAGACCCGAACTCCATCTTGTGAACACCTAATAGTAGCTTGGAAATGTTTCAGCAAGTCAAGTCCCATAATGGCGTCAGGGGTATTTGAAGAAAACAAAAACGTTGTGTCAGTGATGTTATTTTCTAGGTCAAAGGAGATCGGTGTGGACAAAGGGTTAGTGGAGGGCGTTCCATCGAAACCTATCGATGTTACAAGTGAGCCAGACAAGGGTGCCCTTGGAATCAGTCGTTTAGATAACGCACTACGTGTCGCGCCAGTGTCTACCAGAAATGGAGACTTCGTACCCAGGACCTTAGCGGTGACATAAGGACCTTGCTGGTCAACATAGAGCTCGACTGGATCCCTCCCTTGCCCTAGGCAGTCCTATGCAAAGTCGTAGGCGTCGTCACAGTCAGACTGTTGGTACTGGTTCTGTCGGGGATGGTCAAATGTATTCGGTCTGCCTGATCTGTCGTCATTCGTATCATTCGTGGACCCTCGTCCCTGTCCTCTATTTCTCGGTCCACCCGCTATGTCTTTAGGGTCCCTATTCTTGTTCATCTCCAACAGAACCGGACACTGGGATTTCCAGTGGCCGAATCCCTTGCAGAATGCACACTGGTCTTCGCTAATATCTTTACGTCCAACATAGGGTGCGGGAGTACGGTCTTTAGGGGGTGGATTCCTAGGGGCATTCATCTGGTAATTCCCCTTGTACTGCTCTCGACCTACAGTCACCCCTTGCAACTGTGCAATCATCACCCTCTCCTTCAAGTCCGTTTTCTTTTTCTCAGTCGCCCTATCGTTTTCATTTTTCTGATGCTCATAATATTGGGCCATCTGGTAGATAGCCGCGGGTTTGGAGGCTGCCCAACTACTCTCGCTGGCCTGCAGTTTCTGAGAGACCTCCTGCGACAGATCTTTGACATAATTCTGGACAAACAGATGGTGTCCGGTTGCAGTGGTCATGTCCTGGCCACTGTAATCGGAGAACACCGTTTCAAACCGGGAGAAGTATTCTGATACGTCTTCCAGGGGTTTCTGACGACAGGCCGTCACTATCGACCAGTCCACTTTCTTTTCTGGGATCAGGGTTTTCAGTTTCTGCACAATTTTGTCTGGGAGTTCTAAAATGGATTTCAAAGGCTTCTGTCCAGGCTCTCGCTGTCTATCTATGCTATCGAGTTGTGACCAGGTATGTCCAAACAGCTCAAGGTGGTCGACTTTCCGGATTTGCTTCCACACATCAGCTGGCAGACATAACCCGAAAAATAAATTGATGTCAGCTAGGGTCTTAATCGTTGAACCTAGGGCTGTACCTAGTTCAGTATAGAAGGCAGTGGGGTTTTTACGTAAATCGGGCAGAGATTTCCGGAACGTCAGAATATCTTGCCGATCCCATGGTTGGTAGACCCAGTTATACACTACCCTCCCTCTTGCATCTTGGTGGTTGACATTATCGTGTGTTCCCTGACCTCGTGGGGGAGCCCAGTAGGGGGCAGCCTCTCTTATTGGCATCATGGTGCTAGCTTGTTCTATTCGTGGTTCGGTCGCTACAGGTGTCGTAGGTTTAGCTTCCAACCCTTGTTCAGTGAGGTGGCGGAAAACCTCAAGCGTTCGCACAAGGAGGTCCATCACATCACACTCGCCCTCATCCCCGATATCGACCTTTCTATACAGAGTCGTTAGGCTCTCGGGACCTTTGTCTCGATATCGGTCCTCATACGCATTTAGGGCATGATAACATAATCGTACAACAAAATGCCGTCTGTGGCTCCCAGCATATGAGTTGAACATATCCATGATGTGTTCCTCACTCTCCTTTTGTTTTACTAGTGTCCTTACTACCTTGTCGATCCCTGCTCGCTCATCTTTGCTCAACCTGTTCGTTCTTGTGGAATCTGTCTTTCGGGCCTCAGGGTCATCTAACATTGTTGCTTGTGCTGTATCTAGTACAAGGGGTTCGGCCGGCGCGGAGGCCATGGGGACCGAGGCCCTGGTACTACTCTCGCCTGTGCTTGGGGGCAGCGGGTGCTGCGCTAAAGGTTGGGAAGGGGCATATGGAGGGGGCATGTAGATGATCGGAGGACCTAATAAAAGATCATTGTTGGCTCGCTGTTTCAAGGGTAATTCAGGGTAGAGCGTAGAGGGTGTTCTAACAGGACACTGACTCGATGTTTCGGACTCTTGTTTCCGTTTGGCTTCCTCTCTCTCCTTTATCTCTTCTTCTAATTTTCTAGAAGCTAGGTGAGCTGCTTTCCGTAGCTCTTTCTCTAATCTAATCTCGTTTCTCTTTTTACGTTGTTCTGTTTCTTTACGCCACATGCCGAGACTATCAAGCATAGTGGGTGTTGTCTTATTGTTACAGAGGGCTGTTTCTAGCGCGCTTATTTTATCTTCATCGAAGGATCCTATCAGTGGCCACTGACTTTTCTGATCCTTTTTCGTATATTTATGCCATAGTTTGCTATAGGCTAGGGCGATTAATTCATGCTTCATGAACATGTCCGTATTAGGGGTGCCTTCCAGTGGAGCTGGATGGTTCATCTCTAATAAGCGGTCCGGGCTGAACCAACTACCAATCAGTGGTGAGAAGATAGGCATGACAGATTACAACGGGGGACAAAGGTCCGCACTACCTATCCTTTCACTACTTGCAAAGACTAGACAGAATATTTCTATTCTACGTTATTTGCAAGCAGAGAATATCTCAAAAGAACCAATATCGAACAGTCAATGTTCGGACAATCAAACAATCAGTGGGGAGAATAAAATAGGCACGACGGGTTACAACGGGGGACAAAAGTCTGCGTTACCTACCCCTCACTACCTGCAAAGAAAGGGAGAATCTTTCTATTCTTCTCCGTTTGCAGACAGAGAGAATCTCAAGAGAACAATCCTTGAACAAACAATGTTCGGGCAAACAATCAATCAGTGGGGGAGAAAAATAGGCACGACGGGTTAAAACAGGGGACAAAAGTCAGCGTTACCTACCCTTCACTACCTGCAAAGGAAGAGAGAATCTTTCTATTCTTCTCCGTTTGCAGACAGAGAATCTCCAAAAGGAACCAACAATTCGAAGAGTAATACTAGTATTTTCCAAACAATCATACAATCATTTTGCAATTTGTTGTGTTACACGACCTTAGCCGGACCGCATGGACAGTTTCTTGTCTTCTGAATCCAGTGCCCGATCGACCTCTATTCTCCATGACTGTCGCGGCACTCCTGATGGTTCCCAGTCAGGACCGTAGATCACTCGACAGAGGTCTGCTCGGAACCGGTGAAGTTCGGATGATCGGCTGTCAGACGAGGGTCTATCGGACAGGAGCTCTCCCGATCGTTGCAGTCGTTCACTCTGTCGTCAGGACCTCTCCCACTGGATCCACGTGTCACTGATGGGCCCCACGTTTGGGACGCCAATTGTAGAAAAAGGTAGGGCCGATGTTGATCGATAAAGTTTTTAAGTTTTGCCCGGCGCTAACCGCCTCTCATACCACTCGAATCTTTCAAACAAAGAGGCAGGCGCTGGAGACTGGAAGGCAGGAAACAGAGGTTTATTCCGACGGAGCAGAACACATCAAATCAGACAACAGGGTATCTTCTCGAGGTGCTCTCTCCGCATCTCTGAGGCCTGGCCTCTTATACACAGGTTTATTGCTTTATTGTATGAAACACATCTTTGTCAACACTTTGATGTACGGAAAGACATCCTGGGAATCCCCGCTTCAAGCCCGTTCCCACACACATTTACAGTAGAAGTCCCCACCCCAGTCACAACAGGTGATGATTGTCACGCAGCTGGGCATTCCACCGGTTCCCGGAATGCATGTGGTTGATTGGATCTCATGGGGTGGGGGCTTTGATCAGTTGTGGATCCTTTGATGGGGGGAACTTCATACTGTATGGGGGCAATTAAACAGCATCCGCAGGGCCAGGTGGCGGCCTGGGAACGAGCAGGACAATCGAGCACAGAGGAAAGGGGTTTTATCAAAGGTATACGGGATCATGAAAGGGATGGAGGGAGGTGTTGAGCTGGGAACAGGATGGGGTTCCGAGGCAGGGTTGCGCTGAAGAGGGGTTTATGGCCCGAGCATGTAAGAGCGGGGGCTGTCAGCGTGCGGGGGATGCTTGCGAGGTTAGGAGAGAGAGAGAGAGAGATGCGCTGGTTATCGGCAGTGGGCAGAGAGGCCATGGCATTCAAAATGGCTGCCGTTTGCGCGCACGGAGGAGCCTAGAATGGGACAAGATGGCGCCGATAATGTTGATGTCGCAAACCAGATTTTAACATGGGCCTGTGGTTAAAGCCCGTTGGTGGGCCGTTTTTTGGTGACCATGAAGTCTCCACCAAAAGGGCCCAACATTAAAGGCTGAAGTTAAAGCCTTTGCATACATATAAAGAAGCTGAATGGATGCACATTAAGGTCAGGCTGCCGCATTGTGAGAAGCAGAATCAAAATTGTCTGCCCTGACTGTTACTGAATGAGGTGCCTCTCCTCTAACTCCCTTCAGGTGTGACAGTGGCCACAAGGAGCTCATGATGGGAAGCCATTAGCACTTCCTTTGCAGGGGAGAGGACTAGAGGGAATGGTGGGGGTTGGCATCATTACCTTTATTGGAACTTACTAGTGATGTTAGCAGTAAAAACGAAATAAACACAAATACACCTTTCACCAGTCTCTGAACAATGGAGGGCAACTCTTAAGTACTATAAAACATAAAAATGTAAAAGCTCAGGGCGAGTGCAAAAGGCAGTCTAGGTCTGTGCTATATCCTGTTTGTCAGAAGACATTCATCAAAACATCCACAGCAAACCTATAGATAGAAAAGAAATTAAATATGAGTTACTAGTATTTTTTATAATTCTGAGCTTCCAAAGCATAGTCTTTCTATTGGAATGTTAATTTCCAGTATAAGTACTGACCCTATAAGCCTTGGAATACTTTAATGAATGCATGTTTACCAACACTTACCGCCTTGATCTTAACCAACGAGTTTATTGCAAAAGGTTGTGATCTGCGAATGTGGGCCACTTTTTTTATTTGGCCGCCCGGGCCAAATTGTTACCTCAATCCAAACCCTGCTTGTGGAGAAGTATTTAAATCAAAGAGCTCTATAACTAACTTACTGGCCTACTGTAAATGTACCATTTGCCAAATAACCAATGAAAAAAGTCCTTCGGGGAAAATTCACAGCACAATTAAATATGCTGCTGCTCCCCATATAAAATACACAGTCCTCAATTTTTAACATTCCTTTTGATGTCAGGGGTGTCAATTTGCGATACTAACTTAGAGTACTCAAGTTTCACCTTGTCAGAAGTTTGAAAGCACTTATCCTCGCTTTGCATGCTAGAGTTACTCAATGGCCCTTCAAACACATGCCCTGATTTAGAGTTTGACGGACAGGTTACTCCATCCTATTACAAGTGCAGTACAACCTATGGCACTGTAATAAGGAAGACGCCACATTTGTGATGGAGTATCCCATCTGCCAAGCTCCAAATCAGTCCCAATGTTTACTTTATATTAAAACATCATGTCTGCACATATATGCTTAATTTGCTTTTCCCTGTAATGATCTTTGAATAAAATATCCATTGTCCTGTCCACCCTGTTAATAGTTGCTTCCATTGCAGTTTGCAGAATTGCAGTCAAATCTTTCAGCCTGACTATATCTCCTTTCACCCACCTTTCTTCTCCATCAGACCAATAGTCTTCTTTCAGGGTGGTATCACTCACTATTCATACACTGCAGTTGCACCAACAGCATCCCAAACCAATTTTCACCTAACGCCTTTTCCTGAAACAAATGGCATTGTAGTGCAGTTAAATATGACTACTATTCTGTAGCTTGGAGTAAAATTTTGCTTTAAAGACATCACATATGCATATTTTTATAAGAACAATGCTGATCTGCTTATATTGTATCAAGCAAAATTCATACATGCATTCATGAACTTCTTAGGTGCAATCCAACAAATTTAGTGGACCTCAATGTCCCTTTAAAAGAACGAGTGCTCAAGATATTCCTGCTAGACTGCAGTGATGTTGCAAGGCTCTGGTGATTAAGGTGTTTCTCTCACCCTTCTGGTTTATTGGCTTCCACCCCCTTTTTGCTCAGGGGTCGGGCTTAATTTGTAAACAAACTAAGTGCCAGGGTTCTCGTCAGGAGGCCACTGCAGCTTGCACAACACATTGCCCCCTCCTACACTGTCAATGGCAGTAACAGCACAACTAATAGTCCATCACACTTCTACAAGTGTGACAATTCTGAATATTTCAGGCCTCCAAAGCTATAAGAATGGCTCAGGTGGCAGGTAATAGCAATTTTGAATGCATATTGAATTAATGTTTGCCTGTTGTTGTTTTTTACTCTTAATTAGCCAGACAGCACCATCTTGTGGCAGACTGTAACAAGTGCCAGAGTTGACATTTAAGTAACAGCACCGAGCACTGGAAACCACTGGCTCAAATTAAGCACGGCTCAGGATCTTATGAGTCTATTGCTATCCCCATGGCCTTTAATTCCCATTATGATCCAATTTGGTAGTCTTGTGGGCCTCTATTATTGCTCTATCCCTTCTACCACTCCTATCCCTCCCCTTTATATGTTTGATGTTTTTTAAAAAGCAAGGACAAATAAGTTCTGGCATCAATACCATGGAACCACTTTGAGAGCAAGAAAACGCTGCTTAAGAGCACCTCTGCAACTAGCAACTAAGGGTGTGAAAGTGCTTTTACTTAAGCTTCCACATGGCAGCAGCTTCACTATTTGAGAAATAGGAAACTCTCAGTAATCCCACAAAACACTCTTGGGGTTTGAGGCCTGTGCCAGTGGGAGACATTTGCACATTCTCACTAAGTATTTGGAAAGTCTATGATTTGTGAACTAGAAACAACTCTTAAATACACACATAAATAAAAAGAAACACTTTAAGTGAAAAGCCTAGTAGAAGTTTTTTTTGCTGGCAATTTCAGGGGAATAATTGGAACACATTTTAGGAGAAAAACTGTTAAGAATCGCTGTATCAAATTCATTGGGCATTCATGTGTGGAACTACGATAAAGAAGTTGATAGAATACATTTTGAGTTAACATAACACATAACCTCTGACACCATAAAGGGAGTGGGTTCCAAAACTGAAACTACAAAATGTTTAACACTTATTATTAGTTGGGCGTTAACTTTTCCATGTTTCCCAGAATGAGGTACGAGATGTTGGACTGTCCCTAATTTACATGTTGATTGGAATTTCTGTTTAGACTTCAATGCAAAGAGTTTTTTGTGATCTTGTGTCTTCTCATCCTTCCATTCTGTGGACCGCTGTCATGTTATGGTCTGTGTTAGACCTGGCATCGTTGGTGTGGTTTCTCCTGACTTTTTGGCTCCTGACCTCCTGTTTCCTGATTTAATTTTTGCTGGTTTTAGGATTCTGGTCACTTTACCACTGCTAACCAGTGCTATGTACCCTAAACGTTGTAATTTTCGCTTATCCACAATTGGGCTATTTAATTATCTCGTAAGTCCCTAGCATAGTGCACTATGTGTGAACAGGGCCTGTAAATTAGATGCTTCTATTGGTCCTGCAGTACTGATTGTGTCAACCACTCAGTAGCCCATTAAATATGGCTCAGGCCTGCCATTGCAGAGCCTCTGTGTGCAGTTTTAAACTGCCATTTTGACCTGGCAGGTTAACATACTGTCAGGCCCAATCCTTCCTTTTTATTACATATGTCACCCCTAAGGTAGGCCCTAGGAAGCCCCATGGGCAGGGTGCCGTGTATTTAGAAGGTAGGGCATGTGCTTTTGGATTTTACATGTCTTGGGTTTGAAAAACTGCCAAATTCATTTTGCACTACTGCAAGGCCTGTCTTTCCCATAGGTTAACATGGGGATTGCCTTAAAACATCTTTTAAGTGTAATTTCCCAGCAGATAGAAAATTGGAGTTTGGTGTCTCTGGATTCACACGTTAAAAACACATAATTTAGTGAAGTTGGTTTTTAAATTGGAAGTCTGAAAATGCCACTTTCAGAAAGTTGACATTTTCTTACTTTAACTTTTCTGTGCCTCTGCCTGTCTCTAAATGCACGTCAGGCTTAGGGTGACAGCTAGACTTTGTGCACTCCTTCTAGACTGTCACACAAAGGGAGCTGGGGCGTGGCATTTGTATCATAATTGCCCATCACCAGGCTGATGAGCCTTCCTGAGGTACATTGGGAGGCAGGAGCTGACAGTTGTGCATGATTAAGGTTGTGCATCTCCCCACACAAAGAGCTGCATACTCCCCTGTTGTGCGTCTGGAGCCAGGGAGGGAAGGGCAGGCACCTTGTGAGGTTCATTGACCTCTTTTTTGTCTCCCCCTCTTCAAAGGCACATTTGGGTGTAAGCACTGGACCCCTGACACCCACACATCAGTTCACTTTTGGGTACTGAGTAGACTCTGCAAAGAAGAATAGCTGTGCTGCCAGGAGGGACTGTAAACTTTCCTGATTGCTTTGCTGTGTTAGCCTTCTGATTGCTGGGCTGCCAGGAGGGCACTTTGTAACTTGCTCTGATGTAATGGCCTGCTGCCTCTTGTAGTGAGACATGATTGAACATGCTGTCTACAACCTGTAAACCCAAGTAACTCCAAGGGCTTGTTGACTTGACCTATGTTTTCGAAGTCTCAAGGTCATCAAAAACTTCACTTACATCCACTGACAGTGGATGCCTATTAAGATCAGAGCTTACTACTTTACCAATTAGAATGTGCCCCCAGCCACAGGTGAGCTCTGAGCCCCGTATTTTGTTGCACCCAGTGCATGCACCTCAATTCTGAGCTGCTTTACAACTTGCATGTACAACTTTCCTGCGCACCTCCTGAAGCAGTTGACTTTTTTGCTGAAGAGGTACTGCAGCACTGAGGGAAGCCAACTGCAGCACGGTCCCCCACCCTTGTGCTCCCTGAGTAACAAGAGCTTCCACCGGGCCGATGCTTCAACTGAGCTAATGCTGCACGCCAACGTTGACCACGCACCTGCAGTCCTGAGGGAGATCACCGCAGACTGGTGCCTTTTATCACTGGACAGTCCAGCGCAGCCGTCGCCGCAACTTCTTCCTGCTGAAAGAAACCTTTAGTGACACGGGCCCCAAACCGTGAGGCCTTCACCCCCACAAGCTTCAGAAGAGTTATACTATGTATAACTGTAACTGCACTGCCCTTTTGCAGGCAGCAAATTTGCAAGTGCATGGTTGTGAGTGACGGAGTGAGGGCTCTTGTATGAGCGCTTAGTTTTAATCCTTTATTACAACCAGAATCATCCCAAGGTCTTTTGGAGCACTGCTTTTCCTGCTCCAGCTCTTAGGAAGTCCCTCTGTTGATCCCTGACAGGGATCATTGTTAATTTTACAAACACCACTGTAAAGCTCCTAATAGACATGAAGGTGTTTTACCACCTGCATTTATAACAAGCATTTGCAATGCAATAGGTCTCGCATTAGGAAAGTTTGAGCTGTTGGTACTGTAAATGACAAATTTTATATTTATCTGTTGGTTTTGAAAATACCAAAATTAATAGCTTTGTCATTTACAATGCCAATAGTTTTAACTTTCGCAAATGTGACACCTATAGCATTTGTAATGCAATATGTGTTGTATTTACGTGACTTAGATGTTGAGTGCAGTGTAATTATGTGGTGTGTAATTATGTGGCACTGAGTGGTATTTGGAGTGCATGTTGCATTGAGTGCAGTGTAATTATGTGGCGTGTAATTATGTGGCACTGAGTTGTATTTGGAGTGTATGTTGCATTGAGTGCAGTGTAATTATGTGGTGTGTAATTATGTGGCACTGAGTTGTATTTGGAGTGTATGTTGCATTGAGTGCAGTGTAATTACGTGGTGTGTAATTATGTGGCACTGAGTTGTATTTGGAGTGTATGTTGCATTGAGCGCAGTCTAATCAGTAGAGTGTAATTATGTGGCGTGTAATTATGTGGCACTGAGTGGTATTTGGAGTGTATGTTGCATTGAGCGCAGTCTAATCAGTAGAGTGTAATTATGTGGCGTGTAATTATGTGGCACTGAGTGGTATTTGGAGTGTATTTTGCATTGAGTGCAATGTAACTATGTGGCATGTAATTATGTGGCACTGAGTGGTATTTGGAGTGTATGTTGCATTGAGTGCAGTGTAATTATGTGGCACTGAGTGGTATTTGGAGTGTATGTTGCGTTGAGTGCAATGTAGTTATGAAGCATAATTATGTGGCACTGAGTGGTATTGTGTGGAGTGTGTTGCATTCAGTAGAGTATAATTATGTGGCGTGTAATTATGTGACAGTGGTATTTGGAGTGTATGTTGCGTTGAGTGCAGTGTAATTATGTGGCGTGTAATTATGTGGAGTGTATGATGTATTCAGTAGAGTGTAATTGTGTGGCGTGCAATTATGTGGCACTGAGTGGTATTGTTTGGCGTGTATGTTGCATTGAGTGCAGTGTAATTATGTAGCATATAATTGTGGCACTGAGTGGTATTGTGTGGAGTGTGTGTTGCATAGGGTCCAAACCATGAGGCGAGCCCTCACCCCCCCCCTAGACACTTGCTTGTTGTTTATCAACTTCATGTTACGCAATCACAATCCGGCCCTTGAGCCCAGGCTCCTTCCTGCCAGTGAGATAGATCAAAAGAGACTTCTTGACCGTGCACAGACAGGCAAAGGGAAAAGAACACAATCCTTCTGAGATGCAGGTAGGTTACGTTTTAAATAAATACTATTATTGTGGCGACTCGTTACACATTTTTGCCAATACTAATATTGCATTGCAAATTCGAGGGTGCCTACCGCTGTTGCCCCCAAAAGAAATCACCGCCGCAGCCCTGCTCCGTGAAAACCGGAAGTCAGGCACTTTTGGCCGAGACGGGGGCGGGGCCTGCAATCCAGCAGGAAGTTCCGCCCTCTGCCGCCGAGGAAGCAGTGAAGCCGGCCGACTCCGACCAGCGCTGCAGAGGAGACACGGAACACGCCGAAAGAGCCCGGTGAGTGGGAGGGGAGGGGGGTGTACGCGTGTGTGTCTGTTCGAATGTGTCTGTGTGTGTGCGAGTGGGTCTGCGTGTGTGCGCGTGGGCTAGCGTGTGTGTATGCAGTGTGTGTATGCAGTGTGTGTGGCTGGGTATGTGCGCATGCGTGACTGTGGAGTGTGTTTGCGCAAGGGAATGAGACACGAGAGGGGCAAAGCGACGTGCGCGCCCACAAGGTGAAATCCGCGTCTGCGCTCGTGCCCCTCTCGTGTCCACTTTCCCAAATACGGGCAACATTAGTTGTCTTCGCTGACAGCTTGCAATGCTTTCGCATTGCAAGCTACGTCAGCTCGCCCTAAAAAAGACTGCCTTAGCATAGTGTGCTGCCCGGCTAGTACTTTGCTGCTTCCATCATTGCATCCAAATATTTAATCCAGCACGTAACTTAACTACAACAACCCAGGACTGTTGGCTTTGCCAATGGTTGTTCGTTGCATAAGATTAAATTAGCAACAACTCTGGCTTAATTGTATATAGTATTGAAAATGCTTCCATTCTGAAATGATGAAACTGTAAAATAACTATAACGAGTCTCTTTGAAGTTACATCACAGGCAGTGAAGGGCGGTACTGCCGCAGAGTTCAAATTCTTTTTTTCGCCCTTAGAGTGAGGGCAAAAATGGGAAGTCCGATAGGGACCGATCTCGGCACCTGCTTTATAGAACTTGCCGGTGCTGGGCGCCGGCAGGACCCGGCCCTATGTACGCCTTATAATGCACACGACACAACCACCTGCACGCCATACTCCATTTCTGCATCGAAGGAGCACTGGGCTACGTTAGCATGCGATAGCAATGGAATCTTTTCGTGCCTGTCAACCTCCAATACCCCATGATGGGATTTCCATGTGAATTTTGCCAAGCCAGACTTCTGATAACTGAAATAATCATTGTACCCACCTCCCCCCTCTACTAACCACATAAAGGTGGATTATATTTGCAGAATAAACTTCCTTCGCCTTGTTTTTAACAGACTGCCGTGACACCACACCCTTACTGATGAACTTCGGGGTGGCTTCCCTGCCTTTCATTTCATCATCTTATCTGCATGCAACACTCGCAGTTACGCAGATGTCTAAACTTGCTCAGAGAAGCAAAAAAGATATACTTGCCCAGCCTCTGCTTTCAAGATCATGACGCACCCACTTTACAGTTCCAAGTGCAAACATATTTCGCGAGATTTTTGCTTATTGTAAAAAGAAAGAAATCACCGCCGCAGCCCTGCTCCGTGAAAACCGGAAGTCAGGCACTTTTGGCCCAGACGGGGGCGGGGCCTGCAATCCAGCAGGAAGTTCCGCCCGCCGCCGCCGAGGAAGCAGTGAAGCCGGCCGACTCCGACCAGCGCTGCAGAGGAGACACGCCGAAAGAGCCCGGTGAGTGGGAGGGGAGGGGGGTGTACGCGTGTGTGTCTGTTCGAATGTGTCTGCGTGTGTGCGCGTGGGTCTGCGTGTGTGCGCGTGGGTCTGCTTGTGTGTATGCAGTGTGTGTATGCAGTGTGTGTGGCTGGGTATGTGCGCATGCGTGACTGTGGGAGTGTGTTTGCGCAAGGGAATGAGACACGAGAGGGGCAAGGCGACGTGCGCGCCCACGAGGTGAAATCCGCGTCTGCGCTCGTGCCCCTCTCGTGTCCACTCTCCCAAATACGGGCAACATTAGTTGTCTTCGCTGACAGCTTGCAATGCTTTCACATTGCAAGCTACGTCAGCTCGCCCTAAAAAGGGCTCATAACTCAATAAGTATTCATTGGATATTTGTTGTTTTGATCTTGTTTTTTTAAGTACAAAGAGTATTATTTTTCTAAAATGACGTGGAGTCTTTCTGTGGCATTTTGACTGTGTTATTGTAATTAAAGTGTGCCCAAGTACTTTATGCTTTGCCTCTAAAGTTAAGGATGACCGCTCTGTGCCAAGCTACCAGATGGTGAGCACAGGTTAATTTAGGTTGTGTATCTGACTTACCTTCACTAGGACTGCGGTCCCTACATGGACATGGTGCATAGCTCTGCCAACTAGAGACCCAATTTCGAACAGTCTATTTTAAAGTCAACTTAGCAAGTGCATTCAGCTTGTACAGCTGAGGTCCACATTTACTACAGTTGGTGTGGGCACTTGCATGATGCAACACAATTAATCTTTTGCATTGCGCTGATTGAGAATTTACATAAATCTTTAGTACATGTGGACATAAATGGTGTCAAATGCATCAAACAATCCAGTTGCATATATTTTGTTGTCTGTACAGAAGTCTACATTCATATGGGTCTAGACATCAAATTCTGATTTGCTGATGCCAAAACATCTCACTATGATGGTGTGTCTACCTCTGAGCAATACTATAGGCTGCTTCATCAGCCATAGTCCAAAAGCATTGCAATGATCACCTATGTAAGGGAGCTATGGCGTTTCACCAGTATTGTGTGGCAACTGACATCTTCTTATTTTCAATTTGTTCATTGAAGTAAATGCACGGACTAGTATATTTTCTTTTCACTGCCATTGTAATTTATCAGCTATGCTGATAATACTGTCTATAAAACTGCTAATGGGATTTTATTTATATTATTTGTTTGAAACTGCTTCATATACTGTTTTATTGTATATTTTATATATAAACAATTCAATAAAGAAACTATTTAAAAATGATATGAAATGCTTGGTTGAAAAATGTTGATTATGAGTCGGTCTGAAGCTGTAGAAAGCATGTGTTCCCTCTGGGATGTTGGCTCCTTCATTTGTGGAGCAGTGGGACTTAACCATTGTGGGCTTAAGAGACAATGCAATAGACATTCTTCTTGTCAATTACAGTCTGTGTCTGTGTATTATAATCTACATTATGGTTCAGTGGGAACAATAGAGCTTGGCTCTATGTGCCCTTTGTATGCATTTGTTTTTTAGGGTCTGGGCTAGCACATGCATTAACAAAAAGGACTTGGTGCCTGCCCGTTCACTTACAGTTTGTTGGCTTGCATGGCACCCTTTTTTTATATCCTCGTAATTCGTCAAGGCAGACCTAACAACATTTCCATTGCTCTCTGTGGAGCAGGGACCAGACACTGACTGGTTCAACTTAATCTATGCCCACCTGCTGATCCCGATGTGATTGACATGCTGTTTTGTTCTGTTTAACTCTTAGTGCCCTGCAAACAGAGGGCTGTGATTGTCAAATCATGCCCTACAGGACAACTACAATTGCAAATATATTTTTTTCTTTTATAGTTAGCTACTTCTTTTTTTCCAAGTCTTCTTTTCTTACTTTGTACTCATGTTTTCTTTTGGTTTTCTTCATGGGCACTGCTCTCAAAAGATGAGGATTATGTTATTGCAAAGCGACATTGTTTCTTTCTCATGTGTAATGTCTGAAATGATGAGTGGAGAAGTGTGGCTCAGGGGTTAGAGGCGGCAGACCCGGAAGCTGAGATCGGCCCTGGACCAGGGTTCAATTTCCCCTCCTCGACAGGGCTTGGACTCAATAATTCCACGGACTCGATAATTCTCGCTCCGGTGCCTACTCGACTCACGGGTTCACACTCTGCGACTCTGGGCAATAGCTTGCTTAATCTCCACAACGGCCCCTCGCGGCGGGATGACTGGCTTTCACCTTGTGGATACCCTGCAGGGGTCATCTCACAGGGGAATACCAGGACGGGTTCCCTAAGCAAGCGCTTAGATGCCTGCGATGTGGGTAATTTGCGCTATATAAATACATGTACATTTACATTTACATTAAGGCATAATTGTGCAGTACATCTCAATCCACCCCACTCCAATCCACCCACACCAATCCACTTCCACCTCAACACAACCAATCTGACACTGACACAGTCATTCCTATCAACCTCAAACCTAACCAATTCACCCCACTCCCATGAAAAACTATTTGCTCCACTCTAATCCACCCCACTCCAATCCAAAACAATCTGCCCACTCCAATCTGCACATTCCAAACTGCTCCACTCCAATCCAAAACATTCTGACCCACTCCAATCCAAAACAATCTGCCTCACTTCAATCCACCCTACTTTAATCTGCCCCACTCCAATTAAAATAAATCTTCCCCACTCCAATCCATCCCACTCCAATCTGCCCCACTCCAATCTGCTCCACTCCAAGCCACCAGACTCCAATTCAAAACAATCTGCCCTACTTTAATCCAACCCACTCCAATCTGCCACACTCAAATCCAAAACAATCTGCCTTCCTCAATCTGCTCACTTCAATTTGTCTCACTCATATTCAAAACCATCAACCCCACTCCAATCCATCCCACTCATATCTTCCCCACTGCAATAAGAAAACAACCTTGCCCACTCCAATACAAAACAATCTGCCCCACTCCAATACAAAATAATCTGCCCCACTCCAATCCTCCCACTCCAATCCGCCCCACTCCAATCCACTCCACTCCAATCTGCCCCACTCCAATGGGCCCAACACCAATCTAGTCCACCTCATCCCAATCCACCCAGTCCACCTTATTTCAATTCACAGCAATCCACCACAATACACCCCACTCCAAACCACTCCAAACCAATCCACCCCACACAAATGTAATCCAGCTCAATCCAATCTACCCCACTCCAATTCAATCCACTTCACCCCAACAATTCACTCCACTTCCTCCCCAATCCGTCCCCACCCATTTCAATCCAATTTACCCACCCCAATCCAAATCAATCTGCCACACTCCAATCTGCCCCACACAATCCAAAACAATATTTTCCATTCAATCCAAAACAATCTGCCCCACTCAATCCAAAACAATGTGCCCAACTCCAACCAGCCCCACTCCAATCCAAAACAATCTGCCCACTCCAATCTGCTCCACTTCAATCACCTCTACTCCCAATCAAAACAATCTGCCCTACTCCATTCAAAACAATCAGCCCCTCTCCAATCCACCCCACTCCCATCCACCACACTCTAATCCAATCCAATCCACCTCAACTCACCCTAATCTAATCAACCTCTCCATAATCCAACCCTCTCTAACCCAATCCAACCCAATTCTAACCACCCCAATGTAGCCAAATCCGATCCACCCAAATCAATCCATCCCAATCCAGCCAAATCCAATCTCCAAAATAGAAAATCCACTCCACCCCACAGCAGACTAGCCCACCTCAATCCAATCCACCTCACCCCAATCCAGTTCAATCCACCCCAATAAAATCTACCCCACTCAATCCAATCCATCTCAATTCAATTCACTCCATTCTACAGCAATCCAATCCACCCCACACCAATCCAATTCACCTCACTCCAGTTCAATCTACTCCAGTCCAATACATCCTACTCCAGTCCAATCCACCCCACTCAATTTCACCCCCTCCAGTACAGTCCAATCCACCCCCTCCATTCCACTCAACTTCTCCCCATCGCACTCCAAACCACCCTACTTTAATCTAATTCACCCCAATCCAAGCCACCCAATCCAATGCACCTCACCCCATTTCCTCCATTTCCCCAATCCCTTCCCAGCCCAAAGGATTCAGTTAAAATCTTGGAATGAGATGGGAGATTGAGCTCACCCTTGAGGCAAAAGTCAAGCTCGTTTCTGGTGCTTGCTTCGTAAAAATGAGAACTATAAGGAAATTCTTACATTTCCTGACTGAAGAAAGCGATAGGATCATGGTCCATGCCTTCGTCACCTCCCAACTAGATTATGCTAACTGTCTCTATGTGGGGCTGCCGCCTGACAGTTCATCTGACTCATAGGTTACAGATGGTCCAGAATGCAGCTGCAAGGTTAATCCGTAAGGTCCCTTTTCACCAGCATATTTCGCTGCATTTGAGACTGCTGTATTAGCTCCAGGTGCCCAGGAGGATTGAGTTGAAGGCACTAACATTGGCTTTTCGAGCTTACAATAGCAAAGGACCGGGCTATCTCAGGTCAAGGCTCATACCTTATCACCAGGAGCAGACTTCAAGATCCTATCAGCAGCTCCTTCTCACTGTCCCTCGTTTCGCAACAATACAAAACAAGGAGGTAGGTCCTTCATAGTCAGAACATCCAAACTGTGGAATTCCTTGCCCAGCCACATGAGTGTACAAAAGGGGGTGGTGATGGACGGAGCATCTGAATCAATCAAACACTCACACCCAGTCAAAAGATCTGGGTTTAATCCATCACCGCTCTTTAGCCCACTCTGCCACCCCAGTTCAGACATGGCTATATGCAAATCAGTCTGACACTGTGCCTCATGGGAACAGTCCAGCCCGAACCGCCAAGCCATGTCTTCCCTGGACCGGAAACAAGCTTCCGAGGACCGGTTTCTGGCATTCCAGCCGTCTTCAGCCCGGCTTGCTTGAATCCAGTGGCAAAGTGAGCAAGGAACTCACGTCTGAGCATACCCTGCCACAATTATGGTGGCCAAAAGCAGTACAAAAGGGGGTGGTGATGGACGGAGCATCTGAATCAATCAAACACTCACACCCAGTCAAAAGATCTGGGTTTAATCCATCACTGTTCTTTAGCCTACTCTGCCACCCCAGTTCAGATATGGCTATATGCAAATCAGTCTGACCCTGTGCCTCATGGGAACAGTCCAGCCCGAACCGCCAAGCCATGTCTTCCCTGGACCGGAAACAAGCTTCTGAGGACCAGTTTATGGCATTCCAGGCGTCTTCAGCCCAGCTTGCTTGAATCCAGTGGCAAACTGAGCAAGGGACTCACGTCTGAGCATACCCTGCCACACTTGTGGTGGCCAAAAGCGGTACAAAAAGGGGTGGTGATGTGAGTCCCTTGCTCACTTTGCCACAGGATTCAAGCAAGCCGGGCTGAAGACGGCTGGAATGCCAGAAACCGGTCCTCGGAAGCTTGGTTCCGGTCCAGGGAAGACATGGGTTGGCAATTCGGGCTGGACTGTACCCATGAGGCACAGGGTCAGACTGATTTGCATATGGCCATGTCTGAACTGGGGTGGCAGACTGGGCTAAAGAACGGTGATGGATTAAACCCAGATTTTTTGACTGGGTGTGAGTGTTTGATTGATTCAGATGCTCCCTCCATCACCACCCCCTTTTGTACCGCTTTTGGCCGCCATAAGTGTGGCAGGGTATGCTCAGACGTGAGTCCCTTGCTCACTTTGCCACAGGATTCAAGCAAGCCGGGTTGAAGACGGCTGGAATGCCAGAAACCGGTCCTCGGAAGCTTGTTTCCGGTCCAGGGAAGACATGGCTTGGCAGTTCGGCTGGACTGTTCCCATGAGGCACGGGGTCAGACTGATTTGCATATGGCTATGTCTGAACTGGGGTGGCAGAGTGGGCTAAATAACATTGATGGATTAAACCCAGATCTTGTGACTGGGTGTGAGTGTTTGATTGATTCAGATGCTCCGTCCATCACCACCCCCTTTTGTACCGCAGCCACATGCGTGGGCTAGAGATGGAGAAGGATTTTAGAAAGGTTTGAAAACCTGGCTCTTTAGGCAGGGACAGTAGTACTTTGGTAAAAGGGGGTAGGAGCACACTGTCATCACGTCTCAGCTTCATTACCTCTGGGCATCTTGGTCAATGTAGTGCATCATTATCAGTTCAGTACAATGTTTGTAGTAATAATAGGCTAATACATTAATTTGTTATTGCGTATCCCTAGACACTTGTTTCTGGATTCCTCCATCATCAGTAGGGAAAAGGTTGTAGGTTGCTGGACATCTTGCCGCTTAATTTTCACAGGCATAATACCACTCAGGGCATGCGGGCGCTCCCAAGCTTTTCAGCTCAGGCGGCTCGAGGGAGCCTTTTAAATGGTAAAAGGGGGTAGGATCACACTGTCATCACATCTCAGCGTCATTACCTCTGGGCATCTTGATCGATATAGTACATCATCATCAGTTCAGTAGAAAGTAGTACCTGTAATATTAGGATGGCTAGTCTGCTAACACTCAGACACCTCTCCAATCCACCCCGCTCCACTCAATCCAACCCACTCGACCCCCATCCAATCCATCTCAATCTACTCCAATCCAATCCATCCCACTACCTCAATCCCTTCCTAACCACTCCACCATATACCACCCCACTCCACTCTACGCCACTCCATTCTACGACACTGTACTTTATGATGCTGCACTCGACGACATTCTCTGCCACTGAATCGCTGAACTCTACGTCTACGAAACTCTACCCCACCACTCCACTTCTATGACATGTCACAGCACTAACTTTTACCACACTGGTGTCATGGCAAGAAAACATTGCCAATAGCTCTTGTATAGGCGAGACCTATTGGCTTTGCCAATGCCTGTTATACATTGTTTATGCTTGCTTTTTATTTGTTTGTACTTGTGTGCTAAGTAACACTGCTACGTAATGTGGTAATGTTCTAGCTCATGACAATAATGATAAAAGCGTGTATTTTATAATCCCATTTACGCCTACTTTGCATACATTATCATGGACTCAGTACACAATGAAGGGCTTTCAGTGCAGCACTAATATAGATTTCTCCTAGACTGTTGTGGCATGTGCTGCTTGGTTAAAGTAAGCAAGTGTGTTTATTTTCTCAGCCCTTGCCCCGGCACTGTCTGTTGATAGATCGAGGTTTAAGTCCTTCATTCAGTCAAAATGTTCTATTTGAAGCAAAAAATGTACGTTTTAATCCTTAGACAGCGATAGAGGTTTGGCGTAGGGCAGACGTCAAAGGGTTACAGTTAAAAGATATCTTGTTTTGGAACTTTTGTACTCAATAAATCTTTCAACTCATGACAATCCGGGAATTCAGTGTGCACGAAAGAAATATTTTTAGGGAAATGGGAAGGCACGATGATTGTTGTTGGACTGCAGATGAGCCGATGGCAATCGGCAGAGATGTTGGCAATGTCTTTAGTTCTTAAAAAAAGAATATTGACATGCTGAACTTGCAATTTTAGGTGAACAAATTCATGGGCTTACACACATTTTTAAATATTGAAGGTGGGGGCTAAGTTGCAATTCCATTGAGAAGGGGCAGCTTCTTCAATGGAGGCACAGATAAAGGGAGGGGCAAAAACATCCACTTCCCAGTAACAACTTTGATGTTTCGAAGGCCATGCACACTTGGAGTTGGCAGTATGTTGGAAGGTGGCAGGTTCTGGCAGCTGACCACACTCCGCATACAATATCTGCTGCATACAGCTGAATCCTTTACAAGGTGGCGTTTAGCCATATGGGGAGTTGGGTAAAGAGCCAGGCTTCATGCCAGGCACTGCAGCCAAACCCTCCAGCACACCGCCAAAGGACGTATACAGTGAGGATTGGCCACAGAGGCAGTGATATGTATGGCCAGATCTTGAAGACAAGTACTGCCGCCCACCATTTGGTCCCAATGGAGATTTGGTGATGGTCTTTCACTTCAGCCAAGCAGCTCTGTACATGGCTGAATGGTTTGGCCGCAT
Source organism: Lissotriton vulgaris (assembly GCF_964263255.1). Classification (NCBI taxonomy): domain Eukaryota; kingdom Metazoa; phylum Chordata; class Amphibia; order Caudata; family Salamandridae; genus Lissotriton; species Lissotriton vulgaris. The sequence goes on from NC_141697.1 coordinate 383,660,007, forward strand.
TTAGGGATTTGTAAAAGGCCTGGCTGCATGGCCACAACAAGGCCCTCTGGGGAAACCACCAAATATCCGAGGATGTGCTCAGTGAGAGTTGGCTGGATGGGAGCTTGGTTGAAGAGCCTGGTTGTATGCCAAGCCTAGTAACCAAACATATGACCCAAGGCAGTGTACAAAGGGTTTTAAACATGTTGGGTTGTTCGTAAAGCCTCACCACAGGCAAATAACTGTTCTCAGCACGATATGTGCATGACTGAAGCATGGGTGCAAATGAGGTTGGCTACAATGGAAGATGGCTTGAGGCCTGGATAGAGTTGAGCCCCAACAGCCAATCTCTACTTCACATGGCTGATGGCTGGGATCACCAGTCAAAAAGATTTTCAGAGTAGAATATACAAATATCAGAGATTGATGGACTTTAGCTTACAAAAAGCCTAACATTCACTGGAAAAAATGGCAAGGGTAAATGTTGGTTTTCTTTCACTCAAAAGGCTCAGAAATTGGCAAAAACAATAAAAATATTGTAATTAATATAATTTAAAGTCGGGGAACCACTGAAATTGATCAGTTATGGTTTGGTATGCAACCATGACTTGTTACTGTTCATTATCTCTCACAGGATGTTGTAGCTGACATCACAAACAATATTATTGATAACATCATTAGTGACGTCATTGTCAAGAGTTGGACATGGCGCACTGTTAGACCTGTAATCCTTAGGGTGGTCTTTCCCGCAACCTTTTCCCTTTTGCTTCCCGTTTTTAGGTTTCGGCTGCAAAAAGCTGCGCAAGCAGCTTTTGCAGGAGAAATCTATTGAGTTACAGTATGTGGCTCTGGAACCCGCCCTCTGTTTCATTGGCTAGCTCCATAAATGGAGGCTAGCCATTGGAACAAAGAGGCGTCCGTCATGGTCGGACCAGATTCGGGGGCGTTCCCGAGAATTTTTGGCTTTTGGCTACGTCATGCTACGTCAGCCAAAAGCCGGGAACGCCCCAGAATCTGGTCCGGCCGGGCCGTGCTTGCTGCTGTCCTGCCTTCCTCCGTGTCCCTCCTCCCGCCGTCCCCCCTCCCCTCGCTGTCCTGTGCACGTTTCCCGCCCCCCTCGTCCTCTCCCGCCCCCCTCGTCCTCTCCCGCCCCCCTCCCGCCGTCTGTGTCCTCTTCCGCCGTTCGTGTCCTCTCCCGCCCCCCTCCCGCCGTCCGTGTCCTCTCCCGCCCCCCCCCCCTGCTGAATCAGAAAAGCCCATTGGTCACTGCCCGATTGTCCTATGGCTAGCGTCGCTGGTAATGGGCAGGGATTTATTCCTCCCCACCTCGGATTTCAAGCCGTTCCCGTCTTCGCCTCTCTACCGCCCAAGGAGTCGCCTCGTCAGTGAAGGTCTTAAGGTTCTGTGTGCCGTGAGTCTCGAGCAGCTTTCTGCTCTCCTTCCGCAGCAGACCTGAGCAGTCTCCAGCCATGCTCCCCCTTGAGGTGCGCTTCATCTATAGCAGCCACAGTCTCGTCAGCGCCGCCCGCATCAGGCATCCCGCAGTATGTAGCTCACCTTTTTTGAGCCGTAGCCGCCGCTTAGGATTCCCAACACGTTATGCTGGTGCCACCGGGCAGGGATCACTTTCCGGGCCATTTTTCGTGCTCTGCGTCCCAGCGCCTGCCACAGCCTCAGTCCGCCGCTTCAGTTTCGCTTTCACTCGGCAGGGCCTTAATGTTCCGGTCCACAATTGCGGCTGCTAAAGAATTCAGGCTTGCCAATTTCTGGTCACAACAGGTGCTGCGGTATGTCTTGTTTTGGATTTGTTGACTACGAAGCTCATTAGTTTGACAGTAAATTGCCATTCCTTAGTCCTATAGTGAGGTGAGTACTCATGTGGAATATACAGAGAAACATTTACGTTTAGAGCATGTTCTAGACTAGTAGTAATTACATTAGAAAATGTTTCTGGAGGACTTAACACTTGCGTTGGAAAAGGTCTATAGCCAAGTATTCGAATCTCATAAAAACAATATGATATTTATTATGGTGAGTTTCCAGTGTTTAAGTGAAAAAGTCACCCAACAAACCAATTAAGAAACAGATTATTTCATTTATTTGTTGTTGAAGTTAGTTTCAGAAATATATATATCTTTTTTGTAGTGTTTTTGTTATTTATAAAATTCTTTTTTTCTTATTTTTGTATAACAATTAATTATATCTTTGATGAATCATATACATTCATTCTTCAAACAGTTGTAAACAGACAGTGAATGGAAAGAAACAAAAGATGTTAGCAATACGGCAAGGTGGATCACGACGCGCGTTTCGGCCAATATAGCCTTCCTCAGGTGGCCGTGTATTGCTCTGAAATTTTAGAAAAATATTACAAGTAAGACTTAGACACTATAATACACTGGACAATATAATACATACAACTATTTACATTATCTCATTTATACCACGCATTGTATGTACATTTTTTTAGAAAAGAGATACAAATATACAGTTATATATTATCCACAATAGGTGCATTTCATCATTACATCATAGCATCGTATGTACAAGTAAAGTTATTGTATTCATGTTCGGGGGCATATATTCAACAGTACTACCTCAGATAACATTGCAGAATATTTTTATGTAACTTCATTTTGGCACAACAATTCTATGTGTCACCACATTATCCTCTATTTCGAGATTTGTTAATTTGACATGAGTATTCTCTTTACCATCTTTCACGCTTTATAGTAAGATAGATACAGTTGATATAGGGGGGGGAGGGGGTGTTTGGAAAAAAAAAATTCTCCTGGGGGGGGGGAAGGGGGGCGCACACAAAGGTGCTCTTTTTTTAAAAGTGGAGGTAATTGTGTTTACTCAACCAAAGTTATCCAGATCTGGGTACTTACACTGAGATGGATTGTAAATGTATACAAGAATCACTTACTTGGAGGCTATTTTAGAGGTCTTCAAATAGCCACGCTTTGCTAATAGTCGCGTTTTCTAGGTTTCTGTCTTAGATTGTATACCTATTAATGAGAGAATAAAAAGTTGCCATGTAATGACTGGATGTTAAGCGATGTTGTATATAAAGGAGATGGACAGCTGGCCATAAGGAATCTACCTATGATATCATGAGTCCGCCAGATTATATGATAATAGCCGTCCCGAAAGTAAGTGTCCGGATGGAGTGCTGTGAATAAATATAAAGAGAGGGTACTAAAAATGTAGATCAGATGAGGGTTACTTCACATAGTTGGATAATATGTGATCACTAGTTTATACCTGTTTTATATTGTATACGCTTTCTAGAGTATCTTTTATTATGGATAGCTTCTCTTTGTGGATAGTTTGTTCGTTGAGATAGCTTTCTTTGACAGCGGTAAAATAGTTTGTTCGTTGAGATTACCTTTTTTAACAGCGGTACTCTAGATATAATACCAGACAGAGAGCGTTAGGAGTTCACTTAATAATTTGTAATACAATTTAAATACAACATGGCCAGACTAATCTAGTTTGTTGTTGCTACCTGAAAACCATGGATATTCTCTAAGTTTCTAGATGGATACAGAGCGAGAATTCTCTAGGTAATATTCGATCTGCTACCTAGTTCTATGATAAGTACTTCTCAATATAACGTTATCTAATGTTTAACGTGATGGAAGGAGAAACAAAGCAACCGGTGCGGTCCTACCGGCTATCCGGTTCTATTTTACAATCGACAACACTAAGCGCTATATGGCGTGCGATCAGATGGAAGGTAGGGGCTTATTATATTTACCTAGACGATCTGTAATCCGGTCAGACAAGAGGCTCGGTTCTATCATTAAGGGTCCGTTTCTTAGGCTACGAGAAAAAAAAATATATATGGAGGGGTGCGTTAAATTTAGATCGACAAATATTTAACAAAAGCACGCGGTCGCGGAGTGATGGTCTTACCGTTTCGCAGTGTTTGTAAATGACGGGAGCCTCTTGTATTTAATGCCGCATCTCGGCGGGTCCGGCGTGATGTGTGGCTGCTCGCTGGATGTAAACATTTGTCTTTCCAGCAGCGCCTAGTTTATATAGACCGTTCTGATTGGGTCATGCCTAGGTGTAGCGCCAGACATAGAGAATGGACTAAAGTCGCGTCTGTATGACGTTGCTCAGAAGTGCTCACTTAGGTGATAGATAGCGGACTACCAAATAGTCTGTTAGATCAAAGCTGGTAGCGCCTGATCTATAGAAATAGAAGGCGGGCTAAAATAGACAGTTTTTATCACTAGATAAAAGCCCCGAGGCTCTTTCTTTGTAAATAGGGCTAAGGGTCTTATTGGGTGTATAATGGCACATAGTACATATAAGGTGTAATTTTTAGTTGTACATGATTGAAATTAGTAATGTTGGAAGCTAAGCATCTTGTATTTCATTTTAAATCAAAACCATCTCTTTTTGGATCAAAAGCCAAATTGATCATGGGACATTACGGTTGAAGAAGGACCATTTACTATAAGTTATGTAGCATAAATTCCAGACCAATAAGGTGGGGTAAAGTTCAGGGCGCATAATTACTTTAATGCTATATCTATGTTACGTTTTCATAAAACGTGAAAGAGTGGTATTTACATAGGTGGTATACATGAGCTCAATTAAATATGTCATCATTAATGTGCATATGTCTAACCAGTTAATTTTGAACTATACAGAATATTCCTTATAAAATAGCATGTTCCCATGCAATTTCTGAATTTAAGCCATTATTAACCGTGTTAAACATAAAGATATGGTAGACCTCTCTTTTTTTCCTTACTTGTTCACAGCAGAGCCCTGCTGTGGGGAGGATTTTTTCAAGTATAAACCATCGAACGTCTTCTGGGGAGTGATGGTTTTCAATGTAATGAGATACCATTGGTGCAGACACTTTTTGGGTACGGATTGCAGATCGATGTTCCGTTAACCGTGTATTCATCGATCTGGAAGTCTCACCTATGTACGCTTTTTCGCAAGGGCACATGAGAAGGTATATTAAATTTTTTGATTTGCAGTTGGTGATACCTTTACTCTCTCTGGTAATGCCATTGTGACATATTGATTTTCCCTCTATGCATTGTTGGCATGACTTGCATCCCCCACATTTAAAGTTTCCGTGGATGGGGCGGGAATCTGTTATGCTACCTTGCGTCATTTCTTTTTGGGTGGGCATCCTAGATTGGACCACTATGTCCTTTATATTCTTGTTTTTTCTATACGCAAACATTGGCTTCAACAATTGGTCTGATGGATTTTTATTCACATTAAGAAGATACCAATGAGAACTGATAATTTGTCTTATTTGTTCATTTAGTACAGAGTGTCTTGTGACAAACACCAGATTATTTTCAACCGATTGGTTGTTGCCAGTTAACAAATGTTGACGGTCAAAGAATCGTGCCCGTTTATAGGCATCACGGATAACCAGATGGGGGTATCCTCGATTCTTAAATTTTATCTTCATTTGTGCACTTCTTTGATCGTAGTCAGTTATTTTTGTGCAATTACGACGAAGTCGTAAAAATTGCCCAAAGGGGATGGAGTTTTTCTGTTTAGTTGGGTGAAAACTATCATGGTGCAAGATCGTATTGCGAGCTGTAGGTTTGGTAAATAAATCAACATAAAGGCAGTTATTCTCATGTTTGAGTGTGATGTCTAGGAATTCAATTTCTATGTTGCTTTGATGGACTGTAAATAGTAAATTTTTGTCGCATAGGTTTAGCCATTGAGTGAATTCATGTAGAGTATCTTGGTCGCTGTCCCATATAAAGATGATATCATCTATATACCTCGACCACTGAATTACAGACTCGAAAAAGGGGGCTTCTTCCTTGAATATGAACTTGTGTTCAAAAAAGGTAACGTAGATATTAGCTATCGTAGGGGCTCAAGATGTGCCCATACTGACACCTTTTGTTTGTTTGTACAGGTTACCGTTAAATTCAAAGATATTCTCGGGCAAGATGATGGTTAGACAATCAATTATAAATTTGCTATTACAATTTACTTGGTATGTTTCTATAAACCAAGTAACTGCTTGTATCGCTCCATCACACGGTATATTAGAGTAGAGACTCTCCACATCTAATGTGACCAATCGTTGCATATTTGGGTTAAATGGAAGCCCTTCAAAGATGTTAATTACTTGAGTAGTGTCTTTGATATATCCTGGAGTGTCTTGGATATATGGACGTAGTATAGCATCAAGATACTTTGAGATTGGTTCTATGACTGAGCCAATGGTACTCACGATAGGCCTAAAGGGAGGATCGGTGATGTTTTTATGGACTTTCGGTGTACCATATATACATGCCATCTTTGGACTTAACACTTGCTTCATTGAAACAAAAACTTTTGTACAAATAAAATAAACGAAGACTACCAGGTTGGCGATTCCAGGGCTTTTGATACCATTAATAGAATGTCACGGATCGTATCGTTTGCATAATATGATACCTTATATGTGTACCAATGTTTACTGTTTAGCATTGGTTTTTTTGTGTGTTTTTTTTTTCCACAATTGCTGTGTATATTTCATTTTGTCCCCTCCTCCAACTTATTGTAAAGCGCTCAGATATCCTTCGGGATCTTGTTCGCGCTATATAAAACTTTATAAATAAATAAATAAATAAATACAGCGTGGTATGACCTTTGATGACACTGAAATCTTGAACAAACCCTAAGGGGTCAAGCATTGCCGGCCTTTGGTCTTGGGAAAGGCAGGCACGTTGATCGATGTGTTCAGAGACCAATAGAAGTGACCAGCGTAATGCCAGGCAACTGTTTGTATACAAGTAGGAATAGTGAGGAACTAAGGACTGGAAGGCGGGTAAAAGCTCATATTCGTCCAATGCGAGCTCTATGGGCGGGGTTTGCTCGCAGGTGAGAGCGGAAGAAAATGGCATCTGTTGGCGGCTCCCGGTGGCAGAACAACTTTACGGTTTTAATTTATATTTTAATACTTCTCGCGGAGGTCTTACTGGCAGACCAGACTGACGAATATCTGAAGTGGGAGCATTCCCTGAGCAAGCCGTACGGGGGTAAGAAATGGCGCTTGTGGACTCGAGTTAAAGACTAAGATGCAGGCGAACTCTGGGGGTAAAGTGGAGTCACGTGAGAAGGGCAGGCTTGCTGTCAGCTGCCGTACCTTTAAGTTCTGTGTACGCTCAAGTATAAGTTATCATTTAACATCGTCCCTGACGAGGCACGGTGGCTTTTTCGGACAACCGGGGTCCGGTTTTGTAATTTAGATGTGTTTTGACTATGTGGGTAGATCCGGACTGACCATTCTGCCGCCCTGGTATTTAAACGTCAGACAGCAGGCTAGGTGGTTGCTTTCAGAGAAGGATGGGCTCCCGAGTACCATGGCCTTATTTTAGCAACAATCTCCTGCGGGGTAGGGCTAGAGTGATCGTTTTCTTTAGTGTTGATTTTGGTTCCTAGCCAGACACTGGAAATGGGGTCCGTCTTTTTAACCTTATGGATTTGTACAGAACATAATCTATCTTTGCAAATTATGTACCTTCCCTCCGTCACAGATTACAACATTATCTAGGAACATTTTGCGACCACCCCCTGCAAATTGCCACAAGTCCTGCGAGCTCGGTAAGGTGCTGCGCTGCCTGCACACTCACCTCCTGCACACTGGGTACAAACTCCAGCCACCCCTGCACACACTACACCCCTGCCACAAATTGTGCGACCTAGGCATGGGGCTGCTCCGTCATTTTTCACGTGTCTGCCATCTGAACTGTTGGTACTCACTTCTGCCCTCACTGTGGACAGTTGCTAACAGTATAGACCAACCATGTCCTTTGATTGCCATCACTTTCCATTCGTGCTCTGCACTCTTCAGTTATTTACAGAGTCTGGCACAGAGTCTGGCACAGGGACTTATCTTTGAGGTTCTAGTTTTAAAGGTCCCCAACAAAGTTGCTCTGAAAAGCTCATGCCTTACATTAAACCTTTTCAAGCCCTTTGGTTGTAAACGGTACAGCAGCTACGCGTTGATTTCTGATGGTTACTCTGTTAAAGAAGCTATTCGTTACTTTACATGTCGGGTTTTACACAAGGATATGTATTGAAAGTAACCATTGTTAATATTTTTCTTCATTAAATAATTTGACAGGTTGGATTTTTCTACTTCATAGTTTACACCACTAAGAGAAATGTCATAAATAGTCTGTATTTAGAGTGTGTTTCTGTTCTCTTGTTGACAGTCATTAGAATGAGTAATGAGACTCCTTAGCTCAGCTGTCTTTTGAAGGCAAATGATCCTTCGTGGTTTACCCCGAACAGCATGAATCCTCTGTCATGTGGTTAGCCTCACTTCTACACTCGTTAGTCTAAGGTCTCTACTTCTGCTGATGGTCTTAAGAATGTAATACAGATGCTTTAAGGCACAACCATGAGAATGAATTGTCTTTTGTATGTAGGAAAAACCTTTACTATTGGATAAGTAATAAATACAATTTTTATCCTTTACACATTTCACTTTAATCACACAAGCTTATCTGCTTCGAGTAAAGTGTACAGGGTGTGTGTTCACTTGCTGTAAGGAAATGCGGTTCTTTCGGAAATATCACATTTAACTTCCTTTCCAGGCCAGCGTACAAATAGAGCTAAAGCAAACCTGTACTATCAAGGCCAAGCTCTGTGTGTGTGTGTGTGTGCGGCTGGCTGTGTGTGTGTGTGTGTGTGTGTGTGGCTGGCTGTGTGTATGTGTGCGGCTGGCTGTGTGTGTGTGTGTGCGGCTGGCTGTGTGTGTGTGTGTGCGGCTGGCTGTGTGTGTGCGGCTGGCTGGGTGTGTGTGTGTGTGTGCGGCTGGCTGTGTGTGTGTGCGGCTGGCTGTGTGTGTGTGCGGCTGGCTGTGTGTGTGTGCGGCTGGCTGTGTGTGTGTGCGCGGCTGGCTGTGTGTGTGTGCGCGGCTGGCTGTGTGTGTGTGCGCGGCTGGCTGTGTGTGTGTGCGCGGCTGGCTGTGTGTGTGTGCGCGGCTGGCTGTGTGTGTGTGCGGCTGGCTCTGTGTGTGTGCGCGGCTGGCTCTGTGTGTGTGTGTGGCTGGCTCTGTGTGTGTGTGTGGCTGGCTCTGTGAGTGTGTGTGTGTGTGTGTGTGTGTGTGTGTGTGTGTGTGTGTGTGTGTGCGCGCGCGGCTGGCTCTGTGTGTGTGTGTGACTCTGTGTGTATGTGTGGATGCAAATGCAATAGTTCTCACATTTGCGAGAGATTAAGCTATTGCCATTGTATATGACAATGCCATTTATTTATCTGTTTCCAAAACCAACACATAAATACAAATGTTGTCATTTACAATGCCAATAGCTTTAACTTTTCCAAAGGCGAAACCATTGCATTGTAAATGCTTGTTGCTGATTCTTTCTGTTGGCTGAAGGACTCTGAGCACTTCACGATTGCTAACCAGTGCTAAAGTGCATGTGCTTCTCGCCTTAACATGATGGGATTGGTGTATATCTGGCTGACATATTTATTGTACTGGTAAGATCCCTGTAAAGAGGTGTACCATATACTCAGGGCCTGTACTTAAAAAGCTACTAGTGGAGATGCAGCACAATTTGAGCCACCCTCAGAAGTAGCCTTTCAAACGTGTCTCAGGACTGCCACTGCAGTGCCCTTGCGTGCAGTTTACTGCCACTTCAACTTGGCATCTGAAACTACTTGCCAAGCCTTAAATTAAATTCCCCTTACATTACATATATGTCATCCCTAAAGTCGGTCCTAAGTAACCCTAAGGGCAGGGTGCTATGTATGTAAAAGGTAGGACTTGTAGCTTTATGTTTGTCATGGCCTGGTAGTGACAAACAGCTTATTTAATTTTTCATTACTGTGAGGCCTACCCCTCTCATAGGCCAGCATTTGGGAATTCCTTAATATACTTTTAAGCTGTGAATCCTGATCAGAGAGGAATAGCTGTTTCATGTTTGATATGTTTGGAATGTGAAGTTGGATCTAACATTACTGTTTTAGAAATGTCACTATTAGAAAGTGGACATTTCTCTGAACATACTGCCTGTCTTCCTGTCTCCAATACAAGTCTGGGCTGGATGACAGCTTCACTTTGAGCATTCCCTCTAGACAGCCACAAACACAGGAAGGGATGGGTGTGAAAGAGGCCCCATCTGCATTCATCTGCATTCTGATAGCGTACCTGAGCAGGAAGTGGGAGAGGGGCTTAAACTAACGTCTAATTAGGCTGAGTCCTATCCACACACAACTATCTGATTTACCCCACAGGGTTAGCCTGGCAGACATTTGAAGTCAACCCCTATACCAAATACATTTTTGGGTATAAGTACTGGGTCTCTGACTCCCTAAAAGCAAATCAGAAACTTTTGGATCTTGAACTGAACCTCTGTCAGAAGAAATGCTGTGCTGCTTAAAGGACTCAACCGGACTGCTTTCTGGAAGGATGCTTTTTGCTTGTTTCCCTGCTGCCACTGCTCCCTATCTCTGCTGGAAGGGCTTTGCCTTCCCTCCAAGTCATCTCCAAGGGTTTTCTGGCTTAACTCCAGTTTTCTGAAGTTACAGGGACACAAAAATTGTTCTGCTAGTGCTGCTGGACTCTATCTTCTGTGAGTCCTACCCCTGCCCGAGGTACTCCCTCTAACGTCTGGGCTTCAGAAGTGAGTTTTGCAGCTGCTTTCATCAAAAACCAATGCATTGCATTCACTGCATGAGAAATTCATTAGCCTTCGATGACGACGTATAGGCTACATGTCCACAGTCTGCACAGCTCAACAATGATGCTTTGCGCTACTCGCTGACGACATTTGCCTTCACTTTCAATGAAGCGTGATGACGACATGGAAAATATTGAAGCATCGAGCCCCCAGCATCAATGCTTTGCTCGATCCAAGGTATTTTTTCAGTTGGCCCTGCATAGGTCCTGTAGCCGGCCTGCCCAACATCGTGGTTTGCCTGAACTTTGGATTTGCACCTGTCCCTTGCAACCTCAAGTAACCTTTTGACCACTAGGAACTACTAAGCACAATTTTCGATTTAATCTTTGAAAATTCATATCTTTACTCATTGGATATTTGCCATTTTGGTCTCATTTTTCTCAGATAAATATTTTCTTGTTGTGTTGTATTCATTGTATTACTGTGTGTTTGTGTCTGTGTGTGTGTGTGTGTGTGTGTGTTTTGCACAAATACTTTACACATTGCCTCTTTAGATAAGCCTGAATACTCTGTGCCAAGCTACCCGAGAATGAGCACAGGTTATCTTTTAGTGTGTATCTAGCTTACCCTAACTAGAGTTGTGGTTCCTGTCTGTCCTCGGTGCATGGCTGAGTTAACCAGGAATCCCATTTCTAAAACCCTCTCTGCAGGGCCACCCCTAAACCGTTTGACTTTACTCTCCACTTTTTGCTAAATTCTCTTTTGTTTGCCTTGGCCAAGGCAGGGTCAAATTTAAATCATTATATATAGCGCCTAAAGCCATGAACTGCAAGGGTCCAGCCCCTCTCAGAGCACTCATACCCCCTTTGCACCCGAAAGATCTCTAAGATCCTCCTCAGATCGTCTCATTAAGACCATAAGGATAAAGAGATCCAGATGGGGAGGAAGATCATTCTCGCATCTAGTACCAAAGCTATGGAATTCCATGCCTAAAGAACTGAGACTGCTCATGGATGAAAAAAGTTTCAGGAAAAAATTGAAGACATGATTGTTCTCTGGATAACTCTCCGCTTCACCTGTTATCATCCGCTCCTCAGCACTGGGAAGCCCCTGGGCAGGGATGCGCTCTATAAAACCCCTAAACATAAACAGAAACATTAGTACTCTGTGCATTTTACCCCTGCTAATCAGCATTAAAGCATTTGTGCTCTCTCCTTAAAACATGGTGAATTCAGTTAACACCCAATTGATACATTTAATTTACTTGTAAGTTCCTGGAAAAATGGTACTACATGTACCCAGGGTTTTTAATTTAAGCACTCATTGTGCTAACCACTTTAATCGGTCTCAGGCCTGCCATTGCAGCCTGTGTCTCATTTCCAGCTAGCAAGGTAAATCTCTTGCCAGGCATTCCCATATGTGGAGGATGAATATTATCAGCCAGGGAACGAATAGGTACCACAAACAAATTATCAGAGAGGTGGACGCCAACGGGCGAGAAGAACCCCTCAAATTTGGACCTTTGACAATACCTCTAGCGAGGAGGAAGAAGCTGCTCAGTCATCAAATCAAAGCAGGGTTAGATTTCATCCACAAGCAAAGCCTAACGAAGATCTAGGTGCCCTCCTGCAGTCTTTTCTAGGGCAGAATCAGAGGGGCAACGGAGGGGGTGACAGAGAGGCAGAGGTTGTGCACTTCAGAATCAAGATCAGTCATGGCCAACTTACTCACCATGAATAACTCATAGTCGGGGCAGGACCCCGCTATAAATAACATAGGCCCACATGCATCAAAGCAAAAACTGGTCGCAAACAGCAGATTCTCAGAATCTGCCCCTTTGCGACCGGTAGTTTTACATTTGGGATGCATCATCACAAATGCAAAAATCGCAATTTAAGTAATCTCTAAATTGCGATTACCTTAATTACTAAAGTGCATTTTTCAAAGTTCCATTTTACACACACACATGCCCTTTACTCCATAAATAAGGTCATTTTCTGATAAACGCTTTGTCTCTTTTTTGTAGTGAGTTTGGTCCTGATGAGAACCTCTTAAAACAAAGAGGCTTGAAACGCGCAAGCCATTGGATAAACCAAACATATTTTCCATTGAATGTACATTAGATCCAATAGAGGATTCATACAAAAAATCATTAAGCGCTTCAAATGTATAAAGTGTACATAACTTTTGTTTAATGAAAAAGGGTATTTTTGTCAATAATTAATGTTTGGTTTATTAATGTATTTTTGTGTACGAGTATGAATGTAGTGTGTTTGAAATGGTGAGTCTGATGTGATTTTGTCGTGTAATTTGTGAAATCTTTTGCACAGTATTTGTGGGTTATTGTAAAAATGTTGTATATATGGATATACAAATGAAAACGTTTTTTTGAAAAAAAGAAATAAGAATTCAAAAATTAAAGTGACTAATGAGCTTGAAGATGTACTGATGGTTAGTCCTTACATCGGTGTAAATTTCATTTAGGAAATTGTAGCAGCATTGGCAATCGATTGTGGTTTTTGGTTAATATGTGCTCAGCCTTGCTGCGTAGCAGCCAGACCCTTTATTGTTATTCATGGAACATCTATGGGCGCAACTTTTGCACCCAGTCTGGCCTGTATTTATATGGGCCAGTTTATGGAACACTATATTCACCATTCGTCAAACCCCTTCCAAAGGAATAGTAGCCTCTGGAAGAGGTATATAGATGATGTCTTGTGCATATGGGCCAGCTCTGAAAGCTATCTCCTTGAGTTCCTGGATTGGCTGAATGGCCCGGATACATGTCTTAAGTTCACGTGGACCATAAGTAACCAACGGCTGCTTTATCTTATCTTAGACATTTAAGTGGTTGACAATAAATTATGTACCACTGTGCATCAGAAACCCACAGATAGGAACTCGTTGCTGCATTACCAGTTATTCCACCCTAGAGCCTTGCGTGACAAACTTCCTGTGGGCCAGTTTTTATGGTACCGCAGGAATTGTTCCACTGCAAATGCCTATATGCAGCAATCTGAAAATCTAGCTAACAAACTGGTACAGAGGGCCTATCCTAAGAGGGTAGTGAATAGAGCACGTAGGAGAGCCCGTAATACCCATTGTGAAGCTCTTTTAGAAAGTAATGTAAAACAGACTAATGAGTGTCTGCCAGTAGTCATGACTTTTGACCCCTTGTCTTCGAAAATTCATCAGGCTATAAGGAAACACTGTTCAATGTTGTCCATGGCTGAATTCAAGATGCCACAGCCCTGGTTCGCATTGAAACGTGCATGTAATTTGATGGATAAATTGGTACACACGCGGTCTATGCAGCACATTAAGAATACATCCATTCCATCTGGACACTACCCTTGTGGGAGTTGTTCAGTTTGTGATTTGACTGAGAAGACTAGCAGTGTGCAGTTGCTAAGTGGGAAGACTTGGTATCTGAATAAATTCAGCAACTGCAACACTGTTAATGTAATATGCAGACTAACGTGTCAATGCAGGTTACACTATATAGGTCTAACATCATGTATGATCAAGGTTCGCATTCAAGAACATCTGAGTACCATAAAATCAGGAAAATGATGTACGCCATTGGTGCAGCACTTCCGTGAACATCATGACCATAGATCGTTGAAATGGGTAGTGCTGGAAAAAGTAGTAGGTGAGACAGGCAGTCGTTATAAGATACGTGCTATAAAAGAAGCTTGCTGGATTTTTTTCTAAGAAGGCAGACCAGCTTGGTTTGAACAATTCAATTGAATGGAACAAAATCAGTAGATAATCAAACTGAGTACTGAGAGTTGCTGCTACAAGATTTTTTGTACCCTGTATGAGTGTAGTTAATGCTACCTGGATATCAGTGATGGTTCATTGACCAGATGTCTTTTTAAATGGACTCCTGGAGATGCGTCCATTTTTTTGCGGCAATAAAGTTCCTTGTGTTGAGTTTTCCATGAAATAACAATTGATCTGGTTGACAGGGGCTGTTTAAGTCCAATATTAGACCGTATGAAATACATTGATAAGTAGTCTCTATATATACATTGAGATGTTTTTTAATTGAGATGACCTGCATTCACATTTGATAAATATACACAATGTCTATTTATGGATGTGAATAGACTAGTGAATGCAGTGTAATAAATGGTACTACTCTTTGATAATTTGAAGTTAAAATGTGATTAAATGAACTATTTAAAGATGGCACTCACTGTATTGACACTTGTCCTGGGAGTGCATGAATACACTGAGCTGTTTTTGTAATTGATAAATAAAAATGATATCTTTTATAAGTGCACAAGCTTGTCGATTTGTACACTTGAAGGTATTTTTTAATGCAGAAGAAGTATCTAAATACAATGCGATGCAATGGGGTTAACATTTAAAGATGGCGCCCACATGAGCATCTGTTTTCTGATGATGTGAGAGAACTGGAGTGAGGTCAAATAACATGTCCCTTCCGGTAGAGGCATTTTAAATGGCAGAATCCGACCCTCGTCTACACGCCAGAACGAGACAAAGCTCGAAACACGTGTGCACGCGGTAAGAGTATGTGTGTGTGTTTGGCTCGCTTGCTTGATTTCATTTCCCTTGCAGGGACACCGGGTGGAGTGAGCAGTGTCGTTGTTAGAATGGGATTTTTGGTCGGCTAGGGCATGTGCCAAAGTTGGGTAGAAACCACACCTCTAGTCAGTATAAGGGAGTTACACCCCTAAAATAACCCCTGCTTACCCCATTGGTAGCTTGGCACGATCATTCAGACTTATCATAGAGGCAATGTGTAAAGCATTTGCACATATCCAACAGTAATACAGTGTAAGCACTACAAAAGAACACCACACATGTTTAGAAAAATATCTAATATTTTTATATACTTAAGACAAGAACTAAAAAACGATAAAAATCCACAATACAGTACTCAGTTATCAAAATATGCTTGAAAAATAGTTCCTTGAGGCCGATAGCTCTGTCTGGGGCTATCACGGCGTCGTGAGCAAACAAATCCAAACAGTTCTGGCTGACTGTTGCGTTGCGGGCCAGCTACGGTGTCGGGAAGAGCTCCAAACAGAACCTTTTGGAAATGCAGGGCTACGGCGACCTCTTTTTGAGATTCCAAAAGCATGGCGTCCGCAGGCGTTGGTTCCGGAGGTTGGTGCAGGAGTCGTCGGGGCCCTCGAAGTCACACGTGTTGTAGATCGATCTCCTCTCTGTTGGAGTCAGGAGCGCTGGTGTCGGCAGGTGTCGGGTGCTGCGGTGCGAAGTGCAGTGGTGCGGCATTTGGTGCCCTCAGGTCGCGGTGCGAGTAGCGGCTCGATGGTGACATCAGATGGCATTGTCGGTGAGACCAAGGTCGCGGTACGAGGTGAATGCGGTGCTTGTTGCAGTGCTGGCAGATCACGGTGCAAGCAGCGGCGGCATCGCTGCTGAAGCGCTGTTGTCGGCTGACGAACTGGAGTCGATGGTGTCGGAGTTGGTAGGCCACGGCTGCAGTGCGGCGTGAGAGCGGTGCGTCGTGTAACTTTACGAACGGTGTCCTCAAACCACGGTGCAAGCAGGCATTGTCCGTGAAACCAGGGCCACGGTGAGGTGTTGTGGCGGTGCCCTCTGCGGTGCCATCAGGACACTGAGTCAGCAGCGTCGTTGTGTTGCTTTTTATTCCGTTGCAGATCAAAACAGACAGTCCCCAGTGCTGAGGGCAGAAGAGCTTGAAATCTTTGCTGTTCCTGAGACTTCTTGAACAGGGGGCAGGCTCTACCGCAAGCCCTTGAAGAAACTCACAAAAGTAGATTGCAGAAAGTTCAGTCCAGTCCTTTCACGGCCCAAGACAGAAGCAGCCCCTACAGGCCAAAACAGCAAAGCACACAGCAATGTGGTAGTTCCTCCTCACAGCTTCTCCAGCTCTTCTTCTTGGCAGTCTTCTTGGTCCAAAAAAGTTCTAAAGTTCAGGGATCTGGGCCCCAATATTTATATCCCAAAATCCTTTGATCTCTTAGGCAGAGAGTGTCTGTGCCCAGCCAGAACCAGTTCTGCCTTCTCTGGTGTGACTTCCTGGCAGGAGGTGGAGACGGCATGGTCAGAGGCAGACCAGACCCTTTGAGGTGCAAGGAAATCTCCCCCCCCCCTCCCCAATTGCAGCCCAGGCCTATTCAGCCCTTTCCTCACCCACCCAGACTGTCTAGAGCCACTCCTGCTCCCAAGCCTTCTGTCATCCAAAACCCAGAAAGGCAACCACATTCCAGCAGAGGCACACAGGATGACATATCAAGAAAATACTGACTTTCTAAAAGTGGTATTTTCAAACAAAGAATGTAAAAATCACCTTTAAGAAAAAGATACATCTTTAGATTATGACTTCAGGCATACTAAACATTATTTTCCTACCTAATTCCCCGGGCCAGTTATGTTTATAAGATGTTATAAACAAATCCCCCATTCTGTCCTATGGGGAACAGGTAACCTTGCAAGGGGGAAAACAAAATTGGCAGTAATTCACTATCAGGACACTGCACCTGGCCCACAGGCGTACCTTAGGCCTACCTTAGGGGGTGGCTGACATGTAAGAAAAGGGAAGATGAGGCACTGGCAAGTGGGTGCACTTGCCAAGACGAAATGGCAGTTACAAATTGTGCGCAGACTCCGCAATGCCGGGTCTGAGTTACCTTTTCAGGGCTACTCACTTGGGTGGCAAAATTAGTGCTGCAGGCCCACTAGTAGCATTTGATTCACTGGCCCTGACACACTCAGTGCACTTTACTAGGGACTAACAAGTAAATCAAATATCCAATCATGGAAACTTAATCCATAACACAATTTACCACAGGGGCACTTGCACTTTACCACTGATCAGCAGTGAGAAAAGTGAGCAGGCACACTACAGCAGCAAAAGCAGAGTCAAACCGGGAGATCAGAAAGCAAAAGCTCAGGGGAGACACGCCAAAAGATCCCACGTCTAACAGTCGTCTATTGGAAACAGCTGGGAAACCTATTTTTTGTCTTGAAGGCAGTAAGGCGATATGTGGAGAGACTTACTCAGTGTGCTTGTTATTTTAAAACAATGTTCTCAATACTTTACTACCCGCGAGTTGGGTCGCGTTTCAGCAGTAGTTATCATCAAAATTGGTTAATATCTAAGAGTAGTAAAAGTGGAAAGTGTGAGGTGAGACATGTATCTTGATGGGTACAATTTGCGACATCAATGAGACAAGATGGATAATAGATGCCTTAATCCTAGGCAGAGAACTAGATTTACAAAAACGAAGGTTGGATTATGCATATAGACCGTGGGTATGAGCGGTGAGAGTAATGGGGCCTCTATTCCAACACCTCAAAATTAACTGGAATGTGTTATATAGACTCATGAATAATATTGGGCTGATAATAGTGCCCTTTTTGACACAATAAGATGGTATGTATATTTTCACAGGTACATTCAAAGCAACGGAGGTGCTATTAAATAGGGGTTTGATTGTATAATATATACACCCCCTGGCATGGTGGGAGCTAGTACGAGGGCCTGTCGCTGCCACCTGGTAAATATATTTTAAACTGACAATTTCTGTGTCACTGACTCAGTCTGTGATTTGGTATACCTGTACCTGCTTTGTAGGATGTCAAAATTGGTTGGTGGTTTTTAATTAGAACACTTGTCTGTTTGTTTGTTTTGTCAGTCACTCTATGCATAAAGTCAGATGTCTAGTGAGGTAATTGCCGACCTCAAGCCCTGACGAAATTGCTGCAACAAAGTACAGGCAATGAAACATGTTGGCCTACTTTGAATTGGTCTACAACATGCTGTGTTTTTACTGTTGAGTAAGCTCACAATTCTGATTAAAAAGGGTCAAGCCATATACGTGAGTCTCAAATCAATTTTAATTTTGAGATATATACTATCTTACGTACACGGGGTCTTCTTTTTCATACATAGATCACTGTTTTTCATCATTTCATTATTTTACTTCACACTGGCCACAATTTCGTTTCTACAGGTGAGAAAGCTACCAACGATGATAAAACGTGGGCAAGCTGGTGTGAACACGCCAATAGCTTCTCTGGTGTAGCGCTTGTGAGGTTCTTTCTCAACTTCACACTTTTTGTGTGCGTTACATACACCTGTTCCAGTCTAGGGTATGTATGTGCTGAGTGATCTGACTTACATTTTAAGTAAAATTGAGATATTGGGTAATTAGGACAGGAATATTGTTTAGACCAGCTGTGGGGTAGAGGTGGACACCCCAAATCACCAGCCCTATGTAAAAAAGTGTACGTTGCCCTGCTTAGCCAGATCCTTTTGTTGTTTAAGTAATTTACGGTGGGGGTGGAGGGTGATCTGGCTATAATTTTTCCCTCTAAAGCTTCTTTGTGTTAATAAATCTCTTGCCAGGCTCATCCCCCCTTATAAATACATATGTCCCCCTAGTGTAGGTCCTACACAGCCCAGGGAGCAGGGTGCAGAGTATTTAAAACATTGGAATGTACTTTTAAGTTTTACATGTCCTGGTAGTGAAAAGCTCTCAGAATCTTTTTTCACTACTTTGAAGAGGCTTACCTCTGCCAGAGGATAACATTGGGTTAACTTATTACATTTAATGAGTGATAACTTCCCATTGGGGGCAGGATAACGGGCCAATTTTGCTGTCTCTTCAATGGTAAAGTTGGATTTTTAGTCACAATTCCGAAAGTACAGCTCTTCGAAGTTGGAATTTTCTAATCCAAACCATTTGATGACTGCAGCCTCTTCAGGGTTACATGACTATGTTTAGGTTGGCAGTTGATCTTTGCCTATTGCTCCCAGAGGGCGAAACAAGGAGAAGATAGGTTTTATAGGATGGGTCACATCAGAATTAATGAAGGGGATGACCTGTCACCTACCACATTTTCACATCATAAAAACCCTGCATGAGCACTCTCAAAAAGGGTTTGACACTGGTCTTTTGTGACCCCAGACAAGCTGGGGCCAGGCAAGGGAGGTAGAGTATGAATACCTGACACCTCAAGGGGTGGAAAGCTTTAGAAGCTTCCTCCTCTTCAAAGTAGGCACAAGTTATAAAGACTGAATCCTTAGATCCATCTCTTCAGTACTCTTCTGTATCTGTGGACTCTGCCAGGAAGAAGGACTGCTATGCTGGTGAAAGGATGGTCACTCTGCTGGACTTCTGCTCTTAAGAACTGCTTCCCCACAGTGCTAAACTTTTGCCCTGCTACACTCTTGCCTGGGTAAGAAAGATGGCACCTACATCTATGAACCCATATCCCCCAAGTGATTCCAAGGGCTACTTGGCAGGCCTGCTGATAAGAAGCCTCAGGGACACCTTGAACTCAGCACTTGGACTCTGCCAACTGTGAGTCTTGCCCTCCTAAGTGGTGTCATCCTAGTCTTGGACCCTTGTAAGTGGGCCTGAAGGTGCTCTTCCAGCTCAGATGTGGATCAACCAAAACTGACACATCTCCTCAGTGGTGAGGCACATCACCCGCAGAACCTGCACACTGCTTCTGCTGCTCAACACATCGCCCTCAGGACTGATGCATCGCCTCTACTGTGTGGACTTCCTCGAAGCAAGGACTTTGCATCACCCTCCGCAGCCCATTGGAGTTGATGCATCTCCCTGCAAGGACATCGCCTCACCCAAAGCAGACCATCAGAACCGCTGCTGCACGATGCATTTGCTCATACAGACCTTGCATCATCTCTGTTGCACAACAAATCCTCGACACAGGACTCTGCATTTCTAAGCAACCAAGATTAATCTAATGGATTCAGTGGGACTAAATGAGTCCTTGTAGCGTACCCGCGCTCTATCGCAGTTGGCCTGAACTTGGGACTAGACAACCATATTAAGCTCTTTGTATTTTTGGCACTATCTCTACTTAAATCTTCAAAATTGTATGACTCCAGCTTAACTGATTGGATTTGTCATTTTGGTCTTCATTTAATGTATTCTATTTTTCTAAATTAGAGTAGGGTTTTTATTGTGTTGTGTTTTTAGTTTATCAATGTTTGAAGTGTTGCATAAATACTTTGCACATTGCCTTTAAGTTAAGCCTGACTGCTCTGTGCCAAGCTACCAGAGGGTTGAACACAGGTTAATGTGGTGTTTACTTGTGGCTTTACCATGACAAGGATTGTGCTTGCTGCTTGAGTAGGATTTAACCCCCCTCAACTAGTAACCCAATTTCTTACATCTAGTCTTCATGTTTTATGTCTTTTCTTCTACATTTGTATGCAAGTTGATTTTGCATTCCTGTTCTCCATTTTGTTTTACTAGAGTTGGTGTAGCTTTTATTTTAAGGGTGTGTAGGACAATGTTTCTGTTGTGCTTTATGGGGATTATCATGGACGTCCCTGCAGGTGGCTCAGGAGGTGTACACCTCTGAATTGTTGCCTTGAACACAGGCCTGTAGTGTATGCTTCCTTGTTATTTGGTGAATTAATCTGTTTTATTGTAACATATTGAGCATATACAGATGCACTCTATAGGATGTACAAAAGGAAAATTAGTATGCGTACAATGGCACACTGCATTTTCTCTATGATAATAATTCATTTCGTGCACTTCTACTAGGGCATGACATTTGTTTGATGTCCAGTTAAAAGTTGTGTTTGCTGTCGAAGATACAGCTGAAGCATTACAGTGCGACTGGATTATCAACTTCATCAGTTTCCATGTGGCCTATATACAGGCCCCTGCCACTTGAAAGCCATAGGCTATAAGGCGCACGATGAACAGCTTGGGAGTGATGTGATTTGATATGGGTTGGGCCACATCACATTAAGTGGCACTGGACGTCCTAATTTAAGATTGGTGCCTGACACGTTTTCTTTGGCTGATTGCTGTTGTAAATAGTTAACGAACTTGAGCAGCGATATTTAACTACCTTGGGCACTGGTAAATGGATGTTTATCACTAACATTTTCAAAGATACCTAGCAGTAATTATTAGCGTCTCTAACGCAATCTCAGAACACAACACACAATAACAGAACACAAAGCAAAATAACAACACAAGAAAGACATAATGCACAACACAATAAAACAATCAAAATAGAATGGAAACAGAAACCTCCGCACAAAACAACAATAACATAACGCAATAATAGAGCACAAAAACCCAATAGCACCTAAATAACGCATCATCAGAACAAAATACTACAAAACAAATATACAGCAATATTCTTGACACACATTACAAGCTCTAGAATATGGCAAACATAATGTTTCGCTAAGAACTGCCTTGTCTACCACCACGAGTATGTTAAGAGTCAAAAATGTGTTATTATGCCGCCCTATAAAGGGAAAAAAATAATGATATTTCAGACAATTCTATGTGTAACCAGCTAAATCTAAGTGAGCTGATTAGAAGGGATGAACTGCAGGTTAAGTGCTTTGTCCCTCGTTATGACGTAGCAGGCTTGGAGGTGGAATTCAAACAAGTGGTCTGTAAGATCCACCGCGCGAAACTTTAATCTCTGCCGCCGGCACCCACATTACCTCCCCACCTCCGGTTTCTTCAACGCTCTGACACTTTTCGCTCGCTTTTTCTCCTTTTTGCCATTGTTTTCTAAAGAATATAGTGTAAGTGAGGGCGAGGCGGTGGAAGCTACGCGCAGCGGGGTTTTTAATTACACAAAATAGGCAATTCAACAATTTCCATGCGCGCATCTATTTTTGGAGCAATTACTGTGCTTGTGTTTCAAGGAGCAAAATGGCAGCAGATTAGGACACAAACGAAAATTAGTGTGTGTTTAGCGCAACAAAGAACAGTTAAAGTACACCTTCCGAAGATCCTGAAAGGGGCTAATGTTGTGTCTTTTTTGATGCTGTAGACATAGAATGTGCGGGTATTAAAGGCCGCACCATCCCGAGCTTCCTAGCTCAATTTAAATCGTTAATCTGGGACACTCAAAGGTAAGGCATCAGTTAAAATCCTGCGTTTATTTTTTGCTTTAGTGGAAATTTGCATAACTGCCGAGTGTGCTACCTGAAATGCTCTTCTCTGATTTATGGGTATGTTTCTATCGCTCACTTCATAAATCTCCTCGAGGACACTTCTGTTCTGGTATTTATTGACCAAAGACAATTTGTGCTAAGAATGTTTTGAGACCATGCCAGAAGCCCACTAGGGAATATTTTTAAAAAGCATGCTCAGAAGAATGCATTTAGACAGGCCTCTTATTCAAAAGGGGATCAAAAGATAGCTGTAATGGAACTCTGGCTGTTTTATTTTATAAAGAAAGAGAAAATGGCGCTCTAAACTTACTCACACTACGGAAGCGTAGAGATACAGATTTAGGAATTACTCCATAAAAAAGTATTCATGGGCCTTATTTATGAAGGCCTTGCGCCACCGGTGCGTGTCTTTTTCCCATTTTAAAAGTCACGTAAAAGTCGCGCAAGACCTTCATAAATAAGGCCCCATATGTTTACTCTTTTTTTTTCTGTAAAGATGAGTGAGACTTTTGATGTTTACGAATGTTACATTTACCTTGATGGATTTTAATGACACGCTTTTCTGTGAACCCTCTTCCTCAAGACCATAGACTATAATCCCTGGACTTCTATTGCATCTGTGTCCAGTGGCATACAGAATGCTACACAAAGCCGACAACATGTACCTATGTAAATTTAAAATACTATTATCTCGTTACCCTTTCCTATTTTTGCTGAATGCAAAGTGTGGATTTAACAAAAAACACCTCACTTGCAAAGATAAACCTGAAACATACCAGTGCTACAATTACGGTCCTATAGAGCAGTTCATACTACCTTGTACGCCCATCTATTGAGGTACTATGACCCGCTACTTCTAGCTATGCAAACCCATGCGCTGAAATGAGTGGGGCAGAACCAGTCCACTGTAGCTCACCACTCGACACTAAGGGGTATATTTATGAGCAGCTTGCACCTCCGGAGGGTTACTCTTTGTGACGCTTCAACGGAGCAAACTACAAAATCATATTTATGAGGTCACGTAAAGCCACTTTGCATCGCTGTGAATGGCCTCCGAGATATGGAGTAAGGCAAGGCAATGCAAATCGCTGTGTTGCCTTACTCTGCGCTAGGGAGGCATTCCACAAATGTTCCAGTGGGTGTTCCCACGCAACACCCAGGGATTTTGGTGCTTCCCTAGATATACAAAACCTGGAGATGCACCAAAACCTTACACCTCCCCAGTGGAGGCAAACTGATGAGAAATAGCTTTATTTCTCCTTGTTTTTAACTCTTTCCATGTGCAGTCTGCAGCATACACAGAAAGAGGAGTCTCCCTGGATTGTTTTTGTGCAGGAAGGTACCCCTTCCTGCACAAAACAATCCTGCCAATAATACAGGCACCCTTGCACCATGGTGCAAATGTGCCTGTATTGGCACTATGCTGCCAAAATGGCGCCAGAGCAGGGGGAAAGGACAGGTGCATTTCTGTCCTTTCGCTGTGACGTAGAGCAGCACAGCAAGGTGACTTTCTGTGCTGACCTATAATAAAACCCCATAAATGATGCCCTGAGTGGATGAGCGTGTATTGTTTACAGAGATCTGCTACACAGTTGGCCATTTGGGGGCTCTAACATAGTTCACTCTTGTGAATCCCGTCTAGCCATATAGTCTGATCAATACCTATTACCTTACCATTGAAAACCATTAGTAAATAACTCTTCATATTAACACAGTCTGTGCACCTCTCTTATGGCATAGATCTCACTGCCCAGTGAAAGAAAGAGAAATAAATACACAGAGGGCTCTTTCCATTCATAGACTCTACCTTTCTCATAGCATGGACCTTACTTCCCAGAAATTGAAAGGAACACAGAGAGGTCTCCATATTCAAGGAGTCTGTGGCCCTCTCTACTTCATGGACCTCCCTGCCCAGGGATTGAAAGAAACACAGAGACCCAGAGGGATCTTTACACTTATGGACTCATCATCTTCTCTCTTGGCATGGACCTCCCTGCCTAGAGAGTGCAAGAGAAACAGAATGTTTTGCATATTCATGGAGTCTACCTCTTTCTCATGGTATGGACCCCATGGAACAGAGATCACAAGAGATACGGAGGGATTTTCATATTTGTGGAGCCTGCTCCTGTCATGCCTTGGACCTTACTGCCCAGAGATTGAAAGAGACACCAGGAGGTGTTCATATTCATGGATTCTATGGCCCTCCCTCATTGCATGGACCTCATTGCCAAGACAGTCATAAAGACAAAGAGAGATCTCTATATATACAGAGTCTGTGCCCCTCTCTCATGGTATGGACCTTACTGACTAGAAATTGAAAGAGACACAGAGGGATCTTTGTATTCTAGAACTCTAATATTCTAATGCCATGAACCTCACTGCCTAAAGAGTGAAAGCAGCACAGATGCCCCAAGGGATCTTTGTACCACCCATAGTACAGAACATGAAGAATACAGAAACACAGCAACTAAAATGCCTACACTTCAATGCAAAATCCATTGACAGATATCGCTTTAAAATCTTTGATCAACTCTCAGAAACATCAGACCTCAACTGCATTACAGAAGCATAACTTAGCGAAGATTCTGCACCCACATGCCACAAAGCCATCCCTCCTGATTTTCACATCCTAAACTAAAATTGTATTGGCAGATTTGGAGGAGCCTGGCTATCATCCATAAAAAACACCACAAATAATAATAATTGAAAACATCATCTTGAACACCTGTGAATCCTTAATTATAAGATGCCACCCTACTTCATTGATGACTCATTTATTCCACTTAATATATACACCACCCTGCAGAAATGCCAACTTTAAAAATGTCCACCTTGACAGTATCCAACACCCATCTGGAACACCTAAACCTAACATTTTGGAAGACCTCAACATATGGTTTGAGAAGAATAATATAACCATAACCAAAAATTTCACAACTTAACTTGAAGCTTTCAAACTACAACCAAATGTTTCTGGACCTACTTACTGCACAGAACACACTCTTTATGTCATAATTGCACTCTTAGGACAAGCCATCTCCTCATAAGCTGGAGCGACCCAACCATCATCACTTTCAAAATCAACACACCTCTCCATGTCAGCACTTCAAAGGCAACAAAAGCCAACAACAAAAAACACTTATATAGAGAATGGAAAATACTAGAAATCCAGCAGCTCAACAACCTTCTTGAACGAACCCCAATAAACATGAGGCTAAAAAGCTCTCTGGCAGATACAGCAAGCCAGAAAGACCTGCTATCAACAAAGCTATGAAGATAATCATGGGAAATGGAGGCCAACAATGAAGATTGTTGGCTCACTTTGAAGAACTGGTAAACCAGCTGGTGCCGCAGTCCCCTCCAGACATACAGCCAGCTGACAAAGACTTGTCCATTGACTACAGCAGACCAATCAAAGAAGAAAAAGGAAAGTGTTATAAATAGGCCTGGGCGGTAAATTCCGTTCCGCTCTCGGAATTTGCAGAATTTGGGTAATTTCGCGTTCCACGGAGAACGCGAAATTACCCAAAATTCTGCGTTCCATGGCTTCACCAAATTTTTTGCTTTTTTGCGTTCTCGAATGCGTGTTTGCAAGATACTTACCCCCAGCACGCAAACAGCGATTGCGAACAGTAAAACAGCATCGCAAACAAGCAATTCAGAGTGTTCGCGGAATTTCTGCATGTTCGTATAGATTTTTTACCGTTTCGCAGAGATTTGTGTAACGCTATTACGCAAATTCCGCCCACCCCTAGTTATAAACTAAAACCATTGAAAACTACCTACAATCAACAAGGGAACTACTTCAAGCTGCCTCGCACTTCTTTCCACTCACATCTCAGGCCGCGGATCAGCTTCATACCACTGTGTGGGTCTCTAAAAACAATGCCACCTGGCACACTTTCACTCCCCTCAATGAAAGCGACTTTTCAGTCATTCTTCTAGCCTTAAACCCATCTAAACACTTCAGCGACCCGCTACCTCTGACAATCTTCAAGGAGATCAAAGTCTCTATTCTCCTCCTGTGGTCTAAGATTGCTAATACCTCACTATAGCAAGGCACTATCTCAGATTGCCTAAAAGTAGGGCAGGTAACCCCCATTCTAAAAAAAATATAATGCACATTGTTCAGATCTTAACAACTTCTTCCCAATCGCCAACATCCTCACTCTGGTGAAACTTCTGGAAAAATGTGTTCAGATGCAACTCTTCAACCACATAGATAACTTTCAATTCCTTCCGGCTTTTGTCAAGGTCACAGCACTGAATAAGCACTCACACACACTTTGTGGATGACATATTAAAAATGCTTGACCTAAATAAATCATGTCTTCTGATACTACTTGACTTATCCTCTGTTTTCAACACTGTTAAACATGACAATCTACTGACCCTACTTGAATAGAGGATGGGCCTATCAGGACATGTGCTGCAATGGTTTACTTCATTCCTCCACAACAGAACACAAAAAGTCAAGGTGAATAAATCGCTTTCTCAGCCATACATGCTCACCTTACGGTTCCACAGGGTTCTGCCCTTTCACCCATTCTCTTCAATCTATTCTTGGAACCTCTAGCAGATGCCTTGAAATCTGCCAACATTATTTATCACATGTATGCTGATACACTCAAGCATATATATGAAAATCTCCTCTCCAGAAGACATCATTTCCCTCAATTCGACTTTGCATAGCACTCAACACTGGCTCACTGGTAACCATCTCAAGCTCAACACTGCCAAAATGAAATTCCTCCTCATTACTCCTCCAAACCACACTCCCAAGATCGAACTTTGGATGAAGCATCTAACGGCCCTTAACTGTTCTCCTCACATTATAGACTCTGCTGGATCCTTGGGAATTTCACTAGACAAATACCTGAATATGCACAATCACATCAGTGATACCACTAAAGGAGAGAATTACAAGATGACTTTTTTAAGGAAACTTAAACCCTTCCACCCACAGGACGACCTTAAGGTGACAGTCCGAGCTCTTGTGTTGCCCAGGCTGGACTACAGAAGTTCTACACTGTGCGGCCTACCTAGATACAAACTGGCCCGCTAAGGGCCTCCCTCAACGCTGCTGCCAGACTTGTCTCTGGAACAAAAATAAATAATCGCATATCCCCGGCTCTAAAAGCACTGAACTGGCTACCTCCTGAGGCAAGAATATAACTAAAGATTGTGTGCAGTGACTCATAAAGTCCTACATTTCAAGACCCCAGATATTTGGCACAAAAGCTAGAATTATCGGGGCATGCAGATCCTCGCAAAGTGCATGCTCCCTGCTACTAAAACCACAGATTTTCCACAAAAGAAAATGTGCGACAGAGCCTTCTCGTGTGTCACCCTGTAGATTTGGAACTCTGCTGCTGCACATCTGCCTAATTTCGCCTACCACCTCCTTCAAAAAAGAAATGAAGACAAGTTTTTGCCCTAAGATAATCACCTTATGTTTTACTGATGACACCTTCTGTTTTATTGACTGTATATCTGCCTATTATTCTTGTATGGATTGTGACTACTACATTGATGACTCTCTATAAAGGTCAAACGTACTATTCTTCATTCATATCTGTAACCAGTTTTTTTCACACCTATATCCTGTCTTCCTCTCATGTAAAATACTTAGTTACCCTCTAGGGTCATGTTCTCACTATATAAAACTTTATAAATAAAAAATAAAAAAATAAAAGCCATCAAACATCTGAGAAATGGAAAGGCAGCAGGACCTGACAACATTCCTGCAGAGGCACCGAAGGCAGACATTGTAACATAAGTAGACATGCTCTACCCCATGTATGATGGAAGGATCTGGGAAGAGGAAAATGTGCCATCAGACTGGAAAGAGGGATATCTCATCAAGGTCCACAGGAAAGGTGACCTGAGTCACTGCACAAACTACAGAGGGATAACTTTTCTACCTACCCCAGGCAAAGTATTTCACAGAGTTATCCTGAACAGAATGAAGGAATGAGTTGGCGTTCAATTGCAAGACCAGCAAGCTCGCATCCACAAAGATAAATCCTGAACAGACCAGATTGCAATATTCCACATCAAGATTGAGCAGTGAACTTCAACAACTATGAGAAGGCATTCAACAGCGTGGACAGAGAGACCCTTTGGAAACTCCTCCGCCACTAGGGTGTGGCAGATATTCTTGTGAGAATCATCAGGAACTTTTACGAGGACAGAGCCTGCAAAATAGTCCATGGAGAACAACTCAAGGAAGCCTTCAAAGTGAGGACCGGATCCCACTGGGGATTTTTTGCTCTCGTCTTTTCTTTTCCCTCTGACTATAGACTGGCTCATGAAGACATCCACAGTAGGGAGCAGAATTGGGTTCCAGTGGGTACCTTGGACGAAGCTTGACTACCTGTACTTTGCAGATGATCTGACTCTATTTTTCCATACATACACATCTACAGATTCTAGAGAAGACCGACAATGTGGCAGCCACATCAGCACAACAACCTCAACATCCACAGGGGGAAAACCAAGATCCTGAAGACTAACATAGCCAGCACAACTCTACTCATTCTTGCAGGCGATGCACTGGAAGAGGTTGGGACCTTCACCAACCTGAGTAGTGTCAGACAAGCAAGGCAGCATAGATACTGATGTCAAGGCAAGAATTGGCGAAGCAAGAGCTGCCTACATTTAGCTAAAAAAGACCTGGAGCTCCAAGGATATAACGGTGCAAGCCAATATATGGCTTTCTTAACACCAACGTAAAGTAGGTCCTTCAGTATGGAGCAGAAACTTGGAGGATAACAGTGACCACCACCAACAAAGTCCAGGTATTCATAAACACCAGCCTGAGGAAAATCGTCTAAACACACTGGCCAAACACCATCAGCAACATCAACCTACGGCAGCAGACTTTTCATCTCTCTGCTCATGAAGAAATCATGAAAAGATGCTGGGGCTGGATAGGTCACACCCTCCAAAACCCTGTATCCAACACCACCAGGCAATCCATGACACAGAGCCCTCAAGGGAAAAAGAAAAGAAAAAGGGTAAGAAACACCTGGTGCTGAGGCCTCGAGGCTGACTGCAAAGAGATGGGTTACACCTGGAGCTAGATTGAAACAAAAGCCCAGAACAAAGATGGCTAGAGAGTCCTTGTTGATGACTTATGCCCCAGGTGGGGCAGTTGGCTTAAGTAAGTAAATAAATAAGTGAAAGACATACACAAATTCTACAACTGGCCCTCCATTGCATTAGGGAAACAGATGCCAACAAAAACCAAATTCAGTGTTGACTACAAAAAGAACACCACATTGGTTAATGACAACATCAAAAGAAGGAAAACACAAATCACATACTACAACACAAATAGAGAAAATCAGGAGATGAAATAGACAAAACCATGCTACAACACTATAGCAGAGTCTTCAAATAAGCCATCGGAACCACAAAAAGATACCACTACTGTACACGCAGAACTGAAGAACACTGCCCTTCTAAAGAACTCCATAAATTTCTCATGGAATTCCACAATCTAGAGTTCCTAAACACAAAACCACCACTACCACAATACCAAAATATTGTAATTTCTGCCAGATCATCTTGATCACCTTCAGACCAACACCGCCAAAAATCTTTAACCATATTGGGCCAGATTCGCACAGGTAAACCTAGATGTTTGTTCGAAACTTAGAGCAAACTTCTAAGTTTACAACTTTGGGGATTCACAAAGGGCTTTTACGAGTACTATCTTTCTGTCTGCACTCAGGGCGGATCTCCGGACACCGGTGGTCTCCAGTAGGGAGCTATATCTAGGACCATGTATCTATAGAAAATTGTTTTTTGACTTGCCTATATTTTTGGGGTCATTTGACAAATCTTCAGAAAATTTTCAAAAACAAGGGTCATAGCGAGTCTTGTTGTGTGTGGAAAGTTTCAGGGTGATCCATCAAGCGGGGGCCAAGAAAAAGGGGGGTAAAATAATATGATTTCCCACTGTTAATTCCCATAGGAGCTTTGAACACGACTACAGCCCGAAACGGTGGATGGAATTACACTACATTTGGTAGGAAGGTAGATTTTGATTCACAGATCACACTTTCAGTTATTTGGTTTAAATCTGTCCAGTAGTTGTTGACACATTTAAGGGAAAGGAAATAAGGATAACTGGGCTGAGCCAAAACACAGATCTTGTGGTGACCAATATACATGAAATCATACCATTGAAAGGCATTGCAGTGAATGGGAGGTTTTGAGGGTCACAAAAAGGAGAAATCCTTTGTTGATGGTACCATACTAATTTTAGGAATTTTGGTGTGTTCTAAAGTGATTTTACCCTTTGAAAAAGCCTTTGGCTGGGAGTACTTCAATCATGTTTGAGAGAAATCAGTGTTCTCATGATTTTCCCACAGAGGATATAGAAAGGGCTCTAGAAGCTAAAATGAGAGCATATTTTTTGTAAGTTCACACTATGTTTCTAAGCTATATGATAATTAAGTCTGACATTCTCATTGAAACGTGGATTTTCAACAGGAGTAGTCTTTCAGTTGATTCCTGTGTGTTCTACTGCAGATCCAAGAGTGTTCTAAAGAACCACTAGAGCGCTAATAGTCTTACCTATGTCAAAAGTTTGGCACACCTGAAGCTATCCTGATTGAATCGAGTTGGTAAAACTTAAAACATTTAATTTAGAAAGGAACAAAATGAGGGGTTTCATTTTGTCGTAGAAATTATGGTTAGTGCTGCTGAAAGAAACATTAGGACACATTTTAAGTGAGTTCTCACATATCTTCCTCTTCTACTTCATTAAAACATTCTGACATGTAGACTGAAACATGCACGTTCAACATCAGCAGCAGACTGCCTGTCTACTCCTTGGTGATCAGCAGTTTACTACAGTGGTCTGATGAGCAACGGGAATGCTAACTGCCTGGATTTATGCCAAAAATGCATCACAACTGACCACCATCTTGATGGAATCGAAGTGGAAACTGGAAGCATATTCTACTGAGGATACTGCAGTAAATGAGGGGATTAGGGAGCTTCAAAACAAACCAGTCTCCCAAGATAGCCAACACAGAAAAAAAGCCCAAATTTAGCACAAATATCAACCAAATGCAGCCACACTACATCCAATGTCCGAAGTGTGCAAAACACCCACACATATTGAGTGACACAATGAAAAAATTAAGGATATGTTTTTATTTGCTGCCTTCCACACTATCAGAGGGTGCAACGTTGAAAAAGCTGGCATTAATAGTTGCTTAGTGTGAGAGTGGTGTGCCATTCGTATGCTTAGTTTTTACATTTCTTGACAGTATTGTATCTATCTAATAAGACCAAAAATAATATTTGATCAACAAACTTAATTTTCAGGTATGTGAATTAAATTTAACCGGGAGAAAAAATGATTGAAAAGATATATGTGTATGTGAAAATGTTATGAGAGTATCAAACATTTTTTAGAAAATATTGGCATTTTATGAGGTAATATATAAGTGGTTTTGTAAGTGGCTTTTGTATATTTAATAACAGGTGAGTGAAATGCTTTATGAGTGTATGAGATTCTGATTTCTAGACTAGGTGTGTGAGAAGTTTGTTCACAATCTGTTGCTTTGAATAAGTATGTTGTACATGTGCTACTTACTAAATGGTGTAATTGGTAGTAAATAACATTGTTGATTAAGAATTAAACTTTTAGAAAGCAAGGCATTAGAAGATGTGAAAATATTTACATGTGTATAAAAGATGTGCTGTTCTCAGATATTGCTTTTCTTTGAATTCATGGGAGTTGTAATTCTGTTAAACTGCTTCGTCAGACATCTACAGAAGCACATACACATTCAGTCACTTACCCTGAAACTACTTGTGCATGCAGCAGATTCAAACATAGTTGTAGTCACATCTATATTGCTCTCATTTCTGTAACACAGGAACGGAGGTGTTTGTTTATAGACACGTATGTAGATATTTAGAGAGTCATAGAGATACTAACATAGATAGTCATATATCAGCCCATTTACTTAAACTTCTTGTTGCACTGTTACAGGTGTACTCCTACAATTGCTCAGATATGTTGGCATGTGCTGACACAACCTTCTCATTCATGTAGGCAAATACTCTTTCAAACATGGTTGTTGCCTGGTAGTGCAGGTCCTGTGTGTGCAGTGCGCACCTTCACTTGTAGTTTGATTTGCCATGTAAAAGCTGTTTGCCAAGTCTTTAATCCAAGTTTCAGTATGGACAAGCCACATGTGAGAGATGCTCTAGGTGTGCTATAAAGCATGCTGGTTTGTGCTTAAAGCATGAGAGATGTTCTTTTTAGTTCACTAATTACTTGTGCACATGCATGCCCCTGTGACAAGTACTACATAGAGTTTGCCATCCCTAAAGCAACTGATATACATGTTCAGAAAAAACATAAAGCCTCTGTTTCTGGTGGTTGACATATAGATTTAGTCAATCACCAGAAACTATTAATACATGCAGCAGACTCAAAGGTCGTTGCAGTCACACCTACATAGCTCTGTATTGCCTAACACAGGTACCAAAGTATTTCTACAGCCACTTACATACTCATTTAGACAGACGTAGAGGTGTTATAGCAGGCAGTTACATTCCAGCATATTTAATTAAACATCTCATGCCACTGATAGAAGTGTACTTCTGCACACTCTCAGACATGTAGGTAAGTACTTACACAACCTTGACAACCATGTTCAGAAATAGTCCTTCAAACATAGGTGATGGCTACTAGTGTCTGTACCCTCTGACTGCAAGCTTCAGTTGGCATGTTATAGGTCTTTCTGATATGTCAAACCCAAGTGTTAGTGCACATATCATGCTTCTAAGATATTCTGTAGGTATGCCATAAAAAAGATGCTGCTTTGTGCTTAAGACATTGACAGATGTTCTTTTGAGTTGAAAAACTACCTTGTGCCCTTCCAGGCCTCTATGCCAAGTACTTCATAGAGTATGCCATCCCTAAAACAATTGACACACATGTTCACAAAACCATAGAGCCTGTATTCTCATTACTGAGACAGCTACAGAAGCACTTATACATTCAGTCACTCATCAGGAACTATTTATGCATGCAGAAGGCTCAAAGGTAGTTGCAGTCACACCTACATAACTCTCCATTGCCTAACACAAGCACTGAAGTATTTGTGCAGCCATTAACATACACATTTAGGCATCCATAGAGGTGTTATAGTAGGCAGTTACATCTCAGCACATTTACTTTAAACAACTCATGGCACTGATAGAGGTGTACTCCTACACTCTTAGAAATATGTAGGCAAGTACTGACAGAGCCTTCTCAACCATGTACAGACATAGTCCTTCAAATATGGTTGATGGCTACTAATACAGACCCTGTCTGTGCTCTCTTATTGCAAGCTCACTTAGCATGCCACAGGTCTTACTCAAGTGTCAAATCCACTCAAAAACCCATGTATCCTTTCATTGACCCATTCAGACACTCATGCACCCACTGTAGCATCTACTCAAACAGGCAAACATTCACTCAGACAATGATGTACCCACTCACACACCCAGTGAGACACATATGCAGGTAGCCCCAGGCCCACTCAGACACATACACACCCAGCTACATACCCATTAAGACACTTACACACTCAATCACATATCCACCGAGGCACTCTTGTGCTCACTCATACTTCTTTCCAAAGGCTGTAGGTCACAGGTAAGAAATATAATTTTAAAAACCTGAGAACTTCATGGAAAAAACAAAGATTACAGGGATGTTATAGTTAGGAAATAGAATTTAAAAAAACCTTAGAAATTCACTGAAAAAAACAAAGGTTATAGGGACATTTTATTTAGGCTCACATTTCACTTTTACAAAACCAGTGAAATTCAGCAGTTATAGTTACCTGAGCTAACTATAACTTATGCCCCCACAATGTACTGCTTATGACCTCACATATTTGTCAATCACAGCAAACTTTGGTTAATATTAACTTCGATGGGTGTTGAGGACAATATAATATGTTTTCTTAGAGAATTATATAATGGAGCCAAGGCCTCTATTAGATATGGTATAAATGGTGAGCGCAGTAGAGTGTTCAATATCGCAAGAGGGGTGAGGCAAGGCTGCATCCTTGCCCCGTTTCTATTCTTGATTTACATTAATGGGCTAGAGCATACATTACTACGGGACGGTAAAGGCATGCCAATAGCACTACAACGTCTTATCCCGGTCGCTTATCTATGCTGATGACGCTGTTTTAATGGCAAGGACCCCAGTGGCGATGCAGGCAATGATCACGTCATTCACTACCTTTATGAGTGATTTAGATTTAAAGGTGAATAGTACCAAAACTTTTTCAATGAACTGTGGAAATAATGCTAACAAGAGGAAAAAAACTATGTTTATTGAACAAAAGCCATTGGATCATATTTCTAGTTTCCCATACCTAGGAATCTTGTTTCACTCTTTAGGACATTGAAAGTGTGCAACAAAAAGTAGAAATATATTATTTGTAAAATCCATAATGGCCTTGAAAATGTTTAGCAAAAAAATGGGAAAGAGGCCTGTCAAAGTGCTTTTACGCATATATAGAGCTAGTTGTATTGCTGTGGCAACATATGGTGCTGGAATTTGGGGCTATTCCAGTGCCACCAGCCTTCAACTGACCGGGAATAGCTTTCTGCGATACATTCTCACTGTTCCAGATGGCATGTCGACCCATAATTGCCACACAGAACTTGGTATGACATACCAAGAAGATCTTATCCGGGTGCAACCGGTTCTTTTGTGGCACTGGCTTTGGACTAATGAAGCGTGCCACCTGAATCGCCTCATTCTGGAGGACATTTTAAAACTGGAGGGTGTACACAAAGTAAAATGGCTGAGTTACGTTAAAACCTTTTGTTACAGCTTGAATTGTCCCGAGCTCTATGATGATCCTATGTCATTGTCAAGTATCCCCAGAAAAGAGCTTAAGAGGTTATGTTTAACTTTCCTGGTGAATCAAAGAGACAAAACTGAAATGTTAAAAAAAACTGTGTCTGCTAACCAATTGATTTTAACTGTTCAGGATATACAACCTTACCTAACCTTGCGGATGAGTGTACATGAAAGGTTCCTAATGACAAGATTTAGATTCGGGATCCTATTTAGATTACTAAGTTTCCCGGCCATCAATGATTGGTCTACCCCCCTATGTAAGTGCCCTTGCGACAATATTTCTAACCAATCAGACATCCACATTTTATTTTTTTGCAAATTTTATACGGTACCAAGGAGAAGGTGGATCATTCCCATTCTGAAATATTTGGATATGAGACAATGCAAACCTGCCTTCCTAGCTATTCGGAAACTGGAAGATATTTTCACTGTGGCATCTGTCTCCGTATTTCTTAGAAACGTCTTTCGCTCAAGACAAACAATAACTGTTTAATTATAGTGTTTTTAATATATGAGTCCCTGTACTTTTAACCTATTTATTGCTTTGACTGACATATGTATATAGATTATGAATTGTGTATTGTTTTTTAATGTACTTTTATGGTTATCAGAGATTTATAACCGAATAAAGTCTTTCTGTTTCTGATTCTGACCACACATATTACATCACTGATGACATGGTCATTGACAACACTCATTACATCACTGATGATATCATCCACAGAACCACTCACACACCCATTCACACCCCTTAACAACCTCACACATACCCAATCCCACTCTGACACAACCACTAACAAACCCATTTACAGACTCATACATGTACTGACACACTCACTCACTGATTCATAGAGCCACTCATATATCCACTCACTCATATACCCCCTCACTCACACAACCACTAACTCACCTAGTCAGCCACTCATGTACCCACTCACTCATCAATACAGCCACTCACATATCCAGCCATACAGACATACAGACACTAACACACCCACTCATACACTCATATAGCTGCTCACACACTGAGTCAGTCACCACTACTGCTACTCACACACCTACTCATACAGTCACTCATACAGCTACTCACTTGCCCATACGCTTACTCTTTTTTTTGTATTATATTTTTATTGTGCAGAGCAACAAGGACAATAATTCAATAATCATCTTTTGATCAAAACATTAATTACAATAAAACTGTGCCTGACAATCTCAATAAATACATGATAACAAAACACAAATAGACATTGGCGAATCTTTTAATTGATGTAATACAGCCATAAATTAAAAGCAGATTCTTATCACAAGCTGGCCAGCAGGGCTCTCCCCGTGTACATTTACATTAAGTTTAAGATCTTGCAAATAGCCATCTAGAATAAAATCTCTTTGGTTTCTAAAGTGCTAAAGTGCAACAATCGACCTGGCAACAACACAGTCTTTTTAGCCGCCCCCACGCGCATTGCATAAGCTTCTTCAAAGGTCTTGGTATGCTTCATTTATTTAACCATTTCTCATGTGAACAAGAGTCGAGATAGCTAAAAATGTCCCCTCTGATTTTGACAGATTAGCTCCCCGGCTCATTATACTAAGGAGGGCCGCTTCCGCTGTTGGATCAAGCGATTTCTGGAATGCCTGACTTATGGCCACGAAGGTCCTGTCCCAAAACACCCCTAGTTTTGGACAGATGAAGAATGTATGTCTCTATCCCTCTTCACCTTCAGCCAAACAACAAAAATATCTATTCTCCAACTCAGGATAGATCTTATTCAGCGCCTTGGGGGTGGAGTAAGTCATCCAGCGGGACAAGAACACCATTCTTTTAAATTTGCTGGGTCTTAAAGCCCAACTACCTGTTTGGGATAAGGCCTGCCACTCCTGACTAGAAAAGGAACATTGGGTCTCTAGAGTTATTCTCTCCAAAAACTTCTCAACTAACAGCGATTCATTCTGAGAGCGCAGCAGCCGGTAGCAGTTGCCCACCCCTTTAACGTTTACACTAAATAACGCAGTTGCCAATTTAGTTGGAGCACCACAAGATTCAAGATTATATTTGTTAATAAAATGTACAATTTGTAAATATTCCAAAAAGACAGGCTTGTTGTGATCACGACATCTAATCTGTACTTCTTGCCAGGTGATCACTCTTTCCTGAATATTAAAACGCCCCAATACTTAAAAACTCCAAAACTTCCAAATATTGAGATGACTGGAATGAATATGAAGACCCAAACTTTTACACTTCGCTTAACTTTAATACGTGAAGCCCAGAAAAGCCACTTTGTTTTAAAAAAAACTGTAATCTACTAGAAAATTCCAGGAGGGTTTTATATCTAATCTTTTTGGGGAGTTTTGAAGTTTCAAGAAATGTTGGGGTCTACGAGCCAGCTTCTTATATCATTCTGTCTAAAAGCAAATTATCAAATTGACCTGTACTGGACAATAAACATGCTGTTAAATCCAAAATTGCTGTCTCATAATATGTACGAATATAAGGTAGTGCCAACCCGCCTAAATTTGTGTCAAGTTGTAACACTGGGAGTCTGACTCTGGAAGCCTTCTTGTTCCATACAAACGACCTGATCACAGATTCAAGCCCCTTAAAATATCTGATATTAATCTTAATAGGTATATTAGTAAACAAAAAATTAAAAGAGGAAGTATAGACATCTTTATAAGTGCAACACGACCTATCAAGGTTAATGTTAGACGTGACCAATTTTCCTATAATTTCTGAATTTTTTTACATGTTGCCTCGTAGTTCAATTTAAATAGCTGCCCATATTGACCTGTAACTAAGATCCCCAGATACCGTATAGGTTCTGATCTGAGAGCATGATGTTTTAAATTTGCCGGGAGAAAATCCATACCTGTGTTCAACGTTAAAATCTCAATTTTGTCAAATTGGCCAAATTCGGCTAGGGTCCCATCCAAATTCTGCCTTTCCGGGCTGCGATATAAAATAACATCATCTGCGAACAACTTTAATTTTGCCATACCCAAAATCGGGCCTTGGATATCTGTGTTAGCTTGGATTTTAATGGCCAAGGGTTCTATAAAAAATGTGAATAATAGGGGCGAAAGCGGACACCCTTGTCTGGTCTCTCGATTGATATCTACTGACCTTACTTGGGTTGCATTAATTACCAGCTGAGACTTGGCCCCCTGATAGATGTTCTGAAGCATAGTTATACCTTGAGATGGAACACCAAACCTACCCAGACCATACAATAGGGCCTCCCAATTAACCAAGTCTACCGCTTTTTCAGCGTCAACCATCATAATACAAGCCAGCGTCTTGTTAATACTAAAATAGTCGAGCGTTCGAATCAAAAACCCAGTATTGGAAGATATAGTCCTCCCAGCAACAAACCCCGACTGGTCACCATGAATCACTTCCTGGGCTAGTGGGGTGAATCGCTGTCCCCAGATCTTCAACAAAATCTTGTAATCAGCGTTTAAAATACTGATTGGTCTATATGAATAAACATTGTTGGGGTTCTTGCCATTTTTCACAAAACTAACCACAATCCCCTATTGAACTCAGGTGGGACAATACCTCCGACCTTTACATAGTTAAAAAGTTTCATCAAAAAGAGGATCAGCTCATTAGCGAATACTTTATAAAATTCAATAGGCAGTCCGTCTTCACCACAGCTTTCACTCCAGCAACAGACTTTAGGACTGCCAAAATCTCTGCTGGTAATATATCCTGTTGCACCTGATCTGCTAAGCTTTATGATAGCCTCTGAAGTTCTACCGCTGCAAAATATTCATGTATGGCTTCCTGGCTGACCATGTATTTAGTGGTATTGAGCTGTTGATAGTGTTCTGCAAAAACGCGGGCAATCCCCTCCCTATCA
The DNA here is from genome assembly GCF_964263255.1 of Lissotriton vulgaris. Classification (NCBI taxonomy): domain Eukaryota; kingdom Metazoa; phylum Chordata; class Amphibia; order Caudata; family Salamandridae; genus Lissotriton; species Lissotriton vulgaris. Next base: position 383,699,310 of record NC_141697.1, read on the forward strand.
GTCACTACTAAACTGGTCTTGGGATCTATTACCTCCATAATTAGGGCCTGATCTTGTTGTGTCTTAGTAGACCACGCTAGATGTTTTCCAACCATCTGGCTTTCCTCATAAACCCGTGGTTGATAGGTACGTGAACTGTTAATTTCCTCCACAATAAAATAGTCCCTCAGCTCCTTTTTCACTTTTTCCCACTCACCCAGTAAGGGGGAATTTGATGTATTTTAAATGGCTAGCTGTAATTCCGCTATCTTCATAAGTTTACTTTTCTCTTGTGCTGCTGGAACAGCAATCATTTGTCCGTGAACAGCCGCCTTGAATCCACCCCATACTGAGAAAAGTTCAGCCGACCCCTCGTTCCTTTAAAAAAAATCAGGTATCCACTCTCTAAATCCTTCTACCCATTGAAGATCTTGGAGAATGAAGCGGTCCATCTGCCACCTGGACCTCCTCCTCCTGATATCCTTGATTTCCAATTCCATACAGTTACTCACACACCAACTCACTCATACAGACACTAACAGAAGTACTCACTCACCTATAAAGTCACTGACACAAGCACACACCCATAGAGCCACTCTCACATTCACTTACTTACCTATACAGTCACCCATGCACCTAGGCACTCATCCAAACACCACTTGTGCGCCCACTCACTCACCCATACAGCCACTCACATACCCCATCACTCACCTATATAGCCTCTCACATACCCACTTACTCACTCATACACTACTGATACACCCACTCACTCACCCACACAGCCACACACAGTCACTCAATCACCCATACAGCCACTCTTACAGCCACTCACAACACAATTACACTCACTCACTCATACAACCACTCACATACACATAGAGCCACTCAGGCACCTACTTGCACACAGATGCACACTGTCACACAGCCACTCATACAATATGTATTACAAATAGCATTACTCTTTAGTACTACACAAACTATACCTATTTAAGTTGTGTAGTGTCTTAGTATATATTATTAACAATCACAACATTTTAGAGAGCACGTACACTAACTGGATGATGTCATCAGTGATGTCATTTGAGATATCATCAGTGATGTCACTGACCATGTCATGAGTGATGTAATATGTGAGGTCATAGGCATTGCGGGGGCTTGAGTTATAGTTAGCTCAGGTAACTAAAACTGCTGAATTTCACTGGTTTTGTACAAGTCAAATGTGAGCCTCAATATAATGTTGCAGTAACATTTAAGTCAGAGAAAAAGGGGGGGAGGGTCCCAAAATGCTTTTTCTCCATGTTAATTTTCATAGGAAACTTTAGACATGGCTACAGCCTGAACTGCTGAACGGAATGACACCAAATTTGGCAAAAAGGTACCTTTTGCTCCAGAAAGCATTCTTTTTGTTAAGTGGTGTAAATCCTTTCAGTAGTTTTTGAGAAATGTAAAGATTTCTCAGATATACAACTGTGGACGCGGTGGATCCGCGAACTCTCCTGATCTCATGCCTGAGACCTGAATGGCTGCCACCACTTCTAACCAGGAAGCGTTGGCAGCCATCTTGTGACTCTGTTGAACTGAGTCACAAACAAAAACGTAAAAAGAAAAAAAGAAAAAGGGACAGGGTAGAAACACACTGACCCCCTAGACCTGGGGCCAAAAATACATATTTTTGGTAATTTAAAAAAAATGAAGTGTGGTCTCCCACATTTGGTTTACATTAGGCCCCCGGCTGGGCAAGGTCCTGGGCAATTGAAAATGAAAATAGAGGGGCCCAGGTAGGCATCTGCAACCCAGATGACTGCCACCTCCCCAGGGCTATTTTTTATTATAATATGGACTATATTCAAATAAGATACATGGGGGCTCCGCCCCACCACGCATCCCCTGGGACCACCACCTTCCCAGGCTAGTATACTAATATGGGCTATTCTAAAAATGAGAGAAGGTTCGCACAGCCCCCTTCTAGAACCATAAATTGCCCTGGGGACTGCTAATCCACAGGGCCAGCTCCTGCAATGTCCTGGGGTGCCCACCCCTGGGTCATTGAGTTTGCTATGGGAGGACCATCCCTTGGCAAACAGTGGGCTCTGGTGTCCAAAGCGAAGCACACTTTGCTTTTTACACCCAGGGAGCTGCATGCTAGCAGCTCCCTGGGTGTAAAAAGCAATGCTGGCTCCCACAGGAGGTTGGAGCCGGCTGGGCCAGCACGAGGTTCAGGCTTGCCCTGCGGTCCCAATGGAGATGCCATGCCCCAGGTGATGGGGTACCCAGGGTTAAAAATTAACCAGAAGGTGGGCCGCTCAGCCCCCCTCTCTTAAAAAAAAAGAAATGGCTGGGCCCAGGGGGTTGTGGTCCTCGGGCCAAAATCAGCCTGGGAAGCAGGGCTGTACAGCCCCATCCCATTTCATTTAATAAAAAGATGAAACAATGGGTCAGGCCCTGGGGGATGTGGTCCCCGGGGCCCAAAAGGATCAAGTAAAGGGGTGGCCACAGAGCCCCCCTTCCTCAAATAAAAAAATATCCAATGCCGGAGGCCCATCCCCCTTTCAACACTACTCTGCAGATGCACCTCTAGGTTGGAAGATGAAGTCACCTTCACTGCTGAAGGTCCATAGGGGCCAACAAGCCAACCTGTCACCTCCAGTAAGCCCCACACAATGTGTTTGCTGAGAGGTAGTCACAGACCATGTCCCTTTTTCCCCCACTCTTCATACACACCTCTCAGTGCACTGCTGGTTCGTGATGAGGTCCCCTTGCCTCCTGAGGGCCTCAGGACTAAAGTGGACTTCATCCACCATGCATCAGTGTGCCGGAAGGCACGTTTGCAGAGTGGTAAAAAAGGGGGCATGGCCTCTGACCACTTCTCAGCAATCCAGCTGTGTGGGACTTAATGGAGGTAACAGGAGGGCTAGTTGGCCCCTAAGGACCTTCAAGAGCCAAGTGGACTTAATCTCCCAAATAGTAGTGCACCAGAAGGTGTGTTTGCAGAGTGGAGGAGAAAGAGGGCATGGCCACCTTTAACCTCTCAGCAAACCCACTGTGTGAGACTTGCTAAAGGTAACAGGAGGGGTAGTTGGCCTCCAAGGACCCTCAATAGCCAAGGGGACTTCATCCGCCTACTAGTAGTGCATCAGTAGGTGCGTTTGCAGGGTGGTGGAGAAAGGAGGCATGGCCTGCTATCAGAATTCAGCAATTTGGTCCCCAAGGACATCCTTGGAGGCCAACTACCCCTCCTGTTACCTCCAGTATATTCCACACAGCAAGAGTGCTGAAAAGTTGTCAGAGGCCACACCCTCTTTCTCCACCACTCTGCAAACTTGCCTCCTGGCGCACTACTAGTTGGGCGATGAAGTTCCCTTGGCTCCAGTGGGAGCTTGAGGGCCAAAAAGCCCTCCTGGTACCTCCTGTAAGTCCTATGCAGCAGAATTCCTGAGAGCAGGTTGGAGGCCCAGAACCCTTTCTCCACCACTCTGCAAATATGACTGCTAATTAAAAAACTTTAGAAGTTCACTAAAAACCCAAAGGTAACAGGGACATTATAGTTAGGAATTTGCATTTATAAAACCTTAGAAATTCACTGAAAAAACAAAGGTCACAAGGACCTTATAGTTAGCAAATAGAATTTAAAATACCTCAGAAATTCACAAAAATAAACAAAGGTTACAGGCACATTATAGTTAGGGTCAGATTTTACTCATGCAAAACCAGAGAAATGCAGCTGTTATAGCTACCTGAGTTAACTATAAATCGAACCCCCACAATGCACTGCTTATGACCTCACATATTACTCAAGACAGGGTCAGTGACATTACTGATGACATCATTGATGACTTCTCAAATGGCATAACTGATGACGTTAGTGATGACATTATCCACAGAATCTCTGACGAACCAACTCACAGCCCTATAAAATCTTTTATAGACCCACTGCCGCTCCCACACAACTATTCACAAACCCATTCACAGAGCCATACCAGTACTTACACACCCATTCACTGATTCATAGATCTACACACTCATCCACTCGCTCACCCGTACAGCCACTCATTCACCCACTCACTCATTAATACAGCCATTGACACTACCTCGTACGACACCCCTAGGGGCACCTGGGAATGGCTAACTGAGGAATGATATGTCTGCCAACGGGTATCCCTTTTTACTGCTGGAGGTACCCCCCCTTGAGGGGGATAACCAGGTGGTCCTCAGGTCCAACAGATATAGACCAGCTCTGCCAGGGTTCAACTGGGTCGCTGTCACAGGGACTAGACATTTCTGACCCACAGTTGCAACCCCCCATCCCAACAGTGCACATAGATTCAGCGTCCATTGAGTCCACATGAAAGACAGTGCCCTTCGGGGACCCCCTTTTGTAGCCTAAGGATCCTTGCACCGGGTGCCCTGGCCATCCTGTGGCTCGGCCATGGGTTCACCGGACCTCCTGCAACATTGGGAAGGTGAGCTTGGAATGAAACTGAAATTGACTTCACACTTCAGGATAGCTGGTCCGAGATCCTTTCAAGAGGGGATCCACCACTCCACATCTCAAATACTTAATGTTTAGGGGCTATAAGTATGGGCGAAATTTGCGAATTCGCGGTCCGCAAATTCGTGCGAAATGGCAAAAAAAATCTGCGAGTTTGCACATTTTCCCGCGAACTCACGGATTTTTGTGCCATTTGCACAAATATGTTGCCACGTGTGCCTGTAACTTTGCCAGAGCGCCAAAAGGCGCTGAGGTCCATTGAGTGAGCTGGCCATTATAGTGGGGATGAGCGGGAAGACGTTTCATACCGCTAGTGTGTGGTGGATGGGGTCAAACGGGCGGGGCTTCTATGCGAGTTCACATGCATCTTGTTTATAAAGGGTCAGAGAGCAGAGCAGCAGATGAGGAGAAAGCAGCCTCCTGGTCACAGGATCTACACAGGGATGGCGCTCGGGAAACTCATGGATGCAAAAATACGTTTGGCATAGGACCCCAGAATCCTTCAGATGTCCAAGATAGCTCTGCTGCGTGTGTTTGTACAAAGCCATTCTGATCCTGCTCAGTGGGTTCAGGCGCATGCAGCTGCTGCTGCTGGACAATGTCCCATCTCATACTAAACTGCCCCGTACAGGCATATGCTGGCACTGGGCAGTAGGGTGCAGTGGCATGCGGGTGCTCCACGCCTGGTACATGCGCATATCCGTGCCAGGGGGGACACGTGTTTATTGGTGCTGTGTTCAAGTTATGACTTTACATTTTGACTACACCTACACGGATCAGGAGCATCCAGGCACCAGACTTCATGGTTCAAGAGCATAATGGTGCCGTGCGGTATGGGTATATATGTACTGGGGGCAGGGGGGCACTTAGCACAATGCTTGCTCACATCCAGAGGGCTCACAGGCAATTGAGCACGAATGATTTTCACACTGAGAGGGTTCCGGGGCAGTTCAGCAGGATGGGGGCTCACATCCACTGGGCCCCGGGGCAGTTCAGTGGCGCATGGGCTCACAACCCCTGGGCAGCTCAGCAGCGCGGGGGCTCATACCCACAGGGCTCCCGGGCAGTTTGGCAGCACCACCCTCTGGTTCATCACTTCCACCCTCTGGTTCACCACTGCCACCCTCTGGTTCATCACTGCCACCCTCTGGTTCACCAGTGCCACCCTCTGGTTCACCACTGTCACCCTCTGGTTCATCACTGTCACCCTCTGGTTCATCACTGCCACCCTCTGGTTCATCACAGCACCCTCTGGTTCACCACTGCCACCCTCTGATTCATCACTGTCACCCTCTGGTTCATCACTGCCACCCTCTGGTTCATCACAGCACCCTCTGGTTCACCACTGCCACCCTCTGGTTCACCACTACCACCCTCTGGTTCATCACTGCCACCCTCTGGTTCTTCACTGCCACCCTCTAGCTCACCACTGCCACCCTCTGGTTCATCACTGCCATCCTCTGGTTCACCACTGCCACCCTCTGGTTCATCACTGTCCCCCTCTGGTTCATCACTGCCACCCTCCGGTTCATCACTGCCACCCTCGGGTTCTCTATTGTCACCCTCTGGTTCATCACTGCCACCCTCTGGTTCATCACAGCACCCCCTGGTTCAACACTGCCACCCTCTGGTTCTCCACTGCCATGCTCTGGTTCATCACTGCCACCCTCTGGTTCATTACTTCCACCCTCTGGTTCGCCACTGCCACCCTCTGGATCATCACTGACACCCTCTGGTTCATCACTGACACCCTCTGGATCATCACTGTCACCCTCTGGTTCATCACTGCCACCCTCGGGTTCACTACTGCCACCCACTGGTTCATCACTGCCACCCTCTGGTTCATCACAGCACCGTCTGGTTCACCCCTGCCACCCTCTGGTTCATCACTGCCACCCTCTTGCTCATCACTGCCACCCTCTGGTTCACCACTGCCACCCTGTGGTTCACCACTGCCACCCTCTGATTCATCACAGCACCCTCTGGTTCACCACTGCCACCCTCTGGTTCACCACTGCCACCCTCTGGTTCACACCTGCCACCCTCTGGTTCACACCTGCCACCATCTGGTTCATCACAGCACCCTCTGGTTCACCACTGTCACCCTCTGGTTCATCACTGCCACCCTCTGGTTCACCACTGCCACCCTCTGGTTCACCACTGCCACCCTCTGGATCACGCCTGCCACCCTCTGGTTCATCACTGCCACCCTCTGGTTCATCACTGCCACCCTCTGGTTCATCACTGCCACCCTCTGGTTCACCACTGCCACCCTCTGGTTCATCACAGCACCCTCTGGTTCACCACTGCCACCCTCTGATTCACCCCTGACACCCTCTGGTTCACCACTGCCACCCTCTGGTTCATCACTGCCACCCTCTGGTTCACCACTGCCACCATCTGGTTCATCACTGCCACCCTCTGGTTCATCACTGCCACCCTCTGGGTTATCACTGCCACCCTCTGGTTTACCACTGTCACCCTCTGGTTCATCACTGCCACCCTTTGGTTCACCACTGCCACCCTCTGGTTCATCACTGCCACCCTCTGGTTAACCACTGGTTAACCACTGGTTCTTCACTGCCACCCTTCGGTTCACCACTACCACCCTCTGGTTCATCACTGCCACCCTCTGGTTCACCACTGCCACCCTCTGGTTCATCACTGCCACCCTCTGGTTCACCACTGCCACCCTCTGGTTCATCACTGTCACCCTCTGGTTCATCACTGCCCCCCTCTGGTTCATCACAGCACCCTCTGGTTCACCACTGCCACCCTCTGGTTCACTACTGACACCCTCTGGTTCACCACTGCCACCCTCTGGTTCATCACTGCCACCCTCTAGTTCACCACTGCCACCATCTGGTTCATCACTGCCACCCTCTGGTTCATCACTGCCACCCTCTGGTTCATCACAGCACCCTTTGGTTCACCACTGCCACCCTCTGGTTCAGCACTGCCACCCTCTGGTTCATCACATCACCCTCTGGTTCACAACTGCACCTTCTGGTTCATCACAGCACCCTCTGGTTCACCACTGTAGATTGTGGGGAGAAAGCACTCCTGCCCAGCCTCAACCGGGGGCTGGTTAATGTGTTACTGTGTTACTGAATTTGAGCTTCAAGTCCGGCACCTGCTTCCTTATCTGTAAGTGCTTCCTGTTGTAGTTTAATTTTTGTGACAGCCTGGAGCATTGTGCCATACTTGTAACTCTTCTCTGACCCTGCTTCGAGGGTCAGAGCAGGGTCAGAGAATAGGTGCAAGTAGGCAATAACTCTGGAGGCGCCGCTCTGGAAGCACTTACAGGGTTACCGAAGGTGCCCAAGTTGAAATGAATTTCTTTGTAACCATTTTGTAAATGGTTACAAAGAAATTAGCTTCAACTTGGGCACCTGCTGTAGCCCTGTAAGTGCTTCATGTACTTCAGTTTTTGAAAATCCGTCCCGCACGCGATTTCACGGATTTTTCCGCAATTTTGCGAGATTCGAGGACCACGAAAGTGCAGAAAATCCGCAAATTCCGCGAACGGAGCGGATTTTACGCCCATGCTTAGTTATGATATAGTTATATGGGTGACAGATGATTCAAAGGTATATGTGGTGCATAGCTTAGTGTTTTTTCTGGGGAATGTGAGCCTTTGGCCAAACGTGTTTTATTGGGGCCAATTACCTTGGACTTGTTTGTGGTGCAACTATCTATCTGTGGAGTCGATCAGTGTTTTCCCTGGGAGTGTGTTTGCCTTTGATTTATGGGGTAACCCGCCTGTGACCTATTACTCAAAAAGCATGGGTCAAAGGACCTGCCTGACCATGTATCTCTGACTTGGGTTTGATGGATATGTCACCTTGGGTGAATCCGACAGCAATAATGTTAGTTCATTGGAACTCCTAAGAATAACATGGCAGCTACTGGTATAATTTTTATCAACATTATCAACATTGAGTATACAGTTGGCATCTTGTACATTGACATTGACAAATGTTTGACTTGATCTGAACGTACATTGACATTGTTAATATTGGCAACAATAATATCATCATACAAGCATGAATTATGACATACATTTGTATCATCATTGTTGATGTCAGCGCTGTTGTGCAGGCCCAAGTTATGGTATGCATTGACATTGAATTGACAGGCATTTATGTGGTTAGGTGGCACAGGCTATGGCATACATTCACATTGCATTTGCTGATATTGTTGTCGTCGAGCCTGCACATATCATGACATTCATTGACATTGTATTCACCCATTCCAGCCGAAGCTGTGGCACCCCCAACAATAGCAACAGAAGCAAACTTCAGCAGGGCACCTTATGAATACGCTGATTGCCTGCACATTTTGGAGATAGAAATTCTCCCTAGAGGGGTTTCACACTACTCCCATGCTTCTCTGTCTTAGCTCTCGGACCCACAACCAACGACCCTTCTGGTGCCTCAACATGTGGCATCTTAAGGATGAGAACTGTTCTACTGCAATCTCTGAAGAACTGATGGCATACTTTCGAATGAACCAGGGTGCCGTGGAGTCGGCCAGTAGCTTATGGACATTTGTAAAACCACCATAAGGGGGTATGCCAAAGGCTTTATATCAAAGAAAGAAGTAGACAGGCTTCACTGAGTTACACTGTTAGAGGCTTCGGCACTGCGCTTGCAGACACAGCTCCCAGACAACCCCTAGGGTGAGGCTTCTTGCCAGCGTGCAGTGGCCCTGCCGAAATTTGAAGGTTGCCACTGGAGAAGTCCTGTCAAATCTGGTGGACCTCCACAGAGAAGGTGTATGAACATGGTGATAAAAACGGCAATCTGTTTTACTGGTTCAGCACTTCATCCTTGACTTCCTGTGTAGTCCCTGAAATTCTTGACACTGATGGCACTCCCCCTCCAAGCGACTCCTGCCATAATACAGGCTTTCAAATTTTTTAGAGGCAGTTATATGCCGCCGTCCCAAGAGAAAATATTTAACAACAAGGGGTGGTGATGGACAGAGTCTCTGAATTAAGCAGAATACTCTCACCCTGTCAAGAGATCAGGGCTAGATCCAACACCGTTTTTTAGCTCACTGCACCATCCCAGCTCAGAACCTGGCTATATGCAAATTAGTCTGTTCCTGTCCCAGTGCATGATGGGAACAGGGCAAACCAAACTACCAAGCCAATTCTTACACTGGGAAGGAAACAAGCTTCCGGGGACCGGTTTCTGGCATTTCAGCCGTCGTCGGCCCGGCTTGCTTGAATCCTGATGGCGCAATGAGCAAGGGACTCACATCTGAGTATACCCTTCCACGCTTAGGGTGGACAAAATATTTAACAACAAGGGGTGGTGATGGACAGAGTCTCTGAATTAAGCAGAATACTCTCACCCAGTCAAGAGATCAGGGCTAGATCCAACACCGTTTTTTAGCTCACTGCACCATCCCAGCTCAGAACCTGGCTATATGCAAATTAGTCTGTTCCTGTCCCAGTGCATGATGGGAACAGGGCAAACCAAACTACCAAGCCAATTCTTACACTGGGGAGGAAACAAGCTTCCGGGGACCGGTTTCTGGCATTTCAGCCGTTGTCGGCCCGGCTTGCTTGAATCCTGATGGTGCAATGAGCAAGGGACTCACATCTGAGTATACCCTTCCACGCTTAGGGTGGACAAAATATTTAACAACAAGGGGTGGTGATGGACAGAGTCTGTGAATTAAGCAGAATACTCTCACCCAGTCAAGAGATCAGGGCTAGATCCAACACCGTTTTTTATCTCACTGCACCATCCCAGCTCAGAACCTGGCTATATACAAATTAGTCTGTTCCTGTCCCAGTGCATGATGGGAACAGGGCAAACCAAACTACCAAGCCAATTCTTACACTGGGAAGGAAACAATCTTCCGGGGACTGGTTTCTGGCATTTCAGCCGTCGTCGGCCCGGCTTGCTTGAATCCTGATGGTGCAATGAGCAGGGGACTCACATCTGAGTATACCCTTCCACGCTTAGGGTGGACAAAATATTTAACAACAAGGGGTGGTGATGGACAGAGTCTCTGAATTAAGCAGAATACTCTCACCCAGTCAAGAGATCAGAGCTATATCCAACACCGTTTTTTATCTCACTGCACCATCCCAGCTCAGAACCTGGCTATATGCAAATTAGTCTGTTCCTGTCCCAGTGCATGATGGGAACAGGGCAAACTAAACTACCAAGCCAATTCTTACACTGGGAAGGAAACAAGCTTCCGGGGACCGGTTTCTGGCATTTCAGCCGTTGTCGGCCCGGCTTGCTTGAATCCTGATGGTGCAATGAGCAAGGGACTCACATCTGAGTATACCCTTCCACGCTTAGGGTGGACAAAATATTTAACAACAAGGGGTGGTGATGGACAGAGTCTCTGAATTAAGCAGAATACTCTCACCCAGTCAAGAGATCAGGGCTAGATCCAACACCGTTTTTTAGCTCACTGCACCATCCCAGCTCAGAACCTGGCTATATGCAAATTAGTCTGTTCCTGTCCCAGTGCATGATGGGAACAGGGCAAAGCAAACTACCAAGCCAATTCTTACACTGGGAAGGAAACAAGCTTCCGGGGACCGGTTTCTGGCATTTCAGCCGTCGTCGGCCCGGCTTGCTTGAATCCTGATGGTGCAATGAGCAAGGGACTCACATCTGAGTATACCCTTCCACGCTTAGGGTGGACAAAATATTTAACAACAAGGGGCGGTGATGGACAGAGTCTCTGAATTAAGCAGAATACTCTCACCCAGTCAAGAGATCAGGGCTAGATCCAACACCGTTTTTTTAGCTCACTGCACCATCCCAGCTCAGAACCTGGCTATATGCAAATTAGTCTGTTCCTGTCCCAGTGCATGATGGGAACAGGGCAAACCAAACTACCAAGCCAATTCTTACACTGGGAAGGAAACAATCTTCCGGGGACCGGTTCCTGGCATTTCAGCCGTCGTCGGGCCGGCTTGCTTGAATCCTGATGGTGCAATGAGCAAGGGACTCATATCTGAGTATACCCTTCCACGCTTAGGGTGGACAAAATATTTAACAACAAGGGGTGGTGATGGACAGAGTCTCTGAATTAAGCAGAATACTCTCACCCAGTCAAGAGATCAGGGCTAGATCCAACACCGTTTTTTCGCTCACTGCACCATCCCAGCTCAGAACCTGGCTATATGCAAATTAGTCTGTTCCTGTCCCAGTGCATGATGGGAACAGGGCAAACCAAACTACCAAGCCAATTCTTACACTCGGAAGGAAACAAGCTTCCGGGGACCGGTTTCTGGCATTTCAGCCATCGTCGGCCCGGCTTGCTTGAATCCTGATGGTGAAATAAGCAAGGGACTCACATCTGAGTATACCCTTCCACGCTTAGGGTGGACAAAATATTTAACAACAAGGGGTGGTGATGGACAGAGTCTCTGAATTAAGCAGAATACTCTCACCCAGTCAAGAGATCAGGGCTAGATCCAACACCGTTTTTTAGCTCACTGCACCATCCCAGCTCAGAACCTGGCTATATGCAAATTAGTCTGTTCCTGTCCCAGTGCATGATGGGAACTGGGCAAACCAAACTACCAAGCCAATTCTTACACTGGGAAGGAAACAAACTTCCGGGGACCGGTTTCTGGCATTTCAGCCGTCGTCGGCCTGGTTTGCTTGAATCCTGATGGTGCAATGAGCAAGGGACTCACATCTGAGTATACCCTTCCACGCTTAGGGTGGACAAAATATTTAACAACAAGGGGTGGTGATGGACAGAGTCTCTGAATTAAGCAGAATACTCTCACCCAGTCAAGAGATCAGGGCTAGATCCAACACCGTTTTTTAGCTCACTGCACCATCCCAGCTCAGAACCTGGCTATATGCAAATTAGTCTGTTCCTGTCCCAGTGCATGATGGGAACAGGGCAAACCAAACTACCAAGCCAATTCTTACACTGGGAAGGAAACAAGCTTCCGGGGACCGGTTTCTGGCATTTCAGCCATCGTCGGCCCGGCTTGCTTGAATCCTGATGGTGCAATGAGCAAGGGACTCACATCTGAGTATACCCTTCCACGCTTAGGGTGGACAAAATATTTAACAACAAGGGGTGGTGATGGACAGAGTCTCTGAATTAAGCAGAATACTCTCACCCAGTCAAGAGATCAGGGCTAGATCTAACACCGTTTTTTAGCTCACTGCACCATCCCAGCTCAGAACCTGGCTATATGCAAATTAGTCTGTTCCTGTTCCAGTGCATGATGGGAACAGGGCAAACCAAACTACCAAGCCAATTCTTACACTGGGAAGGAAACAAGCTTCCGGGGACCGGTTTCTGGCATTTCAGCCGTCGTCGGCCCGGCTTGCTTGAATCCTGATGGTGCAATGAGCAAGGGACTCACATCTGAGTATACCCTTCCACGCTTAGGGTGGACAAAATATTTAACAACAAGGGGTGGTGATGGACAGAGTCTCTGAATTAAGCAGAATACTCTCACCCAGTCAAGAGATCAGGGCTAGATCTAACACCGTTTTTTAGCTCACTGCACCATCCCAGCTCAGAACCTGGCTATATGCAAATTAGTCTGTTCCTGTTCCAGTGCATGATGGGAACAGGGCAAACCAAACTACCAAGCCAATTCTTACACTGGGAAGGAAACAAGCTTCCGGGGACCGGTTTCTGGCATTTCAGCCGTTGTCGGCCCGGCTTGCTTGAATCCTGATGGTGCAATGAGCAAGGGACTCACATCTGAGTATACCCTTCCACGCTTAGGGTGGACAAAATATTTAACAACAAGGGGTGGTGATGGACAGAGTCTCTGAATTAGGCAGAATACTCTCACCCACCCCCTTTTCTGAGCCGTCCCAAGAGAAGACACTGAACAGACCTCCCCACTGCTAGATTACATTCCCTTTCCCATGGTATCCCGGACCCAACAGCACAAGCTAGACCAGCCTATTAGTGTCGGGGAGATCACATCTATCATATCTAACTTGCCGACCCAGAAGTCATCCTGCCCTGGTTATCCCAAAGAGTTCTATGGTGCAAACAGGGATATCCTATCCCCTCACCTAATGGTGCTGTACAACTAAGCCGCCAGAGCTGGTAATTTCCCAATGGAACTTGATAGGGCCACCGTAGTGGTCATTTCAAAGTCAAGCCCTGCACCAAACACCTGTGCAGACTACCGACCCATTTCCTTAATCAATGAGGAAATTACACTATTTACCAAGATACTGGCCACCCAGCTGAAAATGACACTAACCTTCCATTGTCCTAGTGTTGATTGACTTTGAAAATTACGATGACCCAGTCCTTTTTGTTCCAGGACCTGAGCTGGTCAGGTCTAGATCCCCGGTTCTGTGGATAGTATACTTCAAACTGCATTACTCAAACCGATTGATATGCGTACAGATTACCTGGGTGGTCTCTGACCCTCTCCCAATTCACAGGGGTACAAAATATGGCTACCCCATTTCCCCTCTCTCACCCTCCTGTGCTCTCTTTATTGATCCACTGGCAAGACTAATCCACTGCAATGCACAGATTCAGGGCTGGAGGTGGGAGATGGGTTCTCTTATTTCTGTCCAACCCACAGACGACAGGCCATATCGGTACAGGTTCGGTTCCACTCTTCCCAGGAATGTATTGAGTAGCAGACGTCCATTCCTATGCAGTGCTTAATCTTTCGCTACCTGGGGATATAGGTTGCCCTCCTCAATGAGCCTCAATTTTACACCACTGTACCAGAGGGTAAAGGCCAACGTTAAGAGATGGGAGTTGGGAATGTTATGTAGAGGGTCCCACTCTATATGAAATTGTGATTCTGTCATGGTTTCTATACCTCTATCAGAATTTACCATGCACGGTGCCCTATCGGAAGTTAAAAGAAATGGACTCCTTGGCAAAGTTTAATTACATTTTTAATTTAAGAAGTTTTATATAGCGCTTGCCTTACCCAAGGGTTTCGGAGCGCTTTACAACAGTTATGATGCAGAGAATCACAAAATACAGAAAGGTGTAGGTCAATTAGCGGCGAGTTCCGTAATGCGGCTTGTGGGCATAGAGTTGCAGCTGTGAGAGGAGACAGTTTCCCCACTCTGGCTGCTTCTATTGATTTCCTTTGAGCTGGCTTTTGAATTTTGGAAAGGTGGTAATAGTTCTGATGTGGAGAGGAATAGATTTCCAGATTTGGGTGTGTTCCCGGCAAAGGATCGAGCCGCAGTTTTTTGTTTCTGAGTTTTCAGCAGGATGAGTAGAAATGAGTTCAAGCTTCTGAGGTTCCTGGTCTGGCTGGCTTTTTTGAGTTTGGCCGCTAAATATTCGGGTTTGCCGGTGTGCAAGGCTTTGTGTGTGAGGCAGGCTTTTCTGAAGCTTGCTCTCATTTCGACTGGGAGCCATTTAAGTTGTCTGACTGCCGGAGAAATGTGATCAAATTTCTTGATTCCGGTAACCAATCTGACTGCTGCGTTGAGTGTTGTTTTGAGGTGGGCAAGCTGTGATTTTGGTACTCTAGAGAGGACTGCATTTCCATAGTCTAATCTTGACAAGACCAGTGCTTGGGTGGCCTGTTTGAGATCGTTGGACGGGATGAACGGTTTTATTTTTTATAGTAGTTTTAGGTTGAGGAAGGCGCTCTTGGCTGAGTTCTTGTGTGAGGTCATGTCCAGTTTCGGGTCTGGCGTGATACCTAGAGATTTGACAGAGTCGGCCAGAGTGAGGTTCCCATTGAGTCCATAGATAGCTTTTAGCCATTCAGCAATTTGGGGGTTCAACTCTTTTTTCGAGATAAGTAGAACTTCGGTTTTATCCAGATTTAGTTTGAGGTGGTTGCTAAACAGCCAATGTTGGACGCCTCTCAGTATGTCATTGAGTCTTTGGATGTCCTTGATGGAGGAGGATTCCAGGTAGATCTGCGTATCATCAGCATAAATATGTAAGCAGATTTTGGCTTTTTGAGTAGTTTGGTGAGGGGTTCCATGTAGGTGCTGAAAAGTTGTGGAGAGAGCACTGAACCTTGCGGGACTCCCTTGTTAACTGGATGCAGTTCGGATGTAAAGTTTTTTACTTTGATTCTTTGGGTGCGGTTGTGTAAGAAGGATGAGAACCATTCGAGGACCACCTCTCCAAGACCGGCTCGTTCTTGGAGAGCCTTACTGAGAAGTTTGTGGTCTACCGTGTCGAAAGCTGCTGATAGGTCTAGGAGGATGAGGAGGCAGCAATGGTCTGAGTCTAGTGATTTATGGATATCGTCGATGATGTTGAGGATCGCGGTTTTAGGGCTGCATCCTTTTCTAAAGTCAGACTGATGGTTGTCAAGGAGGTCAATGTTGTCCAGGTTTTGGGTTAGTTTTTGAAGTACGCATCTTTCTAGGGTTTTGGACAGAAGAGGAAGGTTAGAGACGGGTCTGAAGTTGTTCAAATCCTTTATGTCAAGGCCAGATTTTTTCAACAATGGCGTGACTAGCCCTACTTTAAGGCAATCTGGTACAACTCCGTTTTTCAAGGAGCTGTTTATGATCGTGCACCAGTGCGGTGCTAGGGACACCAGTGCGGTGCTAGGGAGAGTTTCAGTTTTTTGGTCAGTTGGGGGTATAGGGTCTAGGCCGTGAGGAGAGGGTTTAGAGGTAGAGATAAGTATGACTATCTCAGCTTCTTGTATGGGGTGGAATGTTAGCCAGGATTTGATAGGTGGTGAGGGGGCCTTATCAAGCGCCAGCATCATGTTGCTCTTTGTGTGGGGGGGTGCTGTTGACGTCCAGTGAAAGTTCGATCTTGGTGATCTTGTCATTAAGGAAGTTGGCGAAGCAGAGTTCTTTGGCCGCCAGTGTTGAGGAAGTTTCATGCTTGGAGGTTTGTTGCCTGATAATGTTATAGAGCTCCTTAGGTCTGTTCTTTGCACTGTCCAGCGCAGCGCAGAGCGAAAAAACATGTATTTTTTGATCTTGATATGATTGTTGTATTTCCTGCGGGCTGTTCTGAGTTGATCGTGGAGGGTAAATAAAAGATTATTCCTCCAGCATCTTTCTGTGGCTCTTAGTAATCTCCTTTTGGAGTTGGTGTCAGTGTTGAGCCAGGATCTGGAAGGTGTGGCTTGCCTTTTTTTTATTTCAAGAGGGCTAGTTGGTCAAGCATGGTCATCATATTTGCATTATAGAGCGAGGTGAGTTCGGTTGTGGTGAGATGGTCGTTGGCGCTAGGTAGGAGCGTGCTAATCCTTTCTTCAAGGGCGGCAAGGGGGATCTGGGTGAGGTTTCTGGTCCATTTGGGGGCGTCTTGTACAGGTGGCTGAGAGAGCAGTTTTTGGTTGAAATGGAATAGAATCATGTGATGGTCCGACTAGTCCACAGGGAGTATGTGGTCAATGGTAATTGCATCATGCTGAGCAATAATGGCATCCAGGGTTGCTCCTTTATTGTGCATTTCTTCTGAGCAGTGCTAAGATAGGTTATTGTCCCTGAGAAGGTTGGATAGCCTTTGAATTACAGGGTTATTCGCTTCATTCCATCGAAGGTTTAGGTCACTAAGAATTATCTTGTTAGCGTCCCTGAGTGCGCAATGCGCGATCCGGTCGGACAGGTGCTCCCCGAATGCTGCGGTGTTGCCTGGAGGGTGGTAAAGAAGGTGGCAGAGGAATGAACCATTGTCCTTAGTCTTGATATTGGCAGTAAGACATTCAAAGGAATTATATTTGCAAGAGCCCAATTCCATGATGGTGATGTTGTCTCTGTGTATGATAGCTACACCTCCCCCTCGTTGGTCTTTTCTATCTTTGTTGATAATGGAGAAACCTGGTGGCACAAGCATGTCTAAGCATGGAGTGGAGAGGTCATTAAGCCATGTCTCAGTGATGAACGCAATATCTAAAGATCTAAATATCAAAGTTGTTCCTTTGGCAGAAATCCAGACCAAGCATTGCACTAGCTAATTGCCAAAATGCTACCTATAACATGTTTGGGCATGACCAATCTCTTCCTGTACGATTTTGCATCTCAGGCCCTTGTCATCAACAAGTCATTCAGTGGGGTCTGGTCAGATCCAGCATTAAGGTCTGAATTACCCTCAGTGGATTTGACACGTGATGGGAATGCCTTATGAGAAATATTGTGATGTTCTGGAACGAGTGCTATTTGAGTCATGTAAGGAAGCAGGAGTTTCCTATGTATTTGTATTTAAAAAGCAAATACTGATCAATGAAAACTTTGATATATATGTTGTATCTGTTATGGTTTGCACCACTTGTTCAGACAGCTATCTTCTCTCATGCCGCAGTTCATTCAATGCCCTAAAACAATTTCATAAGAGTTGTGAAAGTTAGAACTGTTTGTTCTTGAAGATATAATACTTTTATGGATGATGTTAACAAGGACAATGTTGGTATACTGATCCCTTGGAAATAAGACATTTTGCATTGGCTTGGCAGTAGGGAATGTTTCACAGACATTCTTTTTTGCTAATATTTCATAGCAGTTCCAGAACCATTCATTTGTGGCCCTGTCTTCTATTTCATTTTCAGTTCAAGTGTTCTGAGGAAATTGTTTGTTCCGAGTATTTTTTATTTTGTGGTCTTTCACCTAGAAGCAATTTACAAATGTTTGATTTTACACACTACATGGATGCGGATAATACCCAACTTGTTCAACCCATACTCTAACATCTCATTTAAGGTCCAACCACACACTGACCAATGAATATCTGTGTGTAAAGATTTTTTGTTAGGCAAACAAAGTTTTGTGACGTTTCCAATTTTTGCCTTTCCCAACGTTTGAGACGTTTCTCTATTTACTCTTCTCCTTGGCAGTTTTTCTTCATATAGAAAAATTCTTTAATGGGATATTACTCCAACTAATTCAACTATACCACTAGATTGAACTCATCAAAGTTCTCACACTTTCACAATTAGGTTACTGCACTATAGGTTACACTAATGCTATAAAAATGAAAATTAGAGCCTATAGAGGGTTCAGATTCAATCCAAGGGGAAATGACAAACCATATCATCCCAGTTCACAAGCAACTGTTCTTGCTTCCAGACACTATGCTCAAGTCCTTCCAAGGAGATAGTCCTTCCTTCCTCAGGAAACCCAATTTTACTACAGTATGCAAACACTCAACATCAGTTTGATGTATATAACCAAAAAAAAACAAAAGAAGTATGGGGGAAACAGTATTTCTGTGGAATGCTTTAAAACAAGTCTGTGGCAACATGTTAGTGCATTTGAGATTAAATAAATACATAAATAAATATTCCTCACTATGATCAAATCCATCTAAACTCGAAAATATATGCAACCTTTTACTTGCAAGTTTTCCATATGTAGAATTTCTCTATGCATAATGGTAATTGTACGCATTTCTTTCAGCATGTTTACCGTTTCCAGAGTTTTTCTATGCCCAGTTGTATTACAAAGGAGAAGAATGCTAACTATTTTCTGGAAAGTAAATCTGCAGAACCGTTTTGCTGCTGTTAAATGATAAGTTTAAATTAATTATTACAGAAGTTATAATTTTCAATCAAATGAGAAAAAGCAAAAAACTTTGCAAAGTGGCTATTTTTACATAGACCTTGCTGAAGGTTTGAAAGAAAAAACTTTCTCTACTTAATGTAATCAGGACAATATAATTGCCCTATGTAAAGGAACATTTTCAAATGTAACCAATTATCTTCCAATCCCCTTCACTTTATATGTCAACCATTTGTGTTATTAAAAACTGAAACATCTGCCGCTCAAGCTAGCCAATGTCCAGACACATTTAACTTCCCACTTTAATTTCATCTCTTGTATCAAAACACTTAAAGGTTTGCACTAGTAGCCTCATTACGATGTCGGTCGGAAATCAATCCGACTGACTCCTTGCCAGAATCGGTTCAGATCAATTCGCCTTTGGCGAGTCTGAACAACCGATTACGATAGTTCCGTACCCGTTCGGAAAGTCTCCTATTGACTTCAATGGGAGCCTCTTTCCGACCGACAACACAGGCTCCCATTGAAAAAAGGGGTGGTTGCAGAAAATCTTGCACCCTGTCGAAGGTACCCCATGATGCCTGCCACACTGGGCATGATTTTAAAGGGGGTCCCTTGGGTACCCCCACGGGCCCCAACTGGAGGTCTCAGGGTGTAGGGGCATCTGCTACGGGCCCCCCAAATTAGTTTCTGACAGCCGTTCTCTGTCAGACAGACTGTTTCGGAAAGACTGTCCAAATCTGACATTGTAGTACATCGGTCAGAAACGTGGTCTGTAGAGCTGTACGATTCAGCTTTGCCCGACTTTAAGTCTCCAAATGCAGGTCGGAACCGCTTCACACTGACCGAACGATTACCTTTCCATCATAACTGGTCCGTCAGAAAGGTTTCTGAGTTGGTCAGAAACATAGGTTCTAACACGGTGTTGTGTTGCTCTTGCCCAAGGAATACACAGGACACGATGGCTGTTTGTAAGTACGCTTTATTCTATCGTCACTCTGCATGCATGATCCCTGACCTCTTGCCCTGAGGTCCTTCCCTGGAATGTCCCTGTCCCTTCCTGTCCCCTCCCCTAACCAGAAGCGGTGTCTGGTGTCCTCTGGCCTCTGCCCTTTTACTCAGGGTCCTAGTGTCCCTGGCCTGGGCACGACATCTCCCTCCTTGTTGCAAACAAAACATTTCGCCGTATGCTGCCTGTGGTCATAGAGGGAGAAGAGAGAAAGAGAGAAAGAGAGAGAGAGAGAGAGAGAGAGAGAGAGAGAGAGAGAGAGAGAGAGAGAGAGAGAGAGAGAGAGAGAGAGAGAGAGAGAGAGAAAAGAGAGAAATAGATGGTAAGAAAAGTCTCCACAGGCCACCGTCTCTTAACATCTCCTCAATCAGTCTTTTGGTCTTCTTGCATTCTCTTCTTGGTCGTTGTTCTCTGGTGTCATCTTGCGCTGACTCCTCTTGTGTGTCTTCCTTCAGCCCATGTGTCGGCAACTCTTCTTCTTTTGTTTTTAGTTCTCTGAAGTGCAAACTATTTCTGGTGATGTGGTATTGTCCTGCTGATGCGGTTATCATTGGCCCCTTTACTTCTGTCACCGTCAGCGGGTCTCTTGAGAATGCACTGATTTCCGCAATTGTCTTTGCCGTACTACCACAGTGTCCCCTTCTTTTATTTTTGCATTTGTCACATGCCTTCTCCGATCAGCATATGCCTTCATTTTTGTTTTCGCTTCTGTGTCTCTCACAGCTATGTCTCTTTGCTCCACGCTTTCCACCTCTTTCACTTGTGGCAACCTTGTTCTGCTTGATCGCCCCAGCACCAGTTCAGCAGGGCACCTTCCTGTGGAGCTGTGATGAGTGTTCCGATAGTCTCTCAGTACCTGGCATAGTGCTTGTCCAATTGAGATCTGCGTTAACTTGGCTCTCTGTATTGCCTTTTTGATTGTCCCCATGAACCGTTCAGCCATTCCATTTGCTTGTGGCCACAGAGGGGTTATTCTTCGATGGTGAATACCAAGGTATTCCATAAACCTTTTGAATTCCTCGCCAGAAAATGGTGGGCCATTGTCTGTCTTCAGTGTCTGTGGTGAGCCCTATGCTGCGAATATGTCATCCAGGACTGGCAGCGTTGCATTTGCCGAGGTTGATGCTACTTGTCTTACTATTGGGAACCTGGAGAACTCATCTATTATTACCAACAGGTAATTTCCTGTCTCTAGAGGCCCATAGAAGTCAACCGCCAGTTCTGTCCACACTGCCTTTGTAAGTTTGGACATTTGCAGTGGCTCCGGCTTTGATGGGGGCCCTGTTACTTGGCAGATGTGGCAGTGCATCACAGTTTCTTCAACCATGTTTTCTAGTCCCGGGAACCACACTTTTTCTCGTAGCATTTTCTTGGTTGCTACTATCCTTCGATGTGACTCATGTGCTAGTTCTACTGTCCTTCTCCTCAATGTTCGTGGCATTACTATTCTGGTGCCTCTCATCACTATTCCATTCTCGCTTTCTGAGAGCTCTTCACTGATCTTTTTGAACGCAAGCAGTTCTTCTTTTATCACTCCTTCTTCCCAGCTGCTGTTGTTGTTTACGTGCCTCCACCTTTGCTGTTTTGTCACTTTCATTAAGGCTTGCATGGCGAGGTCTTGCTTGGTCTCCCGTTCTAGCTCTCCCATAGTTATGGTTGCCGGTGTGTTGTGTTTTAGTGCAAAATGTAAGTATTCCTCTGCCATGGTGGTCGCTTGCGATGCTTGTGGCAGGGGGTGCCTCGATACGTAGTCAGCCGGATTATGTTCCTTCCCTGGTTTGTGTATTATTTTCAAATTGTAGTCCATTAGCCATATCCCCCACCTCTCTATCTGGGTGGTATTTTTGCATTTGGATTTCCGTATATTGTTATCAGTGCTTGGTGATCCGTTATTATTGTGAATGGTTTTCCGTAGATGAACATGTGATAGTGTTGACATGCCCATACTACCGCCAAGCTCTCTTTTTCCGGCTGGGAGTATCCTTTTTCTACGTCCGATAGGCTTTTGCTTCTGTATACTACTACGTGTCTTGGGGAGTCTTTTCCTGGTTGGTGTTGCCCCTAATACCACTGGGCTGGCATCTACAGTCAGTTCAGTGCACAGCCTCGGATGAAAATACACTAGGTGATCTACTGCTGTCACAGCGTGTCTGATCTCTTCAAAGGCTTTGCTGCATTCTTCAGTCCATGTGAAACTTTAGCCTTGTTTTGTCAATTCTCTCAAAGGTACGCTTACAGTGGCAAAGTCTTGAATATATCTATCACAATAACTGCCAAGGCCGAGGAATGACCTCACTTCTGCCACATCACTTGGTTTTTTCGCTCTTTCCAGCGTGTTTACTTTGCTGTGATCCGGCCGCATTCCTTTCTTGGAGAAGATGTGGCCAAAGAATACTAATTCGTCCTGCTCCAGCTCACATTTGTCTTCATTCAGTGTCAGACCCGCCTGCTCTAGGTGAGAGCATACCTCTCTCAATGCTTTGTCGTGCTCCTCGTTTGACTTTCCAAACACCAAAATGTCATCGCTGTAGTTTAGGCTATTTTTCACTGTCCTTATTACCTGTCGTATCGTCTCCTGAAATATCTCCGCAGCATACGAGATTCCAAAGCTCAAACGTTTATACCTGAAGAGACCTAGGTGTTTGGAAAACGTTGTGATATATCGAGACTGAGGATCTAGTTCTAACTGGTCGTATTCCTTGCACAAGTCTAGTTTAGAGAACCGCTTTGGGCCTGTTAGGCAGCTGATCATATCATCAAGATGAGGTCCGGGATGTCTCTCACATTCAATTGCTTTGTTTGGTAATCTCATGTCGACACAGATTCTTATTTTTGAAGTTTCTTTCTTTGGTATTGTCACGATCTGTGACACCCAAGGCGTTGGTCCTTCTGCTGGTTCTATTATGTGTTGCTTGAGCAGTGCTTCAAGCTGCTCTTTTACTTGCGGCTGCAGGTGTATTGGCACTCTCCGATTGTGTTGCGCTATTGGCCTCACTGTTTTATCAATGTGTAGCATTATTTGCCGCCCTTTTAACTTCCCTAGTCCTTGCAGTAGCTTGGGGTATTCCTTCAGGATGCTTCATTTCTCGGACATATTGTAAGTCATTTCAAGGAGACCCATCATCTGACCGTGATGTTGCTCAGTAGGCATGGTGCTGGGATGTCACCCTTCAAACCGTGAATTTCTTCTTTTGTTTTTTGATCTTTGTATGTTAGTTCTTCCGTAAATTTTCCCATGTTTGTTACTGGTGTCCGGGACCCCCAGGTGAATACTTCAACTCGGGACGGCCTCAATGTTGGTTTTATTTTCATTTTTTCGTATTTCGACACACACATGATATTACATGTTGCACCGCTGTCCAGGACAAACTTTGCTTTGTGTGATCCTACGCCTATAGTCACAGACTCTGTCATTTTCATTTTGTTTGTGTCTACAAGACAGATTCTTTCTCCTTTTTCACCCTCATCAGCTGATTCGGTAGTAACATCCGACATGAGATAGGGTCGTTCAGTCTTTTCCTCTTATTCTTCTTCACCTGACTCTATTGAGGAGCTCCTTGTTCCTTTTTCAACATGTCTGACATGCCTGCTTGTCGACATTTTTGGTCTTCCCGCTCTTCCTCTGTCATTCCTGAAATGCATTCCCTGACACACACTGGCATAGTGGTTTCTCCCATTGCATTTCCTACACGTCTGGCCAAATGCCCGGCAAGAGCCTCGATGTGGAAATTTAAGTCCGCACCTGTAGCATGTTACTTCCGGTTGTTTCTTTGGTGTCTGTTCATTTCTTTTTTTTCCAGCCGCTCGTGCGGTTGTTGTTTGTCATGCGGTGTTCTTGTTCCAACTCGTCGTTCTTTTCCTCGCTCCATTTTCTTTGCGAGTGCTGTCGCTCTATGTCTCCGCTCTTGCTAGTGACAGGATATTTTCTAGTGAGGTTGGTTCCTTTAGAATTCTCGCACTGAACTCCGTGTCACAGCAACCCTCAATGATACGCAGTCTGATTGCTTGCTCATTATCAAACTTGTCGAATTCACAGTGAGTTATGAGCTTTGCAGTCTCGTTGCAAAGTCATCCAGTGTTTCATCCGGCTGTTGAAAAGCAATCGTGAAGGTGTATCGCTCAAAGTCGACATTTCTCGGTGGGTCAAATTTGTCTGTTAGGCACTTTTTTAGTTTGTCATAGGTGGCAGTCTCCTCTTTTGGCAGTGTCACTAATAGATCTTCAACCTCATCACCTACTAAGTTTAGGAATAAGCGTAGTTATTTGGCTTCAGTCACATCGGTTGCTTCCATGTATCTCTCAAAGCGCCTGACCCATTTCTCCAATCGAATTCCTACTTGTGGCTCAGATAAGTTGAATGGTAGTGGTCTTCCATATTGTGCACTTTGTCTTTCTGTTTTTGTGTCTGCCATCCTTTCCTTTTATTGGTGCCTCTTTGTCTTGCCTTGTGCTTGTTTATTTCCTCTGTGTTCTTCCTGGCAATCTTTTATTGTCTCTTATTTATTTCAGTCTTTCGATCTCTTTATTTGGTCTTTTATTAACACTTTCCTGTTGTTTTTTCACTTTATTTGCCTTTGCTGGTGCTTGTTTTTCTCGCTTGTTGCTCTTTTTGGCACTTGTCTTGTTTTTTCGTCATTTCCTGGTTTCAAAATGGCCACCGCGCTGTTCTCTCTTCCTATCGGTCAGTTTGCCTGACTTCAAAATGGCCAGCGGTAGTCTTGCGAGACTTCTCGACCAATCGGAGCACTGCCTGACTTCAAAATGGCCGCCCAATTTTCCTTCGCGCTGATTGGCCGCCTGACTTCAAAATGGCCGGCACCCTTCTCCGAGATCTTGTGCTTTAATCTGCTCAATGCGTGCGCTCACTCTGCTTTTCAGCCTGCTTACCGAAGTGTTGCAGACGCAAGTTCTTTCCTTGCTCAACGACGGTCGGTGTGGGCTCCCGCGCCGTTTCTTCATGCACACACGAGAGACAGTGGGCTCCTGGTCTCGATGATGTTGTCGCTGGTCCCTCGACGGGACGCACAGCGGTTCCTCTTTTCTTCAGTCCTGCTGGGCATATGATTGCACGACCATCATAATAAAGCCATAAATCTCAAATATGCGTTCTGAACACTGACTGAATTCTATAATGTGCGTGACATCTTTAAAATGAAGACTTCCCACATCAAAGCTTCCATCATGCTACCAAAATGAGATCTGAACTATTTTATGACGTGGCAATAACCACCAATAATCCTCCGTTGTTGTCGCAAAAATCCTGTGGCTGAATGTAGACTCCTTCAAACAGAAAAGGGCTAGACCGCCTGCGAAAAAGGAGTCCTCAATGGCAGCATAAGCTGTGAATGACGTTAGAACAGAAACAGTATGGAAAATAATTGGAACAGGTATCTTGTGTAACATATGTAAATGAGATCATACACGGAGTGTAATTTTCATGCAAATGTCTGCTAGGTGTAATTCTCATAATATGCAAATATTATGCATAATATACATAGAAAACACTACGTAATTTCACTCAGTTCTAGCAGCAGTCTATAATACAGGCTGAACACTGTATGCAATAATCATGTTAATGGGCAAATGTTTTCAGAGTTGTATTTTCCTAAGTAATAAAACTGCTGCATTTCCATTATCTTTAGCCCAAATACCATACAAAATGTTGACAAGGAGGTTTTCTATGCAGAAACTGTTGAAATATTCATGTACTCAAATTCTCGCTTTCCGTGTGTTTTGTTCTTAAATTATTCCCTTTTATTAACAAGGATAACATTCCACTCTGGTCACCTACTACAGTTCCATATGGAAAACAACCTTTCAAATAAACCTCCCTTACTAGACACATTTACAACCACCTTCTTTGTGCACAGCAGAAATTATTGCTTGATAAACATTCCAGCTAGAAGCAGCATCAGGTGAACCTTAGAAAAACCCGGGGCACAAGTCGATCACATGCCTATCTTTCTCTGATGCCAAATTGTGGAACAAGGGTAGCCCAATATATGGCCCTGTGTACTAGCATACCGTTTAATTATGTATTCAATTATTCTGTACAACACCTAACAAAGCAAGGCATGCTTCCTTCAATATACAGGTTGACAGTATAAAAGGTTGCTGGCCTAGTGTTTAATACTGTACAACTCTGCTAATGTGACTGAAGAAGTTCTGCAGATGCATCCATGTATTCATCTAGCTCCAGCAACTCACAACACAGCTTTAGATTCCTCATTGCCCTGCATTTGTTCCTAATGTTTGGATTATTCTTCAGATAACTATCACCAGAGCAGGATTTAAACATTTTCACCCCTTGCCATAGGTTGCATCATTCTTTTTGGATTGTAAAGCCTGAATCCTTGTCTTTGCTACTTCAGACAGACATTAAGGTAATCACTTACAATGAGCAAACTATTGTATCGCAAGCTATTAGTCCACCTTCTGATCTGCCCCTGTTCTCATCAATGTCATCACTTTTGGTGAGTTCCACAGCACAACCACATCCAAGAAAGTATCCCTCACTTCTGTCAAAAACCTAATACATTCAAACAGACTACCTCTTTCAAGTGCCACCAGTCTTTATCCCAGTGTACATTTCTTGCCAATTGGCATCCTGTCCTGATAAATTAGGGTGTAACAAATGCCCTTGACCTAGTAGTCCTTCAAACATGTAACCTAAAATTTGGCAAATCAGTAAAAAGCTATATTTAACTTATCTTCTGAAAAGAAGTCTGGAAAAATGTGGCAAATAATTGAAACACCCAGAGGCCACAATGACATGTCTTACTTCCTACATCCTACTTCCTACATCACAAGAGTCTCTGGGCCTGTTTTCGATGTAGCCACTGAATTCATAAATGACCAACAAAGGAGGTGGTCATATATAAAGCCATGCCAATGCATTTTACTGTTTATTACAGGGTTGCGTCAGAAAGACCCAACCCTGCAGCAAACAGTATTCTTTTGTTATTTTCAAAAAGAAAACTCGAAACAGGGTTTTCTTGAAAAAGAAAAAGCTCCCCATGCCATGGGAGGCTGCAATTTTGCTTGGGGCATAAACTTGGAATCCCTACCTGCTGGCTCATGAACGGTACTCGCGATGACTGCCTGTAGCCCTCCTGCCGCTGCACACGCCACCACTGCGGCCACCGAGGGACTACGGTTCCCAGCAGCACTAACGGCGGGAGCCACCCACCTCACTTCCCGCGCCCGGAGGGGCCTTGAAAATGCGCACAGCCCCCGGGACAAGGGCGGGTCCGTCCTAGGCCGTCACAGGCCGGAGAAGGCTGGGCTGGGCTACCCCCTGAAGTGTCAGGCAAGACTTGTATCTAAGAACTGGTTATCATCTTGTTTAATGTATGTGTAGCATTTTGCTGGAATACACGTATTAGGGGAATTATAATATGGCCTTGTCGAGTGGCAATGGGAGAAAGGCCTCACAGAATCAAATTGGTGGTTGTATAACAGGCACGCTTGACAACTTTATAGCTCGCGCAGCAGTGGTATTAGAGTGAGAGATTGCGCTAACTGAAAAATTATTATCTTTGGAACTTTTAAATTCCAAACGATCATCGTTGGGTAAAATCCAAAATGCCACCACACTGGAAAAACCCACCATGTTAAGAACTAGTGGGATTAGCTCAAGAAGCCCAAGCCCAAGCCTAGGTCAGGGAAATTATAATACTGCTTCTTCGTCGCTTATCGCCTTAGATAGTACACTATCAACCGATGTAACCCTTCCAATTGTTTTAAACACTAAAAAGGGGGCTGTGTTGGCAAATGCGCAAGTATTAGAGAAATCCAAGAAGCAAGTTGGAAAAAAGAAGAGGGTTGGGGATAGACAAACAGGTAGCAAGCCAAAAACTGCCAACATTTTTAATAAGCAAGTTCCCAGACATGATAAACCATCTGCTAATATATCCCTGGCCCAATCAACTGACCAACCTAAAAACACTTCGAGCGTTGCTCCGAAAGGCTCCCTATGTCCCACTCAGGATCCCAGTGATCCATCAGGTCTCTTAGCTCAAGTGGAAAAATTGCTAAAGTCGCTCGTGCTCCCACTGGTCGAACGAATGAAGGTCTTAAACCTGAATCTGGATAAAATCCAAAGGGAAACCACAGAGAACACACTCTTACTGAAGAGTCTTCATGCTAGCCTTCAGAAAGGGGAGACTTTGAACCATCAGAATAAACTAAATGTAACCTTATTGCCATCCCCACGTCTGGCACCAACTGCCGAAAAAATAGGAAACTCCATTGGTGTACAGGGTTTCAAAGAAAGGAGTCCCATTAAACATAGAATTAAACAGAGGGTTGCTAACGAATTAAACAGCATAGAGGATGTCAATAAGGACGTAAGATTTGCAAACCCCCTGTTAACAAAAGCCGAGGGCAAGGTTATTACAAGTGTACTTAGTTCTTGGCAATGTACCACCGCTAGCCAAAGGCATTAAAGAGGACTTTAGTCAGTTAAAAAATAAGGTGACCCAATGGTTATATAATAATACCAGGGAAGGAAAAGGAGTTGGTCACAATGTTATTATGGTCCGCCGAGTCTCATGGGTGGGAAAGTCTTTGAAAACAAAAAAAGGTGACTGCATAGTGATTAACTTCCATTGTCGGTTTGTAGCAGAGAGGATCCTCAGGGATATGGAATATTTGGGGGGACCCAACGGCCCAGGCATAGAGATCTTGCCCCTGGCTTTCTTCTACAGGTCACACATAAAAGATCAACAGCTAGAAAAGGGGGATAAATGATAGGTCTTTTAATCCTAGGGGACAGCGGGGATGGGGTACCCCACTGATGAGTCTGCCTATGGTTCCAACACGGGAGGCAGGGGGACCATTTCCTTTTAGTAGTAACTAACCACTATGCACCCCTTTCTGGTCTAAATGATTGCGACTGACTGGCTGAAGTCGGCATTTCTGATATCCATCTCGACAGCTCAGTGGGAGACAATGCCCCTAATGTGATTGTAGTGGTTGGCCCTGGGGGAGAGCCACTAGGCGAGGAGTTGAGTTTCGAAAATAATCCACCTCTGGGAGAAAAGGAGAACTCCATGGAGACCCATATAGGGGAACAAATGATAAATGGTGAGGTGCCATGCACATTTACCGAAGATGCACCCTCTCCCCCTAATTTAATCTCAGAAGTAGGAAAGGCCCCCCCAAGAAAGGATGGAGCAAAATCATCTAACCTAGATAACAAAGGGTTATTGCAGGATAATAGTGAGGTGGGAGGGAGGATTTTATCTTGGAACATTGCGGGGCTATCTACCAGATTACTATCGCCCGAATGGCTAACTTTTGTAAATGGCTTTAACATTTGTCTGTTTCAAGAGACCTGGGCATGCGAACCTCAGTTTCTCCAGGGTTTCTTGAATTTCTCTGTACCGGCAATCAAGGATCCTAAGGGTTGGCCGAAAGGGGAGTTAACGGTATGTGTACGACAAGAGCTCTTTGAAACAGTTATAGAGCTACCCACTAACAACAGGGATACTCAGCTGATTAGGCTAACATTGGGCTCCATAGGCGTCCTGGACATGAAGTAGTGTGGCTCACTGGTTAGAGGCGGCAGACCCGAGAGCAGAGGACGGCCTGGGACCAGGGTTCGATTCCCGGCGCGGCAGGTTTCTGGACCAGGGTCAGCGGACTCGTTAATTCTCTCGCCTCGGTGCCCACTCTGATCAGCGATCACACTCGGCAACTCTGGGCATTAGCTTGCCTCATCTTCACTAACGGCCCCACCAGACCGCTGGGGATGCCTGGTCTCACCCTGGAGATACCCATTAAGGGACCATCTCTCAGGGAAGCCAGGAAGGGTTTCGCAGCGGTCGAAGCGCCTTGGGACCCTACGGGTAAGTAGTGCGCTATATAAATGCCTATACATTTACATTTACATTTACATAATTTATATGATAGAGGGTTAGGGGGAGCAAAATCTCAGGTCCTGGCGGATCTGGATTCCCTGATTGGGCTCCAGCCAAATATGAATAATATAATTGTTGCCGGTGATCTAAATATGACTTACGAGCCGCTTATAGTTGGTGACTGGCGCTCAGGAGATGAAGAGAATTCGCAGTGGGGGATTCCCAAATTAGAACTCAAACCGATCGATAGATGGCAGATGACATAATTGAAATTAATGGGATATGCTGTAAAAGAGGGATCAGAGCTTTGAATGGCAGAACTCCGAGTGACAGACAAGGTGAATGCACCTTTGAAAATGGTCGCTCTAGAAGCAGGATAGACTATGTTATCTGTAACATGGCAATCTAGTACCTTGTGAAGGATATGAAGGTAGTGACAAGGCAAGAGAGTGACCATAACCCTCTATGTGTTACCCACAGTCTTTGGGGGAGAGGGGAAGGGGGGCCGACCAGGGTTGAACAGGCTGTATTTGAGATTATTCCAACCAACGATATGAGGCGTGTAAGGTGGGGATTAATTATGACGCAAGAAAGGGTCTTGGAAAGTATTAATGAAGAATTGGATAAAACTATCATTGCCATGGATAGTATTCCGGATGCAGAGGATGACCTGTGGCAAATTACAAACCTCCATGATAGCTTCTTTGAAACCATAAGGGGTCATTTCATTAAGGAAGTTCCAAGGACAGCGGGCAAAAAAAACAAATAATAAGAGTGTGGTGGTATAACAAAGCGTGTAGAGCTGCAAGAACATCCCTAAGTGTAGCCCTAAAAAGAAGAGAGCCCAATGCTGTAAGACTAGCCAGACAAAATTATAAGAAAACAGTCCACACGGCTAAGAAGTTGGGACGAACAACATTGGCTGGCTCTTAAATCAGCCAGTATTTCAAAGGACTCTAAACTCTTTTGGAACATTGTTAAATGGGGGAAAGGAGGCCGTCCCGAATCACCCGTTAAGCACGTAACACAGAAAAGCTGGGTAGACCACTTTGGCCCCCAATACGCATGCAGTTACAAAGATAGGTCTGGGGAACCCATAAATAGTACCTTCTGTTCAGAACCTCCTTTTACTAACAGTGATGTAAAAATGGCACTGAAATCGGTTTCAAGGGGAAAAGCACCGGGACCAGATGGGGTCCCAGCGGATGTCTTCCTTCATGATAAAATGCACTGGGATCAGTATATCATGAGGTTGGCTAATGCTGTGGCCCTGGGAGCCCCAGTACCAAGGTCATGGCAAGGGGCCGTTATAATCCCTATATATAAAAAAGGTGACAAAACGCAGGCGGGGAACTACAGGCCTGATTGATACAGTACAAAAAGTGGTCGGGAAAATGATTCTAGAATTTTTTTTAGATTGGGTAGAAGAAGAAAATATCCTCTCCCTTTTTCAGGCTGGTTTCCGTAAACTAACGAGTACCATCGATCAGATCTTCCGTTTTACTGTATTACATTGGAAGACTGTATTGTTAGGGAAAGGTAGCATTTATTCCGCATTCATCGATTTGCGTACAGCATTCGATTTGGTGCCTCGAGTCAAGCTGTGGAATGTGCTGATTAAGCTAGGTATGCCACCAGATATCCTAACGCTAGTAATGAGGCTGCATGAGTCAAATCATGCAAAAATCCAATGGGGTGGGTATGGGCAAGTTACCCCTGAATTCCCTGTCGAGGGTCGGGTTCGCCAGGGCTGCGCCGTGGCCCCCACTCTCTTTTCTCTATATATCAATGGGGTTGTTGGTCGTATGATGTCAGAATCTGTAGATGCCCCCACTTTGGCTGGAATGAAAACCCCGATTCTTTTATTTGCGGACGATACCCTCATTATATAAAAAACTCCTAGCGGCCTCCAGCGAGCGCTGAAGATTTTCGAGGATTTTTGTACTGAGTACGGGCTGGAAGTAAATGTAGCAAAAACCAAACTTATGGTGTTTAACCCTCATAGTAGTTTTAAGGGAAATTTCTTTATGAATGGGGCTAAAAGTGGACATGGTTTCAGACTTTGTCTATTTGGGTTTGCATGTGGCCAAGGGTATCAAGTGGGATAAACATGTTGAAATGGCGGGCTTGAAATTACGTATAAACAACAATGGTACCAGAGGGTCTCAAGAAATGTGCCCAGAGGAAAAGAAAAGCCAACCCATCCCTGACCTCTAAAGAGATGCGTCACAGAGGGCTCTCAACAGGATGAGGAAAATACCCATCAGTCACCAAACGGATCCGCCCTTCATCATTTGGGGTTTTATCCGTACCACCCGTCTGAGAAGGTCGGTGCCACATTCAGAGGTCAACCCGGTGGTAAGGGGGTTCCTCAACAAATACTGGCAAAGACAGTGTGGTGTGCCTCTCGATATTATGAGTGGCCAAAAATGGATCACTAAGAGAAGAGAAGAAGGTTAGGTATAGCAATCACTATCAGGTGGGCTGTACAGAAAGTCCATTTCATGTAAATTAGACAAAACATCACACTCAGGGTATTGATGTACAGATACTCAGAATGAGTATGATCTGATGTTAATACATTTGGAAAGAGAATTCATAAGCCAAATGGTATTCCGCGCTTACCTAGATCTGTAAGGTAGGCTGGCCTCACCCCACCTGGCAGCGGCTCAGGGGAAGATGAAGCACCGCTCTAGAAAACATGTCAATCACATGTAGCACACAGTGAGGCCTTGAAATTACGTCAAAGTGCGGGAGCAATAAGAAATCTCTGACCAAGCCAATAGAGCCAGTTCTCCACGTGTATGAGGCAAAAGCCCTAAGCTCGGCGCTTTATGGGGCCGAGATATGGGGATGTGACAACCTGACACCACTAACACTTGCTGAGAATGAATTTTTTCATAATCTTGTTAATCTACCTAAGAGCACACCAATGAAACCACTATATGATCTAGGCAGGAAAGCCTTGGTAGATATTGCTACATTGCGCCCACTATTATACTGGCGACGGATTTGGGTTACCCCCGAACTAGCCCACTATGCCCAGGGTTTTCTAGATCTAATCAAAAATGATCATTTCCACAAGATACCCTGGTTTAAGGATCTTTCCGGAAATCTAGTGGGAATGGGTTTGAAGGGGTTGTGGGAAAACCCTGAGGTAGTCCCATTTCCATCAAAGGTTACACTAAAAGAAAAATATTGGGAAATGATTGCTTACCAAAATTGGAATACTGCCGATCCCTCTACTATGGAGGGTCGTTACTTGGAGTGTAAAGCTGTCACCAAATTAGAGCCATATTGGGATGGTATTACAAAACCGGGAGATAGAAAACTCTATTTTCAACTTAGAGCGGGATCCCTTCCGATAAGATCGTTAACAGGAAGGTGGTCGTCAGGCAGTTCGTTCCAATATGTGCCCGGTTTGTAAAATTGACAAAGAGACCATTACCCATCTTCTTTTTGTATGTACAGCTTATAGCACACCGAGAAAAAGAAATTGGTTAAAAGCTGTATGCAAACATTTGGGCACAAGGGACAGTACGGTGGCACTAAGACTAATTTGCACTAGCACCTTGCCCGTTATTTCGTATGGGGTTGCAAAATATCTTGGATGGGTTTGGGCCATCAGGGAAATTTTTTTGTCATGATTGAATGGATCCATTTAGCTTGTATGTGTTTTTAGAAATTTTAATATGCATTGAATTCAAGTATATTGTATATGGAAGACTTTATATGATCCTTACAAACACATGAACTCTGGGTTGTTTTTTTTTTTAAGAAGTATTTTTAAACTGTTTTTATATGTTTTTTTATGTATGTACGTGCTAGCTATTTACTGTTATCTGAAATGAATTTGTACTGGCAAATGGAGGTTTTAAAATCAGGCTTTTATGAGTTTTTTTATCTCGAATAAAGCATATTTGAATTTAATTGAATTATCTTTAGCCCAAATACCATACAACATGTTGACAAGGAGGCTTTCTATGCAGAAACTGTTGAAATATTCATGTACTCAAATTCTCGCTTTCCGTGTGTTTTGTTCTTAAATTATTCCCTTTTATTAACAAGGATAACATTCCACTCTGGTCACCTACTGCAGTTTCATATGGAAAACAACCTTTAAAATAATCCTCCCTTACTAGACACATTTAAAACCACCTTCTTTGTGCACAGCAGAAATTATTGCTTGATCAACATTCCAGCTAGAAGCAGCATCAGATGAACCTTAGAAAAACCCAGGGCACAAGTCGATCACATGCCTATCTTTTTCTGATGCCAAATTGTGGAACAAGGGTAGCCCAATATATGGCCCTGTGTACTAGCATACCATTTAATTATGTATTCAATTATTTTGTACACCTCACAAAGCAAGGCATGCTTCCTTCAATATACAGGTTGACAGTATAAAAGGTTGTTGGCCTAATGTTTAATACTGTACAACTCTGCTAATGTGACTGAAGAAGTTCTGCAGATGCATCCATGTATTCATCTAGCTCCAGCAACTCACAACACAGCTTCAGATTCCTCATTGCCCTGCATTTGCTCCTAATGTTTGGATTATTCTTCAGATAACAATCACCAGAGCAGGATGTAAACATTTGCACCCCTTGCCGTAGGTTGCACCATTCTTCTTGGATTGTAAAGCCTGAATCCTTGTCTTTTCTACTTCAGACAGACATTAAGGTAATCACTTACAATCACCAAACTACTGTATCTCAAGCTATTAGTCCACCTTCTGATCTGCCCCTGTTCTCATCAATGTCATCACTTTTGGTGAGTTCAACAGCACAACCACATCCAAGAAAGTATCCCTCACTTCTGTCAAAAACCTAATACATTCAAACAGACTACCTCTTTCAAGTGCAACCAGTCTTTATCCCAGAGTACATTTCTTGCCCATTGGCATCTTGGCCTGATAAATTAGGGTGTAACAAATGTCCTTGACCTAGTAGTCCTTCAAGCATGTAACCTAAAATTTGGCAAATCAGTAAAACGCAATATTTAACTTATCTTCTGAAAAGAAGTCTGGAAAAATGTGGCAAATAACTGAAATACCCAGAGGCCACAATGACATGTCTTACTTCCTACATTCTACTTCTTACATCACAAGAGTCTCTGGGCCTGTTTTCGATGTAGGCACTGAATTCATAAATGACCAACAAAGGAGGTGGTCATATATAAAGCCATGTCAATGCATGTTACTGATTATTACAGGGTTGCGTCAGAAAGACCCAACCCTGCAGCAAACAGTATTCTTTTGTTATTTACAACAACAAAAAATTCGAAACAGGGTTTTGTTTAAAAAAAAAAGAAATGCTCCCCATGCCACGGGAAGCTTCTAGAATGGTTTTACTGTTCCTTACCTCCAGGTTTTACCTGGCAGTGAAGAACAGTAATGAATGATTACATGTCTGGCCATCTAAATTGGGTGGGTGGGTATTGAGGCATTTCTGCTACAACGCTTTCTCCCCGGGACAGTTGGAGAACTTTGTCCATGATGGAGACAGAGTAATCTCCGCCATGGGCAAAGTTAAGGTCCGCCTATAATTAAAGATGGTAGTCGGACCACTATATTGGTGGGGAGGGAATTCCATCACCATCAGTCAGTTAATCAGAGAGAAAATAAATCATTCTTGCAAACCAATATCGATAAAGCAGACTATTCATTGTTCAGCATTTCCCATTAACTGCTTATCTTATGACAGCAAACATCAGAGCTTGCCTTATCTCTGAATCTCAAAATTAATTTAATTTACTCCAACAGTATCTCACTTGTCTGGCCAGCCTTGCACCAACAGATGTGCATGTAGCTTTTGGTATTTATATAGAAGGAAGGTAGAAACAGAATAGTGTATTTAATGGGGTGTTTCGAGACAGTGAAACTGCATCTACTACAACAGGGAATTTACATCTTTTGAATTACACAGCCAACACTGAATTTCACAAATCTCTCTTTTAGGCACAGGCAGGATTAGTTGATTGGCCTGGAAATTCATCATTTTTAGTCAAGTTTGAAGTCTGAAATTGGAACTCTCAAGTCCCACAGGTTCCAAAGTGGCAGCTTAGAGACTAGATTCTCAGATCACTGATTCTTTTTCCATAAAAAGGAGAAATTAATAAAAAATATTTTTGGTGATTGTTTTCTTAGACTCAGATCTGTGATTTACTACCTAGAATCCTCTTCCCCACCAATTGACACCTGCAATTCCATGTACTAGGAAAGGCATTTCCTACATCACATCACTTCAATGTTCACAATGCCAAACAATGCCTTCCTCTTTTTAAGTGAAGTTCCCAGAAGCACAAATATGCAGTCAACATCCCATCTACTTTTAACATAGACCTGCGTTAGAAACTTTATTTTAACTTAAAATGGTTACTCCCATTTACTCATACTCTGTGGAATTCTTACACAAATGTTACTGCCCCATTGTCTCAGCTGATATGTTTATGGTGACCTTCCAAACAAGGCAAGGGACATGCTACAAAACACCCAAACTACAACAAGGAATGTTGGCTTTAAAAAATAGAATCACCAACCGGAGTCACTATGCTTGGTCAGACAAGTGGAATTCAAGAGGCTGGACATTAGACACAATAAATCAGAGGTTTTTGCTTTATGGACCTCTAAAGGTTAGCTGTCCATGGAAGATCATCCATCAGCTCAGTGATGTGTAATACTTATGGTGGAGTTTAATTTAATTTACAACCCTCATAAATCATTGTTAAGAAATTGAGTAAAGAGTGACATTCCTGCATTTGCTTAAGCTTTGTGGCTAACATCAAGATGAAATGCATATTGGAGTAGTTAGGGTCCAAATAGTGAAGGAAAAACCCTAATCAAATTTGTTGTAGACACTACCTTGAGGAATGTACACACATGTATACAGTTTTTTTCTATCAGAGTGCTTGAAATCCTAAAGATCGCATGCATTTTATTAGCCAACCATTGGAATAAGAACCTGTTAGGCTGAAAGTAGCCGGGTGTAAATTCTTCTGGAAGGTAAGATGGAGGCCAATTGAAAGAGATAACTTACATAATATCTATGCATACAATATCAAAGCACAAAAGTATTGGTAATTAAATATTGATAACAAAAATATCGACTTCCTATACTTAACTTGTAAAGCCAAAAATAACAACACAATCATCATTGTTACATTTATCGATTTTTACTTATATCGAAAAAACAAATATCAGAAACAAAAATATTGGTACATTTAAATGAACAAATAGTATGTCATATATATTGATTCACACAATATTAACTATGATAATATCACCAAAACAATTAAATAATCATTACATAAAGCAATTATTTGGAATAAACCTAAAACTTTTTATACACATATTTAAATTAAATATAAACATATTACATTACCAAGATATTTGCCATTCACCTCAATAAATTATATCAATAAAATCATAACAATACAACCCAAAACAAAAAATATTATTCACAACAAACATTTAGACAACAGCCAAAGTATTAGTAAATATATATATCAATAAATTCATATTCAAAACATAAATTCTAAATATTACTTAAAATTAGCATTTACCATAGAAGGACAAAACTGATTTTAGCCAAAATTAAATCATCCAATAAAATCTAAAACTAAACAACTTTAATGAAAACAATCATACAAACAATTAAATGATCAATAAAAAAGCCACACTAAATTAAAGAAATTAAAAAAGAACTTAAAAAACGACAAATGTTGCAAAAAGAGGAATTTCTGCCGGATTCTCTCACCAGACCATTAAAGAAGGAATATAAATATCTCAACAACCACTTAACCAAGGAAATAAAACTGAGATTAAAATTAAAACGTAGATAATATTAAACTTAAACATTTAAAATAGAAAATAGTTAATAAAATACTCCTCAAAGTCTATCGCCTTACATAGACTTCTGAAGAAAAATCTACAACTTGGAAAAGCAATAAACTGTCAGAAAAAAAACAGCTATCACAAACCAGCATAAAGATAAAGAAATTAAGTATACATAAATGAATAATAAACTATAAACTCACCCAAATCGCGAGTAAAAATAAACCTAACAACCTCATAATCCACAAACTACTAAAAAATTAACATTTAAAATTAAACTAATGTTTTGTTTTTGTCCAACAGAAAAGAAAGCACCTGTTCCACATTAGAACACCCCAAAGGAAAAGCTGCAAAACAATGTGAAACATCTAAATAAAACATACAGGTAGGTACAAACAAAGAAGTGGTTCCATAATTTTACACGTAAATAACAAACATACAAACTTTAAAAT
Source organism: Lissotriton vulgaris (assembly GCF_964263255.1). Classification (NCBI taxonomy): domain Eukaryota; kingdom Metazoa; phylum Chordata; class Amphibia; order Caudata; family Salamandridae; genus Lissotriton; species Lissotriton vulgaris. The sequence goes on from NC_141697.1 coordinate 383,737,371, forward strand.
AATGTATATATTTATACTATTAATTTACTTTCAAATATACTGACATAGGCAGCAAAATATATAACATCACAGAAAGGAAAGCAGTTACTAAATCACATGCAGTACAACTACAGTCAAGAAAGTGAATCAACAGAAAATATACATTGAAAATGTACCAAATATTATTCTAATGCATGCTAAGGGAGGGCAACTACTAAAAGGTGATATTGTAATTTATGTAAAAGAACACAACTATCCCCTAAATGTGAAGAAATAGAAGTAAGGAAGGTTTTGTAGGATATAATTTAGGCAAGCTCCCGGGAACTCACAACAAAAATCCTTAAAGATATACTGCCTAAAGTCCCCGAACACATCACAGGCCAACTACCACCTGTAACCACTTTAAAATGTTTTATTGAATGAACTAAAAACACCAGCAGCAATACTCCTCCTGTCCCTAGAAAATACCAAGGCACAGAAATGACTGGACGTTGAACAATGAGATATACTGAGGAACCTTTCCTTTTAAATAACAACCTAAGTAATGAGAAAATAATCCTAACATTCTAAACAGCAAATAACTCGCTAAATTTAAGCCATTGTCAAACCTGGATGATGGATAGGACCTTCAAAATGTGTCCCAAACCATTCACTAAGATCTACACCATACATGGTGAATGTAAGAATATCCCTTTTATATATGCCTTACTACCAAATAAACAAAACACCACTAACAACAACCTCTTAAACTTCATTAAACTTAAAAGAAATACAATCCCCAAAAAATAATCATAGACTTAGTGCAAGTCATGATTCAAAACTTTTTAAAATGTTCCCTCACACAACTACATTTTGATCAAAGCATATGGGGACACCTGCAACAATCTGCACTGATGGCCTTATTTGAGTTTTGTGGTTCTGTTGGCTCACCACCACTGCGCAAACAGGAAGGCCGCCAAGCCTGTCATGTGCCAGTTGTATTATGAGTGTAATCCATGACGGGTGGGTGGTGCTGTGTTAGTCTCATGGCGGGGGTCTGTTAGGCTCATAGGAGAGTCGAACATGCAGTCTCCTGCAGCGAAAGCACCAACTGCACATTCCTGCACGGTATGGTATGCACCATGTTGTGCCTGCCACACCATGCCACACCATGCAGGAACAGTGGTGCAATTCCAGATATGTCTCCCTGCAAACGCCCCTAGGTCCAGGAGTGGCAGGAGGCCCTGTTTTGGTATCCTTAGTTGGCTCTCTGCCACCCTTTTCATGGCGGGCTCACTGCCATTAAATAGGCGGTGGACAACCAATTCATAATATGCTAGGTGATGCCGCAGCAGCACCACCAGCATATTACTGCTCCTGACCGCTGCACCTCCACTGCACCCTGGCAGAGGCAGGAGTCCTGGGCGGTCCGACAGCCATACTCATAATACTGCGACTGCCAGACTCATAATAGGCACTAACTGTAGAATATTCTACAAATAGCCAAAAACAAAATTATAGCACTAGCTTATATCCCTGTCACAGAGATAGCTAACCACTACAATTTACTAAGTGAAAGCCCTTACTACCAACATAATGAAGCCGCTAAAATGGATTATTTCACAGATACTGGGGGTAGGCAGACGACATCCCCAAAACAAACAACCGAGGGGAAGGTTGGCACAATGCCTTCAAATCCACATTAGGCAGAACCTAACCTACACTCTATACCTTTATAAAACATTACAAAAGACAAAAAAGCTACCAACATCTACGAATTGAACAATCTGTTAGCCAAATTGCCCCTAAACCTGGTAAACACACTAAAAGAATGTACGACATGCTACAATTTAAAGTCAGGCCCTTCATAAGTAGCAAAGGAGTAGGTTACTTATTAATGATAGCCAAAAATGTATTATAAAATTAATGGCAACCTACTTTGTGTAAAGCAATATAAAGTTGATGAATTTAATCTACTAATGGAAAACTAATGACCAAATACAAAAATTAAAGAAATTTGTAAAATCAATGGAGTCTACTCACATTTGATGAACCAGAGGGAGTGCCCAAATACTGGGATGTGCACACAGACCGTGTACACACATACCTAAGGTCTACATTTTGGCGCAAACGGACGGTTACGCCACCAGTTGGAGCACCTTTAACTAAATTACCTTTCAAAAATATCCAAAAAGAATCCTTTTCAACACGCAGTGCATTGCCCACACTATTTTTTTCGCTTCTACTTCTTCCGCCCACAAGGCAATAGCACGCATCCAAAATGCAATACGACACCATCTCAAAATCAACAGAAGCCAGAGCAGACCTCCTAGCATATGGAGACGACGAAAAAGAACGCATCTATGCTTTAATCCAAGACGATGTATCACAGGAATCCAGCAGCCGTACAAGGGAACAATGTGTCAAACACCTACTATACCTGTCTAAACGCCGAATTAACCAGCAACTACACGCTAAGACACTAATGAAATATCATCAAGCCCTCCGCATTCCCCGTGGACTCAGAATCGCACTCAAACCATCCCTGTGTAAGAACTCTAAAAACTTCCAAGCCAAATGGAACGCAATCCTCAATAAGTGTAGTCTAGACTTGATATTACTCATCATTGAAGAATTGTCCAACATCCTGACTGAGCTAACCAACGAAATCAAAGAAGTAGAAAAAGAACTTGAAACCTTTAAATCAACTGAAGACATATCTCATATGCTAGAGGATGTTAAAACACAACTGGAGAAACACACTAAGGACATCAATGACAGGAAACTTAGGAAATTCAGACGAGATACACTGGACTATCAATTGGATGAGGTATATACCTGGGCTGAAATCTATGCCCAACGCCGACGTAATAAACCATCTAGCCAATACACCGACACCTCCTCCTCCGGTAGTGATGCTTCCAACAGGCCACCTAAAAAGACGACTTCCGATGTCAACAGGAATCAACAGCAAATGAGAACACAAGTGGATGAGAGCGCAACCACATCTGATAGTGGTCCTTTTTTAGAGAAAGGCCCCCAAGAAACCGACGACCCAGGCGAAGTAAGAGAAAAAGAACCAGAAGCTCCAAATACAAGAGGTTCCAAGAAAGAAAAAAAGAAGATGAATCGTTAGTCATTAATATCTCTGACATAGAATTATCCCAACATGAGACTGAGCTTCTGCAAAAAGGCACCTCATTTATCCCAACCACTTTCACCAATCAACTTGAAATGGAGACCAGTACATTCAAGCTAACCAGGAAATTAAGGTTACGTCATTTTTTTGAAAATGTGCTTCCACCAACCACAGATCAGAAACCTGATCAACTATGTGGATTACGCCCACCAAGTACATTTATACCACCGGTCAGTCGCAAAAGTATAGATACGTTTGAGACATTAGTCAAACAGGACTTGGGAAAAATCAATTTCAAGCAAAAACCTAAAACAATGAATCTGACACAAAAAGATAACGACACATTAAGAAAGATCGCCAATAATAAATCAATTAAAAGCATAAAGGCTGATAAAGGCGGAGCCCTCGTCGTTATGAATTCAAGTATGTATGAAGCAAAAATGGATGAACACATTGGCAAATCTGATACCTACATCCCACTTGAATCCAATCCAACTAACCAATACAAAGCCATACTAGCATCGATCATTCAGAAAGCACACGATAAAGGAACAATCGATGAACGCACCAAAAAATTCCTATTGGTTGATTTCCCGAGAAGTCCCAACATAACTCTACTTCCTAAGATACACAAGAACTTATCGGATCCTCCGATGCGACCGATCGTGTCCACCAAGGGGTCACTTCACGAACCCGTAGGCAAATTTCTTGACCGGTATTTTCAACCATTTGTTAAAGAACTTAAGAGTTACGTAAAAGACACGACTGAATTCCTACTTAAACTATCAGAAATCGAAATTAATCAAAATGACAACCTCATATTCTGTACAGCGGATGTTAATAGTTTATACACATCTATCCCACATGGAGGTGGAATTGAAGCTATCGAAAAAATTCTATTGAACAGTGACATTTCTGAGTCTATGCAAATTTTCCTTATGGAGCTTATGATCTTTACTCTCTACCATAGCTACTTCTGCCACAACAACAAATGGTTCTAACAATCATCTGGCATGTCCATGGGCAATTGCGCCGCGCCAGCGTATGCTAATATCTATATGTCTGACTTTGAACAACTTCATATCTATGACAACCCAGCATGGACCAACAACTTGTTGATGTACACCAGGTACATCGACGATTTATTCTTCCTGTGGAAAGGCACAAAAACGATGCTGGAAAAGGAGTTGAATAACCTAAACACCAAAGACCACCGAATCCAAATAACTTGGAATCTCGACGAGTCCCAAATTAATTTCCTGGATGTATCCATCACAAGATCTGACACTGGCCTAACAACGGACCTTTACAGGAAACCCACTGATCGCAACAATACGTTGCACTTTGCAAGCTTTCATCAGCATTCTCTGAAACGCCACCTCCCCTACAGCCAAATGTTGCGAGTAAAACGGATAGTATCCAATCCTGAAACCTATGTCCAAAGAATTGATGAAATGAACCAAAGATTCACAGAGAGAGGATATCCGCCAGAAACCACCAATGAAGCCGTAAAAAAAGTCTCTCTAATCCAACGAGAAATGGCCTTAAAAAAGACAACCAAAAGTCAGGAAAACAGGATGGTAGTTGTCTCTAAATATTCCACTTTAAGTGGGAGATACAAAAAAATCATTCTAGGACATTGGAGAATTCTAGCTTCTGAACCAGACTTCAAAGACATGTTCAAGAGTCCTCCAATATTTGCGTACACCAGAACAAACAACCTAAAGGAGATCCTATCTAAAGAAACACCAAGTCCAATCATGTACAAAGGCACAAAACCGTGCCTCAACTGCAATAATTGCAACAATATCATCACAGGCAGCAAAATTAATCACCCGATGAGAGGCACAGAAATCAAAGTGAAAGTCAACGCAACGTGCGACTCATCCAACCTCATATACTTACTCAAATGCCCCTGCGGTAAAATATACGTAGGAAAAACAGAGAGAAAAATAAAAGTTAGGTTGAATGAACACAAATCAAACATCAGGACTAAACAAACAAAATCCAGTGTGGCCACACACTTTATGGAAAATAATCACACCGTGGCACAGTTGAAATTCATGGCCCTGGAGACCGTCGAGAAGAAAGAAGGAAGGGACAATAACAAGTTCCTTCTACAGAGAGAAACTGCATGGATTTATCGTTTACAATCTTGTAAACCATTTGGTCTCAATGACCGCATTGAACTAAGTTGCTTCTTATAAATGCCCGGCCGGGTATTTAAGGACACATATCCCTTGTGCGCATTCTTTGCAATGTCATATACTTGTTATGTTTACTGTTCTGGTTTATACTTTTTTATGCTTATATTTTTGGATTTTGCCTGTATTTTATGATACTACCTATCATGTTGACCCACACACCTTGGTTGCGTTACCACTGTCCCATTTACCCTCATCCTCTTACACCTTCCCAACCTCGCCCTCTCTAAGATGGCCTCTCCTTTTGCTTCGGATTTGTCCGTTTTCTATGTTCACCACCACTTGTTGTCAACCAGTCCTTTGTTTATATCGCATCAGCTTCCCCGCGAGTTACCCATACCCGAACCCGGCAGCTTCGCTTAGCGGCCAGCAAACACGGAGACCTCGTTGGTCCCTTCTTTGAATTCCGTTCCGGTAAGGTTTCAGTTTAGCCTCCGCTAACCTACCCTCCCTACGTTCAACACTTGGCAGCGTTTTTGTGAAAGTGCATACTAATTTCTTTTACCTGGTTTGTTTTCAGCACCTCATGACAGCTGAATCTACACGTGAGCATTTAACTTTACTTTCTTCATTCCTCCCGCTATCTCTTGGCTATAGACTCACTCTCACTTCTCCTAGGTGCGCCCTTAATTTTCCAACACGACCTCATCGACCCCCGGTTTTTCAACCACATCCATGACACACGCACTGGTTATGTTCCATTCGTTTTTTACCACGATCACTGATAAATGGTTTTTGAACATTGTCATATTATCATTATACTATATAATTTGATGCAAACGCAGATCATTCTTATTTTCAGAGCTCCTTGAGAAAGGGCAATCGGCCCGAAATGCATTGGAGCGACGATGACTTTGTGTAAAGCAATATAAAGTTGATGAATTTAATCTACTAATGGAAAACTAATGACCAAATACAAAAATTAAAGAAATTTGTAAAATCAATGGAGTCTACTCACATTTGATGAACCAGAGGGAGTGCCCAAATACTGGGATGTGCACACAGACCGTGTACACACATACCTAAAACCTACCAAAGTCCCCAAAAATTATCACACAATCTAAACCAACATGACAAATCATTATTTTTATAAATAATAATTATAATATTGAATTGCATCAGTCTAAAAATGTAATACAATTCCAATGTAAATGAAGATTGAGATAATAAATTGGTATATAACATATTTGAACAAATAATGTAACTGTCAGCAACCAAGAAACTATAAAAGAAACTCAGTACATCACATACATTAATTACATTTAAACCACACAATTCCAATTAACAATCACATAATATTTACACAAAGAATATAATATCATATTTCCCACACAAAAGAAACTAGAAAAATAAAGCATACTATTCTGTAACAGCAGATCTTCCTCTGTATGCACAGAGTCAAAAATTATAATCCACCAAAAATGGGGAGAAAATTGTCCAAACCACCAAAACACATGCAAAAATAAAACAAATCCACTGGAGACCTCTCAAACAATCCAAAGTATTTAGGAACTATAAAAAACAGAAAAATGTTTAAAAAAAGAAAGACTAAAGGGAACAAGAAAAAAGCAAGTTAAAGTGAAAGGGTTTAGTTTATTATAAATCAAAATTGATTTCCTTTAAAAAAAAAAAACCATAAACTCCCATTGCCCATAGGACATGTTCGTAAATAAAAACCTGTAAAGTAATTTAGAAAGAGCACCCGCAAATCACATTACTTCAAACTTAATCCTCAAAATATTAGTAACATAACACAACTTAACATAACATAATGATACTTTACTTACATAGTATACAAGAACCCCAAACTACAAACTAGTGAAAAACGGTAGCACTAATGCATCTAAATGAACAAAAAACATACCAATAAAACTATAACTACCATCAAGACCTCTCCCTGGTGCTGACTATACCCTCAAAATAGGGATGGGAAAAATTATGAATATGAAGTAACATTGAAATAATAGCATAAAATATGTACAAGTATATAACATATACTGGACAAATGTATATCAAAATGATTGTTAGATGTGGCATCCTTAGGGTGGTCTTCCCCTGGACTTTTTGCCTTTTGCCTCCACGTTTTGCTGATTCTTTTTGTTGGCTTTATGACTCTGAGCACTTTACCACTGCTAACCAGTGCTAAAGTGCATGTGCTTCTCCCCTAAACATGATATTGGTGTACACATGATTGGCATATTTGTTGTACTAGTAATTTCCTTGTAAAGTGGTATACCATATACCTGTGGCCTGTACTTCAAATGCTACTGGTGGAATGCAGCACTGATTGTGCCATCCATAGAAGTAGTCTTTTTACCCTGTCTCAGGCCTGCAACTGAAGTGCGTGTGCTTGAACTTTACTGCTGCATCCACTTGGCATTTTAAAACTACTTTCCAAGCCTTAAACACCCCTTTTATTACATCTACGTCACCCCTCGTGTAGGCCCTAAGAAATGGTAATGATAAATCCTCTTTAGTCGTGAAGTTGAATTTAACATTACCGTTTTTGAAATACCACTTTTAGAAAGTGCTATCTGTTGAACCGTACCCCTATAGCATCATTCTTGAAAGACATTTTTTTCAAAAGAGGAAACGTCTCACCTTCATTTCTCTGATCGTCAACTTATAACTACTGTTGTATTTTATAAATCATTAGAGATGTACACTGACTTTGCCATGTGTCAAATACTCATGTGACATTGCGATCCTCAAAGCAAGAGAAGACAAGGGATTGTCTGTATAATCTGATATTGTTTTTATTCAATAGAAACGAAAAAACAGTCACATATAATTAATAAGGCAAGTATGTAGAAATAACAAAATCATTCACAAAGACATGTGCGTACAATATTATTCATCGTATCAAATGACAAACACTGACAACCTTATATTTTCATTAAAAATAATTAAACATATAGACCCTAATTACGATATCGAGCATACTTGAGTCCATAGACACCGTTTCGGTGTGGCAACCAACCAACTGTAGTTCACTGCTTCCGCACACCGCATTTTGATGCGACATGACATGGTGCAGTCGCAAACTCCCTTCTGTATGGAAGCTTTTGCTGCAGGCGATATGCACCTGCAGCACAAGCTCCCATAGATAAATGGAAGTTTGTGTAAATCCCTGCACCGTGTAGCAGGCACCTAGTGGTGCCTGCCGCAGGGTGCAAGGATTTACTGGGGGTGACATAGGTGCCACATCAGCCCCCAACCGGAGGCCGCAAGGAGAAGGGGGCCCTTCTAGGGGCCCCTAATCCCTTTCTGATAGGCTTTCCGCATCTGAAAGCCCAACATGTAAAGCCTGTCAAAAAATGAATATTAATCCTGGCTGTGGAAACGCAGTCTGTAGGGATTATGTTACAGTTTCCGTGATCCAGTCGAAAGCCAGCCGGAATGACCAGCCGGTTTGACTTCCGACTGCCTTCATTGTAATCAGTCTGTCGAACGTCAAAGCAGGGATGTCGGTCGGAAAGCCTCCAACTTGCGGCCTGAGCCTTTCCGACCCACATCCTAATGAGACCTATAATGTATTAGATCACATCAAAGTAAATGGAAATTAACAATAGTGTCCTATACTGTTGGTTTAAAGAGAGGTACATATTCTAACCCTCTAATGTGGAGTCCATGTGGTAGTAGGTGGCCATGTCTTTGGTGGTCGGACATTTTTAGCTACTACTTGGTGATGCCATTCTTCACACCTCCATTATATGTAGGACAATTTATACTTTGTGATTGTTGATAACTCCTGGCCACACCAATGCATACACCCATGTGTTTCGACCTTCCTAAAGGGCCTTTATCGTTATTGATGAAGGTTTTCTTCAGGACTTGAGGACTTAATGGGATACATTCACAGGGGATGATCCTACATCATCTTGGGGTTCGTAAGTTCTGAGACAGCGTGGCCCCTTTCCATTCACTTTTTGGGAAATTTCGGCACTGAAGCCCTGAAGTTGTCAGGGAGTGTTGTGTCACAGAAACTGCCATGGAGGTGCTACTCCCCTTATGTGTGCATTCCTCTCGGTGGCCACCATCTGTCAGCTCCTCTGTATACAAGGCAAAAAGTGGACATTTCTCTGTACTTCCTTCTCCCTGTGCCTGACAGCTTTTCTCCAATACACGTCCGGTTGAGGTGACAGCTACACTTTGTGCACTCTCTCTAGACAGCCACAAATACAGGAAGGTGAAACTCATTTGCTTTCATCTGGGAAGGAATGAATGGAAGGGGCTGAACCCTACACTTCAAAAGGTAGTGTCCTGGCCACACACAAAGCACCAATTTACCACTCACAGGTAGCCTGGCAGACAGGACTCGGTTGAAAGGGATCTTTGTGCTCTTCCACCTACTTCAAAGGCACTCTTGGATTTAAGTACTGCGTCTAAGACCCCCTGAAATCAGACACTTCTGGTTCTCGAACTGAACCACGGTCAGAAGGAATGCTATGCTACTTAAAGGACTCAACTGGACTGCTTTACTTTTTTTTTCTTGCCCTGCTGTCTGCTGAAGGAGAACTGGACTCAGTTTAGATAGTGACATAAAATCATTCCCAATAATACTATACAAACTCAGTTATAAAGACTTTTATTCAATAACTGGCCATGGCTTCCATTAATGTTTGGACAAGGTAAAGTGTACTAGGGCCCAGGTTTCAAAGTAAGGGCGTCCTTACTTTGAAACCTGGACCAGAGTACACTTTATCTTGTGTACTAAAGTGTTTATAACTGAGTTTTGAGGCCAGGTTTTTGTAGGACGGTGTACTGTGCAACCAGCCCTTTGTATAGTATTATTGTGAATGATTTTATGTCACTATCTATTTGAATTCCTCCTTCCCTAAACACTTCACACTGTCCCAATCACCCTTTCCTCTTTGCACGCTCTTCTGGGGCAACCTATATGCTTCTACCAATTATTAATTGTGATCTTTTCGCATCTGAACGAGATACAATTAATTAAAATTGTCTCTGTTTTTTATAATTGTTGCTGTTGCTTTTTCTTTTTGTGAACTTTGCACATTTATTGATTAGAGTTGATCTTAGGGACACATGTGAGACAGGGCTAGCAAAGCCAGAAGGAATTGTGGGAGCACATCACCCCCAAACGTGAGAATGCACCCTGTGGAGGTCAGGGTATGCCTTCAGTTGATAGAGGGCAGACACGGGGACACAGCTGACTGATATCAGCCACCTAGTGCTGCAAAATTAGGTAAACAGCAATTAGACGACCGCAATGTACCTCCCCAGATGCTTTGTCAAACCATTAAAGTATTTACTACAAAGGGATAGTAAAGGATCCACCGGGAGTTGAGCGGGTTGGGGGGCATGTCATCCTGTAGGCTGAGGACAATGGAATGACACAGGAGGCATTTGGGGTTGTGCCTCATCAGCTCCTGACCTCCTATGAGAAAAAAAGGACTTGATCCTCAACACAGTAAACATGTTCCATGAGATATTAGAGAGTAAAATGAACAAAATCTCAGTAGATTTAGGCATACCCTGAGATGATCATCGGAAACTAACAGAAAAAGTAATGGACCTTATTAGGAGGGTAGAAGCACTGGATCATTGAGCAGAGGATGTAAGGGTGTAGTTGTTGTAAAATATAAGACTAGTTGGACTCCCTCAAAAGAGTAGAAGAAGCTGACATGGTCGCCCTCTTGGAAGGATGGCTGCACACAGAGCTCATCCCTCTGGGATTTCGCAATTTTTTGCCCTGAAGAGAGCACACATGGTTCCTGTGAGGCTGCTGCTGCGCAAGGTGCCCTCTTGGCCTGTGGTGGCACACCTCCTGCATTACAGAGATAGAGACTGCATCCTGCAATAAGCTTGAGAGGCTGGGCTCTTTAGTGTGGAAAACACTTCCATAGCCATTTTTCCTGACTACACAGTGGCGATTCAACAGCACAGATCCTCCTTCTTGGTGGTCAAGAAAGAACTACATGAGGCTGGTATACAATAAATACTCCTTTTTTCCACATGCCTCAAAGTAATAGTGCACGATTAAGCCAGGCTCTTAACAGATGTGTCCTACGCCTGGGACTGGTTTGAGAAGTAAAAAAATGGGGGATGGACACTGGATGGGGAGTGGGGGTCCCATGACTGAAGTTTCAGAGATGAAGGCGAAACATACCCGGCTGAAACAGACTCCCAACCAAGGACAGCCATATCAGGGAAAGGCGTCGTCCTCAGGGAAAGGAGTTTCCTGTGGAGATAACCTGGGATAACTTAAAGGCATGCCTCATAGTCGGAGAGTGCCATCTTTGATAACATATTGGAGGTCCTTCAGCATGGGCCCCATATACCTCCTCAGTTTGTGGATGACCTATGAGGACAACGGAAACTAAACAACAGCAAACTACAACACAAGAGTGCGGCGGAGGTACTTCTGTCATTTCATAGCTAAACAGGGACGCTGAGACTGCTTGCCTGCATGATAACTATATATGTGTTTCAGGCCACTAGCCATTGCTAAGCGGAATCCTTCAATGATGCAATGGATTGGAGGGGGGATTTGCCTCTTGTATGGCTGCAACAGTAACCAAACATCACAAGAGGCCCTGTTTAACTACCATGGAACTGGGGGTCTGGTATAAAGGACTGTTTTGTATTTTATGTTTTGGACAGGGTGCCGTTGCTACTCTGAACTGGGGAGGGGGAGTTGGAATTGGTTCTAGTGTTTCACCCAGTTTTGGCATGCAAACCCGATTCTCTACATTCAGGAAGGTGATGAGACTGGTGGGCAGGGGTGGATGGATTGTGGTCTGGTGGGGTATGAGTAAGCTGCTATTGTAGGTGGGGAGAGGGGCCAGAGGGATGGATTGCTTCTTTCAAATAAGAGGGAAAGCCCAACATACTCTGTCATATCTTGGATTGTCCGGGGCTGGGGTCCATCCCTAGGAGATACAATATTCCGTACTTTTTGAGATGCAGAGGAGCAGATGTGACGCACCTCCAGGAGATGCATCTGGTGAGGGCAGAGGGGACCAAACTTCAGCAGAAGTGGAGAGGGTCAATTTATGCCACAGGTACTCTCCATTCTCCAGCGGGGCCCTAATATGGTTATGTTCTGGGGCCCTCTTTGAGGTCATGACGGCTCATGTAGACCGGGACAGATGCTATGTAATCCTGACGGGCCACTAAATGGACTCCGGATAACAATTGGTGGTGTTTACTTCCCAACATGGGACAGTAACACTTTTTGGAAGCCCTTTCCCATATTCTTTTAGCGGACCTTGATGCACCCTTATTAGTAGAGGGAGGCTACAGCTGTGTTACCCCTACTACCCTGGACAGATCTATCCCTCCCCTCCAAGATTACCTAACATGGCGGAGAACTTGAAGGGCTAGATAGGCTGCTGTGCCTTGAGGGGTGTGTGAAGTGTTCAGAATGTGGGCCAGAGAGAATACTCTTTTTACTCCCCTGTGCATGACCTGCACATGCGCCTAGACAAAAAGATGTGCACCTAGGACATGGCCACACAGACCATTAGGCGTGGAGTATCTGGGTCATACAGTCTCGGAACATTAGCCATAGTTGGTTACAATGCAATAGGGCAGACACATTGCACCCATACCCACTTGATACCTCCCCATAGACCTGCATGGACTGCATGGACCTGCATGGACTCACTTTTAGGGACACAGTGGGAGAGATAATTACCAATTACTTCCAGATAAATCCCCGCACAGCAACACATACTAACATTGAGTGGAATGCCCTTAAGGTAGTGACCAATGGTTACTGTTCGTTAGCTAGTTAGTGGGAGTAAAGAGGACGCTTCGGGCTTCAGCTACAACCATTGGAGAATAGTAATTGTTGACTCGAGTGAAAGATCCCAGACCACCTGCAAGCTATGCCAATGCTGCAGGAAGAGGGGGATAAGCATATAGTCATGGCGGTAAAACCTCCGCTTTTTGACTATCTGAGCACTGTCCAATCTGAAGGGGGTGCAGCCAAACAGACTGTAATCATGGTTGGTCCGCCCAGAGGGCAGAGGAGAACCCATCACCTACATCTCAGGCCCAAGCTGAGAAATATTATTACACACACGAGAAATACATGTAACCTTCATAGACCACTACAGAGAGTAGTATAGAGAGCCCCACCCCGTGAAGGGAGAGATGCTGACTGCTTGCCGGTGGAAGATAGGGAAATACTTGGAGCCCCCATCTCAGAACCTCAGATGAGGGCAGCCATTAAAGAACTGACTTGAGACAAGAGCCCTGTGACAGATGGCCTCCCGGCCGAGTTCTGCCAGACCTTAGCGCCCTTTCTAGTCCTGAAACTGTCCGAGATGTACATGCAGGTGCTGGACTGCAGGTCTTTGCCAAAAAAAAAACAGAGAGGCCCTGTTGGTGACTAAGACCTTGGAAGGGCCCACAGAAGTAGGCCTACTGCCCCATATCAATGCTGATTTTAGACTATAAAATCCTTAGGTAAGGTCCAGGCCAACCGGTTACTACCCTGTCTTACCAATAGTAATGGCCAAAATTGTTTTATCCCTAAATGCAACACCTTCCACAAAATCATACAGCCATATCACGTTCTTTCTGAAACCCCGAGCCTTCAATGCTGGTACAGTAGTGCTACCTCTGTACACTTGGAAAGCATTTGATGAGTTGAGATGGGACTACCTGCAAGCAGTCATGGTGAAGATGTCCCTTGGGAAGAGTGGGAGAGATGGGTTGTGCTTCTCTAACAAGGTGCATGAGCAAGTGTTTGCATGAGATCCTGCATTTTGCACCCTTTTAAGATCCACCAGGGCACAGGACAGGGCTGTTTACTCTCTCCCTTGCTAATTGGCTAGCTGTCGAATGTCGAACCATTTGCAAGTATCTCGCACACAGAGCCACAATCAGGGGATCCCACTGCATGATGGAGCATTTGGTCTCGCTATACGTCGATGACATGCTCCTATATCTAAGAGAGGCCCAGATGAGTAAGTAGTGTGTTATGTACCAATTGACATAAAACCTTCCCAATCTCGCCGGTTCTTACAGATCCACCAGACCGAATGTGGCCCCTAGAAATCCAGTGGGCATCTAAGATCTTTAAATTCCTGGGAATCAAGGTAAAGCACTCAGCCAGTATTATGCTAGAGGGAAATCTGGCAGCCTAATATGTGGTCTGATGGGTAATAGCACCATTTAGTGGTCACTTTGGCCTCCCATAATGGCTAGGATAGCCATCACAAAAAAGATCATGTTACTGAGAATCCTTCATTTTTTTGTGAATTTACCAGTCTGGATCACCAAGGTTTTGGTCTGTACCCTGAATTCAACTGATCTTGGAAGGGTGGCCAAATTGTGTGTTGATGCGCACACCCTAGAGGCCAACTGACAAGGGAGGGTTAGGAGTCCCCGACATCAAAATATATTATTATGGAGCACTGCTGCAATGGCTGGCTAAATAACTGGCAGGTTTAGGCCTAGCAGAGCTGAAGATGTGGAAATTAACCCAAGGAGGGGGCGATACTGGCATTGGTGATGGGGGGAGAAATAACACCGACTCATGAGCCAAAGCTCCTTTACACTTCTGGGTCGGCTCCTCTGTATGCCACCGTGATACCATTGGTGAGGCTGCTGATACCAAGAGGAGGGTCTCTGATGGTCCGTCAAACGGCAGCCTGGACCCAGGTGACTACTACTCTGAGAACTCCTTCTGCACGTAGGAGGAGTTGACTGTGGGGAGTGGGCTCCGAGATGGAAAGTGCCTAGTTTACAGCTACACCTCTCCACCCATGATCTTCTGCAGGCGCTGTTGACATTTGGAAATGGTAGCAATTTCATATCCTAGCTATACAAAACTAGCAGCCCGTCCCGACGTTGTCCGGGTATGAATTGCTGCCGGCCAGTAGTATATTGTTTTGTAGGATTTCGTTTTGATAGCATTTCTTATCTGTGACAGGCCTGTGAAAGGCTCCGATTCACAGTACACTGCTGATGCACTTAAGAGTGTGCGTTCAGTAGTGTGTGAACTTGAGTTTCCCTACTTTATTTTTCCTTGCAATATTATATAGCGCAAACTCGACAACATGGCATGAGCACAATTTACATTACAGAAAAACACATTCATTTGTGGTAGGCACGGGGAGACAAAGCGATTTGCCTGGAATCACAGGATGTTGAGCTGAAGCCGAGATTCGAACGTAGCTCCCCAGCTCTAAAGTTCGCAATTCTAGAACCTGTGGCGGGAGGAGTGTCTAAAAGTGTATGTCGGTGCTGGCCATCAATGAGCGAGACCTGTGCATTTTTCAAATGGGTGGTGAAAAAATATGAGTATGTTGCTGGAGATGTGGGCCGCCGTGCCACCAATGTACTTAGCGGGGGAGGATAAACACCCATTATTCCGCAACTTTCTTTCCGCATACCATCACTCCGCATACTTTAATTACGAAAGTACCATGACTCCGCAATGCCATTATAAGCATGGCATTACATTTTATATGCTTTTACCACGCATACATTTACAACGAAATTCGTTGTAAATGCATGAATGGCAAAAGCATGTTTTTTTTAATGTTTGGATAAGGTAAGTATGGGTATAGGGGTATATGTTTTGGGGTACTGAGGTATATGTTTTGGGGTGTTTGGGTATTTTAAGGGTTCAGATATAGTTTTGGGTTATGGGGTACAGGGGTAGTTTTAGGGTTTAGAGATAGGTATGGGTTTTGGGGTACAGGGGTATTTTTAGGGTTCAGGGCTAGGTTTGGGTTTTGGGGTATAGGGGTATTTTTAGGGTTCAGGGGTAGGTTTGGGTTTTGGGGTACAGGGGTATTTTAAGGGTTCAGGGCTAGGTTTGGGTTTTGGGGTACAGGGGTATTTTTAGGGTTCAGGGCTAGGTTTGGGTTTTGGGGTACAGGGGTATTTTTAGGGTTCAGGGGTAGGTTTGGGGTTTGGGGTACAGGGATATTTTAAGGGTTCAGGGCTAGGTTTGGGTTTTGGGGTACAGGGGTATTTTAGGGTTCCGGGGTAGGTTTGGGTTTTGGGGTACAGTGGTATTTTTAGGGTTCAGGGCTAGGTTTGGGTTTTGGGTACAGCGGTATTTTTAGGGTTCAGGGGTATGTTTGGGTTTTGAGGTACAGGGGTATTTATAGGGTTCAGTGCTAGGTTTGGGTTTTGGGGTACAGGGGTATTTTTAGGGTTTAGGGATAGGTTTGGGTTTTGGGGTACAGGGTATGTTTATAGGGTGAAGATGGGTTAGTGTTTAAGGGTGTTGGGGTATTTTAAGGAGTAGGGGTGTTATGATTATGGGGTGCAGGGGTATTTAAAGGGAGCACGGTGGGATTAGCACACGATACGAGACATGGCATGAAGGGCGGAACGTACCACACGCCCCCAACGTTTGTCACGCCCCCAGCACACGCCCACAGCACAACGCAGACACGCCCACAAGGGACTACTTTGCTGGCACGGTTCTTTTACCTTTTAAATGTATATGGTGGGCGTCTGCATAGCCTATGTCCTTCTGCTGCAACTGCCCTTTCCAACGCTGTATTGGGTGTTGTGATTGGTGCTGTGGTTCCTGAGATTACCCGCCTCAAAGGTTTGGGCTCTCTCTTTATTATATTAGTATGGATGATGCAGTCTATGACAACGGATACTATGCCATCCCTAGGGGCTAAAAGTGAGGCCCACATTGGCCGACCATTTGCAAGGAAGGAATGGGAATGGATTGTAGAGCATACACACACTCACTCACAACACCCAATTTAAATACACGCATTCAACTATTTGCACTGCACCTACCTTATCCCTCACAGACTAAATATGATGCGTTACATCATGGGCTTGAGGTGCACACATTGCATCCTCACTTACACAGACTGTCTGCACATGGTGTGGGACTGCCCAGAAAAAGTGAAATTCTAGATGTAGGTCGCTGCTGCCCTAGGGCACTCCCTGGGCTGACATCAACTGTTTAAGGCAGAGACATGCCTTCTGGACCTATATAGCAGGAACCTGAAATAAAGATGGCCAACAGATTTACGGATTTGCCTTTATGAGTGGCCTGCAGAGACAGGGCTATTGCAAGCCACTGGAAGTTCTCAACTGGCCCACCACAAAGTAGGTGGAAGATTAACATCAAAAATTGGGCAAAATAAGTGAAGAGAATAGACGAGGACTCTATAAACTGCCGCTGGAGGAATAGTGGGCAGAAGTGGTGACTAGCTTCTTAGACAATGACAAATAATAGGGGGGTGCTGCCCTGACAGCACAGTGATCAGCTTGTACTAGAATCCCACCAAACACACATATTTAATGGTCCATGATAGGCTTGCACCTTGACACAACACCAGTCAGAAAATGGTCCACCATGCAAAATTCTTATGAGGCTGAAACTGAGAAATTGAGCAAGTTCTTAGTTTAGGATTACCTGTTACTATCTTCCAAGAGAGACATAAGTTATGAGCGAGAGACATGTACTAAACTGCACCTATGGGTAGTGGGTGCAATACGACTATAGATGGTGCTGTTTCTCCACAAGCAACACTGAGGGCACTGATTGACAAAAAGTAAAATATATTGTAACACAAGTTCTAACACACATCATGGAAGGTAATACCTATTGTATACTGCAAAAATGCTACAGTGACATTAAAGAAAGTTTTTAAAAAATGGTAGAGCCAATGAACAGTCAGTGCCCATATGTGTTTTACTTTGGTTGTGCATTATTTAGAGCAACGTTAAACCATTTCAGAGTAGGTTCTGAGTTGTTGAGTTCTCCAGTAATACTGAAAGCCTTATGTTTAGCATGAAAGTTATTTTAGAACTTCCCGTGTTAGAACATCAAATTGATTTGAATTCAAAAGTGCCTCACTGGTGCCCAAAAAATGATAACAGGAGGAAGTGTAATATGGCATGCACCATGCTATGGCCATTGTGGGCATGCTCAGAGGAGCTTTTTCTGGAGCACCTTTGGCAGATGCCAAATGGGACTTCTATTCATGCATAAACTTATGTTTAATAAGTGCAATAGTGGGCTTGCTGAGTGGCAGAAAATTATTTGTACTTAGGGCTAGAGTTAGAATTTGGTGGGCAGGTTACTCTGTCACAAATTGGATAGAGTATGCGGTCTACTAAACCCTTGGAGTACACACCACATTTATTGTCAGGCAAACCATCCTTTTTCTGCAGCAGTGCACCTGTTGGCTCCATTGACCGAATGCCTCCTCCGAAGCCCCATGGAGCAGGAGCAGTCAAAGGAAGATAACTCCAACAACAACTATATTAAAGGTAAGCAGTGTGATGTCCTTGTTTCTGTTTATCAATGCCAGATAAAACCTGATGAGCAGGAACAGAAATAAACATAATAAAGACCCTCGCGCCCCTGGAAAAAACTCAGTGAGTGTGGGGCTATTAGTTATTTGTTTATCAGTAGCAAACTGCCACTTTAGAAGTTTGTTTTTCGAAAACAAAAACTTTCTTAAAGATTGGTGAATGGCTGTCAGAATCGACGGTGGCAGTCACGTAAGGTTTCAATCATTGAAACATATATTATAATGACTAACCTTCTGCTCTTTTACTGTATATCGATTTATGTAAAGAATTCCATGAGGTAATACTATGAATGATGTTCTGTTTCAATGGACAGTTAAAATTGTATATGGCATCATTTTTTAATGTCTGGCTGCCTCAAGCAGATTACAGGCAGTATCTTCATAATACAGAGTAGTACATGTGCTCCTATATTTCGAGATGCAAGTATTGAAAATCATGGTCCTTATTCAAAGTTTGGAGGATGGGGTGGTCCCTCAAAACATGGGCAGATATCCGGTCGACTCTTTTATATGCATAATAGGCAATAGTGTACTATGGGTGACAAGACTTCCATACATTTGTGACAGAGTATTCCATCCACCAAACTCTTAATCAGGCCCCTGGGTTTCCCATACAACCCTTTTGTAACATATTTTGGAGTTAGGACTCAACTGTTCTACAACAAGACAATTTTGTAATAAGTAATAATAATTTCCTTTCAAAATTGGAGCAAAATATTGGTTAGAAATTCAAATGTCACTGGTGAAGTGTTTGCATTGTGCTATAAAATCATAGAAAATACATAAGTTAACCTTAACATATCCATCATGGGTCAGTCAGTCAGTCAAAATACTTTATTGCGATAAATCAATATAAAAAAAAGGCGCGGTACAATAAATATACAATATCAATAATTCATACAAAGCAAAACACACATCATTCACAATTTAAAATATACTTTTTAAAAAGATAATCATATTATCCATCATGTGCTCATATTGAAGTCATTCCAAAAACTAAACAAAGTCTTATTTCTGATGTGCTTGATATAGCTAGATTTACTACAATGTTTACTAAAGGACCCTGAAGCAGCCCCGGGCAGTGCTACTAGTGTACAAAAATAAATAATTAAATGCAAAGAATAAAATACATCAGTTAGCAAATGAATCGTTTTGCTGTGAGGTTATCTACATTCCCCAAAGGCCAGTGGTAAAACAACAACAGTGAATACTGCAAAAGACGTCCTTTGTATTCTGCACACTAAGGCTGCCTACTGATATCAGAGCCAGAAGAAGTCCATTGTGAAATAATATAGCCTTCTGAGCAAATGTTACCATAGCAATGCCAAATCAGAGAATGAACTTTTCGAGCATGACAAATTATAGTGGCCCCAGGCAAGTATCATAAGGGTATTATTTTCAGAAATCTTCTTTGAATTGTGCATGTTTCATTGCACTCATTTTAGTCCTTCTGTGTGCTTTCGCAGGAAATCACATTTAAACGAAACTACTTCAGATTCTTACAAGGAAAGTGTCTAATTTCAATGTTATTCTTTTTATTCCTATATTAACATATGATAATCTAGCAAACTCTTTGCTTTATGGCGTTTTTTTGCGGATCTATTTTAGAAATAAAACATGAATTGCGTATGCATACTGTATAGTGGTTTAATGAATGTGTCATTTTACCATACAATGTAAGCTTTTGTAAAGCAGAAACCAGAGAGTGTGTGCAAGTCCAAAGTTCCACTTTTGCAAATAAATATTTCCTCTGACTCGCATACTGTCAAACAAGGCAATCCATTGTTTGAGTTCCAAAATCCTTGAATTTTCATTTTGTTAGGACGTGATCAAAGGACATGAAAGCAATCTGCATAGTAAAATATGTCCAAAACGGGTCATAAACGTTGTCATGACAAGTTGAAAGGCCCGCCGTAGGATATTGGGACATATCCCTGTGTGCTCCAGTCGTCTCGAAGCCTAAAGGTTAGTATTTTGTCCATCTACTAACTTTACCACTTAGCACCCTGGAGCCAGGCCCCTGTGGGCAAATTCAATTCTATTATTTTATATTTCTAAAGCACGTAGCTACCCAGAAGGCCCTCACAGCGCTAGGTTAGCAACAGGTAGTTCGACTGAAAGAAGAGACTTAGTTGAACAGAATAGTTTTAGCAATTTCGCAACTGTTCAGAGGAATCTGATTGAGTTTCTCAGAGTTCCCTACTTCCAAGTGACCAGAAAGTGAACATTAACCAGGCACACTGCACAATTGTAAGTCTGTGTTAGGACATGATCGATCAGTGTAGGATCTGGACATTTTCTTTTCCCCCCCAATACTCCTGCTTTCCACAATATTGGGATCTGGCCTCTCAGAATGAGTTAAGTGCAATTGTCAGCGCTTAATTTTTGCGGGTGGTTGCAGGCACTCATTACCTGGGACCCAGACTTATTTTTTATCATCAGAGCAAGCAAAACAAAGACAGGAAATGTCTAAAGAACGAGATAAAGAAAGGTAGGAAAACAGTGACAAGTGGATAAAGCAGGGAAGAAAAAGAATCTTCAAGCTTCATCCACTTATGGGTGGACATTGGTCCACCCATAAACTCCCCCAACTACCCCCCCAAATCACAATGAGGAGAAACTGGTCAAAACTCCCCGTGGAATCCTGGAGACAGGAGCTAGACTCCACCCGCCCGCCACCCTGCCCAGACCCCAATGTGGCATATGGAAACTATGTAAGCTGGATCACAAACTCCTTAGACTCACTCCTGCCTCTTCGCAGATCGTCCTCCAAGCGAGTGCAGAAATCAGCTTCTTGGTTCTCCGACTCGCTAAGAGAGTTAAAACGCCTTTGCAGGCAACGAGAGAGAGCCTGGCGTTTAGACTTCCTTCCGGAAAAAAAGGCATCTTATAGAGAGGCGATCAGAGGTTATAAAGAAGGGGTCAGGGCAGCCCAGGCACTCTACTATTCCGACAAAATCTTGGAAGCCGAATCAAAGCCCAAGGAAATGTTTAACATAATAAAGCAATGTACCAGTGTCGTCACTGCTCCCCCTCTGACCAAGACCAAAGAGCAATGCAATGAACTGGCGGAATTCTTCCACAACAAGGTGTTAAACATATACTCCACCTTTCCAGCCACGGCCCCAAATCATGAGCTGCCTGACTCACTCTATCCGGAAAACCTCCCCATCCCAGGCCAGTCTACTCCTGAGCCGACTCTTGATCATTTCCCCCTCCTGGACCTTGACACTTTAGACAAAGTGGCACGCCAGGTTAAGTCGGGCTCTCCTCGCGACCCAGCCCCTCCAGATATCCTGATGCAGGCAGGTGAAGCTATCCTCCCTGTAGTCCTGGAACTGCTAAACTCGTCCTTAACCACATGTACAGTCCCCACTGCTTGGAAGCAAGCCTCTGTACGGGCGCTCTTAAAAAAACCTAACCTGGATCCTGATGACCACTCCAACTACCGCCCCATCTCACTTCTCCCGTGGGCTGGCAAGGTGCTGGAGAAACACATAAATGCCCTCTTGGTCCAGTTCCTGGAGAATGACTCCCTACTGCACACTTCCCAAACAGGCTTCAGACCAAAACATGGGACTGAAACCGCCTTGCTAGCAGTCACCGAAGAATCTCGAAGGATACTGGATCAAGGAGGATCAGTGGCAGTGATCCTCCTTGATCTAAGTGCTGCCTTCGATACGGTCAGCCATGCCACTCTGCTGAACCGTCTCTAGAACATCGGAATCTCGGGAGATGCACTAAGGTGGTTCAGTTCCTTCCTAGCTGATAGATCTTTTCAGATCTTTGATGGCAACACAACATCTACCATCAGGCCTCTCAGCTGTGGAGTACCGCAGGGCTCGTCGCTGAGCCCTGTACTATTCAACGTATACATGAAACCGCTGGCTGGGGTAGTCGAACCGTACGGCATTAAAATCGTGTCATACGCCGACGATACCCAGCTAGTGGTTTCACTGGCCCAAGAGAACAGCAGGCAATCATCGGCCGGCCTGTTGAATTGCTTGGAGAACGTGAGGGAGTGGATGACCAACTCCTCCCTCAAACTGAACGGAGGAAAAACAGAACTCATGCTCCTAGGTCCAGCTTCACCAGTACCCTTTTCCTCCTTGTGGCCCAGTGGTCTAGGTGTATCCCCTACCCCCAAGGACAGTGTTAAGAGCCTGGGAGTATGGTTAGACAACAAGCTCTCTTTCTCCACTCAGGCCACCAAGCTGTCTGCCACCTGTTTTGGCCTATTAAGAACGCTGAGGAAGGTCCTCCCACTTTTGCCTCTAGACGCCAAGAAGGTGGCGGTACAAGGCCTCATCCAATCCCGTCTGGACTCAAACAATGCTCTATGCCTAGGGGCACCTGAGATGACCCTCCGGAAGCTGCAGGTGGTACAAAACTGCGCAGCACGTACCATACTCCAGATTCCACGATCCCAGTCCGTCAGACAGGGACTGAAAAGCCTACACTGGCTGCCTGTGAGACAGAGAGTGGCATTCAAGGCTCTGTGCATCATGCATTGGGCCTTTTGGAAGACCGGATCAGCAATCAATAACAGCCTTGTCACCCCTTACCACCCTAATAGGAACCTCCGGTCTACGGGTGCTTTTCTGGCAGTGGTACCCAGAGTGAAGAGAGCCAGGTCCGGGGGTAGGCTGTTCTCGCTGAACGCCGCCAAGCTTTGGAATGCCCTCCCCCTTGCTCTTCGATCCACACCCGACCTCCTCTCATTCCGTAAGAAATTGAAAACAACATTATTCGTTAAGCCCCTCTAGTTCTTCCTTCTGCTCCGTCACGTCTCTGTCTAAACTCAGCGTTTGAACGCCCCTGGGCAGCAACTGCGCTTAACAAATCGATAAATAAAAAAATAAAAAAAATGAAATGCAGACTTGGTTGAAGAAAGGGATGAAGTGGAATAATGGGTTGCCAGCTAGTATTCTCCCACCCTAGCAGTCGACAGTGCTGAGGGCGGGCATCTAAGACACAGCATGCACCTCTATACTAATGTTTTACAAAATAAGCAGTGGCCAGTGCACATTTACCAACTTTTTATGCAACACAGTGCAAAAAAAATATTTGCTGCATTTCATTGAGCAAGGAGGAACACAGCATAGCGTCATAACTACAAAGATTGACCTGCTGCTGCTGTCATGCCCTAGTTGGGGCTCTACTGAGGCTGCCTTGCCCGATTTATGGCCTTGCACCATAGTGCAGAGATGAGTATGCGCAGTCCAGCTTAGAATATATTCTGGAAGCATACCCTTTCATTCCAATGCCAACACAACCTCAGAAGGATGACACACATTGAATAAGTCCTATGAACTTTAATGCACATGCAATGTGTTAAAAAAAAGATTTAAAACATTTCTCCTTGTGAATGCCTGCTACAATTTTGTACCCAAAAATACTGTCTGGATATATTAGCAAATTGACTGTGTGTCAAAACCTATGGGTGTTTGTGTTGATCCACTTGAGTAATGCTCCAATAATACTTCTTGGTGCAAAGTGATGCTAAGCAGCTCAAGCATTTTTAGTGCTGAGAAAAAAAGTCCCCTTTTCGTGCAGAATATACCTTTGAGCTGCATAATAAATGTCAATGCTTCACCTTGCGTCACTTCACAAAGGTGCATAGTCTTAGTAAATTTGGGTCTGAATGTATTCCTTCAAAATCAAAAGAATTCTATTAACACCAAATTTGTTCTAAAATATACAGCGCACTATGGGGGTCATTAGGATGGCGGGCGGACTTTGCCCGCCCGCCATTCTCGTGGTAATAGGGACTGCCCGCCATAAGGGCGGGGGTCCTGTGGGGGGTATTAGGATGTGCCCGCCACAGTGGCGGGCACATCCTGCATGTTAAGCATTGTGGCGGGAGGTGCTCTTAGCACCGCCTGCCACAGTGCTTAAAAAGCACTTTTGCATTTGCATAATCAAAGCGTCAGGCACAGTGCGGTACCCCCATGTGCACCCCCTTCTCTCCTCCACTCTGGGGTCCCAGGGCGCCCCCAGAGTGAAGCCCGCATGCCTTTTCGTGGTGCCACGGAAAGGCATTAAAAAATGCCTATCATAACATGGCTGGAGGTGTCTGATAGACACCGCCACCATATTATTCCTTTTCTGCCCCGGCCGCAAGGCGACCGGGCGGAAAAGCGGCGGACGGTCTTTCCGTCTGCCAAGGTCCCGCCGCCATACTAATATGGCGGGGGGAAATAACTAGTGGATGTCGGGCGGCATCATAATGGGCCCCTATGTGTTTACACGGCCCAACATTCCCAACTTGAATAATATCTGATTAATGGTAGGTCGCAAATGTGTAATTCGCACAACATAGAAGATTAACAGAACATAATTTCCGAATACTCTGTGCCAATTTTCCCAAAACTGCTCACAACAAATTACTGTAAAAAAAAAATGACTTCTACTACAATGCTTTTTCTTCGAAACATTTTTCTATTGAATAGTGTTTTAAGAATTTGTTTTTTATGAATTTAAATACTTCAAATGGTAACATTTTAGAGAAGATGTCTATGGCACCCTAAATTCTGGCACTTACAGCATGGAAGGTCCTTGAAGCAGCTGTATACTAACACAAGCACTGCATAAAAATATTTATATGTAATAAATGCAAATATAAATTAATATCTGCATAGTTTATGAGCCCTGTTCGACTTGATCCTCTCTGCAGGGTCACCCCTATTTTGCTTACACCTTTCATGTTTTCTGAACCCATTTTTGTTGGTTTTTATGACTCTGTATACCTTACCACTGTTAATCAGTGAAAACGTGCTTTTGTTATCTCCCCTAAACATGGAAAAAATAGCTTACATCCAAATGACACATTTAATTTACATATACGTCCCTTGTTGAGTAGTACCAAATGTTCCCAGGGCCTGTAAATTAAATGCTTCTATTGGGCCTGCAGTACCTATTGCTCAGCCCGCTTAAGTAGCCTAATAAAACTTGTCTACGGTCTGCCACTGCAGCTGTGTGCAGTTTTAAACTGCTGATTCAACTTGCCAAAATAAAGCTTAGCCAAGTCTAAACCTTCCTTTGTAATATGTATAAGTCACCCCTAGGGTATGCCCTAAACAGCCCATAGGGCCAGGTACAGTGTATGTAAAATATTGGACATGTATTTTTAAGTTTTACATATCTTGGTAAGAAAACATTTTTAAATGTCTTTTTCTCTAATGAAATATCTCCCTTTCCCTTAGGATAACATTGGGTTACCTTATTAGATTTATTAGGAGATAAAGTTTGATTGGGAGCAGGTAGGAATGTTGTGTTTACACTGAAAAGAATTGTAGTTTAAAATCATCTTTAATGGTAAAGTCAGAATTTAAGTCACAATTCTTAAAGGGCTACTTTTAGAAAGTTGGCTTTTTCTTGTCCTAAACATTTGGGGCCCGATGTAGGTAAATCCCATTTACCGATTTTGAAATACCGAATTTTACCGATTCGGTATTTCAAAATCGGTAAATGGGATGTAGGTCCCAACATCTGGATTCGTTACCGAATCCTTAACAATTCATTAATTACCGATTCGGTAAATACCGAATCGGTAATGCCCATTCATTCCTATGGGCTTTGAAGCCCATAGGAATGATTAGGCATTACCGATTCGGTATTTACCAAATCGGTAATTAATGAATTCACAAGGGTGCAGGGGGTGTCACTTTGACACCCTCTAGCACCCCCAAAACGGGCATGTGCAATGTGGCACACAGACATGCCCTAAGGGCACGTCTGTCTGTCACATGGCACATGTGTACATGCACAGATGTGCATGTACACAGGAATCGGTATTTTACCATGGATTTGTATTCCATGGTAAAATACTGATTCTGTAAGCCATGTGCCAATGGAAAATTGCCTACCCACATAGCATTTTCGGTAATTTTACCGAATCGGTAAATATTACCGATTCGGTAATTATTACCAAATCGGTACATATTACCGATTCGGTAATAATAACGATTCGGTAAAATTACCGAATATGTGCACCTACATCTCCCTAGCCCTTTACCGATCGGAAACTGCTGAAAATCGGTATTTTCGGCCGATTCCGATCGGTAAAGGGCTACCTACATCTGGCCCCTGGTGCCTGTATCTTGGTCATACGACCAGGTGCAATTGGTAGTTGGCCTTGTGTATTCCTTCCAGACAGTGAGACAAAGGGGGACTAAGTGTCGTCAGGATGGGCCATCTTGTCAGAATGCGAGGGGCAAGTCTATTGTCCCCCCAGACCCATCAGAGCCAGGGCAGGGGAAGGAGGGAAATTCCAGACCAGATGTGAGGATGAGGTTAGACATTTCTCACACTTCAAAACTGGCACCCAATATCAATATTGGACCCTGAGACCACCTCTTCCGGGCACTGCTGGGCATGTGGATGTGTCAGGTCCCAGCGGGTGGTGGAGAGTTCGGCACCTAGAGTTCGCCTTAAGATTAAGATAGGTTCCAACTACACACCTTCTGTCGGTCTTTGGAGGCAACTTGTAGCGCAATCCAGATGCACAGAGACACTTCCTGATTGTGCCACTGACTAGTTGCATTAACGCTCTAGTCTTCCGTGGCGGCCATTTTGTGCGCTCGAGCCTTTCCCTCTGCGCACTTCAACGGTCTAATTCCTGTGAGTAAGACGCTTCAGTTATAGCGCGTCTTTTCGAAGTATTCCAGTCCGTTATTTTCTGGCTCGAACTTCCTTGTCCCTCAGCATTTACTAGCGCTAGTCCATCTAGACTGTTAGCGCGTTTTCGTTCCTGTTCCTGATTTGTTCCCTCAGCAGTTACGCTGTTCCTTGCCTCCGCTCCTGGTAGGACTCCTCCTCGTTCTGTCAAAGTCTACTAGAGTGAGGTAAGAGTTCAGCGCTGTTCAAGTTTCGAAGCCTATTAGTTCCTATGAACCTTCATAGCGAGTGTTCCTAAACACTTCGTCTCTGCAGTTGAATTCTAATTCTGTTTGTACCTGATTAACTACATGTATTCGAATGGGCTAACTACCTGTGAAAGACTTGGAACTACATTAGAGAAAGACTTTGTACTACTTAGAGAAAGACTTCACCCTCGTGAGCTAGAGATTCATTTGTGGAGTATTCCAGCGGCAACAGACCTTCATCCTTCCTGTACCTTGATGACTTCAAGTATAGTAGTGTATAGTCTGATATGCATATTGATATACAGTATTATACCAACTGTGAATTAGCAGCAGAGGTTAATACTCCAAGATCTGTTTGAATTCAACTCCGGGACTGGATCAAAAGGCTACTCATCTGAACCTCCAAGTCCCAGACCAACATAAAAATCTACATAGAGAGAGGCTTATGTCCACACACATTCAGGTACTTGAAAGTAGAGAACTAAAGTGAGAGTTAGGAGAAGGTGCCAGAATATAGTGGGGAACTGTAGTAATGTTTTGCTTACTTTTACAGGAGACGATCTTCCTGAACGAAGAGTAGGAGATTATATGTGTGGCAGTCTCTCTGTTTGTTATCCACTTCCCCTTTCCCTTTCATTCCTGGGCTCAGAGTTCTCTGGGTACAGGGGTGTAGGGGAGTTGGGAAATTATCATCATTAGCAAGAACCTTCTGGTCATCTGCTTCCACGGAGTCAAAGGAATTCAGGTACGCTCTCTGACAGATTGAAGTGCCCAAAAGACATTTCTCTCCGTCTGGGCAGCATGGCAGAAGGTTTAGATGTGAAGGCGTTGGCAACTATTCTAGAGGATTTGCAAAAGCAGCTTAGTGAAACCAGGGAAGAGGTTAGGAAGTCCAATCAGGAGGCTAGTTACCTCAGGCAGCGGGTAGAAGAACTTTCTGTGAGTCCCAGTCCAAATTTCGGAGGGCTTAAGGCTCCAACCTTTGCTCCTACCTCTTCGTCATCATCTGCGTTAACTACGCAAGTTGTCCATGCAATGTCCCCTACCATTCCTTTGGCCCCTCCCGAAAGATTTCAAGGGGATCCGCATAAGGCCCAAATCTTTTTGACCCAGTGTCCCCCGCATTTCCTCTGTAAGCCCATTTTATTTAAAGAGGATCAGTCTAAAGTGGCGTTTGTGCTGTCCTATCTTAGTGGTGATGCTGCAGCGTGGTCATTGCCTCTGGTCTCCTCTAATGATCCAGTGTTGTATAAATTTGAAGATTTCAAGGCCGAGTTTCTTCGAATCTTTGATCGTCGTACAATTTCTCAGACCACTGATAACGAGCTTTTGGATCTGAAACAGGGAAACAGAGAACTAGTTGCTTATTTGGCACAATACAACAAGCTAATTGTGGAAACGAATTGGCCTGCAGCCTTCCAGCATTTTGTAAATGACCTTTTAAGAGAGTTTTTGGATCGTTTTGCCGTTGTCTATATAGATGACATCCTCATTTTTTCAAACAACATGGAAGAACATGTTCAACACGTTCGTGTCATTTTAGAACGCCTGCTTAAGAACCAGCTGTATGTGAAATTGGAGAAATGTGTGTTTCATTCGGCCAAGGTGGAATTTTTAGGTTTTATACTTTCTCCCGAAGGTGTCAACATGGATCATTCAAAACTGGAAGCCATCAGGTCCTGGCCTGCTCCCCGCTCCATCAAGGAAATACAGAGTTTTTTGGGATTCGCCAATTTTTATCGGCGATTTATTCAGAACTTCTCTGAAAAGGTCAGACCAATTACTCGGCTTCTAAAGAAAGAAGAGCGTTTTGTCTGGGGAAAAGAACCTGAAGAGGCTTTTCAACAGTTAAAGGAAGCCTTTGTATCTGCACCCATTTTGCAACACCCCGATTTGAAAGAACCTTTTTTTGTGGAAACTGACGGTTCCAATTTTGCTATTGGAGGCATTCTCTCTCAACGACAGAAACTAACAGGACAATTACATCCTGTAGCCTATCATTCTAGGAAGCTTTCAGCTGCTGAAATAAATTATCCCATTTCTGACAAAGAACTTCTGGCAGTCAAAGAAGCTTTTAAGGTTTGGAGGCATTATCTGTTCGGAGCTCAACATGTCATCACAGTGTTCACAGATCATCGCAATTTGCAGTTCTTAAAGTCAGTCAGAACTCTCTCCCCTCGTCAGTTGAGATTGTCCCTTTTCTTCGCAGACTATGACTTTGTTTTGACTTACAAACCTGGATCGGCTAATGGAAAAGCTGACGCCCTTTCTCGGCTGAGTCTGGGAGATGTGACGGACAAGAAGGAGGAAGGCTACATCATTCCCCAGAATAAGATTGTAGCAGCTATTGTGGAGGATGAGCTGGAAAAGCGGGTTCGTGAAGCCTTCCAAGGAAAATAATTCACTGATTGGATTTCCGAAGGTCCAGAAAGAGAACTAAGGGATGGGATACCATACTTTCAAGGGAAACTGTTTGTTCCAGTTGAAGAATTACAGTCATTAATCATCCAGCAGTTTCATGATTATCCATTGGCTGGTCATAAAGGAGCAGTCAAGACGCTGGAACTGGTGAAGAGGATGTATTTTTGGCCAGGCATGGAAGCACAGGTTAGGCAGCACATCGCCACTTGTGAACAGTGTATAAAAGGGAAGAGTTCTAGACAGCCTCCCCAAGGGTTACTTAGGCCTTTGCCCGTAGCACCCTCTCCTTGGCATACCATTTCCATGGATTTTATTGTAGATCTACCCTCTAGTCAGGGTTATTCGGTAATTTGGGTGGTGGTTGACCAGTTCACAAAAATGAGTCACTTTGTTCCCCTAAAGAGTCTTCCGACAGCTTCTCAATTGGCAGACCTGTTGGTTCAACATATTGTGCGGCTGCACGGAATCCCTAAAATTGTGATCTCTGATCGAGGACCCAGTTTGTCTCTCGATTTTGGAGATCTTTCTTGAGAGGTTTGGGGGTGGATTCTCGTCTGTCCACCAGCTTCCATCCAGAGACGGATGGACAGACGGAGAGGGTGAACCAAGATTTGGAGCAGTACCTTCGTTTGTATTTGATGGATCAAGAGGGAGAATGGCCCTCTCTATTGAGTACTGCGGAGTTTGCTTACAATAATTCAGTCCATTCTGCCACGGGGTACTCCCCATTTTTCCTTAATTCAGGTAGACATCCGAATATGTTAGTGGGTAGAGTGGAAGTAGACGTCCCTGCAGCAGAAGAGGTAATCCAAGATTTACATAAGGCCTTTCAGTCAGCATCGGAAAATCTTGTTAAGGCAAAACAGAACTATAAGAAGCAGGCAGACAAGAAGCGGAGGGAGAGTCCAGAATTTGAGGCAGGGGATTTGGTGTGGGTTTCCACTCGCTATATGCGGCTGAAGGGGAACAGAAAATTTCAGCCTCGGTTTGTGGGTCCCTATCCAGTGGTGGACATGGTCAATCCTGTTAGTGTTAGGTTGGCTCTTCCCAAATCTATGAAAATTCATCCCACTTTCCATGTTTCCTTGATCAAACGTAATCCTCCAAAATTTCAACGTTCACATCCCCCTGCTCCAGTGCAAGTCCAATCCGCAGAGGAGTTTGAGGTTAAGAGAATTTTGGACTCCAAATTGAGAAGAAACACTTTGTTCTATCTGGTAGATTGGAAGGGTTTTGGTCCTGAAGATCGATCATGGGAACCAAGCAAGAATGTTCACGCCCCGCGGCTGGTAGCTGAGTTTCACAAGACATATCCTCAAAAGCCTAGAGAGGGGGCTTTGGTGGGGGGTACTGTCAGGTCCCAGCGGGTGGTGGAGAGTTCGGCACCTAGAGTTCGCCTTAAGATTAAGATAGGTTCCAACTACACACCTTCTGTCGGTCTTTGGAGGCAACTTGTAGCGCAATCCAGATGCACAGAGACACTTCCTGATTGTGCCACTGACTAGTTGCATTAACGCTCTAGTCTTCCGTGGCGGCCATTTTGTGCGCTTGAGCCTTTCCCTCTGCGCACTTCAACGGTCTAATTCCTGTGAGTAAGACGCTTCAGTTATAGCGCGTCTTTTCGAAGTATTCCAGTCCGTTATTTTCTGGCTCGAACTTCCTTGTCCCTCAGCATTTACTAGCGCTAGTCCATCTAGACTGTTAGCGCGTTTTCGTTCCTGTTCCTGATTTGTTCCCTCAGCAGTTACGCTGTTCCTTGCCTCCGCTCCTGGTAGGACTCCTCCTCGTTCTGTCAAAGTCTACTAGAGTGAGGTAAGAGTTCAGCGCTGTTCAAGTTTCGAAGCCTATTAGTTCCTGTGAACCTTCATAGCGAGTGTTCCTAAACACTTCGTCTCTGCAGTTGAATTCTAATTCTGTTTGTACCTGATTAACTACGTGTATTTGAATGGGCTAACTACCTGTGAAAGACTTGGAACTACATTAGAGAAAGACTTTGTACTACTTAGAGAAAGACTTCACCCTCGTGAGCTAGAGATTCATTTGTGGAGTATTCCTGCGGCAACAGACCTTCATCCTTCCTGTACCTTGATGACTTCAAGTATAGTAGTGTATAGTCTGATATGCATATTGATATACAGTATTATACCAACTGTGAATTAGCAGCAGAGGTTAATACTCCAAGATCTGTTTGAATTCAACTCCGGGACTGGATCAAAAGGCTACTCATCTGAACCTCCAAGTCCCAGACCAACATAAAAATCTACATAGAGAGAGGCTTATGTCCACACACATTCAGGTACTTGAAAGTAGAGAACTAACGTGAGAGTTAGGAGAAGGTGCCAGAATATAGTGGGGAACTGCAGTAATGTTTTGCTTACTTTTACAGGAGACGATCTTCCTGAACGAAGAGTAGGAGATTATATGTGTGGCAGTCTCTCTGTTTGTTATCCACTTCCCCTTTCCCTTTCATTCCTGGGCTCAGAGTTCTCTGGGTACAGGGGTGTAGGGGAGTTGGGAAATTATCATCATTAGCAAGAACCTTCTGGTCATCTGCTTCCACGGAGTCAAAGGAATTCAGGTACGCTCTCTGACAGGATGCTACAGAAGATGGACTGCCCTGCTGCCAGATAACTGCTCTGTTGCTTGAGGCCTGCCCTGCACTTTGAAAAGTGAGCCTGGACCTGCTTCCTTTATCCTAGGCAGAGAGACTTCAAGGTTCAGGTGACTGACCTTCTGTCCGAGGTAGAGGGACTGATCATGCTCTAGAGGCCTGCCTGCAACTGCTCAGCTGTCCTGCTGCACTAACCCTGCAACTGGACCTGCAACTGGACCTGCCTTAGCCCTCTTGGCTCTTCTGGAGTGAATTCTTGATCCCCGATAGGTGCCTCTCCACATTCTGGACACTTGACTGGCATCAGTTAAGTTCCTCTTGTGTAGGCATTGATAAATCCTGACATTTTGGGCTCTTTGCAACCACAAACTGGCCTGTTGGCACCTAGATATGGCTGCTTGCAAAGATCACCAATGCAAAGCTCTGGTGGACTTGATTCTTTGCGCTACTGCGACTTCCAGTAATGACTGCCAACTTCAGAATTGTGATCTGCATTTTGCACTACAGCACTGAAAGCCAGTGGAGACCGCAGCACAAAGCTCCAGTGATGATCACCTGCTATGCCCGACAGGATCTTCGGGCTATAGCAGCGACCATCTGCAATGCCCGACCTGATCTTTGTGCTACAACCATTCGCAACACTCTCTCTGCTCCTCACAGCGTCCTCCATGGTGAAGTGGACTCTTCGCTCTGGACTTTGAGAATGTAAACTTTTCAGTGGTACTAACTTGCTCCCTCTGTCTGACCCGCTCTCCATCGTGATTGGCCTGAACTTATGATTTTTTGGCCGTCTAGCAATTGTGGAAAGTGAGCCCATATTAGTATCGATGCCCGGGCTGTTGGCGCAAGTCGCCTCTTAGTTCCCATTCTGAGTAGTTACCAAATAAAGAGACGGGCGCTGGAAGCAGGAATCACAAGAACAGAGTTTTATTTCTCATGAGGAGAGCCTGTCATTTCGGACACGAAACACAGTGTCTTTCGGGAGGTGCTCTAACAAGTTCTCAGAGGCATCGCCTTTTATACCTTACAAAACATTCCTTATTGCAACAACGGCATTGTGAAACAAGAAAACGACATCCCCCTAATCCTCGTGTCAATCCCACCCCACATATATCCACAATAGAAGCCCTTGACCTGCTGATAAGAGGAGGGGGTAATCAAACAGCTGAGTGTTCCGCCGATTCTTGGGATATGTGCGCCTGATCGTAGCCCAGGGGGTGGGGAGGCCAGAATCAATAGTGGGTCCTTTGAGGAGGAGCGATTTCATACAATAAGGGGCAGTAAACAGTGTCTCCCGGCTTAGGTGATGGCCTCGGACATGTGTGGATAGTCCATCGCAGAGGGAGGGTTTACTAACAGAGGGGTTATTCATGAAAGGAAAGGAGGTGTTGGTCAGGCGCGGCCGTGACTCCCAAGGACAGGGTCTTGCAGAAGAAGAAGGTTTATGACTTGTCCATGTGAGGGAGGAGGGGGGAGCCAGGGTGCGCACAGGGACAGAGTCGCACAGAGAGAGAGGTCTTATGACCCGCACATGAGAGAACGGGGGCAGTCAGATACAGCTGGGGGGGGTTATGTCAGCTGAGGCGAGGGATGCTTCTTCGAGAGGAAATGGGGGACTTTGCGTGGGTCAAGCAGGAGGGCTGTTCTTCATAGCAGGGTCGCGCAGAGGGAGAGGGTTTCATGGCCTATACATGTGAGAAAGGGGTGGGGGATTCAAATACGCGCAGGAGGGAAGCCGGGGATTCCGGTGAGCGGGCAAAAAGGCCATGGTGCCTAAAAATGGCTATCAGGTACATGTGGGCACGGGCTTTTACTGGCGGAGTGGTGTGGTTAACGTACAGGGAAGGGAATGGGAAAGGACAAATGAACGCTGCTTATGTACATCAATTTCGTTATTTTCCACAGTCGCCGCTTTTTACATAACAAAGTTCATTTTCTAATTGATGGGTGTACATATAAACATGTGTGGTTGATGAAATAGCATTTGTCCATACTAACATATTGCATATAATCATGAACAGTTGATGTGATTGGCAGAATGCAGCACATAGGAAATTGCATTTGCAAACGTACTTCACAGCATAAATGCTTCCGACTTTCTCAAAAAGGTGACCAATGAACATTTTGACCAAGTAATTGAGGGAGGAATCCAGTCCAAATAAGATCTCTTCGTCACAGTGTCTTTTTAGCAGTGAGCCATCACTGGTAGGCTCTAGTCCGTGTCCTTTCGTTGGCGCTGTTGAGCACCGGCGGTGGAGCTATAGGTCCGGCTCGGATCCATCCTTACGCGTTGCAGGGTGCGGTCAGTCCTCTGCTGTTAGACCACAGTCCTGTTCCCTAGCCAATCCTTTTAGTGGCGCCTTATGCTCGGCACCCATATTCCTGTGGCGTAACCCCATTTCCACCTAAATGCTGTTCTTCCTTTCGACAAAAAGTCACGTGGAAAAAGGGGGTATGGTTCAGTAGTTGATGAGAGAGAGAGAGAGCGGAATGGGGTCAGATTTCCTGGGACACACCAAAGGGACCAAGGGAGCAATGGATAACAAGCAGGCAGGCCCATCAACCGGGCTTGAAAAGGGGGACGGAGGCTTCAGGCACGCGTGGGTAGGCGGACAGAGGGCTTCAGGACAGCCTTTCATCCTTTCGTTTACCACATTGGAGAGTGCTGCCTCGTCCCGTATTCCTGCTGTGCTGTGGCTCCACCTTTGGTCGAGGTCGCATGTGTCCCATGATCTGCAGCCAGGCTGTGTGTCACGTCCGACCCTTCTCCTCCGATGGTCGTATATCTTTGAAGGGGTAAAAACAAGTTTTAGGGAACTGACAGGAGAAGAGAGTTTTACATTCGAATTTCACCCGCAATCCTAGCACCTGGGTGTTATGCTCATTGGTCGAAGTCAGAAGTCTATTACCGTGAAGTAAGTATGTGGGTATTTCTACTGTGTTTGTACCAAGTCTAATCGGCGTACATTCATGACACATATGGACAGAGGTCAGACTCCTATCACTTGCGTATTTCATCAAAAATAAACATTCAGGGGAGACTCGTCCTTCCAACCCGAGCCTTAGCAGTCCTACATTTCCCTTTTTAGAGCCGGCTAACCTTTTAAGCAGGGCGGGGGTGCAATATTCGAAGGGCAGTGTTAACGCATTTTTTTCTCGAGGGGCGACAGTTGGTCATGGTCATTAGTTATGTATCGGGGACAGCAGCTGGGGTCAATCAGGTGGGGCGGGGACGCTTCGGGCATTCGCGCTTTGAGTGAAAAAGGGGGGGTGGGCAATTTGGGCATTGGGGTCAATCTGGACATTGGCGCTTGTTTCTAACGAACGAAAAAAAGGGGTGCCATTGACATATAGTTCCCCTTTTAAGAAGGCCAGATTAGGGGACCTTAGTCGTCTTACCTGTCCTTTCTTTCTTAGCCAATTCGAGTTCATTCATTTTGCGGAAAGGAGAGGCAGCAATATGGCAAGTTACAATCGTCTTAGTTTCTGTCAATTTCGCTGAACACCTTTGCGTTCAATAAGTATCCAATCAGACTGGTGCCAGCGGGGCACAATTTTACCACAAAAAGGAAGATGGAACAGGGGGACTCTCACAGAGAGTGAGAGTCATTCGCAACCTAAACGAGCCATTCAGTACACGTATGACATGTAGAGAGAGAGAGAGAGAGAGAGAGAGAGAGAGAGAGAGATAGATAGAGGGGAGAAAGAGAGAGAGAGAGAGAGAGAGAGAGAGAGACGTGTACGAAAATAGGTCATTTAGTGTGCTCACAACACAGGACAGCAGGGGTTAGGTAGCACAGAGACGCGAACAGAGGGGAGACATAAACTCATACAGTACATACACACAAAACTTCAGACGAAGGAAGACAGTACATGTATTACATACAGAGAAATTCATGACAAGACATAGAACAGTTATTGGCCAAAAAGATCTCTTTTTGCATGCTGCGCATCTTTAATATCCTATTTATCTACAGGCTGAGTTCTTCTTACCTATTCCTCCTTTTTCCTCTCGCTTGCTATTTTTTGCGAGCGTTCTCAATTACTAATACTTACACCTCGGTCAGCCGGTCGGAAATTAACCTGGTCAGGCTATTGCCCACGGTTGGATCTTAAACCACTTTTGAGTTTCTTCTTTTGGTGGGAAGTTCTCCAGGCTGAGGCAACAGAGGGTATTGATCAGGAGTAGGGTCGGACAGCTTGGTTATATCTATAAGAGTGTGAGAAGGAGGTGGTACATTTCGAACATCAACAACATTTCTACCTTCCCAGACGGGTGGTGCCTAGGTAACCCTTACCCCGGGACTATTCCTTGTCCTTTCCCTATCTAGTTAAACGTCATAGTTGTATTATCTAACGTGCTAATTTCGAGTCAATTTCCGTCATACAGTACCCGTCAAGTTTCTATGTCAGTCCATCCTCCCAGTCGCTATGTTCTAAGGAGGAACAGTCATATATAAGTCTAGCATAAGTACTATGCTCAAATCCCCTCCTTCCCTTTTCGTCGGTCGTTCGATCATCGCTCTTCCATACTTCAGCCGATGTTCCGACGCGACCTGCAGAAAGGAGGAGAAGAAGGGGGTGGGGGCAGCATTCAAAACACATCAACGAGCATAGATCCGAAAATGTTTTTACCTACCACATACTCGACCTATCTCCACGGGGTGCATTCTTTACCATCTCGGCGTTTAAGCCCAGAGGGACCAGTAGTGTTAGATAGATAATCATCGATGGTCTGCGTATCTACATGAATCACTTGATCGTGGCTTTTTAGGTCATGTGCAAGGGTGGTGGTCAAGTGGCATTTCCTCGGTATTGTTTTTAAGGGCGTCTAAAACACTTTTCCGGCTGTCTGTGACACATAATGTAGCTGCTAAGTATCGGGCCTTTTTAACCTTCAACCTTAATCGTACTGCATGTATTTTACTTATGTCGGTGACAGTAGCCATACATTTCAATAACATTCATAAATACAAACGCTACGATAATATCTGCGTGTTCAAAAACTTTAATGAAAAGGTTGGCGCACAAATACGGGCCTACAACCCAGTGGGCCGGCTACGGAGCAGACTGGAACTGTGCATAGGAGGAATGAAGTCGGTGGCCATTTATTTCATAAAGTGCAGCAGTGCAATGAAAATCATATCAAACTTTCTTAAGGGGCAAGTATAATGCGTGTCAAGCTTTCAATAATATCATCTCATTATCCTACTATTTACTCAAGACTTAACGTATATCAATTCATTGTTCAAATGCCCAATCAGTGCCTATTTCATACCAATTCATTGCTTCCAACACATAATTAGTACCCACTCTAAATCAGTTCATCGTCCCAGCACATAATCAATATCCTTCTTATATCGCTTTCTTTTCCAAGAACATACTCAATATCCATTTTATCTACTTTCATTGTCCAAAAACTGCATACATATCTTGGGGCATCAAAGCTGAGCAATCAGGGTGCAACAAGGATTTTTTAAAAGTCTCATTTTGTATCGGCGCCATTTTGGGCGAGGTCAGGCAAGTCCCAGTATAGTCAGATTGCCTCCACTGACTCGTAGTAGGACCAGAACCTTCCGTTGGTAGTTCAAAAGTTTTTCGCAATGGGGTAACAGTCTAGCAATATGGACCATCAGTTAAAGAGTGGGGAGGGCGGCAACAATCTTTCCTACCGGGTCATTCTGGTGTTCCACCGGAACTGAACAAGTCTGTATCTGTGCTGTATTTTAGCCATTTCCAAACTGAGGCTGGCGCCGGCAGGAGTGCGCCGACGTCTCGTGGCTCCATTGGAGGACAGGGGGCGGGGGGGGACGCCTCGTGGAGAGGCCGGCCCCCCTGGCTCTTTTAGAATCTTCAAGGTTGAGGAGCACAGGGCGTGTGCCCGTCCCGGGCAAAGAACCGCTTTTCGATATGGACCCTCTTTAAGCAGGAGCGTTGGGGTGTCGCTGGAAGCCTCCACCTGGAGGGAGGTGGGGGAGGCTCGTTCGCGCCGCCTCCCCCTTCCAGCGACCCCGCGCCGTTCTTCGGCTCCAGGGCTTCGGTATTGGCCGTGCCAGGCAATGAAGATGGGGGGGGGTCGGAGGCAGAGGCAAGACACCCCCCCCTTCATGTGGCGGGACTACCTGCAACTGTCAGGGGTTGCCGCTTGTGGCGGGACTACCTGCAACTCTCAAGGGTTGCCGCTGTGGCGGGACTACCTGCAACTCTCCAGAGTTGTCCAAGACATAATTGAAAAAACGCTGCCGACCTCGCCTTGGCTCCGGTCTTCGATGATGGCCGGATCAGGCAAGAGAGGGGGGGGGGGTCGGTGGCTGAGGCAAGACATCCCCCCCCGTGGCCTGAAGGGCGGCAGAAGAGGGGAAAAGGAGAGACCTTTACAATTTTTCGGGCCGTCCGCCCTACAGCCTCCCCTTCCGATGGCCGCCAGCCAGGCCCTGCTCTACACGCGCTGAGGCCTCGCCTTCCGGATGGGCGTAACCGCGGACCTGTTGCACTTCGGGAGCTTCCGGAATGGGGGTAGGTGTTTTATTGATTTGTATCTATTTCATGTTACCGTTATTTGGGCGTGGTGGGCAATGAGGCAGACATGTTGGGAGCAGGAATAGGCAGTGGAGCCTAGCTACCTCGTGGCTGTCTTGCCGTCAAGCTTTCGCCATTTTATATTTCTTATTACGAACTATTCCTAATGTTTCTTATTTTTAGTGAAGTCGAAAGCTCATCAGGGGGTTACTGACTTAGCCCGATTTCTTTTATTTTTCCTTCCTTTCCTTAGCGTGTTTCGAGCTAAAGTTTTCTGTTAGTAGGGTACGGTGATCACTTCATTTTTATATGTCCTTTCATTAGGGGTACTCCTGGACGGACCAGATGAGTTACCTCCAATAAATGGTCCGGGTGGAACTAGATTATCGATCAGTGGGGAACACATGTCCCTTCATTATGGTATCATCCTGGACGGACCAAATGATGTACCTCCAATCACTGGGGTAACCTCCTGGACGGACCAGATGGCCTACCTCCAATAAAGGGTCAATGAGTGGGGAGCATATGTCCCTCCAGTAGGGCAGCCTGCTGGGCGGACCAGGTGAGCTACTCCCAATAGATAGTCAATCAGTGGGGAGTGGGTAGGCCTGACGAATCATAAAGGGGCATAACCTACCCTTTACTACTTGCAAAGACTAGACAGAATATTTCTATACCACGTTATTTGCAAACAGAAAATACCTCAAACGAACAATTCCTTGGACAACAATGTCCAGTCAATCAATCAATCAGTGGGGAGAAAAACAGGCATGACGGATTACAACGGGGACAAACGTCTGCATTACCTGCCCTTCGCTATCTGCAAAGGGAGACAGAATATTTCTATTCGTCTCTGTTTGTGGACAGGGAAGATCTCAAAAGAGCAACAATCGATTATTAATCGATATCAAACAATCAGTGGGGAGAAAGGTAGGCATGACGGATTACAACGGGGACAAAAGTCTGCATTACCTACCCTTCTCTATCTGCAAAGAGAGACGAACGTTCCTATTCGCCGCTGTTTGCAAACAGAGAATGTCTCGTTCTCAAGAAGAGAACCAATATTTCAAGTAGCATCCAAAGCTAAATGAACCAATAACAACAATATCAGTATTCAAATACCGATTCCAATACAATCAATCAAACAATCAGATGGATAAAACCATCCTACCAATCAGGCGTAAAAACGCCCTACTTAATCTTACCCGGACCGGACCATACGGACAGTTCTTCGTCTTCCTCCTCCAGCGCCCGATCATTCTCTTACTCTATGCAGCATTCCTGTGGGATTCCAGTCAGGACAGTAGGTCACTCGAGAGAGGTCCGTTCAGAATCGGTGAAGTTCATTCAATCGGCAGCCGGACGAGGGCCCTCTCAAGGCAGGTATACTCCGATCATTTAGATGTTCACCTCTTCGTCTGGATCTCTCTTACTGGACCTTATGTCACTGATGGACCCCGCGTTGGGACGCCAATTGTGGAAAGTGAGCCCATATTAGTATCGATGCCCGGGCTGTTGGCGCAAGTCGCCTCTTAGTTCCCATTCTGAGTAGTTACCAAATAAAGAGACGGGCGCTGGAAGCAGGAATCACAAGAACAGAGTTTTATTTCTCATGAGGAGAGCCTGTCATTTCGGACACGAAACACAGTGTCTTTCGGGAGGTGCTCTAACAAGTTCTCAGAGGCATCGCCTTTTATACCTTACAAAACATTCCTTATTGCAACAACGGCATTGTGAAACAAGAAAACGATATCCCCCTAATCCTCGTGTCAATCCCACCCCACATATATCCACAATAGAAGCCCTTGACCTGCTGATAAGAGGAGGGGGTAATCAAACAGCTGAGTGTTCCGCCGATTCTTGGGATATGTGCGCCTGATCGTAGCCCAGGGGGTGGGGAGGCCAGAATCAATAGTGGGTCCTTTGAGGAGGAGCGATTTCATACAATAAGGGGCAGTAAACAGTGTCTCCCGGCTTAGGTGATGGCCTCGGACATGTGTGGATAGTCCATCGCAGAGGGAGGGTTTACTAACAGAGGGGTTATTCATGAAAGGAAAGGAGGTGTTGGTCAGGCGCGGCCGTGACTCCCAAGGACAGGGTCTTGCAGAAGAAGAAGGTTTATGACTTGTCCATGTGAGGGAGGAGGGGGGAGCCAGGGTGCGCACAGGGACAGAGTCGCACAGAGAGAGAGGTCTTATGACCCGCACATGAGAGAACGGGGGCAGTCAGATACAGCTGGGGGGGGTTATGTCAGCTTAGGCGAGGGATGCTTCTTCGAGAGGAAATGGGGGACTTTGCGTGGGTCAAGCAGGAGGGTTGTTCTTCATAGCAGGGTCGCGCAGAGGGAGAGGGTTTCATGGTTACGGGTTCAAATACGCGCAGGAGGGAAGCCGGGGATTCCGGTGAGCGGGCAAAAAGGCCATGGTGCCTAAAAATGGCTAT
Organism: Lissotriton vulgaris; assembly: GCF_964263255.1. NCBI lineage: Eukaryota > Metazoa > Chordata > Amphibia > Caudata > Salamandridae > Lissotriton > Lissotriton vulgaris. The sequence continues at coordinate 383,778,815 of NC_141697.1, forward strand.
CAGGTACATGTGGGCACGGGCTTTTACTGGCGGAGTGGTGTGGTTAACGTACAGGGAAGGGAATGGGAAAGGACAAATGAACGCTGCTTATGTACATCAATTTCGTTATTTTCCACACATGACAACATAACCATAAGTGGTGCTTTGTGTTTTTGGAGCTACTTGACATTTCTCAAGTGATAAACAGACATGAGGATCTTTGTAAGATTTATACATTTATATCCAAAATAAACCATTTATGATGGATATGAATCAACATAAAAGGGGTTTAGCAGCGATTATGTATGATTTTTTTAAGGCTAACTATACGAAACTAAAGATAAATAAAATGAATGTTAAACAAAAATGGGTTTCTGTAGTCTGAATTACTGTTAAACGACTATGGGGATAATTTTGACCCTTCCAGGTTGTCAGCCAAGGCCGTCATGGTGAAAGAGGCTACTCCTTCAACAACTTTATGGCAGGCCACCCTCTCTTTATGCAATTAAATTGCTGTAGCAGTATATTATCATTGAACGTGGTCCTGCTGACACAACGAGAACACTTTCACCAGAAACGAAGGCCTAGTTGATGGCATGTTGTTTTGACCTGCTCTCCATTCTTCACACTGTCACAAACTCCCAAAACAGAAAAGCAATGGTCCTATTGTACACATGGGCATGTTTTGCTTGCCCATGACTACTATGCCTAGGCTAGAAGAATATGCATCAGGAGATCCCTCTTAAATAGGGTCGACTCACCAATGCATGTGAGGTGACGACTCTGTGATCGATTGATTAACAATCCACTGATAGTTGATCTATAGTTTACCCACCTTAAATGCGGCGGGTAATCGCTAGCTTGGTAGGTTGTGGGAACAATCAACTTTCAGCAGTACTCTCATCTCTCCAACTTCAAAAGAATTCTAAATCCACACAAGCCTATTCAGTAGGTGGCAAACTGAAGATTTGACTTCATACGCTATTAATACTGAATTTATGGGTTTCGCTCCTAAAGACTTTCTTTCAGAAGATTTAGTTAGCAGTTAAGGTGAATTCTGAATTTGACCTCTGCATTTGGAAATCTGGAGATGCCTTCAAAACTAGCTGTGTCAGTCTATCGATTTGCTTGGTGAGTTTCTTGGAGGGAAGAACGAAGCATTAGGGATGCAGATATGTAAATCACTTTAAAGCATATAAAGTAAATAGTACTCCACATTTTGTAAAGCCATTTGAAGGCCAGCATTTCAGAAATGCATTGTCATTCTGTGTCACAGAAAGCAGTTCAGGGTTCCTGCTGTTAAGAGGTAAACAAGCATTAGCAAAACCAATATTCCTGGCTTGTAACTGAAAATGCTTCTTCATTGAACGTTGTGTGTGTGGTATTGTGGATGTGCGCATGCAAACAAGAGTCAATGGATAGATGGATTGATGGATGCATGCGTACAAGGATAAGTTACTAAAGTGCATGGATGATGAGTGATTGAATGTGTGGACAGTTACATCAGTTAGTGAATGAAGAAAAGCACTTAGTTGCTGTGCCCTGAATGGAGAAGCACTGTGGCTTTATATCTCGTAAACTGGAATAGTACAGGCATATCCAGGAAATTACCCGGATCTTTATCCATTTTATGCATTTCGATTCTGCACTCTCAATAATGTGTACATTTACAATAGCAATGATACCGTTTTTTATTTAGTTCTTGGTGATGCACATCTGTCTTTTGTAGTGATTTAATAGACTGGTGCTACTTTTACCTAATTAAATAGTTATTGACCTCACTAGGATAGCAGACTCAGTTAGCCTTGTCCAAACTTGAAATTGAGCAAATGACTGAAGATCACATCAGATGTTGTTAAGCGTTAACTCACTTTGTCATTAACGGTAATTGTGATCCTCAAAATGCTTTTTATCTGCCTTATAGACTGGATCTAATAGTTATCGTTGTTGTTAATGAGTATTTGCATAACATACAATCTGCATTAGTATGGCACTGGAACGCCATTTAAGGTCATGGGAGGCTCAGTTGTATTGCACAGAAAGATTTTTGGTAACTAAATTAAAAGCAAACAATACGCTTCCCCCTTTCTCCATCGCATTCATCCCATTTACAACGCACAGCAAATATTTAGTCAGGGATTACTGTTTCAAGCATTTCTGCCTTTTCTTTTCATAGAGATGATGGTAAAAATCTGTACCCACCATTGGGCCCATCCTTGTTCCTGTGGGATAGCTGGGACACAGCAACGTTTATTGTCTCGGCGGATTCAGAGTCAGTTGCCACAAAATGCCAAATGAAAGTGTGGCACAAAAGCGAAAAATCTCCATAAACCATGGACAAAATCTTACATTTGAATGATGCGTGCTGAGCATCCGCTTAAGAAAACATATTGTAGTAACAATGCAGATATCATGGAAGCTTACATTAAAAAAAATGATAGTATCTCTGTTTTAATGTAATATTGTATGCCAGTAGAAGGCAGTAAAAATGTATGAGCATAGACAGACATGATACATTCACATCTTTCTAGAATTTTTAAAGATTTAATCATTTAGCCTCGCCATGAAATTGATCCCAACATGATGCACAAAGTATGGCAAATACCTGAGATAAAATACAGAATGTGTTTTGTCTTTTCTTGCAGCACGTTTTTGGCACAGTTGCACCACTAATGCATTTAGACTGAGGAGTCCAGATGTATGGTAAATCATTGAATTCAGTTATTCTCTCTAGATGGTCATAGCCTTCTTTGTGCTTATTAGGAAAGCCATAGTCGGGGGAGGAGCTTGACTGATGACGTGGTCATTGTAGTCTTGAAGCTCCTCGGCTGAGGAAATGCTGATGAAAGACAGCTGGAGTGGCGAAACCATAACCACACTACTGGCACTGGATGCGAGTGTGAGGGTCCGCCCTGAACACAGAGTAGTCCCTTGAATAACAGCATACAGCCGGCACCTGTGTACCACTAGCAACAGTGAAGTGCTCGCAGGGCCGGCTCTAGGCTCATGGTGGCCCTGGGCAAGGAGCGTAGGTAGGGGGCCCGGAAGAGGTGGTTCGGGCGGGGCGGAGTGCGCAGGCCAGTAAAGAGGGGAGGGGGTCAGGGTGTTTAGTAGTGGAACAGAGTCGGAGGCCGCCAAATCCCTGCCAGGGGCCACCACGCAAATATGTATCCATCCACAGAGGATTAATATATTAATGATATATATTGGTGTGGTGGCCCCTGGGGTTTGGTGGCCCTGTGCAGGTGCACAGCTTGCACATGCCTAGAGCCGGCCCTGATTGTGTGATTCGGGCCGGCGGTGCGCCCATCTGGGAAGATGGGCCGTATGCTGAAGACGCAGAGAACTGCTGGATCAGTGGCTAGAGAGACAAAGAGGGTGCCCTGAAACAGTGTAGTGTGGTGGCAATTGAAGAGGCCCGGTGGGAGCAGAATGCTACCCCAGAAAAGCTTTCTCCATTTATTTTGTCCTGGCCCTAGAGCCCCTAGTGGTTAAACTCAGACAGACGCATGCGCAGTTTGCCCTTCGGTTTCTTGATGGCACGTTTATGTCTCACTCTTTGCAGACCATATAACGCTCTACTTGCGAGATCTCCAGAGTAGCTTAAATGCCATCTTGACAGAATTCACCGTGATTCCTACCTATAATGTTACCTATCAGGCCTAACCCTAAGCATGTGTTCTCCATGGTTGCTTTGTTAGAGTAGGTAAAACAAAAACTCATTCCAAATACAAATTAATTGCTCTAGCGTTATTTCTGGGAACTGATAAGTGGGCCATTTCTGGGGATGTGGTCGGGTTCCTACAATCAAACTGTCTGATCCCAGCTATTGCAATGAACAACTTGAATTATTCAAGGATTTGCGGTCTATTGCCTCCCATTCAAAAGACATTTGAACTTGATTTAGGCAGTACCTGATTTCACAATCGGACGAAGAAGATATTATAAAGAAAAGGAAGGAGGATTGGGAAGAAACTGACTAGCACAAAATGGATAACAGTCATAGGATAGTATTTATAAACTGTTAATTGGCACATGAATGTTACCGCTGGTTAAATTGGGGTAGGACTGGTACTGTCAACTGGTTGTACTGTTATTTGAAACACTCAAACTCAATTTAAAAAAGAAAGCTATAGTCTGTTCTCCTCTTGGGAACCAGAAAAAAAAATCCAAAGACAGGAATTTGTCATCTTGAATAGCTGGTCGGGATACATAGGGTCTTCTTCTTTACAGTTAGAAATTAATAAAAGATGGCTGCCAATGTCTCGCGAGATCTCGTTTGTTGCTGAAATCCACTCATTGTCCCTGACTTTAAGATGGCACCTGGTGCTTCCTTGATACCTATTGGCTTTTATGTCTGATGCTAAAATAGCCGCAGAGGTCTCACGAGATCTCGGTTGTGACTGACATTAACGCAGGAGACTTGGGCAGCCGTTCTGTGTTCATTTAGATTGTCATCGGGAAGCAGAGGCCACGGCGGTGCACACTGCTTGCTTACAGCTTGTGGAAAGGGGTGGCACCCTTTAATCTTAATTATAGCGGATCAGCATTGCATGCATTAGCAGGCGGGGCAGCACTTGCCGCTTTGCTTGTTCTTGTGCTTCACGGTGTGCAACCGGAGTGGGCTCCTGTCGTCGCTTTGAGCAATGCCTACGTCTTCTTCTGTATTTTTGCTATAGATGGACCAGGGTAGGGTCCTGGTTCCGTTCTGTCGACAGTTTACAGAACAACAGATATAATGATGCACAAATTAAGACAGTTTAGTCACTAACCCATGCACTCAGTGAGACACATTTAATCATTCTCTCATACAGTCAGTCATGCACCTACTAAATCCTTCATCCAGACACTTATACATCCACTCATTCTTCAATATGTAAGACATATATTAACTTTACAGAAACATACAGTCACTGGATGTTGTCATCAGTGATGTCATCAGTGATGTCATTTGAGATGTCATCAGTGATGTCATCAGTGATGTCACTGACCATGTCATGAATGATGTAATATGTGACATCATCAGCAGTGGATTGCGGGTGCGCGATATATAGTTAATGCAACTAACTATATATTCGAATTTCTATGGTTTTGTGCGAGTAAATTAAGGTTTTGAAAATGCTAATTCCTAACTATATATGGTCTATAACCAATGGTTTTTTCAATGAATTTTATTGGTTTTGTAAATGCTAATCCCTAACTATATATGGTCTATAACCTATGTTTTTTCAGTGAATTTCATTGGTTTTTTAAAAGCTAATATCTATAGCTGTAACATATATTTTTATTCCAATTCACAAATATATTTTATATATATTTGTATTATATTTTTTTAATTCAATTTATATTATAGTTTAAATTATTTTTTCTTGTTTCGTTGCCGGTCCGCGAACCGGTAAACGTTCCGTTAGTGCAAATACCGCGTTAGAAAGGCACATCGTGACGCGTCCCGTAAACGCAACATATCGCGTTACTACGTACTGCCCCTTATGACGTGCTGCGTTAGCGCACGCGGAAGCGTTCTGGAACGCGAACAAAGGCGTGAAACGTAAAGCCCCGGAATCTATCCGAGGCACTGTGCGGAACGCGGAACGTAAGCATAACAGGTCATGTGACTAGGTAATAAAACTTTTCATTGGTTGATTTTACTTTTAGTTTCCTAATGATGGAACGCTTGATCATATGACGTAACACTTTTCATTGGTTTAGAATATTTTCTTTTCTCAAATGATGAAAGTCCCACCTACCCAGTTCGCGTACCTGCAGCTAACAACGCGAAAAAAACAATTTTTTTTTATCGACATATATGAGCCTCCTCAGCCACCCTCAGAAAACTTAGGGAAACAGCATACGTCTAAAGTACCCCAATCTACCTATTCTGAACATTATTTACCCTCCATTTTATATCTCAATTCTACCGAAACACAAAATGGAGGACTCCCGTAACACTGCAAGTTCGCGTACCGGGAAACGCACTGAGAAGCACTCGTTTAAAAAAGGTGGGAAAGTAATTTACAGAAAAACCACTGGAGACACTTTCACCAATTAAACAGTAGCTCATACTACATACCAATCCCTACCATTTTCACAAATTTAGTTGGAATACCATTTAGCCATTTAGCATGTAGAACTCTCTAAAATCCCTGAGGTAAATTCCTTCACAAAACATATCGGAAGTGTTGGAAATGACAACCAATTAAAATATTACTTTCAATTTCTACTACTATATCATGACATTTGATTGGTTATGTACCTGAATATATATAAACAAAGAGAGAGAAACACAGCCATTTTGACTACTACTTCGTGAAGTGCAGAACAAAAAATCAACTGATAACTTCAAGTTATATTTAAAAGGTAAGATATAATTTTTAAAACTGAAGTATGTTCTGTACTGAAAGCTAATTAGAAAAACATTTTCAGACAGTTTTATTCTTTCACTCTGTAATACTTATAGAATAAAATAGACTTCTCTGTTTTAGTTATGGCAGGGCCAGTCCAAGGATTTGCGAGGCCCTGGGCTAAAAGGGAATGTGCGCAAGGCCCCCTCCAAATTACAAAGCTGGCCACTTACAAGGAGAACATGCACAGACACTGTGGGGGCCCCATTGTCCAGCATTTTGACGCCCCCACAGTTTTAACTTTTAATCCACACGCATTTCTCACACCTTCATGGGTGTGAGAATTGATTGTGGTCTAAAAGTTAAAACTGAGGGTGCGCCAAAATGCTGGACAATGGGCCCCCCATAGTGTCTGTGAATGGCCTCCTTGCAATTGAGGAAGCGTCTCCTTCTCCCTCCCCTATGCCTCCTGACACCATCCATGAGAGGCCCAAGGAAGGAGCCCCCTCCAATAGACCTTAATTGCAGGCGACACCTTTCTTTGTGATAGATCTCCAGGAAAACAAAAGGACACATCACCAGTGCGTGGCCCCATGCTGATGGGCTGAGTGCAAGGCCCTGAGCGGCAGCCCACGCTGCCCATGCCTAGCGCCGCCCCTGAGATAAGGATAGAGTTAGACTTCTCTAGTATAATTCACAATTGACTAAGAGTTTATTTGATAATTTTCTTCATATTTCTACTTCCAATTTGATACCATACACTGCCCAAAGAAAAAAACACTGTTTAAATAACCAAACTGCCTATCTGTACTGAAACCCAACAGTGCCCTATCTGTACTGATATATTTATTATTTATGCAATTTACAGCAAGAAAATGGAAGGACAACAAAATGAAATTAATATTTCATTTGAAATTAATATGGAAAACAATCCTAAGGAAGACAAAGAGGAAATAGACTTTATGGATCACTCTCTGGACCAAGACTTAATTAATTGTGTAGAAGAAATTGAAGCATGGAATAAAAAGGAGGACATACCTGATGAATTAATGTTGGAAATTCTTTTAGATTTTGAAAAATCACAACAATAAATTTTTATTTAAAAATTAAAAATAGTTTGAGACATTGTTCTTTTTTATATGTAAATTATGAAATAGTACCAAAATAGATATAATATAAAGTGAGACTTAAAATATACTGTGCAACTTGTTTGTGTTACATACTAACTTTGTTCATAGTTACTTCCTTTCTCCCACTATATAATCCCCAATGTGTATTTAACATCTCTTTATCATCTCCTGCCACCATGTTGTTTCGGCTTTCCAGACAGACTATGGTATGAATTCCATATACCACAATAACTTCTTTAACAACAAGCAAGATATCTACAAAGGAGACGGCATTTATTAAATTATAGACTCTACATTGATACCTACATGCAGCTACGTAAATAAAAAAAACAAAAAAAAAAAAAAAACAAACAATCAATAAACATACAATAAGTTAAAAGTCAATCATTCTTATTTCCTTATAGTACGCTCCCCAGACCGCTTTCCGGTACGCGAACCGGGCGCACCCCACGTAAAAAAACAATTTTATTTTTTTGGCCCCACGGGGCACTTTAATATCCCCCTCATCAATCCTAGGGGGTCAGAAGGGGTCTACCTTGCCCCCTTTCCTTCATTTCCCCCTTCGTTTTGGCCTCCTCTTGTCTCTCGATCCTGCCGAGAGACAAGATGGCGGCCGCTACGGACTGTTTAGAATGTTGACAGACACCGGAGAGCCAATCAGCTTCGCTTCGCAAAGCTCCGTTACGCGAAAAGTACGCGAACTGGTGCGCTATCTAGGACGCTGTCACAGATATATCTGTTTTTTTAAACGTTAATTTCTCAAAATCCACTGGAGCACATATATTGAGACCCAGCAAAGGCACATCGGGCTAACAGTCCCTACAGTTTTGCCAAGTTTCGTGCAAATCCATTCAGCCGTTCGAGCTAAAAGTGAGGCCAAACGCCCTATGGAAAAATGAATGGGAAAAACGCGGTTTGGGACCCCCCTTTTATATATGTGTATATATATATATATATATATATATATATATATATATATATATATATATATATCCGCACTGCACTTTTCACTGCGACAGTCTCCAATTACCGACCCCACACAGGAAAGAACAGGAAGACCCAGAGTGCAGGTGAGTTTCTTTTATTCAACAGCACACCACGGCAGCATAACGTTTCGGCCTGCACAGAGGCCTTGGTCACATGGCGCACTGAAAGAGGTGCAAGAAATTTAAAGGGCACATTCACCAATGATGGAAGCATTTGATTGGTTATTTTGTATGCAGTGGGAGTGTTACAACCTGCGATGGAAAAAGTATTTGCAATTGCACTTTTTAGGGCGGGGAAACTTTTGTCAAAAACAGGTGAGCCCTAGAAGCTTGATCACTGTATGAATACATTTGTGAATTCCGACCATTGTGAAAATTCAGAAAAATTATTATTTGGGGTAATCAGTGGGCAACCGAGGTATGTACAACAAGTAATACATAATTACATATATTTACATAAAGTGCAAAAGACAAATGTCTATCAGGTGTCATTATAGTAGGGTCATTAGAAGGCTGTCAGCATAAATGCTAAAAATACACCTATTCAATGTACAGTATAACAGTTGTACCTCATATTTAAAATATATACAACATATTTAATATATATACATCTATATACACCATAGATTTTATACCCCTACCCCAACATGCTACTAAGATGCCATGTAATAATAGACATCACGGCCGGCTATGCAGGGCACTATTTTATATACCTTCTGACCTCTCCCCCTACTTTTCCAAAGAATATCAATCTACAACACCAATCACCCATCACTAATGTGCATGCTACGGAAAAAGTGCAAGATAAAATAAGTGAATACATATTTTTTCAAGTTACGTTAAAAATTTCAGTGACATTTGTTTTCTGAGAAAATTATAGCAACCATAAAACTACTTAAGATGACCTAGTGTGTTAATTCATATATAGTCATCTTACTAGTTTCAAAATTGGGCCAACACTACTTTACGATATTACAGGTGACAGTACGAACAGAAATTGGAAATGCCCATTCACTATATGAACAGAGACGGGGCAAGATTACTGCAAGAGAGTTGTTCAGATTTGTAAGATTTACAAACAAGTGTAAAAGTCCTCTGTGGAGTTGAGGCCATTGGGGCTCTTGCTGTCCATCTCCAGGATGTATCTGGTCTCGAGTGCCCTCAAGATCCCATCCCGATTACCTCCTCTCCTTAGTGGGCCTACCGAGTCAATAGCATAATATTTAAGGAGACTACTGTTGTTACCATGGAACTCCTTAAAATGCCGTGCAACCGGGTAGGTGGTGTCATTGGTATTGATGGCTCTAATATGCTGGAGAACCCTTTTAGGGACCTGCAATTTGGTGCTGCCAATATATTGCAGGCCACATGGGCACTCCAGCACATACACCACGTACTCCGATTTGCACGTTAGTTGCTTGTTGATCTTACGGGGTACTAATGAAAATGCTGTGAGGAACTCAGTTTTATTGAGCCCCTGAGAGCAAGCTTTACAGCTGGAGCACTTCCTAAACCCCCGACTGGCAGCTAGCCAGTTTTTGGGTGGTATTACCTCAGGGCTAGACTTGACTAGCGCATCCTGCAAGGAGAATGCCTTCCTGTAAGCAATAGCTGGTTTATTAGGCATGTGCTCACCAATAACTGGATCTAGTTTGATAAGATTCCAGTATTGGTTGATAATCTTTCTAAGCGCCCCGTGCTGACTATTGTAGGTCCAGATAAGCCTAATAGGGGGCTCTGTGTTGGCTACCGTGTTTTTCTGCTCTTTCCTGTGGGTCAGTGCTTGAGTGCGCGACAAAGCATTAGCTTTTCTGATAGCTGTATTGATAAGCTGCTCGCTGTACCCGCGTGCAAGAAATCTTTCTTTGCTAGCAGCCTGTGCGCTTTTGCAGTGGGAGTCCGTGCTACACACCCTACGGATTCTAAGCATCTCCCCGTAGGGGATGCTTCTAATCAGATGTGGGGGGTGATGACTTCCCGCATGCAAGATGGTATTGCCCGATGTGGGCTTCCTGTACAGCTTAGTTTCAAGTCTGCCCTCACTGACCTCTAATGTAACATCAAGAAAGTGTGCCACCTGTTGGCTGATGTGAGACGTGAAAGACAAATTGAATGAGTTAGAATTTAAGGTTTCAATGAAATTGACTGCCCCTTCACGTGTTCCACGCCAAACCATAAGTATATCATCGATATACCTGTACCATCTGATGATATGATGGGTACAGGTGTCATGGTGAATGCCTCTGAGGACCTGTCTCTCCCAGTACCCCATGTGGAGACAGGCGTAACTGGGAGAGAAACAGGCCCCCATGGCAACACCCCTGACTTGTTGGTAATATCGATGAAGGAACATAAAGTAATTGTGGTGCAGACCGAAACTGATCATAGTTAGCAACATTCTATTATGCTCAACCAACTCTATGGGTCGTCTGCCCAAAAAGAACTCCACAGCTCTGAGCCCATCTGCATGCACTATGCTCGTGTATAACGATGACACATCTAGTGTAATCAACCAATAATCATTGTTCCACTCAAACCCCTCCAAATTCCTCAACAAATCACTCGAATCCTGGATGTATGATTCAAGTGATAGAACATGCTCTTGGAGGAACAAATCAATGTAAATGGTGGCCTTTTCCAGCAACCCCCCGCACGCCGATATGATGGGTCTACCTGGCGGCTTTGTTGCGTCCTTATGCACCTTCGGGATTAGGTACAATACTGGGGTTACAGGGTGGTCATTTTTTAGGCACTTCAGCTCATCCATACTGAGCAGTCCGCTGGAACGCCATCCCATTAACAGGGAGTGAAAGTCTGATTGTGCCTTCTTTAGTGCAGTTAAATCACAATGTCTGTAGCAGCTCGGATCATTGAGCTGCAGGTAAGCTTCCTCCATATATTGAGTTCTGGGCCAAAGCACAATATTGCCACCTTTGTCAGATTGTCTGACAATTATATTTCCATCTGCATTCATTTTGGTGATCAATTTCCGATACTCATTATTATCATAATGTTTACGATAATTGGCTTTCAACGTTTTCACATACAATGCCTTGATCTGTTTGACGGCAGCATCCTGTAATATGTCGATGTTATCATAGGGGGTTATGGGAGTAAACGTGGACCGTGGCTTCAGATCACTAAGGCCACCAGTATGAAAGTTCCCCTCATTCTGCGTGCTTTGTGAATTTGGAGCCTCTGCACGCAAGCCCGCCAAGTCCTGCATCAACGGGATATCATGAACTGCCAGGCCTCGAGTGGTAGATTCCAAAACTGGACTTTTAGCCGTCCCCCGTGACTTACTGTTGGCAAAATGTTTCTTAAGTCTCAACTTACGCGTGAATTTAAAAAGATCTATTCTAGTATCCGCATAGTTGAGACTACTTGGAGGGCAATATGATAATCCCTTGGACAGGATGCTGATTTCAATGTCAGAGAAAGTAGTGTTGGTCAAGTTGATGACGGATAGACCATTGTCCAGTGGTTGATGGCTGCTACTTGGTGCTGTGCTGATTACTTCTTTTTGGTGGCGTTCCAACGCTTGTAATTTCGTTTTTTGGGTTTTTCGTTTGGCGCTGCATTTTCTGCGCTCTCGTCGTCTTTCGTTGGGGCTTTGTCTGGCAATGGATTGCGTGGGCGCAATGTCTCGCGCCTGTCCTGCCTGACACACTCCAGTTCTTCCTCCGGAGTCAGCCGTGTAAACCCCAAGCGCTCCGAGTATCTACCAGCTTCAGCTTCAGACCCGCTGTCAACGGTTGAGCTTAGGTCTGTGAGGCTTGAGCCCCCCGGAGAGGCGGACCGTGCTTGGGTGGTGCTGTGAGCTTTATTCTGCGTTGGGCGCGAGTTCTTTAGTTTTGAGGCTTTTATGGCATCAAACTTCTGCGCAAACGTGAAGATTCTCCCTTCACTGTAATCTGTTTTGTCGCGCTGAAATTTGAACGTTTTGCGCTTTCTGATGATGTCTTCTTCTTTTTGCACACGTTGTTCCATCGTCTCACGATATTTTTTGCACTCCACCACAATGCTGTTGTCCTCCTCGCATAGGCTTGATATTTCTGTCTCTAACTCATCAATCTCCGCCTGTAGCTTCAGCCTGTCACTCTCCGCATAGCGCACCAGCATGGTAACTAAGCGGCGCGATGAATCCAAGCTCCACTCCGCCCAGTCCTTCAACATTGCTGGGTCCATATATTCATAACTGGGGGCGAGCATAACCCTGAGCCCACGTGGTATGCGGTTAACTTCTAGGTAGCGGCTTAATGAGCGATGTTCCCACCATTTGGACTGCTCTCTTTTCAAGAGCTTTTCCAATAATTTAAATTTGTCACGAAGGTTGGAACCTCCCGCAGCATTGGCACCAGTATCCTCAGAGACAGTCACAGACGGCCCCCCAGCCGGGGAGTCGTCAAACGCTTCCAAAGCAGCAACCTCTCTCGCCTTGCGTGCGCCGGCCGCCATGGTATTTGCTGTATTTAAAACTAATGTCGCACTCACTTTTGAACGGGGAAGCTGCAGTAATCGCGGCTCGTCCTCCACTGTGGCACAACTCCTCCCCCGGAACACTTCTTTTGCCACAGTTCGCCGTCGCAGATAGGCGGGCACCAGGGATTTGGGACAGCCGTCCCACCGCGGCTACCAGCAAACCGCAACAGCAAAACAATTTTCCAGATGTCCAGGGGCTCGAGCAGTAACTCCCCAACGGGAGAAATAAAGACTTCCGGGTCACCGGACGCCAGGGTTTCCTGCTGCTCAGCCACTTACGGAGGAGGGGTCTTCCAAACGCCGGAGAAACACTTAACCGGCTCGAAATGTATCCGCACTGCACTTTTCACTGCGACAGTCTCCAATTACCGACCCCACACAGGAAAGAACAGGAAGACCCAGAGTGCAGGTGAGTTTCTTTTATTCAACAGCACACCACGGCAGCATAACGTTTCGGCCTGCACAGAGGCCTTGGTCACATGGCGCACTGAAAGAGGTGCAAGAAATTTAAAGGGTACATTCACCAATGATGGAAGCATTTGATTGGTTATTTTGTATGCAGTGGGAGTGTTACAACCTGCGATGGAAAAAGTATTTGCAATTGCACTTTTTAGGGCGGGGAAACTTTTGTCAAAAACAGGTGAGCCCTAGAAGCTTGATCACTGTATGAATACATTTGTGAATTCCGACCATTGTGAAAATTCAGAAAAATTATTATTTGGGGTAATCAGTGGGCAACCGAGGTATGTACAACAAGTAATACATAATTACATATATTTACATAAAGTGCAAAAGACAAATGTCTATCAGGTGTCATTATAGTAGGGTCATTAGAATATATATATATATATATATATATATATATATATATATATATCCTACTGGCGGTCGCCAGTAGGTATATATAGTTAGGATTTTTTCTCTATGGGATTTCTGAAAATTCTATGTCTAATAACTTTGGCGTTTGTGGACGGAATTGGCTGAAATTTTCAGGAAAATGGCACATTTTGTTTCTGATCAGCCCCTGGAAATTTGGGGGGGGGGTTCGTCAAGAGGGGGCCGAGAAAAAGGGGGGTCCCAAAACGCGTTTTTGCCATGTTAATTTCCCTAGGGCGGTTGGCCTCACTTTTAGCTCGAACGGCTGAATGGATTTGCACGAAACTTGGCAAAATTGTAGGGACTGTTAGCCCGATGTGCCTTTGCTAGGTCTCGATATATGTGCTCCAGTGGATTTTGATAAATTAACGTTCAAAAAAATATATATATCTGTGACAGCGCTTCGGGTAGCGCTCCGGTTCGCGCACTTGACGCGTAACGGAACTTCGGGAAGCGAAGCTGATTGGCTCTCCGGTGTCTGTCAACATTCTAAACAGTCCGGAGCGGTCGCCATCTTGTCTCTCGGTAGGATCGAGAGACAAGAGGAGGAGAAAAACGAAGGGGGAATTTAATGAAAGGGGGCAAGCTAGACCCCTCTTGACCCCCTAGGAATGATGTTGGTGTTATTAAAGGGTCCCGTGGGGCAAAAAAAAAATTCGATTTTTCGCCGTAGAAGCGCTTCCCGGTACGTGAACCGGGTCGCTCACCGGTAGCGTAACGGGAGTTCGACATTTTGTGTTTCGTTTTAATTAAATCACAAGATGGATGAAAAACAATGTGGGAAATAGGTATAAGGGGGCACGGGAGACGTATCCTGACCCCATAGGTTTTCTGAGGGTGGCTGAGGAGGCTCATATATGTTGATACATGTCTTTCAGCGGCTGCGCGTGATCGGACTTTTTTTTGTTGCTGCGTGACGTCTGTTAACGTTCGATTTGAAGGAAATCAGGAAGTGTTGACCGCCATTTTGTCACTGCGAGTAAATATATTGTTCATTTCAAAGCGTTGGAACATGGAAAAGGGAGAAGGTAGAGATTGTCTTGCTGCGTAGTTTTTCTCAGGGTGTGCAGTAAGGCCCCGGTTGTTGTTATACTCACGGTGGGGTCTTCGAACACTTTAGCAAATGATGATGCAAGCTGAGGCAAAGGAGGGTGTCAGTCGGGGGGGGGAGCAATGGTGATTCTCACTGTAAGATAGGTAGTGCGGACCCTTGTCCCCCGTTTTGTAATCTGTAATGCCTATCTTCTCCCCACTGATTGGTAATTGGTTCTACCCGGACCATTTATTAGAGGTAGCTCGTCTGGCCCCACCGGAGGGCACCCCTAAAAAAGAGGACATATATATAAAAGACGGATTAGCCACGGTACCTTCCTAGCAAATTATTGCAAAACGAAAGGAATTGAACAAAATCAGTAGGCCACTGATAGGATCCTTTCTGACCCTGCTAAAACAAGAAACACCAGGAAATAGCCCTCCGCAAAAGTATGAAACCAGGGGGAGGAGCCAAGCTCGCGGTCGGGATGGCCACGAGGTAGTTCGGCTCCGCCGCCCTCGCTGCCTAAGCATGCCTGCCCTACCACCCACCCCGCCCAATAACCGACAAACCCTATACAAATGAAAGTCTGCTGATACTCACTATCAGCATCACCAGATTGGACTAGATCACGCACAATTGGACTATGTCTTTTTTTGGTTATACAGTAACATCTTTGTGCTTGTTGCCACATTACAAACATATAGCACTCCAACAAAGTAGTAGGATTATAACACTTTAATAACTTGTAAATATATACAACGCTCCAACAAAGTAAACACGTTAAAAAAAACATTTTAAACATTTATTTACATGGCAGCCTGCTGCAACATCCATCTCAAAGCATTCACCATCTGCTTGACACTGTCCCTGCCCCTCCCTCCCCGGAGTAGCAACAATGGGCTGCTTTGGGCTGTCTTTTAGTCGGCTTTTGGCTATAAAAAGCCTACAAAATCTGTCGGCCTGTGAGGCGGCGTCAGTAGCAGACCATTGTGCGAATAGGCCGAAGGCAGCACAACGCGCCGAGATCCGGACGGCATCGAGGTGGTGTCCAGCAAGTTGCCGCACTGGTCTGGCCATCCTACAATGCTGCGCCGAAAGACGGCGTGGGGCGCCCCGGGGGGGGCGGGGAGGCGGCGCGAACGGGCCTCCCCAGGTGGAGGCTTCTCAGCTGCAGTGGGGCGCCCCTTGGCATCCAACTGAGTTGTGTCCGCTCTTGCGGCTACAGCGTCTCGCCCACCATCCAGCTGAATTGCGCCCACTCTTGCGGCACAGTGCCTCACCCGCCATCCAGCTAAGTTGCGCCCGCTCTTGCGGCACAGTGCCTCACCCGCCATCCAGCTGAGTTGCGCCCGCTCTTGTGGCTACAGCATCTCGCCCACCATCCAGCTGAATTGCGCCCACGCTTGCGGTGCAGCGATAGGCGGCTGCCACAGGACTCTCAAAATGGCGGCCAGCTCTTCGGATTTGGGCCTGGTCCACTAAAATAGCCCTGGGACACCTTGGAACTCGGACGCTTGCCTGCTAGGGCACGGGCCCCATTCCCGAAAGCGTCCCCTCAGCCTTGAAGATTCTACAAAAGTCACCGGGGCTTCCGACTCCCGCAGGCTTCCGGTGGGGAGTAGAGTCGTATAGAATGGCATAGAGTGTAGTTGAGTTTTTTTAGAGTAGAGTACAATTGTGCAGTGCAGATTGGAGTAGCATACAGTGGAGTGGCATAAAGTGTAATAGCATATAATGGAGTGGTGTACAGTGGTGTAGCATAGAGTGTAATAGCGAATAGTGTACTAGATTATAGTGGAGTGGCATTCAGTGAAATGTTGCTGCTAGGAAGTATATATAGACAGATAGATAGATAGATAGATAGATAGATAGATAGATAGATAGATAGATAGATAGATAGATAGATAGATAGATAGATAGATAGATAGATAGATAGATAGATAGATAGATAGATAGATAGATAGATAGATAGATAGATAGATAGATAGATAGATAGATAGATAGATAGATAGATAACCTTGGGAAAGCAGTCCCTCCTATAGTGACAATCTGTCTTCACAAGGCCTTAATCTACTCTGTGCTGGTATATAGAAGTGTTGGATAACGTTGAACATTACCACTCTTTGATGCTGATGTGCACCAGCTCTCGTGTTGTGCATCCAACCACTAATCTGGCACTATAGGCTCTTTTTAGATTCTGTAACTTTTCTCTTCCCAGACATTACTGCTTCCATTGTTGAATATACAGCTCAACCTTCTAAGAGAAGCATATTCCATAACGGCACGCTAAATGATGAGACAGACTATGCTAACTCACCACGTACCACCATGTGCCACTCAATATACTTCACCCTGTACCCAGGTGAAGAGACTATCAAATGATGAATACGAAGATGCAAACCTCTCAGGTCGTGGAAGACTGTAGGGGGTAAGCTGGGTGTCGCTGACCAGCTGCTCATACACCACCAACATTTTAAAGCCACACCCCGTGTCTAGGGACCTGCCTCCACCAAAGCCCTCTTCTTCCTCCATCCCTCATATGATCACAATGTCGAAATTATAATGTTGGTAGACCTAGATAAGAAACTATTGAGGGGAAGTGTTGTGTTGCAGGTGTGAAAGTACAGTAATCAGCGGCCAAGCTAACAGAGCAGGATGAAGAGTGCAGCCGTGGTTTTTCCCAATGCTTGATCCGCATTTTGCTATCTTTTCCTGAAGAAGTCAGGGAGGATTAAAGTTCTCGTTATGGCAGCCAATAATAATGCATAAGACACTTTCAATTATGCATAGGTGGCTTAATATTAGCTAATGCGAAATGCAATAAGATCATGGTCTCTCTGCGGAGTACACCTGTTTATGAAAGATATAATCCCAAAGAGACAGCTTATCCTTTCTAAGCACCAGCTTCTATAGAAGCCAAAAAACAATACTGTAATGCACCTAGGAGCATTGCTCTGCTGAGGCAGGGTCCTAGGTTACTGTGTTAGACACATTTACATTTATTTCGTATACTTGTTTTCTCGCTCCTCATAAATTCACCAGAGGAACTGACTTCAGAAACAAGGTCACCAGAGGATTAGAATACAGAAACAACCTCTTCTAATCAGCTAATGTGAATCATTTAATTAGCATTTTGATAAAGAATAGGGAGTTCTATTTAACCACAAGAGACATTTTCATTTTATTGTAATTGTCTGTTGCTTTGGCCTAACACACCTACCTTTCACTGTTAACAAGCACTTCGTGCTGAGTCTAGAGTTTCTCCATGACCTTTGCGTGCCTATTTTACACCTGTGAGTGATTGCCTCACTCCCCAAGCACTCACTCACTCAAAATGTGGGCTTTGAAATCAGAAATAAGACTACCATTACAGAGGGCAGGAAATATTTTAAATTGTTCTCCTTGTTCTGCTATAGTTCCTTACCCCATGATTTTATTACTTATTGGCACTGCGATACACGTGTCATTTCAAACGAACTAAAACATACTCAACTATCGTAAACTTGAATAAAAGCTGGAAGGTGATCTTTCTAAATGCAACACGTGTATTCATTTCGAAGCTTGCCTTTCATTGCTTTTTAAGGTCACCTGCATACTCAATTTCGTTTATTCGCATTAACTGTGGAAGCCTGTTGTATTTCTTGTTCAGGCATGTTGAGCTCAAGTGAGGACAACACAGCAGAATGCCGTTCTAGAATTCTAAGAAACCCTATTATCAGCTGTCAGACATCTGGGGACAGTTCCAAGCTTCTGCTGACATCTCATGTCTTTCCTTGGCAGAAAAGGCAGGTAAGAATGGAACTGGCCTTTCCAAGTCCATTTGACTGAGCGGGAACCAACTTAGGTCAATGAAAGAAAGTAATATCAACTCATTGCTGATGGTCCTAAAATAAAATACCCTCACAGTACTGAAATCCAAAGAAATCTTTGTTGAAATATATAGTAGGTTCACCTCATTTAGGTGCAATTAAATATTTTATGAATGAATGAAACTCCAGTTTGTTTACACTGCATATGCAAATACGTGTCAGGAGAAAATAATTTACACCAGCTTTTGGACACATGGGAACATGCGTTACTGGTTTGGGGCACTTTTGACCTGCTTTAAGAAGTCAATGCCTATTTGGTTCTGTTCTAGTATGCAAGGACACTCAACGCCATACTGAGCTTGCAGGGCCCAACCATAGCACAGGCAATTTCTGCGCTCTCTGTGTACATTTACCCAATATGTGTCCAAGTCGGGACCCTTCTTTCTAGTCAGGGTAAGGGGGATATACTTCTAAAATAATCCCTTCTCATCCCCTTGGTAGCTTGGCACGAGCGGACAGGCTTAGCTCAGAGGCCTTGTGTGAAGTATTGGTCCACACATACAGAAATACAGTGAAAACACTACAAATCTACACCACACCAGTTTAGAAAAATAAGTAATCTTTATATAAACCAAACAAGAACAAAACTATAAAAAACCACCAGGCAGTAATCAAAATATGACTTTTAAAAGGTAGAAGCAGTTCTGTCCATAGAAAATGGTGGATGCCACACTTTCAACACAAAGGGGCAGATTTATGTTAACTGGCGCATCCCCAGGGATGCGCCAGTTAATGTGCGCCACAGTGCGCCACAGCTTCGCCACCCATGGTGCGCCGCATTTACAATGCGGTGCACCATGGTGCAAAAACGGCACAGATGCGTCACGCATCTGTGCCAGAAATGTGGCGCATTGCTGGAGTTGCGTCGCAAGCGCGACGCAGCTCCAGCAAGGCTCGGGGTTGCCCCATCTTCACAATGCTGCGTCAAGACCTACGCCTACTGCAAGCGGGCGCAGGGTTTTGACGCAGCATTGGCCAGAAAGTGACTGAGTGAAATCTCATAGATTTCACTCAGCCACTTTCAGGAGGCGTTCCTGCGCAGGAACGCCCCCCCCTGTGCAGGAACGCCTTCTTATGGCACAGGGCTTTACAACGTGACGCATCTCCTAGATGCGTCACGTTGTAAATAGGGCGCATTGTTTGAGCCGCTATTGCGTCAAATAAAGTGACGCAATTGCGGCGCAAAGAGGCGCAAGGGCATCATAAATATGCCCCAAAGTATCTTGGATGCATCAAAAACACAAGCAAAATGGGTCGCAAGGAAAGGGATGCTTCAGTTCCATACACACTGGAAAGGTGATGCATTGGTTCCTTGCTCTGGGGAAGTTGATGCGTCAGTTCCTTACTGCTGCGCAGGGGAGGTGATGCGTTGGTTCTTTACCAGAGAGGAGGTGATGCATCAGGTTCTTACTGCATGGGGAGGTGATGCGTCAGTTTTTTACTGCGTCCCCCGAGCGATGCGACAGACCTGACACCTCGATGCGATGCGTGAAGCTCTGGGTCGATGTGATGCGTGACAATCCAGGATGCGCTGCGACGATTCCAGCTGCGTCCCCTTGAAGCTTCAGTTATTACACAGCAGGGTCTGCATCAGAGTCGGTGCGGTGATCTAGGATGTCGGAGATCGGTGCAGAGGACTCGTCGCACGGGAGACACTTCAGCGGCGGGCAGGCGCTGCGTTGGTTCTTCGGCTGCGGAGATGCATCGGAAAATATTCTAGCACTGCTGCGATGTGTCGGAACCAGGTGATGCATCTATTTTCACAGTTCTCTGATCTTTTGCCAGTCCTAGCCCCAGAAACAACCTCCAGAGGCCCAGAACCCTTTCAAGCACCTCTTGGCAGATCATATCTCCCAGCAAGGGAGTTCAGTCGGACTGGGGGTGAAGTCTTTGTGTCCCTGAGACTTTAGAATAGGAAGCAAGTTCTACTTAAAGCCCTTGGAAGTCTTCCTTAAGCAGGGAAAACAGCACACAACAAAGTCCTTGTCATTTCCTTGGCATAAACAGCCACTGCAGGCCAACCCCAGACAGCACACAGCAAAGGGGCAGTACTTCGCCTCAGTTTCTCCAGCTCTTCTCCTTGGCAAAGATTCATCTTGAATACCAGAAGTAATCTAAAGTTCTGGGCCCCAATATCTATAAAGCATTTTCCTTTGTTCTCTGGTGGCAGAGATGCTCTCTGCTCAGTCAAGACCAGTTCTGGCCTCTCTGCCCAGCTTCCTGGCAGGAGGTGGAGACAGCGTTGTATAAGGTAGACCAGTCCTATTCAGGTGCAAGGAAATCTCCTCCTCCTACTCTAAATGCAGCCCGGTTCTATTCAGCCCAGTCCTGACTCATTCAGGAAAGGAAGGACACACATCAACTCCCCCCCCCCCAGTGGCTGTCTGAGAGAATGCACATCCCCAGTCCACCAGAGGCACACAAGATGGCTGAGGAAGAAAATACCCACTTTCTAAAAGTGGTATTTTCAAACACACAATAAAAGAATCATTTTATATTCTGAGTTCAGGCATACAAAACGCCCCTCTTCCATCTTGTCCCAATAGGAAGTTATACTTATAAGATGTTATAAATAAACTCCCAGTTTATCCTATGGGACAGATAGCCTTTCAATAGTGAAAAACGAAATTCACTGTAGTTCACTATCAGGACATGTTACCCACACTAGTACATATCCTACCTTTCACACACACTTCACCCTGCCCACAGGGGTACCTTGGGCCTACCATCGGGGTGACTCACATTGTAGCGTTCTAATCTAGGATCCTGATCAATACTGTGACCTTATGCCCCTATTCGGCTATAAATCCATTTATTCCCTATATTGGCATAACCGTTCAAGTGCAATATTCAGAAACTCATCTCTGGCCTCACACGAACAGAGCCACATTTCAGAATAACTTTCTCTGCCACTTCCTTTGCAACCAATTAGTGCAATGACATAGCAGAAGTCACTATCTGAGATTCCTAGATTAACACTCCGAGTTCTTCAACAAGATAAAAACTCAGCAAACCTGGAAATCCCCGCTTGCTGTGTTTTGATTAGTAATAGAACTCTAATGAGCACTAATAGACAATCACTTCCTAGTGACATCTTTATTGACGTCTTATGTCCAGCAAACTTACGTCAAACAAGGCACCTTTCAGGTATAAATACTACCAACGTTGCCTTAAGCTGCTGTTATGCTGAAGATATCATAGCTGCTATCGCTACTGCTATCGCTGCTAACTAGCGAACGATGGTGTGGTGAACTTAGGAGCCGAACCGCCGTCCTCTGCAAGAGCCCAGCAGATGCAAGCTGCCCGCGGACGCTGTCCCCCCTCCTTCTCCTCCTCGACGCGCTGAGAAGAGATGCTGCCTTTCTCCTGCCGAGAAATCCAGCTCCAGCGTTTCTGGTCTACCCTTGCGGGTGACTGGGATATCGAGCCCTGAGGGAGATACCAGACCTCCATCATTCTATTCCAGAGGTATGGTGTTGACTAAACCCTTGAGAGAGAATTCTTGAAGCAAACCTTGGCAAAACCAACTTAACTTTAAGCTACTTACTTACTCCCCTCCCATGTATTAGGCTTAGGTCAGGTACACTGGGGTAGGCGTAGTTAGAAGCACCAGTTGAGTAATTTAGCCTAATGTATATATGAATGTATATATGTTTTATTCCTTTTAAAACCATTGTATGGCTAAGAAACCATATCAATGCTTTTACAGTATTATTTCGCAATACTTATCTTACTGTACGTACTTTTTATAATAACAAGTCTTGCAATTGTGGCAATTCATTTCTCTTGTACGAGAAGAAAGACTGTTCAATAAATGTTAACCTTTTATTGACAAACGCCCGTCTCTCTATTCTCTACATATTGTGAAAGTAAACTGCACCAACCTGACTGAGTAAAATAACTGTCTATTGTTTCACACGACCCTAGAGATTGACTCTTGATCTGAGGAGCAAAGTTGTCATGTTGCACGGTTGTTGGAAAACTGAATCCCTTCTTGTCTGTGCCAGGGAAGCTGATCACTTCCTATTTCAGTCAAGAAAGTTTCCAGTGACCTCTGAGCTAGTTGGTAACAAACCCAATTAAGTTTAGCATAGTCAGTAGAGGCCTGGAAGATCCGCACTTCTACGTCGATACTACTGTTTATGTTATTCCAATGCGCAGGGCCTATTGGGAAAATAGGAACTACGCTACATTGCGCCCAACGTTTGGTAAGGCGATAAACTAACACAAGACGTTAGAGTAACTCAGTCGTGCATATTTCACACAGACCCCTTTCTCCCGTAAATACTCCAATAGACGTCTGGAGTGGGTGAAAGGTTAAAATCCGCCCGACCTTAGTAGGAAGAGATTCCTATGTAAAGCTCTGGTTTATTCAATGTTGAAGGATACAGTGTTCCAAAATATTGTGCACCTAATCTTTGTCTCCTTGGAGACCTACTCTGCAAACCTTGCATTTATACAATGCCAGGAGAAAATGGAACCACTGGGGCCGCAGTAGATGCGACTCAGCAGGGTCCCGAAGACACAGACCCGGATGCAATTATCATCCCGGTCCACTTAAGAAAGTCTATAACTTTAAAACTTATAGAAAAAAGACTGACACCACAAGGTGGTACAGTAATTTTCGTGATAGAGGCACACGAATATCGGCATACAGAGGTATTCTATTCATGGATAAACTTTCCAGCGGCAAACGCTAGAACAAAAGAGTTTCACTATTACAAAATAGAGAAACCTCTGGAAGAGTACGCTCCTTTCGAGGAGACTGAAATCCCACTAAAATTCCAAGAGCACCTGCTCTGGTTTAATGGTGCCCTAAAACACAATGATCATATTACCAGGCTCGGTCCACTAGGTAGACCAGGAGCAACGTGGCCGGTTCTAGCCAGCTACACATCCGGACATTGCAAAAATGTCTAGTGAAGAGCTGTTAGTACAGCTAAAAACACTTATAAAAATACATAGGCTATTAGTCCAATATGTAATGCGGACTGCAACAGTCCAACCAGCTGGTAATGTACCACAGCTGACCCCTCATCAGGGGAACACTAATAAAATCACACCACAGAACATACAGTCATGTCTTGGTAAAACACCCGTAAAACTGGAACAAATTCCTTTCTGGTTAGCACAGAAAATCACTCAAATAGAGGCAGTGTTTCCAGATACTACCCCTATTGAGAAACACAGAATCTTGACCATCTGCCTTCCTATGGGAATCGCACCACACATAGAGGACTGTGACACTTGGGGTACAGTCTTTGCTTCCATTTACACAAAAACACACAGTGTTCCGTCTATGGCGGTAATACTGGATGTGCTAAAACAGATTCAAAATGAATACGGTCCAGAGCCAGCTTTAAATCTTGGTATGAAATTACTGAAAGACTTCAAGCAGGTCTCGGCTATATTATTAGCCAACATAAAGGGAGAAGCAGCATCTGTGGCGATCCGCCAGAAGTTGAAAGAAACAGATATAACAGATCAGCCAATTGAGCTTGCCAAAATCATAGAAAAATGCTATGAAGAATTAGGTAGAGACAGCTTGGGTGGGAAACCAGTTAAGCCCCAACTGCTCAAAAATCCTGAAAAATATTTATTAAAAATAATTTAAACACTCCTAAAAAGAGCTGGGATGGAAATAAACAATCCACTCCCAAGGAAAAAGTTTTCCAGTCCAGAGGAAGGTCTCCTCGACGGAGAGAAAGAACTCCGACTCGAGAACACCAGTCTCCCCAGAGGGAGCCCTCTGAGAAAAGATATAACCTTAGAAATAGGGATAATCTGAAAAAACCTGATAGATATCAAAATATTGATACACGTCCCTCTCGATCTTTTCAGCAGAAATTGGAAAGAAGAGGACGGTCAGACCCAGGAGAGCACACCAAGTCCAAAGACAAGGAACCTGCTCAGAGTAAAAAATCTCAATTTCCAAAAAAGAAGGTAGCCAGTATTAGAGTAATCAACCATGCCGAGAATACTGAGGACACAGTTGAAAAACGGGGAGTGGGCATTGACAATGTTGGACAGTGCAGCAGAAATCAGTATAGCCCGCAAGATCCTGATGAGTCATCTGGAGACAGTGGACATGAATGAATACATTCAGGTTGAAACTGCCGACACCAGACTTAGCGAGCCCCATAAAATATACGAAATAACATTGCGTATAGAGGGTGATAAGACTAGGAAAATAAAGGGTCTATTTTGGGATAAGCTCTCAAAAGGCTATGATATTCTGTTAGCTGAAAAAGATTGCCCCCCAGAGTTTGTCAGGGAGTGCCCTCGTGGCGAAGAAATGATTATGCCTGCCTTCTCGAATCACATTCCGATTCACAAAAAATATACTTATGCAAGGAAATGGGCAGTAGCCCAGGCACCGGCATTATATAAAAATCATGTAGGATGGGATGAGTCCTCCTCATCCCATCCTACATCTACTCCTCCTCACAAAATCCAATTAAAAAGTGAACCAACTGCCCAACGGCAGTATCCCATTAAGCAAGAAGCTAAAAAACAAGTCAGGGAGATCTTAGATCAACTTGAATACCAGGGGGTGATTGAAACATGCACCTCTCAAATGAACAATCCTTTGTTTCCTGTCTCCAAGCCAGACAATTCATATCGTCTAGTTTTGGACTACAGACATCTTAATGCATGTTGTAAAACATTTGCAGTACAAAACTCGCATAGTGCAGCCCTAATGAATAACATAGTTAGGAAAAAATATAAAACGACATTAGACATATCTAATGGTTTCTTTTGTCAAAACATTGCACCAGAAAGCAGATATTTGACCGCTTTCTCAACATTTGGGTCGCAGAAAAAATTCTGTCGACTCCCACAGGGGTTCAAGAACAGCCCAGGACTATTCTCAGCTAGGGTAACAGAGTTACTACAAATATATGATGATGAGGCATTATCTTACGTAGATGATATCTATCTCACAGACGACGACTTGGATACTCACTTGAAAAGAGTGAACACCATTATACTTGGGTTCGCAGCAGAGGGTTACAAATTCAACTTTAAAAAGTCTCGAATTGCCCATCTGACAGTACTATTCTTAGGGTACGAATTATCAAGTGAAGGAAAAAGCCTAGCGGACAACTTCTTAGAGAAGTGCGCTGTACTCCAATCTCCAAAAACGCTGAAGAATTTACAATCCATACTAGGTTTTCTGAATTTTGGAAGAACTTACATTCTAAATTACGCAGAGAGGGTTAAACCTCTCTACGAACTAATTAAACCTGATTTTAAACAAATCAATTGGACTCAAAAACACACAGAAATTTTGAGATCACTGCAAACAGACATGTTAGCTAAAACAAAATTAGATACACGTGACAACACATGCGATCTTGTAATCCGAGTCATCCCAGGAGGATGCGGATTCACGTACCTAACCTCTAATGAGGGAGAAAAGGTACCAATTTCAATTAAATCTCACTTGTACACACAAGCAGAAAAAACATTCAGTCACACAGAAAAAACTGTGAAAGCAGTGCAAATTGCATTAGCAAATGAACGAGAACTAGCACACAGCAAAAGGATTAATATCCTCACAGCGGAATCCGCCTTCGAGGCGCTATTCAGCCCAGTAAACCTGCCTACAGTGTCACTGGATCCGAAATGGATACAGTGTATAGATTCTCTCGGAGCGGAAGATGTGAAATACTATTTCGCCCCGCGATTCGAAGAACTGAAAGATTTAGAATATGAAGAAGAATATCCTCTGACAATCGAACTTCTGCCTCTCCCACAATACGCCTGTATAATCTATACAGATAGATTTGTACAGCATTTCAACGTAGAGAGCAAATCCTACGATGCAGCCTGGGCGATTGTTAAAGGTCGTTGGCTGTGTGGTAAATTCAGACCGAAAGTAACAAAAACTGAATCAGTAAGAAACTGTTCGGCTCAGAGAGCTGAAATCAGATGTTTAAAGATGGCGCTCGAAAATGCAGAACGTGAATTCCCGACACTAATCGTGTGCGATTCTCATTTTTGCGTCAACTCTTACAATAATAAACTGCAGAGTTGGATTGAAAACGATTACAAAGATGACACAGGTGCCACAATAAAGCATAAATTGCTCTGGAAACAGGTAGCTCTTTTACAGAAAGAACTACAAAAGACTCACGTGATACACGCACAGAGTCTTCAACGTGATGGCGTTCACGTTGCAGGGAATTCATTGGCTAATACAGCCACAGCGGAAGCAACTAAACCGGCTTCCGTAGCCACAAAAAAGCATACAGAAAAATACATAGACGGGTAAATCATGCTGGCAGTAAAAACGACCGTAAAAGGCGATTGTGCAGCACTACCCGTGAACTATCCACTCAATTATGCATACGTAATCGATGCAAACTCCGTTCCTTTTGCTCGAATCCCTGGAGTGGGGGAAAGGGTAATTCCAAACAGGGACCGGAGGGGCTTCCTCATACAGGAAGCACACATGGGATTGGGTCTGAGACACCAAACAATCAGGGACTCTCGGAGAGAGTTAGAATCAGAGTGCTGGTGGCCGGAAATGAGTGAAGGCATTCATGAGTTTGCAAAAAAATTTGAAGACTGCAACAGAGATCGCAGTGGAGAACCGGCCAGTGTAGTGTCAGAAGCCATGATAGAAAGCATCAGGCAATCTATCCGCGCTATCAAAAAAGAGAAACGCGTCCCATTGTACATCGTTAAGGCTAAACACACTTAAAAAATGTGGCCCCCAGCGCTCGGCTGACGCTAGAACGGTTATAAAAGATCTGCGAGTCTTTATCGGCACATACGCAATTACCACGTTCCATTCTGACCAGGGTCCTGCTTTCAGCTCTCGAGCTTATAAGGAGGCCATGGCCAGCATGGGAATTGGTTTGCAGTATTCTTGTCCGTCGCACCCCGAAGGGAATAGTGTGGTTGAAAGAAAAAACCGGGACATAAAGCGATCTATAACAGCGAAGGTATTAGGTTCAGGCGCTGGGTGGGTCAAACATTAAATAAGTGTCCAGACCAGTCTTAACAATTTGCCAAGAAAATCTCTAAAAGGTTTCAGCCCATACGAACTATTGTTCGGAATTAGAATGAGAATTCAGGACTTAGATAGTCAGGTATCAGTGGTAAAAGATAAGAAAACAGACTTTGACATCAAAGATCGTTTGGCTGTTTTACAGGAACTGAATGAAACAAGAAAATCCTTAAGCAACATAAAGTTAAAGCAACAGCCAGATACCACTGACGAGGCACCACAAGCAACAGCCCCAGCAAGGCCTGTCTGGATTCCAAAGATTGGGGATCTAGTCAGAGAAAAAATCGCGGTGAAGAAGGAATTTGGGTCTTCTTACAGAAAAGAAGTACCTGTCTTGGCAGTCACCGGAACAAGATCAGTTGTACTACCGCCCCTTGCTGGTAAAAAGGAGAACAGAGTCGTGTCTATCGACCTGGTAAAACCACAACCATGTGGCCTATAATCAACAGTAGGCCCAGTGGACTCCCGAGAAACAACAGAATACCCAAACTTGCAGCAATCCAAGAGGTTCAAACTGAAAGACTAATCACATTCGATCAGCCTGCAGTGCACAGAGAAGGACTATGCAATAATGCCATGGAACTCGTGCCTCTTGAGACACAGATTGAAACAGTTGGTCAAGAAACACCAGTCTACAATAATGTGGCATCAGAAAATGCTACCGAGAGACAGATTGAAAGAACAATCCCAACAATTGACAGAACTGCCTCTGGTTATTTCATCGACTTCGACAACTTCTCTGAAGATCAAAACGACCCCGAAGTGATGCCAGAAACTAAAAAGACTTTTAAAGAAAAAGCAACGGAACTCTTTCATCAACTAAAGGAAATCTACCTTATTTCCCCTTGGTTAGAGTTCTGGTTCGGTCTAGGTGTATTTTTCCTCCTGCTTTGGCTCATCATGGTACTTTGTTTGGGAAAATTCATTGAGGGAAAATATAGTACAATGGACACAGCAAGTCAGAACATCAACCTAGTCCTCAAACCACACAGATCATCCCACGTGAAGAAAAGAGAACTGTCAACAGTAAATGTCACAGCAATTCCAATACCTGGTGGGGTAGTATGGGAGAAAACTGACTATGAGATCTATGGTCCGGTCGAGATCCTGAAGTATCCTCATCAACTGAAGGTTTCCTTAAGTGACTTTGTAAAAGCTAGTACATTCTCTGATGATTGGGACTTGAACAGTATTAATGACATGATGTCTGATTTAGTAATGTCAGCTAGATTCACAGAACATGATTATTTACAAGGTTCATCTAGTTATGAACAGTTATTCTGCTACACACATTATGGCGATCATTATTTGCATAAATCTGCACAGCCTAGAAATGTTTTTATGTATAATCAATGGGAACATTGTTCTACACCACCTAAAAGCAGTTCTAAAGCATTTTTTGAGAAATTCAAATACTTCTCAGGGTTTAACACCAGTGATGCAGAAACGTTTTATTATAAACTGTTAGATAAAACAGGAATGAAAACAATGCTGACAAACACTAAATTAATATATTCAGAAGCATTTTATGACAAAATGATGACATTTGGTTTTGATTATTGGAAAAATAGCATTGAAACAAAAACCATTTGGGGTACAAAAGATTGGCAGGTACAAGGTCTTGAAGCACTATTCAGAACCTGCATGATACCAGAACAAATGATGTTTTTAAATGACACAATTCACCAAACATCCTGTCTTGGCCTAGCTAAGATCAAAGACCTTAACACACCGTCTATTCCGAAGCCAATACCTGATAATGCAACAACAGATATTGAAATAGACGTAACTAAAATTTTACATTTTAACAGAACACATCCTGATTGGAAAAAGTGGTTAATCTGGCCTACTGACACAAACAACTGTCAAGATAGATTCCTGAACAAAACACAGGGGTTAAAAATGACCAGACTAGACCCTAGATACTCCCAGAGACAACATCCAGGGATAGTAACAACATACAGTGTAGGGAAACTCTGCCTCGAATGGCTAGGAACATCCACACTGGCTGAAATTAAGCAACACTTGTCTTTACTTAAAGATGGTGCTGATTTGCGCGATTTCATTCTTGGTCCACGCAAACAGCGTCAAAAGCGTTTCATAGCAACCAGTATCTATGCTGCGTACAACGAGGCTTGGAAAGTCACACAAATTGAAACAGCAGAAAAAATACGAGAAATTGATCATATTAATTTGGAAAAATCACTTTCTGTAGTGGACAATGGGTTAATGACTCTGTCCTCCAGAATATATTCGTTGGACAATATTGTATCTTCTGCCTTTGACATAATAGACAGAGACTTGCTAATGTTACAGCATGGCCAATCTCAATTACGTTCTATTGTACAATTAGGCTGGACGCTGCAAAATCTTCGTTCAGGCTATGCGCCTTGGCGTTTAATCAACACAACGTCATTATTTTCCATTTTTAACCTTACTGATAAACAAATCAGTTTGGCACAGAAAGGAGCAGACTATACAATCCTGAGCATCGAAAAACTTGAGAGATTACCATTGACAATGTCAGAGAGTCCTGTCATTGAATGGATAATACACGGAATTATCACTATTCCGATAACAACTTTCCGATTTAAAAAGTGCCTTGAATACATACCTACTGGCCAGTATGAACGATTGGGTAAAGGTTATGTTAAATCAGAATGGAAATTACCATACACACATGCATGCTATAGTGACCGCGACAAAAATGTATTTCTTAGTGGTGAGAACTGTAAACATTCACTAAGCGGTATACTTTTGTGCCAGGGTATTAATTTACACGGAGCTTGTGAAGGTAATTCTAACAACCTTTCATGCCACCAGCTTGTCACACCTGCAACTCAGATAGAGCCCTTCTTTATGCAACTTGCGAATGGGAGTTACATTCTTAGAACGGATCACAGATGTTGTGGCCTTGTTCCAGGGAAAAGTTATCTAGTAAGCGTAACATCCATGGTCAAATGCTGTATGCAAGCATTGTTCCCGAGCGGGCCTGTAGACACAAAGACTCCCATCTGGCCTCGTCTGAATCTCTATTCTATACGAATTGATACTTTAAGCAAAATGAAGTCTGTGCTTTTGCAGACAACAGTGCCCATAACGTCATCAAAAGAGACGTATGATCTTCTAGTTGCAAGGACAGCTACGGAGGTTCATGACCTTTTATC
This sequence comes from Lissotriton vulgaris, assembly GCF_964263255.1. Classification (NCBI taxonomy): domain Eukaryota; kingdom Metazoa; phylum Chordata; class Amphibia; order Caudata; family Salamandridae; genus Lissotriton; species Lissotriton vulgaris. The sequence continues at coordinate 383,809,700 of NC_141697.1, forward strand.
AACAAATTGCCCCGTGCATTTCATAGAAATGCTTAGCCAACTCCTTAACATGTCTAGTGCCACAGGCATCCCAGGCATATTTTAGACGATTTTTACGGGACTGCTAACACCATTTCAAGCAATTCTGGGAATCGTTGCAAATTTTGTCCACTCTGTTTTTGGCGGCATACCCCTATTTTTGGGACTTGTAGCAGGGATTTTATTTTTGACCCTCCTGCTTCGTTATGGCAAGCCAAAGCTCAGACATGACTCCTATGGGAATGGAAGAGACAATCCTAGCAATCCGCTACCAGGACAGAATAACTAGAGTCCTTGGATTGGCCAGGCTGAGAGATCTAAACATGACCTGGTTCCTTTCATTCAGACCTATATGGCAGAACTGTATCTTACCGGTACTACGATGTATGCTATGCAGAGATGAGTGGGTGTTGGACATCTGTCTTTCACTTCCATCAGCAGTACCAATGGACGTCAATACTTTGCTCAGTCCGATGACGGCTCACGCATTGTGTTGTCCCCAGCGGCTACCAATCCTGATGATGGCATTCGTTGAGACTCCTGTGCTACGACTAGGTGGTAACAGTGGAGCGAGTGACAAAAGCAGCATCACCCAGGTACGACCTTCTGTGAGCATTGCTGATCCCGACTATGATGACAGCAATCATTCTCACACCTGCCAAGTTACAGCACTATCGAATTTGGTCGAACTGTCACCTGATTTTGTAGACCAATTCTTTGAGAGCCTGTCTGATATGATGTTCTCACCCGAACAGAAACAATAACTTTAGAGAAGCATTCCGACACACAGCGTTCCCATGAACTCTGAATTCGGCCTTCAGTTTTGAACAACAAAAACTGCTAAAAGCGTTGGAACTCTATTTCCCCGTTCAAGCAATAATTCTTTTGAATTGAACACTTTTTAATATTCACCCTTTTTTGGCACGAAAAATTCTTTGCTTAAAGTAAAAACTATTCTTAGAGAACAGAAGCTTCAACTTCTATTTCTACACACATCTAGAGACATAATAACTTTACACCAGCCTCTAGCACATTTTATTGCAATGCATTTATATGTGATGAAATTATCTCGCCCTTCTTCTGTTTCAGAGATATTTCATGTGTAATTCTTTTTGCATAATTGTTCATTGATTTCATATGCTATAATTTTTGAATGATTTCTATGCTTCAAAAAACGTACAGTACCTAAATGTTCACGTATTACAATATACGCCTATTTCAAATGCATTTATGTATTTTGGGGTGGGCAATGTTACACATGCATCTTATTGCTCTAGTTTAGTAATTTGATGGACATGAATTCGTGGAGTGGGTGTAGCGTTCTAATCTAGGATCCTGATCGATACTGTGACCTTATGCCCCTATTCGGCTATAAATCCATTTATTCCCTATATTGGCATAACCGTTCAAGTGCAATATTCAGAAACTCATCTCTGGCCTCACACGAACAGAGCCACATTTCAGAATAGCTTTCTCTGCCACTTCCTTTGCAACCAATTAGTGCAATGACATAGCAGAAGTCACTATCTGAGATTCCTAGATTAACACTCTGAGTTCTTCAACAAGATAAAAACTCAGCAAACCTGGAAATCCCCGCTTGCTGTGTTTTGATTAGTAATAGAACTCTAATGAGCACTGATAGACGATCACTTCCTAGTGACATCTTTATTGACGTCTTATGTCCAGCAAACTTACGTCAAACAAGGCACCTTTCAGGTATAAATACTACCAATGTTGGCTTAAGCAAACGCTGTCTGCTGCTGTTTGCTGCCCTGTTGCCCGTCGCCTGAAGCTGCTGTTATGCTGAAGATATCATAGCTGCTATCGCTACTGCTATCGCTGCTAACTAGCGAACGATGGTGTGGTGAACTTAGGAGCCGAACAGCCGTCCTCTGCAAGAGCCCAGCAGATGCAAGCTGCCCGCGGACGCTGTCCCCCCTCCTTCTCCTCCTCGACGCGCTGAGAAGAGACGCTGCCTTTCTCCTGCCGAGAAATCCAGCTCCAGCGTTTCTGGTCTACCCTTGCGGGTTACTGGGATATCGAGTCCTGAGGGAGATACCAGACCTCCATCATTCTATTCCAGAGTTATGGTGTTGACTAAACCCTTGAGAGAGAATTCTTGAAGCAAACCTTGGCAAAACCAACTTAACTTAAAGCTACTTACTTACTTCCCTCCCAAGTATTAGGCTTAGGTCAGGTACACTGGGGTAGGCCTAGTTAGAAGCACGAGTTGAGTATTTTAGCCTAATGTATATATGAATGTATATATGTTTTATTCCTTTTAAAACCATTGTATGGCTAAGAAACCATATCAATGCTTTTACAGTATTATTTCGCAATACTTATCTTACTGTACGTACTTTTTATAATAACAAGTCTTGCAATTGTGGCAATTCATTTCTCTTGTACGAGAAGAAAGACTGTTCAATAAATGTTAACCTTTTATTGACAAACGCCCGTCTCTCTATTCTCTACATATTGTGAAAGTAAACTGCACCGACCTGACTGAGTAAAATAACTGTCTATTGTTTCACACGACCCTAGAGATTGACTCTTGATCTGAGGAGCAAAGTTGTCATGTTGCACGGTTGTTGGAAAACTGAATCCCTTCTTGTCTGTGCCAGGGAAACTGATCACTTCCTATTTCAGTCAAGAAAGTTTCCAGTGGCCTCTGAGCTAGTTGGTAACAAACCCAATTAAGTTTAGCATAGTCAGTAGAGGCCTGGAAGATCCGCACTTCTACGTCGATACTACTGTTTATGTTATTCCAATGCGCAGGGCCTATTGGGAAAATAGGAACTACGCTACAACATGTAAGAAAAAGGAAGGTTAGAGCCTGGCAAGAGAGTGCACTTGACAGGTCGGCATGGCAGTAGAGACTGTGCGCAGACACTGAAGTAGCGGGTGTGAGAACCCTTTGAAAGGCTGCTTGTGGGGGTGGCACAATCAGTGCTGCAGTCCCACTATCAGCATTTGATTTACAGGCCCTAGGCACAAAGAGTGCACTGTACTAGGGACTAAACAGTAGGTCAAATAAGCCAATCATGGAAACACCAATCTATAATAACAATTTGCATAAAGAGCATGTGCACTTTAGCACTGATCAGCAGTGGTAAGGTGCCCAGAGTCATAAAACCAACAAAAACAGGTCAGAAACATAAGGCCAAAAAGCTAAAAGCCTGGGGATAAAACCCACTTGAAAAGCCAGGTCTAACAATATATTAAAAGAAGAACCCAAGCAAGAGGACTTGCGCAATGGGTGCGCTGCTGGTGCATCGAAGACGTACCAATGGCAAGTGCGTGCACCCTTCTGCGCCTGGTCTGCACCCAGCATCAGGAACCCTTGTCTGATCACCGCCCAGCGACACTCCGCAGCACTCTTTAGGCTGCTAGACACTGGACGTTGTTCCCCCAACCGCTGCTGCACATGCCTCACACCACGGTAGGTGCTTTCACCTGCACCAACTGTTGGTTCTCCAGCTGCCATCTACCCCCAACACAAGTACTAACGATGTCCTCAACGCTCACACCTAACACACATGCCATAGTAAACACACGTGTCATCACCCACTCACATGCATGCTTCTCAACACACGATCACTCAGCAAACACACAACTGAAATATTAGACCTGCTGAGCAGGGAAGCACCTGACATCCTCTTCCTCACAGAGACCTGGTTTAACCCCTAATTGGCTCCTGACATCCACACAGCAATCCCAGTGAGCTACAAGATTGCTCAACAGGACTGCCTTCACAAACCAGCAGGTGTACTCACTATGATCTGCAAGGAATACATCAAATCCAGATCATCCACAGACTATGCCATCCTATTCATAGAACACCTGCACTTCAAGCTGCAAAACTTTCCTTTGCACAGAACCCTCACCGATTGACCATCCGGATCTCAAGCTACACTTACCAACATTATCATCAATTTTGTTGCTCTACTCACCATCAACTCCAGAACCTAAATTATCCTCCTCAACTTTCACCTGGAAGACCAAACAATCCCTGCTATACAGCACCTCTCCAAAGCTCATCTCAGAACCAACACACAACGTAGGGCACTCACTGGACCCCATATTCACCAAAAGAGACAGCATCAAATACAACTCTACCACATCTCTCACCTCTCACATGGACCGACCACTCCATCATCCACTTCCAAATCAACACACCTCAAATCAACACCCTTACCAGGTTCAGCATTCGAAGACGCAGCTGGGGCAAAATGACAAAAGCAGACTGACTCAGCGTCCTTAGCATGGATCAACCTAGACCCACAGGCAACCTCGACAAGGACAATCACAATTTTAATAATTGGATCAAGAACTGCATGGACTCCCTCGCACACATCAAATCCAATGAGCATAGCAGATCCAGCAAGCAGGTCAGCTGGCACACCAAAGGAAAAGAAGAGCCAGCTACAACACCACCAACAGAACTGCATACAAGGTTGCTTTCAGATGGTATCATCAGCAAATAAGAGACATCAAGGAAAAAAGAACTAGTGGACCTCATCAAAGGAAGCTCCAACAGATGCAAGGAGATCTTGATCATCAAGGATTTCACCTCATCCTCAGCCACTGTCAACAACATTGCTGCCTCCCAACACCTCTGTGGCAATCTATCCAACTTCTTCCACAGCAACCCCAGAGATCTCATTGCTAAACTACCCACTACCAACCAAGATGGCCATCTGACGAAATGGGCAACCTCACCAGAAACAACACACCGGCAATCAAACGGACTATCCTCTCAAGAGCCCCAAGGCACCTACATCCCCACCAGATTAACAAAGTGGGAAGATTACCTGTCTACACCACCCTGAGCCACACCATTAACAACTTCATTACATATGCCATTTTCATGGATGAATAGAAACTGACAGAAATCAGCAACCTCCTAAAGATGACCACAGCTGACATGAATCAACTGAACAACTTCGCACCAATCTCCATGCTTTAGTATACAGCCAAAGCAGTTGAGAAGGCCTTCAACAAGCAACTCACAACCCATCTCGAACTTCAACGCCTTCTAGACAACAGTCAATCATGATTCAGTAAGAACAATAGCACCAAAACACAACTCATCACAGCCATTAGCAGCATTCGAATCATTCTGGACCAGTGAGAAATAAAGGCCCGCATCATGCTCAACCTTTCCACAGCCTTCAACACTATCTCCCACAACACCCTCATCAGAAGACACAATGAGATTGGCATACAAGGATCTGCTCTCAAATGGATCTGTTCCTTCCTCACAGGTAGAACCCAAAGGTTTAGACTACCATCCTAAACATCTGAGACCAAGAAACTGATAAGCAGAGTCCCACAGGGATCGACCCTCAGCCCCACATTTTTCAATATAGACGTGACGCAGCTCGCCAACATTACCCAATAACAATACATCCTCATCATCCCCTACCCCAATAACACCCAAATCATTCTCTCCCTGACAGACAAGACAACCACCAACTGCACCAACTGTACCAACTGCATGCCCATGGTAGCAGATTGTATGTGAACCAACTGCCTGAAGCTCATCTCTGACAAGACAGAAGTACAGGTCTTCTGCAACAAAACCTCCCCATGGGACTCCACCTGGTGGCCATCGGAGCTAAGACCAACACCAACATGCACAGACCACGCATGAAATCTAGGGATCATCCTAGACAACAAGCTCAACTTGATGGCTCAATAAAACAATTTCCATTGCACGCGCTGCTTCGCCGATTCCTCAATGCAGCGTGCGTTATGTAAATTGTTTTATTTATTTACTTACTTTACTCCTTTCCGCCGTAAGTCGAAGTCCACCACCCCCCACCCTGCCCCTCCCCGCCTCACCACCCCGCATCACTCCCTCGGCGAGCCACCACCGCATCACAGCCATAAGCTTCCTTTTTTCCTTGACATTGTAGTTACTTTTACTTCTTTTCATTTGAGCTTTTATCACTCTGGACTAGGCTGCAATGAGTTTGACTCCAGCATCAACGGCTGACCCTTGTCACCATCACCACACATACTTGCCTCATAAATATACTACCCAAACTACCTGAAAATAGCATAAAAGACAGTGTATCGAATAATTTTGAAACAGATTTATGTTTTGATTAATATTCTTTCTCATTCTCAAATAGTTCAAACAGTGCATTATTTATCCGGCTATTATACTTGCTTCGGTAATTATAATGCACCATATAACAAGAACAGTACATTAAATGCCCATAACAGGTAATTCATCAAAGTGCTTCTTAATACCCTTTTTTAGCTTGCAGTGTTCACAGCAAGCCAGCACCAATACGGCAGGATTTATGAACATTACATCTGTTGTTTATCTTCTTAAAATATGCACTCAACACCACGATTTTTCAAAAGTAAAACGCAGAAATCCGCGATGCACCAAATACACATAAAAGACTGAAAATAATGGCCAAATTAGCAGCAATCTGTCACTTGTGGCATGCATTCTCTAGGATCAAGGTCACATACCCTTGACACTTGCTTTTACAGATAACAGTGTTATAAATTCCAGCAATGTTGTCATTATTTAGTGTGACACAATAAAACTAGGAAGCCTTTGTAGCAGCTGTTCACCACTGTGGGTCCCATCCGCAAAGCCATTTTGGAGTAGGTAAAGTAGTACTCCTATAGCACCCTTTTGCAGTCACTTACAAGCCCTTGTGAATTGGCGACAAACATTTGAAAAAGGAATAAAATGTAAATATTCTGGTAATATTTTGATTTACATATATATACATATATATATGTGTTTGTGTGTGTGTGTGTGTGTGCGTGTGTGTGTGTATATATATAAATATATATATTACACCACCAAACAATTCCTTTAGCAGCGCGCAGCTTTCCCGGTCCGAGTAGGCGATATGGAATCAAATGTTGCAGTCTATTTACCACCAAATTCAAAATCTCACTCGAGGAAATATGTATTTAGTCTCCTTTTATTTTCTTATTATCATCACCACCAACCAACACGTTTCGACCACTACGGTCTTGTGCATGGTAGCTTGGTCCATCTTCAGTTTCTAATTATATACAATTACCCACGTGGCCCATATTGAGGCATTGTGGGACATGCAGTCCAAATGAAATAAAATGTAGAAAAGGACTTCGATATTTTCAAAAGATTTTGGGGGCTTTTTGCATGTTCAACGCAATGGGAGACAACATTTCCCCCTGCATTACTAATTCAGGCTTCCTGAAGATTTAGATGTGTTGACACATTCACATGTCTGGCAAATGTATTACTAGGCCTTTTAGTTCTGATAAACTATGTCTGGACTGTTGTGATCATGAATAGCAACTTCCGTAAGAAAATCATGGTGTTTAGAAGTGTTAATCTTACTACTTCGAGGTCTGCTACTATGAGATGGCACTAGTTTGACAACCATTACATCCCAAAAGTAAGTTTAAAATGTATGTTATTACTATTACGGCCCCACAACCATGACCGAACAAGTACCTTAGCATTTTCTGTTCATTTAATACTATTTTTAATAATTGTTGTTCATTTTAATTATTTTAGTTTATTATACATAAATGACACCCTAGCTCCTGCCTAATTTGGAATTAATTTTATTTATATTTGTTTAATTTGATGTGTTAACCTTATTATAAGCATAATATTAATCATACAGTTAATTTATTTTCATAAGATTCAATAGAATTATGTATTTGTCCCTATACTTAACCTATCCCTGCCTAAATCTCAAATAATTGTGGCTACATTTTTCAATTGACATTAATACTAACACTAAATCTTAAAAATAATATTTATTTTAAAATTACATTTTCCTTAACCACCCCCTAGTCATGATCTAACATTTAAATAATTATGTAAGTAATTAAATAAAAAATACTTAACTTATCCCTAAACATAGTTAAATAATAAAAACCTCACGCCGGTGCATGAACAGTTTGCATTTATTTAATCTTCTATACTGTCTATCCAGGGGAATGGCTATACCCCTTGATCCACATTAACACACTCTAATAAACCTTGATAGAAACAACCCATAAAGACAAATGCCATAGCACATCGAATCACCATGTGGCAAGTGGTGCTCTGATTTGTCAAAATATGAATTCAAAGAACACTTATGCCAAGCAGTAGTCGATCTGCAGTTGGATCCCACAACTTATATCACCTTTTCAATGATGGGAAGGGCATTGCCCCTCGGGCTTGAACACCAATATAGCTACAACTAACCTGCTGACCTAATCTTGGTGCCAGTGTCTAATTTACAGGAATGACATAAGTTACTCTTTACAGAAGCCGTAAAAGACAAAATACCAAACAGACCAAACCAAAGGCAATTACACTGGAAACCATAATGACAGACATTAAGGAGATGAGCATGTCAGTTAGGAAGCACAATGCCGAAATAACAGGAATCACCTCCAAAGTATCATCAATTTCTACTGATTTTGAAACTTCCAGTCCAGGGTTGGATTTAGCAGGTTAATAAATAAAGGAACTGGAAGACCACCTTAATCACCCCCAAGTCTTGGCACATGAACTCTGGCATATGTGTAAAAAACAGAGTTAGAAGATAGAGCATGTAAAGAGAATGTGCATTTCTTTGAGATTCCAGAAAATGTGGAAAAGATTAATATATCTAAGTTGCAAATGTAATTTTTTCCTAGCTTACCGAATACATAGTTCTGAATTCCAACACGTACCCCAGATCAGACAACAAGATGCAACCAGAGCATCTCAATTTCACCCAAGCATTGATTGTTTACCAAGACATCATCTTGCAAGACACGTAAAATGGCATGCAAAACAAAATGGCCCACACCCTTTTAATGGCCACACAATCTAAATACCAGCGAACTTCTCCCTTGAAACAAATTAAAAAAAACATTTTCTATCCCTTAGTAAACAGCTCCATAACTAGGATATCAAGCATGCCTTCCGGGAACCAAAGACCATAATCATTATGATTGATGGCAACACTTCCAAATATACTGAAATAGGAGCCCTAGAACACTTCATTCAAATCTTGGATAATGCAGGAATGTAAATATCACATGCTCTGTGAAATAGATTACCAACCAATCCTCCTTGAAATTCCCACATGGCTGTGATCATAAAACCAAAAGCCACCCTATCAACCACTATTCCAGGGGGTTAGAGGAGGAAGGTCGAAATGCAAGGAAACAAGTCCCAAACAGTGAAGTACGCAAATTCACAACATATCAAGCAAGCACAGGTGAGCATAAACAGCTTTTGTATACTTGAGTTTAAAACACACTCCCCTTGCTCCTTCCAACTGTATACACTCTCAATGGGCAGCCCTCTCATACTGTCATATATAATCCTCTAGAGCCGCGGTGGTGCTCATAGTATAGCCCATGGCTGCCAGCGGCCAGCATGCCTTCCTTGGCTGCCCATGGACCTTGCAGGTAATGTACACATGGCTCTCCAGAGAGAGAGAGAGAGAGGGAAAGTGGAGAGAGAGAGACTGACTGACAGAGAGAGAGAGAGAGACAGAAAGAGAAAGAAAGAGACTGACAGAGAGAGAGAGACTGACTGACTGACTGAGAGGGAATGACTGACTAAGAGAGAGAGAGACTGACTGACTGAGAGAGACTGACAGAGAGACGACTGACAGAGAGAGAGAGACTGACAGAGAGAGACTGATTGACTGAGGTAGAGAGAGACTGACTGAGGTAGAGAGAGGCTGACTGACTTAGAGAGAGATAGAGACTGACTGACAGAGAGAGACTGACACAGAGAGAGAGAGACTGACCAAGAGAGACTGAGTGACAGAGAGAGAGAGAGACTGAGTGACAGAGAGAGAGAGAGACTGACTGACAGAGAGAGACTGACTGAGAGAGAGACTGACTGGCTGAGAGAGACTCACTGACTTAGAGAGAGACTGACTGACAGAGAGAGTGACTGACAGAGAGAGAGAGACTGACAGAAAGAGAGAGACTGACTAACAGAGAGAGACTGACTAACAGAGCGACTGACTGACTGAGGGAGAGAGACTGACTGACAGAGAGAGACTGACTGACTGAGAGGGAGACTGACTAACGGAGACTGACTGACTGACAGAGAGAGAGACTGATTGACTTACTGACTGAGGTAGAGAGAGGCTGACAGACAAAGAGAGAGAGACTGACTGAGAGAGAGAGACTGACAGAGCAAGAGAGAGACATAGAGAGAGACTGACAGAGCGAACTGACAGAGAAAGAGACTGGATGAGAGAGAGACTGACTGAGAGAGAGACTGACTGACAGAGAGAGCAACTGACAGAGAGAGAGACTGACAGAAAGAGAGAGACTGACTGACAGAGCGACTGACTGACAGAGAGAGACTGATTGACTGACAGAGACTGACTGACTGAGATGGAGATTAACTAACAGAGACTGACTGACTGACAGAGAGAGAGACTGACTGACTGACTGACTGAGGTAGAGAGAGACTGACAGACAGAGGGAGAGAGACTGACTGAGAGAGAGAGTCTGACTGACAGAGAGAGACTGACTGACAGAGAGAGACTGATTGACTGACAGAGACTGACTGACTGAGATGGAGATTAACTAATAGAGACTGACTGACTGACAGAGAGAGAGACTGACTGACTGACTGAGGTAGAGAGAGACTGACAGACAGAGGGAGGGAGAGAGACTGACTGAGAGAGAGACTGACAGAGCAAGAAAGAGACAAAGAGAGAGACTGACAGAGCGAGACTGACAGAGGGAGAGACTGAGAGAGAGAGACTGATAGAGAGAGAGACTGACAGAGAGAGAGAGACTGCATGACTGACAGAGAGAGAGAGAGAGAGAGAGACTGACAGAGAGACTGACTGACAGAGAGAGACTGACTGACAGAGAGAGAGGGAGACTGACAGAAAGAGAGAGACTGAAAGAGAGACTGACTGACTGAGAGAGACTGACTGAGAGGGAGACTGGCTGACTGAGAGAGAGACTGACTGACTGAGAGAGACACCAACAAGCTGAGAGAGAGAACTGACTGACAGAGAGACAGACTGACTGACTGACTGACTGAGGGAAAGAGAGACTGGCTGACTGAGATAGAGAGACTGACAGAGAGACTGACTAAGAGAGAGAGAGACTGACAGAGAGAGAGAGACTGACAGAGAGAAAGACTGACCGACACACAGAGAGACTGACTGAGATAGAGACTGACAGTGACTGACAGAGAGAGACTGACTGAGAGAGACTGACAGTGACTGACAGAGAGAGACTGACTGACAGAGAGAGAGAGACAGACTGAAAGAGAGACAGGCTGATTGACAGAAAGAGAGAGACTGACTGGAAGAGAGACTGACTGACTCAGAGAGATTTACTGGTTGACCTAGAAAGAGAGTGGCTTACTGAGATTGACTAAGAGACTGACTGACTGACTGACTGAGAGAGAGACTGACTGACTGAGAGAGAGACTGACTGACTGAGAGAGAAACTGACTGACTGGCAGAGAGACTGACTGACTGACAGAAAGACTGAGTAAGGGAGAGAGAGACTGCCTGACAGAGAGAGAGACTGACTGAGAGAGAGAGAGAGAGAGAGAGAGAGAGAGAGAGAGAGAGAGAGAGAGAGAGAGAGAGAGAGAGAGAGAGAGAGAGACAGAGGAAGAGATAGACTGACAGAGAGAGACTGGCTGACTGAGATTGACTAAGAGACTGACTGACTGAGAGAGAGACTGCCTGACTGAGATAGAGACTGACTGAGAGAAAGACTGACTAAGGGAGAGAGAGACTGTCTGACAGAGAGAGAGACTGGCTGAGAGAGAGAGAGAGAGAGAGAGAGAGAGCGTGAGAGAGAGAGAGAGAGACAGAGGAAGAGAGAGACTGACAGAGAGAGACTGGCTGAGAGAGCGAGACTGACTGACTGAGAGACTGAAAGACTGAGAGAGAGACTGACAGAGAGAGAGACCGACACAGAGCGAGACTGACTGACTGACTGAGAGTGAGAGACTGACAGAGAGAGTTTGACAGAGAGAGAGAGACTGACTGACTGACTGACTGATAGAGAGAGACTGACTGAAAGAGAGGGAGAGAGAGACTGACTGAGAGAGAGAGAGAGTGAGAGAGACTGACTGAGAGAGACTGACAGAGAGAGAGAGAGACTGTGATGGATTTGAGGTCAAAGTGTTTATGAAGCTATGCAATGCCTCTTAAGATTGCTGTTGCCTGCTCATAAAATGTATTATCAAAATGTGCTCTTTGTAGTTACATCTGCCTTTGAAATACAGCGTTATCGCATTGTCTAATGTTTTGAAACAGGATTGATTTTTTTACTCTAGCCCTGCCCCCACCGACCCCGCTCCCCAGTGATCGCCACCCCTACCGGTGCGGCCCAAGGCCACAAACCACACTGTACATTTGTCTCTGATAGAAAGTTTGTGTGTACCCATGCTCTAGATCAACTACTTCACCAACCACTGTCCTGCCCCTGCCACATACTGCAGTCCTCTTCCATTACATAGGAAAAACATGCAACCTATTGTTAGCTTCAATGTCTCTTCCCCGCCTTCTCAAAATTCAGTTCTTCCCAAATCCCTTACTATCCCAGAGCAGAGTAGCCAGAGAAGCTGAAGCTCTGCCCTCTATAAAAACACGTCTTTCACCTGAACTGAATTCAAAGACATCCTTCTGTACTAACTATTCCATTAGGATCCCAAATACCAGTATGCAGGAACTAAATACTTTTTCAACCTCTCCCCTTCCTGCCTCCTCTGACAACCTTCTCTCTTAGTTTTCTCTGGTAAATGACAATTTGTATGAAGTAAGAGTGTCCACTTCGGATGTGGTTTACCCTCACCCCCACCCAAGAGTCATACATTTGCTCTTTCTGGGCACTCCCCTACCCCCTTCCCTCCACCACTAATAATGACCTGCTAGTAAACCTCCACCAACATGTATTTAGAAACTAGACTTAGAAACCACACCATTCTCATCCTCAATTGTCCATACACACCATTCACTGGTTATATTCTCTATACATAGCCACAAAATTCAGGCTTTTAAAAAATAAAAATAGATCCTGAAATACTGGCAATCCAAAAACACAGACCTGTTGATTACAGGAGCACCATCTCCCTGCGCTAAATATACAGGATAATCAGTAGTGGAGCAAGTACACCTCCTTGACGGACCCCCGGTTAATACTAAACTCATCAGAAACTTCCCCCTTACTGCCAAACCTTAAGCAAGGCTTAGTGCTTGTGTGTAAAGAGATCAATATGTGCACTATCAATGGATCTATTTTAATGTCGATAAGTATCTGCCATAATATTATCCGAATTACACAATCAAATGGCATTGACAGGTCCATGAAGGCAAGATGCAGATTTTACTTTTTGGCCACTATATACGTCCCAATAATTAAGCTTAAGTTTAGGATTTGCTTTACAGTTTCAATGCCACTTCTAAAACCATATTGACAGTCATTTAATACATTATTATCATTAATCTATTCTATCATTCTATTGTACATCACTCTCCCCAGAATTCTTGCTGTAATATCAATCAGAGAGATCGGGCAGTAACATTTGGTTCCCCACTTTTACCTTTTTCAAAAATTGGTACGAAAGTCCAGGAAGAAGGGATCAAAGAATATATCAGACCATTATACATGTTTGTCATGGGCCTACAACTTTACATTACATTTGATGGTGTTGATAGGGACACCATCAGGCCCTGGAGACTTCCCACCTGCACTTTCTCAAAAAGTGATCTCCAATTCCTGCACAAAGATAACTAAACAAGGCAATTCTTCCTCTTGTCATAACTTCCAGGGGGTCAAATTAACATCTATGTAGATTTCTTTAAAATGTGAGACCCACAGGGGTGTGCATGGTGGATACCCCATTCCTGAAAGTTTTGCTGTCTCGTGTCTTAGCCGTAACAGCTGATGTAGCCCACAGCTGTTTGATAACTACGGCCCTTCTTTTATTTGTGACCACTTTGTAGGCCTTCCGTAGAGGAGTCTTTAATACACAATCCTGGGGCACTGCATTTAGACCCCCTCTTAACTGGCGAATTGTGAATGAGCACTCATGATGAAATCAGTGAGGGTTCTGAGTATTTGGTGTGACATGGGCTAACTAAGAAGATCTGAGTTTGCTATAAATGGCCACAAATGAGGAGACTAACGATTCACCATTAATGTTTTCACGTAAGCAATCCATCACTGGCTGTTCATTCTCTACTATTAAGCCTATTAGGAAATTTTATGGGATCGGGCAACTTCCATTGAAGCCTGAGATTGTCAGTGGTTGGGAGTAAGTTTGCTAAACCAGGGGCTTCTTGATTTAACACTCTATAAGGCATTTCCAGAGTGACCTCAATGGGGTTATGACGCCCATAATCTGTACCAATAATTGTGCCATGATTCAAAATATTCCTTATGTCATTAAAGATAAAAGCATGGGCAATAGTGGAAGCACTGTTTCTCCCTATGAAAGTGGATAAACCCTGCGATTCAATCCTGTTCCTCTTCAAAGTGTTACATAGGGTGAGGGATGCAACAAAAGCCTACAACTCCCTACCAATTCATCCACTCTACTAGTGGCTATTTCCTCTCCCCCTACCCTTTGACCTGGTGTTCTAGCCTTTAAATCGCCTCCTAGGCAAAGGTACCTGAATAAATGAAAATAAATCTGCGAATTTTGAATTGGGGGTATGTGTAAAATTATTGTTCTAAAATTTAATAAACAGTATAGTCAAGGCCCCTCTATACAAAACAGCTTGAAAATGTGTTCCAGGTACATTCACCACTGCTGTGGAGCCTCCAATTAACAAACTAAACTAAACTAAATAGAAAGGCCCACCAAAGCCCGTCCTAAGCGAGATGGCACTGTTGGAAGGCTAAAACACATATAATCATTGAAATCAATAGATTTCATTCCCCAGGTTTCCTGCAATAAAATTATATCATATGGCTTGATGAAATTTTGCCAATCGGGTAGAAATATCTTAGATCAAATTCCAGCAACATTTCAGCTCAATATTTTTTTTAACTCTAATGTTTAAATTGGGGCATATGAGCAAGCATTGAAGTATGAGGTCCCTGGTTCTGCATTAAAGTCCTATCCGAGGGGATTTCTGAACTCGTAATTTACCCTTCTTCTCCAGTTAGGCCCATATATGGTGGCAGTAGTACAAGCTCCTCGTGATACCAAGCTGTACAATTTTGTCTGCAAGACTGATGGTCCATAGTCAAGGCTTGCTCACTTAGAGCTGTCAGTCATCCCACCGCAATATGGTTTGCCAAAACTGCAAGTCTATTCTTGCATGGTAGATCCCATTCAGTTTGCAATGCATTCTCATAGTGGTGCACAAAATATTTGTCTAGTTGGCTTATAGAGAAAACCCAATGGCAAAGGGATAATCCTGGAATCATTGGTTGTCTCCAACGTCTGCACATTCAGCTGATTTCTCACACATTCAGGGTGCCTAAATTTTACTATAACACAGTACCCTTCAAAGTTTTTCCTTGATGAGCCAATCCACCCTACCCTGCGCGCCATAATGATTTCCCGGCTCTCTGCAAGGTTAAAATTCTTGTGTATACTAAGCCCATGTGTGACCTTTTTGTGTAGTTCATCCCAGGACTCCGAATGACTTTCCTTTAGTGATGGCACCCCTGCCATGATTAAGGCATATGGACGGCATTCGGGTGACAGGTTTATAATTGTGGGACTAAAAACTACGCCCCCCCCCAAGATAATTACATTGATTGTTAACTTTTTTGTAGTCTAGGAGTATATCTTTGTTGTTAACAGCTCTGCTTTATTGGCTAACTTGAGCAGTCTTACTTCACCACTTGCTAGATCCTTGTGTTGTTGACGCAAGGACTTGGTGGGTTGGGCAATGATGGTGTGGCCTCGACGTAATTTAGGTCCTAGTTATTAGCCAGCTCTGTGCCTACAAATGGTGAGGCTTAGTGCTTGGTGCCACCCTAGGTCTTGAGTCCTGTGGCGGTCAAGGGGACCCTAACACAGTGCAAGCATTAGAAATACTAGCAAACTGAGTCTCAACTGTAACCAGGCACCTAAGTATTGGTTGGATCTTCTCCTCCAATACCCTTGCAATGCACTTTTGACATTCATTGATCCTAAAAATGGGCTCTGTATGGTGAGAGTTTAAACCCTTCCGCTCCCTTACCACTACCGGCTTAGTCCGTGAAGTACGCAAGGCATTTTTTCATTCTTAGTTGCAGGTCCAGCGGGGGAAATAATGATGCTGTCCAATATGGGGGAGGTTGGAAGTAAAGAAGGTTGCTCTAAATCTATTGTGTTGGTACTGACCCCCACCAAAGGATCTGTGCAATGAGACGGTATAGAATAAATAGGCATATAAGTGCTGGCTGCACTTGGCACGTCCAGTGCCGCAATCCCAGCATCACTTCTTAAATCTCCCACACAAGATCCCTGCCCAAGTGACATCTTCCATTTTGTAAGGGCTATTTTATTATTGACAACGGCAACCATGCGATCCAGCATGGTGTCGATACTGGTTGGCTTATATAGAGGGTCGGAGTTTCATACACTTTCCACAAAATGAGGATAGTGACAATGTGAAGGGAGATTTTTATGGCAGATATGATAGGTCTTCCTGGTGGTTTTGTGGGATGTTTATGAATTTTGGGTAAGAAATAAATCATGGCCATTACTGGATGATTGGTTGTTAAATATTTTTGTTCTTCATCATCTAGTAGATTAATTTTTACCCAATTGGTTACTTTGTCATCCAGTTCTTTCTTAATTTGTACTGTAGATTTTGTTGTAATTTGATATAATATTTCCTGTTGTCCAGTTGAGAATAGGCCTCTTTCATATATTCTTCTTTTTCCATTATAATTACATTTCCCCCTTTATCAGCTGTTTTTATCTCTATTGTTTCATCTTGTTGTAACATATGAAGTGAATCTCTTTCTTCTAGTGTTGAATTGTCCATATATTTTTCTTTAGTCTCTTTGTACAGATCTTGTACTACCGCTTCATGAAACACGCCAATCTTATTACCAAATAGCAATCTTGAATAATATAAAGATTTAGGGTTTTTCCCACTCATTCCTGCTCCAATTGGGGGACAATGTTCATTGACATTGGTGGTTTCTTGACTTCCACTTTAATTTTCAAGATCGATTAAGGCATGTAGACCAGATGTATCCTTTATATTTGTTTTGCCTACAACTTTGAACGGTCTGAACCGTTGAATGGAGTTACACCAAATTTGTCAGAAAGGTAGCTGTTCAAGGAACATGGCGGCTAGCTAGTGTGCTAGTCGGGAGCTGCTCTCTCACCCGCTGCGGAAATGGTGTGATTTCCCTTCGTTTTTCTACGGAGCGGAGCTGATGGCTTTCTCCGGTTTTGTTTAGCTGCTAGGGTAGTGAGGGCCAAGACCGCGGCTGAGAAAAAAAACAGCCTGGCTATATTGTACCGCGATCCGGTGCGGTCCGCGGTGGCTGCCTGGGAAGCGACAGCGGCAACATAGCGCTCCTGACTCTCCGCTCCTCCGATACGCTGACTCTTTGATTCTCTGCTTTGCCTCACCTCCTGACCGCACCCTCCATCAGATGGTCCTGGATTTCGCCACCAGTTTGCCTCAAGTCCTGGGGTAGCTGCATGTAGCATATATTCAGCATTTAACCCGGCTGCCTTGTGGCACCTTATAGAGCACCTTATTGACCTTTACAGTGGGTTACTAAGTGTCTCTGACTGTTTAAGGTGAGGGGGGTGAATGTGGTCTGGCCGGCGGTGCTTAGGGCGGCGGCTGCACTCCGTGCTGCACTCCGCTACTGTAATTTAATTTTAAAACCGTTAATAGCTGCAGGTACCGGCGGAGTTCATGGCGGTAACTTCCAAAGGGAGGGATCAGGAAGTGCCCTATATAATTAACGGTGACATTAGGCACCAGCTGCTACCACAATATCTACAACAGGGCGATTTTGAAAAGCAGAACAAAAAACTAAGGGGCATATTATCAAGGGGGTTTATCTCCGCTTTTTTGGCTTTAAAAGCCAAGAAGCGGAGATAAAATTATCTCCCTATTACCAAGCTGTCGCTAACACCAGTTAGCGACAGCTAGTAGGAGATAGCGACCATCTTGGGCCCCACTTTGCATGTCAGTGATATTTATCACTAATGAGATGCAAAGTGGGCGTGCCAAGATGTTAGAGACTGAAAACAGTCGCTAACATCGCTATCTCCTATTACCAACTTTTGGAGATATTCGCGCTAAGCGGGAATATCTCCAAAAGCTAACACCTGCCCTGAGCAGTTCTTAGCCATGTTATCCAATGGGAGGTGGATAACATGGCTAAGAGCATTTGCTCGATAATGCATGAATATCGCTGACTTTTCAGCGATATTCATGCATTTCGGCCGTTTTTTATCGCATTTGCGATAAACCTTGTTAATAGCAAGGTTCATCTGCGATAAAAATCGCCGATGTGCGGCGATAATTTTTGTCTCTAAACAAGTTAGAGACAAAAATTATCGCTAGTTGTTGGTAATATGCCCCTAAGTTTGGGGAATGGCATGACCGCTAAAGGTCTGACTCATATGAGAAAGAGGGGGAGGTGGAGTTGGAGAGTGAGAGCGAGCCCAATAATCTTATCCCAGAAAAAGGTCTTGGAGAGAGAAAAGAAGAAAATTCATGCAAGGAAGTGACAGGGGGGAAGAGATATACACCAAGATCGAACCTACTTCAGGGAGAAGGCGAAGACCCTAAGGTGGAGCCACAAGTAGATCACCACTGTAGCCCTTCGCAAGCCAAAACTAGAGGCAAAAGCTCTGCTGTTAAAGCTGGTAGGAGCATAGTAGTTAAAGAAAAAAAGACAAAGCTGCTCATTTAGCATCTAGAATAACACCTTCACTAAGGCTCTACTTAAGTTAAACCCACAGGTTAATCCACAGAACAGTACTGACAGTATGGACCCGTCCACTCCCAAGGAGGTACCGACAGGGGTACAGATAGAGCCCCCCTGACAAAACATAAAAAACATAGAATCTGCTTCCCTACCCCCTACGACACCACTTTACACTATTCCGGTCTCAAACTAGTACTCACCCCTGAGTGATATTAGCCACGCTATCAATGAGGGATCTGAAGATTTGCCAAATTCAGAGGTGACCGAACAGGCTGATGAAAATCAATCCAAAGAGGGGGCCAAAGATTTGGGCACGCAGGCTTAAATGCAGTAAAAGATTTACTAAGCCAGCTCTCAGCAGAGATTAAATAGCATTTTGTCACCTCAGAACGCAACCAGAAAAGAATTCATGATACATTCAGCAGCTTGGAGGAGAATTTAGCAATACTAACAAGACGTACGGAGGGCTTGGAGAACCAAACGTAAGAGCTCCGGAATAAAGTTCAAGATCATAGTCAAGATCTAGACAGGCTCAGATCCAAAGAGACAGAAATATCAGACAGATTAGAGAAGATGGAAAATAACTCCAGGAGAAATAATATCCGTATTCTTGATATTAAGGAGGGTGCATAAGAAGGGGGATATAAAAGCCTTTGTGATAAACATTCAGCAAAAAATTTCCCTCAAATTGCATCAGCCTCAATCTGGGACACAGAAATCCAGCGAGTTCATCAAGACCCTTTCAGGCTTAACCCTGGTCGAAAAAAGCCCAGAAAAATCCTGGTAAACACCCTCTCGTACTCTCTTAAAGAAATACTATTAGGGGTGGCCTTAAAACTTTCAGCTACACAGACCCAGGAGTGTCTGTTCAAAATAAGGTCTGATATTTCAAGAATCACGGAGAAGAGAAGGTGGGAACTAAGTAAGAGGATGGACACCATCAGGCAACTGGGTGCCCAAGTTCAGCTGAGGTTCCCAACCTACCTTAAAGTGATGAGAGCCAATAAAAAGGATAATGTTTATTCCCCGGAGGAGGTAGATGAATTTATGGTAAACTGTAAGGCAAGTGGTTAGTCAAGGTGTCTAATTTTTGTTTTTTTCGCACTTCTTACTCCTTCAGAACGCATTAGTAATACAATTAGGTGCGAGGAAACTAGCACAATAAATGATAACATGAAAGACGGGTAAGGGTCAGCAGCTCGAATTGCAACAGCCAATAAGTAGCCAGGGAGGGTTCCCAGGGGAGGAGGGAGGAAGGGATGGGGAGCACAGGGTTGGTGGAGGGGGTGTGGTGGGGAGCATAGGGTTAAAAAGAAAAAAACATTGAAAAAGTGTCCTCAATTTACCTAGTTAGTGTTTTTGAAATAAGGAAAATCAGGGAATCAAGGGATGGGGATAGGAATGCGAATGCGAATATAGGAAGTGAGCGACTAGGCATATTATGTTGGAACATAAATGGTCTCAGAGTGAAAAGGAGACAGAGACTGGGTATTGAATATATGAAAAATTCTCCCATGAATGTTTTAATGCTTCAAGAAACCCACTTAATGAGGTCAGAGTGTATGACACTATTTAATAAGAAGAAATGGGTAAAAAAAGTTATAGCCACTGATCAGCAATGTTGCTCTAAAGGTGTAGCAATAATCATCAAAATAACTCAGGAATAGAATTAGGCAGAACACAGGCAGATACAAAAGGACGATAGGTGGTGGCAGAGATATAAATGCAGGGTGGCATCTATACTCTGGCCAGTTATTACGGGCCAAATGAGGATGAGGTGAGCTTTTTGAACAATCTTAGCTCTGTCCTGATAGATTTTGAGGCCCCACTGATAGTAGGGGGCGATTTTAATCTATTAATGAATAATGAGCTGGACAGATCCTCCCCGCGCACTCAAATATATTCGCCCCACATAAGAACATGCCTCTTAGCCCTGATGGATAATTTTAATCTGTGCGACATATGGCGAACAAGAAGAGGAAATGCAAGAGACTATTCTTTCTTTAGTAAAAAGAATGGTCATTACTCCAGGATAGATTACATTTTTATAGACCGCCTGGAGGTAGAAAAGGTTAAGAAAGTAGAATATCTACCTATACATTTATCAGATCATGGCGCAATAGAAATGACTATGGAGCTCCCCTCCACACCATTGTGTAGGAGGTGGACACTAAATAGAAGATTGTTGTCACAAACTGAAATAATGGAAAATTAGAAGTGGAAGCCTTTTTTAATCATTATCAAAAATCTCCTACAAGAAGCTCCTATTCATGTGGTCTGGGATGCCTTTAAAGCGTGGCTAAGAGGCATGCTGAAGGGGGCATATATATATATATATATATATATATATATATATATATATATATATATATATATATTACCTACTGGCGGTCGCCAGTAGGTATATATAGTTAGGATTTTTTCTCTATGGGATTTTTGAAAATTCTATGTCTAATAACTTTGGCGTTTGTGGACGGAATTGGCTGAAATTTTCAGGAAAATGGAACATTTTGTTTCTGAGCAGCCCCTGACAATTTGGGGGGGTTTCATCAAGGGGGGCCGAGAAAAAAGGGGGTCCCAAAACGCCTTTTTCCCATGTTAATTTCCATAGGGCGGTTGGCCTCACTTTTAGCTCGAACGGCTGAATGGATTTGCACGAGACTTGGCAAAATTGTAGGGACTGTTAGCCCGATGTGCCTTTGCTAGGTCTCAATATATGTGCTCCAGTGGATTTTGAGTAACTTAGGTTCAAAAAAAGATATATATCTGGGCGGAGCCTAACCACACATCTGATCTGATTGGCTGTCAGCACTTCGTCCAAGAAGTGTTGGCAGCCATCTTGGGACCAATATACATGATAGCACCTCATTAAAAAGCATTGTAGTTAATAGAGGGTTTTAGGACTTTAGTTA
The DNA here is from genome assembly GCF_964263255.1 of Lissotriton vulgaris. Taxonomy (NCBI): domain Eukaryota; kingdom Metazoa; phylum Chordata; class Amphibia; order Caudata; family Salamandridae; genus Lissotriton; species Lissotriton vulgaris. Next base: position 383,831,500 of record NC_141697.1, read on the forward strand.
CATTATAAATCATTTGTTGATGGTACCATACTCGTTTTAGGAATTGTGGTGGGTTCTAAGGTGATTTTACCATGTGAAAAAACCTTCTGCTGTGATATCATGAATATTGTTTGAAAGAAAACTAATATCTCATGATTTTCCCACAGTGGTTTGGAAGGGGATCTATAAACTAAACTGAAAGCATATTTTCTGTAAATTCACATTATCTTTCTCAGTCATGTGAAAATGAAGACTGACATTCTCAGTAAAACATGTTCATCCAACAAGGACAGAGACTGTCAGTTGATTCCTTTGTGTTCTACTGCAGCCTCCTAGAGTGTTCTAAAGAACAACTAGAGCGCTAACAGTCCTACTTATTACAAAGGTATGGCACACCTGAAGCCATCTTGATTGGAATAAAGTGGTAACTCTTAAAACATTTAATTTAAAAAGAAACAACATGAGGGGGTATATTTTGCCATAGAAAGTATGATTAGTGCTGCAGAATGAAAAATTAGGGCACATTTTGAGTGACTTCTCAAATCCTTTTCTATTTCATTAAAACATTCTGACATGCAGTCTCCCAAAATGGCCACCAGAGACAAAAGAGCCCAAATGTAGCCCAAATATCACCCAGATGTAGCCCAAGTATAGCCCAATGACAGAATGTCCCAGAGTGTTCTAAAGAACAACTAGAGCGCTAACAGTCCTACTTATTACAAAGGTATGGCACACCTGAAGCCATCTTGATTGGAATAAAGTGGTAACTCTTAAAACATTTAATTTAAAAAGAAACAACATGAGGGGGTATATTTTGCCATAGAAAGTATGATTAGTGCTGCAGAATGAAAAATTAGGGCACATTTTGAGTGACTTCTCAAATCCTTTTCTATTTCATTAAAACATTCTGACATGCAGTCTCCCAAAATGGCCACCAGAGACAAAAGAGCCCAAATGTAGCCCAAATATCACCCAGATGTAGCCCAAGTATAGCCCAATGACAGAATGTCCCAGAGTGTTCTAAAGAACAACTAGAGCGCTAACAGTCCTACTTATTACAAAGGTATAGCACACAAGGAGCCATTGTGATGGGAATAAAGTGGTAACTCTTAAAACATTTAATTTAAAAAGGAACAAAATGAGGGGTTATATTATGCAATAGAAGGTATTATTAGTGCTGCAGAAAGAAAAATTAGGGCACATTTTGAGTGACTTTTCAAATCCTCTTCTATTTCATTAAAAAATTCTGACATGCAGTCTCCCAAAATGGCCACCAGAGACAAAAGTGCCCAAATGTAGCCCAAATATCACCCAGATGTAGCCCAAGTATAGCCCAATGACAGAATGTCCCAGGGTGTTCTAAAGAACAACTAGAGCGCTAACAGTCCTACTTATTACAAAGGTATGGCACACCTGAAGCCATCTTGATTGGAATAAAGTGGTAACTCTTAAAACATTTAATTTAAAAAGGAACAAAATGAGGGGGTATATTTTGCCATATGAATTATGATTAGTGCTGCAGAAAGAAAAATTAGGGCACATTTTGAGTGACTTCTCAAACCCTCTTCAATTTCATTAAAAAATTCTGACATACAGTCTCCCAAGATGGCCACCAGAGACAAAAGAGCCTAAATGTAGCCCAAATATCACCCAGATGTACCCCAAGTATAGCCCAATGACAAAATGTCCCAGAGTGTTCTAAAGAACAACTAGAGCGCTAACAGTCTTACTTATGACAAAAGTATGGCACACCAGAAGCCATCTTGATTGAAATGAAGTGGTAAGTCTGAAAACACTCAATTTAAAAAGGAACAACATGAGGGGGTTAATTTTGCCATAGAAAGTATGATTAGTGCTTCAGAAAGAAAAATTAGGGATCATTTTGAGTGACTTCTCAAATCCTCTTCTATTTCATTAAAAAAATTCTGACATGCAGACTGAAACAAGCACTTTGAATACCAGCAGCAGACGTCCCTGGTGAGCAGTAGCTTTACTACAGTGATCTAATGTGCAACTAGAGTGCTAACATTCAGAATTTATGGCAAATGTGTGACACATCTGAATGCCTTCTTGATGGAACCAAAGTAAACAAGCATTGAAAATGCAATAGATCTCGCCCTCGTTTAAGTTAAAGCCATTCTGTTTGTAATGAGGTGGCTTTTTAGCTTTGCTTTTATTAGTGTTTTTTCAACTTTCATGTAAATAACATGCATCTGTATGCATATAAGTATATGTATGCATGCATTTATGTTTGTATTTTTATAGATATACAGATGATATATGTTTATATATGTATGTATATATATATATTCACTGAAAAAACCATAGGTTATAGACCATATATAGTTAGGAATTAGCATTTACAAAACCTTGAAAATTCACTGAAAAAAGCATAGGTTATAGACCATATATAGTTAGGAATTAGCATTTACAAAACCTTGAAAATTCACTGAAAAAACCATAGGTTATAGACCATATATAGTTAGGAATTCGCATTTACAAAACCTTATTTTACTCACACAAAACCATTGAAATTCCATATATAGTTAGTTGCACTAACTATATATCGCGCACCCGCAATCCACTGCTGATGATGTCACATATTACATCATTCATGACATGGTCAGTGACATCACTTATGACATCACTGATGACATCTCAAATGACATCACTGATGACATCACTGATGACAACATCCAGTGACTGTATGTTTCTGTAAAGTTAAAATATGTCTTACATATTGAAGAATGAGTGGATGTATAAGTGTCTGGATGAAGGATTTAGTAGGTGCATGACTGACTGTATGAGTGAGTGATTAAATGTGTCTCACTGAGTGCATGGGTTAGTGACTAAACTGTCTTAATTTGTGCATCATTATGTCTGTTGTTCTGTAAACTGTTGCATGTGTTGATAAGTAGCTATATGAGTAACTATATGGGTTATTGATTGGTTGCCCAAGTATTTGTATGGGAGACTGAGTGTGTGTGTGGGTGGCTGGGAGGTGTATGACTCTGTGCATAGATGTGTGAGCAGTTGATTCACTAGATGTATGGTTTCAAAAGTGCATGCGGAAACAGCTGTATGGGCGGTTGACTGTGTGCATGAGTGTATTGGTGAGTGAATGGATATCTCAGTGCTAAATGTCAAAGTAAGTACATATGTAAAACACAGTACATGTGAGAGTTGACATATATAAATAACTGTGCATAAGAGCCAGTGAATGTGTGAGTGGCTGTATGGATCATTGTGAACTTGTACCAGGGATTGTATAAGAGAGTAAATATGTGTTAGTATATGTTTGAATAAGTAAAGTTTGTATAACTGTATAGTTGAGGAAATGGAGGTGTGATTGATTCTTTGCATGACTGACTAGGTGTGTGAGTAACTCCATGGATGAGTGACAGTCTGTGAGTGTCTGTTTACACTGATTGTATCTAAGGTTATATTAGAGTCTGAAGAGGTTCATCGTATTATCACATGAATGATATCATCAGTGATGTGATCAGTAATGTCAAATGAGATGTCATCAGTGATGTCATCAGTGATGTCATTTGAGATGTCATCAGTGATGTCATTTGAGATGTCATCAGTGATGTCATCAGTGATGTCCCTGACCATGTCATGAATGATGTAATATGTGACATCATCAGCAGTGGATTGCGGGTGCGCGATATATAGTTAGTGCAACTAACTATATATGGAATTTCAATGGTTTTGTGTGAGTAAAATAAGGTTTTGTAAATGCGAATTCCTAACTATATATGGTCTATAACCTATGGTTTTTTCAGTGAATTATATATATATATATATATATATATATATATATATATATATATATATATATATATATATATATATGCCCCCTTCAGCATGCCTCTTAGCCACGCTTTAAAGGCGTATATATATATATATATATAACGAAACCGTTGTCCCAAAGTCTTTCCTCACCAGAAACGAACAACGCTGAGTAAGCCCTGATTTGGTGAAAATCTTCAGTGATTTATTGTGCAAATCATTCGCCAGCCATCCGCCATGACGCGTTTTGCCTCCAAGTCGAGGCTTGATCACATGACGTGACAATGAAACAAACAAGGGTTTAAATACTCAAAATGAGCGCGTAGCAGGCAGGGCTTCATTTAAAGTGAACAATGCATATTAAAACCATTTCGCAATGTCCCGAATTTGAAACATATATATATATATATATATATATGAGAAGAAAGGGTTTACCTCAATGCGGGATGCACTCGCTGCAAGCCGGTACAATCAGGGAAAGTCTGTTGGTAAAACACACCTCAACGATGTCCTGACGCGTTTCGGGCCTGACGCCCTTAATCATAGGTAACACTGCAGAGCAAAAAATCAGCATACAAAGCTCCCATAGATTCCATCTTTTTTTATTTGCATCTCAATCAGGAGAGTAAAATGGCAAAGCATTCTAGGAATGGAAGTCTTTTAAAAACCTCTGCCCTATGGTAGGGCGGGAGCCCTAACATAGTAAACTGCTTTGGTTTTTGGAAGAGAGTGCAGGAAACCTTCTCTCTCTTCCAAAAAGCAAAGCCTATTGCTTTTTTACCTGGGGAGCAGCATGTTAGCTGCTTCCCTTGTAGAAAAGCAATGCCGGCTCCCGCAGGACACAGGGAGCCAGCAGGGAACGTGGGAGGATCGGGACCCCCCCCACAGTCCCCAACGAAGAGGGCCAGCCCGGGGAATGGGGTCCCCGGGGTCAGAAGTGGCCCATGACGGGGTCCACGCAGATCCCTTCCCAACAAAACAGTATTAAAAAAAGCCCCCTCCATATTTAAAAAAGAATAATAATTAGGGGGCAAGCCCAGGAGGATGGGGTCCCCAGGGCAAAAAAAATAGAAAAAGAAGGTGGCGACACCCCCTTCTTAAAAAAAAGAACAAAAAAAAACGCCCCCTTCATGCAGCACTCTGCAAACGCCCCCCTGGCGCGTTTGCAGGGGGGGAACAAATTCCCCTTGAATACTGGGGGTCCCTAGGAGCCAACTAGCCCACCAGGAACCTCCAGTATGCACCAGGGGGCTGCGTTGCAGAGTGGTGTTCTGAGGCCACGCCCCTTTTTACACCTCTCAGCAACACAGCTCTGTGGCACTTACTAGAGGTAGTTGATGGGCTAGTTGCACCCCAGGCACCCACAGGATTCAAGGGGAGTTAATCCCCCAACTTGAAACACCGGGCGCTTTTGCACAGTGGTGAAGGTAAGGGGTGGGGCCTAAGTTCACCTGTGTGAAAACACGCCCTGTGGCGCAGTTTAAGTTGGGGAATTAATTCCTTGTCAATCCTGAGGGTCCCCAGGGGCCAACTAGCCCACTAGGTACCTTCAGTAAGCACCACGGATCTGCGTTGCAGAGAGTTGTATAAAGGGGCGGCCTCTGAAGACCTCTCTGCAATGCAGCCCCCTGGCGCATACTGGAGGTATCTGGTGGGCTAATTAGTAATTAGTAATTTTTTTATTATGCATGATTAAATAAAACCGTTGCATACATTAAATAGTCTTTAAAATCAATATCCATTATTGTAAACATTTGCCAGTTAATAAAATAATTTACTGTTGCAATAGAAAAATTAATCAACTTTAAAAACTATCCAGTCTGTGTCTTACATAAATCTGTACAAAATGTAATTAATATTCTTGTCAGGATAAAAGTCTGTATCATAAAGGTTATATTATTGAGTAGTTTGCTCACAGATTCCATTGTCGAGAGTTTTTTATGCAGTATGTTAAGGTCTTTCTCCATGGAGTTCCCTTACCACTCTGGTTAGTCGGGGCAACAAAAGCAGCTTCAAAGTGTCACTGCTGGAGTGGTCCTAATTCTATGCTTAAGTAATTAAGGTTAACTTTCCTCGGCTGACTAGTTTAGTTCCGAGGACCATCATGTAGGATTAGGCCGAGGCTAGTACAGATATATTTTTCAGTCTCTGTTCAGTGCGATCAAGGAATTTTGTAAGGTGGCAATTCAGTTGAGTTAAAGTTGAATTGAAGCACAGGATTACTGCCAGGATTACCACTGGTCTGCAGGACCTGATGCCATGTTGGTTGAAAAATGGCTTTAAGAAAGTTTTCCTTATATCTTTTAGTTTATCGCAGATACAAATGAAATGGATGAGATTCTCGACTCCACGAGTACATAGCCTGAATAGCTGATCTCCTCCTCTATTTTCCCAAGGGGGTAAAAATGGTTTAATTGAACCAACTCCCAGGCGAAGCTTCAAAGATTTTTCTTTAGTTGTTATCTTTATTCCTGCATTTAGGTAAGGTTGAGGTTTTCCTAATTCATAATTATTGAGCACAACCCAGCCATGAGCTCGTTTTGATAGTGCTTCCTTGTCCTCTGCAGTAGTTTTAAGTCTTATTGATTTTGTGACTAGTTTTGTTAACACACAATGAGCCGTTGAGGTATTCCAAAGGTCTGTTAGACCCAGAGCTTGGATGGAATCCAAGAGGTATTTGTTAGCTGGTGATTTCCCTGTGCGTGTTAGTTCTACCCAGAGATGGTTATTTAGGGAACCCTTTTCCGCAGTTCTGATTTTGTGCCAGCATTTTGCATAGGCTCCCATTCTCTCTGCTGCTTGATTTTGTAGCCCGAATTCCAGCCGTATTTGGGCTGGAGAAACGTATTCAGGGAGCTGAAATATTGCTCGGTAACAGGTTATTATTATGCTGTTTAAAGTTCCAGCGTCTCTTTCTCTCATTGGTTCACTACCGTAGGTGATCGTGGGCTGCAATTTGGCTCGCAAGACATTTAAGAAAGGTTCTAATGACAGGTCCAGCAACATCTTTTCAAGGGTTTAAGTGCCAGATAGGTCATAGCACCCTTCCTTCGCAAGGATTCCAGCTGCGGCTTGAAGGAGTTGTTTTGATCTAAAAGTATCCCCAGGTACTTGTAGCTTGTCACTTGGTGTAGGCGTTTCCCGTCAAGATACCAGCTTGGACTTGTCTTCTTATGGTAGTTTACTGTCATAGTTTTAGTTTTAGTGAGATTTATTTTTAAGGCGTTCCGTTGAGAAAAGTTGCTAGTTACGTCCAGGAGATGTTGAAGACCAATTGGGGTCCGACTGATCAGGACTAAATCATCTGCGTATAACAAATTTGTCAGTGTCATACCTCCTAGCTTTGGGGCATGAGATGAGCAACTGTCCAATTCATCCGGTAAGTCTGCTAAGAAGAGGTTAAACAGCAGTGGGGCTAGGACGCACCCTTGTTTTAGGCCCTTAGTTGTGGTAATTCTGCTAGAAATGTGCATTTCGTCTCCTAGTTTTATTCTGATCCATGTGTCGGTATACAAGTCCTTAAGTTGGTCTAAAAGAGAAGTTGGTATCCCACAGCTGGCCAACTTGTGCCAGAGTTTAGTACGGTCAACGTGGTTGAACGCTGCTGTGTAATTAATGAAGCAGAGATACAGGGGGTGCTTGCCCTCTTTTGCAGCGTCCATTAGCATGGTCAAAGCCATGATGTTAGTTGTTGTTCCTTGGTCTTTGCGGGATCCTGTTTGTGTTATGGGGATAATTTTATTCTCTCTGGTGGGCTAGTTTGCACCCAGGGCCACACAGGATTGAGGAGGGATTAATTCTCTAACTTAAAACACGCCACAGGGCGTGTTTGCAGCCTCCATTGGCTTCCGGTGGCTCACCAGATTATGTTTAAAATGCTGGTTTTCTCCTACCGAGCGATCCATCAGCTCGGACCTGGGTAATTGAGGAAGCGGTTTACCCTGTATGTTCCGAAGCGCTGCCTCCGTTCGGCTAATCAGTGCCAAATGACAGTACCTAGATTTAAGCTTTCCAGAGTTAGAGGCCAGTCCATTTCAGTTAGGGCTGCCAGGGCCTGGAACGCCCTTCCACTTCATCTTAAGGCTGCGCAATCCATCGCCAGCTTTAAGAACGGGCTGAAAACCCATCTGTTTAATATGAACCTCTAACCCCCTCGCTATCTTTGCCCGCACTTCTCCGCGCCAGGATACTTTTTATTAATAGAGCGTGTTATAAAAGATTTTATAACTTATAACATAACATGTCACCTCAGGCGAGGCCCCCTTCCTTCATCAGTGTGCATACGCGCCCCGTGGTGCCATTTAAGTTGGGGAATTTATTCTCTGGGGGTCCCAGAGGGCCAAATAGCCCAAAAGGTATCTCCAGTATGCGCCAGGGAGCTGCATTGCAGACAGGTGTTCAGAGGCCACGCCCCTTTTTACACCTCTCTGCAACACAGCTCTGTGGTGCTTACTGGAGGTACCTAGTGGTCTAGTTTGACCCCAGGGATCCTTAGGACTGAAGGGGACTTAATCTCTCTACTTAGAATGGTGACAGGGTGCGTTAACACAGTGGTGAAGGGAGGGGACGGGGCCTGACGTGATGTGTGCAAACACACCTGTGGCGCGTTTTAAGTTGGGGAAAAAATTCAACTTCAAACCTGAGGGACCATGGGGGCCGAGTAGTCCACCAGGTGCTTCCAGGAAGCGCCACTGTGCTCAGTTGCAGAGAGGTGGTGCATGCCGTGCCCCTTTTTACATCTCTCTGCTACGCAGCTCTGTGGTGCTTACTGGATGTACTACGAATTCCAATTTACTCACCTGTTATCAGGAGAGACCTCAGTGCTGCATCTTTGAGCCCAGTACTGATCCTCAAAAGTAATTCTAACCATACTTACTAGTAACTTGAATTTCCTTCCATAGGCTAACATTGACTGGTTTCACTTGGAAAGTGTGGAGTTTTGGAACTTTAAAATATTCCTCTAAAATCAGCCAAACTACGAATTCCGATTTACTCACCTGTTATCAGGAGAGACCTCAGTGCTGCATCTTTGAGCCCAGTACTGATCCTGAAAATTCTAACCGTACTCACCAGTAACTTGAATTTCCTTTGATAGGATATCATTGCCTGCTATATAAAATATATATAAATATATTTAAAAATATATATAATAAAAACAAACATTAGAATTTCAATATATTTTTTTTTAAAACAATCAATTTATATTAAAAATATGTAATATAATTTAAAAATTAAATTATCTCAAAAGAAATAATTTTTTTAAAATTTAGGAAATCAGTACCAAAAAAATAAATATTACAATTAATAAATGTAAAAATGTTCATTTACAAAACCTTTGAAATTCACTGAAAAAAACATAGGTTTCAGACATGTTATAGTTAGGAATTAGCATTTAAAAAACCATTGAAATTCACTGAAAAAATCGTAGGTTTCAGACATGTTATAGTTAGGAATTAGCATTTAAAAAACCTTAGAAATTCACTGAAAAAACCATAGGTTTTAGGGGTATTATAGTTAACTGGACATTTCAATCTTACAAACCATTGAAATTCCTCCGTTATAGTTAGTTGTACTAACTATAACTCGCGCGCCCGCAATCTACTGCTGATGATGTCACATATTACATCATTCATGACATGGTCAGTGACATCACTGATGACATCACTGATGACACCTCAAATTACATAACTGATGACATCACTGATGACATCATCCAAGTGACAATCTGATACATCTCATCATACACTAGTATAACCTTTCAACACTCATTATAAAATATGGAGTACCATATTTGAAACCATTGACACACCAATACAAGTTTCTTAAAACCCCCTCATTGATTCCTACATCTACACATACATCTAAACACTTACCTATAGATTCACTCATACATTCTAACAAAGATCAATAGAACACTATTATATATACTTATACACCTACATCGACATTACACACCAGCACACATCCTATTCACTTATGCAGTCATCCTACTCACTTATGCAAACAATTAATCATCCTTACATTTACTAGGCTACACATTTATACAAACACCACTTTTAGTGACTCATACTTAGTGTGTTATAAAATCACTATTACAAGTATACAGTGTTCGATACAGTGACTCATACAACCACTGAGTCTTATGTATACTTATTTATATACAACAACTATAACATACACTGCATTTTATATTTCTACTTTGTTGGACATGTATCATTGAGGAATATATTTACTCATCACCACACCCATAAGGAGATTCCCTCACCCAAACAACTGTTTCCACATACAGTCTTAACCTCATATACCTACTAAATCAACTATTTACACATCTTTGGACAGTCACACACCTCCCACCCAACCACACACACATTCACTATCCCATACAAATACTCACTTAACTAATTAATAACTAATATAGACTTTCACATAGCTAGTAACCAACTTATGTAGTAGTTTACACAACAAGAGATAGAGTGATAAGGATATTCACACAGTTTAATCACTTTCCCATATATTTAGTGAGACACTTTAAATTAGTCACTTAGACAGTCAATCACAGTACTACTAAATCCTCCATCAAGACACTTATACATCCACTCAGTCTTCAATGCAGATTGCTATATATATAATACTTATTTAAATATCGAACCAAACCACATTCACTGGATGATGTCATCAGTGATGTCATTTGAGATGTCATCAGTGATGTCATCAGTGATGTCACTGACCATGTCATGAATGATGTAATATGTGACATCATCAGCAGTGGATTGCGGGCGCGTGAGTTATAGTTAGTACAACTAACTATAACGGAGGAATTTCAATGGTTTTGTACGAGTGAAATGTCCAGCTAACAATAACACCCCTAAAACCTATGTTTTTTTCTGTGAATTATATATATATTTACATACCTATAAAAAGGAATTTTGCAATTGTTATCATCCCACAAATAAGCATAGATGATGTCACTGGCCTGGATTAGTTAAATAAGGAAACACCAAGGAATAAGGTTACTCAACAGGTTGCTACAAATTTTTTTTAAACAAAGTAAAAAAGCTATGCTGTTTCAATTTTTTAAAAATGCTTGTGATTGATTTCTCAAAATTGCTACATCAATACAAAAAAGCAAAATGTTACAAAAAAGTTAGTTTTTTTCATTTTTTGTATCCATACAAGTCAACTCCCATCAGAAGAAGAAGAAGATATATAAGGCCATCACCAACAAGGTGAGGACTTCCCTAATGGCATGCATACTTGCAGTGGTGTATCCCCATCTTGATTGGCAGTTGAGAGCAAGACAGCAGCATGAAGGGGTAAGTTGTTTTGAGTCTTGTATGTTAAATAAAAAAAGTGTTACACAACAAATTTTGGCATCATTATGAAGGTTCACACATAACAAACACACAGAGGAGTTCTTGAAGGTGTAAGGTTTGCACAAGGTATATCGTGATGTGTTTTTTAAATAAAATTGTGGTAAATTATATTAGTATATTTCTGATCACTTTCAAAGGACTATTTAGAGCAGACACGTGGCTGCCTAAAATAAAATTAAACATGATTTTGTTTGATGCTATAAAGGACAGTGGTACCAAACATGCCACAATTTTTAATTGTGTCAGGTGTGATGCTTCATCCCAATTGTGAAGGATGTTATGTTAGCCCTGATATAAGTGACATAGCATAAAAAGCGCCTTTGATACAGTGGATGTTCCAAACTTTAAATTTGTGAGTTAGTATTATAAAGAAACAATAGTAAACATGTGAGCCAAAAAGCATAGAAAGATAAGATTAAATAAATGACTACCTTTTTTACCAAAAACATATACAAATTATGTTTTTAGTTAAAAATAGAATTTAATGTATGTTATAAATGTCAATTTTCCATGATATCTTACTCATACACAAATGTGCATGTGAGCCAGTCTGTTTATTGAAAAACAGACAGGAATGTGAACATATTGGTGACAGAGTAACACATACACAAAACATTGATTTCATGTACTTTGTTAGGTCCAAACAATAAATCAATAACGGACAAAAATAGAATACTTAAAGGGAACTTGCAAATAGAATGTTCCATCACATATATGCTGGAGTAGTACATCTGTCAAACTCAAAATCAGGCACCAAAAAATGACTAATTTAGAAATGTTTAACTGCATCAAAGTTTATTATTTTTATATTGTAAATTGCATTTTGATTTTAGATTTTTTAATTATAAAAATATATATGTTACATCAATATATTTCAAATATACTATAACGGTGTACCACTTTTTGACTACAATGAAAGCCAGAATATGTTTTTCTTTCATTTAACATCTCCTTTGAAAAGGAAAAGAAGTCGCTTAAAGACAAGTATCAAAAATCAGAATTTAGATCATAGGTGGATAGACTTAAGTGAAGCTGCGCATAGAAAAAATATGAGAAGATTCTAGCAGATAATCACAGTTTGATGCAGATCTAGTATAAGCTCCAGCCCTTCCCCCATAGGAGTGGAAGTTGAGGCAGCTTTATTTTATTACATATGCAGAGAATATAGGAGTTAAACTTCAAATTGAATAGCTTCTCACTACCCCTGAGTTAATTATAGCTAGCTATGGCACCCCTTCCATGCATGAGTTTGAGTCCTCTATCCACACAATATGGACTTCTAGTGCAATGGGCCCAGATGAAGTGCTGAACACAGTAATAAAAAAAAAAAAAAGCTAAAATTTGGGCTATGTTATTATTTCAGGTGTTGGAATTTTGTTATATTAATTTGACAGTGCCCCCCTGTCAGAGCAAAGTGGGCTTTCGGGGAAAAAAATGGTACCTTAGAAAATATTGCACCCTGCAACTCATTAATAAAAAATATATGATCGTCAGAGGCTCTACAGTATATGCACCGTTTATTGACTTTTCCACAGCTTTTGACAAAGATGCACGTCCAACGCTGTGGAAGTACTCATTTCACCTCGGCATGCCTGGAATGTTCTTGCCTTTAAATAACACCCTTCATTTCACAACATAGGGTCAACTTCTGTTAGAGGGTTCTGGAGACTATCTGAGAGGTTCCCAATGAAAAATGGTTTGAACTAGGGGTATTTACCAGCACTCTGTTTTCATTGTATATCTTTGATCTGCACAGTTTTTTTTTCAAAAGGAAAAGGCTTTTTTTCCAAGTATCAATATGTTGCTTTTTATATGTAAACAATATTGCAATCTTTGATCTAACCCCTAAAGGTTTAAATGGCCGATTAGCGGTGTGGCAGCATTATGCTGATGCACTCTTTCCGAAAATGAATTCATCAAAAAATTAAGTTTTATGTCTTCATAGGAAGAATGGATGTAAAACATGCCGATTATTAATGGTATATACTATTTAGGCTCCCAAAAACTAAAAATGGTTGAGCCTTATACTTTTAGGGGGGAAATCATATGCATCATTTTGAATGATACAGATCATATTTCTAATAATGTTACTAAGGCGCAATCTCAGGTCATAGGGGCCGGATGCATTTTATAATGTTGTAAATTGAAGACATTTTTCACTTCTTTTATATGTGTATCAGGCTAAAATTCCGCACACCTTACTGTATGCAGTGGTGTTAGTCGATGTAGCAAGATGGGGTTTCTAGCTAGGCCAAAATATTAAGGAGCTATCATCCTGTAACACCTTAGCTGCGACTGCTGCCCTAAAACTGAAATTTGGGATTAAAATCTCTTTTGAGCAATGTTTGTCAGGAGTGGACCTGTGGGACTCCTGCCTTTTGAGAATTGAAGGTGACTCCCTAAGTTATTGTATTGTACAAGCAAATAACTTTTTGAAGGGAAAAAAGAACAATCTCAGTTTTTTAGACACTTCAAATTTGCACTAGATGAATTTGAGTTTTGTATCCTCTTTATCATTAACTAAACTAAAGGTCCGTCTCAAATGATTAACATGTGATCTAAGTTTTGACAGTAGTTCTTGCAGTAATAAAGGGAGTTTCCGAGCAATAATGGATTCCATTACTATGAAAGGAGCTCAACCATATTTCACATGGAATATGCCCCATGGTGTCAGACGTTTCTGGACCCTAAAGCGATTAAATATTTTTCCATTAAATATTTCTACTTCTAAATGGCATGGGTCATCAAATGTATGTAATCTTTGTCAAAATGGTGCTCAGGACTTCAAGTATGTTTTTATTTATTTGCCCTGCTCTGCTGTTGTTCTGGCGTAATATGTTAAAAGCCCTCTTTTAAAAAACTGTCTTTGCAAACAACTTCTGAGGCCCTGCATGTGATGTTCAATCCCCCAATTGAAATGATCTGTATTCAAATGTTTTACTTCTTAAAAATGTTTTTAAACCTGTATTGAAATCCCAGTATGAATTATATTTTTATGATTTCTTACAAGTTTTTAACAAAGTGAGTAATCAGTCTTACTGTTTTCCTATGGTTTTTACTTGTTTGATTTTTCTGTATGCTTTTATTTTCATCTGGGCCTCCTCAGAGTTTCAAATCATGAAATAAAAACTTTAAAACTTGAAACATAAAACTAGACAACCCCAGTGGACCTTCCGGCTTCAGTGTTGCTGTTTCAAGCGATTTGAATTACACTAGTGGACTGTTGCAACAAATACTCAACCTGTGTCTCCTGTGCCACCATTTGTCTGAACTCTGCTCTTTCATAGTATTTGCATACCTGTGTGTGAGCATGTGCTTGTGTGAGTGCAGGACTGCCACAATGTTTTGTGAGTGCATTTTGAAGGATGTGCCTGTGTGAATGGATTAACATTGTCCTTTGTGAGTGTGGCGTATGGCAAAGTAAGTGGTCTAAAAGTGTTAGAGAAGTATTTTGTGAATAGTGAGCCATATGTGTAAGTGCAGCATGAGGGATGTGCCTATGTGAGGGATGCAGTGTGAATATGGGGTCCCTGCATGGTTTGCTTTGAGTACTTGCACTTTACAGGGGCCAAACCTATTGGCCTTGGCCATGCCTTTTAGAGTTATGGCTTTGACGTGTAAAAATACAGCGCAGAGAGTGGAAATACAATAGTGTGCATATGATATGGTGGTGAGTTTTGACATATCTGATGCAGACTGAGATGTCACCATGGCCACGGGGCCCAGTTACTTTGCTTGCACTGGGGCACATGTCAACCTAGCTACGCCAATGACATACTTACCACAGTGATTCCAGGAACAGTACTAGTGAATATGTAAACACAACCCTCCAATTAGAATTATTATCTTTATTTACGTACAGGGACTTGAATTTGAATTTTCATGAGTTCATTCTGTAGGTTGCTTTATCTCAGTTCCAGAACCAGGACTAATCCTGGAAAGGGGCGACCACTCGGTCCCCCCGAACGTATGGTGGAGTACCCCGATCCCCCCGGGATGCCATCTTGGGCGGGAGGCGAGTCTCGGCTGGTATGCCCAAAGCGGCGTAGCCGGGGCGCGCTTTTTCCCGCCCAAGAGTGGGTTGTCCTAGACACTGAAGCCGCCAGCCACGCCCCCGGAGGCGGGCGGAGGCGGGTTTACGCCTGCCCGAAGAAGGATAAAAGGAGCGACAAGCCAAGGAAGCATCCTCTTGTTCCTGTGCTCTGAAGCTGCACCTCCCCGCTGCACGTGAGCTCGAGACGGAACGAAGAGCCAATTTTGAGCGTTTTAATTCTTGTCTTTGTTCTTCCAGAGAATCAGCGTTGGAGAATGCCGGGCAAGAAGGCCGGAAAGCGGGTCGGAACCGATCAGATGCTCCGCATGCTCGTAAAAGACATGGCCGAGATGAAGAAACAGATGGCGGCAATGAACGGTGTAGGGGGCCCTAAGCGAGTCGTCGGACCAGCATTGCCGGGAGTAGTCCCTAACGGGAGAGGTAGAAGGGCCAAGAAGGGAGCAACTGGGGAAGAGGCCCCGGTTCTCGAGGCGCCGCCGGCGCACCCTGATACACCGACTGAGGCGCCGATCCCGGTCCCGAAGGAGGGGCAACCAATTCCCGTTGTAGTCATCCCTGTGAACGGGGAGGATATGCCTCCCGAGTTGGCTGCACAGCTGGCAGCATGGTTGGGGAAAGAGAGTGAGGGGGCTACGGCAGATGACGCCAGGGCAGTAATGAGGCAGTTGCGGCAATCAAGAGAGGCTGCAAAGGCTCCATGTCCTTTTGTTCCCCCGCAGGCTCCAGTGGGTCAACCTGCAGCGGGCATGAGTTCGGCAGCGACTACGGTTACAGCTTCTGGTTCAGGTAAGCAGCTACTGCCGATTGCGGGGGAGGGGTCAGTACCCTCGAGAAGGGAGAAAGTGGCTCAGCATATTCCAATGGAAATCAAGGAGAGGATATGGGCTGAGAAATATATAAACATGTTTTCTTTATTAACTGATCATTACGAGATTGAGCACGTGAAAGTTCAAAAAGAGTTTATGCACCCGAGTGTTTGGCGCGCCAAGATGGCCGCTTTCAGAGTCGATGAGACGATAGGTAATTGGGGCAGAGCATTTGGCATATTCACTGCAATTATGGGGGAACGGAGGCCTGAACTGTTGGCCGAGTTACCCGTGTACCAGACACGTATTATGGAGTTTTCTCAGACATACGAGGGCAATCAGTGGTTTTGTTATGATAATATTTTTCGTAAGGCCAAGGAGTTCGACACATCTCTGACGTGGGATTGTTACGACTCCATTTCCTGGCAAAAAATGGAGCAATCAGGCATGACAAAGGCGCCATTGTTGGGGGGAAACGGGGGCGAGTTTTCCCGCCATTCATCTGGGGCGCCCTTTCGGGCGGGTTCAAGTAACGAGCATCACTCAAGGTCGAATGGCAATACAGGTAAAAAAGGGGTCTGCTGGAATTTTAACAGGGGAAAGTGTACAAGGCCCCAGGGGTCATGCAAGTTTAGGCACGACTGTGGGGGGTGTGGACAGTCCTCGCATCCCGAGACCATGTGCAGAGCCAAAACGGGTGATAACGGAAGTAGGGGAAGTGCCAAACAGGTCTGAAATAGTCCGAGGGGCGCCTTTACCTACCCCGGTTGATACCATGGCAATGATTCCTTGGCTCAATGAATACCCAGATCATGTCTCCGCTGGGGTGTTGCGAGATGGTTTTTCGTATGGTTTCCGCATCCCAGTGGGGAATTTTCAGGGTAAAGCACATTGTAGGAACCAACTGTCGGTCCTGCAGAATACGGCGGTGGTACAAGCGAAGATTGGGAAGGAGGTGACCCGGGGTCGGGTTGCCGGACCATTCGACATGCCACCAGTTGCTAATTTTGTTTGTTCACCCTTGGGAGTGGTCCCCAAGAAGGACCCGGGTGAGTTTAGATTGATACATAACTTGTCAGCCCCGAGAGGTCTTTCGGTGAACGATGCGATAGACCCGGAGGTTTGTTCGGTGCGGTACGCATCTTTCGATGATGCCGTCGCCATGTTGAATCGCCTGGGGCCCGGAGCGCTGATGGCCAAATCAGACATCGAGTCAGCGTTCCGGTTGCTCCCGGTACACCCAGACGATCAGCGTCTCCTTGGTTTCATGTTTCAGGGGCGCTATTACATGGATAAATGTATGCCAATGGGATGCTCCATATCTTGTGCTTATTTTGAGAAATTCAGTTGTTTTCTGCAATGGGCATTCACAAGAATGACGGGGTTTCAGCATGTTATGCATTATCTTGACGATTTTCTGTTCCTGGGGGCAGCTGGGGACCCAGAATGTGCACAGGCTTTAAAAGAATTTTGTGGTCTGATGAGTCAGTTTGGTGTGCCATTGGCGCCAGGTAAGACTGTGGGGCCATCAACTTCGCTCGAGTTTCTTGGAATAGAGCTCGATTCCGAAGAGGGTTGCTTCCGGTTGCCCAAAGAAAAGGTGAGGAAATTCAGGGCCTCGCTTGAAACATGTATTAGGGAGACTAAGGTGAATTTGCATCAATTGCAGCAGACTGTGGGTCAGTTGAATTTTGCCCTTAGAGTGATGCCAATGGCCCGCCCTTTTTCCCGCTCGATTGCACAAGCCATGGTCGGTCTTAAAGAGGGGCACCACCGCACGAGGCTCTCGGCAGAGATTCGCCAGGACATGCGCATTTGGTTGGCATTCCTGGCGGATTTCAATGGTCGGGTTGTCTGGAACAAGCCGGCGGTGTCCTCCGAGGAGTTGGGGCTGTGGACAGATTCGGCGGGGAGTATAGGCTTTGGCGCCATATTTGGTAATCACTGGTCGGCTCAAACGTGGCCGTCATGGTGGCACGAGTGTGGGCTTACAAGTAACATTGCTTTTCTCGAACTGTTCCCTATTCTGGTGGCCTTGAAAACATGGCCTGAGGGGTTTCGGGATCACTCTGTGGTGTTCTGGTCTGATAACATGACCGTGGTTGAGTGTATCAATAGTCAGGCAGCACGATGCAAATGGATTCTGAGATTGCTCAAGGAAATTGTTTTACTATGTATGCAATTGAACGTGCTCTTTAGGGCGAGACATGTGCCAGGGGTGCTGAATCAGGCTGCTGATGCGCTTTCTCGTTTCCGTATGCAGGCCTTCTGGGGTTTTCTGCCCACAGCGGACCCGGTGGCGGCACCATTTCCCGAAGCTCTCTGGTCTCTCGGTGCCCGAACTACAAAACCTCATGGGAGAGAGTTTAGCACCCAGGACAAGGAAGGCATATGAAGGGGCGTTCCGTTCCTATTGGTCCTTTTTGGGTTCTGCTAGGGGGGAGCTTTGGGGCCAGGAAGAGTTTGTCGTAAAGTTTTTGCTGTCATTACATCAGGCAGGCAAATCGGTAGCCACGGCCCAGAGGCATCGGGCCGCCATTTCCTTCATGGCACGGGCTCATGGTATCCAGGACCCTACAGCGTCTTTCGTAGTACAGAAAGCGCTGCGTGGGTGGCAACGCCTTGAGGGTCGCAGAGTAGATGAAAGGCACCCAATAGGTCTGGAAAGGTTGGCCCTGTTACTGTCCGTACTCCCTGCGACATGTTCATCCCAGTCAGAAACAGTGTTATTCCGGGCCGCTTTTGCATTAGCATTCCATGGGGCTATGCGGGTAAGCGAACTGGTGGCAAAGAACAAGCAGGATACGGGGGGGGGCTGTGCCGAGAGCACATTCAAGTTAAGGGGGAGACGATGATTGTCTCGTTTGCCAGGTCCAAGACCGATCAGGGTGCGATCAGGGACAGTGTAGTAGTCCATCGGATTCCCGGATCTCCCATGTGCCCCGTCGTATGCGTTGAGGAATATTTGGCGCAGAGGGCGGCATCATGGGGGTGGACCTTGATGAGACACGCTGATGCCACCCCACTGACGAGGTTTCAGTTCCAGCGGGTGCTTGCAATGGCAATTTCGGCCGCGGGCTTGAACCCGGGCAAGTTTGGGACCCATTCCTTCCGGATAGGGGCTGCTACAGAGGCTACAGCCAGGGGTCTGAGTGTGGAAAAGGTGAAACAGTTGGGGAGTTGGTCCTCGAATTGTTACAAAAGGTATGTGCGGTTGCACATGTTGTGAAGCTGATATCATGTACTCACGCTTCTTGTTTTTGTTTGGTTTACAGTTTCGCAAGCTTACGAGGCGGGGCGGACTGTGCAGTCGACCCGACACCTGGGAACCAGCGGTCAAAGATCACCGGCTGAGGAAAAAGTGGTGTGGGTCGTGGGCCACTCATACGTGAGGCGTGCCGCGGACGTATTCAAAGCAGGTGACATGATTCACATGGCTGGGGAATACGGGTACAGGGTGACCTTCTACGGAAGGGGCTGGCTCTGTATTGACCAGTTTCAACCTTTTTTCGAGGGTTTGTTAGGGCGGACAAGGTCACCGCCATCTATAATCATAGTGCATCTTGGGGGCAATGATTTGGTGACCACTGGTAGACGACTACTTCTCGAGGCGATACTATCCACAGTAAGTTGGTTGGCGAGAGGGGTTCCAGGGTGCACGATTGCATGGTCCCATATGATTCCACGAAAGGTGTGGCGGGGGGCTAATTCAGTGTCTGCTATAAATCATTCTGTAAAAAAGGTGAATAACAAGCTTGGTAGACTGTTCCGTACAAGTACATTGCATTCGATTCCTCATGGGTGTATCAGGGGGGACCATATGTATCTAGAAGATGGGGTCCATTTGTCCCGAGTGGGGAATTCTTTACTCATAGGAGACCTCGTAGCTTGGTTAAAGAGTTTACAGCATGACCTTTAGGCAGGAGTTTTTTGGGGGGTCCGGATAGCCGGTCAACTATCCGGCCTGTGGCGGTAAGGTCATGATCGGTGAGCAGTAATTGGAAGATCCCTATGGTGGGGGCGTCACCCATTACGGATGGGAGCGCCCGGGGGGAGGTGGCCATTGGCCCCTCAACGGGGAGGCGGTCCCTTCTAAGGATGGGACGCCGAAAGGAAAGGGAAGGCGGTCAAGGCCCCTCCCTGGATAGGAGGGGCTACGGGCCCCTCCTGGGAATTTCCCGGGGCCAGGACATCTGCGACGGCAGATGTGGTAAGTTGTGTGGGGTGGGGAGGGGGGTCTACGCTACCTTCTAGACACCTCACACGAGTCCTCGGACGACCATTAAGATGGCGTCGAGTTAATTGGGGCCCCCGTCAAGAAAAGGGAAATTGGTATGTGCACATGAGGTGCAGTCCTCTGTGCGGCCGCCCCTCACAAGTGAGGGGGGAGTTCTGGTTTAGGGATCTGACACCGGTTACGACCTTGCCGTTGGCCCTTAACGTTAGGATGTACAATTTCATGCATTTGAGGGTAACTCCCTCCCGCCTTCCAAAAGTTCAGAAATGTTTCCGTATTCCCATTCTTGGGGATTGTGTTGAGAGGGGGTGGCGGGTATCTCAGCCATATATGCCATCTATTCTCTAACTATAAGCAACACTGCTTTACACCCCCAACACATAAATGATTGCTCCAATTGGCGTCACTCTGCTACAAAAAGTTGTATATGCTTGTTGGCTTACAATGGAGGAAAATGGAGAATAAGGCTTGGACGTCTTCCAACATTTTGTATCTTCAGTTACAGGATATTTTAACTAGCATGGAATTCAAAACTGACTACTGTTCAAACACTCACTACTTGATTAGGCTTTCACATTGGGAACGTGAAATGCAAGAGACAGCCTTGGGGGATTCAGCCTTACACTTCACCGTACCAATGTTTCTAGAGCAGGTTTTTTTTCAGATTGCTTTGCTGTGAAGGGAGTGTATTAGATTTTTTTTCTCATAGTAATGCAGAGCCGGATACAGCTGAAAGCTTTATTAGCCATCGGGACATATTGATTTAGTAGCTTGGAAGACTGCAGGTGTGGCCACAGCAAACACACTTTGCAAATATGATTATGTCAAATGAAAGAACCAGTTATTCCTAGAAAGCGAAAGCGAGATAAGGTGTGCATTATGCTCGTCTGGATGACGAGTAAAAACAGGATCACGTTCCACAAGGACTTTAAGAGTTGGTACCGGTTTGTGATTAAAAAGAGCACTTTTCCAGATCAAAATTCCTTCTGTTCTGGAAAGGTACCTTGTTTCAGTGAAAATAGTTCACCACTTGACGTCAAGTGGGAGGTCCTTGGTTAGAATATTGCCATATACCATGCCAATACAAGCAGCTATCGTTTTTGGCACAAAGTACAATTACATAGCTAGTCAGTTAAACATTTGTGCTCAAAATATGTACCCGATTAAGGTAGGCGCTATTTGGAGAAATGTGTTCATTTCTCCAAACATTCCATCCACTGCTTATGTGCTGAACTGTGCATCACAAATACAGTGTGTGGATTGTTATTACAATTGTCTAGGCATAGGTTTATTTACCCAAAGTGTATAGTTCCAGAACAAAACCTAGGCTGGACATCGCGGAAATCATGGGGCATATTACCAAGCAATAGCGCTATTGCTTGGTTAGAGACAAATATTTACCGCAGCGCTGCGGCGATTTTTACCGCAAAAAGGTTTAACGCAAATGCGGTAAAAATCGCCGCAAAGCATGAATATCGCTGAAAAGTCAGCGATATTCATGCATTAGCGAGCTAATGCTCTTAGCCATGTTATCCACCTCCCATTGGATAACATGGCTAAGAACTGCTCAGGGCAGGTGTTAGCTTTTGGAGATATTCCCGCTTAGCGCGAATATCTCCAAAAGTTGGTAATAGGAGATAGCGATGTTAGGGACTGTTTTCAGTCGCTAACATCTTGGCACGCCCACTTTGCATCTCATTAGTGATAAATATCACTGACATGCAAAGTGGGGCCCAAGATGGTCGCTATCTCCTCCTAGCTGTCGCTAACTGGTGTTAGCGGCAGCTAGGTAATAGGGAGATAATTTTATCTCCGCTTTCTTGGCTTTTAAAGCCAAAAAAGCGGAGATAAACCCCCTTGATAATATGCCCCCATGTTTCTAAGGTTGTATCTGGCACTAGGCAGCCAGTTTGTGCATCAATGCAGGGAATGGTGGGAGGAGCATATCATGTTTAATTAATATGGCTCTGTGCTCCTTTCTTCACCTTGCACAATATGGCACAACTTTAGTTGCTGCCCTGGATAGAAGTAAAGATTAATAAACCTGCCCCACAGAGTTTGATGCCTGGGTTGAAGGGAGATGGTTCAGAAGGACATAAATTGCAAGCACTGAGTCTGAGGGCTAGGAAACTAAGGAGAACTTATTGAGGGAGTGTAAACTCAAGCAAGAAAATTAGTGAGGTGGGTGATGTATTGGATAGCATAATGACACTAGGAGTTCATTCATAAATCTGTAGATTATTTGGTATGATATTTGCTTAGTCTGCATTAACAATTATCAAAGCTTGGATAAATATGGCTATGAAAATAATAAAAGTTTATTAACTAGATGCAACTAAAAGATCAGGCAAAATGTGATCCATCTTTTTACAATCACTTAAACTGTTCATAAGGATTTTTGGGAAGGTCCAAATAAAAATGTAAAATTTCCTGTTTAACATGAAGGAAAGATGTAATTCTATTTCGGACATAAAGCCAAGAAATATGTATTTCCTTTGTTCTGTTTTGGATCAGCACCCTCTCAAAGCTTATAGTACCTCATAAAGCAGAACGTTTTCCCGAGGTTCCAAAAGAAAATAGAAACAGTCGATAATCATAGCATGATACAAATCCCTGTGCTACTCCATCTCCCTCCTTTTCTTCACACAGAGCGTCTTAGACCTGTGTAGTGCAGTGAACTCTGTTTCTGGTCTGAACATAGACAAACTCACAAATGCAAAACCAAAGAGGCTGCATGCTACCAAGAATCCTTTTGTGAAAGAAAGCTATGATAGAAAATACATGAATACATCTTGATTGATTGATACTGCATAATATGCTACTTACTCAGCTATGAAGCTCTTCCTGAGAGAGCACAAGTCTATAAAGCACAGGTGGGATAATCCTCAACTTCATGTCCGTAACAGAACTGAAACTTTGCTTCCTTTTAGCTAGGAAATTTTGCATTCCCTGTCAGGAACAGAAGCAAAGGTTATGCATGTTCAAATCTTACTCACCATTTAAGAAGCCCTTCCCTTTACTTGTTCAAATATAATTTATTGAATGCAGACTGAAAGGGCCAGTAACTTGTATACATTATGACTTTCAGACACCCCCAAGGACAAGGCCTTAGAAGCCATTCCCCTAGGGTAGAGTGAGTCCCGAAGTATGTATGACCCTTCTTACCCATCTGTCAATAGACAAGGAAGAAAATGCTTTGAAGGGCTTCATAATGGCTATCAAGAGAAATCTTACCCATACTGGCCATTATCTCTTCATACTAAGGTATACAAAAAGTGATGATGGAATCTTGAATCAAACTCGGTTACTGGTAATTATTCGGGTCGCATCCCAATTCATTCTTATTTTGCACACCATGCCTCCTCAGTTTGCACCCAGACATATGCAAATCATTCTTGACCCTGCTCCAATGGAAAAAGTCAGGCCCGAACTGCCGGGCCTGATCCTTCCTGACCTGGAACATAAGAAACCCAGGATCTTCATGCTGTATGATGCATCACTCCCCTCACAGTTTGGTCAAATCCATTAAAGCCAAATACATGATAGAGCAGGTGTTGGATTTAATTTTCCTGTTATCATAAAAATGAGTTCTTCAGGAGTAAACAGTCTGCCTGATATGTCCAGCAACTATACATTGGAAATCTACAGCAAGACGTCAAATAAAGGAGCAATGCCAACTTTGCAGAAAGCTCTTTCCTAGGCAAATAGTAATTATCTTGACATGCAAAATGAGTCCTTACACTCATTATGGTCCCAATACTCAGTGGTCTTGATAGCTGCACTCCCTTCATGTATTTGCAAACCCAAGAGTGTCCTCTCACATGACCTCAATATAAGGCAAATAATATGAGTCCAGGTGAAATTGCCAGGCAAAAAATGTTTACTGTCGGGAAGACCAGACCCTTCTTTACCAGTTCCAACAGAAAGTTCAGAATAAGCACAATGCCTGCCCTAAAGGGTCACAGTGCCATGCCACTTGCCAACATGTTCTTGTACTACAAGTAGATTGGTATCTCTTGACAGTTCCATCTACCCATGCATGTAAGATGATAGAGGAAGCAAAGTTCAAAATGCTTGGGATCGCCCAATATCCTCTGAACATCCTTCATGCTATCAAACTTGATGTACCTTTCCTAACCAAACGATGAAGTGGACCTTCACAGTCCAACAGCATTGGAAAGAACTACAGAAAGTCAAATGCCACAATAAATTAAATCTAGCAGGTTCGAGAATCACACTTGAGCTCTCCAAATTGGATTCACGAGAGCTGTGACTCTGGCAATCATTACAAAGTGGAAAAGCTCAGCTCCGGTAACATGACCAATCCTGCATAACTGCATCCACTACCTTTGCCCCAGGGTCTGAGTGTCATCTAAAGTGCTCTGACTGTTGTTTTTACAACCTGGGCACAAAGAAGTTACTCACTCAATGACTCCATTGGCCATTAAAGCTTCTTTGAATACTCTGAGATCCAGCATCCAATCACTGGTGTCCAGCAGAAATCTTGAGTTTATGAGGCCTAATCAAAAACTGCAGTTAACGGTATGTTTAAAACATTTTCCACAAACCTATGTGTGGAGAAGTCCACATTTCCTAACATTTTTATGTGGAGTTCTCCACCCCCAATTTGGCGGTCTCTGTGCACAATTCCTTATATGTTTTAATAGTAAAGTTGGGTGAAACCAGGAGAGTGGTTTGAAAATGGGGAATAACTATCAATAAATGAATGGGGAGTAGAGAGAGGTATGGAGAGGCTTAGGTAAGGGAATGTAAACGGTTAGCAAGGGGCAGACAAATATAAACCTCCACTGACCAAAGTAAGGTTACCAAAGCCAAAAAGGACCCAAACCAGATGTAACTATTCTTGAACTAAGCCTTAAAATAGGTCTAACACCAAAATAGGTCTAGCACCAAACATGGCTCCCAAAAGTACTGCAACACACTCTGATAACAAATAGTTAGGTTATAATAAATACATTTTAATAGAATGTATTAAATAATAACTAAATGTAAAATGATAGTAAGGATTCTTTATTAATCATTTCATTTGATGAGCTAATATGCTGTCATATTTTATTTTTCATTTAGGTTAATAATAATTGTTTTAAATTAATTTAAAGGTATTTATTTCTAATTAATATTAAATAATTTAAACAGGTTTCATAATAATTATAAAATGTTTTCCCCTATACTTTACCATGGGGAGATCTAGCTCCTTGTGAAGGAGGCCACTGCCTAAGTGTAAATGTCTGCTAGCAGTATCTTTACATAAATTGTGGTCTAGCAGGCTCCATCCCGAGTTCTGAGGAGTTGGAAACATGCAAGTCTGCACCTGAAATTTACACTTGAAAGTGTTGAATAGCTAAAAAGTGTAAAGCTACTACTAGGCGCAGCAGTATGTTTTCATGTGAGTAAATCTACACATGTAGATTTACCATTGTGACTAGACACCCCAGTCTTTCAGCACAATCCAGCAAACAGGAAGATGTTCCACCTTCACTTAAAGCTGGTGTTCCAGGTTGAAATGTGAGAATTACTTTGCCAATTCCACTAGCATGCTGGACTGGGTGCTGCCAACTGGTTGCCCTACTAATATGCTGATAGAGTGTCTATTTTTAGAAAGATACAATTTCTTTTTATATTGATTTGACCACAAATGATCCTGGTGGTTCAACTGTTTCGCTAAACATCTTCCTTCAATGGATATATCCCCACATCTGGCCAAATAACCTCAATGGATGGTGCCCAATTTGATTACCTTGGGGACGCTATCTTGGATCTGGTTTGTGGTTCCTGCTGCTGGCGCACCTTAGCTCCTAACACCATACCTCGCGGAACCCGCTCCGCGGGTCCCGCAGTGCCGTGTGTGCCTTCCTCGAACCTGGGATTTCAACTGTGGGTGCGTGTACGTGCGCAGGGCTGCGAGCGTCCGGACCGGGACTCCATATCCCAGGAGGTCTGGTAAACCCGAGTCGCCTGTCATCTGGACGCTCTCCCTGCTTGCCCCGCCCCACCAGCAACTTTAAAAGACTCTGCCTGCCAAACGGACTTGGGACGCTATCTTGGATCAGGTTTGTGGTTCCTGCTGCTGGCGCACCTTAGCTCCTAACTCCATACCTCGCGGAACCTGCTCCGCGGGTCCCGCAGCGCTGTGTGTGCCTTCCTCGAACCTGGGATTTCAGCTGTGGGTGCGTGTACGTGCGCAGGGCTGCGAGCGTCGGGACCGGGACTCCATATCCCAGGAGTCCTGGTAAACCCGCGTCGCCTGTCACCTGGCCACTCTCCCTGCTCGCCCCGCCCCACCAGCAACTTTAAAAGACTCTGCCTGCCAAACGGACTTGGGACGCTATCTTGGATCAGGTTTGTGGTTCCTGCTGCTGGCGCACCTTAGCTCCTAACTCCATACTTCGCAGAACCCGCTCCGCGGGTCCCGCAGCGCCGTGTGTGCCTTCCTCGAACCTGGGATTTCAACTGTGGGTGCGTGTACGTGCGCAGGGCTGCGAGCGTCGGGACCGGGACTCCATATCCCAGGAGTCGTGGTAAACCCGAGTCGCCTGTCACCTGGCCGCTCTCCCTGCTCGCCCCGCCCCACCAGCAACTTTAAAAGACTGTGCCTGCCAAACGGACTTGGGATGCTATCTTGGATCAGATTTGTGGTTCCTGCTGCTGGCGCACCTTAGCTCCTAACTCCATACCCCGCGGAACCCGCTCAGCGGGTCCCGCAGCGCCGTGTGTGCCTTCCTCGAACGTGGGATTTCAACTGTGGGTGCGTGTACGTGCGCAGGGCTGCAAGCGTCGGGACCGGGACTCCATATCCCAGGAGTCCTGGTAAACCCGAGTCGCCTGTCACCTGGCCGCTCTCCCTGCTCCCCCGCCCCACCAGCAACTTTAAAAGACTCTGCCTGCCAAACGGACTTGGGACGCTATCTAGGATCAGGTTTATGGTTCCTGCTGCTGGTGCACCTTAGCTCCTAACTCCATACCTCGCGGAACCCGCTCCGCGGGTCCCGCAGCGCCGTGTGTGCCTTCCTCGAACCTGGGATTTCAACTGTGGGTGCGTGTACGTGCGCAGTGCTGCGAGCGTCGGGACCGGGACTCCATATCCCAGGAGTCGTGGTAAACCCGAGTCGCCTGTCACCTGGCCACTCTCCCTGCTTGCCCCGCCCCACCAGCAACTTTAAAAGACTCTGCCTGCCAAACAGACTTGGGATGCTATCTTGGATCAGATTTGTGGTTCCTGCTGCTGGCGCACCTTAGCTCCTAACTCCATACCTCGCGGAACCCGCTCCGCGGGTCCCGCAGCGCCGTGTGTGCCTTCCTCGAACGTGGGATTTCAACTGTGGGTGCGTGTACGTGCGCAGGGCTGCGAGCGTCGGGACCGGGACTCCATATCCAAGGAGTCCTGGTAAACCCGAGTCGCCTGTCACCTGGCTGCTCTCCCTTCTCGCCCCGCCCCACCAGCAACTTTAAAAGACTCTGCCTGCCAAACGGACTTGGGACGTTATCTTGGATCAGGTTTGTGGTTCCTGCTGCTGGCACACCTTAGCTCCTAACTCCATACCTCGCGGAACCCGCTCCGCGGGTCCCGCAGCGCCGTGTGTGCCTTCCTCGAACCTGGGATTTCAACTGTGGGTGCGTGTACGTGCGCAGGGCTGCGAGCGTCGGGACCGGGACTCCATATCCCAGGAGTCCTGGTAAACCCGAGTCGCCTGTCACCTGGCCGCTCTCCCTGCTCGCCCCGCCCCACCAGCAACTTTAAAAGACTCTGCCTGCCAAACGGACTTGGGACGCTATCTTGGATCAGGTTTGTGGTTCCTGCTGCTGGCGCACCTTAGCTCCTAACTCCATACCTCGCGGAACCCGCTCCGCGGGTCCCGCAGCGCCGTGTGTGCCTTCCTCGAACCTGGGATTTCAACTGTGGGTGCGTGTACGTGCGCAGGGCTGCGAGCGTCGGGACGGGGACTCCATATCCCAGGAGTCCTGGTAAACCTGAGTCGCCTGTCACCTGGCCGCTCTCCCTGCTCGCCCCGCCCCACCAGCAACTTTAAAAGACTCTGCCTGCCAAACGGACTTGGGACGCTATCTTGGATCAGGTTTGTGGTTCCTGCTGCTGGTGTACCTTAGCTCCTAACTCCATACCTTGCGGAACCCGCTCTGCGGGTCCCGCAGCGTCGCGTGTGCCTTCCTTGAACCTGGGATTTCAACTGTGGGTGCGTGTACGTGCGCAGGGCTGCGAGCGTCGGGACCGGGACTCCATATCCCAGGAGTCCTGGTAAACCCGAGTCGCCTGTCACCTTGCCGCTCTCCCTGCTCGCCCCGCCCCATCAGCAACTTTAAAAGACTCTGCCTGCCAAACGGACTTGGGACGCCCCTCCCCATCAATTAACTGTCTGCCTATATCTAAAAGTATCA
Organism: Lissotriton vulgaris; assembly: GCF_964263255.1. Taxonomy (NCBI): domain Eukaryota; kingdom Metazoa; phylum Chordata; class Amphibia; order Caudata; family Salamandridae; genus Lissotriton; species Lissotriton vulgaris. The sequence continues at coordinate 383,860,156 of NC_141697.1, forward strand.
CTTCCCGCGGCGCGGGAGCGCACGGGAGAAGCCCGGGACAAGGGCGGGTCCGTCTGTGGCCGTCAGGGGCCGAAGGAGGCTGGGCTGGGCCCGGTCCCTAATATCCATACTTTGCCTATTGTTGTGTTCAGGTTAGTCAGCCTTCGGGGTACCCTATATGTTAAGGTCTTTCTTAGCCATGTCTAGCTCACTACCTTCTTGTGTTGGAGTCTTGATCCTTGGGCCTCTCGATAAATATTTTGAGAAGGCAAACAAGGAAATCGACAAAGAACCCTTACTAGCGGAGAAACGTGCTGAGCGTCGTCGCTCTATAGAACAACTAAAAAAAAAAACAATGACTCCCTCATTAGATCTAAATATTACACAAGAATTGGGCAGTATTTTTAGGCTGGACAGAGATTTTGATCTATTCAGTACCGATCAAATCCCTAGTATTTTTCGCAATCATAACACATCTTCCGCTCACTCTGTCATAAATAGTGAGGGCAATATAAATATTGCCCTCCTATTGTTTTTAATAGCCTTATTGACCTAAATACCCCTGCTGCCCCGATCCTAGCCCCACAACCCCACTCAACTTCCACTAATCGTTCAATAGATAGTGTAGTTCCCACCGAGATAATTCCGATACACACCAAGAGTGATACCGGCACTAAGTCCATGAATCTACGTAGGGTTGTTTGTTCTCCGCCAAGGAAAAAAAGGAAAAAGGGTGGTGTTAAAAGAAAAGGCCTTAACCACCTGGCTTCCCCACCTCTTCTAGTAAACTCCATTACCAAACCAATTGCTCCTCCCGTGAGGGAGGTGCCACTAGGTACCCACCCCCTACCATCCCTCCTTGAAGAAATACCACCCATGTCCAAAAAAGAGTCTATTGAACTTTTCGATAAACTTTTAAAATCTTATATGCTTCCACTAATGGAGACAGTTAGGATCCTGGGGAAAAAATGGATTGCCTCTTAGCAACAGCCGATCCAAACACAATATCCCACTCAACGAACTCCAAGGTTCAGTCCCAACCGAAATGCCAGCCTAGTACCACCACTTTGATCCCATGCAAACCTCATAAAAATAACGGAAACATAACTTCTAACAATACTAATGCCCCCTAACATCAACTAAACCGACGTTAGTATCCAAGTCAGTTAAAGAGAAGCCCTTGTTGGCTCCAAAAAAATTAATCCCACCTAAAAACAAGTCAACTATGTTCCCAGGGGTAGACAAAACCAAAACTATAACCCAAAGAGCATCACTAAACCGTAGGAACACAGTGGACTTACCCCCAGACTCGGCAAACTTTGTGATCCTATTAACCGGTGTCCCCCCGATCACAAATGGAAACCTTGAACACAATGTAAACCTGAAAAACAAAGTCATCTTTTGGCTGAGAACAAATAGACCCCTCGCTGCTCACTTAAATGGAGATATTATCTCGGTAAGAAGATGCAATTGGGTGGGTCTTCGCCCGAAAGATATAGATGGTGACATTGTGATTATTAACTTTAAGGACCACAGAGTTGTCTCACATATAAGTGACTGGTACTCAGGAAATAAGGAAGGAGGTATTTCTACTCGAAATCTAAGCTATTTTTACCCAGAGGCTTTGCTTAGACACCCTGTCTACCCCAGATCTAGTAGAAACACTCACTCCCTGAATTTGGCTAATTATACATCCCTTTTTTGCCGCCCTGTCAATAATCCCAACACTCCTTTTCCCCTTCCTCTCCGCCGTCATTCCCCTAGCCACTTTCCCATACCAAACAACCATACTAACTATACCCAATACAACGAGTACTGGAACATCCCGTTGCACGATTTGTATGAACCTTATTCGGGGTTGGACTATAATGATTGACTTGTTTTTCCATTCCCAGATCTAGAGGTTAATTTAGATTGTACGGGTATCTTCCTTACCCCAGATAATGTTCTTCCTTATGTTGAAGCACCAAAGGATAAGTCATCGCACTGTGGAAATGGGAAGTCTGACCTTCCTGGTGGGGCCTGGGGTATGAAATTGGAAACAGATGCTGAGGTTCAGGCTGTAGTGACTCCAGAGGTTGATGATAAGGTGATTGGCCTTAATGGAGGGTCCTTAAATGGTTGCCGGGAACCTGTGCTGGTAGTCTATGGTGCGGCTGAAACAGATAGAACAGATAAAAGGAGTGACGATGTACCCCCACAGGACGCATCAAGTTATAGGGGGACTTTTGATGACAATGTAGCTCCTCTACCACAGGATGTAGTTTCCTCCCACTCTAATGCCAAAACTATTGTCCTGGCGGTCTCAAGCGGCACCAAGTTTGGTAGTTGGAATATAGCTGGGCTTGAGTCCCGTATGTGTATTCCGGACTGGGTGAATTTTATACAACAAGGAGATGTATGGTCATTCCAGGAAACCTGGGCACTCTCACCGGTGTTCTTTGTTGGCTATATAAATTTCAGCAAACCAGCAACTAAAGGTCACAGAGGGCGTGCCTTGGGAGGCTTGACTACCTGGGTTTGCCAGTATGAGGGCGTAAGAGTGGAGGAGGTATCAATTGATAGCCCCGATATATTAATGGTTAGTATAAAATCTACTAAAGGCCTTAACATTCTTTTGATTAATATTTATGTTAGGGGCATCCAGGGCGGAAGGGTCTCTCCAACCCTCCGCCTTTTGGATGATTTCCTATCAGGTGCATCTGTAGATGGGCTTACGGTTGTGACGGGGGATTTTAATTCCTGCTTTGAACCCCTGAGTATAGATGATGGCTCACTCACCGAGGTCGAAGATATGACCTGGGGGATTCCCCAGCTTGAGTTACCCCCGATTGGGAAATGGTCACAAACCGCCACATTTATTAAAGGGTTGTGCCTGGACCAGGGCCTGCGAGCACTAAATGGTAGAGTGCGATCAGACAGGTCGGGTAGACATACCTTCAGCAACGGCAGACACAGTAGTCGCATTGACTATATTTTAGTCAATAGTTAAGCTGTGGGCTGCAGTTGAGGATATGGTGGTCATGACCCGCCCGGAAAGTGATCATGACCCGCTGGTGGCGGAACTAAGGGACCATAGTTTTCTTGGGTCCGAGAGTTGTAGGCCAAATGCCGTTCAGGACGAAGTCGTACTTAGTAACTATATGAGAAGGGTACGTTGGCCAAAAATTTCTGCTAATGTAGAGGCACGTAAGGAGATTAGATCTCTGGTATCTAACTCTTTGGAAGAAATTTTTTAATGTGAGTCACAGGACGATATCAATGCAACAATTACTAACATTCACACCAGTCTATTCTTGGAGTTGAAAATGCTGTTTGTGAAGTCTATCTCCAAGCAGGGTAGGAGGGGAAAACTGAAAATTATAACCTGGTTTAACGAGGGGTGTCGTCAGACTCACGGGGATTTGTTCAAAACAATAAAGCAAAAGAACCATAGCCAAATTAGGTCTTGTAGGAAGGCTTATAAAGATGCCAAGCACAAAGCCAAGACCAACTGGGATGAGGAACGGTGGCTATCACTAACCGAAGCATGTAGCTTTCGGAATATGCGACAGTTCTGGCATGTACTAAAATGGGGTAAATCGCAGGAAGACCGCCCAAGCCCTGCTTCGGTTGGCCAACACCAGTGGGTATGCTACTTTGAGGAACAATTTAGGAACTATAGTAGTGCCCAGGTTGACATTCTCTGTCCTGCGCTGGCTGCTCCTCTTAAGTTTACGAGTTGTGAAGTTAAACATGTTTTTCAATCTATACCGAGGGGCAAGGCACCAGGCCCGGATTGCATACCAGCTGATTTATTCCAGCATGATCAGGATCTCTGGGTCCCCTATATAGTCCATCTGGCAAATGCTCTAGCCTCTGGTGCTAAGGTTCCCGAGTCCTGGTTTGGGGCAGAAATCCTGCCAATCTACAAGAAAGGCGATCGGTCGGTTCCTTCCAACTACCGGCCGATCAGCCTTATAGATGCGGTACAAAAAATCTCAGCCCGCCTTGTACTTGACAGGATTCAGGACTGGATTTGTGAGTTTAACATCCTTACACCACTCCAGGCTGGCTTTCGGTCCCATGTGAGTACCCTAGACCAGGCTTTTTGGTTCATTCTTCTTTATTGGAAGACTGTCATCCTAGGTAAAGGTATTCTCTACGCAGCCTTTGTGGACTTAAGGTCTGCATTTGACCTTGTCCCAAGGGCAAGGTTGTGGAACTGTCTAGTAAAGTTGGGTATGCCAGCCCCTCTTGTATGCCTCTTGGTGAATTTACACGCTCAAACTTTTGCCCAAGTACGTTGGGGTAAACCAGGGGAGGTAACGGATAGATTTCCAGTTGCTAAAGGTGTAAGGCAAGGGTGTGTTTTAGCCCCTACCCTTTTTTCTTTCTACATAAATGGGGTTACTAATTACTTTGCCAATCACCCCACTGACGCCCCGTCCCTGGCTGGAATGAAAATCCCTTTGCTCATGTTCGCAGACGACACCCTTTTAATTTCCAAGACCAGACAGGGTCTTCAACAGGCCCTAACAAGGTTTGAACTGTTATGCAGCGAGCATGAGCTTGAGGTGAATGTGTCAAAAACAAAATTCATGGTACTAAGAGGACACACCCCGATTACAGCTAGGGTTACCATGGGGGGCACATCCCTGGAACAGACTAAATTGTTTACCTACCTTGGAGTAACGTTTAGCGAGACCCTTAGTTGGTCTCAACAGGTTGACCTATTGGCATTAAAGCATTCGCAGATAGGAGGAGCCCTGATCAAAGAACATTAAAAGCTCCTTTACCCGACCCATGTCCCCTTTAATGAAGATTTATGGAACAAAAGTTCTACCCTCTGTCCTGTATGGGGTGGAGCTCTGGGGCTACAGTAATCTGGATCCCCTGAAAGCTGCTCAAAATAAATTTCTTAGGGTGGCCACTGGTCTCCCACAGTCAACACCGCGGATTCCACTTCTGTACGATCTTGGGTGTCAGCCTGTGGAGGACCTAGCCAGATTGCAACCACTAGCATTCTGGCGCCGCCTCTGGACCACGCCTGAACTCCAACTCTATGCAAGAGCATGCATTGAGGTTAGGGATCTTCCTTGTTCGTATAACATAGGTTGGTTCAAGGATTTAAGAACTACCTTGTGTGCCTTGGGGCTTGGAGATCTATGGTTAAACCCTGTTACTGCAACCTTCCCCTCCAAAAAGGATTTGAAGTTACAATATTGGGATTGGGTTGTACATAAGAGACATTCGGGATTGACTGCTAGTAACCTTACTGGCACATTCGTTGTTATGAAGGATGCCCCCTGCCTTGAAAAATACTGGGATGCTATAACAAAGCCCCTGGGCCGTAAATTATTTCATCAATATAGATGCGGTTCTTTGCCTTTAAGGGAGCTCACTAAAACGTGGGGTAAGGGTGGGTCTGGGCACTGTCCTAGGTGCTCAGGACAGGGTGAAAGTGTAAATCATTTTCTTTTTGTCTGCCCGCTGTATGTTGCCCCTAGATTAAAGTGGTAAGTCCAGTTTGTAGAAGCATGGGAACACGTTCAGCAGCAAATGCTAGTAGGATACTAAAGACAGATCTGTCGCCTGTGATTGTAACTGGTGTAGCGAAATACTTAGGATGGGCTTGGATCTTAAGAGCAAGGTTCGTTAACTCGACTTAGGCTTTAGCCTAAAACTTTAGGCTCTCCATTGACTGTGTGTTAATGTGTAACCACCTATAGTGCCCGAGCTATTATGGTTATTCAACTAAGGATTTATTGTAACCTTTTAAAATAATTTTCAAATTAAGTTTTGTATAAATGATTTAATCTAGATTGTTTTAATACTGCTTTATATTATTTTAAAAACAACACATGTATTTTTGCTATTGTAATTTGTGATGCATGTCTTTTATGATGTAATAATCGAATAAAGACTTCTTTGAATTGAATTGAAATTGATTACCTTCGTCCTCCTGTTCCAGGCCTTGATTTGGTTTAACCACAATTAGATTTCTGGACTGTAGTAATGACACTAACTCAAAATATGGGGTGTTTTTTCTCAAATAGTTGTACTAACATCTCTGAAGGGTCCTTTATTCCAAGGGTCCCAGAAATGTACCATGGATCGAAGATGACAATACCTGAGCAATGCTGGCCAGTTTCCTTCTTCATTTAAAGACTGAGGGAAGCCCCAACCAAGTACATCACGAATCCTAGGAAGTTCATTAACAGGCTGGGATTCGATTACAGCTTTCCATTATTAACCACAAAACCCAATCCCTTATTCATGAAAAGAATATTATCCCGGTATAATGTAAGCCTTTTACCCCTGCCCCTCATGTACACAATCACGGGTTGTAGGAGCTTTGGAAACCACCATGGGTTTGATGATAGGCTAAATGGAAGTGCTTTTTACTTGAAGATCTGTTCCTCGAGGGGAATTGGATGAACAGTGAATGTGTAGCAACTATGGGAACCCTCAGATAGGCATATTTCAGGCCAGAGCAGACCATCCAGTCACATTGAAGTTGAAGGCCCCTCAATAGATGGATATGCTCCATATTGTAATTATGATAAACCTACCACTCATTAAATTACCTCAATTTTCTCACTGTTTTTCTTTTTCTCCACCACAAAGAGGTTGCTTAGAAAATCTTATGAGTGAAAACTTGTCCTGCAGATGGCGCTGTTTCTTCCACCTCAGCATCTATCAGCCAAGCCCAGATTTCCCCCAAAAAGAGGCTTTGATTTTTGTTGTCTGCACTGGTGTCCATAGAATTCTATCTGGATATCCGGCACCTTTTGGAGAACCCAAAGGGCCCCCAGCATATTTGTTCATCCTCTAAAGGCTTTTTGCTGTACGTGTCTACCAACACCTCATGAAGGGAAGAAATTCCCAAACTGCCTAGTGTAGGAGTTACGGCTGGCCGGGCAACCCCTATCTTGACCAGCCCCAGAGAAATCTTTAATGGCAAATATACTTTTGATAACGTCATGCCCTTTTTTCAGAGAAGTAAATGTGGATACAGATTTCCCTAGTTCCTTTGCAAAGGGATCACTGAAAAGAAAAGGCTGAATATTTGATACTGCCTCTGACGCTGCTGGGTCTCATGGTTTAGGGCTGTGACAATGTGATTTATTGGTTGGGGTGGATGGTGGTCCACCGCTACTAATATTATGACTATTCATGTTAGGTCCAATAGATGCTTTAGTAATTTAAACCTTAGCTCACCTCATTGTAGCTATGACACAGAACAGACAGATTTAATATGTAAAGCATTTAAAAGTACCAAAACAGTTAAAAAGTTGAAAACACAACACAATAAAAATCCCACTTCAATTGATAAAAACAGAGAATGATTTAATGAACAAAATATCATCAAAATGACAAAGAATCCAAGAAAGGGAAACAGAGATATGAATTCATAAAGTTTTAAATTAAAATAGCGCCAAAAAAGAGATAAGTGCTAACTGTGGCTATCTGATTGCACTTGAATGAGTCACAGCCACAGGTTAAGGCTGGCCGTGATGGAGCACAATGTCGGATTTAGAAACCAGGTTCATCCTGGTTGGCAGTTGTACTTTATGACTCAATTTCTCAAATATAAGTAGAAACTCAGCAGCAGGTAGTAGGCTGTGGAGGTAATGGATCCAAAAGGCAGGATAGCCATCGGATGAGGTCCTGGTAAAGCTGTTGACTTTTTGCGGGAAAGCTCAGAGTGGTACAAATTAAAATTCAAGCCCAAGGAAGGTTGCCCGCGAGCAGGATACATTTTGGGCCTTTGCCAGTTGAAGATTTCTATGTTTGGGCTTTTTTAGAGCTTTGATTACTCGAGCACAACCAGGCTGAGAGTTGCAGCCAAACAGGGCTCCAAAAGGCAGAATACCCCCTTGGCGACATCCTACTGAGACATATTTGCTGCTGCTGAAAATCTCTCAGTGGGAACATCCTGAATCTTTTGTCCAGCAGCAAATGAAATCACCTGCATTGGAATGATTTGGCAGGTTTGTTCCTGTTCTCGCGTGGTCTTAGAGATAAAAAGTTTCCAAATCCCAGGTTTCTTAGGACATTAGGATGGGTACACTTTGACATAGCCAAGGGTCCCGAAACCTTAGGAACAACACTTGGGGTCAGGATTCACTCTTTCAGAAGCCACCAGCAGGTTCCAGGGCAGGTCTAGTTGCAACTGGTCAGCCGGGCTCTTCAGGAAATAGGCTTCTAGCAGCTTATTGTGTCACTGAAGTTTAACAAGAGGTCAGCCAAGTGATTCTTGAAGACCACTTTTTGGACTTAAGTACAAGTGAGAGCAGGTACAGCCTTTCAGATCTCTTCAAATGTATCAACACCAAGTTCAGTCCTTCTTCGGTCTTCCACGGGGCCAGTAATAGTCTAAAGAGTTTCTGGGGGTGCCACATTTGTGTCTGGCACTGGTCTGTAGGTGGAGGTGACTCATGGCCCTCAATAGGGAAACAGTTCCCAGGGGTAACTCTAGCCACTTTTTCAGCAGGACTGGGTATTAGCTACATCCGCCTGTCACAGGGTGGACCTGCTTAAAGTTAATTAGTTTCCTGGGCACAGGCCGGATGGTCATCCTATCAGAGGAACGTTACACCTCCCCACATCCCCCCGGCATCACCCAAGCCATCTTTAAAGGTGGTACAACACGTTGGGAAACTCATCTCTCCATATTATTTGAAGAAGTAGATCTTCTAGGCAGCACTCCACCAAGCTGGCTAGGTTAAAAAATTAACCCAATTTACAAAGGGGTAGATCGAATAAAATCCTCGCACTGCTTGACGCCAAAGTAAAATACTATGCATCAATGATTCTGACAGACCTGATCGAGTGGTCAGTTAAGTTACACCTGATCCCAGTTAATCAAAAAGGATTTACTAAAGGGACCAAAAAAATGATAAACATACTAGCAGTGTCGAAAATTGCTGACAAATGCAAAAGGAAACAAAAAAGATTACACCTTTGCATTATAGATTTAAAGGCAGGCTTCGATTGCGTAGATCAACATGGGTTGTGGATAAAACAAAAATATTGGAAAATCCCTGAAAACATACAGCGAGGAATAATGCAACTCTATGCCAATACGTGAGTAAGAGTTAAACTGGGTGATGGCACAAGGGTCTCGAGAAACATTTTAACAGATAGGGTTTTGAAACAAGGATGTATGCTGGCCCCCCATTATTCATCCTATTCATGTTTGACTCAACACAAAGGCTGTACCGGACTAACTCTCAACTGCCCGGACTAGGCTTATTAACTCTGTCACACCTCTCATATGCTGATGATGTGGTTTTAATAAGCTTAACTCAAGTCGGCCTCCAGAGAGCGCTAACGGAAATGCAGGATTATGCTGCAATCAACAAACTGGGGATTAATACATGCAAATCTAAAACCACGTTGAGCAAAAACCAATCAGGCTGCAAACTTAAGATCTGGATCTAACATTTGCGTTCAACACACTAGCAAAATAATTGGACTGCCCGTCATTTAAACATCCGATATCCATGATAGCCACAAGGCTCTTGCCAACATTATTATATGGTAGCATTATTCATCTGCTAACTATCACCTACAAACTGAAATTTCAGCTACGTAAAAGAGCATCACCAGCTCAGGTGCGGTCTGAATCTGAACTAGCAAATGAAACATTAGGAATGATGTACTCCACCATAACAACCTGGCATAAAATAAAACTCAACCTTGAACACAAAGAAATCAATGAAGCATTATGGACAGAAGAGAAAAAGGAAAACAAATCCTCCTATCATAAATACCTACATTAAGTGCTCGAAACCACCAAGACGGGGGATCTATGGAGCAAGAACTAGCCTTTCCTAGCTTTTAGATGGATTACCAACAAAATGGCAAGACTGCAACTGTTGGTTGAAGACAAAAACACGTTTAGGCAGTGAACACATGCATGGATTGTCATTAACAACCATGACTCTCTAAAACAAGCACGGAATCTAAGCCTCACATTCTCAATATTTTTAAAGCAATGATTGATGGCACTTCGGTTTGGCGAGCTACCAACAATAGCGGTCCAACCCAGCTGGAAATACAACAAACCCATAGCATGCAGATTCTGTGGACAGAAAAAAAGAGGACTTTATCGATCTGATCTGCAACTGCCTATTTTTTTATCAAGCACATGTCACTTTTTGAGGCCGGTCTTTAAATTAAGAAACATCAGGTCAAGATGCAGGGTCGCCATCATTCAGTGCCTCGATCCATCAGAACCCCAACTAAACTGCAAGCTGCTAAAGTTCTTAAAGTTCTAAGAACGTGCCCTAAAAAATATGGTCCAACCCTCTTCAGCCAAATCTATATTGTAAATGGAACATTTGCACTATATGTTATCGCAAATTTTACCATTCCTAATAATGTTTTTTTTACTGTATATCATCAAGGATACACGTACTGTATTTTTCAAATGTATTTTATATTTTATATATTGTAACCGTGTATATGTAACATTGTTATGGTTTTTATTAACCAAACAAAAACGTTTACTAACTTATTTACTGTGCTTAAAAACTTTGATAGAACCTTATGGTATCAGCAAAGGGCCCAATTACCACCCAATATTGTGCAAAACGTGAAACATGCTCTATAAAGTTTAAAACATTTATATTTTTATGTTTTTTAGCTTTTAAAAGGTAGTATACAAAAAGATAGTATTATTGATTTGGCAATTAATAAAAAGATATTGGGATATACTTTGGGTCTTCATTCTGTCCCAGTAAATATCCCTTTTATTGGTTATTTGGTCGTTTTGAATACTGCATTTTAAAAAGTGAATAATATTTAACTTTTAACTAATTTAGAAAGCCAGAGATGCTCAAAAGTTTTTTTTTATGTCCTCTTATTGTGAGTTCCATAGAAGTAAAAGCAACATTCCGGTATAGTCTGATGCTGACAAAATACACAGTGGCAGTTATTTAATTATGCATTTTCAAGACAAAATGTCAGGTTCCTTCAAATAAACACCGTCGAGCCAACAGTTGCATAAAGATTCAACAGAAGAGAAAAAGTCTACGTTAGATACTGAAGTTAAAACGAATTTGCAATACCAGTCGGAATGCATTTGCAAACGTGCGCGTTTCCCTTCCCATTCCATATCTGAAAGTAAGCAGCCACACTGCATCAATCAGAGGTGTGAAAATAGAAAACGTTTCCCCATCAAAGTCGCATGAATCAAGTTCGTATTGCAGAAGAGCAGAAAAGTTTGTTGGAGTTGTTGAAGTTGGAGGCTGGATCCTTTTCAGACACCTTTCTTGATGCGTTCGCTTGGGAGGTCTACGGAATTTGTACAATGACTTCGCATTGGTAGAAAAAAAGCATTAGCAAAGCCAATAGGTCTGACCTTTTATAAGATGACGCTAAATATTACTTTTTATTTTATATTGAAAAAATATGCAACAAAAGTAAGAAAAAGGCTCCTAAACATTGCGGCCATAAGCGCGCAATTACAATGCATATGATTTTAATAGAACAGTGATGGTGCGCCTGAGCTGATAGGTGTACTTAGAACAGGTATTGTTCATAAAAGGAACGTGTGATTCTTATTGTCGGACAGAAAAAGTACTATTGGCTTTGAATTACTGTTACATGTAGATGTAGCTTAAGGACACAAGGAGGACTGAAAAAAGAGAAAAGGAGAAGTAATTAAATAAAAGGGTAAATTAAAGTATTCGTACTCCAGCCCGAGCATTATAGAGCACTTCTTTTGGTTGGCGAATGTACACATGTTGTAAGAAATTGTGTTATTGTTTGAGAGGGAGGGAAACACCACTCAGACAACACCTTGTCAAGACGACCCACAAAAGTCAATAAAACAACCTGTGCTTAACCCTCTGGTAGCTTGGCCCGAGAGCAATCAGGCGTAACTTATAAGTGATTTGTAGAAGTATTTATGCAGCACACAAACAGCAATGAAGTGAAAACACAATATAAGAAAAATCCCCAAACCAATTTAGAAAACAAGAAAAAATGGTAATATTAAAATTATACCAGACAACAAAAATGCAAACAGCAGATCTGGAGATATTGATTTTTAAGGTATTTATTGAAAATATCACAAAGAAGCAGAGAGCGACATTCGTGGTTACCTGTTTGCCCTAGAGCAGTGGTGTCACCAGTTCAGGCTGACCACGATAGAGCGTGGGGACCAGGTCAGTCCCACTTAAGAGTTCCTGTTAGACTTGACGTCTTTTGGCGTGTTTTCCCTGTCTTTTTGCTTTCTGACCTCCCGGTTTTTACCTTTCTCACTGCTGACCAGTATTAAAGTGCAAGTACTCCTGTGGTAAAATGTGTTATGGATTGGTGTTTCCATGATTGGCCTATTTGATTTATGTGTCAGTCCCTAGTAAAGTGCACTGAGTGTGCCAGGGCCTGTAAATCAAATGGTATTAGTGGGCTGCAGCACTGGATTGTGACACCCACACAAACAACCTGTAAATATAACTCTAGTCTGCCATTGCAGAGCCTGAGTGCAGTCTGGTACTGCCATGTCAACTTGGCGAGTGTACCCACTTGCCAGGCCCTAACCTTCCCTTTTCTTACATGTCAAGCTATGAGGAGGAACTCCTACTATGCTGAGTGCTTTGCTGCGTTGGCCTGCAGTGGCTGTTTTGGGCAGTGAAAGGACTGGACTGAACTTTCTTCAATCTATTTTTGTGAGTTTCTCCAAGGGTTTGAGGTAGAGTTTCCCCCCTGTTCAAGAAGTCTCAGGAACAGCAAAGACTTCAAGTTCTCCTGCCCTCAGCACTGGGGACTGTGTGTTTTGTGGTGCAACAGAAGAAAAAGCAACCCAATGCCGTCTATGATGCCGCAGCTGACTCCGTGTCCTGAAGGCACCGCCGCAAAACTGCACCGTGATGCTGGTCTCACCGACGCCTCCTGCTGATGCCTCCACCAAACCGCTGCTCGCACCGCGACCTGTGGGCATCACACTCCGCATCGCCTCACTTCACGCCGCCACCATGATATCCCCAATGAAGCCGCTCCACGCTGAAATCTACGCCGCTGCTTGCACCGTGGTTCGAGGGCACCACTCTTAAAGCTACATGATGCACTACCCTCATTCCGCACCGCAGCCTTGGCCTACTGATGCTGGTGCCATTGACTCCAGTTCACCAGCCAATGACAGCGCTTCAGCAATGAAGATGCTGCTGCTTGCACCGGGACCTGCCAGCACAGTGACAAGCACTGCCTCACTTTGCATTATGACCCTGGTCTCACCGACGATGCCATCTGACACCGCCACTGAAACGCAGCTCGTACCACGACCTGAGGGCATCACTTGCTGCACTGCTGCACTTCGCACTGCAGCATCTGATGCCTGCCGTTGCCACTGCTTCTGACTTTAACCGCAAGGAGTTCGATCTGCAATGTGTGTGACTTCAAGGGACCGACGACTCCTGCACCGACCCCTGGAACCGACACCTGCAGATGCTGTGCTTTTGGAAGCTCAACATGAGGTCGCTGATGCCCTGCATTTCTAAAGGTACTGTTTTGCGGGTCTTCCCAACATTATAGCTGGCCCGCGATGCCGTGGTCAGCCAGAACTGCATGGATTTGTTTGTTCACAGCGCCGTGATAGCTCTGGATGGAGCTATCGACTTCAAGGAACTGTATTTCAAGGTTATTTTGATAACTGAAGATTTCTAAGTACTGTATTGTGGATTTTTATAATGTTTGGCCTTGTCTTGAGTATATAAAAATATTGGATATTTTTCTAAACTGGTGTGGTGTCCTTTTGTAGTACTTACACTGTATTACTGTAGGTTATGTGCAAATGCTTTACACATTGCCTCTAGAATAAGCCTGACTGCTCGTGCTAAGCTACCAAGGGGGTGAGAGGGGTTATTTTACGAGTATAACTCCCTTACCTTGACTAGGAAGAAGGGTCTCTATTTGGACAAAGGTACCTACCTCTGTCACTAGAGACCCCCATTTCAAACAGTTACCTTCTCCACTCAAAGAGTTATATATAAGCTAGGGAAAGCCATGAGGAAAATGCTTTTGGCACGAAGAGCAGGTAGAGCCCTACAGACAGTCATTGCTGGAGTGCTTGGAGTCCGTCTTCAAAATAACTTTTCACTAGTGGATGGTTGGGGACAGTCAGTGTGGCAGGAAAGGGCAGTTCTCGCGTTGCCGGTTGTTATGGACAGTCAGTGTCAACGCGAAGGGCAGGTCCCACCTGAACATCACATTGCGAGTCATCACGGGCAGCATATATTTGGTGTGAATGGACCCGTTTGTGGTCCCGAAGAGCTGGAATTTCAGAATGTTCAGACTTTCCTTGTGGAGGATCTCACACTGATGCCAAACAAGGGTCCAAAACTTAGAGGACTCCTCTGGGGATCAGGAATTAATCCAGCAGATGCCAGCAGCAGTGTTCAGTCAGGTCAAGGCATGTCCAGTTGGTGCTGGTCAGCTGGGTAGTTGCAGGGTGGCCTTTGGAACCTTTTTGCGTCCCTGTAGATCACACAGGAAGTTAGTCAACTGATCCTTGGAGTCACCATGGGTAGCCTGGGAGCATGGCAAGCAGGTCCAATCTTCGTTCTTCTGACAGCAAGACAGTCCCTCAAGTAGCAGGGCAGTCCTTCTGAATCTTACACCGGTCCAGGAGTCCTACTTTTATACCTGGTGCCACCCATTGTCTCCCCCCAAAGTTGGTTCTGGTCAGTTCTACTCCTTCCCCTGATCTTGGAACCAATCTCTCTAAGGTGACAAAGGAGGGGCAGGCTTGGTGTTGGGTTCCTTTGTAGGTGCTGCAGGCAAGGTCCTTTGAAATGTAATCAGGGCAGGGTAGAGCTCCTCCCCTATCATCCTGCAAGTAAGACCCTCTCCCAGCTATACTCATGTCCCATTGTTCACTGTCTAGGCCCAATACACATCCCTGATGGGGGATCCATTAACATGCACGTGCAGCTTGAAACTCATAGGAAGGTGCCAGAAACTTTAGGTGGGGAATGCCAACTTTCTAAAAGGGGTATTTTCAAAATTGTTATCTAAAATCCGATTTTACCATTAAAGATGGATTTAAATTGCTCTGCTATCACTCTGAAGTTAGCACTTCTTAATTGTAAAAAGGCAATCCAGTGCTAGTCTATTGGAGACATACGCCTTACAACAGTGAAAAACGACTTTAGGAGTTTTGTACTTTCAGGACATGTCAATCTTAAACCCACGACTTAGATTTGACAATACATACACCCCGCCATATGAGCCTTTGGGGCTTATCTTAGGGGTAGTAATAAAATGAAATGTTTAGGCCTGTCAAAAAGGATTATTTTGCCAGGTTGAAATGGCAATTTCAAACTACACTAGAGGCTGCTGTGGCAGGCCTGAGGAGTACTTTTGCAGGGCTACTTTAGTTTGTGCTCACAAGTGGCATGTAATTTACAGGCCCATGGTACAGGTAGTACCACTTACTAGGGACTTATAAGGAAATTAAGGGCCAGATGTACGACCCTTTCATTTAGCGCCTCACAATTTGCGACTCATTGCAAGTGGCAAATTGTGAGGCGCTAAATGAAATGTACAACAGTGTTATTACACTGTTTTGTGATTCCCAATGGGGCCGCAAATTGCGAGGCTCATTAATATTGATGAGCCTCTCGCAATTTGCGAGCCCTTTGGGAAAGCCAGCCCTCTCAGGGATGGTGGCCTGCTGGGGTCAGCATACCACCATATGTGGGACTGCTTTTTTAATAAAGCAGTTTTTTTTTAAATGCAGCCAGTTTTCCTTAAAGGAAAAGGGGATGCATTTAAAAAAGATAAATGAAACTTTTCAGTTTCATTTTTTTTAAGGGCAGGCAGTGGTCTCTGGGACCACTACCTGCTCTTAAAAAGTATTTTCCCACATACTTATAAAGGGGAAGGGATACCCTGTGGACCTCTTCCCCTTTGTGAGTAGTTTACCAACCAAAATTTAAAGTAGGTGGTAAACTGCGAGTGTTTTGCGGCCGCAAAACACTAGTACTTAGCTCATCGACTCGCAATTAGGAAGGGACGCCCCTTCCTAATTGCAAAGTCAGTGACTCGCAAAATAGCATTTGTACATGCTGTTACCCTTTGTTGCTGCCGTTTGTGGCTGCAAAAAAGGGTTGTACATCTCGCCCTAAATGTGCAATTTAGGTTTCAGCTAATGCACTATTTAGAGAACACATCTACTTAAGCACTGGTTAGTGTCAAGACTGCTAGGTGTAACATGGGATGAGGCAAAATGCTGTCACTCAAGCAGCAAGTGAACCAATAGGTGAAATTAGCTGCCTTTTGCTGTATGCTGTAATGGGTGGTAGTAAAATGTGAATGACAGCGGGACAGAACAATTAATAAAGTTGACTGATTCAAAGCCCCGATATGCATGCATTGTGATGTATGATTTTTTTTTATTAGATGAGGCTGATCAGATAGCTAAATCAGTCTGTAGGCCAGAGCAAAAAACACAAAATGCATTTCTATAATTTTTTTTGTGTAATAGAGCAAGGAGAACTTGATGTTTTCACCTGTCTAAACCTGACTCAATATAATTTCACCTTATTGTTGCTGTGAATACATATTAAAAAAATACTTTCCCTCTTTTTTTATCCATTACATTTCTATTTTTAAAGGTTTATTATTGTTATCGAACTTTATTATTAACATTTCCAGGGCTTGTTTAGATGTATTCATAGCAATACAACACTAGCTTTGAATGACTTTTAAAAGTGGTGATGGGGAGGGCATAATACTTGACCTGAATTCTGGTAAGGGAGCACAGTGAACCTTATGATTGGGAGGGAGGTTCTGAACTCTAGTAGACATTTTGGGGAAAATATAGCATTTTAAAATTCAATTTTTGCATAAGAGTGCTAAAAAGCTTGATGGTTTATAGGAAACATTCCAGTAGTTTCATTATGTGTCAAGGAAACTAAATGCTAATCGCGGGTTCACAGCATATTTTTCTTAATTTGTCATGGGTCCCCCTCCCAGATATGCTGAGAATTATCTCCAGTGTTCTATAAGCAACATTTTTAAAGAGTGCCACGTCTATGCCATGGGTGCCCCCTAATACCAAGAATTATGTATAGTATATCAGTACTAGAATTTTGCCATTCATGCTCCCTCATACCATGGTGACGCATATTTCAAAAATTACCTTCCTCAGGGGCCATATTTTCTTATGGTTTGCCCCCATCCTAAATATGCTATGGTTTCCGTTTTCTTGAGGCCAAGGATTTCCTCCAATATACCAAAGCAGATTGCCATAGCTGCCCCATACACCTAGAACTGCCTTCGGTATGCCAGGTTCTGTCTTTTGCCACAGGGACTCTCTCTTGTGCCAAGAATTACTTCAAATATTCTAGTAACATAGTATGACTTTGGGTCCACAATTAGCCAGGAATAACCTTATGTGTACCATGGCCTGTAGCAGACTGAAACACCTAACACACCTTCACACATACATTCTACTCACTCACCTTCATTAACTCTTTGTAACTCCTTCATGCTCCTCATTCCCATTCTTTAGCTCACGTTCACTCATTCACACTCATACAGAATAACTCACTATAATTTCCCCTTATACATTCTAACTCACTTAAAAGTCCTCACCCACTCTTACCCACCGATTCTCACTTACACATACACACATACTCATGCTGACTTTTTCACAGTAAATTATTCTCGCTCTCTCCCCATTACACTCAATAGCTCACTCCCATTTCGTCACTCACCATTGCTCTTAGTCCGGCATTATCACTAATAATCACTTCCACTAAATTACTCTTTCATACTCCCTCTCTTTGATTCCTACTCACTTTCACCCACTCATAATCAATAAATCAAGGGTTTATATAGTGCAACTACTCACCTGAAAGGGTCTCAAGGCGGGGGAGGGGGCTGATGATCCGTCTGGGTGCAAGGGTTCATTCAAAGAGCCAGGTCTTGAGATTCTTCCTGAAATGGGTCAGCCATGGGAATTGCCTGAGGTGGAGAGGCAGGGTGTCCCAGGTCTTGGTGGCGAAGTGGGTGAAGGATCTTCCTCTGACTCTGCTCTTGTGGATCCATGGGGCAGTGGCCGTGACCAGTTGGACATAAACACTCACATACACACATACTTACCTTTCTTTCTCTGCTGGTGAATCTTCCATGGTGTCAATTGTAGCCATCAGTAACAAATTGCTGTGCTGGAAACTAGGAACTAACCAGAGCAGCAGGGCCATGATTAATGAGGGGAAGACCTATCACAAGCTCGCTAACAGTGCCTGGTAGAGCTGTAAGCACAGCCCTACCAGTAACTGGGGCAGTGCGAGATATCCCCTCAGTGCTAATTTTTTAAATAAACAGCATTGCCTGAGAAGTGCAGTATATCTGCTAGACAAAAACAGATTGTACATATTTGAGGGTACTATAGTAGGTTTATGTCCCTCAGACATACACTATCCATACATCCACCTACAGAGTGCTGTGCTCTTAAACTACACTCTGTAGATTGAGTGTGCTTCAGCCCACCAGCACCCTCTACTCTCAATAACTGAAGGTAATCACCTTCCAAATGGAGTTCAGGCAGAGGATATTCCATAACTTTTGGACCACTGAGGATTGCACTTCAACCCACACATGCTCGTGATTGCAAAGGGGCCAGAAATGTTTGAAGCCAATTTCCGAGACATCAGATATACTCTCACTTCTACATACATGCATAGAATGTGGCTACTAACCTGAAATTGTTTTGCACCCAGTGCAAGAATCCAACCACATTAACCTGCAGACTAAAATCCAGCAGGTGGACACCATTAACATGCCACAAGTAATGACGTGCACTTAACACAACAACATGTGTTATGATAGTCATCAAGGAACATGTGTTGGAGGGACTCTGCTTGGAAGCAGAATTCAGCCTTGGGAGAACAGGACACCAGAATGTAGGGACTGAGTGTCTGTACCACATCAGTACCTGTAGGCTAAAATCCAACTAGCTCACAATGCCTTACTCGAACTCCTAACCTTTCCAGAGTAGCAGGTGATTTTGGCAAACCTAAAACATGTACCTCTAGTCCCCAAGGGAACTGTGGAAATAGATTTTGTTTCTCACCCATGCATATCCATGGCAAACAAAAGAAAGAAAAGAAGGAAGTTTACAACATATTTATTGAAACTATCGTAGTCTATTTTGAAGTAAGTGTGCTGCGGTGTGTAGACAAATATAACAAAGTAACGTAATCAACATTACCAGCTGACTGTAAACGATGAACAATTCAACCATGGCAACTAATGTAGCTATCTAGGCCTATTCTCACTATGTGGGCACAAAGATGTATGAGTTGTCTCTGGGATTAGCACCGGACCCCATACCTGGCGTGTGTAGTTAGATGATCCACAACATAGGAGTAAACTCAGTTTATGCAAGCGTGCTGCATCCATTCCAACACCGTTCTCTCTGCTGGAATTCTCCTCTCTGCCACCCGAGGAGGCAACAGACGGTTTATATGATAGGGATTACTGTGTTAAAAAAACTGCAGCGGGGCTACCGTGTTATGTCTAAAAACAATATGAGATGTTTCTGACCGGCACAAGAAAACCGTTCACCATGTTGTTTGACCTAGTACAAAATGTTCAGACTGAATCCCAAGAAGAGTCACTCAATAACAAATAATATGTGCAGCATATTTCTAAAATAATATAATGGCACAAAAAAATGTATTATGTGTGTCTGTGCAAAGCAGAAGCAGCCTAAAACAACTAATTTGCAACTGATGGAGAAGCAAAGTGGGCCCAAAAGGAAAATCAGTACACATGAAAAGACAGAAATGAACACAACAGGACAACAACACGGCTATTTACACAAAAACATTCCTCTTCTCCACATACCTGTTTGGGTTGGGCTTCATTGTAAGACCAGGCCGCTCCTGGGGATTCTTCATGGTTATTCTCCGCAGCCAAAGCTAGCAGTCAGTGGGCACATGGAGCAAGTAGATAATGAGACTGGCAGTGACCACTATCTTTTATACATTGCTACCTTTCTAATGCTGATATTATAGCATGAAGAAGGGGGGACTTGTTCACGTGTTCTTAAGGGAAAATTTACATGCATTCATATATTACGATACTATGTTACTTTTAAGATTAGGATTTCCTTTGTAAAAACTGTTCTTATAAAATATGGCACTGTGACTTTAGAGACCACTAAATCCCTGTAGGAGACTTCAGACATGCTGACTTGGTCATAGCCATGGACCTTTTTAAGAAGCTTAATGAAACAGAAGCTTGCAGGTGTACTCTCATTTTATGTTGATGATTTTTACTATTTTAAATTGTTCATTATTTTTAGTCTAACAGAATCAGTATATTTATTCATTCATTCATAATGATAGTGATAATGGTGCAAAAACATCACTAGCAAACAACGCTCTCAAGATGATACCATGCACACAATTTAGGCATACAAACATAATAGGATGAGTTTAGTCTAAAGATCTACTGGACTACTGCAACACACTCTATGTAGTAATCACCTCACTCCTCCTCAAGTGACTACAAACCATACAAAAGGCAGTGGCAAGACTCATCCTAGACCTTCCCAAATGCACCCACATCTCCCCCCACCACAAGAAGCTCCACTGACTCCCTGCTGGAGATTGGATCTCTAGTTGGCAGAGTTATGCACCCTGTCCAAGTATGGACCACAGTCCTAGTCAATGTAAGCTAGATGCACACTAAAAGATAATCCTGCAAATGTTGACAGAGAAACCCTTCTGAAGCTAGCACCTAAACTAATATCCCCAAAATGTATCAAAAAAGAGGGAAAATGACCTAAGATGTGTGCACACAATCCAAGCCCCCACTGTCAAGGTGCGGTCCCACTGGACCTAACAATGTTCAAAATAGAGATCAATAGGTGCACTAACACATCAATAATATAGCAAATATGAAGTCTGTGTCCAAAATTTGCTCTTCAAGTTCTCTTTTTTATTGGAAACACAAGTGAAGTAACGGTTAGACCAACCAACGCATTTCATCCGATACAATGGACTTCTTCAGGATGAAAGCAAGTTCGTCTCAGACTAAGAGGCCAATTCTATCTTTGGGGAAAAAAGATGACTGGAAACCGGACATGTCAATCACTCCGGAAATAGTATAAAATAGTTGAAAGCAGCTGTGGATCTGATGCCAGGAATATTCAAAGCATCAAGAATAGCTGAAATGCCACATCAAATAAAATGGAGACTGTCCCAAGGTGCTATCTCCAAACGATCAGCACCATATAAGGTGCCGAGATCAGAAACACAGGAAAGTTAACGGAACCGTCCTAAATTGGGGGGAAAGTGGAAATCTTGAGCTTCCTATGATTAAGAGCTCACTTTAGAATGTAATGATCACCAGTGAGCAGCTGTGTCCGACGTCGGTGGAAATAATCCAAGTAAGGAATCCCAATCAACCTAGCACCATAATAAGCCCCGGAGTTGAAGCAAATAGGAGTCTGCTCCCCATCATGGATTAACGACGGGGAGTAGACTCCTATTTGCTTCAACTCTGGGGCTCATTATGGCGCTGAGTTCATTGAGATTCCTTTTCTTGATTGTTTGACCTGACCGGTCTACAATCTTCTGGATAGGGATTCTCTCATTTGCATGGGGCACCCCCGGTATTCACCTGTTACAACGCATTTTTTACTCCGCACTACCACTACAACGCGGGCATTACAACGCATACCGTTACAACTCATTGCGCTGGGGGGCGCTCTAGGATAAGAGGTAAGTTTAATTTACTATCCAACACCTTCCCTAGGGTCCACGGGGACTGGAGTTAGAATAGTAAATTATACTTACCACTATCCAGCACCCCAAAGCGCTATGCGTTGTAGCGGTATGCGTTGTAAATACTGCGTTGTAATGGTACGCGGAGTAAAAGTATGCGTTGTAACGACATACATCTGGCACCCCCCCATGCAAATGAAGGAACGCCCTCTGAAGATAGTGCTGGTGCTTTTATGTGCGCCACTGCTATTGGTATTACAGAAGGGGCCTCACAAGTACCTGCAGCTCCATCTGTAATAAGAAAGTACCCTGGGGGCCCCAAAGCAGGCACACGCCTGTTGTGGCCCCAGGGCCCTTTGTATAATACGGCCCCTGGTGTGCTGACAAGCATGTCCTCACCATGTTAGTATACAACGGATAGTGCCTGCTACCTCTGCCTCCCCTAAACAGTTCACTTACGGCATTTTAAATCATGAATGTGCCTGCACAGAGTAAAGTTGTGTTCTTTGCTAATGCACAATGGCTTATAAGATAGGTTTGGTGTAATATGTCTCCAGTTATTTTCAATGGTAATTAATGATTATAATTTTGCTATGCTTTTCAAAGAAAAATTTAAACCTTGCACAGATACATTATTAATTTAACTGCAACTGAATCATAGGAAGGTTGAACCCTCTGTGGCAGAGTATCAAATGGCATGCATGTTTCTTCACGCCTGTGCATACACAATGGATTTTTTCTGTGGCACAAGTATATCATGATTTCCAGGTCCTCCTGATAAATCAGATTGCAGGTTCTGGACTCTTCCTTCAGGTTCCTGTTCCTGGCTACGCAGCTGCAGAAAAAAGCCTATAAGAGCAGACCTATAATTTTCATTTTAAAATTATGGAATACATTGCACTTTTCAAATGTTGCTTTAAAGTAAGCGATATCATTATTTTAGGTGAAAGGGCAATAGTTCTGCTTTACATAACAGTCTAACATAATCATGCGCATTGTCAGAGTAATTTTCAATTTTGCTGGAGGCATCCGAAGCGCAGCATTAACATAAGTGACAATAAATAGCATTGACTTTGTGGAAGGTTGTTGGCCGAGTTTTTCTAAAAATAGTTCTGTGTACTTTTTGGTAGCACAATTCTACCTCGGTTTCAAAATGCACAGGCATCTCACATTTCAACCTTCTAATAGATTTCCTTATAAATATAAAAATGCTTTATTTTAATGTGCATATATTGCTCAATTATGCAAAACTGAAGCTTAAGCCCTGAGGCAGGGCTTGGAGCATCAGTGCCCGAAGAAATACCATAATATTTTTCTAAAAATGTGCATGCTCCGACAAGAAACCTGCTAATGCGATAACGAGAGATGAAAGAGACCCCTACACACGTCCTCTAAGAGGGTTGAGCATATTCCGATGGCCTACAGGTTCCCTAATAATTCCTACATTTTTAGAGACATAGGATAATAAAATACCAATAATAGTTTTCATTTTCATTTTTGTGTAGGCATTGCTTTGACAATGGAAAGTGCGAACAACTTTGGCCAGAGTCCTATTGCGTGGAAGGGCTGTGTCCGCGCTGTGTACTGGTCGTGTTTACGTTGCACTTTTTGTTCGTTGCTACACGGAGTACTTATATAAAAATCGCATACGTTCTTAAAACACTAACAGGTATTAGAGTATTGAAGACATATACCATAAAAATGAAAAATCGAAAAATGATTATTGCTGAAAATTAAATATTACCCCTCTCATTTTCCTCCCTCTAGCTAAAACACAGATTTCTGACTCTCCTATAGTCTCTACAAGAAATGCATAACAATTATTGTTTGCACTTCTGCGAACGTCTAAGCACATGCCAAGTTGCTTTCACGGTAATACTGAATTAAAAAAAAATGTGAACAGCCAATATATTTATTATGCACAAAATGGAAGAAGCGCAGGAAAGTTTCACGAGTTAAACTGTGACATTTGCTGCAGGACGAGGTTGAACTAGTGGACCATCACAGCAAGGCCTTGATTGGCAGAAGAACGATACCTGACCTATGCAAAACGTACACTCTCCCTAATTATTTAGGGCAAATTTCCTCAATATATAAATAAGTTTGTGGGTACAATAAAACACTTTGACATTCTTTGAAAAGCATCATATTTAAATACAAAGAAAAACCATCAGAAAAGGGGGACACAGATGACTCTCAAACTCGGGGCGAGCAAGTGTGGGCTAGTGTGTGCGTGTCCAGATGCCCAGTGTGGTGAGCGGGTGATCACCAAGTGTGGTGTGCATGTTTTGTCCTGATTGACTGAGTGCTCCTCTATCTAACTTTGTGGATTTTGGGAGCCCGCACCTTTGACCAAATGTGTCTTATTCAAGCCAATCACCTATGTCCTGTCTGTGGTGTGGCTACCTATCTGTGGGATCAATCAAGGTTGTCCCTGAGTGAGTGTTTGTCTTTTGGCTAAATGTTACCTCACCTGTGTCCTGTCAATCGGTAGGCTTGGGTTCGGGTTGTAGGCCCTGTCTGACCATGTGTCTCTGACTTGAGGTTGATGTACAGGTCATCTTGGATAAATACAACAGCAATGATACACGTTTTTGAGTCTGTGTATGTGTAACATGGCAGTCATTGATATCATGTTTACTGATATTCTCATTATTACACGTACAATTGTTACATTATATGTAAACATTGCATTCCTTGATATTGACGTCATTATGAGGGCATATGTTACGGTGTACATTGACATTGGATTTACTGGTATTGACATCACTGTGCATGCATACGTTACAGAGTACATTGGAATAGCGTTTACTGGTGTTAACATCATTATTGGTACTGCCACTGCTATGCGTGCATTCATCAGGGGGCACTATGCTTTTGTAT
The DNA here is from genome assembly GCF_964263255.1 of Lissotriton vulgaris. Lineage (NCBI taxonomy): Eukaryota > Metazoa > Chordata > Amphibia > Caudata > Salamandridae > Lissotriton > Lissotriton vulgaris. Next base: position 383,884,755 of record NC_141697.1, read on the forward strand.
TTATCATTGACAACAATTGACATTTTCACCTGCAATAGAAATGCGAATTAATTAGCCAAAAAATGTGTGACTTGTTTTCTTCAGAATGCTTTAAATGTGGAACATCTGTTTTTTATTCCTTTACGCTCTCACACTTGTGGAAAGCTACAGACCCCATGAACAAATAGTATGTCATTCAGAAACAATAAAATAAGGATCTTTATACTGCAACGGCATTGAATTACCCAATATTGGGAAACTGTTGCATGCCACAAGACAAACTGAAAAAACAAAATCTGACATTAGCAAATACGAATTTATTATGCGCAGTGGCGGTTCTCTTTAAGGGGCAGATGAGCGTCGCCCCACCTGCTGGGAACGCAACAGGTAGATGTAAAAAATATGGGTCATACTTATTGCCATGTAATTGCAGGCATACAAGCTGGGAGTGCGAGGGGGCAGGGCTGATGGCAGCACCAGGATCAGGATGACATGAAGCTGTCAGCCAGGGCCGAGTGCGCATGTAGGATTGGCCGGCGGCCAGGAATGCACATGCGCAGGCTCCCGCGCATGCGCCATTCCAAGAAGAAGGTTAGATGGACAAGGATGACCCAGCAATAAGGTAAGTTTTATTTAAATCTTATTTTAGACTTTTTAATGTCATTTAATATTGTGGGCGGGAGGTGGGTGGGAGGAAGACGGTGGGCGGGCGTCGTAAAACGGAAATATGCGGAGAGGCGCGGAGATTGGTTCAATCTCCATGCTTCTCCGTGTAAGTCCCTTACGCGACTTCCGCCCACAGCTACTTCTGTAGTATCCACAGGTCCAAGAGTGTACTGAAAAGTGGGTCTGAGGGCCCTAATTTTATACCTGGGTCCAGCTTCAAAGTGGAAGAAGCTTTTCCTCCTACAGATGTTTCTGGAATTTCCTGCCTCTCTGTCTTGGTCCCAGAATGTCTAGGCGCACAATAGGCTAGTTCAAATTTCTTTATGTGTGAGCTGTGGCAGTGTCTTTGAAGTTCAAGGGTGACCCTCTGACCCTTCCATCAAGTCAGGATGACCCATCCTTCCAACATTCATCCCCTCCATCGCGTGGCTGTCCGGGAGGATACACAGAGGCCAACAGCCATCTCCACCTAGTCATGTGGCCCAGGAACAGGCTGCAGGCACCAAATGGTTAGGAAAAGAAAATATCAAGTTTCGACAAGTTGCATTTTAAGAATTGAGACTTAAAATCTGATGTTGCCATTAAAGAGGATTTTAAATTACAATTCCTTAGACTCCAAACATGATATTTCTACCTGCTCCCAAACATAATTTGTCACTTATTAAATATAAAAAGGTAACCAAATGCTATCCTATGGGGGAGATAGGTCTCACAGCAGTAAAAAATTAATTTGCGAGTTTATTCACTACCAGGACACTTTAAAGTACATGTACAGCTTTTTAAATACACTGCACTTTACCCTATGGGCTTTAGAGGGCCTAGCTTAAGGGTGACATATGTATTAAGAAGGAAGTTTTAGTTCTTGCAAACAGTTTATTTTGCCATGCTGAAATGATCATTTAAAACTACATACAAGCTGCAATGGGAGACCTGAGACATGTTTAAAAGGGATACTCAAGTTTTACAGGCCCTGTGAATATGTGGCACCACTTTACGAAAGACTCAAATCAAATGTGTCAATCGGGTGTAAGACAATCTTACCTTGTTTAAAGGAGAAGTCACAATCACTTTAGCACTGGTTAGCAGCAGTAAAGTGCCCAGAGTTCTAATAACCACTAAACACCCGTTCAGAAACAGGAGGGGGGTGGCAATAGTTTTGAGGTGACCCTGCAGATAGGAACAGCTACAACACCTGATAATATTTGCATAAAATAGTTAACCTGAACCCGTTTCAGACTGGCATTCATACAAATATTTAATGTAAAAAAAAAAATGCTACTGCAGCTAGAAGACAACTACCAAAATGTGTTTTTTTGTTTGGCCTAAATTGTACCATGTAAATTCTGGTGCCAAACAATTGGCCAGATAATGCAAATTATGTGTTTGCTCTCAATAGAATAGTAACATGACAATTGGCTTGTTATCCCGCAATCTGTGGAGCACAATGTGAAATGGGGTGCAATTCGGGTACCCAGTAAATCCCAAACCCTGTGTTATCAGTATTTACCCACGGCTCAGTTTGTACAAGGGAGGCAATTTGCAGGCCTATCGTAATGTAGGCCATCAAGTAAATCACCAATTACATCAAATTCAAAATGTTTTTGGGTGGACAGAATGTATTTTTCTCATTGATTAATAAAATTTCAATCACTTGCAACACTAACATTGTTTCACCAAACTACCCCAAATTTTAACAATAAACAAGATAAGATCTTTCACACAAAAGAAGTGAAAAGGTATGACTGTTTCTGAGGACAATGAATTTTCTACTGCTGAATTCCATGCATGAGTGGTAGTGTCAATAGATCTTCTTTGTCATGAATAAAATAATTTTCTTTCTCGTTGACTTTAGCAGATGTGTTAAAATGAGATAAAATAAGATAACGTTGTCAACGTGTTAAAGGTATTCAGAGACATGAAATTCCTAGAACATTGTCTGCTGCTACAAATTACATAAAGGATCTGCTTATCATGCATAACGTAATAAAAAGTAGACGCTCTAAGAATGTATAAAGGACTGAAAACATGTGAGGATGTCACTACTCACTTGAATCATCAACTTAAGTCATGAAAATAAAGTTTATGGAGTCAAAGTAGGTTTTAAAGAGTCTTGTATTTAATTTAAATCATGTGAATCTGTATCTTAAGAAAAGCATGTTTACATAAAAATATATAATCATTCAATTGTTCATTGAAATATTTAAAATAATAATTTATTGAAGAGCACATTTAAAACACATATTATACAAATGATGTAAACACACACACGACCGCCACTGGGTCATTATAGGTAGGGTTGCACTTCCATTACAAATGAATTTCTTGTGTTGCTAATAACATTGGCCCCGTATGACTAGTTTGCCTAGAATGGGGGTGGGGGGCAAAACACGCTTTACCCATTCATTTTTCCAAAGGAATATTTGACACTACACCAGCCCAAAAGCCCAAACCACTGAACAGCTTTACACCAAATTTGGCAGAAAGCTACATCTTGGTCCAGAAAGAGTGCATGTCGTCATTTGGTGTAAATCCATTAATTAATGCAAAAAAAATGACATAAGGAGACAGGGTAGAGATACCCTGATCTCTCTAGGCCTGCTGATGTGGTCCAGTCTGGGGCTAAATATGTTTTTTTTTGCTGCAAACTTGCAGAGCATCCGTGAATCCATGCAAACTTATTATTTTTTTTAAAGGACTGCAGGCTCTAGCATGTCTTTTTTTAAATCTCCCAGGGTGGGTCAGGCCCCTCAGCATCGAATAACTATGATAAGGAATAGCATTTTATTCAACAAGAGTCCAAGGTACAGCTTGACTCAAGTTAACTGAAGGACAAATGTATAATACAAAAGTGAAATACTGACTTAATCAGTACTCTCCTTATTTTGAAATAGTCCCTTTCCTTACCAATTGCCTCTCTCAAAACTGTATAATACATACGTGAAATATTGACTTAATCAGTACTCTACTTATTTTGAAATAATCCCTTTCCTTACCAAGTGACTATCACAAAACTGTTGAATCAGTTAACTTTGCAGAATTCTATTAATCTAATATACTAACCACACCCAACATACCCACTGATATCAACTACTGTATATATATACCCATCATCACTGACTTAACTCATTCTGCTTTCTTTATCCCTGGATTGTGTATGCTGCTCGGAACGGATTGTGAATTGTGTTCATTATTTATTATCCTGTTTATGTGCAATCATAATGGTTAATTATTTTCCATTGCTATTCTGGTCTACCTCATATTATGTTGTAAATGTAATGTATAACCTTTTATCTTTGATGCTTGCGCCTTTCCGCAAAAAGTGTTAATTATTTTCTATTGCTAACCTGGTCTACCTCATGGTATATAACGAAACTATAATATGTAAATCGGCACTCGTAATTTATATCCCTCTCTTTACCCTTTTGTTTATACTGTGAAAGTTTTATAATTGCTATCTTTTCTGATGTACTCTGGTCTCCTACTACCTCTTTGATATGTGTAATTTTTAAATCTACACTAGTAATTTATATTATTCACTTTTCATTTTGGTTATAATGTGAATTTTGTATATCCTTATTTGTCCTGGTTTATTTCCGCTTCTAATGCCTCAGTGATCTCTCTCTATCTGTTGTTTTGACTCTCCTCTTGACTAAGTTTCTCTCCTTGTTGAGATCTCTCCACTCCCACCTACGACTTTGCCTACCACCTCTTCCCCGATAATCTTCCCCTTCTCCCACTTCAACACCTCACTGCCCATTACTCCAATTCTTCCATCCTGCGCTATTCTTTTCACGCTTTATTGAAAATTCTACCTCTATCTGACATCCTCCCTGTTCCATTCCCTTACTCCTTCTCCCCTTCCGTACCACCCCAATCTTCCCTTCACCTCTTCCTCACCCCCTCTTTTCTCACGCAGCTGACACATCATGCCTTCCCTCTCTCATACTCCCTTGATGCTAGAATCACCCATTTCCAGGCACAGCTCTAACTCGTAGTCTATCATTTACCCCTTCCACTTTTCTAAAAATGGTAAGAAAAACTTTAAACACAAACTTCTTATACTCCACCAAGAAACACTATTTGTAGACAACTACTGTAGCCTACCCGCCACCATAAAAACCAACTACATCTTCTTCACCAAACGCCCTTCTAAATGGAAAGGCATCTTTGTACGAAACCTCCCTATCCCAAACTCCCGCAATATTCCTTATGGTCTGAAACTCTCCACCACTCCTTCCTCTTCCTTTCCTGGTGAAATTGACATCTCTATATTCAAATTAGGAAGTATACCTATTCAAGCGTCTGAAAAACACCTCAACATTTTTTAACACCACTTCAGATCTCTATCCCAAAACCTTATACCAACACTGATCTCCAACCTCCCTGCCTCCCAACTGCAAGATACCTTCATATCCCCACAATCCTTGACCCCTTCGCAACCATTCCCTGACTCATTAACCTTAACTGAAAGTCCTGACTCCCTTATCCTCTCACACCCGACCTCACTATATCTTAACTCTATCGTCATTAATGATAGCCTCACTTCCCAATCTCACCTCCTGACTACCTCGCCTACATTCCCCCTCTATAGATTCTCCCACAACCCCCTCAACCTCCCAAACCCATCCGCCTCCACCTACTCCTCCCTTTGATCCGCGATCTACCTCCCTCTCCCCCTCTCCCCTGTATTCTATCAATAAAGCTCCCATCCACACAAAACCTACATCCTCCTCGTTTAACACCTCCACATACTCCCCCATTAGCTCCTCCAATCTCCCCCACTCCCTCTCCTACTATCCCCCTTCTCCAGTATCTATCCACTTCTCCCAAAACCAACTCCCAGACCATCCATACTTCCCTCGACCCACACTTTTACTCTGGGAACCCAACCCCCCACCCCTCACCTTGCCTTCCCTCTCTCCTTCCCCCCTCCTGGCTTCCCTCCTCTTCCACTTTCCAGACCTCCTCCCCTACCAACAAGGACTCTTCACTTCTCCCTCCTGATCTCCCAGCACACCCCCATCACACTTCTTTCCCAAACACTCCTCAATATTGAATTGCACCTCTCGACCCTCATTTTTGAACTTTCTTCCCTCAGAAATGATGTCTCCTTCCTCACTGTTAATAACCCTCCCAATCACACCTTCTCCCCAGTCCCGTCACAAAATTACCATGCGCCCTATGTCAAAGAAATCCTTTCCCCCTCTCCGGCTAGAACAACTGACTGTCATAGCTGACTCAGCACACCCTCTCCGCCCGAGCCATCATCCCCCTATTGACCTCTTTGAACTTAATAAAGTTCTCACCCTCCCCACCTTAACTTCGAAGTCCCCACCACCTCATGCATCTATCCCTGTGATCCTTGAAATTATTAGAATCCCTTCCTCTCCTGCCTCTCCTCCCATACTGACGGACAGTAGTATTAACTCACTCAGCCCTCCCCCATGCCCAGCCACTTTCCCCCCATGACCTCATGGACCTTAATCAAATCTATCCTCTCTCCACCTCCTCTGCGATCTCCCCACTACCTCATTCAGCTATCCCAGTGATTGAGGGAATTAGTAGGAACCCTTCTTTCCCAACCTCATCTAGACTCCTTCAACAACTCACTTCTATCCGCACCTGCTCCTCTCCACAACCCAATGACTCTAACCCCCTCAACTGCATGCACCTTCTCTCCACCTCCTCAGCAATCTCCCCACTACCTCACTCAGCTATGCCTGTGATCATTTGCATTAATAGAATCCCGTCCTCTCCTGCCTCTCCTTCCATACTGACGGGCAGTAGTATTAACTCACTCAGCCTTCCCCCATCCCCAGCCACCTTCCCCCATGACCTCACAGACCTTATTCAAATCTACCCTCTCTCCACCTCCTCTATGATCTCCCCACTACCTCACTCAGCTATCCCAGTGATTGTGGGAATTAGTAGGAACCTGTCAGGCGGCGTCTTCCTCAGGGTCTGTCGTGAAGTAATAAGGACCCACCTCTCGATACCTCCAATTCCGAATGTAATTATTACACAGAATCTTGGAGTGATCAAGCGGGGGGAAAAGGGAATTGGGAAGGGAACAGCAGGGAAGGAGATCTGAAAAGGAAAAATTAGTAACAAAATATTCCGAAATCCAAAGTTGACTAAAGACCTTTGAACCAAGACTGAGAATTTTCTAGAACACAAGCCGCTAATCAAAACTCTCTAAGAATCCAATAAACTTCTTGTACATATGCATTCATAAATCACATTCCTATTCACTATGTTGTTTATTCTCATTTCTTGTGAATTGCGACGGATTCTTCTTTTAAAGAAATAACACCACACTTTAGTAAATAAACTCCTTTACCAAAGTTTGAAGAGCAACCTAATAAAATATCACAATGTTGTCTTTCACATAAGCTCCAGCAAAAATCACCTTTTGACCTTTTCGCCAAATATCCCAAGAAAGAATTGCGCCAAGATATTCTGTGATTGCATTGAATTTACGCGCCTTCAATTAGCTTTGCGCTCCTCAGAAAACATTTAACAACCATTGCCAGCAATGAGATGCATTTCACAGTTCAAAAGAAAAAACGTAAAGAGATTCAGACTTTCTGTGCTTTTAAATCATCTATTGTTAATTAGCAGCCTTAATTGTCACCTTTTAATCAAGAAAGTAAACTTTTGACAATTTGCGCCATGAACTCTGATTTCTTATTCCCTACCTGTAGAGTACGACCTACTCTACTTCTCTGAAGGACTAGACGTCCCCTCTGGACACTCAAAACGACTCTTCTACTCTGGAATCCTGAAAACGGAGAAAGCTGGAAACTGCCACGCCCCCTGGGACGATCTCCGAAAGCCTCCGGTGATTTCTTACTCCAAAAAGCTGGATCTGCCAAAAACAAGAAGGGGAGCAAGAAGAACCCACAGCCACTCCCTAGAAATGACTAGAATAGTGAGCACAGGAGACAGGGCGCTGTCACGTAGGTTAGCGTGCCTACGGCGCTTACGCATGCGACCAGGCTACAAAAGCTCACGCATTAGGCGGACGCTTTCCACATGCCAAACCTCACGCATTAAGGCGGAACAGCATTAGACAGCAGTTAAAGGACAGGCAGCCTGCACAGATATTCTAACATGGATGCAAGACAGATGTACAAGCAGGCCTAGAACACATCAACCACCAACGCCCTCCCAAGGATGACTGATGCATTTTGCCACACGGGTACCCCCGAATGCTGAGTGGGGCGGGCCCTAGACCGCAAGCCACCCCAGCCCTGACAGTACTCCCCCCTCCCAAGAGCGGTCTAGGGCCCGGCTTCAGAGAGTGAAGGAGGTGGAAACGGCGTAACAAGCGAGGGGCATGAACATTGTCAGCCGGCTCCCAGGAATCATTTTCAGCACCGTACCCCTTCCAGGAGACAAGATACCACAACTTGGAGCCCCGACGTTTAGAATCCAAAATGTTCTGCACCTCATATTCCCAGCTACCATGAACTAAAATCGGTGCTGGACGGGGAGCCAGGTTCTGATTAGCAGGCTTAAGAAGGGAAGTATGAAACACCGGATGAATGCGTAGAGACCTGGGCAACAACAGTTTGAATGTCACAGGGTTCACCTGACGCAGAACTGGATAAGGACCAATGAACTTAGGTTGAAACATATTCTTGTGTTTAAAGTTCAAGTTCTTTGTGGACAGCCAAACTTTGTCTCCAGGGGCATACTTAGGACCTGAACGATGTCTTTTATCATACTGCTCTTTATACTTCCTTTTGCTTTGTAACAAGCGATCTTGAATCTGACGATGAATAGTTTGCATAAGTTGTACAGAGTCTCTAACTGCCGGCACACCACTCCCATCATTGGGTAGAGTCAACGGAATGGTGTTAGGTACATAGCCATAAAGAGCCTCAAACGGAGAGGATCCGGTTGATGAATGAGGCGAAGTATTGTATGCAAATTCAGCAATCCAAAGTAAATCTAACCAAGATTTCTTAGAGTCCGTAACATAACATCTCAAGTATTGTTTCAAAGTCTGGTTCAGTCTCTCAGTCTGCCCATCAGTTTGAGGGTGATAACTGGTGGACATATTGGAAGTGATCTGTAGATTTTTACACCATTGTTGCCAGAACTTGGAAGAGAACTGAGAACCACGATCTGAAAGCAAAACTGAAGGCAGGCCATGTAAGCGCACCACATGTTGCAAGAATAACTGTGCTAATTGTCCAGCAGAAGGTAATTGATTACAAGCAATGAAATGTGCATATTTGGTTAAACTGTCCACAACTACTAGAATCACAGTATGCTGATTGATTGGTGGCAAGTCAGTAATGAAATCCAACGAAATATGTTTCCATGGTTCAGTTGGTGTTGGTAGAACCTGCAGAAAACCTTTTGGTTTAGTGTGATCGGATTTAAATCTTGCGCAGACTTCACAATCATTAGCCATCTTCATTACATCTTTTTGCAGCGTTGGCCACCAAAACATCTTTTGTATTTTCTCCACAGTTTTTCTGGGGCCTGGATGTCCTGCCATAGGATGTGAATGTAACCAGTTGAACACAGTTTCCTGTAATTTCAAAGAGGGCAGATATACTTGTTTTCCATGGAAAGGTATCCCTTCTTTGATAGTTTGATCAACGCCGGGGTTCAACCATGATTTCCACTGAGAAGGAGGAAAACTTTCATGAATTTTCTCCAGAAATTGATCTGCCGAGAGCACACTGATTACTTTGCCAGGATCGATTATAGGTTGAGGTGTTCCTTCAAAGCGATGCAAAGAAGAGTCTTTTCTGGACAAGGCATCAGCTTTCTTATTGTCTTGACCTGGACGAAAAGTTATTATGAAATCATACTCGGTAAAGAACATCATCCACCTGAGTTGTCGCGGGGTTAACATTCTAGCTGAACTCATGAACTGTAGATTTCTATGATCAGTATAAACTGTCACAGTAAATTTCGCTCCCATTATGTAATGTCTCCATTCTTTGAAGGCTTCTAGTATAGCAAGTAGTTCTTTTTCAGCTATAACATAGTTTTGCCCTGCGGGATTTAATTTTCGAGACATGTAAGCAACCGGATGCATTTGACCAGTAGTGTGATGCCTTTGAGAAAGAATGGCTGCAATGGCTACATCAGAAGCGTCAGCTTCAACGATAAAAGGTTCTTCTACGTTGGGATGCATGAGAACGGGTGCTTCAGTAAAGGCCTTTTTTAGCTTCTGGAATGCATTTTCAGCTTCTGAGGACCATTCAAATTTCACCTTCTTCCTCAACAAACGTGTGATGGGAGCTACCACAGCAGAAAAGTGATCAATGAAGCGACGGTAAAAATTCGCAAAGCCCAAGAAGCATTGTATGTCTCGAACTGATGTCGGAGTGGGCCAATCAGCAACTGCTTTAATCTTTCTGTCAGTCATTTTAATTCCAGTTGGAGTGAGGAGAACTCCCAAAAATTCAACTTCTCGAACATGGAAATCACATTTAGATAGTTTACAATACAAGTTATGAGACTGAAGAGTGCTCAAAACCTTTTTGACGTGACCTTCATGTTCAGCTTCAGAATCGGAATAGGTCAAAATATCGTCTATATAGACAATAACAAAAAGATCCAAAAATTCTTTCAAGGCATCATTCAGAAAAAACTGGAAAGCCGCTGGTGCATTGCACAGCCCGAATGGCATTACCAAGTACTCAAATAATCCATATCGAGTTTTGAAAGCAGTCTTCCATTCATCACCTTGCCTGATACGAACCAAATGGTAGGCCCCTCTAAGGTCCAATTTAGTGTAAATTTCGGCCTTTTTAACTTGGTCCAATAGAACAGGGATGAGTGGTAATGGATATTTATTCTTGACAGTGATTTTATTCAACGCCCTATAGTCGATACAGGTCCTTAATTCCCCATTTGCTTTTGGAATGAAGAACAACGGAGATGCTGCCGGGGACTTGGAGGGGCGGATGAAACCATTCTCTAAATATTGATCAAGATACTGTCTTAAATGTTGGTTTTCTTTTTCAGACAGAGCATAGATGCGGCAATTTGGGACACTAGAACCTGGTACGAGATCAATTTGACAGTCATAACTACGATGAGGAGGAAGGAGGGCTGCCTTAGCTTCACTGAAAACCTCTGCGTATTCCTTGTACATTTTAGGTAAAAGTGTTTCTTTTTCTTCTGCTGTGGCCAATTGACTTAGAGTTGGTTTTGAGGTGTTTAGACAAGAAGAATGGCAAAAGTCAGACAGGAAAACCAGTTCTCTCTTCCGCCAATCTATGGTTGGGTTATGTAAACAAAGCCAAGGCATTCCAAGAATAAAACCATATTGAGGTGCTTGGATAACGTCAAATTGAAGCTCTTCCTTATGTATTTGTTGCTTAGCATCTTCACAGAACATAACGACCTTAGAAGTTTGCATGGTTACTGGCCCTCCAGCTAATATTTTTCCATCCACTGCTTGGACAATTTCTGGAGTCTCTTTTTGTTCACAGATGATTCCTAGGCGTTGGGCAGTTTCTAAATCTACAAAATTACCTGTAGCTCCAGAATCAACTAAAACTTCCATTTGGCATGTTTCACGAATTAACCTGATTTGCACGGCTAATCTAAAATGTGCTTTGTAGTTAGAGACACATGAGTTCACAGAAGGGAAGGCAATGGTTCCCAAGAGATCTCCCTTCAAACATCTTGGGCCAGTTAGTTTTCCGATTTTTGATCTGTTTTTTCCAGAGCTGCTGACTTACTAGGGTTAGGAAATCTTCCTTTAGGCTTAGTCAAACAGTCCTTCACGAAATGACCTTTTCGACCACAATAAAGGCATTGTCCATTCTTTCGTCGATTGTCTTTTTCTTCTTTTGACAAAGGTTGTCTTAAAGTTCCAATTTCCATTGGCTCAGAACTAGCTTCAGAGTTTGTGAATTGAGGTCTGGATTTAGCTTCAGATCTCCAATTAGGTTTGTCTGTCCTTTTTTTATCTGATCTTCGTTCAGAGAGTCTGTGATCTAAACGCAGAGTTAGATTAATCAATTCAGAACAAATAGTTGGTTGAGGATCAATTTGCGCCAAAACATCTTTTAGATCATCTTTTAAACCTTGATAAAAGAGAGCTGCTCTTTTTTCCTCTGGCCAAGAAGTTTCGGCGATCAATCTGTTGAAGTGAGACAAATAAGAAACTAGGTCCCTATTACCTTGTTTTAACTGAAGTAGTTCTCGATCTGCTGATAAAGTTACAGTACGTCGATCGAAAACCTTTTCAAATTCTTCCACAAACCGTTTCCAGTTATATAACAAGGTGTCATCTTGTCTGACCAAAGGAACTGCCCAGTTTGCGGCATCTCCGGTCAAATAAGAAATTAAAAATGCAATTTTAGACTGTGGGGTTGGAAACGCAGCTGGTCTACAAGCAAAATGCAATTCAATCTGGGTCAAAAAGATTTGCACCTTGGAAGAGTCCCCAGAAAAACGTTCAGGAGCTGCTAAAGGAATCTGGGGGGGCACTGTAACAGCTATGTTCGTAGTTCCCCTACTAGCACCAGTTTCTTGAACCTCATCAGGAAGAGGAGTACTCTGTAATTGAATATTGTCTACCTTAGCTGCTAACAAAGCAGTTGCATTCATGGTTTCCTTTAAGTCTGCTTGCATACGCATGATTGCTGACATTATGTCATTGATGGTAGTCATTATGATTTCACGTACAGACCAGGAGGAAAATAATTCGTGGGCTCACTATTCTGTCAGGCGGCGTCTTCCTCAGGGTCTGTTGTGAAGTAATAAGGACCCACCTCTCGATACCTCCAATTCCGAATGTAATTATTACACAGAATCTTGGAGTGATCAAGCGGGGGGAAAAGGGAATTGGGAAGGGAACAGCAGGGAAGGAGATCTGAAAAAGAAAAATTAGTAACAAAATATTCCGAAATCCAAAGTTGACTAAAGACCTTTGAACCAAGACTGAGAATTTTCTAGAACACAAGCCGCTAATCAAAACTCTCTAAGAATCCAATAAACTTCTTGTACATATGCATTCATAAATCACATTCCTATTCACTATGTTGTTTATTCTCATTTCTTGTGAATTGCGACAGATTCTTCTTTTAAAGAAATAACACCACACTTTAGTAAATAAACTCCTTTACCAAAGTTTGAAGAGCAACCTAATAAAATATCACAATGTTGTCTTTCACATAAGCTCCAGCAAAAATCACCTTTTGACCTTTTCGCCAAATATCCCAAGAAAGAATTGCGCCAAGATATTCTGTGATTGCATTGAATTTACGCGCCTTCACTTAGCTTTGCGCTCCTCAGAAAACATTTAACAACCATTGCCAGCAATGAGATGCATTTCACAGTTCAAAAGAAAAAACGTAAAGAGATTCAGACTTTCTGTGCTTTTAAATCATCTATTGTTAATTAGCAGCCTTAATTGTCACCTTTTAATCAAGAAAGTAAACTTTTGACAATTTGCGCCATGAACTCTGATTTCTTATTCCCTACCTGTAGAGTACGACCTACTCTACTTCTCTGAAGGACTAGACGTCCCCTCTGGACACTCAAAACGACTCTTCTACTCTGGAATCCTGAAAACGGAGAAAGCTGGAAACTGCCACGCCCCCTGGGACGATCTCCGAAAGCCTCCGGTGATTTCTTACTCCAAAAAGCTGGATCTGCCAAAAACAAGAAGGGGAGCAAGAAGAACCCACAGCCACTCCCTAGAAATGACTAGAATAGTGAGCACAGGAGACAGGGCGCTGTCACGTAGGTTAGCGTGCCTACGGCGCTTACGCATGCGACCAGGCTACAAAAGCTCACGCATTAGGCGGACGCTTTCCACATGCCAAACCTCACGCATTAAGGCGGAACAGCATTAGACAGCAGTTAAAGGACAGGCAGCCTGCACAGATATTCTAACATGGATGCAAGACAGATGTACAAGCAGGCCTAGAACACATCAACCACCAACGCCCTCCCAAGGATGACTGATGCATTTTGCCACACGGGTACCCCCGAATGCTGAGTGGGGCGGGCCCTAGACCGCAAGCCACCCTAGCCCTGACACAACCCTTCTTCTCCAACCTCACCCTGACTCTCTCAACAACTCACTTCTATCCATACCTGCTCCTCCCCAAAACCCAATGACTCTAAACCCCTCAACTGCATGCACCTTCTCTCTCCACCTCCTCAGCGATCTTCCCACTACCTCACTCAGCTATCCCAGTGACCGTGGGAATTAGTAGGAAGCCTTCGTCTCTAGCCTCACCCAGACTCCCTCAACTAATCACTTCTATCCACACCTGCTCGCCCTCAAAATCCAATGGCTCTAAACCCCTCAACTGCATGCTGCTGAACTGCAGGTCAGCCTCTTGTCATGATACGGAAATTGCTGAAACCAAACCCAGTGAAAGCATTAACATCGCCTTTCTGACTGAAACCTGGCTCAACTCCCACTCCTCATCAATCCTTGACATGCTCTCCCCGCCGAAGTACTCCATCCTCAGAAAAGACAGAATTTATAAAATTGGGGGGGCCTCGCTGTAATTTACAAAGATGAACTTTCTCCTATCCATCACCTGAACCTATCCACTTTTGAATACCTTGATGCTGAACTTACAATTCAGGGTTCGCCCCCATCTGCCTGCATATTATCTATCATCCACCTGGAAACCCTCTTACCTTTCCTGAGGAGTTGTCTGATCTCCTTATTCAATCACCGCTCTCCAAATCCAGAAACCTTTTTCTAGGGGATTTTAATATACACTGGAACAAAAATGACAAACCTGCAGTTAACCTCATAAAGGATTTTCTTGAGATCAGTGACCTGATGCAAATCTGCAATTCTCCAACTCACTCCAAAGGGGCCACCCTATATGCTATTATCACTAACAAGGAACTGGCTTCTCTTTCCCACATCATCCAAATTGACTGGTCAGATCATCACCTCATCATCTTCACCATTAACAACTCCATTCCACCCCCTCCCTCTTGCTCCAGCAAACAAAAGTAACTCAAAATTTTCACCTGATCCCGCCAGGCGAGCTGGAATCTACATTAAAAGCTCGACTACTGCTTTCCCCTCTCTCCCAAAGTGCTCCCTTGAAGTCCTTGACCAAATTGCCCCAGCAAAATTAAAACTCCCAAAAACTATTCTGTCTAGGACCTGGTTCAATTCTGACCTAAACAAAGAGTGACAAGCTCTCAGACAGACTGAATGCATTTGGAGGAATCAACCTTCCACCGCTAATCTTGACCTACTTAGAGCTGCTAGGGCCTACTACAAAAAACACATCTTTAACGAAAAAGCGTCCTTCCTCCGCTCCCAACTTGTTCAGGCTAGAAGCCATCCTAGAGAACTTTTTAACATTGTTAAAAAATAAACTATCTCATCCCCCCAAATTTACTAGCTACTGTTGAGAGATGTGAAGAAATTGCTAGCTTCTTCTCTGATAAAGTCACTAAGATTGATCAATCCTTTGCCCAACTCCACCATCTTTTAGCCAACACCCCCTCACCAACTTCCCCTGTGCCTCCCTCCACTTCCCTTCCCCCCCAGGATCCCTCTCATCCCCGTCTCTACCACCCACTTTGAACTTTACCCTACCGACCCCCAGCTAAAAAACAACGCATCTTGGAGTGATTTTTGCCCTGTTTCAGAAAAGGATGTTCTGAACATCATCTCCAAGCTTAAACCACCCTCGCATACCAGAGATCCTCTTCCTGCACATTGGGTACAAGAACCTAAACACATCATCGCCCTAATATGGACCAACATCATCAACTCTTCCTTATCCTCTGGTATTGTTCCAGCTTTCCTCCAACTAGGCCAAATTACTCCTATCATCAAAAGTACAGTGGTAGATCCCAACGACTTAAACAACCTCTGCCCTATCTCCAAACTTCCCTTCCTATCCAAAGCCCTCGAAAAATGCGTCTTTTGCCTCAGTTGGACAAACACATCGACATATTTAACCTCTTAGACGTTTCCCAATCAGGTTTTAGAAAAGGATGCAGCACGGAAACAGCTATGCTCAACATTATCGTTGACTTACATCTGTCCATGGACAAAGGCAAGCCTCCCTCCTCATTCTTCTTGACCTCTCTGCTGCCTTTGATACTGTTAACCATGTCACTTTAATTAACATTTTCAAAGACCGTTTCGGCTTTGACAGTGATGTTCTCAATTGGTTTGCCTCCTATTTCCAAAATAGAACCCTACAAATTAAAGTCAGTGGCTGCCTTTCTAAACCTCAACCTGTCTCCTTGGGCATTCCACAGGGTTCTATCCTTTCTCCAACTGTTTTCAACCTCTTCATGGAACCCCTCACCCTTATTCTTAAACAAGCAAGAATAAGTTATCCCCTCTACGCCGATGACACCCAACTATACTACAAGATCAAATCCCATGATGACATCTTAGATCTTAATGACCACTGACTCATTGTCAGTAAAATTGCTCCCCCACCCTCGCAGCTCCACCATTAAGTGAGGTGCCCCTGCCCCTGCACTCTTCAGTGTTGGTGATCGAGGCCCTCCTCCACCCGCAGATTTCCCTGCGCCTCATCCCTGGTGGTCCAGTGGACCTCTCTCTCCTTTCTTTCTTTCTGCTCCTTCACTCGTTTTTCTCCCCTTTCTATCTTTCACCTTTCTGCACCTCTGCTCTTTTGCGCCTTATTTCTGCCCATTCTCTCTTTCTCTCCCTCTGCTCCTTCACTCGGTTTCACTCATTGTCTTCCCCTTTCTATCTTTCACCTTTCTGCACCTCTGCTCTTTTGTGCCTTATTTCTGCCCATTTTCCCTTTCTCTCCCTCTGCTCCTTCACTCGTTTTCACTCGTTTTTTTACCCTTTCTATCTTTCACCTTTCTGCTCTTTTCTGCATCCCTGCTCTTTTGTGGCTTATTTCTGCTTATTTTCCCTTTTTTCTTTATCCCTTCTTTCCTCCCTTTACCTTTCCCCGCCGCTGCTGCCCCCGCGGCCCCTCCCCCCCAGCACGACCAGCCCAATCCAGCTCCCCTCCCCGCCTCCCAGCTGTCCAGCCCTCCCCTACCCCTACTTAATGGCGGCCACTGCGGGGACAGGCGAGCAAGACCACTGGTGCACCAAAGGCGCGTCAAAGGCAAGCGCGTCTGCGCCCGTCTGCGACCCGTCCGCAACCAGCACCAGGAACCCTGGACCCCCGCCCTGCCAACGCTACGACCCAGCAACACTACACGCACTCAACCCAGGCTGCAACAACAACTGCAAGCTAGCATCACCAGCCGACACCCATGGACCCTTCAGCTGTCACCGCTGCCGGCACACCTGCAGCACCGCCAAGAACACCGATCCAGCACAACCCGCCCACAAGAACACAACCGAACCGAAGACCCTGCAATGCATCCTCCTCAACGTCCGATCCCTCCACAAACACGCAACAGAAATCTGGGACCTCCTCGACAGCACCACCCCAGATGTAGCATTCTTCACCGAAACCTGGACCAACACCACCTCGGGACCGGACATCGCCATCGCCATCCCCCAAGGATACAAGATCTCCAGGAAGAACCGCCCCATCCACCCAGGAAGAGGAATCGCCATCGTCCACAAATCCAGCCTCCGCCTGAGCACACTCCCTGACGAGTCCACAGAACTGATGGAACACCTTCACTTCAAGATACTGGCCAGCCCCACCGCCACCCTGCGAGGAACCCTCATTTACCGACCCCCTGGACCCCGCGGACCCTTCGCCAACTCCATCACGGACATTATCTCCCCGCAGGCCATCGCATCCACCAACTACACCCTGCTGGGAGACCTCAACTTCCACCTCGACAATCAACTGGACCCCAACACCAAATCCCTCCTGGACAACCTCCACAAAATTGGACTCCGCCAGATCGTGACCGAGCCCACACACTCAGCAGGACACACCCTCGACCCCCTCTTCACTACAGGAAACTCCATCACCTTCAGCCACACCACCAAACTCCCATGGACCGACCATCGTTGCGTCCGCTTCACCTTCAGAACACCCACCATCCACAGACACCAGCACCTGCTTCCACAAAGAAACTGGACCAAAATCACCGATGACCAGCTCACCTCCTCACTCAACAACTCCACCCCAACCATCGCGGAAAACGACGACCCCAACACCGCAGCCCGAACCCTGCATAGATGGATCTCGGACAGCACCAACACCATAGCCCCCCTCAAGAAAAACAATACCCGTGCCAAGAAAGCCAGATGGTTTACCACCGAACTTCGAGAGTCCAGGCGCACATGCCGCCGCCTTGAAAAGGCCTGGAGAAACACCAAATCCACAGAAGCCCACAACAACTTCAGAGCCGCCACCAACGCCCACCATCAACTCATCAGAGAAACGAGGAAAAAAGCGATTGAAGACAGAATCTCCACCCACGCACACAACAGCAAGGAACTCTTCAGCATCATCAAGGAGTTCGCCCAACCCACCAGCGAGTCTACCGACATCCCTCCCTCACAAGACCTCTGCGACAAACTCAGCATCTTTTTCCACCACAAAATCAAGAGCATCTACGACAACTTCGACGAAGACAACCAACACACTGAACCCTCACCAACCACCCCCGACACCCGGAAACCAGCGATTGATGACTGGACAGCCCTCACCACCGAAGACACACTGAAGACAATGAAGTCAATCCACTCAGGGGCCCCCACGGACCCCTGCCCCCACCACATCTTCAACAGAGCCGCCAACACCATCGCACCCATGCTCTGCCAAACCATCAACCGCTCCCTGGCGACCGCCTCGTTCCCCGACGACTGGAAACACGCCGAGGTCAACCCCCTCCTAAAGAAACCCTCAGCGGACCCCACCGACCTCAAAAACTACAGACCCATCTCCCTGCTCCCGTTCCCAGCGAAAGTCATCGAGAAAGCCATCAACAGCCAACTCGCCACATTCATTGAAGAACACAAGATCCTCGACTCCTCCAAATCCGGCTTCAGAAAAAACCACAGTACGGAAACCGCCCTCCTCGCCGCAACAGACGACATCCGCACCTTACTGGACATTGGAGAAACAGTAGCCCTCATCCTCCTCGACCTATCAGCGGCGTTCGACACAGTCTCCCACCGCACCCTAATATGCAGACTCTACGATGCAGGAATCCAGGACAAGGCCCTCGACTGGATCTGCACCTTCCTCTCCGGCAGGACGCAGCGGATCAGACTCCCCCCTTTTCTCTCGGACCCCACACCGATCACCTGCGGAGTCCCCCAGGGCTCCTCCCTCAGCCCGACGCTCTTCAACGTCTACATGGCTCCACTTGCCCCCATCGTCAGAACCTACGGACTCAACATCGTGTCATATGCAGACGACACCCAGCTCATCCTCTCCCTATCCAACGAGCCCAACACCGCCAGACGCAACTTTCGAGAAGGCATGGAAGCCGTTGCCAAATGGATGAAAAACAGCTGCCTTCAACTAAACACTTACAAAACAGAAGTACTCATCATGGGCCCAAACCCCGACGCCTGGAGCGACACCTGGTGGCCCACCGCCCTCGGAAACCCGCCAACCCCCACAGACCACGCACGCAACCTGGGAATCATCCTGGACTCCGAGCTCAAAATGGACCGCCAGATCAACTCTGTCTCATCTTCCTGCTTCCACACCCTCCGCCTCCTTCGTAAGACTTTCAAATGGATCCCCCTCGAACACCGAAAGACAGTCACTCACGCCCTGGTCACCAGCAGACTCGACTACGGCAACGCACTCTACGCCGGAATAAACAAAAACCTAATCCGCAAGCTACAGAACATCCAGAACGCCGCCGCAAGACTGGTCCTCAACCTGCCAAAACACTGCCACATCTCCCAGCACCTGCGCACACTCCACTGGCTCCCCGTCGAGGCGAGAATCACCTTTAAGATGCTCACCCACACACACAAGGCCCTCCACGGCACCGGACCAGCATACCTGAACAGCCGACTCAAATTCCACGCACCCCAAAGGACCCTACGATCAGCCCAGCTTTCCTACGCCGTGGTCCCCCGCACCAGAAAGACCAGATCGGGAGGCCGCTCCTTCTCCTTCCTCGCGGCCAAAGCATGGAGTGCCCTTCCGCTCCACCTCAGACAGACAACATCGCTCCCCATCTTCGCAAGAAACCTCAAAACCTGGCTCTTCGACAGACCCCCTCCTTGATGGAATGGAACCTGCACCCCCCACTCCCCCCACCCCTAGCGCCTTGCGACCCTTACGGGTGAGTAGTCGCGCTTTAACAAACTCCTGATTGATTGATATATTGAAGCCTTGACCAAGATTCAAGTATGGTTCCATCAAAAACACCTCAAACTAAACCCCCAAAAAACAGAAATCATTCTATTCTCTCCCAAGAACAATTCACTCCCTATTCAACAGTGGATCACTGACATTAAAGCTCTAAACTGCTCTCTCACACTCTCCAACTCGGACAAATCGCTCGGCATTAGCGTTGATCAGAACCTCAATCTGACTCCCCATTTAAAAAACTCGGCAAAAAGGTGCTCTCTTCACACTGCATCACCTTAAAAAATGAAACCGTTCATCCTAGCTGAGGAGTTTAACCCCTCCCATGCTCGTGACGGAACCGTTCCGTCACAATCCTCGGGTGGGCTGTGCTGGTGACGGAACGGTTCCGTCACGGCCCGCTCGCCGCGCCTGCGCTAACGTTCTGAAGAGCGGGCGGGGCTGTGACGGAACCGTTCCATCACAAGCACAGCTCACCTGCGGGCCATGCCGGAGCGGTTCCGTCACGAGCACGGGACCGCCGCGCGGCCCCGCCTCCCCCTTAGCGCTGCAGCAGAATAGCCGCCGCAGCGAAGGGGTTAAATCAGTTGCACAATCACTGGTCCCATCTGGTAAACAGTCATAATATCGATTCCAAAATATAGAATGGACATAATATCGAAGTAAAAATATAGAATGGACAAAATATCGAATGGACACAATATAGTGGTTAAAAATATCGAATTTGAGGTAAGTAATATCGATTTTCAAAATATAGAAGTCAAAATATCGAAGTATACAATATAGGCATTAAATATATCGATTTTTTAATAATATTAATTTTTTTAAAGTGTTTTGTATGTTAGTATATGTGTGAAAAGTGTATATTATTTTTTGTAATGTATGTTTAATGTATTTTAAGTAATGAATTTTATGGTATTTAATTTTTGCGTAATTTAATTCTGTAGCGGGTTGTGGGTTTATAGGGGAATAGGGTGGGAAGTAATTTAATTGTAATTAATTAAATATTTTTATTTATTTATTGGTATTAATTTTGAATTTATTGTTATTTTTAATTGGTAATTAATTTTTATTAATTGCCAATTAATTTGTATTAATTGATTAATTGTTAATTATGTTTATTTTCTAAATTTATTTTCTGTAGCGGGTTGTGGGTTTATAGGGGAATAGGGTGGGAAGTAATTTAATTGTAATTAAGTAAATAATATTTTTCATTTATTGGTATTGATTTTAAATTTATTGTTAATTAATTTTTCATTGGTAATTAATTTCTATTAATTGGCAATTAATTTTTATTAATTGGTAATTCTTTTGTATTAATTAAATATTTGATAATTATGATAATTGTATTAATGTGTTTTCTGTAGTGGGATGTGGGTTTATAGGGGAATAGGGTGGGAAGTAATGTAATCGTAATTAATTACATATTAAAAATACTTTTTGTGTATTGATAATTAATTTACTGTTAATTTTTAATTGGTATTAATATTAGTAATTAGTTTTTGTTATTGAAAATTAATTCGTTGTTAAATAATTATGAATAGGTTATTCATTTTTAATAACTAATATGTAGTTGTATTTCTAATTAATTATTACATAATATTAAAGTGGTTATTAATTTCAATTAATGTTTTATTGGTATTGATATTTAATTTATTTTTATTAATATATTAAATCATTACTTTCCCTACTGTTAAACTCACTGGAGTGGGAATAGTAATTTTCACCCTCCCGCTATCCAACGCTTTCCCTACTATTGTACTCCCTGGAGTGGGAATAGTATTTTTTACCCCTACGCTATCCAACGCTTTCCCTACTGTTGCACTCTCTGGAGTGGGAATAGTAATTTTTACGCCTACGCTATCCAAAGCTTTCCCTACTGTTGCACTATCTGGAGTGGGAATAGTAATTTTCACACTGCCGCTATCCAACGCTTTCCCTACTGTTGGATTCTCTGGAGTGGGAATAGTAATTTTTACCCCTACGCTATCCAATGTTTTTCCTACTGTTGTACTCTCTGGAGTTGGAATAGTAATTTTTACCCTCCCGCTATCCAACGCTTTCCCTACTGTTGCACTCTCTGGAGTGGGAATAGTAATTTTTACCCTTATGCTATCCAACGCTTTCCCTACTGTTGCACTCTCTGGAGTGGGAATAGTAATTTTTACCCCTAAGCTATCCAACGCTTTCCCTACTGTTGCACTCTCTGGAGTGGGAATAGTATTTTTTACCCCTACGCTATCCAACGCTTTCCCTACTGTTGCACTCACTGGAGAGGGAATAGTATTTTTTACCCTCCCGCTATCCAACGCTTTCCCTACTGTTGCACTCTCTGGAGTGGGAATAGTAATTTTTACCCTTACGCTTTCCCTACTGTTGCACTCACTGGAGTGGGAATAGTATTTTTTACCCCTACGCTATCCAACGCTTTCCCTACTGTTGCACTCTCTGGAGTGGAAATAGTAATTTTTACCCCTACGCTATCCAACGCTTTCCCTACTGTTGCAGTCACTGGAGTGGTAATATTAAATGTTACCCTCCTGCTATCCTACGGTAAAATATTGTACATTTTTTATTAATAACTTAAATTAATTATATCTTAATTTTAAGGTTATTTGAGTATTTTTAAGTATGTTTTACTTAATTATATTTATTATTTCATTAATTTTAAATTACTTTTAGGACATTTAAAAAAAAATCGATATTTTGACTGACTATATTTTTTACAGACTATATTTTGGATTCGATATTTTTGTACTTACCTGTTTGTAGATAGGAATTCGATATTTTGGCATTCTATATTTTGGTGACTATATTTTGGTAAGTCTATATTTTGTCATTCTATATTATGTCAGTGATCCGTCCCATCTCGATTAGACTATGGCAATGCCACGCTCGCTGGCACCCCTAAAGTCTACCTAGCCCCTATCAAATCCATTCTCAACCTTGCTGCCAGGCTCATCTCTAACTGTAAGCGATACAACCACATCTCCCCTGGTCTCAAAAACCTCAAATGGCTTCCAATCGAAGGCAGATCCACCTACAAGATAGCCTGCATCACTCACAAATCCCTTCACCAAAATACCCCTTCTTACCTATTTGATAAACTCCAAAAAGCCGGGTGTGCTAGAACTTTGAGGAGCATTAACGCCCTTGTTCTAATCCCGCCTCAGCAAAAAAAGAAAGCAACTCAATCTCGCTCATTCTCTGGTAACGCCCAGTTCATCTGGAATACTCTTCCCAAAGATCTACGCTGTAGCTCTTCTTACCCTTGCTTCAAAAAAAACCTCAAGCTGCTCCTTCTTAACAAATATTGGGGTCCTTAATTATACTTACTGCCTCTGACCTTGAATTACCACTCTATTATTTACCTATATAGGCTCTGCATCTACCTATAATCTCACCACACCCCTCCCTCCCACAATCTTATACCCTATCTCTCACCTTTCTCCAACTATTGACCTACTAGATAGTTCCTCTCTGTCCTCCTGATCTAATACCCTCAATTTGCTACTTGATTTTAAACTTTCCATCTGTAAATTATTACTCGTATTGTTCAACTGCCTTACCTTATTTTAGCAACTGTACTTAGTTGGACATGTCTTTTGTTTAACCTATCCTGCAAAGCGCTCTGATACTCTTGGGTCCAGTTAGCGCTATATAAAACCTTTAAAGTAAATAATTAACTAAACAGACATTTTTCTGCCCACACAGGCTCAGGCAGGGAAACCTGTGCTTGCTCCAACCTGGCAGGAGCATTTTTAAATCTGCCACCCACAGGAGCAACCACAAAGTCTGCTCCCAGTGGTGGGAGCTTTAAAAATTCTACGCCAGCTGGGAGCAGACTTTTGCTCTATTTGCGGGCAGGGAAACAGATCAAAATATTGCTTCCACCCAGAGAGAGTGGCATAAGTAGCTGCTCCCTGCTGGTTGGAGCAATTCTAGCTCCCACAGCATGCAGGGAGCTGGCTGGAGCTATGGGGGCCCTTGGCTCCCCCTGCTGCCCCCAACGAATGCAGGTATTGACCATGTTATAAATCTTTGATTGAAGAGTGTTTCTGAGTGCAGGTGACAGCTGACTTGTGTTTGCTATGTTCCATACAATTATTGGGTACTGCAGAAAAAGTTTCCAGCAGGGCAAAGACTCTTTGTACTATATAGTAAGTATTCTAATCAGCCTTGAGTTATGAGACAGAATTGTCTCAGCATGACAATTTCTACATAACACAGAAGACTGCATTCACCAGATACTAACTTATATACATATGCTTGTTTTGCTTCAGAAGATAAAGGTTTTCACCACAGTATGAAGGCTGCCGGTAGTATGATCTTTAAAACCTTCAGAACATGTTTTTTTTAAGTGAGTAATTGCTCTTTGGGCAAATTTTGCATAGAGTGTACACTCGGCTTAGTAGATACTTTTTATTACTCTATAGTGTATTTGTAATGAGAGTTACTTTTTATTACTCTATAGTGTGTTTCACTGCCTACAAACAGTCTGATACAGAATAAACTCTCTCAATGGAGTGGATACTGTTTACAGTTTTATTTATTTATTTATAACATTTATAAAGTGCACTGTTACCAAACGGTGTCCTGGTGCTGAAGTGAGAGCTGCCCATGCCCCAGCCTGATATGTTTATTATGCTAAAAGCCAGGTTTTCATGCCTTTGCGAAAGGCCATCAGGTCAGTCATTTGTCTCAGACCCAAGGCCCTGGCAGCCCCCAGGATGAAACTCCTGCCTCCCCATCACACCTTCCTCAGTCGAGGGGCTACGATCAAGCCCATGTTAGATGACCTAAGCTGCCTTCCAGGCCTATACCAATGGAAGTACTGCTTTAGAAAAAATGGGCCGATTCCTCGGAGGGCTTTAAAGACTGTACACAAGGCCTTAAAGGAGATTCGCTTCCGTACTGGAAGCCAATGCAGTTTTACTAATTTTTGAGAGACGGAAGCGAACTTAGGTAAACCTGAGATGAGTCAGACATTTTCACATCTCTAGTTATAACAACTTTGTTTCTCAATGTAGGTTCAGTGACTGTCCAGAGTTTGTTACAGATAAAAGATGTCTGTACAAGGGCATTGTTTTGGAAGAGACGTTCAGTATTTTTAGGAGCTTGGCTTGCTTTGGACAGGTGTTTACAGATTGGACACTATACCTGTTAAACCTGGTACCATTGGCGTGGGTCTCCCTTCCATTTTTTGTTGTTGCCTCCTGTGTTTTTGCTGGTCTAGATGCTTTGGCACTTTGCCACTGCTATTCAGTGCCAAAGTGCAAGTGCTCCCTTTGTAAATTGATGTTATGGATTAGTGACTCCATGATTGACATATTTGATTTACTTGTCAGACCCTAGAATAGCGCACTATGTGTGCCCAGTGCCTGTAAATCAAATGCTGATAGTGGGCTTCCAGCACTGATTGTGCCACCCACAGAAGCAGCCGGTAAAATATAACTTGAGCGGCAGCTTTCTCAACGCGGGCTGGTAGTGTCTCATCACGAGCGGTCGCGAGCATACACACCACTCACAATAAGAAACCTGACCTCCCCGTATTGAGAATCTTGCCGGGAGGTTAATTTTCCACGCTCGCGATCGGAAACTTGATGTTGCTGATCGCGAATGAGGAAAAAGTCTTGCTGGTATGTTGATTTTGCTTGCTCGCGTAACCAACTTGACGTTGAGGACCGCGATCAAGCAAAAAATGCCCGCTATGAAACGCGTTTTTGCACTGTGCTACGTGCAATTCGCGTAGTAGTGCAAACTACACACGCTCCACGAGCGTAGCGTAGCGTAGTCCTACGCCCAGGATTACCAAGGGGGTGAGCAGGGGTTATTTTAGAAGTGTATCCCCCTTACCCTGACTAGAAGCAAGGGTCTCTATTTGGACAAAGGTGCAACCATTGCCAACTAGAGACCCCCATTTCTAACAATATCCAATAAGGGTTTCTCATATCTGTGGTTGATTGTTAAAGTAAATGACACTACCTGTGAAGTGTTTGTAAAAGGGTTAATGTGGTACACAACAACACATACAGCTGACAGGATTGTTTCTGTGATGGTATGTATCATGGCTCATATTCTTCTGAGTTGTTTTGTACTTACCTTTAGAGCTCTAAAGCTTTAACCATCTATAGAGCAATATGTAAAAAAATAGCTTGGATGATTTCATGAGTGATGTCTACAATATGTAATTGCCACCACTTTGCTGCCTTCATCTGGACCAGGACGGGGTCAGGACTCCAAGACCCAGATCTCACTGCGGCCGCTTGCCGCCCATGTCACCAGCAGTGCCAGGAGGCGCTTTAAATATCCTCGCAGGCTCCCGCAGCTCCAAGCCCGGGCCAAGGGCGTGTCCGTCTGAGCTCGACTTGAGCTGGGCTGGGCCCACTCTCTTGGATGGTTACTTTGCATCTGAGGCAATTATCAGGAAAAAGTATTAGAACAGTCTCCAATTCAAGTGAGCCGGGTCCATTGCGAATCAAGTAAGAGGAAGTCCAGGACTGTGATAAGCAGCTCGGAGAGCATTTGCTGTTGTATAACATTTTCATTTGCGAACCATAGACGAAAAAGAGTTTTGGGGGGGCTAGTTTAGTTCAAACATAGCCGACTATGGGCAAAAGAAAAGCAACTACCTCAGACCAACTGTCCAATAGCAAAGGACCACTATTGACTCTTACCTAGCTTAAGCGGTGGGGGCTATTACACAGGAGATCGACAAAGCAGAGAGGAGACTGTTGATTGGTCTCACGGGCCCTGCAGGGCCAGGTTTAGCCCTGCTAGACTCAGAAGAAGAAATTAACACTAGCCACCTGGTTACCGGGACTTATAGCACACTGGCTACAGAGGCAGTGGCGCAAAAGAGAGGCGAATCAGGTACAAGTATCATATCTTTGACCCCTGTGGGTGAGGGTCAAGGGACCCCCCATTCTAGGGAAAATACAGGGTCAGAGGAAGAGGTGTCACCAGCTCCCAAGAGATTATGCAAAAAAAGAAAAGTAAGCCACAAGGAAATTGGAGGCCCCCAAACCCCTATTCGGTCGGGCAGATATGGAGGACTTCTGAAACACGCTGAGGGGTATAATCACAAACCTACTGACTGACCTATTATTGAAGCTCTGGGGCATGGTGGAAATAGGGCTACCAACACCAGAGAGACACTGGGGAATGTGGAGAATATGCTGAAAATCACCTCTAATGCCTCGCCCCAGAGCAATGCCCATCCACAGTCAGCGTACCCTAGTTTGCTTGGGCAAAATGAGTCAGAAAGCTATCCACCAAATATGAATAGGTCACAGGAGTCAGGGGGCCAAAGTACATCAAGGGCTCAGGTGACAGAGCCTCTTAACAGGCTTTACCCCCACATGCAAGGAGAGGGGGAAGTGGTAGAGGTCTGAGAGATGGACATTCTCCATCGTTGGTGCAGGTTCAAGGGGGGCAAGTTTTAGAACAGGGTTGCAAGCGATTGATCTTCCCCAGGCCTGTTGCCCCTATACTATAGTTTTAGGGGGTACACAGTTTGGGGGTGGGAATGGATAGTCCAGAGATAATCTTACCAGCAAAGTTTCCCACTGGGTAGGGAAATATAGTAGCTTCAACATAAGGGATCATCCTCATATCCTGATGGCAAGAACGGTCTCCTGGATTGGGAAATAAAGAAAGTCCTTTGAGGGCGATGTTGTGATTGTTACCTTCAGATTCCCAGAATTAGCCCTCAATATACTGAGACACCCTGCATATATCCCTTTTCATGCCTCAGATATTAAACCTCACCCCCTAGACTTCTTTTACAGGCCAGGTTCCACTGCTAGAGGAGCCAGTAATGGCAGATAGACAGAGGGAGGTGTTCTCACTGAGGAGGGGAGGGTTGAGTGCTTAACACCATCCCTGCTGATGGAATTCTCCTCCTGTGCTGGCCCTTATTAAAATGGGTGTGGTCGTGACGGAACCATTCCGTCATCAGCACAGCCCAACCGTGACTGATGACGGAATGGTTCCGTCACAAGTATCGAAGGGGTTAAATACTTATGCCCCTTTGTTGAATCGCAATGACCTGGACTGACAGGGGGCAGGCATTGAATACAGCCTAGTAAGTCAATAGTGATCGACCATCGAGACAGCCATGCACTCGGGGGAACTACAGAGAGAGAGAGTGTAAATCTTCCCATAAGTTACCCTAACCAGAACCATCAAACAGGAACCCAGGCTGACAAGATAATATCGCCCACATTACCTAGCCCCCAGGGTGGGAGCAAGATTAATCTGATCTCCTGGAATGTGGCGGGGCTGGGCGCAAAATTAGAGGATGAAAGTCGTATTCGAACAATATGCGAGTATAAGATCATTTGCCTACAAGAGACATGGGAGGTGGAAAACACATTTCTTTTTAGGGTTACAAGTCATTCTTCCTCCCAGCAGAAGGATCGAGACAAGGGCGAGCTAAGGGATTTCTAATAATCTTTATTGCCCTTGACTTGTGTGGGGCAGTGAAACAACTGAACTGGAACTCAACAGTGGTGTTAGGTTTAAAATTGGTGGTAGACAGAACGAAAATATTTACAATAATCAGTTTCTATAATGTAAAAATTAGGAATTCAAGTTTGCCAAGTGTGAAGGAGTTAGCTGGGCTCTTAGATCAGCTGTAGGGGGATGATTTCTCACTGGGCAATCTGATTGTGCTAGGGGATTTTAATTGTCATTTATGTTCGAATATTGGGCAAAACATAGGGGTAACCTCCGCATGTATGAAAACAGAAGAATGGAACATGAAGCATCAGGAATTATATGGTCTTATAAACATTCACAACCTAACAATTATGCTCCCAAAGGCAGTTACACCACCCAAAAGTCTCTATCCAGCCACTTATAAAGGCAGGGGTTGTGTATCCACTATCGATTTTATTTTTGTGTCTTTAGCGCTGAACTAAATTATAACATCTTTCAGGACTATAGAAAGTCCTTTCAGCGATCATAACCCTCTGGCTCTGGGGATGCAGACACAGTGGCCGAAAATAGCCAAAAGCGGTTGGGTGGAAGGGACATTAAAGCCAAAGGACCAGGGGAGGCGTCTGCGATGGTCACAGGTTGATAGTAATGATTTTTATTCATCCCTGTTTAAAGAGAGGCAACAGGAGATTTTGAAGTGCCTAGATATTTCACCCTCAGAGGATGACTTACTCAGTTCCTTTGACACAATAGCAAAAACAGTGAGATCACTCATAACCACCTCAGCAGTGACTCCCGACTCAGATAGCCCAAGGTGGTTTGATAGGGAATGCTCCCATTGAGGTCCCTTACAGTGGATCTGAAAAAGACCCCCCAAAGTAGATGTAAGGGAGCGAACTGTTGTAGCATTTATAAACAAGCAATAGGTCTCGCATTTGTGAGAGTCAGAGCTATTGGCATTGTAAATACCAATGCCTTTTATTTATGTGTTTTGAAACCTGCAAGCAGACAGAGGGGCTTACTGTGGTGTACCTGATTTCAAATTTGTGACCAGTAGGCTACATGCAGAAATTGAGCAGGTGCTCTAACCTTCTGATCTGTGCTGCTCTGAATAGCATGTATAACCTGCAAGTATAACCTGAGAAGTACGCAAGACTTTTTCTCTTTCAAGAAACTCCTAAAAACCCATCTGTTTCCTAGGACTGCATCTTCTTAATCCCAAATTCCAGTAGGATGTATGGCAGGATTTTCATCAGTCAAAGCGCCAGGATACCCGTGGGGTGACAGATACGCGCTATAAAAGATTATAAATACATACATACAAGTTACTCGTATTCCTACAGCTTGCTCTCTACTCAAGTGATCGAACCATGATTGACAGCTGAGGTAGGCACTTTTACACACAGATTTTAGTGTTTGTATATTTATAAAGCACCCAAAGGCCTCTAGACGTTAGAGCTCTTTATAGTAAGAACTTTACTCTTCACTCTTTCAAGTGGAGATGCATCAACCTTGCCGATTCACTTTCACTCAGATGCAGATGTGGGCGGGCCACTGAACTATAGACACGTGCCTGGCACTGGCTCACTTAGAGGTCTAATTGGAACCTCGGGTCAAAACGAGCCGAGCTTTCACAAGGCTTCAGTTGCCACGCTCCCCCACTGCCTTTAATTGCAACTGAACATGTGTGGCTCAGAGCTGCCCCTTTGCTTGTTTTGTAGGGGAGCTGATAGTTAAGACCATGCAAGTGGGAGAGGGGTGTTATGGTACCGATTTTTTTAACAGTCTGACCCAAAGAGGGTGATTGTTGTTTCAAGAGAAGATAATGTGACAAATCATAAATATTTCCCACTAGAGCATTTTACAGAACTCTACTGAGCCTTGATAGTCAGAAACGTTGCTTTACAACTAATGAAAAATGCAAATGCTGCGTTGGTGTCGGGTCTGTGGGCAAGTACAGAGGCTCTGCACTACACTTGTTCCATATGAAGACCGGTAACTTGTGGCCTCTCAAGGGCATCTGTTAATGTATATATATCATGAAGGGTGTTGGGATTTTCCTGAAAGGAGGCTCTTTGTTGAGGACAGGTAAACGTGTTTTTTTTCAAGACATACTCCTTGCGCGACTTGATTCAACAGGTAATGTGTCTTTTTGTTTATGACAGTGACACGTCTTCGAAGAATCTTTGACTTAAAATGGAAGAGGTGCTTATCTGGTAGCTGAACTGCTCAATGAAAAACAAGCAACATGAGAGAGGAAGACTGACTGTAGAGTGCCATGGCAAAAAGTAAACATGAAAGAACCTGCAGGAGCGCGTGGCCAATGGAAGGACACTCACTGCGAATAGGAAGCTGTACTAACTCTTATGCTCAAACCCACTCTTAATCACAAAAAAGATACAAAAAATTGGCAAAACCCATGTGACTTTAAACAGAATATAGAGAACTAATTAGTTAACTGTGGGGGGACCAGAAAATGCTACTTCAAACAAACAATTGTAGAAACTTGTTTTTCAGCATCAAACACATTTAAGGTTGGCCAAAGCAGCAAAACCCAAATCATCAGATGATATTTTAAAATCATTCTATGTGCACACGATCTTATCCACTAACAAATGAGATGCAATCAGGAAAATACTTTGTAAAAAGATAGATTTGAAGTTACTCTTTCATAGGGTGCAAAAAGTTACTTAGAGTAAAAGAACATAATTGGAGCAACGGGGTTTTGATAGTACCCTAAGTAAAGAATCATTTGGGGAAGGAAGGCTTTTCAAACCGCTGCTAGACTGTACTTTTATGGGAACATGAGGCACAGGAGATAAGAATCTTCTGATCACAGATGTCATGTAGGCAAGTCGGCATTAAAATTGATGCATGCTGGCCCAACAATAAGCGAAAACATAGAGCTCTCCGGGTGTAGGATGTAAGGGCAGGAGGGTGTCCAGAGAAGTTGAAGGTGGAAACTAGAAAGGTAAACATAAAGTGAGGTTAGCGCAAAATGAATAAAGCCCTGCAAGGTAGCTGGAGCTAAAGAAGAAAAGCATGCTACCGTCAAAATGAGGTAGGGAAAAGGGCGCACCGTGGATGCTAATGAGGGAAGGAAAACGCAGGTGGGAGGCAATAGCACATAAAGGAAACTAATGATTTGGAAGCTACCACGTAACTTGGCAGAGCAATATGCGCTTAAATTAGAACAGGTTGTGATTGTGCATAACGAGAACTTGCTCAGGAGAGAACTGAATCTGAGTTAAGTGCAGGCAGGCCTACTGAAGAGGGTACTGAATCCAAAAGGCCACACACCAGGGCAGGGTAGTATGTGCTCAATGCAAGCTAGTGAGAAAAATTACACAGGCGGCGGGTGTGCAGATTGAGAACTTACTTGGGGGAGAACTGAATCAATGTTGAGGTGCAAGCAGGCATACTGAGGATGGAAATATGAATTGACGCACTGGGGATAATGAAGGGAAGTGGCAGAGAGGAGGCGGGTTAACTACTCGTGAGACAAGTGGAATGGGCCAGGCGGTAAGTGATCAATAAAGGCCCCTGGAGGAGAGAGAAAGTTCAAGCAAGTTGAGACTGCGCTTGGAGGGGAACTTATTCCATAGAGGGGAAAGAAGGACAGTTCACTGTAAGGGCTAGTGAAGAACGGGTAAGAAGGGCAGTACAGGTAGACAATATATTCCCATGAAGCGAGCTAACTCCAGAGGGCCAAAGGAGGCCGAAGACGAGAAAAAGAAGAAAAGGCAGAAGCAAAGCAGGGAGACAGATACTGTGGTGAAAAAGGAAGAGGGTGATAGACCTAATCTAGTAGGAAGGAGCAGTGTAGCGTGAAGGAAGGACTTAATAAAAGGCGCCACGAGGGGCTACTGAAGGATGGGTATGGTGTCTAGATAGGTCAATGCAGTGTGTTGGGTCAAAACCTAGTATCTGACATAATTCCTGCAAGGGAAACAGGAGGAGTGAATTGACCTGGTAAGTGGCTGGGAAGAAGACCCGCGGTGGCGCGGAAGCGCTGAAAAACTATTAAATGGAACTTACGGACAAAGGCGGGAATACCGTGAAATTGTGGGAAGGAACACCCCGTCAGGTGTGGGTGTTGGTCAAAAACCTGTGGGGAAAGGAGAAGGGGTCAGTCGGGTGTGGAGCCCAGTTGGTGGCGGCTGAAGGACCCTGTGGGCAGTGTACTTA
Organism: Lissotriton vulgaris; assembly: GCF_964263255.1. NCBI lineage: Eukaryota > Metazoa > Chordata > Amphibia > Caudata > Salamandridae > Lissotriton > Lissotriton vulgaris. The sequence goes on from NC_141697.1 coordinate 383,917,253, forward strand.
CTAGGAAACAATTCACTGGAGCGGGGCTCACACTTTGATTGCGGTGTCCTCTGAGAAATAAATCAGGCAGCTAGTGCACAGAGCCTCAGTTCTGGTGTAGAACATGGACAGAGTGGCAACGCATGCGTTTAAGAAGCAGTCCGTGTCGAGTGCTACACAGTGCATACGAGGACGTGGCTGGTGGCTAATGGATAGCCACCATGTTGGTTGGGGAAACAAAGTAATCATATGAATGCAATATGACATATATCCAAGGAAAAGTGAAAAGTCAAGGGTTAAAATGGAAATGAAAAAGGACTTATACATAGAATAAATCAAGAGGTAAAGTGAAAAATGAAACAACGATAAAACACGCTAGCACCCCGTGCTTACTTTACTTCACCACTGCTGTGCGCCCCATCGAAGCACAGAGAGGAGAATCCTCCTGGCTGCAAAGAGCACTCCCCCAGCAAACACATGGCGCCCGGCGCTGCATACTGTGTGCTCTGGCGGCCGCAGCAGAATTTAAATACAATACCAGTGTCCGTCTCAGGCAGTGCGCCTCGGGAGAGTATTGTATGATTGTCTGAGAATCTGCCAGGTGCACTTAGTGGGTATTTTACGGGCACTTTGTAAATACATACGTGTGCGTGCAGAGTTTGTTTTCTGGAGATCACGGAACACGGGCAGTCTAAACAGCGACGGGCTGCGTAACTGCCAGTGAAGCAGGCACCCTTTCCGTGCCTGCTTCCTATCCGTCTTCTGTGGGGTCGAGGACGAGTCCATGGTGAAGCCAGAGGAGACCCTAAAAGAATATAGTGCTCACAAAGTGGACGAAAACTGTAGTTAGGCGGTGCTGCTTCTGGAATAAACAGAAGTGAGTATCGGAACAGCGGCCAATCAAAAGCCGGATAAGATGAGCAATTCCAGAGTTAAGCCAATGGCAAGCAGCAGTAGAAATTACCTTGAGTTTCACCCAACATGCTGATGCCTCGGAGAGGTAGCGGATGTGCTGCCTATGCGAGACCTAAAAAGCTTTAAAGGAACGGAGATCTGCCCTACAAAAACAAGCTTGGGACGAACTGGTCGAGGCCAGCAACTTGAACGATAGTTCCTTATTTTGGAGTGTTATTAATAGACCCTGATAAACCATCTATATGTCATCAAATCACACAAGATCAATGGAAGAGTTACTTTGAGTCAGATTATAATTATGGGGAGGAAGCTGTCTGTACCAACTCCTGGGAGCCTCTCCCTTGTGATACTCATATTGAATTCCAGCTACATGAGGTAATAATAGGTATTGAGAGATTGAGCAATAACAATGCGCTGGGCCAAGATGGGATTCCTCCAGACTTGTTTAGAAGTAACATTGAGGTTTGGGACCCTATTTTAATCAGGGTTCTGAATGCGGCGGTGCTGACAGTTATGCCCCAGTTTTGGTCAACAGCCACTATTGTCCCTATTTATAAGAAGGGGGACAGAGATAATCCCAACTGCTATAGACCTATCTCGTTGATAGACTCGACCGTTAAGGTCATGGGGCAGATCATACTCAATAGGCTAGTGGAATGGGCAGATAAAATTCAAGTCATCACAGAGGTCCAATATGCCTTTCGGGCAGGCAAATCTACAGCGGATCAATGCCTGAACCTCTACCTAGAGATAGTTAAATACACAATCGCCAAAGCGGGAGACATTTATTTCGGTTTTATTTATCTCTCTGCAGCACTTGACAAGGTGAACCTTAGTAAATTATGGGCCCTGCTAGATGACCTGGGAATAGAGCTATCAATAATAAATGCAGTACGTTTCACCCAAGAAGGAGATTTGACTGATAGTTTTAAATGCTCAACAGGGGTGTGGCAGGGTTGTATTCTCGCCCCTTTTCTATTCACATTGTACATCAATGGGCTGAAATCTGCAATGACATCATTAAATGCTGATACCCCAAGAATAGGTACTAGACCAGTACCAGTTGTACTTTATGCAGATGATGGTGTGTTAGTAGCACGTGCCCCAGGAGCATTGCAAACTTTAATTGATGGATTTGTCTCCTTTATGAAGGGACTTGAAGGGACTTGACTTATATCTCAATTATGCGAAGTCGTTCGCGATTGAAGTGGGCTGTCGAGGGAAGAGCAAAACACTTTACAAGGCAGACTCCCATGGTATAGCCAAAGTCCAAACTTTTAAATATCTCGGGTGTCATTCGATGCTAAACGTAACTTGAATACCTTGAAAGAAGAGAAGATGATGGACTCGAACAAATCAATGGGTTCTTTTGCACACAGATTAGGCACATGGTCACCTGGGGTGATTTTAAAACTACACCAATCAATTTGCATTTCTAAAGCTGTGTTCTTTAGTGAAATCTGATGCTATAAGGGTGAGGGGGAGCTACAGACAACGCACAACAAATACCTGAGACGGCTACTAAAGGTCTCTCAAGGTACCCCTGCCTACTCAGTCCATGAAGAACTCAGAGGAAGGCTTGTGTTGGATTTAGTTGCAGTTAAGCCTCTGCACTGTTGGGTAAACATTTGGTCAAAGGAGTCAGCCTCCCTTAATCAAGAGATAATTATGGGCTGGCTCTCATTTGAGCATACCTTAAAAATACCGTGGCTGAGATATATTAAAGAAACACTCTGCTCCCTGGGAAGACCAGATATGTTTACAATTTTCAGATCAGTGAGGAAAGGCGACAAAAAACTAATTAATAATCTTTTAAACAAGGTTAATGCAGAACGAGAAGAAAAATAATTGTTAAAATAAACAGTTAAAGCACACCGCCTATTAAAATCTGTCCAAGGAATAGAACACTATCTTACCATTTTAACTAGTCCTTACGACCATTTTTTAATTACCTGTTTTAGATTTAACATCTTCCATCATTTAGTGGCTTCCCCCAGTGGATATACAGCGGGAACTGAAGATAGAGGACCCTGTGGCTGCGACATTAGGTCTCCACAGGATATTTTTCATTTTGCCTTTCATGCAAATATTTTACGTATTACCGGCGAATGTTTCTTGAACCATATTAAAAAGAATTGGGTTTTAGACAGTCTCGAATTGCGCTTTTGCACTTGCAATTTTTGCAAAATTAACGCACTTTATTTGTGGTTACACACTTTTTAAGAGCTATGGTGAGATCCAGGAAATCTAGGAATGATTAAGACAGAGGGGTGTTCTGTGAGAAGTCCGATTTGTTTAAATAGGCTGCCCGCCAAACCAGTTAGCGCTGATATCTAATGTATAATTTAATGGCCCTGTAAGAGGAGTTTCTATTGTAGTGAGGAAAAAAAATGAATGAGCTCTTTCATGACTTTGCTATTTTTATGTATTGTATCTTTTATGGCTGTATGTTTTGCCGAATAAAATTTTTATTATTATTATAATTTGTCATCTAAGATGTCATCAGTGATGTCATAAATGATGTCATAGAAGGTAGAACATGTCTTGATTGATATCAAATGCAAGGTCATCAGTTGTGGATGGCAGGGGCACAAGTTATAATTAGTGATACCAACTAATATAGAGATCCTGGATACTAAGGATATAATCCTTCTCCAGGAAACTTGGCAGGTAGCCCCAGAACCAAAACAAGGATATCTACACTTTTATATCCCGGCTACACCGAGCTTACGTGGAAGGTCAAAGGGGGGATTGGTGACATGGGTAAAACAGAATAGTGGATACTCTGCTCTCCAGCTGGCTACTTATAGCCCTGATATTCTGTTAGTCAAATTCCAGCGACTTCACTGCAAGGATCTTTACATTTTTAACATTTACTCAAGGGGGCTACCAGGTGGTAAATCCACTGAGGCAGCCGACCAATTAGATTTTATTTTTAAGCAATATTGTTTGAACGCCAATGTCATTGTTGCCGGTGATTTTAATTGTTGTTTTGAACCCTTAGATAACTATGATATAGATCTTACGGTAGAAGAGGACTATATCTGGGAAATCCCTCAGCTGTCCCTATTACCTATAAAAAAGTGGTCAGAGGCCGCATTGCAACTAAATGTTTTATGTGTGGAGCATGGGCTACGGGCCACTAATGGAAGAACGGGTTCTGATAAACAGGGTGCCCCTACTTTTAACAATGGTACATCACATAGTCGTATTGACTATATTCTTACTAATAAGGAGAATTGGTCTGGTGTCGATGATATGTGGATAGAGCCACGGGCCGAAAGTGATCATGACCCACTAATTTTGTTATTTAGGTTGTTCGATCTATTGAAAAGTGAAGAACCGAGGGATAATGTTCAAATCGCCCTCTCAAATGACCACAGAAGTATTAGATGGGCCAACTGTGTAACAAATGAAGAGAGTGTTGCAGCTATGAGGGACTTAACAACCCAGGCTATCATAGAACTAAGGAGTAACTCCACTGTGGAGGCTCCGGTATCTAATGTTAGTAGGATCCACAATGTGTTTTTTAATAAATTGAGATTCTTCTTTGTCAAAAAGGTTACTAAAAGACAGTGTAGGCCAGCAAGGAAGGAGGATGAATGGTATGATAAATCCTGTAGGGTTGCTTACAGGGCCTTGTCTGATGCAGTAAAGACAAAAGATATAGTTAAGATAAAGGATGCCCGAGTCATGTATAAAAAACACAAACTAGGGCAAAAGGTGAATGGGATGATGGTTATTGGAGGGATCTCTTAAGAGCTAGTAAAGAAAGATCTATGTCCTCCTTCTGGGACATGATTAAGTGGGGAAGGGGGGTCAAAATAGGAGAATCCACGAACCATGTGTCACCAGACGCTTGGGTTTCCCATTATGCGTCCCAGTTCGCTTCAGAGGATGGAGATGAAGATGGATGCGAGGCATTTTTGAATACAACTACGAGTGCTAGTTACCTATCTTTCACTAAAGCTGATGTTCTAAAAATTTTGAACAACATCCCAAAAGCGAGGGCCCCAGGTTTGGATTCTGTTCCCGCAGATCTATTTATGCATGACAAGGACCTTTGGGCTTCCTACATCCAGTTGCTAGCCAATGGTATTGCGAAGGGTTCGCCTATTCCAGAGACCTGGAAGGGAGCCGAGATTATCTCAATCTTTAAAAAGGGGGAATGCTCGGATCCAGGCAATTATAGGCCTATCAGCCTTATCGCATGCATACAAAAAGTATTGGCGAGGCTTGTACTGCAGCGCATCCATGGCTGGATAGATGAACAAGACATACTGTCACCCCTACAGGCAGGGTTTCGCAGTCACACTAGTACTATTGATCACGTTTTTAGATTTGTCTTATTATATTGGCCTGTAGTGCTACTTGGGGGGTGGTATGCTTTTTGCAGCCTTTGTTGATCTTAAATCAGCATTTGACTTGGTCCCTCGTGCTAAGTTGTGGAAAGCTCTACAAGAACAGGGCATCCCAAATGAAATCTTGTCCTTATTAATCAGATTGCACGAGAATAATTTTGCTCAAGTCCGATGGAATCAGCAGGGTAGCGTAACTGACAAATTCCCCATTGCAAGGGGAGTACGCCAAGGTTGTGTACTAGCCTCGACCCTCTTTTTGCTATACATCAACAGGGTGATCAGGTACTTTGAGCAACAACCGACCGACGCACCCAAGTTGGCCGGAAAACTGACCCCCCTGTTGATGTTTGCGGGCGATACCTTACTAATATCAAAGACACAACAGGGTCTTCAGAAGGCCATTGGAGTTTTTGAAGTGTTTTGTGCAGACCATGGTCTTGTTATCAATACAGCTAAAACAAAATTCATGGTTCTGCACAAACGGAAATATGTCAGAGGGAAGGTGGTCATGGACGGGGTTCAACTGGAACAGACCCAAGTCTTTAATTACCTGGGCATTACCCTGTCATACAAGTTAGATTGGAAACAGCACACCAACCAGCTGGTTACGAGGCATGCACAATTGACAGGAGCACTCACCAAGGAATTTTATTCTTCACACTCTAGGCCTATCACTCCGGTTTTAAAGATTTACAATGCAAAGGTTGGAGCAGCGGTCCTTTATGGGGCTGAACTCTGGGGGCTCAGTAACCTTACAAAGTTGACGGTTGCCCAAAATAAAATTCTTCGCAACATCACTGGTTTAGCAGTATCCACTCCCTTGATACCTCTCCACTATGACCTAGGATCTCATAGCTTCGAGGATATGGCCAAATATAGATCGGTTGCGTACTGGAGGAGATTATGGGTAACCCGGAACTCTCCCAGTATGCCCAGGGCTTCCTCGAGGTTGGAGACTCGGATAAAGCTCATAAAATTTTATGGATGAGGGAGGTGAAAGCAATTTATATGGCTATTGGTCTATCTCCATTATGGGATGACCCTGTGAGGAGTGTTTTCCCACCTAAGAAAATACTTTGTGATCTGTATTGGAACATGGTTGCGGCTAAGAGCTTTGGATGTCGTATTGAACCATCCTTTACTACTGATTTCTTAGAACTCAAGCATGCACCGGCCCTAGAACCTTATTGGGATTGGATTACCATCCCAGGGGACCGGAAGAAGTACCATCAAATGAGGGTGGGGAAACTACCACTAAATGCTTTAACTGCGAAATGGCGTGGGAACCAAATCTCGGTGTGCCCTTTTTGCCCTGACCAAAGGGAAGATATTGGGCATGTATTGTTTGCCTGCCCAGAACATAACGCCCCCAGACGATCGTGGCTAAAACCGATTTGTGTTCCTGCTAGGCTTCAAAACTGCTAGCGAGGCCACTAGGATTTTAAGAACTAATACCTCTCAGCCAGTTGTTATAGCCATGTCTAAATTCCTTCATTGGATGTGGATAATTAGGGCCCGAAAATGAGTTTGGAATAATCCCAGGGCCAGTTGTTATATGCTGCTATTCGATTTTGCAAATTGTATTAAGAAACTGATATATTTTGCATTGAATGAATTTCACTTTTAATATTGTTTTATCCTTTTTAATATAATATATTTAAAATTTGTAAATATGGATGAGCTAGTATGCTCTTGTTTAGATAAAGTTGAAATGATTAATTGTGGATCTTGCTATTTGCTGGGTGTGGGGGGTCAATTTGTAAATGTCTTTTTATGATTGAAAAATATCGAATAAAGACTATTTGAATTTGAAATTTTAACTATAACTGCTCATTTCTATGTTTTTTTTTACTCCAAAACATTAATGTTGTTACTGAGAAATCTACCTAACTATAACATTACATTTGTTTTTTTCAGTGAATGTCTAAGGGTTTTTTTTTAAACGAAAGCACATATTTTTATTACACCTAACTATAATGTTACTTTAACCTTTGTTTTTTCTGTGAATTTCTAGGGTTTTTAAAAATAAAGTATTTAAAAATACATAGAAACTAACTACTTACACCAAAAATGTTCAACTTCTTAGTTTTTGTAACTCACGTATACAGAAATATCCCCTGCATAGTTTTCATAGTCTTTGCATGTATCTATACGTACACTATATATTTATATTTCAAAAGGACTCTGATCAGTTTTTCCTGTACTGTAAACTATGAGTTTTCACTATGTACATACATTTTTAAGGTGTGTGATCACTCTCGCAGGTGGCTCTCAACAGGCTCATGAGTTTATAGAGTTATAAATTTCAAACTAATCTGTTGTACAGAGATCTTTTTCATGTGGCCTGTTATTGAATGCTAATCACTAACAATAAAGTCAGTACAGTATGTACATTGTATTAATTATTTCTTTTACAAACTTACGGCTCTCACAAGAAGATCGCGGTAGTCAAACGCACAAACCCTTGCTTGGACTAGAAGGGGGCTCCTCGTATCCTCCTGTCTGGCTCTTGCCATCCATTCACGAGATCGTACATTTGGAATTAAGTTCATGGCAGTGTATTTTTGTCATTTTGAAGAAAGTAAGACATTAGAAGTGTTGCTGCATTATTTTATTTGGTATATTAAGAAATTCACAATTTTTATGATCTTGTGGACACGCGCGAGACGTCAGGAAGAGAAAAGACATCCCAAGGAAGGATTGTGATTGGTTCATATGGAGGCCTTATTTTTTCAAAGAACGATTCCTTCCTTGTTGCTTCATTTACCTTTTGGGTTTTGCTATGGTTAGACTTTTATTACTAGCTCTTTGACATTGCTGCCACCAGAATGTCATCCTCTGATTCAGATGAGAACCCTACTGCTGTTCCTGCAACACAGCCGCCTCATTCAGCCAAGGAGTTTGTTTCCAAGTGAGGCCAGGTAGCATGAAATTATCAGACAAATCAGAGTACCAGAGAAATATGTGATTTGTAAATATGCAAAAAGTAGTTCAATAGAGGCAGCTGGAACAAGCACTACTGCATGAGTACCACTGGGTTTGAGGGCTATATACCCTCAGCGCTTTTGTTTGAGCTGGGTTAGCCTGTTCTGCAGAGCTTGATAGCTCATCAGAGGAATCCACATCCTTTCAACCTGGTGACACTGTGCTTGCCCAGGTACTCACAGTACAAACAGATAAACACTCTGCTTATCTGAACAAAGCCCTTTTTGCTGCTTATGCAAAGAGATCATTTTTTCTCCTGGAACAAGCAGGGGTGCATAGGGCTTGTCCAGAATCATAAATGCCCACCAAGGCGGTAGGTTTTTTAAAACATTTTTTTCATATATTTTTTTCTCCTTTTTGTTTTGAAAGAGATGTTGTTTTTTTTTAAAAAAAAGTAAAAAATGCTAAAAAAAACACCCAAAATACAGCTGTTAAAAAATATTTATTAAAAAAGATCTTTTCAGAGCAACCCTATCTTTCCATTATGTATGTTTGTTGTAATGTTACCCTTTTTTACTTCTTCATGACCTTGTGACATATTCGCTAGACCCATGATGCTCTCATACATGGTGAAGTTGACTCTCATGGGCCTCTTTCAAAAGTGTACTTTTAAAATGAGATTTGAATTTTCACTGAACATATCCCGTTGTAATAGATATAATGTATATGCAACGGATTTTCGCTACCCCTTTTTTTGTACTATCCCAAGAGACTGTCGCAAGATCATAAAAAATATTTTAGAGGAATTGTTAGGAATAGGGGTGTCAAGATGGGAGAGGTATGCACCTTATCCAAGTAGGGACCCTTCCTTCTAGTCAGGATAAGGGAGTTACACACCTAGTTAACCCATGTACACCTCCTTGGTAGCTTGGCACGAGCAGACCGGCTTATCTCAGAGGCAATGTGTAGAGCAATTGTACACAATAACACAGCAACACAGTGAAAAATACTACAAATGGACACCACACCAGTTTAGAAAAATAAAGTATCTTTATCCAAACAAAATGAAAACAATAAAAACCCAGCATACAAAACTGAACCATACGACATTTACAGGGTTTCAACCAATTCTGTCCAAAAAAATATATGGATGTGTGATTTTTGTTGAAAGCACCTCGAATATCGATTCCAAGACAGTTCCGGCCTGTGGGTGCTGCATCAGTGATGCCTGGGGTGCAAGCACAATGCTCGGAAATACGGGATGCGTTGGAGGTTGATTAGGTGGCAGCAAACAGGCACTGTGTTAATTTCTTCAGCTGTGGTTCCACAATGTGTCGTTTCTTGTGGCCGCACAGCAGGGCCCTCATTGGAGTTGATGTGGGGGCTTGGACTTCAGAAACTGGTGCGTTGAACTTGGCATGCGGCGGTTCTTCGAGTCGTTGACAGGCACTGCATAAGTTTCTTTGGCCACACAGAGCTTTGCATCAGAATTTTCTCCATCACAGCAGTGGTGTATCAGAAAATACGTCCACAAGAAGGGCGAAGCGCTAATTTTGCAGGGTTCTTCAGTTCTTTGTAGTTCTTTGCAGCAGGAACAACCTCCAAGGTCCCAGAACTGGATTTTGCACCACAAGGTAGGTCAGAAATCCCAGCAATTGAATTCAAGGAAGCTGCAGGTAAAGTCTTTGTGTTCCTGAGACTTCTTAACAGGAGGCAAGCTCTACATCAAGAACTTGGAGAATCATCTTAAGCAGGATACCACAGGAAAGCAAACGTCCATTCTTTTCCACTGTCCGCGGACAGAAGCAGCAACTGCCGGCTAACCCATCAAAGCAACACATACAAAAGGGGCAGTACTCCTCCTGGCAGCTCATCCTCATGGCAGGGTCATCGTAGCCAGAAGTCATCTAAAGTTCTGAGGTTTTAGGTCTAATACTTCTTTTACCCTATGACGTATTTGTTCAGAAAGTCTCTCTAGCTCAGCAAAACCTGTTCTGTCCTCGGGGCAAGATGGCGGCCACGCTGAGCGGCTGAGCAGCAGCGATCCGTAGCGAGGACATGGAGCTATGAACTATTCTGCCTCAGAGCGGGTGTTTAGCAATTTTCGCGGGAGCAGATGATTACCTACCGGCTGACGCTGCCACCTGCTGTGCTTCGGGGGCTCGCAAGGGCAGGAGTCTCAGTTTGCCTGGAGTCAGAGCTGGAGTCGGGCAACACGGAAGCAGCTCGTGGAGTTCACGGAGTCAGTGGGCGGAGTAAACCCGGCGTGCTCACGGTCATCCTCTGTGGTGGAGGGAGGCAGCGCTGCCGACCCGAGAGGATCGAGTGGGGCAAAGCGATCTGTTTCAGGGCCAGACAGCGAGGCTGCAGGATGGCCCCCAAAGTTAATGCCGGTGGGAAGGCTGCGAATAAGGAAAAGAATGTGAGCAAAATCGTGAGCACTCCTGCAACAATCGATGGCAATTCCGGACGGAGTGTGGAGCCGGCAGTGAAAATGAAGGCTTTAACACCAGTTCAATTTCAACCCCCGGCGAAGGAAACCAGGCCACCAGCGGTCAGGACCCGCTAAACCACCGCTATTACTGCAAGTGTCAGCATAGTAGAGATGCTTGCCCGTGGTGTAAGGAGAAAGGGGGGAAAGTTCCTGTAACTGTGACTGAAGCAGAGGCTAGTGTGTCTGGGGGCGACATAATGTTGGAGGTTCAAAATGAACTTGGGGGCAATGAAGTCGGCCTTATAGACCAAGAAGGTATTGGTGGGTCTGATTCCACTGATCCCACTGCCATAGACTCAATTATGGTTCCGGTTGGGGGCGCCTCTGACATACTCGCAGATGTACCCCCAGATGAGAGTAACATCCAGGTAGATATTGATGCTGTTAACCCTGGCTCAGCAATTGTAACAGTAATGGAATGTCTGGAGGATATGGAAAGCAGTGCTTTTAAAGACTGTGATATAACTAAGGCTAATCCCGCTGTAGTCAGTACATCAACCAATGGCATTATCTCAACTGAGGAGACGGCGGTAGCTAGCAATACTGAGAGTGAAAGGTCTCCCAGTGAATGTTTCCACTCTGTGGCCGAAGAAGCAGACTGGTCTGAAGATGAGGGGGAGCACAGCTCAGATATAGATGGAAGTAACCTAGAGTCAGACAGTGACCCGGAGGAGGCCATCCCTGTAACGGCTGTGAAACCAGGGACTTCCTTCAAAAAGAATGTGCAGAAGGGGTTGGCTTGGGATCATTCACCTACTACTTTGCTTCAAGGGTCCCCTAATCAAGATCAGGACCATGAGTCCACCCAACGGTCTATGTTAGAGGCAATCCACCAGGAAATAATCGTGCATCGGGAGGAAACCAGGCAGGACAATCGTAAGTCCCAAGCAGCTATGAGGAAGATAAAGAGTGTCATAAGGAAACTCTCAAAGACCTGTGCAACGGTGGATGATAGAGTGTCGAACCTTGAAGAAAGAGTGGTTTCCACTGAGGCTGAATATGCTGCCGCTACCAGCAAGGTGGAATCGTATGGGGCACAAGCCCAGGACATACAGTGGAAACTGGAGGACCTTGAAAATAGGCTTAGGAGAAACAATCTAAGGGTCTTGGGGATCCCGGAAGGCTCGGAGGGGGGGGGGGGATGTGAGAGCCTTTATTGTCAAATTATTTGCAAAAGCATTTCCTGAACTGGATAGCTGGTGCTGGGAGTCAGAAATTCAGTGGGCGCACAGAACCCCGTTCAGGATAAATCGAAACCCAAGGGAAGGAGACAAACCCAGGGCAATTTTGATTTTTCTGGGTAATTTCATTTTGCACCAGGCTATAGCGGAAAAGGCTAGACCTGATGCTAAGAGAACAAGCGAGGGGTTATCATTTTATGTCAGACCTGATTTCTGCCATGTTACGGTAGAAAGGCGTTGGAGGTTACGCCAACTGATTAAGCCTTTCCAGGATAAGAAAGTTCAAGTCTATCTTATAAACCCAGCCCAGCTCAAAATAATCCATCATGGGAAGACATTGTATTTCCCGTCAGAAATTAAGGCGAAGGAATTTCTGGACTCCATATAATTTCATCTTGAATTGTTGTTCTTTCAGGGTGGGTCCGGGTGGGCGGATAGATGGATATCAGGATGTAGTTGAAGTTACTTATACATGAAGGGATATGATGTTAGAGGTTGTACATAGTATAAGATGGCGGTAATGGAAGGGAGTTTTTTTTTTTTTTTAAGGTCTAGGCAATTAATGGAATTGTCAAGTGTTTGCTACCTGTTATTCTTTGGTTGGTTATTGTAAATATGAACTCTGAGGCTAAGGCCATTAAGGCCAGTAAGTAGTATATTTTGAGTCCTCGCTATGACGCTGCACCCATCACATGCACAGACCTAGTCTGAGCACCCCACAGAAGCGGGCGAGTGGCCTAGGGGCCAGTGTGGGGGGGGCCAGGGGGTGCAAGTGGGGAGCGGGAGGGGGGAGGGGTGGGATGGGGGAGTAAACACAAAAGAAAAGAGAGCACGTGTCACCAATTCACATACAAATTCAATTGTAAATATACGAAAAAAGAGGTGTTGCAATTATGCATCTAATATGTTTCTTTGTCGTTTGAGAAGCTGGTAATGTCTGGTTCAGGAGTATGCCTAAGCTCAAGATTGGCTCTATAAACATTAATGGGTTGAACGACTGGAAGAAGAGGGGTAGATTTGAGGAATATCTTAAAACAACAGGTATAGACATCCTTGGGTTACAAGAGACTCATTTGCCATGGAAGAAAAAGCATTGGCTTAAGTTAAAAGGGTTTGAGATTCTATCATGTTCTTCTCAAATGTCTACCACAAGGGGGGTAGCTATTATTGGGAAGGCGGGCCTGGGAGGCATTAAGCGCTGTAAGGCAGATGCCCTTGGCAGGTGGGCTGTATGTGAAATGAACAAGGGATTTACTGTCTGCTCAATATATGGAGCCAATTCGGACGATCCTGAGACCTTCGATCTTATTGAGAAGGAATTGATAGATTGGCCAGCCCCAATAGTAGTCTGCGGGGATTTCAATATATCGGCTGACTTCGCTAATGGTACCCCATATACTGGACGCAAGCCCCGGGTATATAGAGCTTTATCCTTGTTGTTGCAGTCACATGGGTTGAGAGATGTTTGGGGTAATAAAGAAGCAGGGGATACTGGGTTCACCTACTTCTCACATCCCTTCAACAAATACTTTAAATTAGACTACTTCTTTGTATCAGCTACTGAATTGAACAAGGTTAAAATCTCCAAACTTCCAATGATAATGTCCGATCATAACCCCCTGGTAATAACAATGGATGTTAATCGACCTACGAAAGGACCTAGACCCTGGACTTTTGATAGGAAACTATTAACCAACAGTGTCTATATAGAATATATTAAAAACTGGTCACAGGCGTTTTTCGATGCCAATAGATACAGTGCCTCCCAGGGGGTAGTATGGGACAGTTATAAGGCGGGGTTAAGAGGGGAGACCATTAGCTATACTAACAGGCAGTGGAAAAGGATTACGTTGGAAAGGGAGCAATTACTGAATAGATTGAGTGAGGCAGAAGGGCAACATCGAAGAGATATATGTCAGGGGCGGCAAGGATTGGAAAGTCTCAAGAGGATCAATACTATTAAAGCGGGATTACAGAATCTATTGGCTAAAAAATCAGCGGCAGAATATGATACAAAGAGAACCAGGTTATATGAGACAGGGGAACAGGCCGGGAGGGCACTAGCGCTGCGTATTAAACAGGTCACGTCAAAAAATGTAATTACAAAAATAGAAGAACAGGGGAGAGTATATGAGGAACCATCCGAGATCCTGGAGGTCTTTAGAAGGTATTATCAAGACCTATATCAGGAGGAGGTGGTGACAGATGCCCCAATTACCAACTGGGAAAGCACAGGTGTAAGACTGGGTCAGGAAGAGAGGGACGTTCTCGAACAGGTTATCACTATGGATGAGGTAATAGGAGGATTACAAAGTCTGGCATTAGGAAAGGCGGTGGGCCCGGATGGGCTACCACTTGAAATATATAAGTGTTTGCGGGAGGAAATATCCCCTCTTCTTCTAGACTTGTTTAATGGGATTATGATAACTGGCAAAATACCGGAGTAATGGATGAGTACCAACATCGTGGTGTTCCACAAAAAAGGTAAACCTAAAGAAAATCCAGGTTCCTATAGGCCTATATCCCTAGTCAATGCTGACAATAAGCTGTATGCTAAGATCTTGGCCACCCGCTTTGGGAGGATCATCGGGGCTCTAGTATCGCCCTGGCAGCACGGGTTCATCCCAGGGAGAGGCACGACGGATCATATTAGAAGAGCGATTACCGTGTTTGATATCTGTGCTGCCGGGGGGGGGAGGGGGCCGCGATGGTCCTCCCCGATGCGGGAAAGGCATTTGACCGGGTAAGGTGGTCATTTTTGTGGAAGGTGTTGGAGGAGAGGGGGGTCGGACCAAGGTTCCGACAGGCCATACAGGCAATGTATTCTACTCCTACAGCTAGGATCCAGTTGATGGGGGGGAGCTCAGGGAAAATTAGTATAACGAGGGGGACTCGGCAGGGTTGCCCCTGTTCCCCTATTCTATTTGCGTTGTATATCGACCCATTAATAACTCAAATAATGTCTAATATGGCGATAAAACCTGTAGTCATAAAAGGCTTTCAAAGAAAATTGCTCGCGTATGCGGATGACCTAGCTGTCATCACGACTGATCCAGAGTCAGCTATGAGGGAACTAGTGACTATGACAAGTCTGTTTGGGAAATATTCAGGATACCGATTAAATGAGGCTAAGACCCAAATTCTGTGCTCCAAGAATATAACTAAACAGGATACTAGGTATGTTAATTCGGTGGTGTACCTCGGTATAACACTTAATTCACAACCAGGGAATATAATTAGAGATAATTTTACACCGCTCCTGAAATCAATGGAACAGGATTTAAAAAGGATGGATACATTACATTTATCGATAATAAGTAGGGCCAATGTCATTAAAATGACTATGTTTCCCAAGATCTTGGCCTTTTTAGAGGGGCTGCTAGATGTCAAAATAAATCTATCCCCAACATTACTGATTATTGGGTGTGATATTAAACTAAATCTAAGGATCGAGGAGGAAGCTTTAGTTTTTATAGCAGTAGCTGTATTCAGAATATTAATATCAGCCGCCAGAAAAGATATAGAGGCTCCAACATTTCAAATGTGGTTATGTAGTATCCTCGGCATCCATAACATTGAGGGAGCCCTATATGAACTTAAGGGCTTAAAAACAAAAGAGATGGAGCTACGGCTTTTGGGCACCAGTGGCTAGTTGGAGGGCGGCAAGGATGAGGGGTCAGCCGAGTGGGATATCAATTGTTCAGCCTTAGGTTTTTTCTTTGTATAGCTCCCTTTTATTTAGAACGTTGAGTGTGGAGATATGAAACGTAAGAAGGGCTTTTTAATTTAACTAGTTAGAGTCTTGCCTTTCTCGTTTTTCCTCTTTATACACACGTGACCATTATTTGTTTATGTATGTCGGATTTGTATATCGCATTTTTGCATCTGGAATGAATTGTATTTTGTTATGTGATATGTGTTCACGAACTCTCAAAACAAAAAAAATTAAAAATAAAAATAAAAAAAACCTGTTCTGTCCTCCCTGGTCCAGCCACACTAGAGTGGTGTGGAGACCTCATTGTGCAGGGCAGTCACAGCCTATTCTGGTGCTAGTGACAACTCCTCCCACCCCTCTAGCCCTGGAAGGCTCATCAGCATATGCAGCATATCTCACAGGGGAAACCCATTAAACCATAACGCATCTGGGAAATTACAACAAACTGAATACAATGATGCCTATGGTATTCCTTTTAGAAACTTACTAGTTGGAGACAGATACTGAAAATTATCTATCCACTGTTTTTTAATTACATATTGAATAAATCTCCACTTTTTACTTTTTGTTCATCTCACAGCTATCTAAAACAATTTTATAACAAATTAAACACAAACAAAGAAAGTTGGTTTCAACAACTTATTTTAGTCAACCAATTCTTCTTTTCACTGGAAATTGTTTTCAATTATTATGATTTTTTATATTTTATACACATTTATATACAATTATCCTATATCTATACACAATATTTACACTGTGCAAATAAACATAAACATGACCAAAGCAACGAAAACTTTGAAAATGACCTATTTAAATGGTTCAAATGAAGCCCAATACTTTAAACAAGGAAATGCGTGGTAAAGTCTTATAAAACTTTAATTCCTTCATCTCAATCACCACATAATAGTAGATCCTCAGAAGCTAAAATGTCTTTATGCTTCTTTTTTCAATGCTCTCGTCGAATATTTCCAAAGATTAATTCCACGTTATAGGGTGTCGGATTGTAATGACAGTCAACGCGTTTCAGCCTATCAGAAAGCCTGCAAAAAGAGCTCAGAAGAAAAATAAGAGGAAGGAAGCAAACGGTTTGAGTATAACTCTGCAAAAAGGACAAGGTCCAACAGGAAGAATTAAAAATGTCCTTCATTACAATACTTACCTCTTACAATCCCCACTACCAGACTATGGGGAAAGACTAGCCTCGTTACTGAGACTTTGCATGAAGATAACTAGTGTGTTGAGTAGGGCATAAAGAAACACTGCCTTGCCATTGATGCCTTACCCCCACCTTACTATGCATACAACTGAGCCTGGTTCAGTAGTATGCTTAGTAGGGTGGGGATGCTACTTACCTCACATATAAGACCTCACTATTCTATACTAAATATAACAAGTACCATCCCCAATGATACCTCTCCCTAGGGAAATAACCATATTTATAGGTGTGTGGGAATGGATTTTCCTATCCACTCACAGCACTCCCCAGCATCACAGATATGTACAGTGGATTCTAGGGAAACATTGTCTTCTGCACTAACATCTATCTGGCGTAACATTTGGATGTACAGTACGGTGTAGTGAACCAGTGGCCTCTGCCCTCACACCTCTCCTTTGAAGAACAGCAATATGTAGTGCTGTCTGGGAAGGAACTCATCTCTCTGCTACCACATCTTACTATGGTAAAAGGTGTCTGCAGTAGAACTTGAGAGAAATGTATCTCTCTACTCACACTTCTTCTCAAGCTGACCCGTATGCATAGTACACTGTGGGGAGAAATTGCCATGTTTCCTTACACAAGTCACTTGCATGATAACTCTGTGTAGTATAGTGTGTGGGGACACTGGCCTCTCTCCTGTGATGTATCTCTTGGCTACTGCTTGTGCAAATGTGGGTGTGAAAAGTGGCTCATCTTTGTGGTCACAACTCTCTCTGGTATGACAGAAGTACAAGTAAAGTATGGAGCTGAAATTACCTTTATGCTCAAAGGTATATCTTAGATAACATCTATAGAGGCTATGATAGGAAAACACACTTCACTCTCAGGTGAGACTTCTCACCCAGAATAACAAGTGCAAAGTAGCCTGTGGGTAGAAACTGTTCTCTCTGCACATACCTCTCTTCATACTGTTACATTTTCATAGTAAGGTATAAAATTGAGTATCATCTCTACTCAGAACTGTTTCTTGGATAACTCATGTCCATATTTAATTGTGGAGATATACTTACCTGCGTTTCAAACGCTTCCAAATGGCAATAACCATACATAATAGGGCTTGCACAGCAGCTGATAGCAATGTGTATTAGAGTATAAGCTTGCACTTACCTCTGTGTGATAATCCTTCACTTGCATTATAGGTATCTATACTATGGCATGCAACACCTCACTGCTGCATGACAACTAACCACACCTGCATTGCAAAATAATTGGCTCCTCTATTACATACTGTCATTAGGGTAAAACATGAGCGTATTACCATTCACATGCATATGCATGTAATAAATTATGTACAGTCCCTAAACATGGGGCTGCCAGTTTTACTGAATTTTGCAATCTATACTACTATTATAAAGAGAGAACTTGCACCTTTTGGCAAGGTAAACTCAGGAACCACAGCGCCAATCTACACACCCGATACATCTATGAAAATGTCAGGGTGTGTAGATGGACATAGGCTATATAAATTACAAAAAAAAGTAAATGTAAAAAATTACATTTGTAAACAAAGTAGTCCCCCCCAGAAAGTAGCGCCGGCCGGGACCTATCACTGGCCACAACGCGACGTACGTCATGACGACAAGGAGGAGGGCGGTGCAGTAATGCCTCGATTGCAGTCTATCAGGGCCGTGTCTCTCTTCTATGACTACGGCTCTGCAGCGAGCTGTGTGCGAGATGGCGACAATGGGGAGTGCGGTGGAGCGGAGGGTCCGCACTTGAGCGCATTGAACGCGGCTCGGAGCTGCCAAAGGTTGCGGGGCCCGAGGAAAGGTGTGGAGGCAGCAGTTTCGGAGGAGATAGGGGAGCGAGTGAGTCTGGGCGGGAGGGGGCGCGAGTGAGTCTGGGCGGGAGGGGGGCGCGAGTAAGTCTGGGCGGGAGGGGGGCACGAGTAAGTCTGGGCGGGAGGGGGGCGCGAGTAAGTCTGGGCGGGAGGGGGGCGCGAGTGAGTCTGGGTGGGAGGGGGGCGCGAGTGAGTCTGGGCGGGAGGGAGTCGGTGCGGGAGGGGGTCGGGGCGGGTGTACTGCCCCCAGCCCCTTTCTGCCCCAGGCAACGCTGGGGCGGGCTGCTAGTACTATAATAAACGTGAAATTTATAATACATTTTACAGAAACTAATCCAAAGTAACTTTAAACTTATTTATTACAACAATACAATTTAACAACAATACAAAACTACAACTGCATTAGCAAACAATATAAACAATTATAACATGAAAAAAACAACTTTAAAATATATTTAAAAAATGCTGACACTCATAAGCACCTTCTAAACCCCCCCCCTCCTTTTCGCTTTATTTGCCTACTGTATTTTGAAGTAGGTAGTCCTTCTTTTTCAGTCTTTTAGGCACCTTAGTCTACCAAAGAGTCTTTAGAGTTGTGCTGTGTTATGGCAGGTTAGGTGGCAATAAAATCTCAGCAAAGCAGCATATCTATATATACAGTTCACAAAGCTTAGCTCATCCAAAGTCAGATTGTGCGGCTGAAGTACATAACTGCTGAGGATGATAACCTTATTTTGTTGGATCCTATTACTATTCACAAGAGAGAATGTTGCATTGTCACTGTCTAACTCTGGTGTAGGATTGTCCGGTAAATTGGTAAAAATCACTATGGCCTTTTGGGATATATTTTAGGTTCCTCACCCACCGGTACCACCTATGGCTAGCTTCATCATTGGACCCTCGTCCCACTCACGTAGTGTGGGGCGATGGGCTCAACATGTTCATTTGTAAGTGGAGTTCCTTGGCTATGTAGTTTTAGGGATTATGAGAAAAAATTAAAATTGCATGTCAGATCCTACAACTTTTTAATGGTTGGTTTTCTACAGGGTGTGGGGAGCCAAATAGGTAAAGATGCAGGCAGATTGCAGATTCTTTGTTTAATAACTTCACAAACACTGCCTCTTTTACTTATAACTATATACAGATTGGAGATTTCCTTTTTAACACAGCTAAGAGGAGTTTCTTAGGTGAAGCTAAAGACAACTTTTTGTCTCAGTTCCAAATTCAATCACTTCTGTTGAGCATAACTCTAACACACTTCCTTCTCCTCCAAATCACCAAGAACAATGTGAACTATCTCTTGTTATGCACCCAATCACATCACAACATTTTTCAATCATGTATTAAAAATAGTAACTATTGTAACTGCTGTATTTTGTCCCACTGTCTCCCTGATTTCTCTTCCCTAGCTGTTTCCTTTGTCTACTTAAATCATATGTAAAGCGCTCTGATACCCTTCTTGGTCATGTTCGCGCTATACAAAACTTTAAATAAATAAATTGATTGAGTCTTTGTGCTTTTTTCTACTTTTCCCCATTACATTCTCGTGATACTCTCTTGGGATCGTAAAACACCTTGTGGCAGACTTAGTCATTTTCTGTCATGGTCTCATGAGCCTCTCGTAAGCTCCCACGTGTCCATGCAGCAAGATTCAATCCCTAATGCTTCTGAGCTACTCTCAAGAGATTCTCATGGGATCACAACTAATTTGTAGGGAAATAATAATATGTTGGACAGAGTATCCTCTCCACTGAGACCCATATTGTGCAAAACAGTTGTCTGTAGCAGGGTGTGAGGAGAGACTGACCTCTACTTTCAGACCTCTCTCTCAGATCACGGGCATGCATAGTATGGTGTGTGGATGGACTGGTCTCTCCTTTCAGACCTCTGTGTCAAATGATGGGTGTGCATGGGAGGGTGTTTGGATGGACTGGCCTCTTCTTTTGGACTGCTCTCTGAGATGAGTGTGTATATTAAAGTGTGTGGATGGACTGGCATCTATTTTCAGACCTCTCTTAGATGACAGGTGTGCTTAGTAGGGAGTGGGGAGATTCTGCTGTCCCTTTCTGACATCTCTCACAGATGACGGGTGTGCATCATACTTTGTGTCCTCTGTGGTGAAACCTCTCTCTGTAATAATGGGTGTGTGTAGTAGGTTGTGGAGAGAGATGAACCTCTCCTTCCAGACCTCTATCTCAGAGGATGGATGTGCATAGGAGGCTGTTTGGATGACCTTAACTCTACTGACAACTCTCCCAATGATCATAAATAGTAGAGTCTGAGAAACACGATCTCCAGTAACACTCCTTCATAAAGTAACAAGTGTACATAGCAGAGTACATTTAAACTTCACCTGCTCCTTCCTACTTTTCTCGAGCCCACAAGAGTCTTGCAAGATGATAACATTTAAAAAAAAAGATGTAACCTTCTAGTCATCACCCAATTTATCTCTTACACAAAGATCACAAATACATTCCTACTAATGAAGTGTTTTGAGAACTCCTCTACATTCTTTTACTATTCACTATCCCACAAGAGCCCGGCAAGATCATAAAAATTTGTTAAAAATAATATACATCGAGGGGCATATTTACAAGGAATCGGCATAGGGCAGTGTTGCAAACTATGTGACCCCTGACCTTGCTTGCAGGCCAGGTCACTCCCCCGCTGCCACACAGCTCCACCTGAGTGTCTGCTCCTCCTTTTCTGCCGCTGCCACTCCGCTGTGAGTTCATCCCCGCTGTCTGCCTTGCATTTGTAAAACTTGCTTGCTGTATTTTGTGCCTGTTTTTGCTTTTGTTGCGCCTCTGTAGGGTTCCATTGCCCCCGCTTGGGCCCTTTTGCCCTTCCCCCCTCTCATCTTCTATTTACCCCCTCTGCCCATTCCCCGCCGCTGCTCCCTGGTGGCCCGCCCCCCTTGATACCCATTCGCTGCCCCGCTCCCGCCTCCCAGCTGCTCCTCCTGTGCCTGTTTTTGCTATTGTTGCGCCTCTGTAGGGTTCCGTTCCCCCACTTCGGCCCGTTCTACCCCCCTCCTCTTCTGTTAAACCCCTCTGCCCGTTCCCCACCACTGGCCCATCTGCGCCCGTCCGCGCCTGGACCGAGCCTAACGCCAGAACCCCTGGACCCCGCGAACGCCACAACACCAGAATCCACTACGATGCCAGCACCCTCCACGCATTCAACGCCGACCAAAACCACACCTGTTTTCAGGCCACCCGGAAACGGACCCACGGACCCTTCTCCTGCCGCACCTGCAGCATCACCTGTGACAGAACCACCAAACCTCCAAGGACTGGACCCAACCACCTCCGCTGCATACTCCTCAACAACTGCTATGCACGCAAATATGTCATCGAGCTCTGGGATTTGCTCGACACCTCCGCCCCAGACGTGGCCTTCCTGAACGAGACCTGGTGGAACGACTCCTCAGTGCCCGATATCGCCATAGCCATCCCGGAAGGCTACAAGATCACCCGCAGGGATTGCGTCAATGGAGTCGGAGGGGGAATAGCCATCATCCACAAGTCAACCCTCAAGGTCGCCATCCACGCAGATGACACCCTCGACACTGTCGAACACCTGCATTTCTGGATCCACACCGACTCCAACACCACCCTCAGAGGAACATTCGTCTACAGACCCCCCCGGACCCCGGGCTCAGTTCAGCGACTCCATCGCCAACCTTGCCAGCACCCACGCACTCGCCTCCATGGACTACATCCTCCTCGGGGACCTGAACTTCGACCTTGAGAACAACAACAACACCAAATACGCCACCCTGATCGACAACCTCACCAACCTCGGCCTGATACAACTCATCACGGCACCCACCCACGCCACCGGCCACACGCTGGACCCCGTCTTCTCCACATGCTCCCACGTCACCTTCGACCACACCACCGAACTCCACTGGACCGACTACCACTGCATCCATTTCACCTTCAAGGAAACAACCACACACCACCGCACCCAACAGCTACCTCGACGCTGCTGGAGCAAAGTCACCGATGACCAACTGATCACCACCCTCGCCCAGAACCCACCCACCAACCCCACCAACCCAGATGCCACAGCCCGCAACCTCAGACAGTGGATCGACGACTGCACCAACACCCTCTCCCAGCTCAATAAACCCTCCAACAGCCACTCCAGCAAGAGAGCCACCTAGTTCACCAACGAGCTCCAGACCTCCAAACGGGCATGCCGGAAACTGGAGAAGACATGGCTCCACGAACGCACACAGGACAACCACGCAGCCCACAAGGACGCCACCCACAGACACCACCACCTCATCAGACTGGCCAAGAGATCCTCCTTTAAAAACAGCTTGGACAACAACGCACACGACAGCAAAGAGCTCTTCAGCATCGTAAAAGAACACTCCAACTCCAGCGCCAACACCAACGACATTCCGCCCTCAAGAACTGTGCGACTCACTAGCCATCTTCTTACACCGCAAGATCGCTGACATCCATGACAGCTTCAACTCCATGACCCCCCCGACCACGCCAGATGCCACCTCCCCTGTGAACACCACCAGCGCCAACCACCTGACCTCCTGGTTCAACGTCAACGACGACGAGACATGCAAGATCATGAACTCCATCCACTCAGGATCTCCGTCAGACCTGTGCCCACACCACGTATTCAACAAAGCAGACGCAGCCATCACACGCCAACTACGGATGGTCATTAACATCTCCTTCAAAACAGCGACATTCCCGGAAAGCTGGAAGCACTCTGCAATCAACTCCCTCCTCAAGAAGCCCAAAGCGTACCCCAAGGACCTCAAGAACTTTCGGCCCATCTCCCTGCTCCTGTTCCTGGCAAAGGTCATCAAGAAAATCGCCAACATGCAATTGGCCCGCCACCTGGAAGACAACATCTTGGACCCGTCCCAGTCTGGATTCCGGCGCAACCACAGCACCGAGACAGCCCTCATCACCGCCACAGACGACATCAGGCGCCAACTAGACAACGGCGAAACATCGGCCCTCCCCTCATCCTCCTGGACCTGTCAGCCGCCTTCGACACGGTATGCCATCACACTCTAAAGACACGCCTCCATGAAGCCGGAATCCAAGAGAAGGCCCTTGACTGGACCACATCCGTCCTCTCAGACAGAACCCAGAGAGTCTGTCTCCCACCCTTCCGATCCGAAGTCACCGACATCATCTGTGGCGTCCCCCAGGGCTCATCCCTCAGCCCGGCGCTGTTCAACATCTACATGGCCCCCCTCGCACAAGTGGCCCGCCATCACGACCTGAACATCATATCATACACCGACGACACCCATCTCATCCTCTCCCTCACCAAGGACCCACACACCGCCAAAACCAACTTCCACGAGGGTATGAAGGCCGTCGCCGACTGGATGAGGAGCAGCCATCTGAAGCTGAACTCAGACAAGACGGAGGTCCTCATCCTAGGCCCCACTCCCTCAGCCTGGGACGACTCCTGGTGGCCGACCACGATGGGAGCAGCATCAACACCCACCGACCATGCACACAACCTAGAATTCATCCTTGACTCCTCCCTCTCCATGTCCAAACAGGTCAACACTGTCTCCTCTTCCTGCTACAACACCCTCGGCATGCTCCGCAGGATCTTCAAGTGGATCCCGACCGAAACAAGAAGAACGGTGACACATGCCCTCGTCAGCAGCAGACAGGACTACGGCAATGCACTCTACACAGGAATCCCAGTCAAACACCTACAACGCATTCAAAACCCCTCCACCCGACTGATCGTCAATGCCCCCCGCTGCAGCCACATCGTCCACCACCTGAGAAGCCTACACTGGCTCCCCGTCAACAAGAGGATCACCTTCAAGCTCCTCACCTACGCACAAAAAGCACTCCACAATGCCGGGCCAGCCTACCTAAACAGCAGACTCAGCTTCCACACCCCCACCCGCCAGCTCCGCTCCGCCAACCTCGCCATTGTCCCCCACATCCAACATATGACATCAGGCGGCAGATCCTTCTCCTACCTCGCCGCCAAGACCTGGAACACCCTGCCTACCCATGTACGACAGACCCTAGACCTACTCGCTTTCAGAAGATTCCTCAAGACCTGGCTCTTCGAACAGTAGCAGCACCCCTCCCCCCTTTCCTTAGCGCCTTGAGACCCTCACAGGTAAGTAGCGTGCTTCACAAGTACTCTGATTGATTGATTGATTGATTTTGCTGCGCTGTCCTGTGCCAATTCGAAAAAGGCAGGAATGCAACATATTTACAAGATATGGTGCATTCCTGCCCTTTCATCCAGTGCACAGTTTGCAGCCATGCTTCAACGCGGGCCCCCTTGCACCGTGATGCAAAGGTGTATGTGTTGTTGGCACAATTCTTTTTGTGTCTTGAGGAACCAAGCACTCTGTTTTCGATTGACAACATGGATACAGGTATTGGCTTGGGGGAAGGATAGTAGTCCCCCTGGAACACTTCCAGTGATTTTAGCATTCATTCACGATGGTGAAATAAGAAATATATATGAAAAATACTTATCACAACTGATGGACGAGTTTTAGTACAAGAGGGATACTCACCAATATACAAATACGAGTCCAGACGAAGTTGAACACTGCTTTAACGAAACGCGTTGGCAGAATGTTTTTTACTGATTGGATTTTACGATTGTGAATAAAGCTGGAACTTTCCAAATGACTGAATGACTCTTTGATTAGCTTGCTTCCAGGTGCACCATTCCACTTTTTTGTAACCATGGAATGCCTCTTTCATGCAGAGTAAGGCAAAGCGCGACTTGCACTGCCTCACCTTACTCCATATCTACAAAGCCATGAAAAGCCATGCAGCGGGCTTTACGTGACCTTGTAGATACGGCAAAGCCCTGTGCGCCACCGGGACATCATAAAAAGTGACGATCCTGCAGCGCACATGGCTTGTAAATAGGCCCCTTATTTTCCTCCCAGTAGTTATCCCTTATTCACCTCCTCTATATATCTTGGGGGACAGCATGACCTTCTGCGGCAACCTTATTTAGTTTTTTTATCTAATTTTCTCAACACCTCCAATTTTTCACAGTAAGTAGTAATGGTAGCCATTTAATTTCTAACATTCCAACAGCCAGTCAATCAGACCTCTCCCTAATGCGAGACTCACAGGAGCCTCCTGCTCCAGCAAGGGCTGAAGGATCACTGGAAAAATGGGCCTCTTGACCAATAACAGGGCTCCATGTTTTATTTTGCACTATCAGGAAAGGCTTGTGGACCTCTCGCAAGCCCAAATGCCAAACATACAATTATTTTTTACCCTTAATGTTCTCAAAAACTACTGAAAAAATCTCAGTGCATTTTCCATAGACTTCTTTAAGACAGATTTTATCAAAAACTGCTGAACGGAATTACACCAAATATGGTAGGAAGCTAGATCTTAGTCCACAGATTGTGCTTTCTCTGATTTGGTGTAAATCTATTCCGTAGTTTCTGAGAAATTAAGGTTTAAAAATATTTGTATATCTGGATAGATGGGTCTCTCGTGAGTCTGACGGGAGCACCAGTTTAAAAATACAAGGCCTGACTTAGGTCTTGGCGGTCGGACTGCAAGCCTTCTTTGGCGGCAGGCTCCAGTACTCCATCCG
Source organism: Lissotriton vulgaris (assembly GCF_964263255.1). Lineage (NCBI taxonomy): Eukaryota > Metazoa > Chordata > Amphibia > Caudata > Salamandridae > Lissotriton > Lissotriton vulgaris. Next base: position 383,943,421 of record NC_141697.1, read on the forward strand.
ATTGAAGGAGTCCCTCATGCCATATTTAGATGTATACGCAATACACAGAAGACCGTGGCAGCGGCATTCTTGTGCTGGTGACCTGCCCTCCATCGTTGTCCAGGCGGTGGGGTCTGGCTGAGCCAATTTGGATGTTCCCATTGGGCCGGCTGTATTCTTTCAGTTTGAAGAATACAGGGGGAGCGTGGTTGTGGGGAGACTGGTAAATGACATTCTATTTTTTCATTATAACGCATATATGTAGTGTATGTGTCCGTATGAGTATATAGGTTATGCGTAGCAACCTCATATTGTACATTCTTTGCTGCACTCCACCAACCCACACACCACAACCACTTACCTTTGCGTCTGTCAAAACAGGATGTCGGCCCATCATGGTCAAGGTACAGCAGGACTGGGGGAACCTAGACAAAGGTGAAGAGGAGGAAACCGCGGCCTGTACCTCGAGAAAAGGAGAGTTTTCACCCTTTTCATCTGTTCCTGCTTACTCGAAGTAGGAGGGATTCCCATCAGAATTCTATTTGAAACAAGCCAGAACCAAATACCAACAGCAGGAATCCTGGCTGGATTCCCGCCACTGCCTGCTGCAGCCCATCCCACTGAAGGGGAGGGAGTAAAGTCCTTGTGGAGTTGGCATGACTGTCTTCTCGCCGATTTAACTGCAGCATCTAAATCGGACGGACGGAATGACGGCTAGGGGAAAATGTTTCTGGTAGCCATTACAGAATTCTGGGACTGAGTCACCTGTCCTGAGGTTTAAAACAATTATGTCAGGAGGCAGGATAGGGCTACCCTGGCCCCATGGGGGTGACCCAAAAGAACCCCCCCTCCAGGGCCAAAATGGAAAAGAATTGGCAAATTATGCCACAATCCCACAGGAAATCCACAGGATTGTAGCAAAAAGAAATTGTGGCTCCATATTATTACATATATGTAGGGAGAAGGCCATTTAGGGCTCCAAGGACCCCATCCCCTGGGGCGCTGGATATATTTAAGGGGATAAGGTCATGCCAAACCCCTCCCCGAAATACTTTCTGCCCCGGGGACCCATACCCCGGTGCCCAATCTATTTAATAAGGGAAGGGGTACACACAACCTCCTCCCTAAGCCATTTTCAACCCTGGGGACCCCAGGGCACCATATATTTAATAAGGGGAGGTGGCCTACATGGCCCTCTTTCTGGAGCCTTATAAAGGGCATAGGATTTTGATTTGATTTGATTTGATTATCATATTTCTAAAGCGCAAGCTTGCCCGAGGGCGTCTTGGCGCTAAATGGGGTCACTTTTATTGAAAGGGATGGGGGCAATGCGTGTCGACTCCCTGAGCTTTATAGGCCCAAGAGACCACACTTGCATGGGCTGACTCACCTTCTGAGTCTCAAGGAGCCCACCATCATGACAAAGTAGTTTCCCTGCCTGCACTACCTTGGGCAGAGAAACATGTGTTTTCTCCCATCTGGTGGAGCATTTGCAAATCTCCTGCCAAACAAGAGAAAATAATACGTTTGGGTCCAGTGGGCAGGAACTTTAAAAATGCTTCAGCTGGCTGGGAGTAGGCTCTGCTTTATTTCCCTGCAAGAAACTCTTGCAGGGAGCAGCCTGGGCTGCGGGGGCTTGCCTTACCCACCACCCACAATGTTGTGCTATGGGGGTGGCTGGTTGGGCACACAGGGAACCCACCTATTTAAAAAGCAGACCTCAGGCATTGGGGTCCCGGGGGCCTATGAAGGATAGGGGAGGGGATGCCACGTGGCCCCCTACTCTTTTATTACATTTTGGTCCTGAGGTATGTGTTCCCTAGGGCCTAATAAGAGTTGGGGAGAGGGGCTGCCACCCCCTTCCCTTTTGAATTGGCTTTGGCCTCGGGGAATGGGGTCCCCTGACCTGATAATGCTCATGGAGGGGTGCGTGCAGCCACCTATTTATTTACACAGAAAATATCCCTGGGGATGGGGTCACTGGGGCCACTTAAAGCTAGGCAGGGTACTGTATGTCACTTTCCCCCTACTATATATGGTTTTGCATGGGGGATGGGGCACCCAGGGTCCGAAGGCCAACCCAATGCCATGCATGCTAAAGGCTTTGTGTGGCATGGGGTTGGCAGCCTGCTGGAGGTTTAAACACAGGTCATGGTGGGAGGCCAAGCTCTGTGACCAACCCCATGTTCCACACGGCCAAAGGCTCTGCCCAGAGTAAGGCTGGCAGCCTGCTGGGGGTTTAGCCATAGGGCCTGGTGGCTGACCAATTCCTATGGCCAACTCCTCGCTGCAAATGTGTTGAATGGCGTGTGCAGTGTGGGGTTGGCTGCTTGTGAGGTGTTTGATGCAGGGCTTGGCCTCACTGCAGCCAACCCCCGGACAGCACAGCTGAAGGCCATGCATTGTGGGGGCTGGCTTTCTTTATGGTACAAAAATATGACTTTACATTAATAAAAATTTAGAAATTCACTGAGAAAACTAAACTTTATTGCTAGGCATGATAAAAAGATCTGTTTTCTTTTTTTTTTTATCTTAGAAATCCAAGAGAAAAAAGGTTAACGTGATGTTAGTTAGGTGAATATGTCAGTTACATCATTAACGTTTTGAACAAAATAAAACACAGACATTCACAAATTATAGTTAGCAAAGCAAAGTATACCTTGCACACCCGAAATGCACGGCTTATAACCTCAAATATTAGATCCCTCATGACATGTTCTATCACATCATTTATGATATAACTGATGACAATTAGAGGGGATTAAGATTTAATATTCTAAGTCAAATCCTATTTTTGGAACAGTGCAAGTATTGAGGGGGTACGAATTTACTGTTCAAACTCCTGTTTCATTAGCCTTAAGTAAAGTGCTTCTGTGGAGAGAGTTCAAATTATCTAAAGTCATTCCCATATACATTGGGGAAAGTGCATATTTTGGTGGGGCCTTCTCATTAGTTAACAGTTGTAAGATGTAAAGAGCAGAGTTTTTCCTTCTATAGTTTCCCTGCTTTGAAATGGGAATTAAAAATATCTTAAGGAACAAATCATAAACTTTTCTCAAAAAATGAAATGCAACAGTATCTGTTTGGAAAAATTTTCACAAGGGCAAACAGCTGCGCTAATGCTGTCGTATTGGCACAGCAGAAAACAAAGCAAGTTTCATATTGAATCGCATCACAAGCCAAATAGTAGAGCCCCTCCACTCATCTATGCTGAGCAACAGATAGGCTTCAATGAATTAAGTGGTCTTCAACATTACGTATCGATATAAAGTTGGTTTACTTAGTTTGGTGGCGGTGCTTTCTATTTCAAGGTGTTTTATACAATTAAAATACCTCTTTAACCAGAGTTTATCCTGCCTACATTTGGTGGTTGGGTTCTCAAAAAGTGTGGGCCTACCCAAATTGTTAGGGACTGTTTAACGTAAGACAGCTATGGAATATCAAGCCCTAGTCACACTTCAAATAGTCCTTTATAACCGATTGGTTCATATTAGTGTGATGATTATTCCAAATTGATATCTAAGGAACAAGGGTACGGGTTTAATTAGGTCTTCAATATGTGAAAGACCTAGCTCTTCATCACATCTATAGTGAGAACTACGAGGGGGTATTGATAGTAAATGCAGAGAAAATCGGTTTTCCTCATACTGCAAAGATGAAACATTGACAAACCGCCAAATCCCAGTTCCATAAATGGCGGTCGGAAGACGGGAAGTCTTGTATATGTCAAGAAAAGGCACAAGTGGTTTGCCACCAAGAGTGGGAATCAAATAAAAAAGGTTCTCTACACATGTACTACGCTTTTGGTGTCTTTTGATTGATATGCCAATGTTAGGAAGCATAAAAAATAAAACCTAGATATGTATACCCTCAATATCTTGTTATCACTAAGAGAGGTGGTGCTCATATTCTAGGTTTCAGGACCACAGACCATAGTCTGGGATTTGGAATAATTAATATGAGGATCACAACGGCCCCCTCGCTGCCTGGGATGCCTGGCTTCACCTTGGGGATGCCCAATAGGGACCATCTCACAGGGAAAGCCAGGACGGGTTCCCCAGTGGCACACAGCGCCAAGAAACCCTGGGGTGAACGTGCGCTCTACAAATTCATACTAACTAACTAACATAACAAGACGTGAGGTAATGGTATACAAAGCTTTCGCCAATTTTTTTTAAACCGTTCAAAGTACGTGTCAGCAGCACAGTATCCCCATTATATAATAATGCGGGGATGCCAGTGGAATGGATCATGGGCACATCCTGTACTGATCCCCCCAAAATGAGTTCAAGTTGTTAAAATACTGAATGAACAAGACTGGGACAAGGATGCAGCTCGGACTCAACCCTCGTTCAAATCTGAATGAGTTTGAGCACTCGTCATTAGGGCCAAACCTGATGCTGACAGACAAATTAGTATGTAGAGCTGAAGGTGAATGGACTAATGATCTATCAAGTACCGGGGGCTCACAATACCTTGCTCATTAATGCAGGTGTCAATAAGAGATAAGGCAGATGAGGGTCTTAGACTTCTGTTCCTCTCGTTGGCCCTTCTTTATGGGGTGGCTAGACAGTGCACTTGTGGCTAGTCAATTATTTTTATTTTATTTTTTTTTCCTAGGAAATTTTGTGATTTCCTTTATTAGGTAATGTGGATGTTTTTTCACATACACAGACATGAAAATGTCTTTACATCTGTGCAACTCTGCATTTTTTTCTATTTTTTTTGTCTCCATGGGAAAATACTTCCCCAATGAAGGTTCCACTCTGCCAACCACCCAATTAATTTTTGGAATGGCCGAGTCCCTTTTATTGTAGAAATTGATTTACTGGACTTGATCGGCGTATATTTTTGACTGTTTCTCAGGAGGGGAAATTTAAGAAAGAAGCTTGTTTGTATGGGTTCCCTAAAATTCCAGACCACCTCTGCCATGAAATGCCTACAATCAGCACTGCATGAATCGCAAACCTAGATTTGCCCATATAAATCAATGCATTTGGTGCATAAGTTATATTTCCCCACACAAATGTTTTTGCTAATTGGTCCCTAAATTGTGTAATTTAGTGGCGCTTTTAGAAGTTTCTTCAGCGAGATTTATCAAGAAGATACTGATGTACAACTCACGCAAGCAAGGGACTGGTTATCCAGGATCGCTTTACCGGTTCTGGACCCTGAACAAATGGGAATTTTAGATGGCCCTATTACATCGGAGGAAGTTAGCTTTGCCATCTCGAAAAGTAAAAAAGGCAAAGCAGCAGGACCAGATGGGTTACCCTCGGAAATATACAAAGTATTATGTCCAACTATTCTTCCCTACTTAACAAATCTGTTCAATAACATCCTATTAGAAGGTGCCCTACCTCCTGCGTCCTGGGATAGGGCCTCCATAACCCTAATTTTAAAGCCTGGCAAACCCGCATCCAATTGCGGGTCATATAGACCAATTTCAATCCTTAATACGGATTATAAAATCTTTGCAGCCGTACTTGCGAATAGATTGAGTGGTGTAGCAAATAACATCTTGCATAGGGATCAGAAAGGTTTTGTGAAAGAGAGGCAACTGCACGAACTGACGTATGACCTCATTGGTGCTATAGATATGGCCACTTCAGCATCACTTCCTTTAGCAGTTTTCACTCTTGATGCCACCAAATCCTTTGACAGGGTAAACTGGGTGTATTTAGAAGAAGTGTTAAAAAAGTTCAATCTGGGAGACAATTTTAGACGAGCAGTAAAACCACTATATAAAAATCCTTCTGCTTCATTACTGGTTAACGGGGAGCTTACGCAGCCATTCGATATTACACGAGGAACCCGTCAAGGGTGCCCCCTCTCACCACTCTTATTTGATTTATATATCGAGCCTTTTGCTCAACTAATTCGGGACAATATTAATATCAAACCTTTTATTTTTGAAGGTTGGGAGCGGAAAGTTGCACTATACGCGGACAATGTCCTTATCTTTTCATCAGAGTTAAGTTCAGCCTTCCCTACGGTCATATCTATTGCAGAAGACTTTGGGGCAATATCTGGTTATGAAGTGAATGCATCCAAAACCAACATTATGGTTTGGAATCAACCTGCTCCGGTTGCAGGAGTACAGCCAAGTGTCACCCTTAGGTATCTCGGGTTAAATATCTATACGGATATTAATCAGATCGCCCCGTTAAATTTTGCTCGTGTTGCTAAGGAAGCTCGAAGATTGCTGAGATCATGGTCAGCTCTTCCTATTTCCCTGATAGGTAGATCTAATTTGGTCAAAATGACCATTTTACCCAAGATTATGTTTTTGTTTAACACTACTCCTCTTTTCTTTGATCCATCTATGACTGCCAAACTTCAAACGGAATTAAATAGATTCATTTGGAATAGCCGTACGCCCAGGTTATCCTGGAAGAAGACTAGACGGCGTCGAGAAAAAGGAGGCCTCGCAGCACCAGACCTCCAGATATACGGCTGGGCTTTCCAACTTTCCCATATTAGGATGCTTTTAAAGACCCCTAATAACGTAGGGAGCGGAAAATTATTTGTAGCACTTCTCAAAGGGGAAAAAATTGGGCCAACAAACTTTCTGTTAAAATTCGGGGACCCAAAATACTTTAAGAAGGTCAAGTTAAAGGTGTTGAGGGACTTAGCTAGAACATGGACAAATCTAAGACGCACACTTAATTTGGATTATTATCAGAGTCGGGCCCCGCTATGGGACTCGCCAGGTGCTCCATCTTGGCTTTTGGACAGTTTAGCCCTCCCAGTTAGAGAGGCTGGGATCTCAGCTTGGGGGGACTTGTTTGTTGATGGAGTATTACGTCCATGGGAGACCTTGAGCCCCCCCTAGGAAGGGGTAGGCATAAATTAGGTGCTGATCACAATCTAGTATCCTATCTGATGGACAAACCTCCATTTAAGAAAGAGATAACATTTTGGTATAACCTTATACTAGATGAGATTAATGGCGAATTTTTGCTACCCCACTCCCTTTGGGAAACATATATACCTAATACTGATGTAGAGGGCTTGTGGCTCAAATCATTTAAGATTCTAGAGGAGACTGTAAAACCTTCTTGGCTTCGTCGGAACCACTTGTTGACACTGCATAGAGCGTATTATTCTCCACTATGTTTATCAAAGATCACCAATAATGCTCAGGTTGCATGCCCTAGATGTGGCTTAGTAGCAGCATCAGACATACACATGTTCTTTGAGTGTCCCTATATAACATCTTTTTGGAATGAAATCTGTGCTTCACTTTCACTAGCAATTGATATACAAGTCAGTCCCTGCCCCACGTTAGTTTTCTTTGGTATTATACCCGAGATTGAAGGTATAAGTATAAGTAAAAAACTGGTCTTTTATAGTTGTTTATTAGCTAGAAGAGAAATTTGTAAACGCTGGAAAGATAAGACTCCTCCTCTTTATACAGATTGGCGAGCAGCGATGTTACAGATGTCCAAACTAGATCTGGCTAGAGCAGGCAACCAACATAAAAGGAGATTTTGGCTACTTTTGAACTGGTAACTATAGGCCAGAACATTGTGGGGTTTTTTTTCTTTTTTTTTCTTTTATTTTTTTTTTTTTTTTTTTCTTCCCCAAGTCCTATGATTGTGCTACTTGGATGGATCATTTGTTCTTTTGATCCCTTTTTGCTTTACACACCCTATATATGCGACTCTGGCTATAAAATGGGTTGTACATAGCAATGCACCAACCCTGTCGGTACCATTAGATGAGGACAAAGTAGGGATGTGTGGCATTGTGGGATACGCTGTCAGGTACCATTTAAATCCCCCCCAGTTTACCTGGGCCAGTGCATTAGTCATCTCCTATACTTCTTCGTCATTATATGGTTACCAAGGGCGAATATGAGTACACAAAAAAAAAAAAAATAGAAAAAAAAATAGGGAATCGGTATTAGGAAGGGGCACGCTAAACACGCCCCGTCCAAAGAGTGATTCCTTATGATTTCCTAAATCTAATTAGTACATACGAAATCCACAATTTCTGGTCAGAAACCCTTCGATTTAAAAAATTGCAGGGTGTGCAACAAGAAAATGCGTTAGTACAGCTGGACCTAAGTCCTCAGAAGTTTGACTTTAAGCTGCCTTAGTAATTAAGATAACTCTTCTCTTGGTGTTGATCAGGAAAAAGCCAATGTGGAATGGAAAGTGTGGGCCATGTTTCCAGACATTGAGTGGATGGAACTTGGCTGCAGTAGAGGTGATGACGCACACCAGCCTGAAGCTGGAGCAAAATTACACAATTTAGGGACCAAGTGGCTAGTCAATTATGTGATCATAATTAAACAGAGGCTTTGGCTCCACCGACATTTTAGCAGCCAGGAGTACAAGTTTTGATCGGGCACAAGTTGTGTGCTTCCATGAAAATAGTACTTACTCTCCAAACAGCTGTGATCATTCTCTTTATGTATCCAGCTGCCTGAACTTCAAATTTATGGGGCACATGCATGACCTTGTAATGGTATTCAAGCGTCTTAGTAAACTATATAATTTATGGTGGTTTTCTCTGGCAGCAACACAGATGGGAGTAGGGCAGTCATTAACCTGCATGGATGTTTAGGTCTTACTTGGCAGTGCAACTGTCATTTGACCTTTTAACCTATACCAACATTATTTGACAGTTCTTTGCATCCACACAAATACATATTTATTCCTATGCTATTTACTTGTAATGTTTCAAATTACCATGCAAATTCCTTTAAAGCCAGACCTATAGCCATTGCCAATGGTTGTTTTAGATTATATGTTGCACTAGCAAATGGCTGTGGGAGGGTGGACCACGATCGCACTTCCCTAGACTTTGGGACATACTGGAGATTTCCCATTGGGTATTTCACTCATAAAGTCAAAGAACATTTGGAAATTCAGGATAGCATTAGCATGGTATCCCACAATCAGGCCTGACACACTTTTCTGCTGTTTATTAGTAAATTGTGACATATCGGCTGGACACATTTACTCTGATTTCTTCTACTCATTAAAAAAAAGTAGAAATCAAAATACTCACATAGGTAATATGATACACTTAAAACGACATGTACCCAGAGTGATGCAAATGTTTCTTATTTTCAGCACTTGGACACGCCACAGTAATATTTTCCTCTGGGTAGTTAGCTGCACACCATTTGTATATTTTACTGTAACCTAAGTTAAGGGGAAGGAATATTTCTTGCAATCTAAGATACAAGTCTTATTTTTAAGGAGCCTTAGAAATATTCTTTTAGAAAGGCTAACACGCGTTTCCAAAAACGCTTAAAGCACAATACAAACGTTTCATTATATAAATAATAATCAGTGTCTTTATTTATGCATGGGTAACTCAAGATACTACCAGGGCACCAAAAATCTTTTCCTACAAATACTTTCTAGATGAAGCATCATTTATGGGAGCTGAGCATTGACACCAGCATAGGAATTACCCTAACCACATGCCCTGGAATTCGAAATACTATATTTTTCTGTAATGCTGGCTGCTTACTTACAGTACTCTGTTGGATAACGTCATTGACTTTGGATTGGAAGAGAGCCTATGCGAGAGAAAGCTAACACAAACCAGTCACCAAAACCACCACAAACATGGGGATATTCAATTGCCAATTGACTCATCAGAAATGGCAAGAAAAAATATAATTCTGCTTCATCCTTTGCAGATAAGGAACTGGTGCTGAAACAATTTTAAGAGCAGGTTGCTTGCATTAATGTTATAACACTGAAGTCATGGAAATGTTGACAAATCCAAGCATCACACAACAAACAGGTATACTAAATGGGCCATGACCATTCAGCAGGAGAGTGGCAAAGGTGTGGTAACTAGCCAGTGGTGCATTTTGGAGCACCTTATCACGTATATTACTGAAATATGGCGTGGTAGAGAACTGTCATTTATAGACAGCCCATTTTCCATTGAAATGACCATAAAATGTGCACTGGTGTGTAGTATTACTGATAAAACTGTATAGCTCACAAACAATAAGGTGTTTAAATAGTTTTTCATCAAATACTTACCATTTGCGAGCTACCAAGTGCAGTATCTTGATTTGTTTTGAGCCTATTAAAATATTTGTTTCCCTATTACTTCAGAAAAACAAACAAAAGTGCTTCATTTGCACTTTCCTGACTGCTGATATATTTGAATATATTCGTACAATTATTTTACAAGTATTTAAACATTCGGTGATAGAAAAAACTGACATGCTGCAGTCTTTCTTTTCACACTCCCAATGGCCCTGCAAGTTTGTCAGCTACTTCACTTTATAAAATTTTCCAGCTTTGCAGTCAGAGAGAGAAAAGTAAACCCCAATGTCCCCAATGTCCATGCTAAAAGAATTTGTCAGAAGACATAGCCAGATATTTGACACATGTTGAACCTGCCAGAAATATGGAGCAAGGAGATAAGCGGGTTTTGTTTGTACACAGTCACTCCTAGACAAAAATCACACCACCAATGATATGAGGTGGACTGTGATTGAAGCTATCGATGGTACAAGAAATGTACAAAACAGACTGTTCGAAAAAGAACAACGTTGGGTATACCGTCTGGGGACAAATACCAACGGCCTCAACGACGATATCCCCTGGAATACAGTCCTATCGTGAACTCCCTGACTACCAGCTTCATTTGTCTTTTAACGAGATATATAGGGTGATCTGAACTAATATACCATCGAAAACTAATTAACTGGCGCATTTCCATAATCTGCGCACCTTCAGCATAAATGCATCAAAGTGGAACTATGTCCGTCAACAAAACACAAATGTTTGAAATTTCGCCTACAGTGTGTGCATTTCTCCTCTAATACCACTCAACTGTCCCTTTAATCATAGCAGTATTAATATTTATAAATATATGGAACTCACCCATCCCAATACAAACTATTATTGAAAAGAAATGATCGCCTTCGGTAGCCATAGCAACCGCTAGCGTGCCTAATTCCCTTCCATGCAGAGCTCAGGGATAGGCTCGCCACTCCAAGCCTCACTCTGATCTGAAGCGCACCGCGCCCAGAGGGGCGTGTGCGCTCCAAGCCTCGCTTTGAGCGAGACACGCCCAACCAGGAAACGAGCGCGCAAACAAGAAACAAAGCGCTTTTAAACAGAGTTACCGGCCCCGCTCTCCATCGTCGGGGTCCGGTTAAGAGGATTCTTGCAGGTTTAGAAGCGGATTGTGAACGCTGAGGGCGTGAGTCTGCATCCCCGGCGGAACGACTTTTGCGATCACCATAAGCTAAGTACCTGTATGCTTGGGTCATACTGACATTTAACTCTTTCATTTCCTAGGATGTGCCAGGCGCGCTCCAATCCTCCTCCCGAGACCCATGGTGCTAGTAGCGCCCTATTTTAAAGTGAGATTTTCTCCATACTTACCAGCTTAGGGGGGTCACCGACCACTTGGTCAATTTGATCCCTCCTTATGGAGAATTCACATCGTGTTTTTACTTCCCCTGCTACAACAGTAGTTTTTTGTTTTTTTTTAAAAACCCACCTTTTAGCACTCCACCTCCTAGCGTGTACAATATCCTTAAGGGCTACTTGGATGGTGCATAAGATATCATTTATTGTGTGCACACAAAAACTTTGTCACCATCTTAGGAGCACTATGATAAGTCTACTCTGGCATATATTAATTGTATGTATGTCTATATCTGTTTGTCTGTGTATTTTTTCTTACAGGTGCTGACACACCCCTGAATTTGGGGCTTTTTTAGAATGAGCAATTGCTCTTCTAATTTTTAAGCACTTTTTCACTTTTTCTTTTTTTCACTTTCACGCCCCCAGGTCAGGGTGGACTATTAGAGTGTCCATACCGCCGGGGTATAGTCCTGAAGAATGCCTTGGTGAATACATACCACAAGTACGGCAGAAACATGTTGACTGATTAATTTTAAAACGCGTGGTATTTAGCTGAATTTATCCCAACTCGTAATAACCTTGGCACGTAAATTCAGACACATAAACCACCAACACGTGTCTTAGGGATCACTCATTAAAAGTTTTTTGATACCCTGTTAGGCACTTTTAATTTTCTAATTTTCACATCACGTCCTCCCCACACGACCAGCTCCGCAGTCTTTCTGGCGTCGCAGCACACCGAAGAGGCACTCGGTCTCTTCGGTGGGGCCCGATGATGAAGCATGGCACTGACCAGGTCGGTGTGTGAGGGCTTTCCTACTCAATCAGAGTGACTGTGTACAAACAAAACCCGCTTATCTCCTTGCTCCATATTTCTGGCAGCCTTGTGACTGACCGGACCTCTCTTTTCTTGTTGTTTGATACTTAACTGGGGACTAAGAGAGTGTCCTTGATTCTCCCTACCTCTCTCTTTGTTGACATACATGTTGAACCTGGCCCCTTCTCTACGTGGACATCCCCTTACTTTTTGCCTTCACCCTTCCTGTTTTCTGAACCTGTTTTCGTTAGCTTTAGGACTATGTGTACTTTACCACTACTAACCAGTGATCTAGTGCTTGTTCTCTATTATACAAACATGGCAACATTGGCTTACACCCAATTTTCACAGTTAATTTACTTGTACATTCCTAGTAAAGTGGTAGTAAAAGTACCCAGAGCCTCTAGTCTAAACATAGTACTACTAGTAGGCCTGGAGCACTTATCATGCCACCCACTTAAGAAGCCTTTTTAAACATGTCTCAAGCCTGCAGTTGCAGGCTGTGTGTGCAGTCTTACGCTGCAATTTCGACCTGGCAAAATAAATCTTCCTCAGTTCTAACAATTCCTTTTTAACACATTTAAGTCGCCCCTAGGGTAGGTGGTAAACAGCCCATATGGCATGTACGTTTAAGTTTTACATGTCCTAGTAGTGAAAAAATTCTCTAATACATTTTTTACTACTTCAAGGTCTAGCTCCCCCATAGGACAACAATGGTTAATGTTAATTTTAATGTTAAGGGGGTGCTTTTATAGCGCACGGCTACTCCGAGGAGTGACCCGGCGCTGGAGGAGCCTCACAAATCCAGGGTGGAGAAAAGGGACGAGCGATAGAGCGTAGCTCAGAGGGGGCGGTTTATTGCATGAAAAGCAGGGTCTTCAGATCTTTCCTGAATGCCAGCAGATTGGAGCTAGATCTGAGAGAGAGGGGCGAGTGTTCCACAGCCGGGGGGCAAGATGTTTGAAAGAGCGCCCCCCACAGCGAGCACTGCCCTGGCCTGGGTCAAGGAGCGCAGGGATCTAGAAGGAAGATAGAAGCTGATCCATTTCTGGAGATAGCGGGCACCTGTACCATGGAGGGCTTTGAAGGCGATGGTCAGGGCCTTGAAAGTGATCCGCTTCTTAATGGGCAGCCAGTGAAGGGTTCTAAGGAGTTCACTGGCCTTGGCTCTCCTAGTGAGGCCAAAAATGGCCCGGGCCGCAGAGTTTTGCACAACCTGGAGACGCGCGAGGAGGTAGTCCGTAAGACCTAGGTACAGAACGTTGGTGTAGTCCAGACGCGAGCCAATCAAGGCCTGCACCGTGGTCTTTCTGTGCTCTAGGGATAAGAGTGGCAAGAACTTCCTCAGCATCTTCAGGATCGCAAAACATCTGCCGGCCAGGCCCTACACCTGGGCCCTGAAAGAGAGGCTGTTGTCAACCTGGATACCCAGATTTTTAGCAGCCCCTGAACCGCTGGCAGGAGGGAACATGGCGGCAGGCCACCACTCTTTCCATCTGGGATCTGCGGGGCAACCAAAGAAAAGCACTTCGGACTTGTCGGAGTTGCACTTGAGGCTGTTACGACTGAACCAGTCAAACACAGCCCCAAGGCAGCCCCGAATAGACGCCCCGTCGAAGTCGTGACCCCTGTCGCAGGTGAACAGGAGTTGAGTGTCGTCCGTGTACGACACGGTCTGGGCCCCAAAATCTTCCGCCAGTGCCGCCAGAGGGGTCATATTAATGTTGAGGAGCGAAGGGCTCAAGATTGAGCCCTGCGGAACTCCGACCTCCAGAGGCGGCATCGCGGCAGAAAAAGGTGGGGCCCAGATAGTTTGCTGGCGGTTGGAGAGGAATGACCTAAACCATCTGAACACCGTCCCCCTTAGACCCACCTCCCAGAGTCTAGAAAGGAGGCGGTCGTGGGGGACGGTGTCAAAGGCTGCGGACAGGTCAAGCATCACCAGCATAGCTTTTCCTCCCCTGTCCAAGGTTTCTTTAATCGCTTCGGTGACCTCAAGCAAAGCTGTTTTAGTGCTCAGATTAGAGCGGAAACCAGACTTTGATTTGTGTAATATATCATTCGTCTCTAGAAAGTGGGACAGGGTAGTATGGACGTGTTTCTCGACCACTTTCGCAAGTGCTGGCAAAAGAGAGATTGGTCTGTAGTTGGCATGGGATTCGGGGTTCAAGTTAACTTTCTTAAGCAGTGGCAGAATGAGTGCCTGTTTCCAAGGCTGGTGGATTTCACCCGTGTTGAGCGAGAGGTTGAGTATCGGGTTAATGAGGTGGTTAAGGGTGGGGGCCATTTGCTCAAGGAATTTAGCAGGACACGGGTCGAGCGGTGAGCCAGATTTTAGTTTAGAGAGGAGATCTAAAGAGGACTGTAAGGACAGTGAAGGAAAATTCCAGAGGGAAGGGCCCACCGAGGTCGGGCAGGGATCGAGAGACCATGAAGTGGGAGTGTTACTCGAATTAGAGATCCCAAAGGAGGTCTGGATAGTCAGAATTTTGCTGGCTAACCTTATTACATTTAATAAGTTAATACTTTTGTTTGGCAGCAGGTGGAAATGGCATGCATGTGTCAGAAGAGTTCTAATGGAAATCTCTCTTTAATGGTAAAGTCCGAATTTAAGTCAAAATTCAGAAAATGTCACTTTTAGAAAGTTTGTGTTTTCTTGTCCTAACATTTGGTACCTGCAGCCCATATCCTGGGTCACATGACTAGGAATATTTGGCAGTTGGCCTTTGTGTATTCCTCCCAGATAGTATCACAATAGAGGCTCAGGGTGGTAGCAGGATTCATCATCCTAACTTGATGAGAGCGGTAGGGCGTTGCCGTCACACTTGTACTTCAAAGATCATTGCTCAGCTCACACAAAAAGTATTTCACACTAGTCCATTGGGCCTGCAGACAGACTGAGACCAGGTCTAGAAATTCCAGACACTTCTGTTGGGGGAAAACTACATATGTTTTCTCCACTTCCAAGTGGGCACAGGGTATAAATGTATAGACTCTCACACCCACTCTTCAACACACCCCTGGACCTGTGGATACTACAGAAGAATAACTTCCCTGCTGCCAGAGGATTGCCTTGCTGCTGGAGGTCTGCCCTGCTGTCAGAGAAAGAAGATTTGACCTGTACCCTTTATTCCAGGCTGAAGTGACTCTAAGGGTCAGCAGACTGACCTCCTATTCTGAGCTGCAGGAACATAACAAGCTCCAGAGGCTTCTTTACAACTGCCCAGCTGACCTGCTGCAACTGGACCTGCCTCAACCTGCAACTGGACCTTCTTGAGCCCTGCTGGCCTCTGCTACAATGAGTCCCTGATTCCCAAGAGGTGCCTCCCAGGTTCTGGAACCTTTATGATGTATCAGTTGAGCTCCTCCTTGAAGAAAAAGAAAAATCCTGAAGTTTTGGGCTCGGCGTGACAGTAAGCTGGCACATTCATGTAATAATCTTACCACCCATGCTGACTGCCATTACAAAGCTCTGGTGAACCCAACTCTTAATGCTACAGCGTCCATCAGCGACGACTGGCAATGTGAGAGTTGCACTTTGCGCTACTGCATCAACAGCCCTCAGTGACTGCCGATGTGAACGACCATTGGCGACATCTGACAGGATCCACATGCTGCAGCAATGACTGTCTACGATGCCCGGGCTACTCTGTGCTAAAGCGATGACAATCTGCGACACTCTCCCTGCTCCTCAGAGTTACTTCCACCATGAATGGAACTCTTTGCTCTGGACTTTAGAAGGTAACTTTTTCAGTGGGACTAACCTGGTCTCTGTATCTGCCACACGCTCCATTATGGTCAGCCTGAACTTGTGACTTTCCTCAAATCTCACATGACCAGATAACCGAGAATGGCATTTTGTGCTTTTAGATGCTATACTTACCTTAAATCGTTAAAGTTGAACATCTCCGGTTCTACTGATCGAATTTTTGTTGTTTTGGTATCAAATAATTTATGAAACTGTAATCTATTTTTCGGAATTAATGTGGGATTTTTCCTGTGTTTTGCTTTCCCTCTTTAATACTGTTTGAGTGCTGCATAGGTACTTTGCACATTGCCTCTAAGTTATGCCTGACTGCTGTTGTGCCAAACTACTAGAGGGTTAAGCACGTGTTAATTTAGTGACCTTTTGTGATTCACTCTGACAAGGATTGTGCCTGTTGCTTGAGAAGGGCTCATGCACCACCTTAACCAACAACCCATCTTCTCACAACATCTCTCTTGGAATGCACAGCAAATGTGACCAGATAAAAATACAAATTAAAGGCATCTCTATTGTTCATACACATTCTAAACTCTAACATGGTTATTTTGGGTGTTGCTGCAGCACACCCACACACTGGTACTTCCAGCACCCATGGGATCAGGCAAATCTTTCACAAGCATGTGCATTAACAGTTATATCTTGAGTGCACATTCTCTGTACAAGGCCTTGACACACAGAAAGAGTGCATAGTGTGCAAGGCTTATGTAAAGGTTCAAGCTGTATCTATTTGCAAAAAGTGTGCTACAAACAGCCCATTTCGAGAGTAATCACCCAATATGCTCACCATACAAACTATGTGAAATGATCAGGCCTTACTATTCCATTGCATCCCCACAGAATTTACAGAAGATAAAGGCAAATCCTAATTAAGTAATATTACAAGCATGTACACTATTTGTAAAACAAACTGGAAGAGTGAAAGCAACAAGAAAAACGTTAAGCAGGAAACAAATTGGTATGCATTCTCTGTGTCACCCTTACTGCAGTTATTTATACTGGGATGTTCTTCGTGTTTTGTATCTTTATTTCATTGTAATCAGGAAGCAATCTTACTCCATCATTCTGGCATATGCAGGGCAGCCTTTCCTGCAAGGGCACTAATCATCTCAATTATTTATTTTCAGAAAGCATAAAAGAGGTCAAGCTGCAGGAGAAGCTGCAATTGCTCACTGAGTCAGAGCGCTTGTCTACGAAACCAACAAATCGTTACAATAAAGGACATTGGAAGAAGGCTCAATCTACCACGCGAGCACCCTATGCAGTGACTAGGATGATCATGAGCATTTTTGCATGTGTTGATCATTCTTCTTCTCCTAATACCCGCTCTTCTGTCTCTTGAATCCTTCCTTCCCTTTTTAAAGTCTTACTCTTCAAATGCTGAGACCTGCTGTAGTAAGAAGGGTCATTTACAGAGCAACGGTGCTCAAGAGTGGGATAAGAGGAGGGTCGGACTGGGACAGAAAATAGGCCCAGGCACCAAAATACATGATCCCCATTAGTAAATGAGGTGGCTAAAGAAATATGGCCCATATTCACAAATTGGGACGGTTTTGAACTTGTAAAGACAAGCTGTATAAGTGTTTTGCGAGGTAAGGAAGACTGCAATGATTTGGACTTTTTGCAGGCAATGTTTGTTTTATTATCAGGAAATTAACAGTAAAAACTGGTCCAACAGACCATAAAACTAGGTCCACAAAAAAACTGTCCAACACACTGACCTGCAGACCAGCCCGTTTGGCAGAGCCTGATTACTGTATAGGGCAGCCAGCCCCTAGATAGGAGTCTTGTATGGACAAGAATGGAAAAAAAAAACATTTTGAGGAGCAGACCAAATTACAAACTGGTCGATAGTAAGTGTAGTTTTGCTTCTAATATTCGCCGCTGTTAGAGGCTTCTATTTGGCTGCTGCCCTGCTGTTCTGAATTGCTGCTCTCTTGTCTGGGTGAGAAGGACTGGACCTACATCTGTTGATCCCACAAACCGAGAGTGACTCAAAGGCCTATATGACTGGCCTCCTGACTGGGTTCTCAGACACAGGTTTCAACAACCTTGAACCCAGCTTCAAGACTCTTCCATCTGCGAGTTCCACCCTGCCGAGTGGTGCCATATCATTCCTGGACACTTGGAAGTGGGCCTGAAGGTGCTCTGTCAAACCATCTGTTGATCCAGCAGAACCAACACATCTCCTCTGCTGAGTGGTGCAACTTGCGCAGAATTGCAGCATTGCGTGTACTGTGTTGACTTTCCCGATGCAAGGACTTTGTATCCCAGCCCCATCGGAATTACCTCTGCGTGGTGCATCCTCAATGCAGGCTTTTGCATCGCAAGAATCTCGGCGAAGGCAACCTCAATGACAGCGCAGGACTCCGCATCACAAGCCCCACAGCTTCTTCGGAACATGCCGATGTGCGACACATCTTCAATGCAGGACTTCGCAAGACAAGCCCCTTCATTGACAGCCTCCTCAATAAGAACGTAAGACCTTAATTGCAGCCTCGCAGCTCCTCTGAACCAATACTGTGCAATGCATTTCTGACCAGGACCTCCAACGATGCTATGCAATTGTATGGAACCAGGATTTAAGGTACTCTTGTTCAGCTGCCCTAGCTGGGTTGTTGTAGGCAGCCCATGCTGTATCGCATTTGGCATGAACTTGTGACTTTGTCCCGGTCTAGCTCAACCAGATAGTCACAATTGGCACTTTGTGCTTTTTGGTGCTATTTTCACTTACATATTTGAAATTGCTAATGATTTGATTTTTGTTGTTTTGGACTTAGTCCATCTATTAAAATGCACTCTATTTTTCTAAATTGGAGTGGGATTTTTCTTACATTGTGTTTTCAATTTTTTACTGTTTGAAGTGCTGCATAAATACTTTACACATTGCTTTTAAGTTCAGCCTGACTGCTCTGTGCCAAGCTGCCAAAGAGTTGAGCACATTTAAATGACTGTGGTTTCACCCCCCTTGACCTGTAACCCAATTGCTTACACCAGCAATCAAATGAGAACGACACTGCTGATTATGCATCTTAACCAAAAACTGATATTGATTTATTAATGTAAAAAACAAAATAACAAATACATGAGGTGGAATAATCACACACTGCTCCTCACAACTGAAAAATCCACACTGTATGAATTGCATATTTTACCAACACACTCGTCCAAAACGGGGAACAACCTTTACAACGCAACTTTTACAACGCACTACCATTACAACAAAACTTTTACAACGCATCATCCATTACAATGCTTGCCATAACAACTCAACCATTACAACGCATGACACTACAATGCATACCACTACAACGCATGTCATTACAACGCAGTCATTACAACGCATACCATTACAATGCATACCATCACAACACATAGTACCCTTACACTATCCAACACTTACCCTACTGTTGCACCCCCTGGATTTAGAATAGTAATTTTCACCCTTACACTATCCAACACTTACCCTACTGTTGCACCCCCTGGAGTTAGAATAGTAATTTTTACCCCTACACTATCCAACACTTACCCTACTGTTTCACCCCCCTGGTGTTAGAATAGTAAATTTTACCCCTACACTATCCAATACTTACCATACATGCAATATAATGGTATGCGTTGTAATGGTATGCATTGTAAAGGTAGTATGCGTTGAAATGGAATGCGTTGTAAAGGTAGTTTTTAGAAATGCGTTGTAATGGCATGCGTTGTAAAAGTATGCGTTGTAACGTCATACAACCTCCAAAAACCCAATCACAACTCAACACAAAGAATGGAGTACAAAGAAACATGTTAAGAAAAAGGTCTGTTATGAGCAAAATACATAAGAAGGACAATATTAGGCAGAACAATGCTTTGCTAACAGGTTTGAGCACAAATAAAGTGATAGGTGTGACATTACAGTTGTACAGTCACAAGTATCACTAATAAAGGCACTGGAACGTCCACACAGCAAATATAGGTTGCAAGAAGCATAAACTCACACCAAAATGAATGTTTACAAAAGAACACCATGAACTACACTGATAACTGGAACCTTTGAGAAATGGTCGATCTCTTTTGACATACATCTTCAACTTGCATGCGTACTCATGTGAGATAAAGAAAGGAGCATATGAGTAAATATGGTTGTTGTGCACAACTGTACTCAATGACTCTAATGACAGGGAATACAGACTCAGTGGGCAGGTGCAGCCACTGAAGGAATCTGTGTTTGACCTCTTGGTCACAGGCAGGGCCGGACTAGGAACACAAAGCAGTCCTGGCAATTTTGTAGGTTCAGTCCCCCGGTGGAGGGTGAGGTACAATTGTGAAGCACTGCTGTTTTTTTTACTGGGGGCCGATATTGCAGCACCACAGCAAAACCATCCCCCAGTAACGAAACCCTTCCAGGCTCCCTGGGAAATGCTCGATGTCCGTGTATGTCGACGATCTTACGGTGAAAGAAGGTGGCGAGAGAGTTGCAGAGGTCTTGTGAAGGCGTGATGTCGTTGTTGCTGGCGTTGGATTTGGAGAGCTCTTTCATGATGTTGAAGAGTTCCTTGCTGTTATGGGTGTTGTTGTCCAGTCGTTCTCTGAAGGATGACCTTTTGGTGGTACAGATCAGCTGGTGGTGTTTGTGGGTGGCGTTCTTGAGAGCGGTCATGTTTTCCGTTGACTGGTTGTGGCGCCAGGCTTTCTCAAGGTCATGGCTGGACTTCTTGGAGTCTTTGAGATTGTTGGTGAACCATGCGTCTTTCCTGCTGTCCAGGTTGCTAGGAGGGTTTTTTAGTGGAGCAAGGGCATCAGCGCAGTTGGTAATCCACTGTGTGATGTTGCGGGCTCCTTCGTTGGGGTCCGTGGTGTTGGTGGGAGGGTGATGGCTCAAGGAGGTGGTGAGTCGGTCGGTGGTGATCTTGCTCCAGCATCTACGGGGGGTTAGATGCGGGCGGTGGTGGGTCGTTGTTTTCCTGAAGTTGAAGTGTACGCAGCTGTTGTTGGTCCAGTGGTGCTTGGTGGTGTGGCTGAAGGCCATGTGGTTGCTGGAGGAGAAAACGGGGTTGAGCGTGTGTCTGGCGTAATGGGTGGGGGTGTTGACCAGTTGCTTGAATCCGAGGTTGGCGAGGTTGTCTAGAAGGGTGGTGGTGTTGTTGTCCTTGCTGTTCTCCAGGTGGAAGTTGAGGTCTCCTAGGAGGATGTAGTCAGGGGAGGCGAGGTCGAGCGGGCTGATGAAGTCTGCGATGGCTTTGCAGAAGCGTGAGCGTGGTCCCGGGGGTCTGTAGATGAGGGTTCCTCTGAGGGTGGTCTTGGGGTCGACGTGAATCTGGAAGTGAAGGTGCTCTGCGACAGTGAGGGTGTCGTCGGTGTTGGTCGTGATGCAGATGGTGTTTCTGTAGGCGATGGCGATGCCTCCACCGGTTTGGTTGACGTGGTCCCTCCGGATGATCTTGTAGCCGCCCGGGATGGCAATGGCGATGTCGGGGGCTGGGGTGGGGTTCATCCAGGTTTCCGTGAAGAAGGCGACGTCTGGCGCTGTTTTGTCCAGGAGGTCCCAGAGTTTGACGGCGTGTTTGCGGACGGAGCGGGTGTTGAGCAGGATGCACTTGAGGTGGTTGAGGTGGTTGTTGTTGGTGGCTGTTCTGGCTGGCTCGGTGCAGGACCGAGTGCAGGTGAAGTTGCAGGCATAGCAGGTGAAGGCTCCGTGGGTGCCTTTCGGGTTGGATTGATAGCAGGCTGGCTGTCGGCCGGTGTTGAGTGCGAGGAGGGTGGCGGTGTGGTATCTCCGTCGGGTTGGCTGGCTCCTGCGAGGTCCAGGGGTTCCGCCTCTGGGCGTGGTCCAGGTGTGGACGGGTGTAGACGGGCTTGCCTTTGGTGCACCTTTGGCGTGCAATCGGCACGCCCGCTACGCGTGGTCGTTGTGCGTATGCGCGGTCCCTGCCATTTATGGAGAAGTGGGAGGGAGGAGCAGCTGGGAGGCGGGAGCGGGCGGCGAATGGGGAGCGGGAGAGAAGAAGAAGGAGGTGGGGCCACAGGGGAGCAGCAGCGGGGAGTGGAGGGGGGTGGGAAAGAGCAGGAAAAACGATGCGGGGAGAGCAAGGACAAGCCTGGCGGGCAGGACCCAAGGATAGGCAGCAGGCAGAGAGGCCAAGAGCAGGCAGCAGCCGCAGAGGTGGGATCAGGGCACACAGGGGCCGTGCGGTGAGTGGAGTGACCGGGTCAAGGGTCACAGCTCACTGCCGCGCAGTCCCCGTCATTTATGGCCAAGTGGGAGGGAGGAGCAGCTGGGAGGCAGGAGCGGGGCAGCGAATGGGGAGCGGGAGAGAACAAAAAGGGGCAAGCCGCAGGGGAGCAGCAGCGGGAAGTGGAGGGGGGTGGGAAAGAGCAGCAGAAACGATGCGGGGAGAGCAAGGACAAGCCTGGCGGGCAGGGCCCAAGGATAGACAGCAGGCAGAGAGGCCAAGAGCAGGCAGCAGCAGCAGAGGCAGGATCAGGGCACACGGGGGCCGTGCAGTGAGTGGAGTGACCGGGTCAAGGGTCACAGCTCACTCCCGCGCGGTCACCGCCATTTATGGCCCAGTGGGAGGGAGGAGCAGCTGGGAGGCGGGAGCGGGGTGGCGAATGGGGAGCGGGAGAGAAGAAGAAGGGGGTGGGGCCGCAGGGGAACTTTGGCGGGGAGCGGAGGGTGGGTGGGAAAGTGAGGGAAAAACGATGCGGGGCGAGCGAGGACAAGCCTGGTGGGCAGGCCCAAGGATAGGCAGCAGGCAGAGAGGCCAAGAGCAGGCAGCAGCAGCAGAGGCGGGATCAGGGCACACGGGGGCTGTGCGGTGAGTGGAGTGACCGGGTCAAGGGTCATAGCTCACTCCCGCGCGGTCCCCGCCATTTATGGCCGAGTGGGAGGGAGGAGCAGCTGGGAGGCAGGAGCGGGGCGGCGAATGGGGAGCGGGAGAGAAGAAGAAGGGGGTGGGGCCGCATGGGAGCAGCGGAGGGGGGTGGGAAGGCGAGGGAAAAACAATGCGGGGCGAGCGAGGACAAGCCTGGCGGGCAGGGCCCAAGGATAGGCAGCAGGCAGTGACGTGAAGGTAACAGGACTGCAGTCAAATTATAAATGAAGTTCTGCTATGTGAAGGTAACTGCTTTCTCCCAGCCCAATTACAAGATCAGGAAGGCGGAATTCTTGATGGCAGAGTGCCTATTGGCTCAGTCAATGAAAATCTATGACTCACAGAGTATAGCATCTATCTAGTCACTCAATTTAAAACCTTAATCGTGGCGGTTTTTCCGCCGTGGTGCGGGCGTTCTAAAGCGTGGCCATCGCGAGCACTACCTCACCAGTGCTGCGCACGGCCAACGGCCAACAGCAGCACGAAAAGGGTTAAATGTACTGCCGAGCTACCAATTTGTAGTTGCTCCATTTCCAGCAAGACAACCAAGCATTTTATGACAAAATGCATGAAGGACCACATTTATTAAAGTTTTTCCCGGCACTCACACAATCCATGTAATAGAGAAGATAGAATCAGGTTACTTGCCAACCTGAAGACCTGAATGTGTTGAACTAAATTGTGTCAAGGATGTACTAACACAAAGTTTAGAAAGTGATTGTTCAAGATCCCTGATGTGCAAAACGAAAACTTCAAGGACATATTCTCAAGGAGCTTCATCGAGTTAAAGTCACTTTATCGCGGCCAAAGTCGTAATAAATGTATCACCCCAGTCTCAAGCTGGTGCTAACAGCCCATAGCACTAGTTTATCTACGATAGCAGCAGCAAAAGACAGCACTACAGATGACTCTGGCAACTATCGCTAATGAGATGCAGAGTAGGCGTTCCCGTGTAAAAAGCCACAACAACACCACTCCCCAAAATTCTCAATGACCAGCCAGATCTGCGATAAGAACATAAACATGCAATAAGGTGCGTTAGCAGCAGGAAATTAACACCTGCTCTGACCTGGTGCAAAGTCGGGCGACAACCTGCACCATAAAAGGGAGCCCCGCGCAGAGCCACACCTGAAGAACAACAGATGCCATGGAGTTGCTGATCATGCATCTCCGAGCCCCAACAGGCCCACAACACTCTCCGTCACAACCCCCAGGCCCGCCACCACCACCGGACCCCTCCACAACACTCCCCCAGACCACCAGAGAGGCAGCGCAGACACAGACCTCGGACCTTCAGAGAACGCTCCAGCCTCACAGACTTCACACCAGAGAATGTCATTGACCACTACAGGCTCAAAAGGACAACCATCCTCTGCATCCTGAACATCATTTCCCACAGGCTCATGGTACCAACACAGCAGACAACCAGCATCCCACCTCAGACAAAGGTGCTGGCTGTGCTGTACCTGTTGGCCTCTGGTACCTTCCAACCAACAACCGCCAGAGTCAGAGGAGTCTCACAGCTAGCCCTATCAAAGTTCCTCAAACCTGTCCTGGATGCCATCATCAGCTTGGTATGTCAGTACCTATACTTCCCCCACACTGTGCAGGAACCGCTGGAGACCAAGCAAGGCTTCTACACCATAGCTGGAATACCGCACGTTTTGGGGGCAATAGACTGCACACATGTCCTACTTGTGCCCTCTGCCGAAACTGCACACAATTACAGCAACAGAAAGTACACACATTCCATCGATGTGCAGCCAATAGTGGACCACCGGGGACTCTTCACCAATGTTGTAGCCAACTACCCAGGCAGTGTGCATGGTCCCTTTGTCTTCCGACAGTCCACCATAAACCGGCGCATACAGGATGGCAGCTATGGAAATGCTCTGCTCATTGGTAAGTACCAAATGAACACACCACACACCTCAACTTCACATTGACGCAACTCACAACTCTAGGAATGCACACGTTACAAACTCACAAACAACATGCCAATCAACATGCCCACCTACCAGACACAACAGCACAACTTACTGTGAGAGCCTGGACTAGCCAGGTACACAAGCCATCAGTGGCATGGCACCCCAGCCACACAATAGCAGATTGTGGGCAGAGGTGTGAACCAGGCATGTGCAAAGGAGCATGTACACAATGCTAAGTGTGGCGTGGATGTGATGGCCAGACTGCAGTATGCAGACCACACACATATCCATGTCGACTCACACCGCTGGTGTTTGGAGTGTAGTGGACAGTGGACGCAACCATGTCACCCCAGCCAGTGGGGGAGATCAAGGAAATGTAGCTTGTTATGTCCCCCCTAAGCTTGAGCGGAGTGGGCTGGCCTGGCGTACACCAGGCCAGAGTAGGGGTGTGAATAAAAGGCACGTAACTCTGGGCGTGGTTCTCTTCTGGAATACCCAACATTCTTGCCAGGGTAGCACCTCTCCCCCCCGCCACAAGGCAGACGCCGTCACCATGAGCGGGGTTGCCTGTGATCCTGTGCACCTGCTGCACCCCCAGGCTGCTGTTCCCGAACCCGTCTTGCACCCAGGCCTCAATGCCCAACTGCCGACACCAGCATGTGTCAAAGAGGGCTCACCACGTACTGGTCCAAGCTCCAGGCCCCAGGCCCACGAACTTGGCAGCCTCCTTGGACCATCACAGCCTCCGCAACGCAGGCCTGCTGAACTCCATTCACGTTGATGTACTTCACCGGCAGACAAGTAGGACACACATTTGGAACTGAGTCTTGATTACACCATGGCAGAGTACATTATTTATGGCTGAGGTTACGTAACTATAATCCTTTCAATGTGGGTCACCAAGGCTGTGCATAGGACTCGCACCAAACGTGTCTGTGGGCACCTGCTGACTGCAGCCTTCAGCCTACACTGCGGTCCTGCATGCCTCACACCATTCTAATGCAGTCCGTCACAGGCAGGACACGGCATCGTCACTGGCTAAACACCTCCTCAGCTCTAGTGCCACTACCTATGTCACCCACAAAAGTAATACAGATGCCATTCCAACGTCTTGTGTTACAGATCCAGGAGGAGACGGCTGGACAGTGGGTAACCCGTGCTGACCGCTGCCTCCTTCCGACACTTCGGCCAACTAGGTAGCTGTTAGAGCCGGCTGTCCCTAGTTGGCAGAGGTATGCACTTCTGACAAATAGGGACACTCCCTTTCTAGTCAGGGTGAGGGGATCACACCCTTTGATAACCCCTGCTCACCCCCTTGGAAGCTTGGCAGAGCAGACAGGCTTATCTCAGAGGCTGTGTGTTAAGCATTTATGACCACATACAGTAATGAAGTGAATACACTACAAATGGACACGACACAGTAGTATTATAAAAATAAGGATTTTTATATAAGGCTTAGCACAAGACCAAATAACGACAAAAATGTACACAATCTTAATAAATACTCTTGGAAGGGGAAAATAGTTCAAAGGTAGTTTCTTCTTTAGCACAAAGTCTTTCGTATCAAAGCAATTCTTCTTCCTGGAAACACAGTTCTTGGCAACAATGTAACCCACACAGGAGCTACACGACGTCGAGGCAAAGTTAAACCAAAGGTTCGGCGTCGACCGCGAGGAGCGCTACGTCGAGCCCGGAGTCACACGGACCCCCAACAACACAGTACCTTGGAAAAGGAAGCACACGATGATCAGCGGCGTCGAGCAATCCGGCGTCGCGTCTTCGGTGTCGATCAGGCCTCAGCAGGCGTCGTTGTTGACGATGCAGTTGCAAGATTGAGCAGCGCTCACGGCGTCGAGAGGGCACGAGGTCGATGCGATCAGCAGCGGTGCAGACACGAAGTGCCTTGGAGCTGGAGCCGAACTCACTACTCACTGGCGTTGCTGCTGGCGTCGATCAGGCCCGGCGGCCGGCGTTGAGGAAGCGGGACACTTGAGCCGTCACTCACGGTGTCGAGCTGGATTCGCCGACGTCCGTCGGCGTCGAGATTGCTGGTTTCAGAGGTGCTGGATTCACAGGTTCCAGCAAATAGCACTTGTAGCAAATGAAGTCCTTTAGCCCTGTAACTTCAGCAGGAGACTGGCACTCTTCCAGTCCTTGGAGATTTTCTTAGCAAGCGTGAGAGTACACACACAGTTCCTCTCTCCTGGTTCCTTGGCAAAAATAAAGAAGCACTGCAGGATTCCCCCCAGCAAACAGCACACCGGCAGAACGGGTAGGCAAGTCCTTAGATCAGCAGGCCTCTTGTCCTTGGTTTCAGGGTTCCTTGTCAGAAGTGATCTGATTTCTTGGTTCAGGGGTCCTTCTCTTATACCCCTTTTCGGCTTTGATCCTTTTGTCCATGCAGGGGAATTTCCCAACATCCTGAGTCTGTTGTGGGTGGAGCCAGGCAGAAGCACCTGGCCTATTCACTGAGCACGGCTGGGTCCTCAGACGCCCAGCAGGAGGTGGAGCCAGATTTTGTATCAGGCAGGGCAGGCTATCAGCAACTACTCTCCCCCTACTCTCAACGCAAATGTCCCACTCATCCCACACTGACTCACTCAGACCTCTGGAGCCACCCAGCTCCTGTCACACACACGCAAAACCAGCAGACACCAGAAATGGTTAGACAAGAAAATAGACACTTTCTAAAAGTGCTATTTTCAAACCCAGGGTCCAAAAACCATCCACACCAACGGATGCGTAATTAAACCCCGAGTTCAGGGATACCAAACTCGACATTGCACCATGCTCCCCGAACCAGCTAGGATTATAGCATTAATATTCCCGGCGGCCCATTCTAACCAACGGAGAGCAGGCTACCTTGCAATAGTGAAGAACGAAGATGGCTGTAATTCACCATTAGGATATGCCAACTTGGTCAGGCGTGTCCTACCTTATACTTACAATGCACCCTGCCCGTGGGCCTACCATAGGGGCGACTAACATGAAGTTAAGGGAAGGTTGGAGGGACTGGCAAGTAGGTATACTTGCGCAGTCCGCGTGACAGTACCAGACTGCAGGTAGGTCTCGCAATGACCGACCCGTAGACATTCTTTTACGAGGCCGCGCTTGTGGGTGGCACAACACGTGCTGCAAGCCCACGAGCGGCATTTGGATGTACAAGCCCCGGCACTCCTGGTGCACTAGACTAGGGACTGACAGTAGACCAAATAAGCCAAACATGGAATATAATCGATACATCAATTTAACATAGGGAGCACTTGCGTTGTGGCACTGATCAGCAGTGGCACAGCGCCCAAAGCATATACCAGCAAAACATCGTAAAACAGTGGAGGCAAACAGAAAAAAATGGAGGAGAGACTCAAGCCAATGATGTCAGGTCTAACAGTAGCATTTTGTAAACTGAGTCTTGACATCTTCATGGCAGTGTACATGTCACAGTACGCAAGGAGATGAGTAAGGGGAGGACGTGCTTCAGTCCGGAGGAGAAAAGACTCACCTTTACGAAGGCAATGGGATACTACCAACAACTTCACTGGTGTCACTGACTCTGTGCAGCGCAAGCCTACCACACGTGGCTGTGGGCCCCTGATGACCACTGGCTCTGGCACACACTGCGATGGAGTAGGTCACGCAGTCCTGCCCCCTACATGGCAGAGTCAATGTCATTGTACAGGCCTCATCGCAGACCCCTGAGTATGTGCCCTGAAATTCATGGTCCTTCTCTGTTTTTACGTTGGTGGCATCTGGGCCCATGGGCTGGAGGTTGTCTTCCTCTACATGTAGCTGATTCTGAAAAAGTGGAAAAGTGCAGTCTGTAGCATTCAACTCCACCATTTGCCTGTTCCTGCGTGCTTTTGCCCTCTCCATCATGCCCTGGAGGGACACTTTCCATTGTCCTCCGCAACTCTCTGCAACATTGCCCTTGTAAATTGAGGTGTACATGCTCAGCTCGCGTGGCTCTACCTCAGTGCACCGCAAGTCACCGCCCCGTGGCGGTGTGCCTGTGCCACCAGCTGTGCATCTGGGGCCACAGACTCTGTGCTGTTCTAGTCAGGGATCCATGATGTCCATACCTTGTACTGCTGATTGTCTGCTCACTTTTGTGGTTTTTGCCAGCACCACCCAACCCCTGGTGGTGGCTTACACTACCCAACTCCCATGCAGCACAGGCGTTACTGGAGAGGTGACCCTGGCAATAAAAGGGGCCGGGCGCACGTGCCCATAGCCAGTCCCACAAACTCACTCAGTGTGGCCGTGTGGTCATTATACATGCATGTGGGACTGGGGCTAATCCACATTACATTGTGGTGTGTACAGCATGCGCAACCATGTCACCGCAGGCAGTGGTGTAGACCTGAGACATGTAACTGCGCTGTATCTTCATGTGAGCGTAAGCGGGGTGGACAGCCTTCCAACAGTACTGCATAGGTGTGTCGGTCCTCCACACGTGGATCTGGGTGTGGTTGAGTGTGGGCCTTACGAAGGATCTAGCTGATGCATGTGTCTATGTTGTAGTGTCTGCATCACCCGTCTGGCAATTGACAATGTTACTATGTGGCATGCCCCGGTGTGCATGCTGGGCCGAAGGGGTACATGGGAGAGGGCTTGCCCACTCGGGGTCAGGGATTACAAATGCCAACTGTTGTGTGTGTCGCTATTAGCGCTGCATGAGCCAAAGGTGTATCCTCAACTGCATGTCGAGTTCAGCCACGCAGGTGCTCTACATCTGTGTAAGCCCTGTCCTTCAATGGGCCTACACAAACGTGGCAGGCCACATTCTGGCAGTATCACCACTGTGTCGTACTCAGGCTTGGAGACATGCGCAGACATACATGTCAATGATGTGCCGTAGGGGTGCATGTGATGTAATTGCGGTGCTCACGCTAGTGAATGTGCTCAGGGGGGAGGTGCAGCAGTGAGGCTATGTAGTACACAGTGATGCAGCTCATGTGCAACACGCAGTACATGTCATACAGAATTACTAAGTCACACTTATCACACACCAATGAACCAGTGAGTCTGCCAACACATCATGCAGTACGTAGTTGTGACTCGTGTCTCTCTGCACTGTCATAGGTGGCCAGGGATATGCACTTTGCGCTTGGATGATGACACCCTTCTGAGCCCCAAACACACAGGCCCAGAGGCAGTGCAATTTGGCCCACAAACCCACCAGGGGCATCGTGGAGTGCACATTTGGCGTGTTGAAGTCAGGTTTCAGGTGCCTGGACGTCACAGGTGGTAAGCTCCTGTACAGCCCAGACCTTGTGTGCAAGATGTTCATTGCATGTTGTGTGTTGCACAACATATGTGAATGCAGCAAGGTCCCATGGATACAAGTGCCAGATGCACCAGATGATGATGATGAAGATGAGGCAGGTGGACCACACCCCAATGCAGTCGCAGCAGGAATAGCCCGTAGGGAATACATCATTGACAATTTCTTTTCTCGTTGATGTCACATTGTGTGGGTCCTTAGCAGTAATGGCACAGTATGTTGACTGACCACAGGCACTGCATGTGCTAATAAAAGCATTCTGATACACATTCCCTGCATGCATGTCACTCATCTGTACAGGCACTTCACTCACACAAGTGTGGGTGTGACATGTGCTGTCAATTAAGGGATTTGTTAATGGATGGTGGGTGTGTCACCTCTGTGGAGTGAGGCTGTTTCTGGTGGCACGTATTCAAACTGCGTTCTGTGTTTTACAATTATTACTGTAGCCTACTCTTCGGCTTTTCACATGTGTCCCAACTCATTACATTTTGGCTGTCATTTGTGGTCTAAAAGTGACAACAGGGATTCTTTTGTGCTCTGATTTGTGCCGCCATGATGCAGGGATTCACCCTGTGTCTCAAGTCCCACGACATGGGCAACATGTACGTAAGGGACAGTCACTGACCCAACATAAGTCCTTGCTTTCATTCTTGTATGATCATGGACATGGCATGTCGTTGTGCAGGGGGTGTTGTTTGTCCCTCTGCAATGTGAAGGGGAGATGCAAGTTACACAGACTGTATGTCAATGTACAATGTGACTGTTTGGGAGGTGCAGGATTTGGATGCGGGACCGTGTACATTTGGACTACATGACGGATCTGAGGTTGTACGCGTACATTTCCATTTCACAGTTTCAAGATCTGTCAGATGCAGTGGGCCTGTTTCAGCTTGTGTGTGAAGCCTGTTGCATCCTCTGTTCTGCAGTGTCTGGTTTGGGCATTGTACCACATTATCGTCAATGTGGGTGTGCTGCTCTTTCAATGTGTGTGTGCTGCAGTGTGCCACGGGAATCAGGTACATGATTCAGGGTCACTGTGGGTGTGCAGTGTGCTACACATCGTTGTGCATGTGGGCCATTGTGCACATCTTCCCCCGCCTCCCCAGTCCCTGGTCATTACTCACCCTGTTGATGTTGTGTCACATCCTCTCGAGCTGTGTTCGTTCTCCCATCTCCTTGCACCATCTCCCTACTGTTGACTGTGCCTACCATTTCCTCCAGCTCCTCCTGTGGCGCAGGACTCCCACCTCCTGCCGCCGTTGCTGCCTTCCTGTTGGCAGTGGGTTTGTGTCTGGTTAAGTTTCTCACTTCATGCCAGCACCTCTTGGCCTCCTCGATTTGCCTCCTCAACACTCAAACTGCATTCCCGGTGGTCTATTTGTGGGTCAGTTGATGGTGGTGTTCTGTCACCTCCGTGACGCTGATGTGGTTTTTCTGCGCACTGCACCCCGTCTTCCTCTCCCTCTTCTCCTTTGCCGGCCACGTCCCCATTATTACTTGCTGGTAGTCTGTGGGGGGTTTGGAGTTCGCATTGGCCTCTGCGCTTGGTCAGGGTGCATCCATGTTGCTACGCGTTTTGGATTGTTTCTGGTATGTTGTTTCTGTTGTTTTTATAGTTCATTTATCCACCAGACATGACGGATTTGCAGGACAGTTGCTGGTTTTCGCTGCCTTTTATACCGCGATTGGCATCATCACAGGATTTTTTGTGTTAGTGTTTTGCATTTTTGCGGTGTGGCGTTGGTTTTAACGTGGGCATTTGATGCGTTATCTGGAGACTATTACATGGTCCTGCAGGGTTGAGAATGCTTCATTAATATGGCGTCATTTTCCAGCGATAGACTTCGATGTCGGGAGTTGCGTTAAGCTACTTTTGCGATGGTTAACACACGTTCTTGAGAATATGCCCCCCCAGTGTGTCAAGGATATTTTTAGGACGGGTACTGGAAATTATAGCCCCAGATTGGAGATACATTGATTGTCAGTACCAGCATTAGGTGACAATTCCACTGCACACAGGCATGATGAAATTGACCTCACAGAGTTTTATCACCCAAAGTGGTTCCTACCAGGATGTGAAGGGCAGCTCATCAGAACGACATTCTCGCTTGATGGTAAGTGCTTAAAAGTGACGACCCTTCCACCACCAATGCAGTGGACGTGTTTTCTGCACCACACCGCCCGCTGGAAAGTCTAACTTCGAAATCATAAACCAGGCCCTTGATATTATTAAATAGATTTTAAGGAATTGGTTGTTCAAGAACTGTTTTGCTATTTTAATGTATTTGTCCGGCATTGTATAATTGATCTGTTTACACCATTTAATTATATTGTTTCAGCTGCACTCTACAGATATGTTATTAGAAAGCTTAATAAAATATCACAGTAAAGACAATACACCTCAGGTAGTTGAGAATGGAGAAGTCGTGTGGTGTCTGGAACCACATATTTCCTTTGTTGAGCCACATTATGGCACATGCAGAAGCACTGATTTTGTTTGGTTTGGTTCTTCTTTAAACTGTCCTTGCAGCCTTTGTTGTAATGATGGCCCTCACAGCAGGGTAGCCTCTGGCCTGGAGCACCCACAACAGAGGCACAAAGAGGTGTGAGATTTCTGTACTTACATATTCTCTGCCCAATTGAAGATGTGAGCAAGGAAGACAAAAATCATGGCCTCATCCAAGAGGCCCCTTCACCTTGCAGAACAGCATCTGCAGTTCCACCTCTCATTCTTACCTTTCATCAATGGGCAGTGTCTCCGGGAGTCTAATCAGCAGTCCTTTGCTAACAAAGTATTGATGGAATTTTTAAAGCGAACCTTGTCACATCCTCCTTACCTCAAAGTTTAGATCTCCAGTCTCCAGCCACAGAAATGCAGGCAATACACTTCCACTGTCTGAGGAAGTGGTCCTCGCCCTCTCTCTAGTGCCATACTAAACCAGGAGCATAAAAGAAAATTGGATCTCTCTTTACTTTGTAATTAACATTTTGAGCCAAATCTGAGGATGAACACCCACTCCAGAAATTGCAGAATCTCACCTTCAATGTTTGCCTTATTTACCCATATATTTTCTCACATCCCTTTGATCTTGAGTTTACTCCTTCCTTTGAGTGCTGCCTAATGCACTTGGTTTCTGTCTATATATGCATCCAGCCATTCCTGAAAATCCCACTTTTACTTAAAACTTCTGATTGTCACCTCCTATTTGTTTCCAAATACTTGCTCCTCGCTTTTCATGCCCTGCATGCCTCCTCTCTCTGAGACCTACACTAAGTCAATTCATGTTTTCATGAATCTCTATTAATGTATGTCTTCAATTGGCCCTGATTTATTTCAACGATCTCAACCTCTCGTTCTTGAAAGTTATACCCCTCCAACTTCACAGTACCTAATCTCCTTTAGCCTCTCTATTAACCCCACCATCCATCTGCATGAACTCCCTTACCAACCCAGCACTAATGTTCATACCAAACTCGTATAAAATTAATACTTCAAAGGGAAACTGGAGTGAATGCATAGAATTGTTTGCTTGAGAGGAGGATCTGTGGGCCAAAAGGGAAGGTGTGCCGGGCCACCAGTGGCACTTTTTTACATACTATTCTGTGTTTGATCTGTTGATCAAATTTGGGATTGACTATATGGTTTGTTTTGTTCACCACTTACCAGATTGTAATAAACCTATTTTTGTTTCAATAATACAATTTTTTCAATCACTACGGGCCATATGTATCAAAATGTTGTTTTGCGATTCTCAAATTGCAATTTTCATCAAATCGCAATTTGAGAATCGCAAAAATGCTATGTATGTGGGATTTGATAATAAGTTTGCGAATCCCACATATTCCTTATTTGCGAATCACAAATTGAGATTTGCAAATAAGGAATACCATCCCATTCATTCCTCTGGGCTAGGAGGCCCATAAGGATGTATGGGAAGCCATTCTCAATTTGCGATAATTAATTAGAGAATCTCAAATTGAGAGTGCATTTTCAAGGGTGCCAGGGTGTTAAAAGGACACCCTGTTGCACCCCTTAAATATGTATGTGTGCAAATGTGGTGCACACACATGCCCTAAGGGCATGTATGTGCACTACATAGCACTTTGAAAAATATAAAAATGTGCATTTTTCAAAGAAATCGCAAATGGTAATTTGCGATTCCTTATGGGCCAGTCACAAAAAATAACCAATAAACATTGGATTAAACACTAACCTTAGGTTCTGGAGCAGTGTGCTTCCCCGAGTTAAGCAGTTTAACTCCCCTTAAGGGGTAGTAAGTGCTATATAATTGTAACTAAAATTACAATTACATAGGTTGTTATCGCTTAAAATAGTACGCTATTTTGTCACTCATAGCCACCGTAAAGGTAAGATACACTTCCACCCACATTTCCTTAAGTACACAAACTCGTATAACATCACGAACTCCAGATTAAAATAAAAAAAATCATAAATGAGAACTACAGTTAGATTTTTAGTTGCATTTTTCATTCGACAAATACAGGTCAGTTTAATTTTCGAGCTGCGATTTCTATGTTAATTATTCAAGTGTCAAGTGAAATCAATAAGATATTGCTTATTTTTTCTATAATTTACTAGATCATTTAAACAAATGCAGGATTTTTTGCAGGCCTGTAACTTGTGCAGATTTCCAAATATAAAAGATTTCTCCACTCTTGGTCCCAGAGCTCATTTTTAAAATTCAGAGGCGCACGCACATTGTTATTGAATAATAAATCAACTGTTAATTGATTGTTTTGTTTGTATGCAAAGCAGTAAAGATAAACATATAATGTTCTTTTGAACAGAAAAGAGTTATGTTTTTCCCCTGTGATCATTCATAAGAGGAGATGCTTGGTGATTACAGTATGGAAAAAGCAGGAGAAATATTGCTGGCGCTGTAATTTTGACTGAGACACTCACTTTCACTGTAAGCCTTGACAGGGCACTCACCTTTCTGGGCGTCCACCTGCCTCATGCATCACACCTTGTGACATATTGCTGATTAGGACACAGCATCATTATTTTTATTTGATACTATATATGGAAGAAACGAGCAATGCTCAAACACTTTCAGACGGTATAATATTCTATATGAATGCATCTCAGCTAGGAATTGGCCCCTACCAGAGGGAGCAGCCTCAATAAATCCCACCAGAGTCAGGAGACGCTTTTTAGACCAGGCACACTTATCACGAACCTATTACATAGCCACTGTGAAATCTGGAAGCATGAGCTAACTGATCCACTGCAGCCACTGAGCCACAAAAAGACACGAGAATAACACAGGCCCCTGCTGTCCTGTGGCGCACGGGTCTTACCTTTGATGGGGCCCCCATTCAGCCCAAGTCTTATGAGTTCCTGTGAGAAATGGAAGGCACAATTGGAGCTAAGAATGATCCTGAAAGTTGCTGATATGGTGGAGAAACAGAAGCAAAGATAGCCAAAGGCAGCCAAAGGCAGCCGCGGCCGGCAGTGGGAGTAAATGCAGGGCGTTGACGTGGGGAGGGGGAGGGGGAGGGGCAGGGTGGGGAGGGGGGTAGTAATGTATGGATTACGGAGCTTTTCAGGTAAGTAAACATTTAAATAAATAAAAAGAATTTCGTTGCGCGCACTGCATTGCATTTTGGGATGCAGTGTACTCAACCAATTTCGTTTTATTTATTTAAATGTTTACTTACATGTAAAACTCCGTAATCCATACATTACTACAGAGGAGTGGGGCGAGGGGGGTGGGGGGTAACGTCAACAGGCGTGGGAATAGGTTTCATTTCTTTCTTTTATTTTACCTATTATGTCGTCTGTCGACTTCCCCCTCTCCCAACCCACCACTGGCACACCCCACCTCGCTTACCAGTGCCAGCAACCGCTGCGTTGCAGAAAAAGGTGCCAATAAGCGAAATAAAATGAAAAGGTAAAAGGGGTTTTGTTCCCCAAAGAATACCGGCAGCACACGGGGAGAAAAAGAAATTAATAACCCAAGTGCAACCGGGTGACGAATTGCACCTGGTAGCTCCACTGGTGTCTCAATCCTAAACTCCAGCTAATGAAAGCAGCTGCTGACAGACCCAAAGTTTTGAATCGCATTTGGGCAAGGGCTGTAATTTCTTCCAGCCCTTGTTGCCCCTTACAGGCCTGGAAACTGGTAATTGCACTGTGAAGGAGCAGGAATTCTTGTTGGACACGGTAATTGTGGAATGAGCATTCCCATGCCCCCTGTACCAGGCAACTCAAACTCAGGCCCACAGACTCTTCACCCTTTATTGAGTCATATAATGACACTGTTACATAAAATGAGCAGAACACAAATGCCCTCAATAAGAAGTTTGAAAAATGAGAGACACGTTGGAGAAGCTGGAGATTGCCTGATGCAGGCAGGAAGAGAGACTGATACGCTGGAAAATAGGAAATTGGCAACTACCATATCTGGTTGACTGTTCCTGATGGTAAGAGGGATGACACCATGTATACTTCATAATGACTTGGATATCAAGGCAGCTAGAGTTATCACGAGAGATTATGTGAATGCAGATATGTTGCACAAGAAGAATATCAAGTCTTCTTTTTGGGTGGTATTATTCGCCTTTTTGAGCTCCGTGTTTCGCCTTATTTACATGTACTTTGCAGATTCTCTCCTGTTTTAGTTTACTGTTGAGGTCCGCAGCTGCTCCTTCATTTGTTCTAGGAAGGTCTCTACTTCACTGGGCTCCCTAATAATGTGCATTTTGCTGCACCACATAATCCTCAGTGCAGCGGGGAATCTCATCTGAACTGTAGCTCCGAGGGACTTTAGCTCTTGCATAAATTGTCCTAATTCCCACTGTCTGTCCTGGGTGGCCATTGACATATCAGAGCAAATCCTGAAAGTCCAGTTGTCTTTGTTTAGGGAGCTACTCTTTAGGCCCTCACTTAAGAGTCTTTCCTTTAGTGTATATGTTTTTAAATTTATTAGGATCTTCCTTGGTGTCCTTCTCTCTTTGCTCTTCCCGAAAGGGTCTCGGTGTACCCTCTGTATATCGTCAGCCAGTTCCGCCTCTTTGGTCCAGGGGAAGAATTCCTCAAGTAATGAGATAGTGAGGTTCTTGATGTCAGACCCTTCCAGATTTTCTGGTAAGTTTAAGATCCTCAGGTTGTTTTTCCTTGCTTGATTCTCTAGCGATTCGAGTTTTTCTTTTATATTTCTGGCAGAGTCTCTCAACTTTCTGATCTCTTTCTTGTTGGTGTCCACCCTTTTGCTGAGGATCTCCACCGCCGACTCAACTGCTGACACCCTCTCGCCCAGTGCATTCAATTTTTGATCGAGGGTCTCACATACCTCCTGAATCTTGGCTTGATTAGTTTTGGACACTGTAAACTTCTCTCGCATCTCCCCCAGCACCTTCTCCATAAGATTTTCCATGAGTTTTCCTGTTTGTTCTAGAAAGGAGAAAGGAGGAAGTCCTGAGTTGTCAGTCCCGGGCTCATTTGTTATTGACAGTACGAGAGCTTCTGTTGCCTCCATTTGAGCGACTGTGTGGGTAGTGCTCTCTGTGCTCATGCTCTGGATGTTGTTGCTTGGTACCTTAGTGTGCGGTGCAGGACCACTCCCTCGGGTGCAGGTTAAGTCTCGAGATATTGGTTGCTGAACTTTAAAGTAGGATATCAGGGAGTGGGTAATTTTCACTTTTTTTTCCGTTTGGACCCCTCCTTTCTCAGACCTAGGTTTAGGTTGTCGGTCTCGGTTAACGGCACCTCTCGGTTTTCTTCTGGTGCTTACTGGTGTTATCACTTGTTTGGCGGGGGTAGAAGTTTTGTTTAGGGAGCTGCCTATTTCTGAGGCAGTAGCTGGATCTTATCCCAATCCCTTCTTCGGGCTCTACTCTGATTAGAGGGTACCCCTTCTCCCCTGTTTTAGATCTTAATTGTGGGTTTTCTGCCACTGGGACTGCCCCTCTCGCACACACTACACCCCTGGCACTTCCAGCACTTCCAGTACCCTCCTCTCTTGTTTCCTTACTTAACTGGACCCCTTGCTTATCCCCCTTGCACCCCGCAATCAGGTCTAGTTCTATGACCCCCTGACCTTTCTTCTCCCTTCGTACCTTGCTCATGGGATCAGTGCTGATGTCAATCCCCCAGTCGTCGACTGATGGGTGTGCCTGCTGCCGATTTTTTTATTCTTTTCCTCCTGCTTCTTCTTCTGATTTTCCACGCCTCGCAGATCAATTTTTTCGATGGAGGGCTCAGATCGCTCACATTGCTCCCCATGGTAACGCTGGTGTCACTGGTGCTGTCAATGAGTACTTGACCCCTCTCCCAAGTGTTCCTGATTCTGTCTCCGGTAGTTCTGGCAGCGCTGTCCTTCGCGTCCCCGACACAACACTGAACCCTGTGTGCTGGTGAAGTGCTGCAACTGCCGAAATGACTGCAGAGGAGACCGCCACTGCTGCCGCTGCTGCCCTTGCCCCGGAAGAGGAAACTGATCCTCCCAAGTGCTCTCCGGCACTCCCCGTGTGCATCCGACATGCTGCCCAGAGTCCAGGGAAAACGCTGAGCCTGCCGCTTATAGAGCCGCCGCTGGAGCTTGCAATTCTTTGCGGGTAGGATTCCCGCATCACATGAAGGTGTGCTCTCGGTGTGAGAAAACAAAATCTGTTGCGGACCCTCACGGAGCTTCAAAAAGGTAGATCTTCCTTCTGTTGTGATTCCGCTACTGGAACATAACAGCTGCGGCAATGAAATGTGATGAGATAGGTAAGGGATTAACGGCGAGCACGGAGCTCCTGACCGGACCTTCTAGCCGGCCGCCATCTTCCTCCGGGAAGCCCGTTGTTGCCCCTTACAGGCCTGGAAACTGGTAATTGCATTGTGAAGGAGCAGGAATTCTTGTTGGACACTGTAATTGTGGAATGAGCATATCTACCCCCCCTGTACCAGGCAACTCAAACTCAGGCCCACAGAATCTTCACCCTTTATTGAGTCAGATAATGACACTGTTACATAAAATGAGCAGAACACAAATGCCCTCAATAAGAAGTTTCAAAAATGAGAGACACATTGGGGAAGCTGGAGAATGACTGATGCAGGCAAGAAGAGAGACTGATAAGCTGGAAAATAGGAAATTGGCAACTACCATATCTCGTTGACTGTTCCTGATGGTAAGAGGGATGACACCATGTAAACTTCATAATGCCTTGGATATCAAGGCAGCTAGAGTTATCACAAGAGATTCTGTGAATGCAGATACTTTGCACAAGAAGAATTGAATTGAATTGAAAGAGTACTTGTATAGCGCCATACTACCCGGAGGCCTCGTAGCGCTTCAAGACCAGAAGTGACAATTCAATGAAGACATTAGTTGAAAAGATGTGTCTTCAGGTGTTTACGGAAGGCAATAAGGTTGCGCATCTCTCTCAAAGATTGGGGAAGAGCATTCCAAGATTTGGCTGCTAAATGTGAGAAGGAGCGGCCTCTCCATCTCACTTTCTTTATCCTTTTGATGGAGAATATCAAGTAGCTGACTTGTGGATGCGGTAAAGACAGTATAGATAGCCATTATAGGGCTCCTTTTCATCAGGGCACAGTAGGTACTCTTAGTAGGCAATAGTTGTGCCTTGAACACTTTTTTAAGGGTGGGCTCCCAATGGTGGTTAGGTAGGTATCACCCTCCACCTGCTACAGGCACATGCTCAAAGCTGTATTCAAGTATTGAATGCTAGTGTTCGTAGACACAGGTTTAGGAAATGCCAAATATTTTTACCCTATGCTATGATGAATTTTTCACAGTGGATATTGTAGTTGAATTTGGATATTTAGATTGTACCACTAACTACAGGGCTATGTGTAAAAGGCTAAGTGTTCCTCAATCAATGGAAGGAGCAGAGGATATTTTATGAAACATGCTAGTTGAGTTCTAGTCTTTCCTCAGGAATATAGATGGCTTATAACATTTTGAGAGCAAGAGGGCATCAATGGAGCTCTTTAGGTCAGTAACAGTGTTTAGGTCCAAACATGTGGACACTTGATTCTGCATTCATTATTTACAGATCAGCAAGTGCCCTAATAGAAGGGGTGAATGGGCAATGGACAGTGGGCAGTATGTGATGTTCTGCGACTGAAACCAGAGGCAATGCTAACAAGGCACTCAAATATTCAGAGTTGAATCCACGAGATGGATCCTTTGCTTCCAACTGTTATTAATCTCTTCTAGACCCAGTCTTTTGAACACTAGAGAAAATGATCCATAACTATGATTCATTGGCAAAGACAATCTTAGTAATGGTGAAATCAGATTGTACAAAGGTAAATCATAAATTGCAGAGTTTTACATTACACAGACCATATTTATGTGGTGAATCCTCACTCTGCAGGTGTGCAATGAACTGGCATCTTGCCCTCCTTGCTCAGGTATCAGTTCCTATTACAAAACAGCATATCCAGTAGTAACCAAGGAA
Source organism: Lissotriton vulgaris (assembly GCF_964263255.1). Classification (NCBI taxonomy): domain Eukaryota; kingdom Metazoa; phylum Chordata; class Amphibia; order Caudata; family Salamandridae; genus Lissotriton; species Lissotriton vulgaris. Next base: position 383,983,852 of record NC_141697.1, read on the forward strand.
GTGATCCAGGAAGACAACAGCTGATGGAGACTGGATAGAATGGCTGTGGTGAGAAGGCAGGGATGTGGAATACCTATATCCGGATGCCCAGGACATATTGTTTGGGGTCAAGAGCAACACGTTTTCATGTGTATTTTGTCCTTGGGACATGTAGGACCAACCCCCTGCAGCACAAACCCTTTGGCTGCTAGTTTGCACTACCACATTATTGATCAGGGTAGGGCACTGTCTGAAGTTAAGGTGATATTGTTGTCCATATGTTAATGCTGTTCAAACTTGCATTTATGGTTCATTAATTGAAAGCCTTTATTATTAGTGTGAGTGCTCTAAGTAAATGTTGTAAGCTCTGACTGCACTACTGACAGTGGTTCCAGTATAAAAATATGTACCCACGGTTTCAAAGTTTAGCAATATTAGGCTACGTATAATGCTCCCAAAATGCTCTCTGGTTTGATGCACATATATTTGCAGAAGCTTTAAAGAAAGATTGATGATCCTTGCTTTCAAAATAAAATGTTCATAAAATATTGAAAGCAGGAAAAAATACACTTTGCTAAACTATTGTAAAATGTCAGGTACCATTTCTTTGCAGCATCATTTAGTAACATTTGTTGATGCATCCTAGTATTTCACCAAACATTCATAATGGAAAATCAGTGTAACCAGTTTCAATAAGATTATAGGAAACAAAAATAAACAAGCTTTGCCAAAGCCAGTAGGTCTGAAATTGGTGCTCAGCTTTTTAGTTTTGTCAATGTGTGACTTGTTTTGGCATGTTTTTTGTAAAACCTTATTGGTTTTGGAGCTCCCGTACCCTCACCATTATAACAAACATTGGCAAGAGCAAAACTTGTTTTTCTGGTCTCAAAAAGCACACACTGCCACAGTAGATACTGGCACTGAACACAATTGCATTGTGTGCCGATATGGGAGGGCGTGGCTTGAGCGCCGATGGGAGAGGCAGCGTGAGCTGGTAGCTACCTGCCCGATCCTGCAAAATATCCTTTAAAAAACCTGTATCTGGCTGCAAACTTCAGGAACCGAGGGTCGGAGAAGTAGGGGAAAGGAACGCGACCGACCTCGGGGCACCCGGAGCCTCCTGCGCTACCCAGGCGCGAATGATGGCATGAGAGCGGCCCTGGGGGTAGCGGCAAGATGGCGGCGGAGGCCAGCGGGTAAAGACGCACCCAAATACGGAAACCCCTAAGTACACCAGTGAGAGAGCGCCATAAGAGCGCCAAGACCTGACAAACTCACCATGCTGCACCCGTGAAGGAGAAGGCAAGCACATCGAATCGAGCGCCTCGGTGTCCGGACTATTCCACGGGCCGACAGGGAGAACCAAAATGGCGGCCAGGGGGCTGTCTGATCTTTGAGAAGCGGAACGGTGGAGACACGGACCGAGGGACCTGCTGCCGGCAAGCTGGGCAAGAGAGAAAGTACAGCGGAACAGCCTCTATGAGTGCTGATAGGGAGGCGGAGTGCCGGTGAGCGGAGGAGCGCCTGGGGACCAGCCAACACAGCGCGGAGGTAGCAGGCCCCGAAATCGGACAACAGAGTGGCCCGGGATCTTTGAGTGACGTGGCAGTGGCGGCAAGCAGTGCGGAGACCAACGCGCTGGAAGGGAAGAAGAACCGCCGGCTGCAGTGCCCGACAACAGTGCCCGGGTAAGTGTGGTGGAGTGTGCCTGGAACCTGTACTGCGGAGGTGGGAGCGGGAGACAGGTACGCAACACCGCATGAGCGAGGTCAGGGGTGCGTGGTCAGCGGCGTCAGGCTGAGGGAGCGAACACGGGACACTACGAGGCAGCAGCACAGGGGAGGCTGAGAACGGACCCTAGATACCATACGATTGAGAGGGAGAAGAGTGCACCCCAGGGACTGCGTGCTGGGTGACGGGCCCAGTGGCAGGCAGGGACTTTGGGAACGGGAAGAAAGGAGCCCGGAATCTTATCACGGAAAGTGAGTGCTGTTAAAAGCCAGGCACAGAGAGCTGTCGGCTGGACGGCAGGAGAACCCGAGGGGTGGCCAAGGTACGAATCAAGATCTGGGAAGTTCACGGACGCACAACTAGGTGGAAAAGGCATTAGGGCCCATGGTAATAGGCGACACTGGAAATGGAAGATAGCGAACAGCTGGGGCCTTACGGATATTGGCGGCAGGACACCAGGGCTGGAGTAGGGCGATACTCAGGGACTATACCACCAAGCATTAGACTCTGTGTAGCACGCATTGCTGGAACTTTAAGGGACATTGGGATTACGAAGCGGAAATCAGCGAGCCCTTGAACACCGCGATAAGCTATAGTGCACAGAGTGACGACCGGCTGTGGATATGAAACCAAAAAACAAGAAAGAGGAAGCGATGGGGCAGGACGACACTCATGGAGCAGAGCGAGGGACGGAGGCGGCCATGTCGGACTCAGGGCTACGTCAACATCTTGACAAGATCCTAGAAGCCATTGCAGCAACGAAAGACGCCCTACAGCAGGACATTGCGCAGGTTGCATCTGGGCTAGGGCTTCTGCGTGCAGACCACTCGAAGCTGGAGAATAGGGTGAAAGCAAATGAATTGGCCCTTCAGGACCTGGCGCCGGCCCATGCGGCTTCGGACCTCAAACTAGGGCACGCTCTGGAACACATAGCGATGTTGGAAAAGAGGGCAGAATACTCCGAAAGTAGGAACTGCCGCAATAACATACGCGTGGTGGGCCTGCCGGAAAAAGCAGAGGGGCCCGACATGATGGCTTACTTGGAGAACTGGCTAAAAACAGTAGTTGCCCCAGAGGGACTATCTTCCTATTTTACGCTTGAGAGAGCACATAGGGTCCCGGCTAGGCCTCCGCTGCCTGGCCGTCTACCCAGACCGGTGGTGGCCAAGTTACTCCACTATAAAGACAGAGATACGCTAATCCAAAGAGCACGTACAGCGGGGCCCTTTACATTAGGAAATAGTAAAGTCACAATATTTCCAGATTATACGCAGGAGATTCAGAGACGCAGGGCTTCTTATCTGGCAGTTAAGAAAGAGCGCAGAGGAGAAGGGATCCAGTATTCATTGATCTTTCTGGACAAATTGAGAGTTATTGTGGATGGCACAAAGCAGTTCTTCTTTGCGCCTGAAGAAGCGTGGACATGGCTTGAAACGTACAGCTCGGGTACTGATCGTGGGGGTCTCCGACACTCTGAACCACCTCAAACATCCCAAGTGCGTAAATCTCAACGAATACGGAGAAGAAACAAGAGCCTGCGGAAAAAACAATCAACGCAAATAGCGGCAGACAGACAAGGGGCACTGGCAGCGACGGCTGAGATAACTGGGTCCTAAAGAACTGAGTCGGCGGTGGGAACAGAGTCAGAGGAAGACAAAGTGAGATCGGACACTGAATTCTCAGAAACGGACAGCAACAAGGGCCCCGCAGTTACGCCCAGAACAGCGGAAGGCATGCTGGATGAATAACCCGCCCGAGCGCACTATAGCAGTTGGCAAGTCAACTTGAACTGGCTGAACATGTGACTGTGCCTGGGGGCGGCAGGGGGCAAGGCAAATGCAGCGAATTACCAAATGGGATCAAGGGCGGAGGGGCGTTAGGCGAGCGCCGCTACCTGTTGGAACCGAGTCACCCCTCAATTGCCCTTAAGGCAATCTGTAGTGACTACTACAGAATATAGTTGTGTGCACTGTTGTAAAGTTTGGATGGGGGCTGATAGTTTGATATTAGGTCCTGTTCTGGGGGGGACGGATGTGGGTGTTGAGTGGGGTGTTGATGCATGGGGGGGTAACGGTGGTGTGGGCGGATGTGACACGAGAACCATGAAGCTGGGAGGTAGACACAATGGGAACGTTACCTGAATTACGATGTATCACATGGAACGTAAGAGGTCTGAACACGATGACAAGGCGCCATAAGGTTCACGCGTATCTAGTGAGGAGGGGGATCCAGATAGCCCTACTGCAAGAAATACATCTTACTAGAGCAGAAGGTCAGGCGCTGCAGCGCAGATGGAGGTGACAAGTCTTCTGCACAGCATACTCGGCTTTTGCTAGAAGGGTGCTCATCTGGGTGAGAGCGGGAGTCCCTTTCCAGGCCATGAGACACATTTTAGATACAGAGGGCAGATTTGTGGCGGTGGAAGGACGGCTATATGGAAAGGATATCGTATCATGTAGTATATACGCCCCAAATGTAGACCAGGCACGCTTCTTGGAGAGACTGTCAGGAACACTAGCGCACTATTTGGCTGGTCCCGCCATAGTGGGAGGTGACTTTAATGCAATAACAGACATTGACTTGGACAGATCACATCCTCCGTTAGCCAACTCACCAGTTCGGAGATTAGCCAAAAGCAGGTCAGACTGGCAAGACAGATGGGGGTTGGTAGATATATGGCTCAGGCAACATCCCTGAGATAGGAATTATTCCTTCTTTTCGTCAATACACGAACTACATGTCAGGATAGATACAATCCTATGCTCTCAAGTAATTGCACACGTGGCTGCACACTCTGAGTACCTCACAAGAACTATATCTGATCACAACCCGATGTTAATGTCGATTAATTGGCTGCGCGCGCGATCCTTGATTCCTACATGGCGGCTCCGCCCGGAAACGCTGGAAGATCAGGTGTTTCGTACAGAAATACAAGAGGGCATCAAACATTACTTTGAGGAAAATCAAGGGGCGGTTTCTACCAGGGCAGTTGAGTGGGACGCCTTTAAAGTTGTCATAAGAGGGTTGTGTATCAGTAAATATTCGGGAGCCAGGAAGGTGGTGCTTAATGATGTGACAAAGGCAGAAGACAAGCTGAGGGAAATAGAGAGGAGAAGGCCGGAGGAGCCGGCACTACAAGAGCAGCTACTCGAAGCGAAGGAAAAGGTAGCGGTCGAAGTTGAGCGGTTGCGAAGCTTTGACCATAAGAGCTACATGGCGAGAGTTCATGCGGAAGGGGATAAAGTCGGAACACTGCTAGCAAGGCTGGCGAACCCAGTACCGAAGGGTGGCCTGATCATGAGCATAGAGAATAATACAGGACTTCTGGTTTATTCACAAGCAGAACTGCTTTCCCGGTTTTTAAACTACTATGAATCCCTATACAAAAGTGCACTGGAAGCAGAGGATGCGGATATAGAGAGATATCTGTCCGAGATCCCGCTCCCACAGTTGGAGGAGGAACAGGCAACAATATTAGGGCAGGACATAACACTAGCCGAAATCCGAGTCGCAATTAAGCACATGGCCCGGAATAAAACGCCGGGAGTGGATGGTCTACCCATAGAATTTTACGCACAGTACATCGACATTTTGGCACCCCGCCTATTGAAGGTCTAAAAGGAGGCCGGGGAGCTGGCCCATCTGCCAGTGTCGATGCGGGAGGCACTGATTATTCCTCTATTAAAACTGGGCGAGCGAATATAGACGTGGCCTCTTATATGCCATTATCCATGCTGACAGTGGACTATAAGATCTTGAGCCAGATATTAGCGACCCGACTCCTGCCATACATGACTACGCTGGTACACACGGACCAAGCGGGGTTTATCCCTACCAGGCACACTGCTTCGAACATACGAAGATTATTACGGGTTATTGATGAGGGACAGCATGATTCGCGGTCACCGGTGGTCCTCTCTGTCAACATGGAGAAGGCGTTTGACAGCCGGGAGTGGGCATTCCTACACAGGGTGCTTGAACGGTTCGGATTGGGTGAGGCATTTGGAAACTGGACGAGAGCATTATATTCCTCGGCGACGGCCAGAGTACGACTGGGGGAGGTAATATCCACCCAATACCCAGTTCTAAGGGGGACATGGCAGGGGTGCTCGTTATCTCCACTACTATTTGCACTAGCAATAGAGCCCCTTGTGATCCAAGCGCGATCAGGACAAATTTACCAGGGGCTGACGCTAAATGGGGCACCGCAGTATATCTCTTTGTACGGGGATGATTTGCTCCTTTTCTTGGAGAACACTGAGGAAGCATTGCGAGAAGCAGAATCTTTGCTCTCTGGAAGGTATCGGGCCTTAAGGTAAATTGGCGTAAGACGTGTCTCTTCCCGATCCGACCATGTTTAAACCCACCGATGTTAGTCAGAGAGATCACATGGGGGCCGACATGCCTCACCTACTTAGGAGTTAGGATCTATCATGATAACGTAGACTTGCTGGCGGGGAATGTGGGGGATTGTATAAAGGCCCTGAAGGGGTGTATGGCGTTCTGGTCTACGCTTCCTCTTTCGATGGTGGGGAGAGTAGCTTTGCTCAAGATGGTGGCTTTACCCAGGTTGCTTTACTATTTCCGTACCCTACCAATTTGGATGCCACCGCGAATATTTAAAGAACTGAGGTCCCTGACAATAGGCTTTTTGTGGGGTAACGGGAGAAGACGAGTAGCACTGACTACTCTGATGAGACCTAAACCAGAGGGCGGGATGGCTGTACCCGATTTTGAGCTTTGTTACCTGGCTGCACAGCTGCAGGTTCTAACACAGGGAATTGCAACGGAATTCAGGGGCCCTGAAAATAGGCGAGGGCACGGGATACAACGACATATACTGTCTTACATAGTCTTACAGCAGAAACTTGATATGAGTGACTTCACAATCGAAGAGAGAACGCTGCGGCTGTGCTGGAATAGGAGCCAATGTAAAGCCGGTGTAACCCACCCCTACGCACCAGAGATCCCATTGGGAATGCTGACAGCGCTTCCGCATGGAGGGGACTGGACTCCCCTCTTAGAATGGGAGCGACTAGGAGTCCACATGGTGGGGGATTTGTACATGTATGGGGAGCTGATGCCCTTTCAGACGCTGCAAGAAATGTATCTGAAGGTAGCTTCCTGATTCACGCAGCGGTAACAGCGGCGATTCAGAAGCACTGGAGAGGTGGGCAGGCTGAGCCAGTGACCACAATGGCCTGCCAATATGTCATAATGGCAGTGGGGACCATTAAAGCGATCATATGCCTCCAGTCTAGGATGCTGCATGAAGGGTTGCGACCGTTAACAGAACTGAACTTAAAATGGGAAGCGAGTATAGGCCGCCCAATACCAGATGCAGCATGGGGCCACATTCTTAAAAGAGCATGGAAGGGGAACAGGAATGCACGGTTTCAGCAAGTACAATTCTTTATACTACATCGAGCTTACCTGACTCCAGGGAAGATCAGGAAATATTTCCAGGTCCAGGATGCAGCATGCCCTAGATGCCTAGAGAGGGCTGTGGCACTGGAATACATGCTATGGCACTGCCCGAATATGGGGAGCTACTGGGCAGATGTAGGGGACCTCTTGAACACAGTTACAGATAGACAGCTAGACTATGACATGGCGACTTGCCTACTGCACTGGTTCCGGCACACAGCCAAAACTAAAATAACCAGCAAGTTTATTGATTTAGGGCTATTGTTAGCTAAGAGGGAAATAACCTGGCATTAGAAGTCGAGGGAAGGGCCGTCAAGCAAGCGCAGGCGCACAGAGTTCTGTAAGTGGGCGAGCAGCGAAAGTGTCGTCAGATTCCAACAAGCTAAACAAGGGGGAGTTGACAATGCAATGGAGATGGCAAGAGCGTGGGAAGCATTGGTACAGGCTTTGCTGGAGCCACAATGGGAGGAAGGGGATGATTAAGTATTAAACGTGTATGTGATCATCAAAAGGTGAATAATGAGGAGAATACTTATCGGTACAGATGATAATGTGATGAGATATGGGGATCTGAACATGCCCACATGAGAATTAGGGGGGAGAATCCATGGGGCGAGTTGGGAGTTACACATGGGGACATGTTTGTTGGATATGGATGATGTAAGAAATGCTTTACACTGTATGATGGGAGAAACCAATAAAATATGTTTTCAAAAAAGAAAAATTGTGTGCCGATATGCTCCCTTTGAAAGAGCAGAATGCAGTCACTCACAGTGAAGTCAATATATACAGAGAGTGAGAAAACATTTTTATAAACACAAAAGGTCACGGTCAACGCCAGACCAAATTAGGGGCCCAATTTTTAAAGAAAGTCTCAAAAGTTCACCCATGAGTTTTGTCCTTGCATCAAGTGCAGCTATACGGCTTTCTTGAATTCCCAAGAATTTACAGAAGTAGGACAAGAAATAGTACTCCTAGAAAATATTGGTGAACAGCATTTTAGCATGTGTAGATTTGGTCATGCGAAAACCTGAGAGTTCGCAAGTTCACTTTCCCTCCAATGTCTGCCATTGTCAGGAGTAAATTTCCAACATTTCTCAGTATGGAAATAGATTAGAGAAGAGTTGTTGAAAACCCTTAAAACATGCAAGTTAGTAGGTTTGAACAGACTCAAAAAGGCATTCAAACCCTGGAACTATTGCTTACCACTACCTTCAGCCCTAGTATGTAGATCTGCGGAAATGGGGCAACATAAGGGGATAGCAAGTATTCAAACACTAGTATGGTATGAGCCTTGGCATAATCAGAGAGGCTATATCAGAGCTCTTATATAATGAGATTGCAGCCATAATTTGTCGCTGCACCACATGGCACCAAATGGCAAGTGGATTTTGTTACAGGACAAGTAGATTTATGAAGCAACCTGCCCCATGGACAAGTAGATATTTTATTAAATTCCACTCCCCCGGAAGGGTTTGTCTTGGATTAATGCAGATTACCAGTAAATAGTCAGGACATTACCATGTGGCTCCCTTTCTCATCACAGACCTTGTACTTGAGGATGTACCAAGTGGTCACATTCTTCAAGCTACTATATAATCACCACCACTAACAACAGAATGCAGTGGTAAGAAGCACAAACACCACATTCCCAAAATGCTGGTGAGAGGCATGAAACCCTGAGAACATACAGAGTGCACAAGCAACAACAAGAACCCACGTAAACGCACAATGAAAAATAGAGGACAATTTAAGTTCTCAAGGACGACACATGTAACAAGGGCAGTATAGATTCCAAAACTAGCTCAGCCAACCCAGACTTCTACAATGACATCCAACAATTGGGTGTACATAAAGTACATCAAATAAAACAACAATGCCCCCACACCTCTGCAGATCCAGAGCCTCTGGCAGTAGCTCAGGGAAAAGACTGACCAGGCAGAATTAGCAATCCGAACAAACTAAGCCAAATGAACTGTGAATATCAAAAAATAACCCTATGCAAAAAAAGGTATCAGTAAAAAAAACAAAGGTGCCCATTACCTGAATCCAGGCGAGTATCATAATCTGTATAACTTTATTTGGTTGCCAGAGTAGCCATAAAAGTACAGAGAAATAACAATAAAAATAAGTGCTGCTTACATAGTTATTTCAGTATAATTTCAATTAAGTTTGTAGGAATCTTATAAGAAAAATATAATATAATGGAAAAATTCATATGTGTCAGCCGAAATGCGTCTCTCTGTGTTGCCGGGTCGGACAATGCCCTCTGGAATAAAAATGCCTTCAAAAGCAGAAAAGCAGCACTCTTTGGGGGCGTGCTCTCTTCCATTTTGAGCAGGGTTTGTTTTGAGATATATATATATATATATATATATATATATATATATATATATATATCTATATATATATATATATATATATATATATATATATATATATATATATATATATATATGTATATTATTAAGTAAAAATAAACACAGATTCTTAAAGAACGATCATCCTATCACTTCAGTGTTTTACTTGATACCCAAAATTCATAAGAATGAAAAAACAGTACCAGGGCGTCCCATTATCTCAGCACAAAGGAGCCTCTTGGAAGCCACAAGTAAATACGTGGATTTCTTTTTGCAAGAATTTGTGGTATCACTTCCCTCGTATATCAAGGACACTGGACACTTTCTATCCAAACTTAAAACAGTCATATTTCAAAAAGATTGTCTATTAATTGTGATGGATATCTGTTCATTGTACAATAGCATCCAACACAGTGATGGGCTTAAATCTGTTAAACACTACCTTGATTCTAAGGATGTTCAATGTTACAAACACAATGCCAGGATTTTGAAAATGATTGAAATCTGCCTGTACAATAACTTATTCCTATTCAACAAGGAGGTGTACCAGCAGCTGCGCGGGGTGGCTATGGAGGTGTGCTTCTCCCTCAGCTATGCATGTTTACATGTAGGCTGGTGGGAGGAGCACGTTCTCAGACACACCCACGGGCACGTGTATGGTGCACACGTTGTTGACTGTTGGCGTTTTATCAATGACATCTGCATTATATGGCGAGGGTCAGCACAATCAGAATTTTATAGACATCCTTAACGTGAATGATGCCAATCTCCAATTCACAGTACACATCAGTGATCAAAAAGTTCAGGTTTTAGATGTGGAATTGTACATATGCAATGAGACAATACAAACTAAGCTACACAGAAAGGTCATGGCGGAAACTCTACATAACACGCCTACAACAGCCACCCTTGTCATCTCATAGGTAGTATTCCCTATGGGGAGTTCCTTAGGATCAAGACACGGTAGGCACGGTCCCTACATAGGTGACTGGGAAGCCCCCATTGGAAGATCTGGGAGGAACATTGGCATAGTCTGCAGTCACGGCTGGGTGATTGCGGGGACAGCTAGGTAGGGCTTGGAGTGCACGCAGGCAGAGGACTACATTGCGGCCTTAACTAGGTCCAGGGAGCCCCCCACCGTGGAGATACTCCTTTTTGGATGCCACTGGGGAATGATGAGAGTTATTGACACATTGGCGGCACCTGGCTGTGTCTAAGATCCAACATAGCTTAAGAGTAGGCTGTGACCGAACTTGCCACATACATTGCAGAAGTGGAGGTCTGACAGTGATTGCCATCCTTGTTTGGGGCGCCTGACCTTCTTGGGGTGCCACAAGGGGAGGATCTGGTCGCTGTGCCTAGGTGGGAGAGGAAACAGCCATACCAGCTAACAAAGGCACCCAACACTTTCCAGAATCGCCCTGGGGTCTCTTCCGGCCTCCGGGCCGTCCCTTTGCATACATGGCGACAGGAGGAAGGGGTCCTAAAGCAAACACCCAGAAACAGCTGGCCACATTTGCTTGGTCTAAGGCCGGAGATAAAGGTGAGTCACAACAAATGGAGATGGATGGAAGGCAAGATGTCCCTAAACAGGGAACAGAGCCGATGTTACATGATGTTATGGCGGCAATTAATGGAGGACGCACCTCACTAGATTCGGTCACGGTGGAGGTCTCTCTCATCAAAGCAGACTTTAGAAAGATGGACGAAAAGGTTAAGGAGCTAAAAATAGCCACTACTGCTTTGCAAACTGACACGTCAGAGCTCCAAGCTGCAAAAGAAACAGGAGCGAATGGCACAGCAGCTGGACGACTATGAAGGTTGAGCCTGTCGCAATAATATACGCATTTAAGAGGGGCCTCCTGCAGACCTCTACGCAGAAGACCTAATCACCAAGCACCTCAAACCTAAGACACCGTCCAGCTATTTTTCAATTGAAATGGCTCACAGCGTGCCGGGAGGTAGGCCCAAACCAGGAGCCTCCCCGAGGCCCCTCATAGCCCGAGTCTTTAACTATCCGTTCCCCCTCTGAAATTCAGCAACTATGAGGTAGCCTTTTTCCCAGAATTCACGGCCTAGGTACAGGCACAGCATCGTGGTTTTCAAGCAGTGAAAAGAGAACTTTGCGACCGTGAAGTGAAATATGCAATGCTATTCCCGGCGAAGCTAAGAGTGGAATCAGAAGGGAAAGCATGGATTTTTAAGTCACCGGAGGAAGCGTGAGACTGGATGGAAGGTTGGAGCAAGGCTGGGAGCCAGAGAAAAATCGTGCTGGCGGATCAGGCCAACAAGGAAATGGCCGTACGGAAGCGCCTGGGATGGACTCGGTGGATAGCGGCGACTCGGCAAAGGAGCAGGAATAAGATAATCATTGAGGGAGTTGGACGGAGCTGGAACCCTGCTGGCAGAGCAACTATGGTGGGGTAGAGACTGGGTTCCGGATCTGACCTTGTACATGATGCTGATGGTGGACGCTAGTGATTTGGAACAATAACGCAGACTTGATTGGTAAGATCCAACCAAGACTTATGTGATCGCATATTGTGGATGGCAATACTCATAAATTGTGATATGTGTATGCGGGAAGGGACTGACTGACCTCGTGCATTTTCGGCATTTTGGGGAGGGAGAGAGGCACTCTGCAATGTTTGGAAATGGGTAGTTTTAAATCCACGGGCAGGGGGGCAAGGAGGGGGGTGGAGATGGGGAGGGGTGTTTTTGCGGCAAGCTGAATTGTGAATGTAATGGCTTGCTTTGTGACGATCTACATGTTGGTTTTGGAAGTGACAGACATGCATAGAAGGGTTGCTCTCGTCCACATGGTGTGTTATGACATAGTTACCTTATTTTTGACCTATCATGTTGTAGATATTACATTGCTATGGGATGGGGTTTGATAGGGAATTAGTGCTCGCTGTCCTGTCTTGGAATGTTAATGGAATGGGTGATAAAATAAAGAGGGGTATTGTCCAACAGTATCTGAAGTGACATTCCCCAGACCTTGTACTTTTACAGGAGACCCACTTGGTGGGAAATAAAAGTAAGGACCTCAATAGATGGGGTTACAAGCTTCTGGTCCATGCTGATTATACCACGGGTTCCAGAGGTACGTGTATCATGGTCAAAAAGAGCACACCCCTTATGGTGCACAAGATATGGGCGGATCCAGGGGGTCGATTTGCCGTGGCTGAAGCTCAATGGGAGGGAAGAGCTCTCAATGTTGTTTCTGTTTACCTGCCACCGGCATTGGGTAAGGTGGCCTTAGCAGATCTTGGTAAAGTGCTGACCCGACTTCCTGATGGTAGCTTGATAATGGGGGGGGACTATAATATGACTATGGATGATACAATAGACAGACACCCACAGAGAAAAGAGGCCAGACCAAATGACCTTATAGCAGAATTCACCAATGCACTGGGACTCTCAGACATGGGGCGGGAGCTACAAATGGCATATTCCCAATATACTTACTTCTCTAGTGTGCATGGTAGTCTTTCCCGCATTGACTACTTTCTCATGTACACAGCCTCGAAAGGTAGTTTTAGACGCCCCCAGATACTCAGGGGTATCTCGGACCATTCCCCCATTGGGATTAACTTCACTCATGTGGAGCGGCAAGCACGTACCACTATAGGTATTAACCCATGGCTGTTGAATATACCTGACATCAAAGAAGAACTACGTGCCCAAACTGGGAATTATTTGACTGACAATCTGGGATCAGTGGACTCGGCACAAACTATATGGGAGGCATATAAGGTGGTTCTAAAGGGGCATGCCTTGTTGCTAAAAACAAGATATATAGCAAACAGGCGCCAGATATTCGATCGGCTGGAGGAGGAGCTCCGGGGGCTAGAGGAAGAACCCGCAAATAATCCCTCAAGCGATACACAGCATAGTCTGACCCTGGAGCAGGATGAATACAGACTCAAGACACGCGAACACATGATGGCCACACATCGAGCCACCCAACATAGGTTGTACGAACTGGGGGATAGGGCTGGGAGAACCCTGGCATGGTTGGAAAGAAGGGAGCAGGGTACTAGATGGGTGCCTCGACTGACACTGCCTAGCGGTGAGGTCCTACATCGCCTAAATATATAGTGGATGCATTTGCAGATCACCTTGAAAGAGTTTATTTTCCTTCCTCTACATATACAGCGGAGGACTCACGCCAGCTTTTGGGAGATAGCGACGTGCCAGCTCTCTCAGAACCGGATAAAGAAGCGCTAGATGAAGACTTGACAAATGAAGAAATTCAGAAAGTTATTGCCCAAATTAAGTCTGGGAAAGCAATGGGACCAAATGGCACTCCCATTGATTTCCTCAAGGTCATGGCCTCTCAAGCTGTCCCACACTTACGGGCTATGTATGAGGAAAGCTACGAGAAAGGACAGTTGCCAGTAGATCAATGTATAGCTAGTATTGTTGTTATCCACAAGACCGGGAAACCTGTAGATGACTGTAGCTCATACAGGCCTATCTCGTTGATAAATGTGGAGGCAAAGATCTTGGCAAAAGTTCTTGAAATGCGACTTGGGACGGTGATCCCCTCCCTGGTGCACCCAGACCAGTCTGGCTTTATGCCAGGAAGGAATCCAGCTCTTAACATTCGCCGGCTGCATAATGTGATGGGGCGCAGGGACTTCTTGATGGAAGACGCAGTCATATTGTCCCTGGATGCCTCTATGGCATTCAATTCCATAGAGTGGCCGTATCTATTTGAGGTTCTGGTTAGGGTCGGCCTGGGCCCTAAATGTATAGGTTAGGTGAAACTGTTGTACACGACATACAGGGGCAGGTGAGTGTCAATAATTATACATCTCGGCCGTTCACACTGAGGAGGGGCACCAGACAGGGATGTCCACTGTTCCCACTGCTGTTCTCCCTCATGCTTGAACCCCTGGCGGCCTGGATCCATCGAGATGTGATGGTGAGGGGTCTGCGATGGACAATGGAATGTGAGGATAGAATATCCCTGTATGCCAACGACATATTGCTGTATCTTGCCTCCCCGTATCAGTCCATACACACCCTTTTTGAATATTTTTATGAACTTTGGGAAGTACTCAGGATATGCAATCAACTGCGGTAAGTCAGTGCTGTTTGTGCTGCAGGGACACATTCCTTTTCTCCCTAAGGACTGCACATTAGTGGTTGCTGTGGAAGGATTTAAGTACCTAGGAGTCTTTATTACATCAGAACCGGCCCTCTTCTATAGTCGTAATTTAGCAGCTCCATTGAACAGACTACGAGCTGATGTGAAACATTGGAGGTCGCTGCCTCTGTCGTTGTTGGCTTGGCTGCTCTTTTTAAAATGTTGGCGCTCCCGCGATTTTTATATATCCTCCAGATGCGTACTTTGTAGCAGTTGAGGGAGAGATACGGATACTGTTGTGGGATGGTGGAACCCCTAGAGTGGCCTTTAAGAAACTAACCAAAGAGTGGTACGACGGGGGGATAGCGTTAACAGACCTTAGGCTGCATTACTGGGCCTCCCAGCTGGTGGCCATGAATCAATGGATGTACGCTCCACCGACTGACCCGGCGTACGTCTTGGATAGATATCAGATGGATCACTCGGGATACCTGGGCACCCTCTATTCCCGCGCTAAGAAGTGAAGATATATTGGTCCCACACTGCATACGGTACAAATCTGGAGGCTGGCAAACTCGAGGTTGGGATGGGCTAACGTTCTCACCAAGGTAACACCACTGTGGTACCCTGAGAAGCTGGGCAAGCTGTGCTATCAACCAGGGTTTGATAGGTGGGATACCATAGGAATCTCGGTGGTGAGGGACTTGGTTAAAAATGGTGCGATACTTAAATTTGAAGACCTTCAGAAGATCTACAAGATGGCTCCAGGGGAGGTATTTAGGTACCTGCAAATACGTCATGTCCTACAGGCGACTTTCCCGAGCTGTGAAGGCATACCAGACTCATCGCATCTGGAGGACCACTTGCTTGATGGGCCACTGCAATCTAAGGCCATATCCTTAACATACAAAAAACTTAGTAATAATCTTCCAGACAATTTTGGCAAGCTCAAGGAGCACTGGGAGAGAGACCTGGGACCAATTGCAGAAGAAGATTAGCGACTGGTTCGTATGTCACCCAGGGAGGCAGCTATCACGCTAAGATTCAGACTGATACAACTCAAAATTTTACACCGGTCATATATGATGGGGATAACCCTCGCAAAAATAGGTGTGAGACAGAATGACCTCTGTCTAAAGGGTTGCAAACAGCCGGCTACCTTTTATCACACACTATGGGAGTGCCCGACACACCATATACAGTCAGCACTGGGAAAGACGGTTGACATGACACCGCAACTGGGCTTGCTGAACATATGGGCGGACACTGACCTGACGGAAATTGAACAGCAGCTGGTGACATTGAGGTACACACTAGTAAAAAGAGAATTCGCAAGAGAATGGGGTGGGTGGAGTGATACCGCCTTCCATATCGATATGGCTGAAGGAACTCGATAGCTGTATGATTGCAGAAAAGGAGTGTTTATAACCAGGGGGTGCCTGAAGAAATGGGACAAAAAATGGATGAAGTGGAACGTTTATAGAGGGGATATCTGTGTATCGCCCATGTTGGAGTTTGAACTGAGTAGCCATACGGATAGAGATATAATGTAACATCTTGAAATATTTGTTTTAACCTCTGGGGAATGTACCATAATGAGTGCAACCAGCTAACAATATCTGTCAATACTGTATGCATGTTTGTCACAAAATGTCATGAATAAAAATAATTTAAAAAAACAAAAACAAAAATGTCCTCTACCTGTATTGCTGTACAGTTTGCAATGTCTCGTAGGATGCCATAGGGACACATAGAGCAGTATCTATCTGCAGCAGTGGAGAAAGTGCCCTTCTCCCTGGTGTACATGGGAGACAGAGGAGTAAACCGACTGCCTTGGATAACTTTGTCCTGCAATGGATGATGTTTGGTTCCCATGAGCTAGCTGCATCAAAAGTGACACCCTAGGAAAAAGTGCTAATGCTTAACAAACGACTTGTGCCAACAGCAAAACTCAAATGCTGGGCACACTTAGGTCTACATGCCATCATTAGGATTTAGAGGAGTTAGTATGTAAATTCAGGGTGGCCATAAATTGTGAAAAGGAGTGAACAATGGTTTTGGGGTGTGAGCTATTAGCACAGCGTTCTTTGCATATATCAGTACTGGGAAGGGAGTGCCATTTACCTTTGGGACGTCAGGAGTGCAAGAGATTAAGGGGCCATTATGATGTTGTGCTGATCACCACTGCCCGGCCGGCGGAGGTGGGCATTGGCCATCCGCACGGCATCACAACACAATTCACCCCCCAACCATATTACAATAGCGGAAAGTCCGTCCGCTGCTTTTCCTCTGGTCAGATTGACGGCCGGGTGAAAAAGACCCAGTGCCTTGCAGGCACTGCCATCCATATTAATATGCCTGCGTGGGTATGCCTTTCCATGGCCGAGACTCCGCCATGGAAAGGCATACAGTAAATGACTTTAGGGGCAAGTTGTGGCCCCCGGAGGGGTGGGTGTCTGCCCTTGGGGGGTACCTATGGTATCCCCCTTCATTGCCATGCACAAGGTGGCAGGCACTCTGCGGTGCCTGTCACGTTATGCATGTCAATGCTGAAGAGGCGGGATGCGACCACCAGGGTGGCGGTCGCATCCTAATTAGCCTCTGGCGGTCGGTCCAGTTTTCCGCTACAGTGGCGGGCGGACAGAGTCTGCCTGCCATCATAAGGGGCCCAAAGTGAGGGATAAGCTTGATTATATACACATTATACAATATAGGGGCAAGCACACACCCTTCCCACACCCCATGACCAATGCTAATTTCTTTAGAAACTTCACCATTTGGTCTGGGTCTTATCCTGGCCTTCATAGGATCATGCAAGAAATCTAAGAAATAAACAAGTGCTGCGTCCATCCCCATTGACAGCAAAGGTTGCCACAACTTAGGAAGACTGACTCAATCATAAGCCATGGACAAGTCCATGAAGGCAAGATATAAAGGTGTTTGCTTGGCTAGTGTGTATTTGCCTAAGATCAAATTTAAATTCAGGGATTTCTCTATTGGGGCCTGTGCGGTTTTGGAAGGCACACTGACAAGGATTTGTAACTTCATTTCCCAGGGTCCACTCATTGATCCTATTGTTTTTGACTTTTCCTAGAATTTCAACCACCGTATCAATCAATGAGATGGATGAGAACACCTTGGCAAAGATCGGTTAGCCTTCTTGAAAATTATAGTAGATGGGGCCCTTAGTACTGCTGAATGTTTAAGACTATTAAAAACATTTGCCAACAGTGGGGCCCAAAGTTTGGTATTGCATTTAATCAGATCAATAGAGACCCTATCCAGGACAGATGCCTTTCTCCCAGCACTCTGTAAAATGGCATAGCAACTTTGCATAAGATAACCTTATGTCTAAGTGGTTACTATCCTTCGTAATGAACTGTGGTGCTGTTTCTGAAACGGAGTAAGTTTGTGAAAAATGTGCCTCCCACACCTCACCAGTAATATGACAACCAACTGTTGTCACAATATGATTAGCAGTTCTCATGGCTGACACAGCATTCCAAAAGTGATTATTGTCTTTCATGGATGATGTATAAACCAATTTGTTCCTCTGCTGGGAGATGATCTCATTCCACCTCTTAGTATTTGCCGTTTTGTTCTGTTTCCCAAAGACAGCCACTGCAGAGCAGTCCCTATGAGTAGTAGTGAGGGCCCTACCCAATGATTAGATTGCTGCCGATCATTCATTGTTCAACCACTTTGGTGCTGTGTGAGCCAATTTAGAAGGTTTTGAATGTTTTTTTTAGTACTTTAACAAAAAAACTCAAAATAACTATCTCCTCATTTTCAGTCTCATCTACCAAACTACCCAGAACAAACCCCAGATTCTCCTTTACTACTTTTCTCAGAATTTGAGTCGGGTTAGGGAGTTTCCATACCACACTGAGGTTGTCAGTAAACAGCTGTAATTTGCCAGTCCCTGCACCAATGTTAAATTGTATCTTGGATGACACAGTCAGGGCTACCTCAATGGGGTTGTGGTCACCAAAATGTGAAAAGATGATGGTGCTGTGCAACCGTGAATTTATTAGATTACTGGTGGTAAAAATATAATCAATGACAGATAAACTGTCCCTGTCCCTGAATGTGGGCAACTCCAGATCACTAATGCTGACCACGTCCATCACATTATGCAAATCATGTGACAAGAGGAAGGCCTCTAACTCCTTAAATCTCTAATCAGCACCCTCGCAAACATAAACCTCATTTAGTAATTTCAGTGTGAATAACCTTGCAGTAAACTCCCTGGCTAGGCACAGGTGCTCTTGGTGCCCTTCACCACTTGACCTAAAATGAGGTCAATATATTTAAACAAACCAGGCAACCTAGAGTTTGGGTTGTTATCAAAGTCATTGCTATAAAAGTTAATAAAGTTTATCAAATACAAGGTCATGTTCCCCATAAAAAGCACAGTCTGAAAATCACTACCCAGAATATCTGATGCCAAAGTATGGCCAACAGTTAACAAATTCAACCAGACAGACAAGCCCCCAGATGCATGGCCAGAACGAGATGGAGTAGCCGGTACACTAAAATAGTGAAAACCATCAAACACAATAGGCTGGATATCCCAGGTTTCCTGCAACAACAGAATATTATAGCTTCTTATGAATAGCTGCCACTCTGGGAGAAGTATCTTGGAGTGCAGACCTGCGATATTCAATCTTAGCATTTTCATGGAAGGGGCATATACATTTATGGTGACAATGAAGGGGCTTTGTCAGAAATGGGATCTCTTGTTAGCTAACACTTGCTCCAAAGCCAGGCAGAGACCACCACTCTAGTCGGGGCAAGTGAGTTACATGCCAAAGAGGACCCCTGCTCACCCTCTTGGTAGCTTGGCACGAGCAGTCAGGTCATCCCGGAGGCAATGTGTAAAGCGTTTGTGCAACACACACACAGCAACAACATACTAGGCACACCACAAAAGGAACTCCAAACAAGGTTATATCAAAAATAGCCTTTGTATTATCATAAAACACATTACAATAGTAATCACACAATATACACTGTGCCAACTGGCACTAGGCAATATTTACAGGGGGTTATATACACCTGACAGGGCCAACTGGACCACTGTCAGAACCATTACAAAGTAAACGTAGTAAATGTAGAACATATCATTAACATAGAACACAACCAGTAATCACTGACAAACACCATTAAATCCGGCTCTCCTAGGGACCCTATTCCAGTCAAAATCATTAAGCAACTTGATGACAGTGCCTTGGAAATCATTGTAAATCTTTTGAATTCCTCTCTTGGCCTTGCCACTGTCCCAGCCCTATGGAAACATGCCATGGTTACGCCTCTTTTAAAAAAACCTACAGCAAATCCAGATATCCTCACTAACTACAGACCTATATCCCTGCTTCCTACTTTTTCCAAATGTATTGGGAGACACGTCCATTCAGCTCTTTCAAATTTTGCAGAAGAAAGTTTACTTCTACACCCCTCTCAGTCAGGTTTCAGGGCAGGCTTCTCTACAGAAACCGCCCTGCTTGGAGTCACTGAGCATATTCGAAAGCTGCTTGATCAAGGTCAGACGGTCGCGCTCGTGCTGTTAGATCTGAGCGCGGCCTTCGACACCATTTCTCATGAAATTCTCATCAAGGAATTGCATAAGAACGGTGTACGTGGAAAGGCCCTTGAATGGATCCGTTCTTTCCTGACGGAACGAACATTCCAAATTACTTCTTCAAGAGCCGTTTCGGACACCCTGCGAGCACCCCACGGAGTGCCTCAGGGATCTATTCTGAGCCCGTTATTTTTTAATTTATATCTCAGACCCCTGGCCGACCTTGCTGAAAAATCTGGTCTCACCCTTATGACTTACGCCGACGACTCCCAAATCGTCTTTTCCCTATCCAAATCCTGTCCAAACTCCCCCTCTCTACTCAAAGCAGGACTCCAAAACATCCTGAACTGGATGACGAGAAACCAGTTAAAACTCAACGGGGACAAGACAGAGATCTTGGTCCTGGGAAAGCATCGAGAATTGTGGAATCCTCTACACTGGCCTGATCAGATGGGCACCTTTCCTACCCCGGTGACCCATGTTCGAAATCTGGTTTTTATTCTGGATAACTCCTTGTCCATGAATCAACAGGCCAATAAAGTTACTGGTCTATGCCTCACCATAGTCAAATGGTTGAGGAAAATCCTCTGGATGCTGCCTCTTGCCACACAAAAGAGCGTAGTCAATGCCCTTATAACATCTCGGCTTGACTACGGCAACATTCTGTACCTGGGCGCTAACAAAGCAGTAGTTGGCTGACTACAATTGGTCCAGAATGCAGCAGTCCGCCTATTGTGCAATATTCCAAAAAACATCGGAGTCTCAAGTCATCGCCGGGAACTTCATTGGCTCAGGGTTGAAAATAGAATCCGCTTTAAAGCACTGAACTACATGTTCAGAATTAAAGCAGGCACGGCACCTAAATACCTCCTAGCCCGAGCCCACCCTTACACTCCAAAGCGTAATCTTCGGTCGCAATCAGCGGCCAACTTTTGTGTGCCAAGATTTAAACTGGCAAGAGTAGGTGGCAGATCTTTTGCACACCTAGGACCTTCCCTCTGGAACACACTCCCTCCCTTTATCCGAAAGGAGGAAAATTACGCCAGGTTTAGAAGGCATGTCAAGACCTGGCTATTTGATCAATAATTCTCAATAGCCACCTTCCTTCTCCTGTCTTTCTACTAGCTGAGTCTAGGCGCCGGGAAACCCTTTTTGGGTAGCTGTTGCGCCCTACAAATCGAAAAAATAAATAAAATTAATAAACACTGTACTCAGCATCATCCTGTAACACAAACCACATTATGCACAGTATCACATTAGGTGTGAAATAAATTCTGCGCCAACCTCATAAGCCTAAAGATATTAGACCATAACCTCCTAAACATAACTCACAATAGGGGCATAACTCACACTAGAGAATAATCTTACAAGCATAAACCACAGTATGCAAAACCTCATAACACAAACCACAGTAGACTGGTCCTAGGATGCTTGTTTCCAGTCCAGGGAGGACCTGGCTTGGCAGTTCGGGCTGGACTGTTCCCATTGGGCGCAGGGTCAAGATTGTTTTGCATATGGCTGGGTCGAAACTGGAATTACATGGTGAGCAAAAAACACCCTACAAACCTCAGAGTCCCCCTGGCCAACTGGCCTTCTCAGAGGGTTCAAATGCCTTATGTCCCAAATGTCAGGGCAGCTGCCAATGCAGCAGAATCCATGTGCGCAATTGCACTGGGGCAGAGGAGTGCATCTCACTCCTATCTAAAAAAACAATGCCCCCAAAGAGCTGTTGTCCTAAATGCAGCAGCTGACGCTAATTGTCGTGTAGTTGTTATGCCAAACGTGGGCCCAGGCACTCACTATGCCCTCTGAGCAAATGTGCAAAAACGTTGCAGCTGCCTGCGCTGGTCCGGTGCAGCTGGGAATAAACAATGTGAAGGGGCCCTGGCACATTTGTGCCTCCTCAGCCCCACTGGGCTTCTCTAAATCAAATTTTCCCCAAGACGTTGCCGACATTGGCACTGGCACTACACGTGCCCTCCGAGCCCCACTCCGGGACTCTTAGAAAATGAAAGTGCCCCCTTTATGCATCTGCCCTCTAGCAAACGGGGCAGCTGTAGAAACTGGCCAAACTGGAAGGGGCACGGGCCCCCCTGGGCCCTCAAACACATATGCCAACAACGTTGGAGGGGCCCGCTCTCTGGCGGGACCGCTCAGACTCTGTGCCTCGATCGGCACCACCCACACTGGCGAAGTCCCTACTCACTGGGACTTGGGACGGAGGGAGTCTCTCTGCCAATGCGGCGGTCCTGGAAACTTTGATCCCCTTCCCTCGGGACAGCTCTCCTCCAATGCGGCAGGGAGCAGGCACCAACAATGTACCTCGGGCCCCCCTCCGTCGTAATCTCCCAATTGCGTCAGTACGTGGGGCCCCCTCTCGCTCGGGGTAGCTACGTTCTTCCTCATGGCCGCAACTTCTGCGTCCGAGTGTGTGAGGCCCCGCCTACTGTCAGGCAAAACCGCCTGACTTCCTGCCATAGGATCGGGCCGCAGCTGTGACACGCGGGGTGGGAACCCGCCATCAATCAAAGCACATGAGCCGGATGGGAACCAGCAAAGGCACATTATGCAGGGTGGGCACCAGCTCCTTTTGGCATCACTGGGTATTTCCTACCTCAGGATTCCCTCTCCAAGGGACGCAGCGCAGCGCTGGGAAGCCCATGCTCTCCCCTCCATTTAGAGGCCAGCAGATTAAGATAAAAGCGCTCACAGGGCGCTAGGAGCCACAGCTCCTTAGCACAGGGACTCTCAGGTCCTCAGAGATCAAGGGGGCAATGCAGGGCCCAGGGAGGCAAGCCCTCATGGCAGATCCTACCGGGCCCCAGCAGCAGCACGCCCCAGCAGGATTCAGGAACAGCACACCAGCATCATGGAAGAGAACAATTTCATGGGGTCACAGCCCCTATACTTATACCACTCCCCTCCTTTGTCTGCAGCGCAGGGCTTGCGGAACCAGATGCAACTGGTTCAGGCGGGATTTGGAGCACTTTGTTTTCCAAGCTCCTCTTCCCCTCTGTCAGGTGGGGGCTAGGTTATCAGATACACCACAGGGGGCAGAGCCAGCATTGTACAGGTTGGGCACAGTCCTATTTAGAGTCAGGGGATTACTCCTCCCACTATCACAGCACAGGTGGGACACCTAGTGCTAACTCACCCTGCCCCTCGTAGAGCCACACACACCTCCCAGCCCCTGTCACTCACATGCCAGACATGCAATTTACATCAGGCAGGCAGACACATAGCACACGGAAATGACAACTTCTAAAAGTGTCATTTCTCAACCAGTTATCATAAATCTGCGAACACCGTTGTGCAGCATTTATTCTTACAATTTCATACATACTAAACTTGCCCACTCTGCTCCTCCCATACCATGAATTACCACTGACACACACTGATCAGGGAATCCCCAGTGCATTCCTATGGGAGGGCAGGCCAATCTCAGCAAGCTAACACAGAGAGCGCACGCACTTTACCCTGGACCACAGTGCTAAAGTGCCCAGAGGCCTAAAACCACCAACACCATGTCAGAAATAAGGCGGGAAGAAAGGCAGAAAGTTTAGGGATGACCCTGCACAAAGGGCCAAGTCCAACAGGTTTGTAACAGAGGATTGGGGTATGACCACAGCCTGTCTTAGCATGACCTTATTCTTAGGAGGCTTACAGTCCCCCAGTCAGTCAACCTCAGTGAGGCCAGATAAGACTGAATAATGTTATTATATTCCACAACTAACTTAGACAGGGAATAATAACCCAAAAAAGAAGACATTACCCGCTCAGTGGGCTTATAAAAAAAAAACATAATGGCAGTAAAACAATATTTGTGTTAGCGAAATAACCCTCCACATTAGGCCTTAATAACTTCCTCACACAGGAAAGATATCTAAAGTTTACAACAATGCGTGGCAAGGCCAGGCAGCAGTCTATTTCAGTCTTAGGGGCCTATTATGATGGCAGGCGGGCTGTGTCCGCCTGCCACCGCATCAGAGTACAGGACCGGTGGGCAGTGCTGTAAGCAGCACCTACCTCAATGTAAAAAAATGCATGTTGTGCATTTGCATGCACAACGTGACAGGCACCGTGCAATGCCTGCCATATTGTGCATACAAATGTGAAGGGGTACCATAGGTACCCCCTATGTGCACCCCCCAAACCCTCGGGGCCCGCAACGGGCCCCCAACAGCAAAATACGCCTCCCTTTCTTGCCGCCATGGAAAGGCTCCTCTCCGCCTGGATCATAATATGGATGGCGGTGTCTTGCAGACACCGCCACCATATCATGCCCCTTTTCCGCCCGGTCGATGAGTCGACAAGCGGAAAAGCGGTGGACAGTCTTTCCGGTATGAATGCCGGGTGGATAGCCCCCGCCAGGCCAGCGGTGGCTGCCACCAGCCCGACAGGGGCAATCCGCCCGCCATCCTAATGGGCCCCTTAATCTTTAGTCTTAATGTCACTAATGGTTCATTAGTCTTAGTTATACCTCTCTCTTTCTCTTGCTCTCCTCTTTTTCACCTCTTACTTTCTCTTTCTCTCTCTCTCACTCTCTCTCTATCTCCATCTATCTCTATCTCTTCATATTTCCTTCCATTGTCTTCACTTCTTCTGTCCTTTGATATTCATCTGCTGCCATGTCAGACACTTTCGTCTCCATTGGGTTGCATGCTTGTTGAAAGCATATTCCTGTGACTTTTAGTGATTCTTCCAGTGTGGGACACCTTTAAAAGAAGTTTTCAACCACTGGATATTTTGGGTTACATACCGTGGTGGTGCTTTCACTGGATCATAAGAGCTAGGGGAAAAATCCTCTAAATGTTAGCCATACTGATGGTATATTCAAAAGGAGCATCCAGCCCTTCTGCAATCTCTGTATGATAATTCCTGCAGTGCAGATATGTGTTGCTCAATAACCTGTGTCCCAAAGGACATCTCACGGAAACCAAAACATAATCTGGATCTATAAATGCAAACTGTAACTATCCAATTATATGAACATAATTTGGAAACTGAAACATTTGTGATCCAAAAGGCAAGGAGTGATTCATGATCTAATGGAAGCTGTTTCATGTAAATTGGCTAAATACAATCACAACTTTACACAACCTGCCTGTATGATTGTCTTCTTAGCCTTTATATTATTTAGCATTACTTCTATTGTGTCTTATTACACTTACATCTTTTCTTTATGTTCAAATCCTTTCACCTGGGCGTTTCACTGGCCTGCTCCATTGGGCTCGTTTTCCTTTTTCTTTTTTTCTTTCTCTTTTTTTTATCCTCATTGGCCTTCTCACCTCCCATTTCTCAACCAAACCACCCATGGTTTTTTTATCTCATGTACTGGCTTTTGGAAAAAGGTTTGTGCATCGCTATTTAGAGTTTGAACCCATCGCCCAACGTAACCACCTTATATACGGAACCAACAAAAAATTATGAGTCTTGCTCCAGAGCGCAGCCACCTTATCCTCCAATCTCCACCAGGGCTGGGGAGATACTACCAGCAAGATAGGCGAAGGCTTAATCATTGGACTTGTGTTATTTAGCTGAAAAAGCATATACAAAACCCACTCCCTCTCCCAAAGCATGACAAAAAAGGTGACCAAAATCTGTGCCTTCTCTTGGTCTGATCCGAAATATCTAGTTTGGCAGTAAGTCTCATGGCTCGTAACCAATCCAGCTCTGTCGGGGATACCGGAGAGACCCACATTTTACATATCTCTCTCTGCGCCAACAAAGTAGCATAAAAAATAAGTTTAGCATTGTCGTCTGTGCCCTTACCTTGCAGATCCAGTCTCCCGGTTATGACTAATTCAGGGCTTACCTCAATCTGCAGGCCTAAGGCTTTTGACGAACAGCTACTCACGGCCACCCAAAATTCTCTTATCTTCGGGCAGAACAAAAACATATGTAGGCCATCTTCATTGGCACTCTTGCACTTTGGGCAGGGCACAGCACCACCAGTCTTAAATTTCGAGAGTCTGGCGGGAGACCTGTATGCCTTGAATCATAAAGAAATGATTCCGCCTTAAATTTGCAGGTTTGACTGTTTTATATAACATAGCCATTGTCACTTGTCATTGATCCTCTGTCGCAAGCAGTCGCCTCGCAAAGACTCCGGAAGCATAAAAGGGCCATCTTCCATCTTAAGTGTCAGCCAGTACCAGAGGGCTACTTCTTTTTTAAACAAACAGTCTGAAAAAAGCTTTTCTTCGAATTCATTATGAACCCCAACTAAGTTCTCCATTTCGGTTGCCCAACTCTGGATCTGCAGATATTTAAACCTTGAAAAGCTCCGGCCCCAAACCTGCTCACACTGTCCCCAAGAAATCAGCTTGCCCTCTGGGAATAGCTCATTCCATCGCTGAAGTCCCGCCTCTCTTACTGGTGTAGCCAAGGCATCCTTCGACCAGAGAGGAGACCCTGGAGCATCCCAAATCATAGCCATATAACTGTAATATGGAATTTTTAATAGCCTTCTAATTTTAAACCAGAGCTCCGCCAAATCTCTTAGAACCTTGAGCCTAACCTTTTTGAAAAATTTTGGATCTGCAAAATTATAAAAAAAACATGCTCA
This sequence comes from Lissotriton vulgaris, assembly GCF_964263255.1. Classification (NCBI taxonomy): domain Eukaryota; kingdom Metazoa; phylum Chordata; class Amphibia; order Caudata; family Salamandridae; genus Lissotriton; species Lissotriton vulgaris. Next base: position 384,010,596 of record NC_141697.1, read on the forward strand.
TTGTAGTTACTATTCCTTAGCATTGCACCAAACAATTCTCCAATCACTGAAGGGGTTGGGGTACCTAACAACGTTCTGCAATTTTTTAACAAAAAGGCCCACGAGTAGATTTGAAAGTCAGGGGCTAAATCCACTCTTGACAAGTTTTCTTCTAAGCTTGTTCCAAGAAAGACGAGGCCCTTTTGAAGCCCATAAGAAATAGCTAATCTCACTCTGTAACTTTACAAGCCAGTCTTTCTTAAACGCCAGCGGGATTGTTTCAAACAAAAAAGTTATCTTCGGTAAAATCCTCATCTTTACCAGGTTCGTACGACCAAACAAAGATAGCGGTAGGTGTGCCCAGCATCGAAGAGGGGCAGTTATCTGCCTTTATATTTTTTAAAAATTGACCCTGGTGAGATCTCCAATGTTATGCGTTATCCTCACCCCCAAATATCTAATCTCGGATTTACACACTAGTCCCTCGACATTTAAATTTCAGGCCATAATCTCTGTTTTGTCTTCATTTATCGCATGACCTGACACAGCCCCGAACTCCTTAGTCAGTTCTAAAAGACCCTCCATTGACTGTTGTAATATGGGGGTGTAGATGATTATATCATCCGCATATAACCCGATTTTTTTAGACCAACCCTCCAGAACAAAAGGGGTATCTTCTCTGTAGCTCTTATCTTGCAGGCAAGGGGCTCTATATACAAGTCAAACAACAATGGTGACAGAGGACACCCTTGTCTGGTCCCACGCATAATCGTACCAGGCTGAGTTAGTATCCCATTACCCAACACTCGAGAGGTGGGGGAATGATATAAAGATAAAAGAGAGCTAGTGAAGTTTTGACCTAGTTTAAGATGTTCTAACAAAGCCTGTAAAAAAAAACAGTTTACACGATCAAACGCCTTGGCGGCGTCAAGTGCGATAACCGCCAAGGGGAGATTGTAAACCGAGGCCATATCTATTGCACCAATAAGTGAGAAAGTTAACTCTTTCAAAAATCTGCCCTTTATAAAGCCCTTTTGGTCCTCATGGACTAACTTTGCAATAACCGTACTCAACCTATTGGTCATAATTTGTGCGAACAGTTTGTAATCACAATTTAATAATGATATGGGCCTATAAGAATCCATATACTTAGGTGTCTTCCCTGGCTTTGGTATTAGTGTAATAATTGCGTCATTCCATGAAGAAGGTAGTGAGGCCTTACCCAAAAAGATTTGGATTAAATAGTTGACACATAATGGGGGCAAAGATACCTATCATAGATTTGTAGACTTCGGCTGTAAGGCCGTCCGGTCCCGGAGCCTTACCTCTCTTTCCCCCTTTAATGACCCTTTCCACCTCTAATTGGGATATTTCATGATTTAATACCTCCTGAAGGACAACCGAAAGCGGCTCCAGAAACGCTAACTACCCCTTTAACGCTGGATCATCTGGGCTAAGATCTTCCTTATATACTTTTAAAAAATAGTCATGAAAAGCCTCCGCTATTCCTTTGCTATCTGTAATGGTCAAACCTGACTCCACTACTCCTACTTCATTGATCTGATTTCAGACTTGATCCTTTTTTGCTTTCCAGGCTAAGAGTTTACTACACCCCTCACCATAGTTAAAATGTGCAAGTTGACTAGCATCCCATTTCTCTTTGGGTCAATATTACCATCAATTCTGATTTTAACTCCGTCAGAACATGCAGTGCCCTTTCCTCCGTCTCAGGTCCGCCATGATTTACAATGCTAGTCTCACACAAACGGATTTTTTCCTCCAATTCTGAAACCTTACTATAATATATTCTCCTTTTCTTAGCTCCAATAGCACCTAATCTCCCTCTCAAAAAAGCCTTGCAAGTATCCCAGACAATCTCCATCTTAGCCGAACCCATGTTTTTATCAAAAAAAACTTCAGTCTCTTCACTCAGTACTTTTAACGTTTCCTGATCAAAGAGGACCGTTCAATCTAACCTCCAGGTTGAACCCGACACGCGGATCCCAAATTCCAAAGACAATGAGATAGCTGAGTGATCGGAGAGATGCACACCTACATGACCCACCTGAGTCACACAATCCCTAAGACTAGAGTCAAGCAACAAAAAATCAATACGAGATTTATGATTGTATTTTTTATTATAAAATGTATAACCTAACTGTTGGCCCGACTTCAATCTCCAAATATCACACAAACCTTGCTGGGCGATCATTGTCTTAACTCTACTAGACATTTTAGAGTTTACCAAAGCTCTGCTCTTTTCCGAGCGATCTAACTTGTGGTCCAACACTGTATTGAAATCTCCAGCCATAATTATTTTCCCCGAAAAACGTAATAATTCCCTGGCCGACGCATCTAGAGGATCCACATCATCCTGATTGGGACCATAGTAACCAATAATAATCAACATTTCCCCTGCTAACTTCAGTTTCAGAATCAACCATCTGCCTCTAACAACAGCCGCTTTACTCTCCACTGAAATATTAACCCCCTGCCTAATCAAAACTGCAACCCCTTTTGTAACCGCCATCTGAGGAGTAAAAAATGAATGAGCAATCCACCGCTGAGCCGAAAAGATTTCCTTACTTTCCGCCGCAGACAAATGAGTCTCCTGCAAAATTATAATTTGGGCCAAAGAATCCTCCAGATACTTCAAAGTTAACTCTCTCCTAGGTTTCACGCGTAGGCCATTTACATTCCAAGAAAGGAATCTCAATTCCGTTGAGTTAACCCCACTCATAACACCCTGAGCCAACTTCTTCATAAAACCAGACGACAAAAAAGCTTCTGAGGATTTTTTTCAGATTTTCTCCCTTTACCCTTACCCTCATCCAACCCCAGTGCCTCCTCCCCCCCTTCCCAAACAATCCCACCCATACCCCGGAAAACCCAACCAAACTACCCATGGCCGCTGCCCTTTGGGTGCCTACACTAAATGGTGTGGCTACACAAAAAAATAAAGGAAAGTAGTAAATAAATGCCTGCCTGAGATCTACTCTTTAAACTTAACCTAATTTAACAGATCCATATCTGATCTAGTTACAGGCTCTCTTCCTGACATTGTCCAAAAAACTATCCACCTCCTCAACAAATCGAAAAGAATACATCTTATCTTGCCACATAACTTTTGGAAAAGCCGGAAACTACAGTTGGACCGTAGCACCCAGTTTCCTAAGAGGCACCATCCGCTTACCTAGCTCACATTCCCTGTTGGCAGTCGCCGGTGACAGGTCCGATCTTACCTCGACTTTGACCCCATCTACCATAATACTTTTCTTTTTGAGAGCAGCCGCCAGAATTTTTTCTTTCAGAGTGTACGTCAAAATATTAATCAACATTTTTCTGGACTTAGAACGGTTCGGGTTCAACCTAAAGGGATCGCGATGAACTCTTTGAATATCCCCAAAAATCACATCTTCAGCCTCCTCCAACTGTAATTCAGACTTAAGTAACTGTACCACATACTTCTTGATATCAGAACCTTCCTTCCCCTCTGGTAGCTTCAAAATATTCAGATTGTTCCTCCTTTGCATGTTTTCTAACCGTTCCACCCTTTCTTCATGCTCCCTCTCTTTAAGCTTAATAACCTCAATCTTCTTGCGGTTATCCATAACTTTCTCATGAATCTTTTTAACTTCAACCTCCAACAAATCTGTACGGGAGCTCAGCTCATCAAATTTTGTCTCTAATAAACTACAAGAAGCTCTGATACATATCAACATTTAGTTTTTTTAGGAGCGCAGTAACTGGAAGATCTGGGTTTTCGGGTTCAGGGTCTATCCCAAGCCCCTCCTCACCATGACAATTCAAAGGATTCAACTCCTCCGGAACCTTACTCTCAATAGCTGGAATGCTAGTAGTCACAAGAAATTCTACAGTTCCTCCCGAATATGGAACGTCTGCATCAGAGGAGAGGGGTAGCTGGTCTGTACTGGCTTCTGCATTGCCTGTTGCGTCTAACTTGTATGCGGACCCTGTCCCACCTCCTCCATACCTATAGAGAGAATCTGGTAACGGTTGGGACTTAAATGAATATCCAATCCAGCAAATCTGATACCACAGGAGACTGCCGACCAACCTTATCTCCCTCTGCAATGTCGTCTGTTTTCGGCACGGATTGTGTGGAATCAGCCCTTAATATCAAGGTCTTTGGTACTGTTTTAAAAAAAGGAATTTAAAGAGGGGGAGGTCTTAAATTCTGCTCCAGTACGCCTTGTTTCCCCAGCTTGTTGCAACTATTACTATGCTTGCTGTTTTTCTTAGCTACATTTTTGAGGTTAGTGTCCAGTGAACTTTTAGTTTTTACTTTAGGTGAGCCGCTGTACTTAGCTAATGACTTCTCACCCCCCCTCCCAGTGCTCCTCAGGGTGTATCTAGAAACCCCTGCACACACATCTTGATTTTTAACTTCCAGTTTATCCGCTTTATCCTTTCGTTTTAAAGCTACAGTCCCTTCTATGTCTTCAGAAAGTTGAGGGACCTGCAAACGGCTGCGAAACTCGAAACCAGTGTCAGCCTTTCAGAAAATTCCTTGCCCATACACACTGTCTCTGCCCCCCTTCCTCGGACCCCTCCGCCGCGAAACACAATCCTGGAAGCGGCTCGCCGACCTCTTCCAAGCTCAAACGCTGCTCTCCCCCAGCGCCGAGCTCCGTCCCTGCCTCCGGCTCCGCCTCCACCTCTCTCTGAATCCGCGAGCATTCAACCTCCTGAGACGCCATACAGCGCCGAAGCCATGAAAAAAGCTGCTCCCGAATGGAAACCTTTGTTCGCTTCAAGGTAACCCGAGCAAGAAACTACTAGTTAACCGGGCACTATTGCATCCTTGTCCCGTGTAGGCGAAATCCTTCACACCGCACCACTACCGCTTCATAGCACCCGCGACCCGCTGCTAGCCGGCCACCATGTTTTCCCCTGGCCTCTTTTTCTTATTTGAACAATCCTTCCTTCACCCACTTCTTTTTTTACTTTGGGTGCTGGTGGTGTGCCTGCTAGACTGTTGATTTGGCCTCCCCAGCGTTGGCCTGTGGTTCACTTGTGGATTTTTGTTGGGGACTGTCCTTTGGGATGCCTCATATTGTTCCCATACTGTCTGATCTACTTCTTCATCCTGTTCTTCTAAGCTTGTTTACAATGAAAATTGCAGAGTGTACTTTATGCTATCTGCTTTGCGATGGAACAATCCTCCAGCCGTTTTAGTATGTTTCCTTTCAGATATAAGCATTTAGGGTTCTCCTCCTTTGTGTTCCCTAAGACGTTTAGGGCACCTGAAAGATCAGCTTCCTACTTTGGTTCAGAGATTTGCACTGTGATTTGATTACCCTTCAGGATTCTGGTAATGGGCGCCTATGTTTTATTGCTGGTGCCTTTTCTGCACTGGGTTATTATTTGATCTTCGAGGTTCATTTGGTTAATATTGTTTGGATTGCTGATTCTGCCTGGTTACTTTCTTCCCTGAGCTACTCTCAGAGGCTTGGAGTCCACAGTGATGTGGAGGCATTGTTGTTTTAGTTGATGCTCTGAGTGTATAATTGATTGTTGGATGTTCTTGTAGGAGATTGAGTTGGCTGTGCTATTTTTGGTCTCTATCCTGCCCTTTTTACAAGTTCCCTCCTTGGGTCCTTGAATCTTCCTTATTTTTCTTTATGTTTCTAAATGGGCTCTTTCTGTTGTTTGTGTACTCTTTGTGTTTTAGTGTGTATTGCCACTCACCAGCATTTTGGGAACTTGTTGTTTGTGCTTCTTACCACTGCATTCTATTCTTAATGGTGGTATTTCTCTAGTAGCTAGTAAAGTGTGACTGCTTGGTACATCCTCAAATAAAAAAACTGTGACGAAGAAGGCTGCCACGTGATAATGTCCTGACTATTTACTGTTAATCTTCACTACTCAGAGTCAAGCTCTCCTTACCACAGCCATTGTATACCTTCCTCCATCAACTGTTGCCTCCTTAGAGTTATTCCTTGGTTACTGCTGGATTTGCTGTTTTGCAAAAGGAACTCATACCTCAATAAAGAGGGTGAGGTTCAAGTAAATTGAATGTCTCCAGAGTGAGAACTCACCCCATGCATAAAGACTGTACAGTGTGCACATCTGCAATTTATTTGTATCCCTATATACAATCTGATTTCACTGTTGCTAATATTGTCCTTTGCCAGGAATCATGGAATCATACTAAGGGATCATTCTCACTTGGATGCAACAGACTGAATCTAGAAAAGATTAACAGTTCAAGAAAATAATCCATCTTGTGGCTTCAACTCTGAATATTTGAGTGTCTCTTTAGAACCGCCTCTATTTTCAGATGCAGAAAATCACCCTCTGCACATTTATCTCTTCTATTACTGGCTTTCTAAATAACAATCCCACCATAGATGGCAGACCATAAGACATTCTTCACATAAATTCCTGCATTGATCCAACTTTGAGGGACACATTTTAAACACTATCCAGTGACTAATGCTAGGCATATATACGTGAGTGGTCATTTATTACAGAAGAATGTGCCAACATGTGATAAATCTAATATCACATCCACTCCTGCATTGATCCTACCTTGAGATGCACATTTTAAACACTATCCAGTAAATAATACTAGCTATGTATATGTGAGTGGTCGTTTACTACAGAAGAATATGCCAACCAGTGAAATATCTGACAGTCCTCCTATCACAATTCCTGCTGTTAGTTGTCTTCTTTCCTAGCAGGATTACTGCTACAATCTTCCTTGTTGAGACATTCATAAGGTCATGAATACTCCCCCTCTATCATCCTAATGATAGATATTTCATTCTGATGCAGGAGGACTGTCAGAATACCGTTTTCATTGTTTCTCCATAACTTCTCCTTTAACATGGGCTAAGGTTACTATGAAGAGATTCTTGGTTTTGATCAATTTGCATAAACTGGTGGATGATTCAAATCCTGCTAACGGTATCTATTAGGCCTTTCTTATTTTCCATTCTCTGAATAATCTGAATAAACAGCCACCAGAGCATGTGACTGAGCACACAAATACATGCAAGGAGTAAGCATGTTGAAGTAAGGGATGTTTTTCCTCCTTAGCATTGACTTTCACCTGAAAATATTTCAGAAAGACTTGCCTGATTACCACAACGATAATCTTCTAAATGGGGGGAATGGGTGCAAGAGAGAACCTTCCAGATTTCCAAGGATACGTTCATCCACTATTTAAAGGTAAGTTTGATCAACTGTATTTGATAATCTTGGAACTGATACTCCATTGCTCCATAGAGAGATGAAATACCTGCTTGCAAATTGCTTTTATTCTACGTAAATCTTTCCCGAGTGCCTACAAAGTCAGGATACAATTCCATTAAGAGCATCACAAACACTACTTGGAGAATTGGCAGAACATTTCTTTTCATAAAACTAATTTGACCCATCCTGAAAAAGGATGTCTGTATTTGAAATATTCCTTCATGTTGTGTGAGGAATTGATCTCAATTACAATGAATAATTCAAATTGACAGGTGAAAGAAGTCACTAAACTAGCACAGAGAAGAAAAATAAAACCATATATTTGATTTAAGAGACTCACAGACAGAAATCTCATTTTGCTACAGACTATGGTTTACCATTTTGGTTGCTTAGCTAAGCTGACAACTTAGATGAAGAATAAGGACCTCATAGAGAGTGTTGGCTTTGACACATATCTTGTCTGCATCATTACAAGTGTATTAGGATATAATGCACTTGTTATAAGGCAAATGGCACAGCCGTCGCATTTTAGATAGAGTACCCATGTACCCATGCTCTACACTCTAAATCAGGCCTTTAATCCCTAAAAGCAGTGATGCAAGTTCAAGAATAGAGAAAATTAATAACGTTGACCCAATAAATAACATTAAGTCATCAAAAATATTTTTTTTTAAATGATAGGAGCTTTTATAATGTCAATGTCAGCTCCAATTCTTTGGTGATAAGTTCTTGCATCTAGAAATTAGAATTGCATTTTTGTCTTGTTGTCTTCTAAGTCTGGAAGGGCAGTATATAAAATGAGCCACTTAAAGTCAGGATCTCCTGAAAATGTCCAGAATTTCTGTGGACCTTAAGTAGAAGTATCCCAGGTATCCTTCTGCCTGGCACTTCATATAAATGATGTCTGGGCCTCCATTAGAATTTATGACCACCTCCTCACTTTTTTGATGATACTTCAAATTCTTGATTAAAATATCAGTTGCTAATTATTAACCCTGGGCGTAGTATGCGTAGTGGGGCTACGCGAAGCTACGCAAAGTGGGTGAGAAACTACGCCCACCTACGCACTTCACATAGCCCCACTACGCGCCGCCTGCCCCCTCCCCTCCATACCTAATTGTTGAAAATATTAAAATAAAAGTAAATAAAAAGGCACTTACCTTGTGCGCTGCATCCCGGGGCTCCCTCTACTCGTTCGCGCCGCCGTCGCCGCCATCTTGGATACCAATGCGCATGCGCGGTCGCCCGCGCATTCGCATTTCTTGCGAGAAATTCACATGCGCGGGCGGCCGAGCATGCACATTGGTATCCAAGTCGGCTGCGACGCGAACGAGCAGAGGGAGCCCCGGGACGCAGCGCACAAGGTAAGTGCCTTTTTATTTACTTTTATTTCAATATTTTCAAAAATTAGGTATGGAGGGGAGGGAGGCGGGTGGCAGGCAACTTCGCTATGCCCACGGGGTGGGCGTAGTGTTGCCTGCTACGCCTACTTTGCAAAGGGCGAGGTAGGCAACACTATGCCCACTCCATGGGCGTAGCGAAGTCCTTCGCCCAGGGTTACTGATTATCAGGCATCATATCATAATAATATTAGTTAATTCTTATTCATTGTTTCATCAAAGTTCTTTATTCCTTTCTTACATTTCCCCATTGTTGACCTATCACATCCAGCTCTCCTCCATTCAGGTTCACCACATCCTGTTATCGTCCCTCTTGCTATTGCCTCCCTAGTTGTCCTATTCTATTGCAGGTGAAGTTCCCCTATCACAGTCCACTGCTGGGTGTAGTCTGAAATATCATGGAAGACATATGAATTGGCCACAATATAGATAAGAAATATTCAGTGACATCAATGCCTGAGCTGAACTTTGCTGGGCTGAAAATGTCACAGCCCTATGGGCATGACCTCTTCAATCCGGTAAAGCACCGCAAAACCCTCGATAAGGGGGAGTGTCACTGATAGCCTCAGACCTGATTCTTCAGTTTTAAGCACTGAAGTGCCTAGCGCTGTGTGTCTATCATTGACACCTAAGGTCAACCAATAAGGAGAGGTGACAGTCCCAACCCTTCTGGAACCACAAAGGTGTCCCTCCCTGAAACGCTGCCGTAGTTAAGTGCTATCATTTTAATGTTTGGTGTGTGTACGCATGTGTGTATGTATGAATGTATGTGTTTTTGGGCATGTGGGCTGTGAATGGGTGTGTGTGTGTGCTTGTGAATGGTAGGTGTATGTGTGCACGCTTGTGAATTTGTGCGAGTGTGAGTGAGTATGCATGTAGATGGGTGAGTGTATTTGTGTATGTGAGTGGGCTGCCTGTCCCCCTCCTGCTTATGTGATACTGCATACTTCCCTGTCAATATTTTGGTCCTTGATATTCTGATCACAATATTACACAACTCCACTCGTCAATGCTGGACATTTGCTTGAAAGAGCACAGTAACCTTGAGTATGCTATCCTGTAATACTCCGCAGCCGGTTTTCCCATTGTCCAACAAATTACCTTGGCATACTGCATCATCCATATTATTATGAGGAACTTGGTCCATATAATAAAGGGCAAATGGTGTTTTTTTGCATGTGAAGTATCTAAATTCCGCACATATTGAGGTACCGGGTTTTTAGGAACCCGTGGTGCCAGGGGAAAACACCCAAAGACCTCTTGAGTTCTTCCTGTTCTGGACCACAGAAACACGGAGTCTTCTAGGTGATGTCAAGGATCAAGTTTATTGGCTGCAACCAAGTAACAAGCGTCCTAGAAGTACAACCGCACGGTTTGTATATTCTCAGGAGACTGTTCGTTTTTACAGAGCCAGCCTTCTCTTTTTATACACACTATTACACTTCAGGCAAGAATTCTTTGTTTTACGATGCAACCATATACATATTTTCACAACAAAGAAAAAGCAAAGTCATGATGGCCAGCCTACATTTTCGTATGTCCAGTTCGTGATAGATTACCCGGCCAGGCCCAGAACTACCATCAGATATCGATGAAACCCCAATAAAATCGGGCACCTCCTCCTTGTAAAACTAGCCATAAAGAAGAAACAGAGACAGGTGTGTGTATGATAAAGCGTGGTTTGTATGCGGTAAATAGTTTATGACATGTTGTGCCTTGATGCTAATCTCGCTCAGCCAGTGGGTTGGGGACTGACCGAACAGGTTTGGCTGGAGGCAGTGGAGGCAACTCGCCCAGGTCAGAGAAGAGTCAGGAAAGGTGGACGTGTCCTTTTAGCTCAAATTCGGTTTTGGTCAATTGACTATGTAAGGGCAACCACAAGATGGATGCCGCTCACAAACTGGAACCTTGAGGGTTCAAGGCAGAAACTACTGTTTTAAGGTGATTGCATTGCTCGATCACGACGCAAATGCACAGGGATAATGTCCAAGTCATTACCGGTCCGGCGATACCAAATTCGTCATGGTATGATGATATTTTGTGACACGAGTGTTGGGCCTCGGTACCATATTATAGCAGGGTCCAGACTTTTTCAGAACCACAATATAAATCAGAATTTCCCCTAGTAATTTCATAAACTTTGGACAGTTGGAATCAGAGAGAGGCAAGTCTCTCAAAGAATCACCTTTGCAATCAATTTCCACCTTGGGGGGATCTTGACTGACTTTCATTAGCAAAGAATAAATAAACACTGGATTCAGTTGTTAAATTATTGACCTCTCGCCTCCCACACTAGAAGAATGTAATTTTATGCGGAGTAACTCTCCCTGGCAACTCTTGAATGGTAACAAAAATGCAGAAGGTCTACAAAGATCATTTACGGCATTCACGGACATCATATTCTGCATTTGGTCTAAGAAATGTTTCTTTGTTTCAGTCACTATTTGGAAAAACCATGATAAACTTACCAATATAGCAATTCAAATCTAGAAGTCTCCACTTCTTTGAAGCAGTTACAATGACTACATGTGCATTTATATCCACAGTTGTGAAATTTCTAAGAACCATGAATAATAGAGGTTAATCCAATCCTTCTTTTTGAGGCCATTTATATTATCATTCTCTGAAAGAGGAAAGGCTTAATTGGCTTTCGCCTGGATTTGAACTCATGGCTTTGCTGGTCAAATATAGAAGTTATCAACAAGAATGTACCTCACTGAACTAGAGTGTTGATCTGGTGCAGGGGAAAGTGTACTGCATTAGAGCCTCAGAATGTCAGTATTCTCATATTCTCATATGCCCTCCAGGATAAATATGAAGATCTGATGATAAGGATAATGCCAAGGTATCTCTTCAAAATCTGACATCCTTGCAAAACCCTGTTTCCACAAATCTCAGAATTATGTGTTTATCGGATTTTATCATACCAGGTAGCTTCTGGTAGCAATAACAATAAGGAGCTGTAGAGGGAAAAAATTAACAGGTCGCCCTCCTCTCAATTTATATCAAACACACAAAGGACCTGCTCATCCAAGGCTCTCTATTCATATAAGTGGAGGCAGAAGTTTTCATCACTTTTCTTCACCTATCACTCCTCCCTTTCTCAAGAGGTAGTGTCCTTCCACTTTATTTGCCACGAATTTATAATTAGTTGTGTGGCGTGCCCTGGTAGTGACAAACAGCCTATTTGGTTTTTCACTGCTGTTAGGCTGCCCTCTCATAGGTTTGCATTGGGAATTCCCTGATATGTGCTTCAGTGGTAATTTCTGCTCTGAAAGGGGGAGCGTGGCAATGTTTGGTATATTTGGAATAGTAGTAATAAATCCTGCTTATTGGCGGATTTTCTATTACTATTTTAGAAATACCACTTTTAGAAGTTGGCATTTCTGTGTGCTTATGACTCTTTGTGCCCTGTCTGGTTGTGTATTCAACGTCTGGTTTGGACTGACAGGAGAAGGGGATATACATTCACTCTAGACAGTCACAAGGGTGGTGGAGTTCGTCCTGACTCTCCTGGGTGACCAAGGGCTGGGCTGAATAAACCTTGGCAGCATTTACAGTGGAGGGAGGAGTTTTCTTATGTACCTGAATAGGCCGGGTCTGCATTTAGAGTGGTGGGAGGAGTTTTCCCGTGAAACTGAATGGGCCTGGTCTGCATTTAGAGTGGTGGAAGGAGTTGCACCTGCACCTGCACCTGAATAGGGCTGTGCCTGACTTTAACAATGCTGTCTCCACCCCCCTGAAGTGTGTCTGCCGCCAGGGCTGGGGGATGTGAATAGGGATGTTGTGCACTTCTAAAGAGTGTTTGAAATGCCCCAGAACAAAGGCATGTGGAGTATAAGTACAGAGGCTTTGACCCCATATTTCCAGACTGCATGGGACTTGTACCCCAACAGTGCTGGCTCTTCAGACTGCACCAGAGGATTTCTGTGCATCAAGAGAAACCACCATTTGGAGTGCTTGTCTTATTGGAGTGGTCTGCTGCCTACTGATCGTTGGGCTGCAGAAGGGCCTGTCACTTGGCAAATTGTTCCCTTATGTGCTGCCCCCATGCCTGTGCTCCCAGTGCTCTTCAAGTGCCTGATGGTTCTTGCTACCTCATTGACTGGTCAGTGCTGCATGTGATCCCTACTTATGCCAAGAGTTTTTGGGAACTTACTAGAAGTCAGCACTTCCCATGTGTCAGCTGGGCTCTGCTCGCTGTAAATTAAGTGCCATTTTTTCTGATGGTATTCTCTGAGGAGTGACCGGTACCTGCGTAGCCAGGAGTAATGGAGCTGCCTCTGTGAGGGAGGGGGAGCGCTCCTCACTTAATAAGAAGGAACATTCCCCCTCCCCATGGAGAGGAGAAGCAGCATTCATGCCCTAGCCCCACCTGCACCTTAGGACGAGGCAGGAAATACGGCCCAGCCCACAGCCCAAGGAAAGTATGGCAGTATCCTTGTTAATGCGGCTTCAGCCGCACCAGACTCCTTTGCCGAGCAAGGCCACCGGCTGCACAGCAAGAAGCCAATACGTTCCAGCGAAGGTGCTGGGACCACGGAGAACGCCGAGCGCATCACTGGGTTCATTCCTTGTGTTGGGGAAAGTGAAACCCACTGTGACTGTAGGAAGTACCCAGGGGCAGCAGCTGCACTGCGCATTCAAGGGAAGCTGCACTTGTTGGCATCCTTCTGTCTGGGGCTCAGGGAGGACTCCCCGCATGGTCCTTAGCAGGGAAGCAACAGTTCTTTTTGCCCTTAGCACAGACACCAGGTCAGCCAGAGGAAGGCAGGCCCTCACAATGTTGGCAGCAGCACTGCATGCTCGCGGGCAGCTGCCTTTGATTATACGTGAGTGGGTAGCCAGGAGGGACCTAGGTGGTCTCCCATGCCTACAACTGCAATCCCCATACTTAGACATACCTAGGGGCAGTGAACAGGATTCCCCATGACAAAGGAGTCCATGATTGAAGACCCACATTCCCTGTTGTTGGTGGGCCGCTGCAAAAGTTTAAGCGCCAATCAACACACTGGATGGAGCGCAGTTTTTTAGGGTGAGGGAGAAAAAGAAAGGAAAGTTTGTGAAAGGGAAGAGTATTCCCTAAAGAAGGGATCTCTAGTGCAGACAAACAGGAGAGTAAAACTGTCTGAGGAAATACCATTGCAATACCTTTATTCTTGGTTCCCCTCCCCTGCACTGCAGTGGGGATTTAGGGGCAGTTACCCCTCCTTCACATCACCAGATAGCACTATTTTTAACCCTGTCAAGGGGAACCAATACTCTTCCCTTTCACAAACGTTCCTTTCTTTTTCTCTCTCACCCTAAAAAAACAGCGCTTCGTCCAGTGCGTTGGTCTGTGTCTGGACATTTGCACCGGCCTTATGATGAAGCATGCCACTGCATAGTGGGTCAAGGCAGCATTAAAAAAATCTTTCGATTTTCCCTCTGTTTTAACGACTATCTCCAAACAGTGGATAGGGTAGGAACAGACAATGTGTAATTGAAGTTGTCTTAACATCCCTGGCCCTTTTATTAGTCCTTTTCTCTTTTTGTGAGTTTAGATATTTGAAGGGAAGTCAGAGAAGGCTCATTCCCTAATCTCTTCTTTTTTTGTGGTTTATGATTGCATTTATGGTCCCTGTGTTGTTTACGGTGTAAACTACTGCCTTCCATTCCCTGATGTGATGATTTATGTCATGTATGCCTTGAATTTGTCAGGATAGCAGGTATTACTTTAGGATTCACCATATATGTGCAGTGATAGTGTTTTTGTAAAATGTGCGACCTATTAAGAGTTTACCTGATTGCGCCAACTATGCGTCTATGACCATTGCCTTATGGCAAAGTGATTTCATGATCTATGTGACATTGTGACAAGTGCCTAGTAGCATAGTGATTCATGTGATTGTGGTCTAATATGTTTTATGTACAATGCAAATTAGATTTTTATATAAACTTGTATGGAGTATCTTTTTGTGGTGTGCCTAGTGTGTCACTGGTATGTGTGTGTTGCGCAAACGCTTTACACATTGCCTCTGGGATAAACCTGACTTCTCTGCCAGGCTACCAAGGGGGTGAGCAGGTGTTATCTTGGGTGTGTAACTTACTTACACTATCTGGAGTGGTGGGTTCTGCTAGCTTAGGTTTGTACCCTAGCCAAACAGAAACCCCATTTCTAAGACATCCAATAAGCAACGCTCCTTCTAAGCATAGCTATGAAAAGTGTAGTGGGACCAGGAACCAGGGTTTAAAAGACCCACATCACCCACATTCTGACTGTCTTTTACTATACAACCAGTGGATGGGATGTCAATGTTCCTTGCTTGCACCAGGGCTAGTGGATACACCACTGACAATCCCTAGGTATCCCTGTTTACTGCATTTGGTAAATACCATACGTGTTGCACCAATACAAAAGACCAGGCTCCTTTTCATGCCTCTCTACAGCATGATAGATTTAAACATAATTCTAGTGCAAAACCACTTGACTCTCATGTGTCTGATCATTGTACATTTGTGAGAGAGTACTCTCACAGTATTCATCAATAGACACTGAGAATAATATTCTAGCCTTCCCTCATTCTGGATGACCTTCAAAAGTGCTAAAATGAACAGTGTTCAATGTGAAATGGTAAAGCCGAGTGCATCCAGCCATTCGTATAGAATTCAAATTGAGTGACAAAATAAAAATACATTGTAAAGATTAAAGCTAACCTCATTTGAGTCTGTGTAAATCACGCTCCCTTCCAAGTACAGTATGTCATTCTTTCTTCAAATTGGGCATACAATGCACATCCCAATTAGCACATAGGAAATCTGCTACAAAAGCACAGAACGCCCACTTCAGTATTGTTTTTTTTATTAAATTAGGCCTTTGTGTGGAAGCCTTGATGTTTTATGTTATCATTCACTTGACTTCTCGCGCTTTATGGCAATCTACATCAGTATATAAAAATCAAAATTGACATAAATTGTTATGTGGAGTAATGTGGCAAATTGCAAAGTGTGGTAATGTGCTATCTAGTGTCACAGGAGCATAAAACTTTATTATCAGCGCTGCTCATGGGCAGATAATGTTCGGAATATTTTTAAGCTACGGGGATGCTGCAGTTGGTGGCATTCTCTTCAAAATGAAAGCTAATTATTTCGTAATTTCACAATACATCACTGCACTGTGTAATAGTTCAAGTTTGTGACCAATGTGCACATCGCTTTAATGATGCATGCCAGTACATGTCTAATTTTGCCCTCTGCTAGCATACCATAAAATACTAGCTACATATCACCATCATGTGGCGGGTGGGCGGCTATAAAAAAAATATGAATCTAGCGCTGGTTTCAATTCAAGGCAAGAATGACACCCCTCTGATTCAGAGAACAAATTAATTTGAAAAAACTTGTCACACACTGTAATTTCTGTTAACAATGTAAAGGAGTGAGAAGTTTAACTTATGGGAGCAGTCTCACATAGATCCCAATTCGGCCTTTCTTATGAGTGCCTCGTGCTATTTATTGCACCTAGCAAAATCGGACTTCTCTGGGTTCAGAATTTGTGGGGTTGCGAAATATTGCAACTATACCAAGTTTTTGGCGAATAATACGTCTATTTTTGTGCTTACCGCTTCAAAATCTAGATTTTTTGGTAAATAATGCTTTCTTTTCTTCATGTTAAATTCATGCAAATTAGAGATGCTAAAATGTAATAAAGGGTGCAGACTTTAGTGTCCCTACGGCTGGGTGCGGTAAATCTGCCTCCAAATCATCTGGTCGACTGATTACACACATTAGCCAAAACTTAACATTCTCTTTCTGTCATCGTTATAGTGGAAGTATTTTTTTACAACCACCGTATTGCCATTTTGCTTATTAATGTAGATTTATCTAGTTGTTATGACGGAAAGTCTTAATTTTATTAAAGACACGGAGGCGAGTATTATGCTTTTCTTATCTTGCTTTATTCCAACAGCAGCCAAGATAAGTGAGAAACTACAGTTCCCAGGGGCCAAGGCAAACAGACTGGCCAATGGGAATAGAGAAAAAAACAATATCAAAAGACCAATCACAACATAGTACAGTATAAAGTGACACCTCTGACTGCGCAGCTTCCTCTTTTCGCTGCCGAGCAGATCAGATAAGGTCAGAAAATAAAGGAACAGTAGCAACAAGAATAGAGAGGGCCAAAGTCCAGGAACAAAGTTCTTGAGCCAGGGGAATCCGTGAGAAACGACCAACAGGAGTCCTAGGAGATGGTTCCAGTCGGATAGGATGGATGATCCGTTGAGGTGAATATCGAAGATGGAAGAGAGACGTCTTCTTACGAAGATGCAGGCGGCAGGGCCGGATTCGCTGAAGGGAGGGAGAACAAAAGTTAGAAGTGTAGCGGTGGGATAATACTCGTTGTGTGTTTAAAAAAATTAACACTTTCCGTCATAACAACTAGGAAAATCTACATTTTATGGCAAGACCGGAGGCTCCTATTATCCTTGTTTAAAGCATATCAACTACTACAGAAACCACAGTATTAATCGGTTTGCAATGGAACATACGAAAAACATTGTCATTAGTCCAGTCTGCTGATCTCAGAATGTCTTCCAGGCGGGAGCCTGCCCAAAAAACTTTAGAGGCCATGGCTCCTCTGGTGGAATGGGCTCCAAAAACTGAGACATCAATGCCCACAAGAGACATAACCCAACAAACCCAACGGGCAAGGGTAGGGGAGGAGACAGGAAGGTGGGGTTTCCGGAAGGAGATAAGGAGTTGAGAAAGAGAGGCCCCTCTGAGATCAGAAGTCCTTTGTTCGTATACTTTCAAACATTGACCGACACATAATTTGGGGTGTGAAGGAAAATAAGGGTAGAAAACAGAATCTAAATGTGTTTTAGTTCGTCTGTGAATCTGGAAAACTGACGAGAAGAAATAACTAAAGCTCTAACATCAGAGACATGTTTAATGGAAACTAAATACAACAGCATTGTCAGTTTAGCAGATAACATTTTCAGAGAAAGAGCAGTATTATCTGGCCAATCAGAGAACAACTTGGGAACAACAGAAACATCCTATAAAGAAGAATACTTAACCACCGGTGATTTGGAACAGCGAACCCCTTTCAGCAGTCGGCAGAATAAGGGATGGGCGCCTGCTGGTTTGCCATAGATGGGGGAATGGTTGAGTGAAATTGCTGAACGATAAAGATTGATTGTTCTGTAAGACTTACCTGCCAAGGCCTCCGAGGCCAAAAAGTTGACCACAAATTTTAGAGGGGCTGAAAGGGGATCGATATTCCTTTCCAGACACCAGCTTGTCCAAAGAGACCAGGCGGATTTGTATGCCTTGGAAGTCCAAGGTGCCCAGGTTTTGCTGATAAAGAGAGCAGCCTCTTGTGAAATAAGGACGTCAGGAGGGATAGCCTGGAAACTTTCCAGGCGGACACAATCAGGGTACTGTCCAGAGTGAGGTTGGGTTGAACACCCTGAGGATGCAGGAGCAGATCGTCGCATGACGGGAGTAGGACTGGAAAATCTATTGCCAACTCCAGCAGAGAGGGGAACCAAAACTGCGATTGCCAAAAGGGGGTTACCAGAAGCAAGGAAGTCGATTGTCGACGAACCTGGGAAAGCACTCTGTTGATCATGAGAAAGGGAGGAAATGCGTAATTGAAATGGAGTGACTAGAACTGGAGGAAAGCGTACGTTGCCAAAGCGGAAGGATCCGGCCGCCAACTGAAGAAACGGGGCAACTGAGAGTTGAGACATGATGCAAAGAGATATATGGAAAAAGGATCCCATTTTTGAGAAAGAGAAGGAAAAACGGACGGAAGCAGCTACCTCGAATACCAATCTGCCACCAAGTTGAGGTCTTCTGGAAGATACTCCGCTGTCAAGGAAAGTTGGTTTGACAGACAAAATTCCCAAAGACTTTTCGCCAGCTCTGCCAGGGGTTTGGATTTGGTACTGCCGATATGGTTGATGTAGCGGACGGCAGAAACATTGTCCATGCGAAGCAGAATGGAACAACAGACTCTGTTCTTTGAGAGGCTTTGGATTGCAAAGGAACCTGCAAGCATCTCTAAACAATTGATGTGCAATTTGGACTCCTCGTGAGACCATGGACCTCCAGTCGATATTGGACCACAACGGGCGCCCCAACCCGACAGGCTGGCATCTGATTCTAACACAAGATCTGGGGCCGAAGCGAAGATAGTGCGTCCGTTCCACGCATCTAAATGGTCTGTCCAACATTGAAGTTCGTTGCGTGACTCCTGATCCAAAGCGATGAGATCAGCGTAAGCCAGGCCTTGGCGCAGATGTCTGATTTTTAGACTTTGCAGGGCCCGATAATGTAGAGGACCCAGGAAGATGGCCTGAATTAAAGAAGAGAGAAGGCCGACGATTCTTGCTAAAGACCATAGAGATAAAAGAGATGTTCGAAGGACGGTCGCAATCTCCGCTTTGATCGTGGATACCTTCAGCTGAGGGATACGGAGAGAGGCTGCAGCAGAATCTACAAGAAAACCCAAGAATTCCATGGTCTGGGACGAGATTAGAGTTGATTTCTCGAAATTGATGAGAAACCCTAGATCCAAAAGAAGAGTCTGGGTGGTGTGCAGTTCGGACAACAGAAGCTGTTTTTCTGCGTTCATGATCAGAATGTCGTTCAGATAGATGATGAGTCTGATTCAGAGAGAACAGAGAAAGGCAACAACTGGTTTCAAGAGCTTTGTGAAGCACCAAGGTGCGGAAGAAGGACCGAAAGGAAGAGAAGTGAATCTGTACATCACGCTCGACCACTGGAATTGTAGGAACTTCGAGTGGGAGGGGTGGATAGGAACAGTAAGGTAAGCATCTTGTAAGTCAAGCCGAACCATCCAATCGTTGTGACGAAGAATGTCTCTTAAATGGAGAATAGTCTCCATTTTGAAGTGGCGATACACCACAAATTAATTGAACCATTTCAAGTTTATTACAGGGTGTAGTTTTTTGTTCTTCTTTTGAACCAGAAAAATGGAGCTGAGAAAGCCTGAGGAATCGAAGGGAGAAATCTGAATGGCTTTTTTTAGAAGAAGGGACTGGATCTTGTTTGAGATTAGAAGAGCCATGTCTGTGGAGAAAACTAGAGGAGGGGGAAAAACAGTCTGAAAAGGCGGCGAATAGAGCTCTATAAGGTAGCCTTGGACTGTGTTTAGAACCCATGGGTCTGTGCTCATAGTTTGCCATTTTGACAAGAACAGTTTTAACCGTCTCCCTACAGGAGGAGGAGGAGATAGGCTTAACTTGTTGAATGGAGTTGTTGTTACGGTAATTCTTCTGTCCTCTACCCCGGAAGCCTCTACCCCGCTGAGGGTAGAATTGGGGTTTGTCATCCTGGGAATTTTTGTTGGAGCCTCTGGAGCTTTGGTTGTTGTAGGGACTGCCGGAAGAGCGACCCCTGCCTCTGCCGGCCCGTCCAAAATCCCGGGGAGCGAAGACTTTTTGATAGATTGTTGCACTTGTCTAACGACGCAAAAGTGGAAACAAACCTACTGAGATCACGGACAAGATTCTCTCTGAAAAGTAGTCCATTAACCTTGGAGCCCGGGTCCAAAGGAGCAAGATTAGCTAGTTTGGGATCCAGTTTGATGAGGAGGCCTTTACGCCATTCGTGCATAATAGCAGCGTTGGCATTCCCTAGTAAACAAAAGGCACGTTAAGCCCACATTGACACATCCCCAGCTGAGCGTTCGGAACCATCCAGACGGGCCGACTCTGCCATATCAAAGATGCACGCTAGTGGTCCCACCACATCCAGTAATTTATCCTGGCACGTAGACCAGGCCTTGTCTACACCTCTACGAGGATCTTTTCCAAACTTTGAAAAGAAGGTGAGGAACGGCTGATCAATGGAAGGGACTAGGGTAATTTTATCAGGCATAGAAGGTTTGGGGCATTCGGATTTCAACCTTGACCTAACGGCGGTCTCCAGAGGAAGGCGAAGCCTGGCAGACATATACTCTCCCACATGGGACGTGGGCAACCATTCGGTAGAGTTTGGGTGACGAATAGACTAGGGGTCAAACATAGGGAGCCCTTCTGAATCGAAGACGGGTTCGAAAGTGAAAGTATCAGACTTGGCTTTTTTGTAAGGGAAGAGGGGGGTCAGAAATATCAAAGACATCACATAAATCATCTGTGTCAGCCATATCATCATCTGTGACCAAGATGGTGGAAATAACCAATTTCTTTTTTGGCGACTCTGCATGCTTCACTTTTTGTTTCCGTTTGCCCTCGGTACCAACAAACCCCTCCAACACAGGAGGCCTGGCAGGCACTTTGTCCTCAATCAGTCGCGAGGGAACCTCTCTAGTCAACAAAGACGCAGTTTTTGAAGCACGTACAGAAGCAGAGGAAACCACCTTTCTTTTTCTGCTTTCCCCCGCAGACTTGGCCAGAGCCTTGGACATTAGGCTTAACATTGAATTTTCCATACTCTTGGACATGCGTCTCATAGACACTTCAACCGCATTTTCCACAGAGGAATTGATACATTTCTTTAGATCATTTTTGAAGGCTTCACCTTCTTCATTAGCTTGTACCAGTTCAGGAGAACTGTCTAATTCCATCATGAAAACCCAATTGAAAAGAAACAGGCAACCTGGGGTTAACAAGGGCTCAGAGGGAGTAACAAATAGGCCAAACCGCTCCCAGGGGCGTGTCCCGGTGAAGGAAGTGCTCCGGAATTTAGACGGAGCTCGGGGACAGAGAACACTGAAGAAAAACCTGCTGCGGGAGCGCGACCCGGTAACCAGAACTCCTGAGTGCAGACGGGCCAGGGAGAACCCAGAAACGTCAGGAAAAACGCTCACGCCACCAAACGGACCTCGAAGGTGAGTGCGGAGAGGGAAACACAGCCGCGCAAGCCGAGCGCTGCGGGAAGGAACCACCAAAGCGGCTCTTATGGGGGGGGGGTCACAATACGGAGTGCGACGCAGAAAGCGGCGAAACAGAGCGGACAGCAGCAACAAATGATAAGCACCAGAACAGAGTGCGAGAGGCAAAAAGAGTCAATATAAAGCACAATATCACATAATAAGCAGACAAAAGTCAATAATAATTCAGTGAACAATAACGATAATATGTGAGCAAATGATAAGCCACCTATCTGACTGCGAGCAGCAAGAAAAGAGGAAGCTGCGCAGTCAGAGGTGTCACTTTATACAGTACTATGTTGTGATTGGTCATTTGATATAGTTTTTTCTCTGTTCTCACTGGCTAGTTTGTTTGCCTGGGCCCCTGGGAAATATAGTTCCTCACTTATCTTGGCTGCTGTTGGAATAAAGCAAGATAAGAAAAGCATAATAATTTTACAAAAGAATAGAGAGGTGCACTCGATAAAGTCAACAACACAAAAAGTTAATTGATTATGTGAATCTTCTGTTCTTTCTTTAATGTGTTCTTTATTTTCTTTTAAAATACACAGGCACAGCCAACGCGTTTCATTCCCTTTGGTGCCTTGGGAATTTCGTCAGGGCATACAATGAATGATCATTCAAATTCGATAGTCCTTAATATGATCGCACCTATGAAGCTGGTGCAGAAGGATTGATAATCGCAATATGATCCCACAATATTCCTGGATGGAGTTGACGTACAGTTCCAGGCGGAGTGTTTGTTGTGGTGTCCCAAGTTTGCTGCAATGTTATGCTGAAAAGGTCAACGAGTGTGTATCCTGGCCTCCTTAGTGAATCGGCGTAGAGGAAGGGGGGACAGTGTGCGCTGGATGACGAGTGGCGTCCAGACAAGTTACAACAGTATTCGTAGGGTGCGGGACCTGTGATAGGGTCTCTGCAGTCCCCTGCTCCTCCCCATGGATTTTTGGAAGCAACAAACGATAAGCACCAGAACAGAGTGCGAGAGGCAAAAAGAGTCAATATAAAGCACAATATCACATAATAAGCAGACAAAAGTCAATAATAATTCAGTGAACAATAACGATAATATGTGAGCAAAGGATAAGCCACTTATCTGAGTGCAAGCAGCAAGAAAAGAGGAAGCTGCGCAGTCAGAGGTGTCACTTTATACTGTACTATGTTGTGATTGGTCATTTGATATCGTTTTTTCTCTGTTCCCACTGGCTAGTTTGTTTGCCTGGGCCCCTGGGAAATATAGTTCCTCACTTAACTTGGCTGCTGTTGGAATAAAGCAAGATAAGAAAAGCATAATAGGAATCTCCGGTCTTGCCATAAAATTGGCTCTTATGACATGCACTGTGCTCATGTCAGTTTCAGCTGCTGTGCTAACTGGTACAGTTTTGCACCATGAAGCAGAACCTATGGGCTTGTTTACAACCCCCTTGCATCGCCAGACCGTCACTTTTAATATGGGAAAAAGTAACCGACCGGTGGCGCAAGGGTCTTGTAAATAAGCCCCTCAGAATTCTGACCCCTGCGCAAACAGTCGTAAAGTAGACCTGTTTGACCTATATGTAGTTTATACATTATCCTGCTTTCCTGCCTAGTCTATCCCACAAACTGGGAACGTTTCTTTGCAATTGATACCAATTAAAACCGTTATGCTATGTTTAGCAATTTTAAGTCAAACTGTTTTACATGCAGCTTTAAAACTGGATGGATGTTGCCAATTTCTTTTTCAAACCACCTACAAGTGGTGCGAATGTCCTGATTTTGTCATCAAAACCCACATGTAGAAAACATTGCATTGAACTCAAATTCAGGAAATTGCAAAAAACCTGTCTTTTCAACTAACTCTATTCATTAAGCCTTGTCATTTGTTGCTAACCTAGCACTGGGCTGTGTAGCTATGCGTTTTACAAAACAATATGAATAAAAAAGAATAGAATTGCAAGATACAGGTAGGGATCGAAAGGTTTATGAGACTCACAGAACAAAGGGAATAGGTAAAAGAAAATTGTCTAAAGCAAAGAGACTGATGCTGATTGCCAATGCTATTTGGTGAGAGCAATCAAAGTAATTAGTATCATCCTTTCAGGGATAAGAATTTTACATCAAATCTACCGAGACTTCCTGTCCATAAATAACTGTTTCCTTAATGGACTGTCAACATTTGTTTTTTTTCAGTAGTGAAGCTCATTGCATTTACAATTTTACTGCTAAGGAGCACAACTGTAGATGACATATTTAGATGTGGCAATTGTGGTCTCTATGACATCAGTTGGTGCTCCTTGAACTATGTATGTGCTCTGCCATTGGCTGGGGTAGCTGAGGGGATTATATCACAGAGAAGCATGTCGTTAATGAGGCTAAGCACTTGTGAGATAATGAATGGGTAAGAATGATTTATCCCTCTGGCCGGTCATCAAATTATAGCATGACATCAGAAGGAAAGAAGCTAGCAAATTTCAAACCTACAGCCAGACAAAATACAATTGTTCAGGGGTGCAAGCCGCCGATTTGTAGCTTCTTCTGGTTGAGGGAGGAAAATCTGAGGACCTGTGCAGGGGTCTCAATGCAGGACAATGAGGTGTGTCACCTATGTGCTCTGTTATCTCTAACCTTACTCTGCGTAACAAGAGGAAACATTGAACATTATGTCCATGCAGAAGACCACCCTTTTTAGGTTGAGCCTAGGCAGCGCATTACTGTCCTGCGAGGCATGCTGTATTCGAGTTGGACTTAATGCCCCGCCCACCCTCCGCCCATATTTGTCATTGACTTGTGTCATTGTCCTTCATGC
Organism: Lissotriton vulgaris; assembly: GCF_964263255.1. Taxonomy (NCBI): domain Eukaryota; kingdom Metazoa; phylum Chordata; class Amphibia; order Caudata; family Salamandridae; genus Lissotriton; species Lissotriton vulgaris. The sequence continues at coordinate 384,034,864 of NC_141697.1, forward strand.
ATGCTGGCTTCTGATTCGTTAATAGGCTTGCCAGTCCCTCCTTAGTACTGTTGTGTCTTTTTTTTGTAACCTTCCATGAGGACTGGCTCTTTTACTTTGGTTGTTACAAGGTATGTCTTATTTAGTCGGTAAGCACTATTTTCTTTAATGAGTTTCTCCAACTGCAGGCATGACATGCTTTCCTGAAACTTTAAGCGCGCCATGCGTGCTTTCACTTTCCAATCAGCCCGGGACAATGGTGGCTGCTTCTTTGAAATGCAATAGGTCTTGCATTTCCAAGAGTTTGAGCTATTGGCTTTGTAAATGACAATGCCTTTTGTATGTGTTAATTATCAAAACAGATAAAGAAAAGGCAATGTCATTCACAATGCCAACAGCTTAGACTGACAAATGCGAGACCTATTGCATTGCAAATGCTTGTTTAGTGCTAGCTCACGGGACACAACCTTCACTCAGGGCAGGTTATTGCCCACTCTTCAAGGTCTCTGGGGCAGGAGGCATTTAAGTTGTGGGTTTTAGATGACACTCACAAGCACAGCGATGTCTAGGCATGTGGGGTGTTGCTTGTGAATATTGAACATTACATGGCCTGTGCTAGGTAAACCTGGCATATGATGGCAGTTACCTTGCCTATTGGGCAGTAGAGGCATATAGCATGAGAGTGTATTACCTGGAATATGGGACAGTATGATGAAAATATGTCACAATATCTGGACTATCAGGAAAGCATTTCACTCATGAAAAGATTGTCCAGAGTATGAAGCTATGGCCTTCTATACAGAGATGTATAATTTTTAGGTCTCGGACTGAAGGCTGCGTTTGCGCAGTCTCGCTCCGAGATTTATTGTTTTTTAGTATGGGACTTGAACCCGCCCCTCTTCTCCATTGGCTGGCTTCCTAAACGGAGGCCAGCCATTAAAGGAGAGGGGCATCACTCCGTTCAAGCCCGGTCTTTTTCGGATTCGGGGGCGGGTTTTTTGTAGTTTTCTCACCGTGATGTCATTCGTCACTCAACAGCAAAAACCACGCCCCCGAATGCGAAAATGTCAGTGCTTTTTAGACGCCATTTCTGCCAGACCGCCGCCGCAAGAAGTCGAGAAGCTGACGAGTCCTCCGGTGAGTGCTTGCTGACCTGCCCCCCCTCATTGCTCGTGCTTGCTGTCCTGCCCCCCTCATTGCTCGTGCTTCCTGTCCTGCCCCCCCCTCGTTGCTCGTGTTTGCTGTCCTGCCCCCCTCATTGCTCGTGCTTGCTGTCCTCCCTCTCTCGTTGCTTGTGCTTGCTGTCTTGCCCCCTCGTTGCTTGTGCTTGGTCCCCTGCCCCCCGTTGCTCGTGCTTGCTGTCCTGCCCCCCCCTCGTTGCTTGTGCTTGCTCCCCTGCCCCCATTGCTCGTGCTTGCGGTCCTGCCCGCCCTCATTGCTCGTGCTTGCTGTCCTGCCCCCCTTGTTGCTTGTGCTTTCTGTCCTGCCCCTTCTAGTTGCTCGTGCTTGCTGTCCTGCCCCCCTCCTTGCTTGTGCTTGCTGTCCTGCTCCCTCGTTGCTTGTGCTTGCTCCCCTGCCCCCGTTGCTTGTGCTTGCTGTCCTGCCCCCCTCGTTGCTTGTGCTTGCTGTCCTGCCCCCTCATTGCTTGTGCTTGCTGTCCTGCCCCCCTCGTTGCTCGTGCTTGCTGTCCTGCCCCCCCTCGTTGCTTGTGCTTGCTGTCCTGCCCCCTCGTTGCTTGTGCTTGCCCCCACTTGCTGTCCTGCCCCCGTTTCTTGTGCTTGCTGTTCTGTCCCCCTGTTGCTTGTGCTTGCTCCCCTGCCCCCCATTGCTTGTGCCTGCTGTCTTGCCACCTCGTTGCTTGTGCTTGCTGTCCTGCCCCCTCATTGCTTGTGCTTGCTGTCCTGCCCCCTCGCTACTCGTGCTTGCTGTCCAGCACCCCTCATTGCTCGTGCTTGCTGTCCTGCCCCCCTCATTGCTTGTGCTTGCTGTCCTGCCCCCTCATTGCTTGTGCTTGCTGTCCTGCCCCCTCGTTGCTCGTGCTTGCTATCCTGCCCCCCTCATTGTTTGTTTTTGCTGTCCTGCCCCCCTAGTTGCTTCTGCTTGCTGTCCTGCCCCCCATATTGCTTGTGCTTGCTGTCCTGCCCCCCCTCTTTGCTCATGCTTGTTGTCCTGCCCCCCCCTCATTGCTTGTGCTTGCTGTCCTGCCCCCTCGTTGCTTGTGCTTGCTGTCCCCCCCCCCTCGTTGCTTGTGCTTGCTCCCCTGCCTCCCATTGCATGTGCTTGCTGTCCTGCCCCCTCGTTGCTTGTGCTTTCTGTCCTGCCCCCCCTTGTTGCTTGTGCTTGCTGTCCTGCCCCCCTCATTGCTCGTGCCTGCTGTCCTGCCCCCCTCATTGCTTGTGCTTGCTGTCCTGCCCCCTCATTGCTTGTGCTTGCTGTCCTGCCCCCTCGTTGCTCGTGCTTGCTATCCTGCCCCCCTCATTGCTTGTTTTTCCTGTCCTGCACCCCTAGTTGCTTCTGTTTGCTGTCCTGCCCCCCATATTGCTTGTGCTTGCTGTCCTGCCCCCCCTCTTTGCTCGTGCTTGTTGTCCTGCCCCCCCCTCATTGCTTGTGCTTGCTGTCCTGCCCCTTGTTGCTTGTGCTTGCTCCCCCGCCCCCCTCGTTGCTTGTGCTTGCTGTCCTGCCGCCCTCGTTGCTTGTGCTTGCTTTTCTGCCCCCCTCGTTGCTTGTGCTTGCTCCCCTGCCCCCCGTTGCATGTGCTTTCTGTCCTGCCCCCTCATTGCTTGTGCTTGCTGTCCTGCCCCCTTGTTGCTCGTGTTTGCTGTCCTGCCCCCCCTCGTTGCTCGTGCTTGCTGTCCTGCCACTCCACATTGCTTGTGCTTCCTGTCTTGCCCCCTCGTTGCTTGTGCTTGCTGTCCTGCCCCCTTCGTTGTTCGTGCTTGCTCTCCTGCCCCCCCTCGTTGCATGTGCTTTCTGTCTGGCCCCCCTTCGTTGCTTGTGCTTGCTGTCCTGCCCCCCTCGTTGCTTGTGCTTGCTCCCATGCCTCCCCCTCGTTGCTTGTGCTTGCTCCCCTGCCTCCCCCTCGTTGCTTGTGCTTGCTGTCCTGCCCCCCCCCTCGTTGCTCTTGCTTGCTGTCCTGCCCCCCTAGTTGCTCGTGCTTGCTGTCCTGCCCCCCCCCTCGTTGCTTGTGCTTGCTGTCTTACCCCCTTGTTGCTTGTGCTGGCTGTCCTGCCCCCTCGTTGCTCGTTCTCGCTCTCCTGCCCCCACTCCTTGCTTGTGCTTGCTGTCCTGCCCCCCCTCATTGCTTGTGCTTGCTGTTCTGCCCCCCTCGTTGTTTGTGCATGCTATCCTGCACCCCTCATTGCTTGTGCTTGCTGTCCTCCCCCCTCGTTGCTTGCGCTTGCTGTCCTGCCCCCTTGTTGCTTGTGCTTGCTCCCCTGCCCCCGTTGCTCGCGCTTGCTGTCCTGCCCCCACTCGTTGCTTGTGCTTGCTCCCCTGCCCCCCCTCGTTGCTTGTGTTTGCTGTCCTGCCCCCCGTTGCTTGTGCTTGCTGTTCTGCCCCCATTTTTTGTGCTTGCTTCCCTGCCCCCATTGCTCGTGCTTGCTGTCCTGCCCCCCCTCATTGCTTGTGCTTGTTGTCCTGCCCCCTTGTTGCTTGTGCTTGCTCCCCGCCCCCCCTTGTTGCTTGTGCTTGCTGTCCTGCCCCCCCTCGTTGCTTATGCTTGCTTTTCTGCCCCCCCTCGTTGCTTGTGCTTGCTCCTCTGCCCCCCGTTGAATGTGCTTGCTGTCCTGGCCCCTCGTTGCTTGTGCTTGCTGTCCTGCCCCCTCCTTGCTCGTGCTTGCTGTCCTGCCCCCCCTCCCTGCTCTGCTTGCTGTCCTGACCCCCACATTGCTTGTGCTTGCTGTCTTGTCCCCTCGTTGCTTGTGCTTGCTGTCCTGCCCCCTTTGTTGCTCGTGCTTGCTCTCCTGCCCTCCTCGTTGCTTGTGCTTTTTGTCCTGCCCTCCTTCGTTGCTTGTGCTTGCTGTCCTGCCCCCCTTGTTGCTTGTGCTTGCTGTCCTGCCCCCTCGTTGCTTGTGCTTGCTCCCCTGCCTCCCCCTCGTTGCTTGTGCTTGCTGTTCTGCCCCCCTCGTTGCTTGTGCTTGCTGTCCTGCCCCCCTCGTTGCTTGTGCTTGCTCCCCTGCCCCCGTTGCTTGTGCTTGCTGTCTTGCCCCCTCGTTGCTTGTGCTTGCTGTCCTGCCCCCTCGTTTCTTTTGCTTGCTGTCCTGCCCCCTCGTTGCTCGTGCTTGCTGTCCTGCCTGCTCGTTGCTCGTGCTTGCTGTCCTGCCCTCCCTTGTTGCTTGTGCTTGCTGTCTTGCCCCCTCGTCGATTGTGCTGGCTGTCTTGACACCTCGTTGCTCGTGCTCGCTCTGCTGCCCCCCGTTGCTTGTGCTTGCTGTCCTGCCCCCCTTGTTGCTTGTGCTTGCTGTCCTGCCCCCCTCGTGGTTTGTGCTTGCTGTCCTGCTCCCCTCATTGCTTGTGCTTGCTGTCCTCCCCCTTCGTTGCTTGTGCTTGCTCCCCTGCCCCCTAGTTGCTTGTGCTTGCTCCCCTGCCCCCGTTGCTTGTGCTTGTTGTCCTGCCCCCTCGTTGCTTGTGCTTGCTACCCTGCCCCCCCTTGTTGCTTGTGCTTGCTGTCCTGCCCCTCCTCGTTGCTTGTGCTTGCTGTTCTGCCCCCCTCGTTGTTTGTGCTTGCTGTCCTGCTCCCCTCATTGCTTGTGCTTGCTGTCCTCCCCCCCTCGTTGCTTGTGCTTGCTGTCCTGCCCCCTCGTTGCTTGTGCTTGCTCCCCTGCCCCCCTGGTTGCTTGTGCTTGCTGTTCTGCCCCCCTGGTTGCTTGTGCTTGCTGTTCTGCCCCCCTCATTGCTTGTGCTTGCTGTCCTGCCCCCTTGTTGCTTGTGCTTGCTGTCCTGCCCCCCCTCCTTGCTTGTGCTCACTTTTCTGCCCCCTTGTTGCTTGTGCTTGCTATCCTGCCCCCCTCGTTGCTTGTGCTCGCTTTTCTGCCCCCCCTCGCTGCTTGTGCTTGCTCCCCTGCCTCCCGTTGCATGTGCTTGCTGTCCTGCCCCCTCGTTGCTTGTGCTTGCTGTCGAGCCCTCTCGTTGCTCGTGCTTGCTGTCCTGCCCCACCCTCATTGTTTGTGCTTGCTGTCTTGCCTCCCCCTCGTTGTTTGTGCTTGCTGTCCTGCTCACCTCATTGCTTGTGCTTGCTGTCCAGCCCCCCCTCGTTGCTTGTGCTTGCTGTCTTCCCCCCCCCTTGTTGCTTGTGCTTGCTCCCCTGCCTCCCATTGCATGTGCTTGCTGTCCTGCCCCCTCGTTGCTTGTGCTTTCTGTCCTGCCCCCTCGTTGCTCGTGCTTGCTGTCCTGCCCCCCTCGTTGTTTGTGTTTGCTGTCCTGCTCCCCTCATTGCTTGTGCTTGCTGTCCTGTCCCCCCCACATTGCTTGTGCTTGCTGTCTTCCCACTCGTTGCTTGTGCTTGCTGTCCTGCCCCCTCGTTGCTTGTTCTTTCTGTCCTGCCCCCCTTCGTTGCTTGTGCTTGCTGTCCTGCCCCCTCGTTGCTTGTGCTTGCTGTCCTGCCCCCCTTTTTGCTTTTGCTTGCTGTCCTGCCCCCCTTGTTGCTCGTGCTTGCTTTCCTGCCCCCTCCTTGCTCGTGCTTGCTCTCCTGCCCCCTAGTTGCTTGTGCTTGCTATCCTGCCCCCCCTCGTTGTTTGTGTTTGCTGTCCTGCTCCCCTCGTTGCTCGTGCTTGCTGTTCTGCCCCCCCCCATTGCTTGTGCTTGCTGTCCTGCCCCCTCGTTGCTTGTGCTTGCTGTCCTGCCCCCTCCTTGCTCGTGCTTGCTCTCCTGCCCCCTAGTTGCTTGTGCTTGCTATCCTGCCCCCCTCGTTGCTTGTGCTTGCTGTCCTGGCCCCCTCGTTGCTTGTGCTTGCTGTCCTGGCCCCTCGTTGCTCGTGCTTGCTGTCCTGCCCCCCTCGTTGCTTGTGTTTGCTGTCCTGCTCCCCTCATTGCTTGTGCTTGCTGTCCTGTCCCCCCCACATTGCTTGTGCTTGCTGTCTTCCCACTCGTTGCTTGTGCTTGCTGTCCTGCCCCCTCGTTGCTTGTTCTTTCTGTCCTGCCCCCCTTCGTTGCTTGTGCTTGCTGTCCTGCCCCCTCGTTGCTTGTGCTTGCTGTCCTGCCCCCCTTTTTGCTTTTGCTTGCTGTCCTGCCCCCCTTGTTGCTCGTGCTTGCTTTCCTGCCCCCTCCTTGCTCGTGCTTGCTCTCCTGCCCCCTAGTTGCTTGTGCTTGCTATCCTGCCCCCCCTCGTTGTTTGTGTTTGCTGTCCTGCTCCCCTCGTTGCTCGTGCTTGCTGTTCTGCCCCCCCCCATTGCTTGTGCTTGCTGTCCTGCCCCCTCGTTGCTTGTGCTTGCTGTCCTGCCCCCTCCTTGCTCGTGCTTGCTCTCCTGCCCCCTAGTTGCTTGTGCTTGCTATCCTGCCCCCCTCGTTGCTTGTGCTTGCTGTCCTGGCCCCCTCGTTGCTTGTGCTTGCTGTCCTGGCCCCTCGTTGCTCGTGCTTGCTGTCCTGCCCCCCTCGTTGCTTTTGCTTGCTGTCCTGCCCCCTCATTGCTCGTTCTTGCTCTCCTACCTCCTCCTCGTTGCTTGTGCTTGCTGTCCTGCCCCCCTCGTTGCTTGTGCTTTCTATCCTGCCCCCTCCCTCGTTGCTTGTGCTTGCTGTCCTTCCCCCCCCTCGTTGCTTGTGCTTGCTGTCCTGCCCCCTTATTGCTTGTGCTTGCTCCCCCGCCGCCCCTCGTTGCTCGTGCTTGCTGTTCTGCCCCCCCCCATTGCTTGTGCTTGCTGTCCTGCCCCCTCGTTGCTTGTGCTTGCTGTCCTGCCCCCTCCTTGCTCGTGCTTGCTCTCCTGCCCCCTAGTTGCTTGTGCTTGCTATCCTGCCCCCCTCGTTGCTTGTGCTTGCTGTCCTGGCCCCCTCGTTGCTTGTGCTTGCTGTCCTGGCCCCTCGTTGCTCGTGCTTGCTGTCCTGCCCACCTCGTTGCTTTTGCTTGCTGTCCTGCCCCCTCATTGCTCGTTCTTGCTCTCCTACCTCCTCCTCGTTGCTTGTGCTTGCTGTCCTGCCCCCCTCGTTGCTTGTGCTTTCTATCCTGCCCCCTCCCTCGTTGCTTGTGCTTGCTGTCCTTCCCCCCCTCGTTGCTTGTGCTTGCTGTCCTGCCCCCTTATTGTTTGTGCTTGCTCCCCCGCCGCCCCTCGTTGCTTGTGCTTGCTGTCCTGCCCCCCCTCGTTGCTTGTGCTTGCTTTTCTGCCCCCCTCGTTGCTTGTGCTTGCTCCCCTGCCCCCCGTTGCATGTGCTTGCTGTCCTGCCCCCTCGTTGCTCGTGTTTGCTGTCCTGCCCCCCTCGTTGCTCGTGCTTGCTGTCCTGCCCCCCCCACATTGCTTGTGCTTGATGTCTTGCCCCCTTGTTGCTTGTGCTTGCTGACCTGTCCCCTTCGTTGCTCGTGCTTGCTCTCCTGCCCCCCCTCGTTGCTTGTGCTTTCTGTCCTGCCCACCCTTGTTGCTTGTGCTTTCTGTCCTGCCCCCCTCGTTGCTCGTGCTTGCTGTCCTGCCCCCCTCGTTGCTTGTGCTTGCTGTCCTGCCCCCCTCATTGCTTGTGCTTGCTGTCCTGTCACCTCGTTTCTTGTGCTTGCTGTCCTTCCCCCTCGTTGCTCGTGCTTGCTGTCCTACCCCCCTCGTTGCTTGTGCTTGCTGTCCTGCCCCCCCTCGTTGCTTGTGTGCTTGCTGTCCTGCCCGCTTGTTGCTCTTGCTTGCTGTCCTGCCCCCTCGTTGCTTGTGCTTGTTCTCCTGCCCCTTAGTGCTTGTGCTTGCTCTCCTGCCCCTTCGTTGCTTGTGCCTGCTGTCGTGCCCCCTCGTTGTTTGTGCTTGCTCTCCTGCCCTTCCTCGCTGGTTGTGCTTGCTCACCTGCCCCCCTCGTTGCTTGTGCTTGCTCTCCTGCCCCCCCTCATTGCTTGTGCTTGCTGTCCTGCCCCCTCGTTGCTTGTGCTTGCTGTCCTGCCCCCTCATTCATTGTGCTTGCTCTCCTGCCCTGCTTTTGGCATTAAAAATGGCAATACCATTTATTTATGTTTTTAAAAAAAAACATAAATACAAATAATGTCATGAGCATTGCCAATAGCTCTAACTTTATTAATGCCGAGACCATTGCATTGTAAATGCTTGTTGTGTTATATGGTCCAGTAGGTGATACAAAATTACTTTAGATGACATATGGGGGCAGTACTTGTCAAATTAATGCAGTTTTAGCACAGGTAGGCATAATCTGCAAGCAGTTATGGCATATGAACGCATAGGGCATTTGAGGGTAGGACTTGGCATGTCATTCCTGCAAGAATTGAGTACTACAGAGCACGTAATTGCAACACCAGGCATGCAAGGATAGTAACTGGCACATGCAAGCACCTACTGTATAGGTCATTTGCATGGAATATGATAACAGCACCTTGCTTGTAAAAACAATACTAAGGCATATTTAGGCAGTATTTGGGCAGTATGGTCAAGTCTCTGAATATATGTTGCCATTTGGAAACCGTCATTTATACACTATACTAGCAGCCCGTCCCGACTTTGTCCGGGTATGAATTGCTGCCGGCCAGTAGTATATTGTTTTGTAGGGTTTCGTTTTGATAGCATTTCTTATCTGTGACAGGCCTGTGAAACGCTCCGATTCACAGTGCACTGCTGATGCACTTAAGAGTGCGCGTTCAGTAGTGTGTGAACTCGAGTTTCCCTACTTTATTTTTCCTTGCAATATTATATAGCGCAAACTCGACAACATCGACACAATTTACATTACAGAAAAACACATTCATTTGTGATATGCAAGGGGAGACAAAGCGATTTGCCTGGAATCACAGGATGTTGAGCTGATGCCGAGATTCGAACGTAGCTCTCCAGCTCTAAAGTTTGCAATTCTAGAACTTGTGGCGGGAGTTGTGTCTAAAAGTGTATGTCGGTGCTGGCCATCAATGAGAGAGACCTGTGCATTTTTCAAATGGGTGGTGAAAAAATATGAGTATGTTGCTGGAGATGTGGGCCGCCGTGCCACCAATGTACTTACTTGGGGAGGGTGAACACCCATTATTCCGCAAATTTCTTTCCGCATACCATCACTCCGCATTTATTTATTTTATTTATTTTGCGGGTTTGTAGAGCGCTTGAATAAACTCCCAAGGGAGTATCTCCGCGCTATCTGACTGCTGAGCCTGCAGGAGATCGAATTCCCTGGCTCCAATCTAGTTCTTAAACTGTGTGGTTAGACCTGGAACAAGAACGTCTTCAGCTTTTTTCTGAAGGCCAGATGGTTTTCAAGCTGCCTAAGCTGGAGAGGGAGACCATTCCATATCCTCGGTCCCCTCACAGACAGAGCCTTACCCCCTTGCCTTACCCGCTTGATCCTAGGAATCGTGAGAAGCATTTGGTCACTGGACCGTAGAGCACGAGAAGGAACATACGGCACAAACTTGTCTGCCAGATAGGAGGGACCCAAACCATGAAGTCCTTTGTGGACCGTACAACAGATCTTAAAAACAACTCTCTGACGGATGGAAAGCCAATGAAGCCTGGCAAGTAGAGGTTTTGAAGGTGTTCTCGGAGGGGCATTTAGAACCAACCTGGCTGCGGTGTTCTGCACAACCTGTAACCTATCCAGATCCTCCTTATTAGCTGACAGCAAGAGACCATTACAATAGTCGAGACGGCTGATAACCAATGCCTGGACCAGGGTCTTTCTGATGGTGTCTGGAAGCAATTGAAAAACTCTGCGAAGCAATCCAATGGTCCGAAAGCAAGATCCAACAATGTTGGTAACATGCTGCTTCAAGCTGAGTTCTTGTTCCAGACGTACCCCTAGGTTCTTGACTATCTTTCATTACGAAAGTAGCATGACTCCGCAATGCCATTATAATGCATGGCATTACATTTGATATGCTTTTACCACGCATATCGTTGTAAATGCATGAATGGTAAAAGCATGGTTTTTTTTTTAAATGTTTGGATATGGTAAGTATAGGTATAGGGGTAAATGTTTTGGGGTACTGAGGTATATGTTTTGGGGTGTTTGGGTATTTTAAGGGTTCAGATATCGTTTTGGGTTATGGGCTACAGGGGTAGTTCTAGGGTTTAGGGATAGGTATAGGGTTTGGGGTACGGGGTATTTTTAGGGTTCTTGGCTAGGTTTGGGTTTTGGGGTAAAGGGGTATTTTTAGGGTTCAGGTGTAGGTTTTGGTTTTGGGGTACAGGGGTATTTTAAGGGTTCAGGCTTGGTTTGGGTTTTGGGGTACAGGGGTATTTTTAGGTTTCAGGGCTAGGTTTGGGTTTTGGGGTACAGGGGTGTTTTAGGGTCCAGGGGTAGGTTTGGGTTTTGGGGTACAGGGTTATATGGTCAGGGTTCAGGGCTATGTTTGGGTTTTGGGGTACAGGGGTATTTTTAGGGTTCAGGGGTAGGTTTGGGTTTTGGGGTACAGGGGTATTTTAAGGGTTCAGGGCTAGGTTTGGGTTTTGGGGTACAGGGGTATTTTACGGTTCAGGGGTAGGTTTGGGTTTTAGGATACTGTGGTATTTTTAGGGTTCAGGACTAGGTTTGGGTTTTGGGGTACAGGGGTATTTTTAGGGTTCAGCGCTAGGTTTGGGTTTTGGGGTATAGGGGTATTTTTAGGGTTCAGGGGTAGGTTTGTGTTTTGGGGTAGAGGGGTATTCTAAGTGTTCAGGGCTAGGTTTGAGTTTTGGGGTACTGGGGTATTTTTAGGTTTCAGGGCTAGGTTTGGGTTTTGGGGTACAGGGGTATTTTAGGGTTTAGGGGTAGGTTTGGGTTTTGGGGAACAGGGTTATTTTTAGGGTTCAGGGCTAGGTTTGGGTTTTGGGGTACAGGGGTATTTGTAGGGTTCAGGGGTAGGTTTGGGTTTTGGGGTACATGGGCATTTTAAGGGTTCAGGGCTAGGTTTGGGTTTTGGGGTACAGGGGTAATTTAAGGTTCAGGGGTAGGTTTGGGTTTTGGGGTACAGGGGTATTTTTAGGGTTCAGGGCTAGGTTTGGGTTTTGGAGTACAGGGGTATTTTTAGGGTTCATGGGTAGGTTTGGGTTTTGAGGTACAGGGGTATTTATAGGGTTCAGGGCTAAGTTTGGGTTTTGGGGTACAGGGGTATTTTTAGGGTTTATGGATAGGTTTGGGTTTTGGGGTACAGGGTAGATTTATAGGGTTAAAATGGGTTAGTGTTTAAGGGTGTTGGGGTATTTTAATTAGTAAGGGTGGGTTATGATTATGGGGTGCAGGGGTATTTAAAGGGAGCAGGGTGGGATTAGCCACGATATGAGACATGGCATGAAGGGCGGAACGTACCACACGCCCCCAGCGTTTGTCACGCCCCCAGCACACGCCCACAGCACAACGCAGACATGCCCACAAGGGACTACTTTGCTGACACGGTTCTTTTACCTTTTAAATGTATATGGTGGGCGTCTGCATAGCCTATGTCCTTCTGCTGCAACTGCCCTTTCCAACGCTGTATTGGGTGTTGTGATTGGTGCTGTGGTTCCTGAGATTACCTGCCTCAAAGGCTTGGGCTCTCTCTTTATTATATTAGTATGGATTATCGATGTGGATTATCCATGATGGTTGTATATTGGCATATGTTTTCACTTCAACAATATTTACTGTAGCTGCAAGCCTGATATATCATGTACGTGCCCCTCTCATATTCTGAAACACATTCTATATTATTTGATATTTAAATTAAATTGCCCTTCATCTCATTTGTTGATGTTCTCTAAATGTCGTATTCATTTTACAGTTGAAAATGACCCCTGCCTTCTGATATTCCTGGACCTTTCAGCTGCTTTCGACATAGTCAACCACCCCACTTCTCATTTGTACCCTGCCATCTCAAATGGCTTCATTGGTTATGTCCTTTGCTTGTTCTACTCCTACATTTCAAAACAACACAAGTTTGTTTGCATGGGCACCTCCTGGTCACAAAAAAATCCTATCACCTGTGGAGTCTCCCAGGGTTCCATTTTGCCTCCAGTCATCTTAAACCTTTCTACATTGAACCACTTGGTGCTCTACTCACAGATAACAGCAACACGCTATAACAATATGCTGATGATGCAAAACTCTGCATTATAGTCTCCTCCGCTTTAGTCATACAGCGCAGCAAACACTGCTTGCACCCCATTCAGAGCTGGATGTCAAGCATCTACCTCAAGCTAAACCACACCTAAAAAAACTTCCTTTTATTTTGCCAACAACAAAAAACAAGACGCAGTATAAACTTTACTCAATGATATGGACGTTTAATGGCTTCCAACCTGAACTTTCTTCAAATGCCAAGTCACTTGAATTAACCCCAGACACCAACCTCACTCTCATTGTCAAAAAGATGGACTGTTACCAACTCTCTTTTCTTAAAAATAAAAGCCAAATGTCCTTTTCCATCTATGCACCCAGGATCTGGGGCATCATCCCTGTATCCATCAGAACCTCCTTGACACGACTTCAATTTAGGAAAGAGTTTACGGTCTACCTATTTGACGAACACCACATCACAATACATTAACTGTCTACAATCAACCTTCCTGTCCTATTACTCGTTGACTTTATGCTTTTCTTTGACCATGTACAGGGCTCCGCTGCCTTTTGGCTCGGCTACGCTTTAGAAATAACATAAACATACATACTTTTTATTTAAATTGTTAACATGAATTCTTGTAACGTTTTTGGGATCAAAGGTCATGCTATCACTTTATATCATATTTTTGGGTCCAAAAAATTTGTGGTGGAACTTGCTGTCATACCAGCTGGGTATTAAAAAAATATTTTATATCATTGGGTGACTCCCGTGATTTTGGTACATGGATGCCATTGCCAAATACACTCCAATAGTAGTGAAATTGCAAAAACAGGCCACTTGATCCAACAGCGGTTTTGCACAAATATGAGGGTTGGGTAAGCAGGTTTGTGAATACCTTAAAATAATGCCTGTTCTCTGTGCTTAATTTGAGATGGTGGTTGAGGATGGGTCATCCAGTACTCTTTTATGGGGACTAGAACATATTTTCTATCGTGAGATTTTGACCCAGAACAGCAGAGAGAATGCCAGAGAAGGCGGTAAGAATTGAGAAGATTAAGATGGGAAGGCAGTGGCGAAGGGAGAAAGCAGGGGTGAAAAAGAGCCTATATGAGTATGTTAAAAGGTCAAGGAGTGTAGGGTGCTGGGTGAAAGATGCATGCGATGGAATCCGGATTAGACAGCTTTGTTATTCACAGGAAACATCATTTACCACGAAGGACTTACCACGCATAACGTTTACCACGGGTCACTCACCACGCAAACGTCTTTTGAACGCGGGTGCCTTCAACGACCGTCTTTACCACGCGAGTGGTATTCCTTCTGCCTTTACGATCTGCGTGTGCTTGGGGGGAGGGAGGCGGCGGGGGGGGGGAAGCTGGGGGGGCTAGGGGGGTGTGGGGGGGTCTCCCCCCCAAAAAAACAAGCGGATAATAATAAAAAAATTAGAAGAAAACTTAAAAAAAACGCTCTACAATGCCTCAAAACGAACACGGAAAGAGCCTCACCGTCATAACAGAAGTCCTTCATCAGTTTTGATAGACGTGTTTTGACGCTTGTTTCCGTGGTCGGTGGATGAAAGGGCTGATGGTGAAAGACGCACAGGGGACAGATAAGAATCTAAACTTTGATAAAAAAAAAGGTATTATTTAAGGGCATTATGAAAAAAAGAAAAAGAAAATGTAAGGGAATCTGTTGTTTTTTATTGTTTAAAACATCGATCTTTTTCCTTCGTACTGCATGTATCCTATCACTATCATTATGTACATTTAAATGGGACGTGAGATGTTTCGTAACGTGGTTATTGCGGTGTAAAAACATGCGTAGTAAAATGCTGCGTGGAAAAGACACATGCGAACTAAAATTCGTGTGGTAATGCCATGCGTGGAACTTGTAATCGTGGAAAAATCATATATTCGTTATTCACTGCCATGGCATTCCACAGTGCTGAATCCAAGCTTCTGAAAACACTTTGGGCCCCGGCACTTGTTCGTTTACAAGATAAGCACTGTCTGTACTGTGTGGAAGCTAAATCATCTATTCCTTACTTTAGTGCCAGTGCTGCATAATGAGCACACAATCAACATGTATGCCGTAACATGCTGCACAATCTTATATAGCCAAATTCCAATATCCTTCATTATATACATAGGAAGTGCAGTTTAACCTTAATATGTCTGCAAAGTGTCTTGCATTTCGGAAACCGGTACGTTTTTTAATCCAGTGCTCTACAATTGCCCATTTTTACACTATGTTGTAAGCAAAGCTTCCTTAAGAAGATTGGCCGTAAGAAGAGTGAAGTTCAGAAAGTGGTGAACTCAGTATTTGCTTATGCAGATACATTTCTCCTTCAAGGTCTACTTATTTTCTTTTTTGTGAAAGGATCCTGCCTCCTGCTTACTAGTTACTTTCATTGAATTTACTGTTTCTTGCATTTGTTAATGTTTTCTTTGATTTTTGTTGAGGGAAAAGTGAAAAATAAATGCATGTAAAATGTATGCATTTTCACATTCTATGCTCCAACTGTATTTTGACTTAGTGACTTCGTTACCTGCTGCAAAATATCGAGAAAAAAAATCAAGTACTCGAGAAACACGCTCCATTTCAATAGTAGTGCAACAAGTTTGCAATCAACAGCACCCTCAAGAGCAAGATGGCCAAGATAAATTCGGAAACAAAGTTAAAATGGCCTGATGCCCTCTCCTTACCATGAATGTCTCTCAGAGCAGTACCTACTATGAAAACTAAATGGAGTCACTATGAAAGTATCATGGGATGACTCATGATGTTGCCCTTATATGTTCCAGTCTAAGCTGCAAAATTAGAATAACAATTGAATGATAATAGAATTTTGCAGTATTGCAGAAAGCTTATACACTGCCTTTACAGTTTCCATTCTCAGTTCCAAGCTACCTTACCTGAGAGTCTGACTGACGCTTGACACTCCCTCCAGCAGGGCAATTGGGTCTACATCATGAAAAGAGGGAGACCATTCTACTACAACCTTGCAGGCATGTGCTGTATCAGGTTCTGTCCATCACCAACAACGCTGTTAAATATTATTGTACGCATGACAGGTTGTGTCAAGTATGTGTATACTTAAAGTCCTAGGATAAGAAATCCCCAAATACAAATTCTTTGTCAATTTAAGGTCTGTCTTTATTTTAGTTTTTTTGTGCCAAAAGGAAGAAAAGTATAGAACAGCCGACGTGTTTCACCCACGTGGCTAGCAAGTCAAGGGCTTTTTCAAGGCAATACATCTTGCAGGTAAATATTCAGTCTGAGTCGTCTAGTTGCAGAGGTCTCTAGGGTCCAAACCCAAAATAATTTGGTCCAGCCGCCTGTTTGTCTGTGAAGCGCAGCACCTCACTCTTTCACCATTTCATCATGTTAAATGTTATGGTTCGGCAACGTGGATCTATTCCTCCCACTTCAATTAAGCTGACTAATGTGTTTTGCTCTTTTTAGAGCTCTTCAGAGAGGCATAGATTTGACCAGACTCAAGGGAGCACCCAGTATAAGTCAAGACAATATCCTTTCAGGTAAAGAGTGATGCATAAATTATGCAGAAGCGAAGCTGGGAACTCTGGGTAGTTCCTAAGGTTTAGGCAGAGAGCAGCCACAGGTGGATTCCATGACCAGTAACTTCAACGTGACTTGCAATGTCCTTATAATTATAACAGTGGGAACTATATACCTTATAGTGCGTGGTCATACCATCACTCTTCACACATACTGCTTAATCCTTTGTGTCTTGATCTTTCATTTTCATTGCAGGCAAGAAGAATAAAAGCAGATCATGTCCAATGAAATTAAAACACCAAAAAGCAGTTATTAATTAAAAAAAATAATAATATTATAATCATTTTAATGCAAGCCAGGTCAAGCATGTTGTGGCTCAGATTGTGTAAAAACATTCAGGGCCCGATGTAGGTAGGCCGTTACCGATCGGTAACGGCCGAAAATACCGATTTTGGGCCCTTACCGATCGGTATACAGCCATCGAGATGTAGGGCAAAGAAAATCGTCCAAATCGGTACAAATACCGATTCGGAATGACTACTGAATCGGAAATAATCCGATTCGGAAATACCCCGAATCGGAAAGATAACGAATCGGTAACATACGGAATCGGATAAAAATACCGAATCAGTCCATGTACCGAATCGGTAGTGACACCGAATCGGAAAAAAACGATTTGGTCCATGTACCGATTCGGTAGTGACACCGATTCGGAAAAAATTCCGATTCGGTTCATGTATCGGATCGGTAGAGACAGCGAATCGGAAAAATGCCGATTCAGGTAACCTATCGATTCGGTAGAGTCACCGAATCGGAAAATCTCCGATTCGGACAGATAGAGAGATGTAGGGAAGCACAGAAATACCGATTTTGGCTCAAAATCGGTATTTCAAAATCGGTATTTACCATGGATTACAATCAGGTGGTAACCAACTCCAACCCATAAAAATAGACCCAAAATGCATTGCAACTTGCAGGATGGCTGCTTTTTATGTCATTGCAAGGCGGCTACGGCTACAGCAGGAACGAGAGAGGGAATGGCAAAGAGAGGAACAGGTCTACAGACAGAGGATTACCCTGTTTATGCTCACAGAGGCAGAGATCCTACAGAGGTACAGGCTGGACTCAGACACCATTCTGGAGCTCATCAGGGACCTCAAACCACTGTTGGACCACCCCACCCCAAGGGCACACGCCATCCCAGCGCACGTCCAGGTGCTATGCAGCCTACACCTGCTTGCGTCTGGCAGCTATCAAAGTGGAGTTGCAGCGGTAGGAGGGGTGACCCAGAGCAGCCTGTCAAGGTTTTTCCACACATTCCTTGACGCCATGATACACAGGATGGACCAATACATCTCTTTCCCTGCAACCCACGCAGAACTGGTACAAACTAAAGCTGACTTTTACCAGATGGCACAATTTCCCCAAATCATTGGCTGCATAGATGGCACGCACATTCCGATTTGCCCCCCAGCTGACACAGAATACATATACCGCAATAGGAAGTCTACGCACACCATCAATGTTCAGGTGATCTGCAATGCGAAGTGCACCATCACAGACCTGGTAGCAAAATTCCCAGGGAGTGCCCACGACTCCTACATTTTTCAACAGAGCGGCATCTATGCACGGCTGATGGCTGGCGAATTTGGTGAAGGATACCTCCTAGGTGAGACACATCATCAGACCCCCATAACACAAAGTAGCTAAGTGAAATACATGTATGCATGTGAGTAATGTAACCCCTTTTCCTTCTAGGCGACAGTGCACATGCCCTCCGCTCATTCATACTCACCCCCTACCTCAACCCCTCCACACCCAGCCAAAGGAGGTATAACCGGGCCCACAAAAGCACAAGGAATGTAGTTGAACGGACCTTTGGCATCTGGAAAAGCAGATTCAGATGCCTGCACAAGAGTGGAGGTGCAAGGCAGTATACCCCCATCACCTGCTGCAAGATCATAGCTGTCTGTGCAATGTTGCACAACCTTGCGGTGAAGAAGGGCACTGAGGTGGAGTTGTCAGACTACGAGGACCATGACGAGGACGTTGCTGTGCCACAAACACAACCTGGTGCCAAGTGATGGCAGATACAGACGTGAGGAGATTACAGAAAACTATTTCTGAGTGAGTACACATGCACAGACAGGTAAATGGTTGTGAGGAAAAGAAAATTTTAATAATGTTGCAACACCGTTACTGCACTGATGTGCAACAAAATAAAATGTTAACGAAAAGTAGTTCAATGTCAAAGGTCCGGGTTGCCTCACCCGCCCTGGCAAGCCTATTTTTTGCTGCGCTTAGCAGCCCCACTGGGGTGTGCCTCTCCCCCTTCCGCATGTCCAGCAGCTTCAGCAGAGCGCCTGGTGCTCCGGCGCGGCTCCGACACTGCGCTGGCCGGGCTGCTGCGACTGCTGCTGTCCCCAGCCTCGCCCAGGTCCAGGGCTGGATTGGCCACAGTGTTTGAAATAATCATTGCCTCCATGGCGGTCGTTATGCGGGCCATGCCTCTGGTGACCTCAGCGGTGTTCTGGGTCAGGCTGGCCTCCATATTTGCCCCACGTTGGCATAGTTGTGCGGTACCAGCAGCAAGGCGGCTTATTGATCTGTTGTGCATGCGGGAATCCCGGCGGCGAGAGTGCTCGTGCTCGTCAAGTTTGGTGCATAGCTGTGTGATGGCTGTGGTCACACGGCCAAGACCTGCAGCAACTTCCTTATTTCTTTCGACGAAAGCCTTAAACCCTTGCGCCATCTCTCCCATTTGCAGATTATGCTGGCGCAGCTGGCGCTGGCAGGCCATGATGGACTTCGCTTGCATGCGCTGTATCGTCACCATGCTGCCCTCCAGCCCTTGAAAGACGCTGCCCTCCCGTGCCGGAAGTGCAGTGCTGGAAGTTGTACGCCTCCGGGAAATGCTGCTGCCCTGCTGTGTGGGCTGGGGTGCCACTGGTGTTGCTGTGTTGGTAGCTGGGGCCTGACCCGCTGCTCCCTGGATAGGGTTCAGTGGAGCCACAACAATACTCCTGGCAGGAGATGTGGCAGGTGCAGGGTGGGCCGTTGTTGGTGAGTTCTCTGGGGAGAACAGCAATGGGGGTGTGCCAGATATTTGGGGGGAGTGAAGAAATGTGAAGTCAAGTCCTAGGTCTTCCTCATTTCCCTGGCCAATGGTGTTGTCCTCCTCCTCCTCCTCCAGGGCAGCTTGACTAGTGCTTGGCCCTGCCACCGCACTGGAAGATGTTGCTGGTGCTGGTGCCTCAGTTGCTTCTGCTCCTCCGCCTGATGGTGCCCCTAGGTATAAAGAAGCATTTGTGAATTGAGTGCCGATGTATTACAGTCACTACAATTAAAGCATTGCACATGTCCTTTCATATACTTTGATTCTGTTCCACTGTTTTTTATATTATGCTTCTGCACTGCCATATTTTGCCCACTTCTGCTGACTACATTTACCATGATGCATTTCTCTTGTCTGTTGGTAGCAGTACTGGGCTGGGGTTTGGCTGTGCATTGTGTCTAAAGGGGAGGTGTCTGGTAGGGTGTGTCATGATGCGCATGCTTCTTACCTTTAGCTGTAGCTCTGGCTGAGCTATCCAGGTTCCCGATTCCAGACACACTCTCCCTCTCGATGGTGGTCGACACCAGTTCCTCCAGCTCAGTGAGGGGTGGTGCCGGGTTCCTGCCTCCACTAGTCAGTCCAGCTTGCCTCTGCAGCTCTGCCATTTTGCGTTTTGTTAGGCTGCGGATATCATAAAACCTTTTTTTTAGGTCATCAAGGCTCCTGGGGGTAACACCAACTGAGTTAACTTTCTCGGCAATCTCGCTCCACAGCCTCCTCTTTGTGCTCTCTGGTACAGTGAGGGACAGCCTCCCAAAGAGCTGCCTGTGCTCCCTCACCACCTCCTCCACCAACACCTGCAGCTCCATGGTACTGAATTTAGGTTTTCTCTTGTGGCCAGCCTTCTGGCTCTCACTGCTGCTAGCCATCTTTCTCTCACAGTGCTCTGGATCCTGCTTCCACTGCTGCTTACTGTGAATGTTCAGCTCAGGCTGCCTCTCCAGAAAGTTCTTAATGAGCTGCACCTGCCTGGGTAGCCACTCCCTGCTTGGGTGGGGGAGGGTGGATCCACCTCATTGGCTGTTTCGGATTTTACCGAATCGGATTTTTCCGATTCGGATTTTACCGATTCGGATTTTTCAATGCATTTCTATGGGCATTTTGGCCATGGGGGTGTATTTCGATCACCGATTCGGTATTTGCCGATTCGGTATTTGCCGATTCGGGAAATTCCGATTCGGTGGTAGCCGATTCGGTACATTCCGATTCGGTGGATGCCGATTCGGTACGTATCGAATCACAATACCGATTACGACCGAATCAGTATTTTTCTGATTTTTTTTTCCTACATCTCGTTTTCCGATTTCAGAATACCGATTCGGTGCGATTCGGTATTTTGAAATCGGAAAATGCGTTTTACCTACATCGGGCCCTCAGATTCATGCAATGACTTATAACATGGAGAAAATAAACATGTTACCAAAAGTCTGTATTTTCTGCTGATCACATTTTAAAAACAATTATATCAGTAGAAGCAAAAGCCATTTTCCTTTGACCTTGTTTAAACTGCATCTGTATGCTCTCTAACTTATCTTTCTCACTGAATGTTGGCTCTGGCAGCAGCCATTGTGACATCGGAACTCAAGTTTATTAACTTATTACAGGTGAGCAACTAAAGACGTCATAAGTCACATTTAATAAGCAATTAGAGGCAGTTTTTTTATAAAGGAGATTGCAGGCTCCCATGTTCTGCATTGTGATGCCTTTCTAAATGTCTTTTTTGTGCATAGATCACAATTAAACGGGGTACGATCTTTATTAATCCAGATAATTAAAACGTTTACACCCTTGTTTAGCTGAAGGTCAAACCTGCTGGAATTTAACAAAGGAAAAGGCCTGTAGGTTACTCCCCAAAAATTCTGAACAGAAATTATCCCACTCAATAAATTCTGAGTGATGGGTTTTATCAGGTGCACTAATTATTGTATCTGACATGGGAGGTCGTAACCAGACCCTAAGGTGGAAAAATCCTCTTTCTCTATTTAAGGTAGGGGTGTGGCTTGAGGCATCAAGATAGGAGCCACACTTTATGAATGCTTTGGACCCCTCCGTCATCCGCCTTCATCATCAGTAAACCCCAGCACATTTGGTATAGACAAGGGACCGCAGCGGCACTGCCGTGCAGCCTCCGTCCACTTGGGGCTCATTGTTGGAGAGATCGGTGCAGTGCCATTGGGTTGCAGACCAGTGGGAGGCAACATCCCACAAGATGTGACCCTCACCGGGCCCTGGGTGCCCTGACTGCCGCAGGGCACAAAAGCCGTGGGCTGCGGTGGCGTCAGCCGAAGTGGAGAGGCAGGAGTGGACCCCCATAGTCCCATAGGGCAACCACAATGCGGCGAGCCATGAATCCACACAGGTGAGTGCTGCAGCCCCGGTGGGTGTGCGTGCACACACCAAGAGCATAGGTGAGGTCTGCACCACCTGGGTCTCCACCTCACAGACTCCCATCATCTGCCATGCGCCGAGCCCTCCTTCCACCCTTAATTGCAGTGGGGGGTCGAGGAGTCCTGGGCCAACTGCCTGTGGACTGGAGAACTTCAACTGCTGGGGCAGGTGTGGTGTCCTCCACTCTGATCTGGAACCTGGAACATTTGGAGTGAAGAATAGTTCCAGATGAATCGGTTGTCTCAAGCTTGTACAGATACATTTATCTTCTCTTGAATAAACCCATTTTTATTACCAATACGCTGGCTCCACATCATTCCTGAAGGAGAACACTTCAGCAGGACACCATTGGCCCCCGAGCAAGACAATGGATTGGGCCTGATCCAGCCTTATGGCAGCCTGCACTGCAACTTGCTCCTATCCCTGCCGCATGCCAGAATATGATGCCTGCATGGAAATACAGCCTTGCTGCGGCCGTTGAAACACTCTCTTGTTTTTCAATGCAAATACACGTTAATAAGGTGGCTCCTCTCCCTACTGGCTCACACAGACAACTTGGACTGACCCCAGGGCACTACCGGGTTCGGGAGTAGGTCCCTCCTGCAGTATCTCCTGCCTGGCTGGTCCAGAGTGCCCTCTGTGTGACAGATCCTGTGGGTGGTTAAGTAGATTCCTCCTCCTACTCTCAAACACCAGAACACACAACTAGATATGCTGACATAGTGGTGCTTGGGCCGCAGTCCGCAAGAACTGTATCCCATCTGAAGACCAAGGCCCTCTCTTCTCTTCGTTGCCTGGGGTGGCCTGCAATCAGAGTGAGCTGCACTGTGGTGGCTACACAACACCGGATCCCAGTGCGGGGGACCCCTGGAGCAACCATACAGGTCCCAGTTACTGCCCTTGCATACACACCTGCTGTGCTGTTGTGGCTGCAGGCTCCTCCTGCTCTAGAGGAACAGACTCGGTTTTGCTCCCCGCGCTGATCAGGCTGAGACAAACAGGTAGCTGCCCAGCCCGCCTTGCTATTGAGAGACTTTGACTAGCAGGCTGAGTTCTAGGGCACACCATAGCTCTGCTGTCTGTGAGAAATGAGGAAGGACAAGCCTACAAAATCACACCTGTCTCAGCAGAGAATCGACCAGCACACTACTCGACCACCCCCTATTGGAGGAGAAACAACAGATAAAGGTGCTATCATTGAAGGAGGGTTGGCAAAAATACTTCAGCCCATTGCTGCCTCCCAGGCTATTGTCAATGTGAATACTAGGGCAGTCTGAGTGGATGTGGTGCTCTTCCGCCAAGATTTTCGCAATGCCACCAGCCTAATCACCAAAGGGAAGGGGCGCCTATCCGAGGTAGAAGATGGAGTAGCTGACCTCAAAGCTAAAGTGGCCCGCCTCCTTACTCGCGCTTCAGAACTCTATCACTGCGCTGAATGTATTTATTTATTTTATTTGAAACATTTTATAAAGCGCTAACTAAACCCAGAGGTATCAGAGCGCTTTACATGGGGGATGTACTATTGCTTCAAAACATAGTTACGCAGTTACCACAGTTTTAGGTATGTGGTTACTGGAGATACAAGAGTTACGGAGGGATGGCTCATGTATGGCGAAGGAATGGCCAGCAGGGGAGAGAGATTCAGAGAAGAGATGGAGGGAATCGAAGAGAAAGATAAAGAGTGAGGGAGGACAAAGGAGAGGGCGGGGGTATTAAAACACAATGGGGCGACAAGTGAAGAAACAGTGTCTGATGATCGCATGGGTAGGTGACGGCCAAGGGTGACACCAGAGCCAACTCTTCAATAGCTCCGTAGGGCAACTCCACCGGTCATCAACTCGAAGTTGCTCGGTCGCCGAAGTACATCAGAGGGTTAAAGTATCAGCCTGGAGGAGATCATCAAAACGTTTCAAGGAGAGCGCCTTTCACAGTGTACGGTCCTGGGTCCAGCGAATATGGGAACATTCCTAAACCTCCGCTATATGAAGAATCCCTTAACACTGTGGACTCTCTCAGAGGGGTGTCTGAGACTCCAAGGCATGAATGCTAGGATCCCTTCCCACCAAGGGGAGAAGGAGTGCTTTGGCAAGGGGCACATTCAAGGAGGCTGATCAAGGCCTTTTTCCGCTATGTGTGGAACCCTTAACACTGTGGACTCTCTCAGAGGGTAATCTGAGATTCCGGGGCAAAAATGCTGGATCCCTCCCCAGCAAGGGGAGAGGGAGTGCTTTGGCAAGGGGCATAAACATGGAGGCATTTTAGGGACAGATGGGCAATAGGGGAGGACCTATACAACAGACAGGGGGACATGAGAGTAGGTACGCTGTTACAAACGCCTAGAGCAGCTAACGATGAAGGTAGAAGGGAAAAACCATGAACATAAAATAAGTAGTCTGCCGTACTGAACGTATCTTAATCAAAGTCAATAACCCTTATGGCCTATAATGGGAGGGCTAGTAGAAAGAAGTGAGGTAAAGGGTGAAAGTGCATAGGTGGAATAAGGAGATTGCGGAAACATTGGAAACAAATGGTAGCAGAGGGGAAGGGAGGATGTGGCCCGGGGGAAAGTCTGGCTGCCATTTTAATGTCAGGCCGGTACAGGCAGTCTTCACAGGGATGGTCCCCGGGGGGGCTGGAAGGGCTGGAGGATTCAGCGGGAATTAGTAAGATACAAAGTTACACAGATTAAACAAAGGATAGATGCAGTGTTGCACAAAACGAACCATGTTGTTAAAACATATGAACAAATAGCTGTGTTGAACATGACATACAGAGAGTGGGGGAACAGGGGTAACAGCAATATTCTTGGACAATGCGTGGATCAATGGAGAGGAGAGAAGTTCAAAAGTAGTCCAGGTGGAGACCAGTGGGGCCGGAGGTCCGGATCAGGTCACAAGATGGCGGAACTGGTCAGGGGTGACCCTCGGAGATGATCACAAAATGGAGGGGTGTAAAAGCGACGTAGTCCAAAAGTCTAAATGAAGTAGTTCTTACCTCCAAGTTGTCCCAGACGTCTTACGGGAAGCAAGCTAGGCAGGATGGTAGTAGGAGAAGCAGTGGCGGCCACATCAAAAGGCGGAGGGAGGGTCTAGGGGGGGAGAGCCTCAGCCCGGTACCTCCGTGACCACCTGGAAAAATAAAGTCAGATGGTATCAGCGGTGATTGAGATGGAATCCGCAGGAATGGGGTGATGAGGAAGTCAGGAAGTGGTGTGGAGCAGGGCTCAAAGAAACAGGAGGAAGAGAGAGATGGCTGAGCAGAATAGAGCCACAGCTACAGCCTCGGGGGTCCAGCGGCGGTCTGCGCCGAAAATAAAGGCTCCACACGGCAAAGCCGAGGCGCTCGCCCCAGCAGCTCTACCAGTGGACGAATGCTGTTGTGATGGTCCATGTCAGGGGCGTGCAAAAGGGGAAAATACAAATACTTGCAGGACCGCCAGCAGTTGGGGCATCCACGGAGGAGCTCACTCCAAGGACCCACATAGTCTGCAGGGAAATGATGGCACAAGGGAGCACGTCCCAGTCCAAAGGAGAGCTTGAGGCACCTGGGTCACCGAGACACGAGCCCTCAGGTCAATCTCAGGGAGTGCAGGGTGAAGACCATGGAGTAGCCCACAAGCCCACAAGCCCGCCTTGGAACCTGGGTCCCGGAGCAAGGGGGGGAGGAACCCAACCTGCTGAGCCACATGCCTCCCGCCGAAATCTAGAGAGTTCAGGACTATGAAAAAAGAAGAGGAGGCTCCCAGCGCCCAGTCTCAAAGCCCCGGGAGCCCTGCGCCAAGGTTCAGAGGGGAGCACCAGTGACCTAGCCGAGCTCAGGTCAGCTGCAGCAGGGGGGGTCATCACCTCCTCCAGGACCAAAACGCACCCCCGCAGTCTTGTGAGCTCAGGCCAGGTGCAGACTCTGGAGCTAAGGAGTGAAGGACAGCAAGCGGGCAGATCAACCAGAGGCATCAAAGCACTGCATCCACATGGGAAAAGCCCCAGCTCCGCTTCTGCCACAAGGGACATCAGTTAGTCCTTAACGCTGCTCAACTTGTGTACATTGCATCACGCTGCTTACTGTAAAGTTTTTTTAACTGTTCCTCTTTTTTTAAATATACCTTACTCAATTCTTTTTTTTACAGATTTAGCCTGTATTTACCTGTTTTATTAATCTGGTAGTAGGTGGGGGCTACTCACAAGAGCGGGCTTTTTCTTGGTGCACCCAGGATACTCTTTCCCTGGTCCATCACCGCTGGTGCCGATTGTACAGAGGGCGCTGCGAGTAATCCGTCAGTGCTCGGGCCTCACTTCTGGCCTCTCACTTCCGCCTCTGAGTGTGAGGCTCTGGGGGAGCAGTCTAGTGCTCCCAGCACACACTCTATTAAGCCAATGATCAAACGGACGTACAGCAGGCGCGCCAAAGGCAAGCCTGTCTGTGCCCATCCGTGCCCGGATGGCACCAGGGGCCACCACCCCTGGATCTATTTCTGAGC
Organism: Lissotriton vulgaris; assembly: GCF_964263255.1. Lineage (NCBI taxonomy): Eukaryota > Metazoa > Chordata > Amphibia > Caudata > Salamandridae > Lissotriton > Lissotriton vulgaris. Next base: position 384,060,468 of record NC_141697.1, read on the forward strand.
AGTCTGGTGTTTATAATTATGCTTCTATGGAACTGCTGGACCTTAGAAGGGCTGCTGACTCGAAGTGCTTCCAGTCCATAGCAGTTGATGACTGTGTAGGGAGATGTAGGCACTGTGACATCCGCTTCTCTTTTATCCGGAGTGGCACAGACAGAGGGAAGGTAATGCATACTGCTTCTGACCCCCTGCTTTGCCACTCCCTTAACTGTAGGTCTCTTAGCAAACACAGCTTAGAAATCTATTACCTACTTACTGACCAGAAACCAGTGAGGAATCTGCTCTAGATGTTTTGGGAGCTCTTGCCGACGGGTATGCAATTCTTAGGGTTGATAGATTGGGACAGAGGGGAGGAGGTCTTACCGTGTTATTTAGGAAGGAATTTCAGTTGAAGCTGTCAAAAATAGCACTGCCCAGCTGTCCGGCAGCCTTTTTCACTCTGGCTATGAACAGTACCAGGACAGTTGCAGGGTTTCTTCTGTTTAGACCCCACGGGCCGGCAGGAGCCTTTCTTGATGGGCTAGCTGAGACAATGCCCCCTTTTATTATTCGCTATCCTAACTTTATTCTGTTGGGGGACTTGAATCTGCATTTGGAAGATTCACATAATAGAGACTCCAGGGAGCTGATTCAAGGGTTACTGGCGATGGGTCTAACTCACCTGATTAACTCCCCTATACACAATAAAGGTCATACATTCGATAACATATTTACTAACAGTACCCTGGTAGTAGCTCTGCCACCTGTGCCCATAGTATGGTCTGACCACATTGTCCTCCCTTTTACACTCACTCCACTCGACAGACCCTATGCAATTTAGTAAAGCGCTATCTGCCCTATTTGGTTAGGAAATGGGAGGCGCTAAGACCTGAGGCCTTTGGGGATAAGCTGGAGTCAAGCACCACAATATTAGGGACTGAAGTACATAGAGCTGAGGGGCAAGTCTCTCTGTGGATTAAGGAGGCAGTTGATTTTATTATCCCCCTGAAACCAGGTAAAAGTTCCCGCAGAATCCCCTCCGCTAAATGGTTTTCGGTGGAACTGGCTCTCCTAAAAACAGACTGTAAACGCCTTGAATGCCGATGGAGGGTGAACTACCTTAAGGAGAACTAAGTGTTATACCTGGCTGCTCTTAAGCTGTATCAGCATAATGTTAGGAGAGTACGGAGGGAGTTCTACATTGAGCACATTGAAGCAGCTAAAAATTCCACCGAGTATCTTCAATATAGTGAAAGAACTGTCCTCTTTAGAGCGTGTGACAGCCTCAATGCCAGCCTTGCCTGACTATTGCAATCAGGTTGCAGACTTTTTTATGAGCAAGAGCGATAAAAATTATGCTGCTTTCCCTGAAAGTAGCAGGAATCACATCCCGATTCCTGTAATAGATGGTTAAGGAAATGAGAACAGTTTTGCTTTCTGTCCGTCTTGAGTAAGCAAGGTTCTTAAACTTATGGAGGAAGTGATATCTGGGTCGCTTCTAGACCCGATTCCCCCTAGATATGTGAGGCTAGGGAAAGAAGTAATTGCCCCAGTTCTTACCACACTTCTGAACCTCTCTTTTAGCTCGGGTGAGGTTCCCAGTAATTGGAAGCACTCTATGGTGGTTCCATTGTTAAAGAAACCCTCCCTTGACCCTGCTCCCCCAGAAAATCTTAGACCCATATCTTTTCTACCTTATGTGGCTAAGATTGCAGAGAAGTTTCTTAACAGTCAATTGTCCCTTTTTCTGGAAGAGAGACAAGTAGTCCATGAAACTCAGTCAGGGTTTAGAGCCCAACATAGTACAGAGTCAGCTCTTCTTTTTGCTTCAGAGGCTTTGAAGATGGCTGTCGATGAGGGAAGAACAACTGCTCTGATCCTCCCAGACCGGAGTGCTGCTTTTGACACGGTCTCCCAAGGCCTTCTTTTAGAACGGTTGGGAGAGGCCGGGGTTGGGGGAGTGCAATGGAGATGGATAAAACACTATCTGGAGAATAGTTCCTTCCAGGTCCTACAGCATCCTTTTGAATTCAGAGTCAGTCCATTGTCACAAGGAGGGCTGCAGGGTTCTCCTCTCAGCCATACCATGTTCAATGTTTCTATGCGCCCCTTTGCAAACATTGTGATGAGACATGGGGTAAAACTGGAATATTATGCTGATGATACACAGTTGATAGTTACCCTGGAGCAAAAGAAGGTAGGAACGGATGCCAAGTTGAAGGCCTGCTTGGGGGAGCTTGCCAATTGGATGAAGTTCAGCTGTTTGCAGCTGAATGCGGGTAAGACGGAGGTGATGGTAGTTGGTAAGCAACCCTCCCTTTGGTCTCACTTGTGGTGGCCAGAGGAGCTGGGACCATCCCCGACCCCCAAGGCCAAGGTTAAGAATCCTGGAGTGTGGTTTAATGATTCCCTCTCATTCTCTGAGCAGATATCAGCAGTGGCAGGTGCCTGTTTTGGTACTCTGAGGATGCTATGTAAAATTCTGGATCTTCTCCCAGTTCAGGCTAGACGGACTGTTATACAGGCTCTAGTTATGTCTAGACTATTGTAACATCTCGTACCTAGGGGTGACCCAAAATAATCTGTACATACTGCAGAAGGTGCAGAATGCTGCGGCCCGCCTAATTTTAAACATTGCTAGAAGGGCTTCGGTAGGAGAGGCATTGGGGAAATTACACTAGTTTCCCATACAAGCCAGAGTCATCTTTAAGGCCTTATGTTTCACTCACCGGATTTTCAATAAATAAGGTCCTGGCTTCTTGCTCCCCCTTCTTACCGTCTAAAGACTGTCACGCTGCCTAAGGTCCTTGGGCACGGCTAAGTTGATTGTGCCTAAGGTTCGGAAGGCACAGGCGGTGGGAGTTCCTTCAGCTTCCTTGCAGCGTAAGCCTGGAATAACCTCCCTGCTGACCTAATGATGTGGCAGTTGGAGACTGTGTTTCGGAGAAAACGTAAGACATGGCTATTCCGCTTTCCCCTTGATGGTGGGAAATAGGCCCTCTGTAGCTGTTCTTTAGGGGGTTCTGGCTGCTGGGTGTGCGGGTGGTCTTGGACCAGCTGCTGGGTACTAATCTGGTGTTCCAGCGCGGGGACACTCCGTTGGAGTAACCAGGCGCTCTATAAGCTGTATAATAATATTAATAATAATAAGTTATCAATGGTCCATGAAAAGGCGTCGGAGTCGTCAGCAGGATTCAGGTAGTGCTTTTCCCTCAGTTTATCCTTTGATATTGTAGATTATCTTAAATTGAGTAGTTGCATTGCTTAGCAGTGGGCTTCATCTAAGCAGGGCTGTCGAGCAAAACGATGGAATGTGGGGCATATGCAGGGATTTTCACCGTATTGTGATCCCAAGCCCCGGAGCTTCCGTGGGGAGCTCCAGCTCGACCGCCATCTTGACTGCACTTCATATGCAGAGAACCAGTCTCGGAGCAACAATCTGCATTTTCTGGGGTTATCGAAGATGTTGAGGGCCCAGATCCAGCTAAGTTTCTGGAGAACTGGCTTCATACCTGGATGCCAAAAGGTACATTCTTGCCATGGTTTGTTGTGGAGCATGTACACAGATCACTTGCCCCTAAACCCCCTCTGGATGCACAGCGACAGCCTATCATAACGTGGTTCCTCAATTTTAAAGAGAGAGAATGCATCCTGAGGGAGGCAAGGGCCCAAAAAGACCTCTGTTATCAGAATTCCCAAATATTACTCTTACCAGACTATACCCGAGAGGTTCAGGCAAAGCGCAGATCTTACGATGCAGTTAAATAGCATCGTAGAGAACTTCAGTTGTCCTATAGGGTTCTATTCCCTGCCAGGCTCAAAATCCCCATGAAGGTAGATATCACTTCTTAATCACCCCTGAATCTGCTTGGGACTGGCTCATGGAGGAGAAGTTGTTGGACGGTCAACGGGGGTCGACGCTCTTGTTCACCCACACTCACTTCTCAAAGGGCAGCAGACAGTCCACCAAGAGAAAAGAGCTCGCACTCATTCCCAGCAATGCATGGCTGGGACTAGATCACTCTCTCCACAGGTGGAGTCTTCTGCAACTCAGTGGCCTGATAGGCTTTAGCCTTCCATCCTGGACGGGAAGATCCAGTGTGAACAGGACTTCCCTGTAGACCATCTGAGCAGAACTCCCTCACCGATCACTTGAGTTTTTTTGAGGTCAGAACTGAGGTTCTTCTAGCTGGAGGACTTTATGCGGTGTTGCCGTGAAGTTCAAATTATGTTTACACAGCTCTGGGTGTTTTAGTAGCTGCACTGACCCTATATTTGGAGGTGTCCACCATACCACGCCTGATCAGAGGAGTTTTCTTTTCTTTTCCTTCTTCTTTGTTGGGACCCAGTTTGGGTACCTGACATTGGGCGACATGCTTCTCAATGGGAAGTATGGGAAGATGAGAGTTTGAGGGTCAAAGATTTGCATACCATGTGTGTGCTTGTTATTTCTTTTTTTTTCTTTTTTCCTCCTTAGATTGTCGCATTGCCCTGATAGTATATGATTTGCATGTGGTGCCAAGTATTTTAATGTCCTCTCATGTCACGCTAAACCTGCTCTGGTACATGTGCCCATTGGATTCCTGGCATAAGCTTAACCTGTCACTGGAACACCACCATGACCCCATATAGTGTTATGTCATGGAACATTTATAGCCTCCTTGACAAGATCAAGCGTTCGGTCGTGCTACGATATACCCAACTCTTTCTTCCCTCCATCCCAAAGCTTCAAGAAGCCCTCCCCTTTGGGGACAAAGTGTCTATTTCTCGCATTACAAGGATACATTACAGGGTCCATCATGCTGGATTCACTAGGGGGTCACTGGATGTAGACATCCTTTCGAGATGCTCCCTTCCCATGGAGGTGATCCAAATCCAAGCCGACTCTAAGTGCTGTTATCTTGCTCTTACAGGCTCTATAGAGGGTTGTGTACTAAATCTCCTATGTATCTGTTTTCCACTGTGGCACTTAATTCTTTCCTGTCCTCTCTTCTTGACCTGGTGGCTGGGATCCCACCAAGATTTATTCTCGTAGGTGGGGATTTCAATGCAGTCCTTGATCCCTCCCAGGACTCTACGAGTCCCATTTCTGAACACTGAAGCTTTCCAGCCTGATCACTGCAAAAATGGGTAACTATTTTGGGTATGGAGGGTCTGTAACCCCCGGCAACGATGTTATGCGCACACATCAGCCGCATACCATACACATGTGCGTATTGACATGATCTTTATGCCGGCTCCAGACACTCTCCTTGTTTCACACATTCAGATTCTACCTCAAGGGATCTCCAACCATGCTCCATTATTAGTTCACATCAGTGACCCTGCCACACACAAGCCGGCCAATGTGGCGGCTTAATGCCTGGTATCTTCAGGATGCACAGTATGCTCGAGCAGTTGGAAGGGAGGTTCTGCAGTATTTTTAGCTCAGCAATGGGTGGTGCAGTTGCCTAGCATCCTCTGGGAGGCATATAAGGCCACCATTCTGGGTCATACCAAAAATATCCTTCGACAGACTGAGCGAAAGTGCAACCTTTGGGTGACAAAACTGGAGGTTGAGGCATTTAGCCACTAGGAGCTGCTTGCCTGCGGTTCAGTCGATGGCACCAGTAGACAACTAGTGCTGATTAGGGAGGAGAATTGACTTCTATCCTTAGAAGTAGCTAAACAGATAGGGCGGGTGTCCACTATTAAGGTCTACAGTTGAGGGGACGAAAATGGAAAGCTACTCTATTGGCTGCCATCCTGGCCTCTAGCAAACAGGGTTATCTCGGAAATCATTGATGATGCAGGCACACTCATCAGGCCTTCCCTAACATTAAGCAAGCGTTTGCAGATTGCTATACCTCTTTTATGCAGCTGCTCCATGTCCGGCGGGGTAGATAGGGGCACTTCTTCTTGATGGGGTGCCATTGCCTCACCTTTCATGGGCCAAACACAGTGCACTAGACAAGCCCATTACATTGGAAGAGGTTGGTGAGGCTATTTCGTTGATGGTGGCAGGCAAACACCTGTACCGGACAGATACACTACCAAAACGTATGCTAAATATTGCGACATCCTTGCCCCCGCCTCCTGGACCTATACACAGAAGCAGCGGAGGCAGCCTCCCTTCCCAAAGAACTATGATTGTAACGATACCCAAATCGCCCATGAATCAGTTTCATGTGCTCATTACCGCCCCCTATCCCTTATCAATGGGGAAGTGAAAGTCTTCACTGCAATTCCTGCTTTATGCCTCCAACGGGTCCTATGGTCCCTCATTCACTTTGATCAATCCAGCTTCATGCACACAAGAAGCACGAGGCACTTTTTCCAGCATCTTCACGTGGCACTTAAACAACGCCAATGCCTACCACATCCCCTGGTTCTGCTCTTAATAGATTTCAAAAAAGCTTTCACCACCATCAACTGTTTTTTTTTGGGCCAAGGTGCTTGAAAGAGTGGGTTTAGGACCCCAGGTTCCAAAGTCTGGTCAAGATGTTTTACTCTGACCCCAGTGCCATAGTAAAGGTCAATGATGTGGTCTCGGAAAAGTTTCCCATGTGATGAGGAACCCGCCAGGGTTATCCCCTAGCCCCCCTCATGCAGATGATGTTTTATATTATTTAGCGGACCCCGCCAGCAGTGGCCCTTGCTGTCTCTGAATCCTACAATTATTTGCTGAGGCCTTAGGACTCACTGTCAACGCGACCAAATCTGTGCTAGTCCTGCTGGCATTCTTATGAGACTGTGTGGACTGGCAGACGAGCATTAGAATCCACGCCTCAGCTTTAGGTATCTGGGCATCATGGTGGCCCTGCATCCCAAATTGATGTGGTCCCTCAATGTCACCCCACTTGTTCGAAAAAGTAGGGAAACTCTTAAGAAATGGCAGACACTACAGCTGAATGTGATGGGGAGCATAGCGCTGTATAAAATGATGATACTGACTTGCTTCCTTTATCTCCTATCAAATTTTCCCCACCTGATTCCCCACTGCTGGTTTTGTGAGATGGACTTGTGAAAATAAAAATGTTACGGCACAACTCATGACCAAGAATGACGTTCAAGTCCTGTCAATGAGCCCCTTATGACGGTGGCTTAGGGACATCCAATCTTTACCTCTATTACCTGGTGGCACACTTACTAGTTGTTAATGGGAGGCTGTGTGGAGGTTGGTCCCACCCGGCCTATAAACTAGAACTTGGTGAGATGGATTTCTCCCGGATCCTTGCAATGTTATACGGTTCCTTCTATGCTCCCTGAAGTAAACCGGTTGGTATTAGAGGGGTGGAGAGCAGCCCCAAACACATGGGATGGTGGTCCAAGTTCACACAACATACCCCCCTTGGCAAGGTGAGTGACTGTGGGAGATGGCATATCTGGAGGGATTTGCCTTCTGGGAAGCCATTGGCATCACACTTTTGCGGGATGTTTGGAGGAGCTCCCACATGACTTCCTTTCAGGAGCTTTAGCAAACCTATTCCTTATCTTTAACACAATTCCACAAGTACCTCCAATGAAGGCATGCGCTGCAAGTGCATACTTCCCTGGAAACAGCGATCCCCTAGTTTAGCCCTTTGGAAGTGAAGATCATGATGGGCACACTGTGTAAAGGGGGAGTGTACCATTTATATCATACACTCATCATTAATACCCCAGAGACACTGGTGACACTCAAAGAATTCTGGGAGGGTGGTTTGGTCTTATAGACGAGACTGATTGAAGAGAGGCTCCGATGGAGCCCAGGAGACTGACCATGTCATTGCGGCAGCACTTGGTGCAGATTTACTGTCTCCATTGTGCTTGCCTTTCCACTGACTGGCTCCATTGGGCAAAATTGTTACCCAGCCCCATATGTTTTCGTTGCTTCCAGGCACCTGCGTGCAATGTGGCTGCTGAACTCACCATGATTCTGGGTCTTGGTCTGGAGCTCGCCCTCTTCCCAATGGTGATGTTCTTGGGGGGATGGAGGGAGTGGGGGGAATCGAGCAGATCGGGGGCTATTGGGCACAACCTTGCTGGTGACCAACAGGGCTATTGTAGCCCAATGGGAACCTCCCAGCCCCCTACGCTAGCAATGTGGAGAAGGGGGGTGGATTGGTGTGCCCAACAAGAGAAACCGGTCTGTGAGGCAAGGGCTGTCTGGCTAAGCATGCCAGAGTATGGAATAAGTGGTTCGAAGGGGGGAATATGACCTCGATTTAAGGAATGAAATTACATTTTTGAATGTGGTTCTTCGTACTGTCATTGTCATACATTGAATGCTGTTTACCCCTATTGGGGGCTCTGTATTGATTACAATGTGACTTTTATTTTACAAGTAATGAAAACAATGAAACCATTAAATCAATGTTCATTAAAAGAAACTATTTAACACATTCACTTCTCACTTTAAGTGATACGACCCTCTGCCACTATTTTTGGGGCACAGATGTCTCAACAGCAGCACTTTTTCTTTTTTTGCCACAAAACTTGCTTTCAAGATAGATATCTGGCATATCTTTGGCTGGTGCCAAAAAACCTGACTTGGTAAACTTGCTAGACTGCTTGTGTCATACCATCCTTCTAGCATGACTAAAGGTATAATTTCTGTTTGGCTTCCACAGCCTTCCACATGATGGAGCTTGAAACAATGATACATGGAAATAATGAATATTAACAGAGAGCAGAGCCGACACAAATATATTAAGTATCAAAGCGGTAATAAATAAAACATACTGTGATTCAAAAGAAACCAAGAAACCTAATCACATTACTATCTACAATATAACAGACCAACAGATGTAATAACCTCCTTAAATATGACACTACTTTAAGGTTCTTAAAACAACACACCTGTATCTTAGAATGTCATACTGTGCCTGCGTGTCTGCTTCTAAAAGTTGCAATCTATTTTAATATTCCTGTCCTGGCATTATGCCTAAATCCAATCCTTGCAAAGGGAAATATCTGAAGCTAAGTACAAATAAGCCCCTTTCAGCACAAGCAGAAATTGCATTCTGCATGCCACTATGTACCTATGTCGAAACCTGGCGATAACATACACTAAAGCCTTAATGCCATCACTGTTGGGGTTCCTAAAACTCTCCTATGATTTCCATTTGAGCAATAAAATGTGTCAATGCAGCGTAGTGCTCCTCCTGTTTATGCAGTTTTAGCTCAGTTGCACGTGTGCTTTGACATACATGGTGGGGTACACAACTGTAAATGGTAGATTCTCCCATTTCCAAAAGTGCATCTGCAGTGCCCCGCTATGCTGTGAATGTAATACTATTTCCAATAGCACTATAATCCCACAGTTTCCATTTCCTGGCTGTAAGCAGGAGAGGTGTGTAAGAACTGAGTTATTAGCTAAGAAGGATGTGAGTCCTTTCCAATCAATAGGACTGCAATTGTCTTATTACTGGGACCCAAGTACCCCATGATACCACTTAACTCTCAGTTTAGCAAAGCAGAGCAGGACAAGGCCTACTCATGGGAGGTGGTGTGGGTTAGTAATAGGAAATTCCTTGCATGCAATAACACCACCAATAAACATTGTCCAGTCAATGCTTTTTCTTTTAAAAGGGAAAAGTACTTTTATTACACACACTACTTAATAATATGATTTAAATTACAAACATATTCATTCAGGTTGATAGCCCTGCCTTCGGCGACATCCTTTTGTTACATGACACCCCTTGTGGGTCTTAAAATCCCTGATCATAATAACCCTCACCTATACCAGTTGCAACATCACAATATAGGGGCTTGCCATTTTCAATAGGACAGGGCTATTTGTTTTCACAGGAATGCCCACCGTGATAGCAATAACCAAAGATTATACTGTGCCAATGCAACATATTATATGGGGTATCACTTTGAGAAGGTGTTATCACATTAAAAGAATCAGCCAATATCATGACTTTACCTTGTATAATCATTTAAATCAATGGAACCAATACTTATATTCATGTGCTTTCATTATAATGGCAAATGTTAATTGTTCAATCACCAAAGTACCAATAAAGCCTTTGAATTCAAAGCAACATGTGTATCTGAGTCTTTCCTCATGATTTGCCTGCCACAAAATGTAGCCATAGGACCAATTAAAAGCGATCCCCACACTCCTGGGCAGAGCAAAAACTCTAATTCGGGGAGTGCGCAAACTTGACAAAAATCTCTTCTTGGGCAGGATTCAAGGAGAGCTAAGGTGGTACATCCCAAACTCGTTCCCAGGGAGACAGCAGCACATCATGTAGTACCTGCTAACACATGGTATTGATGGTGCAGCCCGTCCTCTTGGGACGTGAAAAGGTAAGATTGTAGTTCCCTCATGGGGATTAAGTGATGTTCTTTGCATATGTTATTAGAGTGAAGTCGATCTTGATTTGCAGCCTTGCACGGTGGGATTTTACCATTCTTTGCCTTTGTTTCTTTTGTTGGTGGGTGCCCCCGCCCCATCAGTAACCAAAGCTAACCATAACTTCACTTTAACCTTTGTTTTATTCAGCTCGTTTATTTTGTATCATATAACATATGCAATAGTTCCATGCGACCGACCAACTACGAGCAGCCAGCCTCCATACCAACAACACCTGTATGAAGCCGAGAACCAGGCAACCATTTGCACATGCATTTACTTAAAATTCCTTTTCATGGTCAGGGTGACAGTGGCGTTACACCCATCCCTGATACCTGCTGTGCTACCACTGAGAATCAGAGGATGGAAGTGGAGAATTTAAAAACAATCTAAAATATTCCAAAAATAAAAGAGCCAATCTATTTCTTCTCCGGCTGATTGACCAAACTGCTTGATAAGTATAAGCGATATTTGATCTACTGGCAGACACAATCAGTACTCTAACGGCATATGCCCAAGCATATAATAGGTAACAATCTATTACACCCTCCATAAGCAGAATGCCATGTCGACGGAATGTAACCAAATTCTTGCAGGCACACTTTTTAAATAACAACCAATGCAAAATGACACATTAAAAGCTAACCGATTATTAACCAGGATTTTAAAATGTGGAAGATTCCGCCTACTGGGTGGATTGCATGAAAGTTGCACATTCGTTCCTCATCATAGTTTTCTGAAAAAAGCAACACATTGCAGAGGCTTTTCATTGTAGGTATAAAGACATGCAATTACTTTATGCTGATTACGAGACACAATTTTCGAACGATTTTGCAAAAATAAGGCTCATATTCAAAAAGGCAGCGGGATCAGCAGGCAGCTAAATCCTGTTTTCAGTGGAAATCAGTTGGAAGGGAAAGGATGCCCGAGTTTACCTCGCCTAAAACGAAGCGCGCTCACCACTAACGAGATGCACTGTGATCAGACAAGAAACATTATAAATATTGCTTCCTGAATGCATAGTGTTTTCACTTATGGGGGACATGGCAATTGCAACAAGCTTCTGTACACTTACTGTAGTGTTCACGCAGCTCCTGTTGTAGAGAGGAGAAAATGATGTGTTTAGTTCTGGGAAGCCCTGCTGGAGTCCCACATCCGCTCTCCACTCCGGTCAGTCTCCAACCATAACGTGAATCAAAAAACATGCATTTTTAAGGAATCTGAGTCATAGGAGTCCTCAGTCTCATTTTCTTTTATTATTTTTGCTTAAATATTTTATTAATGCCTTAGCAGTACGATGCATTACAGTTAATTCGTATTAGTGCAGTTTAATATTCATATGCCATTAAAGCAGTTATATTAGCATGGCCTTGGGTCTATTCTGACATAATAATTAGTAGAAATTTATAAAGGCTATTTTTTTTAAAGACGGATCATAGTGGGTTATAGAGGTAATCTACTGGAAGTAATGTAAACTGTAGAACTGAAGAGTTAAAAGGTACGCCATCATTAATGGTGCTCAGCCCCCTGCCGCAATGTACTAACAATGTCTGTAATAATACTCATTCCTTTCCAAGGCTACTCGTGATGCTTTATGGCGATGGGCTTCTAACCAACTCCCAGCGGAGGCTCTTCTGGTACTTATACGCTGAGATTTTGTCATAATGTTTTTACCCAATGTTATTCTCATTTTTAGTCTAAGCCAGTGGTCTTCAAACTTTTTAATGCCACGCACCCCCATTGGGAAAAAAAGTAATCGGCCCCCCTCAGAATTCTTTTATTAAATTGGCAATGTTTACATATGTCTATACATATTTGAACACTGCAGGTACGTTCTGCTACTGTTTTCAAATACATGATTGCCAAACATACTATTCTGGTCAGGCAGGCCTTACTAACACGCACACGTATCCATATGATGACTAATAGAAGTGGGGGTGGGGGGTTTAACCCCTTCACTGCGGCGGCTATTCCGCCTCAGTGCTAAGGGGGCAGGCGGAAATACGGCGGGAGCATGCTGGTGACGGAACCGCTCCGTCACCAGCGTCGGTTGCGCTGTGCTTATGACGGAGCGGTTCCGTCATGGCCCCGCCCGCTCAATAGAACACTCAGTGCAGGCGCGGAATTCGCAGCGCGCAGGAGCGTCGGGCGGGCCATGACGGAACCGCTCCGTCATCAGCACAGCGCCACCGCAGCTGATAACGGAGCGGTTCCGTCATCAGCAGGGGAGGGGTTAAAAAATATTTGGAGCCCCTTCCCTTTTGACACCTTCTCCCAGCTAGGATACAAATGGCAAAAGATGTTAGTGATGGTCCATTACAGAGCCGCTTGGTGCCGCTCATTTTTCACATTAAAACAAAGCACTGTTATCAGTACAATGCTACTTGTGGCTAAAGCCTGGTGCCGCCCCGCACCCTGGGATCACCTCAGGCCCCCCTAGCGGGGCCCGCCCCCCAGTTTGAAAACCCCTGGTCTAAACATTTCTCTACCATGGGATAGTCAGCATAGTTCATAATCTTTAGCATGACCTCCTGATCCTTATGCATATCAAGGCCGTTTTTAAAATAAATAATACAAGTTTTTGTCTGTTTTACACAAAGGCACGGGTATATATGACCCTCTCTCTTTAACGCTGAAAGTCATCAAGCCATCAAGCTCTCAGAATACATTGCAGATGAGGTATCTCTCTGGGTTTGATTGCTAGCTGAACATTAAAGAGTGCCTGAACAGAGGTGGATTGGTTTTCAGGCCCATTTTCAGTGCATGCTGAAAATGAGGAATAATAATCCCAGCACTTCAAAAACATCAAACAAGAAATATCACTTAATGTTTTAAACAAGTGAATTTTTGACTAGAAAAGGTAGCACAATTTTGCAAAGACAAACAGCCTTATTCATGAAGGGGCCGTTTTGCGAGCCCCTAATAGCGAATCATAGCGATTCGCTATTAAGGACTCGCAAAACGGTAATCATGTAGGAATCTCATAATAAAATGCGATTCCTACTGATTCCTTATTTGCGATTAGCAAATTGCTAATCGCAAATAAGGAATAACTCGCCATTCATTCCTATGGGCCAAAAGGCCCATAGGAATGAATGGGGAGTATTCCTTATTTGCGATTAGCAATTAGCTAATCGCAAATAAGATTGCGATTTGAAGGGTGCCAGGGGTGTCCACAGGACACCCTGTAGCACCCCTCAAATGATCTGTGACACAGGTGTTGCACACACACATGTCCAAAGGACATGTGTGTGTGTAACATGCAACTCAGAAAAATGCATTTAAATGCATTTTTCTGAGTTTTCGCAATTTACCGCGAGGTCTGACCTCGCGGTAAATTGCGCCTAGAAATAGCGAAATCGCAAATTGAAATAGGATGTTGAATAGCATTTAAGGAATCTCAAATAGAGATTCCTTAAATGTCATTTCCTCGCACATTTGCGACATCGCAATTAGCGATTTTTGCTTTTGGGATGCTGAATCCCAAAAGCAAAAATCGCACTCGCAAAGGGCCGGATTCTCAGAATCCGGCCCTTTGCGAGCCGATTTAGCCTTCATGAATAAGGCTGAAAGTCTATATTGCATTTTGCAAGGCAAGCAGTGCTTTAGATACTGACGGTGTAGGAAGCTGGCTCTCTATATAGTGCACTAAAAACAAGTACATTGTGCAGAGAGTCCAGCAAGTCCCAGATTAGTAAACAGAGGCAAAAGCAGATAAACCGTTGCTCTATTTGTGGTAGTGTGGGGGAGCAGTTTATCAGAGGGTAGTGCTAAGCATTTGTTGTACGCACAGAGGCAATAAATGAGGAACACGCTCAAAGAATAAATCAAGACCAATTTTACAAAAATAATACTTAATTTTATATACTTCTTCAGAACAAGAACTTTGTTCACAGGTAAGTACTTAATCTGTTATGAATTTTCAAAGTTTGGAAAATAACTCAAAGTTATGCGCAATTACACACAATACATTCCAAGGGGAGAAAATTAAAAAATGCATAGAAAATCCTGTAGCTGGTTGTCTAGGTTCACCATCTGGTGTCAGGGTAGGAGCAAGCCGAAGTCCAATTTGGGAGCATCCCAGATTTGGCTGAGGGCAGGGTGCTGGAGTTGTTGGTAGCAGGCGCTACAAAGAAGGGGGGCACCTCAAAACAGGCTGCACAGGGGGACTTCTAGGCAAGTCTGAGGGATCCCTAATGAGGAATCAGGTCGCAAGGGACTCAGGCACATCTGGTTCATCTGTACCTGAGCTGGGCGGGCTGGGTGCAGAGCAGGTTGGCCAGGCAGGCTCTGTGCGTATGTCAAAGCGGTCTTCGTGGTTAGGGGCAGGCAGGTTACAGGGACAATTTCAGGGACACTCACAGAGTAGGACTCAGGGGTCTTGATGTCCCTCGATGATTGCATGCTTCCTGGGCAGTTGAAGTCTGGATTGGCTCTTCGTTGGTGTAGGTTGCAGGGTGTCTGCTGCCCTGGGTATTACTACAGTACAGATATGATAGGTCCTGGTGTCTTTACACTCAGTGGAAAGACAGATCTGACCCTGCAGTGCTGGTGTACCTCTTTGGTTGCTGCATAGGCGTCCCCAGGGCGTGGCAAGTCAGTGAGCCATACTCTGTGGGTTTGGTGCCTGCGGTCTGCAAGGGAGTAGCTCTTCTACTCCAAGATAGTTTTTGCTGATTGGTAAAGGGTCTGAAGATCCTCTGGGGTTCTTAGTGGCCTCACAGTAGCAGGACAAGACAGCATACTACAATGGTCGAGTTTTGAGGTAGCAGACAGAGTTTCACGTAAAAATTGTGCTATAAGTACTCAGTTCTGGGCTTCAGCAGCTCTTCTCTGTCCGGTTCTTCTTTATGTCCATTGAATCTGAAGATCAGGGTTGAGAGGTGCCACCTAAATACTAAATTGAGGGGCGATGAAGGGGGTGCCTGGTAGTAGCTAATGGGTTATCGACCTTTAGTATGTCTATACCCTCTATCTGACCACTCCTTATGGGAAGGGGCACAAACCTGACCCTGATAGTTTAATTCCTTGCATCCCACAATGTGGGAATTGGACAAGCGGTGTCCACATCACCTGCTCCACCTGAGGGTGGTGCTGACTGACTGTGGGAACATCTTCTAATCTTACTAATTTTCCTGAATGTCCTCCTGCCAAAAGTGGAGATCGACAGGGGGGGTTGGCACATGGGGCCCCCCTTAGGCTCTTGAAACCCCGTTATCCACCACCTCCCAGGGGCTTTACTTGTAAAAGATGAGGGGGAGTATGGGGCCTTCTTCCAGAGGCTCTATAAGTCCTAGTAATTACCACCTTTTCCTGACTAAACAAATATTTTTTATGGGGGGCGCACAGACCCCTGAGCCCTGGGGACCACCACCTCCCGGGGCTGAAGAAATATTGTTGGGGGGCCACATGGCCCCCCTCCTGTAGTCATTGATGGCCCTAAGAATCACCACCCCCTGGGCTGGCTCTTGCAATGTCCCGTGGTGCCCACCCAAGTACATAGCTGTTAGCACCAACTTGGCGGGAACTTTGGCAGCACCCGCCAAGCCAGAGCAAACATGAACTTCACTCTCAGCAAGCGAGAGCTGTGGAACCACTCCCGCTTGCTGAAAGCAGAGTTTTTGCCTGTTTCGGGCAGGGAAACAGATTAAAGGATTGCTCTCACAGACAGGGAACCACATGTTTAGCAGCTCCCTGTCTATCAGAGTATTGCCGGCCACTGCAGGAAGTGGGGAGCCGGCAGGGACCTCGGGGGCCTGGAGGTTCCCCCATGGTCCTGAATGGGGGTGACTGTATGCCCTGGGTGGGATCCAGGACTCCCAAAATCAGGAAGACTGGCCCAGGAGGATGGGGTCTCTGGAGCTAAATAGGCCCTGAAAGGGGGCCTGTGCGGCTTCCTTTCCCATTTGTTTATGGCCCCGCCCCAGAGGATGGGGTCACAGCGACTGATATTGGCCCAGGGAGGGTGTTGAATGCCCCCCCTCTTCTATTGAATCAAGACCGGGACCCGGGGGATGGGGTCCCTGGAGCCAAAATCAGCCAAGGGAGTGTGGCCTTGTGCCCCCTGCAACTCCAAAGAAAGTATTCGGCCCCAGGGAGGTGGTAGTTGCCAGGGCCCCGGGGGCCAATGAGATCCACCACATAAGTTTTAATTTAGCCCCTAGGAGGTGGTGGTCCCTGGGACATAAGAAAGCTGCAGGACGTGGGGTCCATGAGGTCCCCTCCTTCAGTAAAAAAAAAGCCCCAGGGAGGTGGCAGACCCCGGGGCTCTTGGAGCAAAATGCAGGGGGTCCCCACAGCTCTAAGTTATCTGTAAAGCCCGGGGAAAGTGGTGGTCCCCATGACTTTTAAGTGGGAAACAGGAAGTAGAAAAATGAGCACGAAGGGCAAAGCAGAGAACAGAAAATGTGCAGAAAAGGCAAAACATGGAGCAGAAAAACTAGCAGAGAAGGCAAAACAGAGGGTAGAAAAGCAGGCGTGAAAGGCAAAACAAAGCAGAAGAGGGCAAAACATAGAGACACTTGCACAACTACTCACAGACTCACTCAAAACTCACTCACCCACTCACAAACCCACTCAGAGGTTCATGCAACCACTCACAGACCCACACAGACACTCATGCTCCCACTCACACACCCAGTTAGACACTTATGCAGCCACTCCCGGTCTCACTCAGACACTCACACACCCACTCATACACCCATTAAGAAACTTGTACACTCACTCACACACCTAGTGAGACATTATGCACTCACTCACACACTCACTGTCAAAGATCACAGGTCACACTTAGGAAATAAACCTTAGAAATTCACTTAACAAACCAAAGGTTATAGGGACGTTATAGTTAGGAAATCGAATTTTAAAAACCATAGAAATTCACAGAAAATCTAAGTGTACAGAGATGTTATAGTTAGGAAATAGAATTTTAAAAAACTTGGAAATTCACTAAAGAAACCAAATATTACAAGGACACTATAGTTAGGCTCAGATTTCACTCATACAAAACCAGTGAAATTCAGCAGTTATAGTTAGTTGGGCTCTTACTGTAAGCTATCCCAAATTGCCCCTCTCTACCTAAAAGCAAAATGGCCATACCTTTACTCCCTTGTGCACATTCCTGTGCCCACCCTAGAAGTGTGGTCACTCAAAATTGGTTCTTAGGAACTTTTCTCCCACTGGAAGTGGTGCCTGGCCAGCGTGTAGGACAAAAGAGGGGGCAGGGCCAGGTGCCAACTACATCTGCCCGTGACAGGTAGGCATCCTTTGAAGTTATAAAATTCTAGGGCACAACCGAGATGGCCATCCTGGGAGGGTAAGGTCAACCTTTAACCCATTTAGCTCTTTGGTGTCATTTTCCCAATGGTAATATAAAATCTGACTTGACCATTAAATTGGATTTAAAATGTTATTAAATCAAAATTAGTTTTTGAATAATTTTTCAAGCTAATCCCAAACCGAAGATAGGCATCATAAGGTGTTACAATGTAACCCAGTGCTTTCCCATGGGAGAGCCAGTCTTGCCACAGTGAAAAATTACTTTGGTGATTTTTCAGTGCCAGGATACATAAAACATACACATCCAACTTTTTACATACCTTGCACCCACTATGTTGATATTTAGGGCCTACCTTTCGGGTGCTTTACACATGTGAAGTAGTGTGGCTCACTGGTTAGAGGCGGCAGACCCGAGAGCAGAGGACGGCCCGGGACCAGGGTTCGATTCCCGACGCGGCAGGTTTCTGGACCAGGGTCAGCGGACTCGATAATTCTCTCGCCTCGGTGCCCACTCTGATCAGCGGCAACTCTGGGCACTAGCTTGCCTCATCTTCACTAACGGCCCCCCCAGACCGCCGGGGATGCCTGGTCTCACCCTGGAGATACCCATTAAGGGACCATCTCTCAGGGAAGCCAGGAAGGGTTTTGTAGCGGTCGAAGCGCGGAGGTACCCCTTCGGGAGTGATTCCAGCGCTATATAAGCACACAATTAATCAATTAATTAATTAATGTTAAAAACAAAGGTTATGGCCTGGAAAAAGGTTTATTTTGAATTGACAATTTTAAAACTTGGAAAACTGCACACCCAGTCTGCAGGGGCAGGCCTTGAGACATGCTTTGCTTAGTCATTTTAGTGGTGGCATATTATGTAGTGAAGTTTAACAGTGACATTTAACTTAGAGACCTGGGGTAATATCTTTTACTGTATTCTATGCCTTATAGGTATGTTAAATATGCCAATCAGAAGTATTGCCAATTACAATATTTTTGAAGGGTTGGAGCACATGTACTGGGGCCTGGATTTTAGTTTCCTATTGCAAAGAGTAAAAAAAAAGCACCATCAGTTAAAAAAAAATGGAATCGCCTTTCAAAAGAGGCATTTTCTTGCACTACAGACACACAAAAATGCTTAAGATGTGGCCTCTGTGATGCAGATTTCCTTCACATGGTGTGCCGCTGTGAAGAAGAGGCATTCTATTGGAGAACTGTGGTGACTGTCTTGACTGCTCCATTGAAAAAAGAGGTTGCCTATGCCCAGATGGATGCCTACTAGGACTACCTCCAAGAGGAAGCGAGTAAGCAACAGATTCATTGGCCTAGACCTCAAATTAGCAAAAAGACGCATTTCAATTTACTGGAAAGCACCCCGCAATGGTAGCTACCTGGGTGAGTGATGTATTTACATGGGACAGAAGTGAAAGTGTAGCATTGAAACATGAAGAGAGAAGGGGATTTATGAAGCACCCTATTGCTCAGGTTTGGGATTAACTCCTATCAGCATTTGAACACCAGGGATAAATACTTAATAATATGATCAAATCATTAATGAGCAAGTAGAGGAGCATCACAAGTCTTTAGAAGGTTAGTATCTCAAGCCGGGACCATGAACAGGGAAATATAAGTCAACTGCAGAAAATAAGGGTGTTTTTAGAGGAGAGTGGAGCTCGACAAATGTTATTGTGCTATAGATTAATATAATTTAATGTTGGCCTGTACCTTAATTAAGAACATATATGCACAATGGTGTGAATTTTAAACAAAGACGTTTTTCATAACTTTGATTTACAGATTGCAAACACATACCAACAAGAGCAGGGAAAATAATGATCATCCCATCACTTGCAGGGAAGGTCTTCATTTGCACAACTCTACCCATGACAATTTATTTGATCAAGTTACAATCCCTCCCCACCTCCTCCAATCTACTTTACTATTCTAACAACCACATTGTCACATTGCCTTCTCACTGTTTCCTTGGTTAAAGTTTAACATGTCCTTGTCGTGTCCACAGTCTTCTTCTTACACAGTCTCCTGCCCTGCTAAAATGTTACTTAGAGCATAAGCACCATGCCCTTACCACAGCTGCAGTTTCCTTTTAAAACAATTACCTGCTCTGCTATTTTTTTACTTTAGCTAAGAGTTTAGGAAGCATGACATGTTCTTGTCACATACACAATCCTCTCCAACTTGCACACTATCCTCCCTTACCTGCCCATGCCCACTAGTCAATAGAGTTTAATTTCTGAGCTGTGACTCAATATTTTTGACCTTGGTCATTTGTAAAATTAATTAATTAACTATACAGTAATATTTTGCACATTTTTTTTCTTCTTCTTATGGTTTAATGTTATTAATATTATGCAGAAAACTGCATCTGTATGATCTGGCTCACCAACCCACTGGATAACACACCATTCAATCAAGAAAAAAATGCAAGAACCCTATTTAATTAACTACGGTCAAATAAAAAAACAATACAATAACACTGAAAAATGTATAATATATATTTATAAATATGTAAGGATAACATGTGCACAAAATATTCATATAAAGATGCTAGCACTAAATAAAAAATGAATAAATATTTAAAATATTACTAATGATAGCACTAATTCTAATGTAACTAATATATTTATAAAAGTAGAAACATTCAACTAATCTATGTTGGAAACACTTAATCAAAATATACACAACAGACTACACTTTATGGAATATATAAAAAAAAGAAAAAATGTTTCTTTTTTTATAGCAATGTTGTTAAACACATAAATAAATCAAAATGTACCCTTACAAACTGTAGTTAGGCTTCAAGTCTATTAATATTTATCTAAATATAAGCAATTTACAATTTTATATTAACATTTGCAATTATCTATCAATAAACACAATTGCCAATCGATTAAAAATATTGGTAAATAAATATAACTATAATTAACATTTTAAAAATTCCCCAATTCCACTTCAAACCCTACATCCCAAAGATAACAACATTAGAAACGATTGCAAAAAATATATATACAAAAATGTACACTGAAATAAACGGAATCAAAAAGATTTTCAAAAATAACTTTTTCCAATTTCTACTTTTTTAAAACAAGTTACATTAACAATACAATAACATTTCTTAATTAAACATGAAAACTAAAAATACACAAATTATAACAAGTCCTTAAAAAAGAACTTTAAAAAATCTAACCACCTCTTAAAACTAAACCTAAAACGTTTTATCAATTTAAATAACAAAAAAAAAAGTAAAACAGATAGGGAAAATAGCAATTTACCCTACACTGATATTATACAGCAATATCGCTGACAATAAAAAATAAATAAAAAAATTGCTCAACTGAGATATTTAAAACAACAATATTTTTGTGATCATTATATAAAAACAAGGATATTATTGTATGACAATATTTTTACATTATATTTTATTAATACACCACATGGTCATTTATATGGTAATTTTGGTTGTCGAGATCGTTTGACATAAATAGATTTTAGCAATCACAATGAAATATACATTTTACCCCATATCCGATTCAATATAAATTGTAGTAATGAATGAATGAATGAATGAGAATGAATGAATATTTTATTTTATATTGCATAGTTACTTAAAACCATTTGCAATATGACTTACATACAATTTAAAAGATTAAAACAACAATTGTTTAAAAGAAAGACATTCTCATAAAAATAGGTTTACATACAGCATTATCAATACCGAATTAGAAGATATATTATATACATTTATAAATCGGCAAACGATTGTCAGTTCAACCTGTTTGCAAATTTGATACAGGTAACCGAGTAAGAAGATATGTTATGTACATTTGTAAAACAGTAAAAAATTGTCGGTTCAACCTTTTACCAGATTTGATACTGGTACTGAGATTTAATAATAATACAAAACGGCGTCTTTTCGATCTAATTATTGGAAACTACTTGTTTAACAAACCAGATTGCCTTTTATATTCCCTGGCCCCAATTCTTCCATAAGCCTAAAACGCAACACAGCCATGTATCTCCCAAATGTGGACAAGTCTTGCGGTATGGTGCAATAAAAGAGAACCGAGGTTGCTTCTTTCACTGTCCGGACCCCGTTACGCAGCCATATTTGTTTTAAAAGGTTCTGACGGGACTGCAACATACCGGGACAACAACAAATCAAGTGTAGCAGAGATTCAAATTTAAAATCACAGATTCTATATCTGATTTTGTGTTCAAGGGATTTCCACCCGGGGATTAATTCTTTAATTAGGAGGGGCACTAGTCTGGCGCATACAATGATTTTTAGTGCAATATTTTTGTAATAATTATATAAATGCAAGGAAATTAATGTATAACAATATTTTTACATTATATTTTATTAATACACCACATGGTCATTTATATGGCAATTTTGGTTATCGAGATCTTTTGACATAAATAGATTTTTGCAATCACAGTGAAATATACATTTTACCCCATATCAGAGTCAATATAAATTGTAGTATTTTTGGACTCTGTATGATTTTTACTTAGCTCTGGGTAGGGTTACTAATTTGAGCAAGAAAATAAAAGAGCAATGTTTCAAATGTTTTGACCAACCTTGCTCATATGTTTGTCACAAGTAGTGATATTTTACCAAAATGTAGAAGATCCTAAGGGCCTAATTACTTCTTTGGCAGTGTGGGAGCGGGTGCTATGCAACTGCCCTGCTCCCACACTGCCAAAGTCGACCGCCACCCGCCTGCCACATTTCATGTTTCCTCATGGTCTAGCGGGCAGTGCTTTGGGGATCATGCAGCAGTGCAATTCTAAGGCCATATGTGAGCCTTAGAACTGCAGTGCAGAGGGAGTCCCAATGCCCATTCCTGCATGGCTTGAACTGAGCAGTCCAAGCCATGCATGCATCCAGGGGGCACAACATGTGACGCCCTGTATGCATCCCCATGCGCAGGTGCATCAGGGGGCCTTGTAGGACCCCCTTACTTTACTGACCACCACATGTTTCATGGCAGGCTCACCGCTATGAAAAGTGTGGAGGTCAGTAAAGTTGTAATATGCCTGGTGGTGCCGAAGCGGCACTGCCAGCATTTTGCTGCTCCAGACCACCCCAAGGGATGGCGGATCCCCTGCATTTGCAGCATTCCAATGGAGGTAAGAATGCCAAAGTTGCAGTACTGACCGCCAAACACATAATAAGTGATGATTTGTGTGAAGAAATTACTTATGAACCTCTATTTATTATTGCTGGCACCTCATAATATTTTTCCGCTCTGACTGATGTCTGACATTTTTTTAAACATGTTTTATTGTATTTTTACTGATAGTAAATTAGCAATGATGCCTGATATTTGATAGCCAAAAAAATGTAATAAATAGGATTCACTTTTATTCTTTATTTGCTGTGGAGATATATTTTATGGGGTGGGAGGTCAAATTCCTTGGAGGTCTGGCAAAGTTTGGATCAGCTTGGGATGCATTGCGAAACATTGTATTTTTTGTCTAACATAGAATGAAGCACTTGTCTTTTTATGTATTTCCTAACAATTCTTCTCTTTCCTTATTTTCACGTTCTATTTTTTTTTTTTGTTATGCTCATTTGAAATTGCTGCCAAATGTAACTGGCTGATTTTTTAAAAACTGGATGTTTTGGGACACTTGTATTCAAACCATTATGCTGAATTCTTTAAGAGGTGCTCCAAATGTTGGCTCAATAATGAAAAGAAGAATTGACCCCATAATTGCCTGTTCTGCCTTTCCAGAAGCCAAAATATGGGGGAGTGCAGTCATCATACAAATTACCAAGCAGAATTTAGAAAGAAAAAGAAGTATAGTGTCTGTAAATTTTGACCATTATAGTGACTGCTACAATCAAATCTTTAGGTAGGATAGAAGTGACTTACTTGCATGAGAAATTACTTCGACAGAGTCTACACATGATAGTCCAGATATGGCTCTGATAGATGACTCAAGGTCCTAGGACTTAGCCAGTCAGTCTGAGGAGTAAAGAGAAAAGACAGGTGTCACACTGACCCACCCATGGGCTGATACACTCTCTGGCGAAGAGGCCGACCACCTGCCAGAAACCCTAGGGAGGACTGCCTGGTCAGTTTCTCTCCATACACTAAAATTCTGAGAAATCAATCTTTGTTATTCACTTCTCTATTTCAGCTGTCTTGATCAATTACTGTAATGACAATACCGTCATTAGCACAATCAAAGAAAATACAATGAAAATACCTAACATCTAATGAAAAATGCCTAACAAAAATCTGTCTTATTTTCTGCCTGTGTGGAAATGTTATATGCCCCAAATATATTTTCCAACAGAACCCCTTTGTAAGTGCAGAACTTCCTTTATTCCAGGTGTTAGTTCAAGGGGAGAAGAATCATATCTAGTGTTTCACAATGTCAGTCAATATAGTCATTCTCCTCTCTGGCTAAAAGCTAAAACATGGGGGGTTTATACTTTGTTACAATGGATAAAAATACAGGTCCAATTTAAAAAAAAGCCCGAACAGACAATATTGACTTCCTGATAAGTTATTTAGCATAAGCTATAGGAATCATACACATCAAATGCACAATACTAACAAAGAGAATTTTGTTTGCCATGTAGCCTACATATGATATCATTAAGCAAAGCATTAATAGTTTATATGAAAATGATACTAGGATAATCAAAACATCAATTTAAAGCTTTCATAACATTGCCCTGTATTGTCAGGTACATTTCTGCAAGTACATATCTTTCATCAGGTGGGTTGCTGGTTTCTGTTTTTGACTAAGGGTTTTTGACTAGAGTAAAATAATATTGGATGTTTTAACCACATTAGTATGGAGAACAACCTGTGACGTCCTCCGCACTTAGGGGCTAATTATAATGTCGGTCAGAATTGCCTCCGACCTACACTATCTCGGAGTGGGGACCGACCGACCTAAGGTCGGTGGTTCCGACGGCCTGATTACGATGCGACGGAACACTGTTCTCTAATGGAGCTTGCGTTATTGTCATAAAGCGTCTGTAATACAGGCTCTGATTGAGAAATTGGGATGTATGTAAAACCCGGCATCTTGGGGCACACACCCCATGGTGCCTGCAACACAGTGCAGAGTTTCACAGGGGGTACCCTTAGTACTCCCTCAACCACCAACCAGAGGCTGGGAGTGCAAAGGGGTCCTGCTAGGGGCCCCCAAAGTTTCTTTCCTACAGCCTTTCCATGTCAGAAAGGCCAGCATGGAAAGGCTGTGAGAAACCGACATTGGAATCCCGACGGCGAAAATGCCGTCCATAGGGGATTGTGGTGTGGGTCCGACTGACACAAATACTCAGAGAACAGATCGGAACCAAATCGGAATGACCAGCCATTTTAAGTTCCGACTGCCGACATCGTAATCAATTGGTCCGACCGTAAACTGACCGAGTCAATTGGAAAGCATCCGACTGGCGGTCAAAGGCTTTCCAACTGACATTGTAATCAGTCTCATAGTCTGTTGTGCAGAGGATGCCGAAATATCATCGTTAGGGGTGTGTGAAACTCCTGTAATTTGCTGTAACATATTTACACAAACAATTATGTGCAAAAGTGTGCACAACTTTATGTGAATTGTGCAATATTATGCAACCAGTCTCTCAATGGGTCGTTCAGATCAAAATTCAAGTAGAAACTTTCGAGCCGCTCGCACTCAAAAACACTGCAGCTCACTTTTGGATTTGTAGTTCTGTGCTAAAAAATTATCCAAATGCTCCACTTTGGTAATAAAATCTAACTAAAATGTTTGTTGACTGCCCACATTAAAGTAACTGGTGTTCTACTTCAAAATACTGCTACATGCATTTAGATTTTTAGTTTCAGACTCAAAAATTACCTAAACTTTACATCTCATGTTGAAATTTCTTCTTGAAGTTATGTGTTCTGGCATAATCTGAGTAGTTTTGAATAAATGATTTTACAAAAAATTAAAAAAATTATGCCAAATATGTCAGCATTGTTAACATTTTGCCAAGCTTAGTTCCTCATTACTCAAAAATAAAATGGCTTCTACTTTAACATTTCTAGACAATTATTTAGCCACCCTAGTAGGATACATACTTTTTAACTCAATGATAATTTTATTGGTGTGCTGAATTTAAAAGCTTTGCACTTCATTATCTTTTAAATAAGTATGAATTTTGTAGTTGTTTTTTGGCCACTTCAACCATGGACGGTTACAGTAAATAGCAAATGTGTTTCTTTGTTGTTCAATTTTTATTCCCTGGTGTGTTGGGAGTGTGAACTCAACTGCTAAATCATTTGGGGAATATCGTGACCTGCACCAGCAATTTAGGGAAGGGGGTCAGTCCGAAAATTCATTAAGATATTCTTTTTCACTTTGCCCACCATTGTTGACGTGTTAGCAGTCTAATGTCAGGGATTTCCTTACCCTTTATAAAGAAAGTCGGATGCAGGCTTAGGTCACTGACCACCGCTACACGAATATTTAGCCACAATACTAGGTTGCAGAATTGTTTACTCAAATGATAATTTTATAGGTGCGTTGTATCTAAAAGCCAATTTGCACTTCATAGTCTATTAACCGTATCTGTATAATAAAGTTTACCACGATCGCTGTATTCACAACAAATATGTTTCTTCATTGTGCAATTTTTACTACCTAGTGTGTCGGGAGTGTGAAATCTGCTGCTAAATCATTGGGGGCATATCTTGAAACTGCACTAGCATTTTAGGCAGGGGGTCGGGCCATGAGTCCATTAAGGCGTTCTTTTACACTTTGCCGCCATTCTTGCAGTCTAGTTGTGGATGGGGGATGTCCATACCCTTTATAAAGAAAGTCAGTGCACTTAGGTGCGCAGGCATGCAGAAAGCATGCCACAGGTCAGTGGTGTAACTATGGTCCCCTCCTCTGTGGTTTGGGGAATGCCCCACTGGCACTGTGGAAGGGCAGCAGGCCCCTTGACTCTGAGCTTCTGACTGGCTAAGGAGCATCGGGTTGCCCCCTCTATTTACTTTGCAGGGGGCCCCCTCAATTCTTTTTATGCCACTGGCACGTCAAAGGCACACCTAATGCTACCCGATCTCCGTCTGATTGGGGTCAGCATTTAATCTACTCCTCAGTAGAGATCTATTCTTTAAATAATGGTACTCATTGTGTAGGTTTGTGTGACCTGTTGACCTCTCCCTTTCCATTGGGTTGCTCATTTTGTTCTTCATGTTGCCAGAATTAGATCTGCCTGAGAGTACTACATATCTACTCCCTTGACCTACTACGAAGTCTGTAAATACTCTTGAGGTTCAGACAGCACTTGTCAATGCTCGCTCCCTCCACAAGAACCTACATCTTTACATATTTATGATTTTCTTAGGCAGAATCCTCTTTCTCACTAAAACAAGAATGAATGATAGTTACGCACCAGATATTGCACTATCAATTCCTGAGGGAAACACTATATGTCACCAAGATAGAGCTGACAAATGAGATGGGGGTGTATAATTTTTAGACAATCTCTCAAGTGTCTTTCTTTAGAAATAACTGAACTCCAGGGGGAAGAATCCCTTGGCTTCTGCCTTTCACCATTGGTCAATAAAGCCTTGGTGGGAGTCCTAGTATACCCCGGCGGCTATGCCGGAGAATTTCTGTCAAGGGGTTGGCGGTCCCGCTGCCAATAATACAATGCAGCCACCTTCATGAAGGTCGCGCAGTGCATATTCTTGATTGCGGCTTGTGCTGAAGGCTGCAGCACAAGCCACAATAGAAAATATACACTTTTAAAACATCCCTGTTCCTTGTAGCAGGCACATGCAGTGCCTGCCACAAGGAACAGGGATGTTTAGGGGTGCCCCCCTGGCCCCATAGCAGAGAGCCAGAGGGGAAGGGGCCCTACTAGGGGCCCCCAAAATCACTTCCCACCTGCCTTTTCATGGCAGGCGTACTGCCATAAAAGGGCAGGCGGAATGGGACATTATAATCCCTGAGCAGGCACCACTTCTATTGTAGGGTTTACTGTCCCTCGGACGACTCCTTGAGCCTGTCGGAAAGCGTTGGACGGTCCCTAAGAATGCTGCCTCCAACTGCATGCATTGTAATGTGGCGGTCGGACCTCAGCAGCAGATGTCGGACCGAAACTGACTAGCCATCAGTTGCGGTCCGACTGACCTCAGAATGAGGGCCATAGTCTCTGAAGTTAATGTTGGGGGTTTGCTTCCTTTTGAAGTGCCCTCTCCTTTGTCCTCTCCTTCTTCAGAAAGCAGTCTGTCACAGGAGGAATGACTCCAAATCTCATTTGGAGGCATAGGCCATAGGATTGACTGGCGGTTGACACCTGGATGTCAGCCACAGTGATATGTATATCATTAGGTTACTCCAGGGCCTCAGACCTGTTATTTATGATTCTCTTACCTGCCCCATCTCTTCATTAAATGTTCCCAGGCCCCTTGCCAGTGACTTCTCTCTGAATCAAAGAGCACTTATTGAAGCTTGCTGGAGAGTCTGGATGTCCCTCCCTTCAATTTGTCCCATCCAGCTTACAGGAATGCAGAAATATGAGGCCCGGCTGGAGCTGGCGTAGTGTCGCTAAGCGCAGTCCCAAGGAGTTGGTAAAAAACTCAGTGGAACTCCGCTCCGCTCCACCCTTTCTAATTTAATTATATTTTTTAAAACAGCACTTACTTGTTGTGGTATCTCCGGGCTCCCTCCTCCTCGTCATCATCACTCTCCTCGCCCTCTCGCCGTCCTCGTCCACGGAAACCCCTACATTGTACATAATGCGCATGCACGTACAACATAGAGGTTTTTGTGGACGAGGACAGTGATGAGAGAGAGATGATGGCAAGGAGGAGGCAGCACGGAGACGCCACAGCAGGTAAGTGCCTTTTAAAAAATATATAATTAATCAAATGAAATGTGAATTAGTGCTTGGTTTCGGATCACTTGAGAGTCTTTCAACGAATTAATGCATGTTTGTATGATGCAGTTTCTGCCTAAATGTGTCTTTGTTTTTTAGGAATTTTGAGACCTGCTGTGGATGAGCTAGTCAAATTCTGTATCTGTGTGCAGAATGGTGCATGTATGTTTGTTTGTATGTTCAATCCTGTATTGGTTTTGAATCACATGTGGACCTTTCTGTTTGTTAAAGCACCATGTGTGCATGATATGTGTTTGTGTGAGCACACACGGCAGTTTAGTGAGTGTTGTGTGTCTCGTGATGTCGGGCAGATATTTTGAGTTACTGTGTTTCCTTGAGACAGCGTGGTGATGTAGTTGCTCTTTCTGATGCATGATGCCTCCATATGCACAAGTGTACATAAATATGTGTGTTAGGAGTTTTAAGTTGTTGATGGTTTGTGTCATTAGTTCATGCTGCAATGCCCCCATGTGTTTGCATGTTTGCAGAAGTATGCGCCGAAGTGCACACCTGTGTTCCCTTCTGTTTTAGAAGTATGTTTTATTTATTGGCGCTTAATCCATTGTACACAGTTGTGCAAAGGTATCTCCATTCGTGCCAAAGTTTGTAAGCTACACTGGCTTCTCCACTTTTGTCTTTGTGGCATGATACTTGTCTCGGCCCCTCTCTGAAGTGTTGCAGGGTTTGGGTGTCCTCACATCTGGGAGTGCTTGCTTGTGTGTGCACACTGTGTCTGGGTGTGCGCACTGATGTATTAAGATGTAACAGGCTGTTGCAATAGTGAGAACTGAGAAGCAGGTTACAAGGGGAGCTGGCAGGAGCCAGAGGGGGTGCCCTCCACTGTGCACCCTGGATCCGATGAGGGTGGGGGGTGCATGCCTGTCCACACCCTGCCCCACTCCCCCTTTGATTAATGCATCGCCAGCAGGGATTTGGCAGCGGCTCGCGGCAGGAATCTCTCCAATCAATCAATCAATCACGGCATTTATAAAGTGCGCTACTCACCCGGGAGGGTCTCAAGGCGCTGGTGGAGGGGTATGTTACTGCTCGAACAGCCAGGTCTTGAGCTGCTTCCTGAAGGAGAGATGGTTTTGGGTTCGCCGAAGGTGGGTGGGGAGGGAGTTCCAAGTCTTGGCTGCCAGGTAGGAGAAGGATCTTCCTCCGGCGGTGGCTCTGCGGATGCCCGGTACGGTGGCGAGTGCTTGGCTGGTCGATCGCAGCTGGTGGGTGGGCGTGTAGAAGGTCATGCGGTCGTTGAGGTACTTGGGGCCCAGGTCGTGGAGAGCCTTGTGTGCGTGGGTGAGGAGCCTGAACGTGATTCTCTTGCTGACGGGGAGCCAGTGCAGGTCTCTCAGGTGTCCGGTGATGTGGCTGTGTCAGGGGATGTCCAGGATGAGTCGTGCGGATGCGTTCTGGATGCGTTGCAGTCTTCTCTGGAGTTTGGCTGTGATTCCGGCGTAGAGGGCGTTCCCGTAGTCCAGTCGGCTGGTGATGAGTGCCTGGGTGACGGTCTTCCTGGTTTCAGTGGGGATCCAACTGAAGATCTTGCGGAGCATGCGCAGGGTGTTGAAGCACGAGGAAGAGGTGGCGTTGACTTGTCTGGTCATTGACAGGGAGGAGTCCAGGATGAAGCCCAGGTTGCGTGCGTGGTCCGTTGGTTTGGGAGCGGTGCCCAGGGCCGGGGGCCACCAGGAGTCATCCCAGGCGGAGGGTGATGGTCCCAGGATGAGGACTTCCGTCTTGTCTGAGTTCAGTTTAAGGCGGCTGTTCCTCATCCAGTCGGCGACGTCTTGCATTCCTTCATGAAGGTTGGCTCTGGCGGGGATGGGGCCGTTGGTGAGGGAGAGGATCAGCTGGGTGTCGTCGGCGTAGGAGATGATGTTGAGGTTGTGTTGGCTTGCGATGGCTGCGAGGGGGCTCATGTAGACGTTGAAGAGGGTCGGGCTGAGAGAAGATCCTTGTGGTACGCCGCAGATGACTTCGGTGGCTTCGGATCTGAATGGAGGGAGGCGGACTCTCTGGGTTCTTCCGGTGAGGAACGAGATGATCCATTCCAGTGCTTTCTCTCGGATTCCGATGTTGCTGAGGCGCTTCACTAGGGTGCAGTGGCAGACCGTGTCGAATGCTGCGGAGAGGTCCAGGAGGATGAGGGCCGCTGTTTCCCCGTTGTCGATCAGGGTTCTGATGTCGTCGGTGGCTGCGATCAGGGCGGTCTCGGTGCTGTGGTTGGCCCGAAATCTGGACTGCGAGGGGTCGAGGGATCTGCCACAAAGTGGTTTTGACAAGAAAATTGCCACAATTAATTAATTAATTGGGCTTAATTGGGGCCCATTTGCTTATTTTAGGGGTCAAGTTAAAAACACAGATGCACGCGGCTGCCATTAACGTGTGACGTCTGTTAGGTGCACAATGGATTGTAATTTAGGAATGTGTTGAGGTGCCTGAACACCGCGTTCTCAACAGAGCGCAAAGTAGGCAAAACTCCGTAAACTCAAGTTCTCTGCCCGGGCTTAGAAATATGCAAATCTAACTGATGGGATTTGTCTACCTCCTCTCTCATGATTCTCCACTCACACCTGGGTCCCCCAAAATGGACCCCAGAGTCTTCCATGTATTATGCCCTCACAGACACACATACATCCAGCACATGCATATAGCATACATGCACGGCACTCCACTACATCCTTTGTGTATTGTACCATTCACAAGCACAAATACACCAGGACATGTATACCACATGCACTGTGCAACACTACGCACAAACCTGATGTAGGCCAAGGGTGAATTAAGCACACATCAGTGGAACTTTAAATTAGTGGGCCAGTAGGCCTCACTCCAGTGACCCAGGTAAAAAGGACATCTTCACTCCTACTGATCACTACACAGTATGCTGTCACTACACACTTGTGCAGCTTAACTCCTGGGAAAGGCTGTACTCTCTAAGCACTATGAGAGTAGTTCTTTGAGCTCCCTCCCCCTCTAGAAAGACCCCAATCTATGAGACAGGCCTATGTCATGATGCACACTCATGATCCATGTTCGATCTTGACTACAAAAATCTGCATTAGGGATCCAGGCATTATTACTGTTGAGGCACTTAGGGCAGGTGTGCATGTCCATCCCATGAGAAGGACCCTCTGTCCCAATATTCGGTGTGGCCACACACACACTGCTGTCTCTCCCCACCCCATCAGGGTCTCTTATACATCATGATCCAGGAATGCTTTTCATTTTCAGAGACTTGCTCATCGAATTGTGAAAAATACTGTAACGCCTATACAGGAGCCAGATCAGTTTTCACAAAATGCACGGCAACATCAGCAGTTTTAGACAAAGTGGCATTCTTAAGAGTCAAATCGAATAGGGCATTACCCTTTAAAACAACATCAGGAGAGTATTGGTGAACAGCACACTTACCACTAGCACCCTTTCCAGCAATTGGAAGACATTGAAAGGATCCAGAACATAGCGTCCTTTTCTTATAAGGGCTCCTGCTGAGGTCAACAAAATTCTCTGCATCCATAGGATCTATGGGTTACTCCAAACGGATAGTTTCTTTCCATATAAACTGTAACATTCTTTCACTTGGCTTGGATGCCAGCCTGGGTGAGAGCAGTGCTTTATTCAGAAACTCTGTCCATCACCACCCCCTTTTCTGAACCGTTTTGTCCACCTTTCTGCTTTATTCAGAAACTCTGTCCATCACCACCCCCTTTTCTGAACCTGGGTGAGAGCAGTGACCTCTGCAACTTGTGCGGATTTCACTGTGGTCAAATCACAGCTTTCACAGCTTTCCACAACGTGTTATACAATGCAAGCTACTCAACCAGAAACTGTTGTGCAATCATTTTTTTTTTACACAGGAATCAATTCAGAAAATACATTAGTTCACATTTATTTAGGGACACATCAGTCATGGCGATATGTGGCTTCTGTTACCTGGCCAGGGGTTAAAGTGCAGTCATGCTGGTCTCCTTCTCAGTGGTATACATCAGAGAAGAGGAGCTCAAAGCAGGGCAGCAGACCAAAGAAGTATGAGAGGCAGACAACAACAACATTTCATATCAGGGCAACCGTGCTGTAGAGAGATACTGAGTTTTTGTTATGAGGAGTGCAACCACAGAATGGGCCAAAGCAAGGGTTAGCAGGGAACTGAGCATAACATTTTCAGAGGCTTTAACAAGATTGTTGCGACAGACTGTAAATAAGGTAGAAGTCCAGCTGTGACTGGATCGAAAGTTGAAAAGAAATAGCCTACGGGCTTTTTCTACTGCCCGTGGCATTGTATCAGCACCCTAAATGAAACTCTGTTTCATTCATGACACTACAAGGTAAAAGGTTTCAGGGAGCCTTAAGGCTGGTGTCTAACTCTGCTTGTGCTTTATTTTTATTTTTACAAATGCTCTTTCGGTTTCATTAGATCTCTGAAATATTTCGAGAGTGTCTTTTCGAAATAATTATTGCACAGTCTAGGGAATTTCAGCATAGCTCAAAATCTATTGTCTGTAATTAACCGCCATCCCTAAAATAATAAATACCTGGGAAAATGTCAGAGGGCTGGACAACCCATGAATGAATTCAACACTTTCATAGAATGTGTGGTGCTTGCAGAAATCTCGTGATCAGCTCCTTGAACCTGAGGAAGACAAAGCTGCAATTTTTCCTTTAAATTCTAAAGCCCCTTCTTAGCCAATTCAGTGAGGCAACAGACTGAGTCCTCATTGTGATGATCTAGAATAACAGATGCCAACAATAAATTGTCAACCTATTAGATTAGAGAAGACCCCTGAGAGAAATCAACATATTCAAATCCTTAAGTAGGGCTAGTAAAAGATTGAGGAAGACTCTTGGACTGGGATCAAGATGAGATCCTGAGGATCTGAATCACAAATATAAACTTACACTTTAGGGTATGTTTACTCGTTTTTGGTAGTCACCAACTACTATTTAATAGTAACTTTATGACTGCGGAGACTTCTCAGTTGAGGAGGAGAACTCTGGGGCAGATTTATGAGGCCCTTACGCCTCTTTGCGCCGCAATTGCGTCACTTTATTTGACGCAACGGTGGCGCAAACAATGCGCCCTACTTACAACGTGACGCATCTAGGAGATGCGTCACGTTGTAAAGCCCTGCGCCATAAGGAGGCGTTCCTGCGCGGGGGGGGGGCATTCCTGCGCAGGAACGCCTCCTAAAAGTGGCTGAGTAGAATCTATGAGATTTCACTCAGTCGCTTTCAGGCCAATGCTGCGTCAAAACCCTGCGCCTGCTTGAAGCAGGCGTAGGTCTTGACGCAGCATTGTGAACATGGGGCACCCCCGAGCCTTGCTGGAGCTGCGTCGCGCTTGCGACGCAACTCCAGCAATGTGCCACCTTTACGGCACAGATGCGTCACACTTCTGTGCCGTTTTTGCCCCATGGTGCGCCGCATTGTAAATTCGGCGCACCATGGGTGGGGTAGCTGTGGCGCACTGTGGCGCACGTTAACTGGCGCATCCCTGGGGATGCGCCAGTTAACATAAATCTGCCCCTCTGTATCTAACAATATAGGCTTATCTTTTTATGTGCAGAGTTCTCTACCCTGACTGCGGAGTCTCCACAGTAGTAAAGTTAAAAATTAAGCTGTTTGTGACTACATAAAAAGTCTACTCTTGCACAAAAGTGTAAGTTTACCTATGTGAATCAGGCCAGACTGTCTTAATGAATGGAAATGCAAAAGAAGGCAGGGCAAAGGTCAACAAAAGTAAACCAGTCATTATTGGCAGGGATGCAGGAGAGAATAGCAGCAGGGTTGGGGAACACAGGAAGCTTGGGATCACCACATAATTTATAGCCCCAAGACTTTGGATGAACCTGTACATAGTGGCTTACCCTACCTTGCGTATCAGGAGAATTGAGGTGTTACATCTACTAACAATAGGTACTGGAGCGAATTGCTTGATAAAATCAGCAGTTGCAGGACGGATGCCTTCCTCCACTTTGGGCTTTAGTAGGCACTAAGGTATTATGGTTAGCTTTTCTTGTGGGTCATCCTTGACCTTCATCACTTCTATCGAGTACATAGTTGACCCCAGTGGATCAAAATGTGGACAGTACGTGTGAAATTAATTTAATTAAATCAGGGCACATGGGTTACTCTGTCCAAGCAATTCAAGCTTTCACATAATAATTGGTGTTTCTGACACTCTGGTCTATGAGGTATATTCAATAACACCCCCTGTTTGGAGTACAAAACACAATACCAATTTAACTTACAGAAGATATTGCTACCCAGCAGTTTTGTTGGGGAAGAGGGCTTAGGCAAAAAAGTCATGTTTATCTCTAATATGTGCTACAGAAAAACAAACATAAGGGAATATTTATTAAAGAGTTGCATGGCCCTTGCGCCATGCAAGTTAGATTTATCAAGCCATGCAAGGCAATCTTGCGTGGCTTGATAAATCTAGAGCAATGCAACGCAGCACAAATTGTTGCATCATGTTACGTTGCCCCAGGGAAGCATTCCATGAGTGGAGTGTGGGGGTTCCCAAGCATCCACCCATGGATTTTGGCACATTCCCAGATTTACCATTACTGGTAGGCCCGGTAATTCATCAAAATACTACGCCCTCCCCAGGTGAGTTGTAATGAGGAGAAATATGTTTAGTTCTCCTTGTGACTTCCTCTTTCTACGTGTGCTGCAATCTGCAAGACACATAGAAATAGGAAAATGCCTCAGAAGATTGTTTTTGTGCAGGAAGGTGTGCCTTCCTGCTCAAAAAACAATCCTGCTTACAATGCAGGCACACTTACACCATGGTGCAAGGGTGCCTGTCTCGGTGCTAGGCAGCACATTGTTCGCCAGTGGAGAAAAAAACAGGAATGTGCCCTATTATGGTAACTACAGCACATTCCTGACCTTTCTCTATCACACAGCTCAGCGCAAAGTAGGAAGGTGTCTTGCTGCGCTGTATGATTTTTTCCTGAATGCGCCCCAGGGTCTGTAATGTAGGGGGGAACTCATTGACTGAGTATACCAATTGTATCAATGGACAAGCTTGAGAAAGGTAAAGAAGGAAATTTAAAAGTAATGAACAACTTGATAATACTCAAGTTCTTCCAGTAGTCCTAGCACACCAGCAGTTGTACTGGCACACTCTCTCATCCAGGACCCCAGCTAGTCACACACAAAGCAAGAACCTTTTAACCCTGGGGCACATTCTGTGCCCCTCTATTTCTCCTGAAAATTCTCCCACCTCCCTGAATTCCTAACGCAGCACAAACTGCTTCCTGAGCCATCTTCATTAGACAGGCCATACCCGAATACCTTTCAAACTCAATCTTAACTTTATCCAAATAATTTGCCAGAGCCTCACCCTTATTCTGCTTACCATTGGAAATTTAAATCCAGTCAGTTTTCACTGAGCATTTCTCCGGAATCGCAGTCACCAGTTCCTCCTTCACTGCATTCAACTCCCTATCATTCCCAGGGTCCTCTCTCAGTCATGGCACTTTATTCACCAAAGTTTCTTTTACCTTACTACCAATCACAATAACTAATTTATACCTGCCCAATTAGACATTTACAAATCAAACGCTCTGCAATTCTCTTAAAAATTAAGTTGATTTTCCGCAAATGTTGGGGAATTGTTTCTTTACGCTTGTTAAGTCAGAGGGGGACCAAGAAATGTGGGCCACAACTCTACTGCTTGAGGCAGGGTGATTCCTCAAAGGAGAAAGAGTGGATGAG
Organism: Lissotriton vulgaris; assembly: GCF_964263255.1. Taxonomy (NCBI): domain Eukaryota; kingdom Metazoa; phylum Chordata; class Amphibia; order Caudata; family Salamandridae; genus Lissotriton; species Lissotriton vulgaris. The sequence goes on from NC_141697.1 coordinate 384,096,668, forward strand.
GATGGACTCTCATGGTACGAAATTTGCCCTGTCTGTAGGATTACTTCAGATTTTTGAATTCTTTAGCTGAATACATTTTTGGTGGGATAAGGACTCTGTGCACTTTATCTCTGCTAACTAGTGGCAAAGTACTTATGTTCTCCCCTCCAAACATAATACAAATGGTATGCACTTGAATGGTACATTTATTTTCTCATACATCCATAGTATATGAAATTACATGTAAATGTTACTAGTGGGCTGCTGCAATCATTGCTCCACCCACTGAGGTAAACCTGTAAAACATGTCTCAGTCCTGCCACTGCAACATGTGTTTTACACTTCGTGTTGGATAGAAACCTCCAAAGTTGTCTTTTCACTGTAGCAGGGATGGTTCTCCCATAAAAAAAACTGGGTTGCATTATAACACCTTATAATGCAACGCTACCTTTAAGGACTTGCTAACAAATGATTCAAAAACTCGTTGTAATAAGAAATTGAAATCCAGCCTAATATACAAGTAGGATTTTAAAATAATATTTTCGAAATGCCACATTTAGAAAGCATGGTGAGCAAAAGAACGATGGATTTAACCCAGGTCTCTTGACTGTGGGTGAATGTTTGATTTGCTCTGCATTCCGTCCATCATATGTGTCTCTTTTTCTTTCTCGCCCTAAGTGTGCCAGGTATGCCCAGACATGGCTCATTGTGTAACTGGATTCAAGCTGGACTGACTGATGAGGAGTGATGCCCTGAAACTGGTCCCAGGCTGCTTGTTTCCGGTCCAGGGAGGACCTGGCTTGGCAGTTTGGGCTGGACTGTTCCCATGAGGCACAGGGTCAAGACTGATTTACATATGGCTGGGTACATATTGGGGTGGCATGGTGAGCAAAAGAACAATGGATTTAACCCAGATCTCTTGAATGGGGGTGAATGTTTGATTTGCTATGCATTCCGTCCATCATCTGTGTGTCTTTTACTTTGAGAAAGTTGGCATTTTCCTGCTGAACATAAATGTGCCTTTCTGCTACAGCCCTGGGTCACCTTACTGTAAATTTTCTCCTGTAGTGTGATGTGTATTCCTTCTCGAAAATGGACAAGGACCTGAGTTTGAAGAGGTGAGGGTCTTCCTGACAAGATGGGGAGGAAGGATCAGTGCCAAGCCATGATTGCACTTCAAAGGGTGTCACTGGATCTGCTGCCAAGTGATGCTGAGCCTCACAGAGACACACAACACAGCATCTGAATGGAATCTTCACCAGACTTGAAGCAGTGCAATGTAGAGTGATGCTGTGACCCACAGAGCCACACCATGCAGCTCCACACTGAAAGTGTCACCAGATACGGCTCTGAGTGACACACAGCCTCACAGTGCTGCGCAGCTCCAGCCTGACAGACTTACTGGAACCAACAGTGTGAGACGATGCAAAGCCTTGCAGAGATGCGTCATACTGTCTTCCCATCAAAGTCAGAAGGTAAAACTTTCAGCAGGACAAACCTGATCCTGTATCTGGTTTGCGCTCCATCACTGTCAGTCTAAACGTGTGACTTTATCTACCTTCAGTTTCCTCAAAATTTAAAAAGTCATAGCTCTGATGCTACTGGTTGTAATTTTTTCATTTTATGTCATTTTATTTTTTTAAATGTACTGATTTTTTCTCAATTGGTTCAGGAATTTTTTGGGGTGTACTTTCACTTTAATATTGTTTGAATGCTGCATAAATACTTTGCACATTGCCTCTGAGTTAAACATGACTGCTTTGTGCCAAGCTACCAAAGGATTAAGCACAGGTTTATTTAGTGACTTTTGTGGTTCACCCTGACAAGGATTGCAATTATTTTTTAAGGTGGCTTCTCACCACCTTCAATAAATAATCTGATTTCTCACACTCATCTTCAGTGTTATTTGAATGTAGAGAAGAAGAAGGCCATCTAGATACCCACCTTCACTCTTGTTGTTCCCTACACTTTGGGGCAGTGCATACATGTGCTGTGAACTGATCCTCCAACCTGGGTGATTTACTGGCAACCAACAGCATTGCAGCACTGGCTTAAGCATCGCATCCTTAAACTCCAGCCATAGCTGCTCCATAGCCTGGTGCAACCCACCTGCACCTCAGTCCGATCGTCTTACATGGGGAAAATGTCAAAAAAATACTCCTCCCGCTCTCCTTCTCTGTAGGTTCAGTGATTTGGGGAAATAGGTAGGGAGAAGGTGGAGCAGTTGGAGTACAAGTCGTAACCCTGTTCCTTAAGGGGCTGATTTAGTATTCCAATAACTCCTCAGTATCCTTCATACTCTGAATCGGATGTATGACGTTACCACGCATACTTTTACAACGCATACCATTACCACGCAATTTTTACAACGCAGGATCCTTTACAACACATGCCTTTACAACGCATGACATTACATCGCAGATACTATTACAACGCATACCATTACAACGTAAGTATAGGTAAGTATATCATTTTTTTAAATGATGTAATTAATAATTATTTAAATAATTTAATTAATTAACTGCATTTTTAATAAAGAATTTGTAAATTTATATGTTAAAAATACCCCTATACCCCAAAACCCAAACCTAGCCCTGAACCCTAAACATACCTCTGTACCCCATAACCCAAACCTAGACCTGAACCCTAAAAATACCCCTGTACCCCATAACCCAAACCTAGCCCTGAACCCTAAAAATACCCCTGTACCCCATAACCCAAACCTAGCCCTGAATCCTAAAAATACCCCTGTACCCCATAACCCAAACCTAGCCCTAAACCCTAAAAATACCTCTGTACCCCATAACCCAAACCTAGCCCTGAACCCTAAAAAAACCCTGAACCCCATAACCCAAACCTAGCCCTAAACCCTAAAAATACCCCTGTACCCCATAACCCAAACCTAGCCCTGAACCCTAAAAATACCCCTGTACCCCATAACCCAAACCTAGCCCTGAACCCTAAAAATACCCCTGTACCCCATAACCCATACCTAGCCCTGAACCCTAAAAATACCCCTGTACCCCATAACACAAACCTAGCCCAGAACCCTAAAAATACCACTATACCCCAAAACCCATACCTATCCCTAAACCCTAATTTATTTAATTTAATTTTAATATTTTTTAAATTAATTAAATACATTTAATTTTATTTAAATTAAATAAATGTTTAAAAAAAGATAAACTTACCTATACTTACGTTGTAATGGTATGCGTTGTAATAGTATCTGCGATGTAATGTCATGCGCTGTAAAAACATGTGTTGTAAATACACATGCGTTGTAAAAGTTTTGTGGTATTAGTATTGCGTGGTAAAAGATGCGTGGTAACGGTTGTATACCCTCTGAATCTGGTATTCATGCCTGCATTTAGGCACTTCTCATGCCACTGGATGAAGCGCTATAGAAATACAATTACTATTACACTGTCCGGCATTCATTTTATTTTTAGGGTCTGTCAGCCTCTTTTGCAAATTGTCTAATCTTTCTTTGTCAAAGTTACCTTGCACTAGGAAAGGACTTTTACCCATCCTCATTAGTTAGTTCCCCCAACACTTTTGAGTATATTCATGTGCTTTTACCGAACTATTAGTATATAGTATGGGTAACAGTAATTTCTTTGGAGGCTTGCTATGTTCACTTTGTCCAGCCCTCATCTTGATTCTCCTAGACTCTGTTCACACTCAAGTAAAAGGACAAGGGTCTAAAGGCCTTCTGCCCACGGCTAAAGCTGAGGAGGGTGGTAGGAAAGAAAACAGAAACGGAGCTATGGCTCCTTCAATCATTAATTCTTCTAACTGATCTCATGGAGGGGAGAGAGGAAATATATTTCGCGCTCACACACAAAGATCCCTTGCATTCCATTAACTTTCAGCCTACACCTGAAGAGACTGAGTGGATAGATCAAAGGGTCTCTTTCTTCATATGTTTATCCTTCATGGGTCTGCGCTCGGGTCCTGGCACTCCTGCCTATCTTCTCTGTTACCATACTACATCTGGAGGACGCTCGCTTTATAGCATGAGATTACATTAATACGTGTTTTCCCTTCTTCTGGATTCCTCTCAATACTACTTGTCCAACCTTTTCCGTTATACTCTATGCTCATGTCCTACTCAGACAATAATTGTTGACAACACATTAGCCACAAATAATATAAGCAATACGAACAAGTGACATAAAAATGGTAAACTCTATTAGACATTGACCTAAAAAAAAAAATTCTATGTGCACAAATTTTTTTTTTTAGCAAATTACCAGGTAGATCTCCGGGCCATTCTTGACCCCAGATCCCTTGGAGAAGCTTTGCCTTTTCCTCTGGCTCCCGGGGCCGTCATACGGAGCATGGACCAGCGATCCCCTGCTTCTTTCTTCGTGAAGGGAGTACCACATGCTGTTCCACATACTCATCTGCTAGAAATAAAGCACAACATGTCAGAAAGCCTAAAGTCCAACTAGCATTTAATTGAAAAGAACAAGCAGCCAAGCAAACGATCAAAGACAGGTGGCATTTCAGCCAACCAGGGTTCTCACTTGAAAATGGTCAGTTGAGTCTCAGAACCTCAGCTCATAGAAAGTCAAATTTGATCATACTTCATTGACTTACATTGAGAGAAAATGTACATATATACATGTACATTATACATGTACCTATATATATATATGTAAATTTTCTCTCAATATAAGTCAATTAAGCATGACCATGTGACAGAATCCTGTTAATCTCAGTGAAAACTCTCAGTGAAATACAAAATATCAAGCAGCAAAGCTTGAAAACGTGTCTCATGTACGTCTTCCCCTTATGGAAGTGCAAAACGGCCTTGAGGAGATGATATCATTCATGTACACAATGCTTGCCCTATTTTTCTCACAAATCCCTCTTCCTACCTAGGTTTGAAATAGAGGTTACGCTGTTGTAAAATGTGCAGGGTACAATAATGAGCTCTATTACTTCCGGGCCTACTAGAGCCATGAACGTTTGCAAGCATATTCAATGTCACAGGAAGCTTCAAGCTAACATATAGCAAAAAATTCATATTTGGTTAATTGGTTGATACAGTCAGGATTGATTTTGTGATTGCTAGCACTGCACTTAAGAAATGTATTTGATAGAGACAGACTTTAAGTTAGTTTCTTAGCCCCCTTTTTTCCTGAGAAAAAATATTTTGTTTTTGTTTAACAACAGCTCAATATAATACAATCTCCCCATTTTTTGATTAATCTCATCGTGATCACTTTCCTCACCATCCTGGAAAGTATTAAGCATAAAATATTTGGCAAGAACACTTGATGATGCATAAGATCAATGTAATCTCAAAATAAAAAACAACTAGAATCCGGTAATACCAATAATAATAAGTTTGCTTTCAAAAAGCTTATGTTTTAGAAAGCTTTCATCAACAAATCATACATATTTGCAGATTTCTTCTCTACAAGCTTACCTTTTCCAGAGCTGTTCTGTTCAAAATGTTATTAGGCTGCAAAAAAATACTGTCAGCCATATTTAAACTTTGGTGAGCGGCCTTCCAGCCCACTAGGTCTGAGTTGGGCCTGTTGTTTACATGCCTGGCAGAAGAGAGTTTGCCCTAATTAGAGAGCACTTTCTGTCTAGAAGGAATCTCTGCACCTTCAGCACACCTGGTAGTGGAGTGGATGCACTGAAAACACAGATAAATACAATCAATCAATCAATCACATGTTTGTTAGGTGCAACTACTCACCTGGAAGGGTCTCAAGGCGCTGGGGAGGAGACGAGGTGCAGGTTCGAGTTCATCAAGTAGGGGGTCTGTCGAAGAGCCAAGTTTTGAGGTTTCTCGTGAAGATGGGGAGTGATGTTGTCTGTCTGAGGCGGAGCGGTAGGGCGTTCCAGGCTCTGGAAAGAGAAGGAGCGGACTACTGATCTGGTCTTTCTGGCGAGGGGGACCATGGCATAGGAGAGCTGAGCTGATCGTAGAGTCATTTGGGTTGCGTGGAATTTGAGTCGGCTGTTCAGGTATGCTGGTCCGGTGTTGTGGAATGTTTTGTGTGCTTGGGTGAGGATCTTGAAGGTGATTCTAGTCTTGATGGGGAGCCAGTGGAGTGTGCGCAGGTGCTGGGAGATATGGCAGTGTCTTAGCAGGTTAAGGACTAGTCTTGTGGCCGTATTCTGGTTGCTTTGTAGCTTGCGGGTGAGGTTTTTGTTTATTTCAGCGTAGAGTGCATTTCGTAGTTGAGTCTGCTGGTGACGAGGGCGTGAGTAATGGTCTTTCTTGCATAGGAGGCGGAGGGTGTGGAAGCAGGAGGATGTGACGGAGTTGATCTGGCGGTGCATTTTGAGTTCAGAGTTCAGGATGATTCCAAGGTTATGTGCATGGTCAGTGGGAGTGGGTGGGCTTTCGAGGGCCGGGGACAATCGAGTGTTGTTCCAGGTGTTGCGGTGTGGGCCTATGATGAGTATTTCTGTTTTGTCGGTGTTGAGTTGTAGGCAGCTGCTTTTCATCCATTTGGTGACAGCTTCCATGCCTTCTTGAAAGTTGTGTTTTATCGCGTTGGGTTTGTTGGATAGGGAGAGGATGAGTTGGGTGTCGTCTGCGTATGAAACAATGAGTCCGTGGGTTCTGACAATGTGGGCGAGCTGAGCGATGTACACGTTTGTAGCACTTCCGGTCCGACCCTGCTCACTGGGGTCGGAGTAGGTTCTGTTAGGTTCCCTTCGAACAGACTTACTGACACAGGAACTTTAGGGAGGGCAGGTTTTATTAGTTTGAAAGTCCTTTTTCTATGTATCGTTTTCCTGTAGTATGGCAGGGGGCTTTCGGATTCCGCCGTCTGTCTGTGCTGGCGCTTCTCTATGGCGGTCCGGCGGTCATCCCGGTGTCTTCTGGGACTTGTGGTTCCGCTCTCGTCCTCCACGATGTCTCGTAGGCAAGCCGCTCCGAAAGAAAGCAAAGACAGCACGGTTTTAGAATGATGAGCTGCCCCAAGGCACAGGGAAGGGAGTGAGGAAACACACGTGCAACTAGAATTCCACTAGGGTCTGCAGTGCTAGGGGTGTGAAGGGAGGGTAGTGCACGGGAGGCGTAAGGTGCCTTTACGGGGGTTTAGACCACTTAAATCCCGCCCAACTTGAGAACCTTGATCGTACCTCTGGTAGCCACACTTTCCTCGAAGTGTGGCTGGGCGATGCGCCTTCCGGTTGGCCTCCTGGCTTGTTGGGCTCGTCTCTCCTGGGTCTTCCGAATATGCTTCTCCTCTCTTCGTCCTCTTCTCCGTCTGCCGCCTCCTTCCTCCGATGGTCACTCTCCTGCTCCGGTCTCCACTCCGCCTCCTTCCTCCGATGGTCACTCTCCTGCTCCGGTCTCCACTCCGCCTCCTTCCTCCGATGGTCACTCTCCTGCTCCGGTCTCCACTCCGCCTCCTGACTCCGCTCCGCTCCGTCCTGGTCTCTGCTCCTCTGCTCCCGCCTCTCCTCTGTCTTCTTCGCCGCTCTCCTCTCTGCTCCGCACTCGTCCTCTTCTCCGTCGCTCTGACCTCCGTCTCCTCCGGGTGTAACACACACCTGTGTGCTTTCTGGGGCTGCCTTTACCTGGGGTATGGGGGCGTGCCCTGTGACGTAGTCCGAGTCCAGCTCCGCCCAATTAAAGAAACAGGATTCTCCGCTCTCGTCAGGCTCCTTGTCTCCGAGGACATCCGTGGTTCTCCAGGTCCTTGTGTTCTGGTTGGAAAGAGGTAAAACAGGTAAGCCTGGTGGGTCCGGGACCTCCCCGCTACACCCCTCCCCCCTTTGATTCTCCCGATCGGGGAGAGGATAACGTGAGAGATAGTCAGCACTAGCATTGTCTTTCCCTTTTCTGTGTAGGACTTGGAAGGCAAACGGTTGTAGAGAAAGGAACCACCGCATCACTCTAGGGTTGTTAGAGGCGTTGCGGCTCATCCATTGCAGTGGTGCATGGTCGGTATATAGCTTAAAAGAGTGTCCCTCCAGGTAATACCGCAGTTTGTCTACAGCCCACTTGATGGCTAGGCCCTCCTTTTCAATCGTGGGATACTTCACCTCTCTGGGAAACAATTTACGGCTGATATACAGTATTGGGTGTTCTAACCCATTGTCTGATTCTTGTGACAACACCGCCCCTATCCCGAAATCAGAGGCGTCCGTTTGGAGGATGAAGGGTTTGGAAAAATCGGGGGAGGCGAGTACTGGGCTAGTGGTGATTGTTTCTTTAAGGGTTTTGAAAGCCCTCCACATCTCAGGGGAGGGTTTCTGGAAATCGTGTTTCCTTGCCTGTTTCTTCAGTGTGTCTGTGAGTGGGGCTGCTATATCCGAGAAGGCGGGTATGAATCTGCGATAATACCCCACCAACCCCAAGAAGGCCCGCATGTCCCTAACGCTAGTGGGAAAGGGGGTGTCTGCGATGGCTCTGACTTTTTCTATTTGTGGTTCAATGACCCCATGACCCAAGACGTACCCGAGGTACTTCACCTTTTGGAAACCGACTCGTGATTTCTTCGAGTTGATGTGCAATCCTGCTTTTGTCAGCTGTAGGAGGACAGTGTCCAGGTGTCGTAGGTGGGTCTCCCAGTTGGGGCTGAAGATGATGATATCGTCCAGGTATGCTGAACTGTAGTTCTGGTGCTCCCGAAGTACTTCGTTCATCAGCCTTTGGAACGTCGCGGGGGCTCCGTGTAATCCGAAGGGAAGTACTGTAAATTCGTATAGTCCCTCCGGGGTGGCAAACGCGGTTTTCTTGCGGTCTTCTTCTCGTAGGGGCACCTGCCAGTACCCCTTCGTGAGGTCGAGGGTGCTGATGTACTGGGCTTCGCCTAATTTTTCGATCAACTCGTCGATTCTTGGGATGGGATAAGCATCAAACGATGAGACATCGTTCAGGGCCCGGAAGTCCATACAGAACCTACTGCTCCCATCTGGTTTAGGCACCATCACTATTGGCGAGGACCATTCACTTCTGGATGGGCGTATTACTCCTAGTTTGAGCATTTCTCTCACCTCTCGGCTTATGGCTTCTCGTTTGGCGGCAGGTATTCTGTAGGGTCGTTGTTTTACTATGGTGCCTTTCGGGGTTTCGATTCGATGTTCTGCCAGTTTTGTTGAGCCGGGCAGGTCTGAAAAGATGGATGAATATTGATTGAGGACTCTCTGTAATCCTTCCTGTTGTCCTTGGTACAATTCTTCGTTGATGACGAGATGGTCTACCGTGGTCTCGGTTCTGTTGTCTTTGGGGTTCGCGGAATACGCCGAAAGAGGTGGGGGTCCTAACCACTTCTTCAGAAGATTAATGTGAAATATTTGGGTTTTCCTTCTTGTCATTCTTAGCCGGTAGGTGGTTTTACCGATGTTTTCGATGATCTGGTAAGGGCCTTGCCACTCTGTGTGAAACCTCTTGGTGGTAGATGGTAATAACACTAAGGCCCAGTCGTCCACCTCCATCCTTCTCCACTTCTTCCCCTTGTCGTAGTGGACTCTTTGTTTCATTTGGCTCTTTTCTAGCTAGGAGTAAGCCAGCTCCCGTATTTTCCCCAACTGGTTCTTGAGGTTCTGGCTGTATTCCAACAAAGATTTCATATCTCGTGATGGTTCTGCCTCCCAGTACTCTTTCGTCATCTCCCGGAGACTCCGAGGCTGTCTTCCGTACAGCATTTCGAACGACGAGCATCCAAGACTGCTCTGTGTTTGGCCTCTAATGACGTACAGTGCCAGTGGTAGCAACATATCCCAGTCCGTTCTGTTGGCTGTGAGCATTTTCTTCAATATGCTCTTTAGTGTCCGGTTATATCGTTCCACGAGACCATCGGTCTGAGGGTGATAAATCGAAGTCTGAATTTGGTGGAGGTCCAAGAGGAGGCACACTTCCTTCATCACGCGGGACATGAAGGGAGTCCCTTGGTCGGTAAAGACCTCCTTGGGGAATCCTACCCGGGAGAAGAGTTCCATAAATTTTTCCGCGATGTTCTTTGATGTGGGGGTTTTCAAGGGGAAAGCTTCGGGGAACCTGGTGGCGTAATCTACTATCACCAGGGCATATTGGTTTCCCCTCCGAGTCTTTGGGAGGGGCCCAATGAGGTCCATAGCCACCCTCTCAAATGGAGTCCCGGTGATTGGCAATGGTTGCAAGGGTACAGCCGGAGGTCTATGTAGGTTTTTACGTTGACATACGTCACATGTCTGGCAGTGTTGCTTGATGTCCTGATAGACTCCCGGCCAATAGAAATTACGCAGGATGTTCTGGGTGGTCTTTTCGCTCCCCGTGTGAACTGCGAGGAGGTGTGTGTGGGCGTAGAACATTACCTGATCCCGGAAGCATACAGGAACCAGTAGTTGTTTGGGTTCGTCTTGTTTCCCTTGTCTGTACAGGAGTTCGTCTTGTATCACGAAGCATGGGTACCTGGGGCTTGGGTTATCTTGGTCGGCATGTGCCTGTTCCCACGCGTTGAATAACGTGGCGTCGTTGGCTTGGGCGAATCGGAAGCTACGGTCCCCTTCCCAGGGATCCGGGGCTGTGAGTACCTTGGTGGTTCCAGTGTTCGTTTTGTTAAGGGTTTCCGAGAAGAGGTCCAGGAAGTGGGGATTGTCGGTCCCTATGATCAGCTCTTCGGGCAGGGTATTCAGGATTCCCACCTTAACCACTATGGTCCGCCCCCCTTCCAACTCTAAAGGGATATATGCTACCTGATAACTTTTTATATCGCCATGAACACACTTGATATGAACTAGGGCTTCTGGCATTACCTGGGGGGTACTCACAAACCGTCCCTGTATTACCGGCTGTTTGCACCCTGAGTCCAACAGAGCTTGGACCTTCCTCCCGTTCACCTGTACACTCACGTGGTACGCCCCTCCAAGTTCCGCTGAGACCATAACGGCCCGGGGTAGATACCCGACCTCCATCGGTTCCTCTTGGGTCCTCTTCTGTGGACAAAACCGGGCGATGTGTCCCCAGGTGCCACAGTCGAAGCATTGTGGGCCTCTGAATGTAGATACGTCGGGGTTTGGGAATCTGGGACCCGGAAGACCGGGGGGGGGGGTCGTGGTTTGCGTTCGATCCGTATTGGGGCTCTGCTGCCTTTTTCGGGTTCCATAGGGTGCAGGCGTGGTTGAGCCCGTGTGAACGTAGAGGCCATTTCCATTGCTTGCACTGTGGTCAAGTTGGAGTGCTGCCTTAACCAACGCTGGGTCCCGAAGGGCAGAGCCTCGAGGTACTGCTCAAGGTAGATTTTGTCCATTATGGCTTCCTTGGTGCTCTGAGCAGGTGTTAGCCACTTGTCTGCTGCGGATTTCAAGCAGAAGAACAACGTCTTTGGGTTCTCTCCGGGGGTCCCTCTCTCCTTACGGAATCGGACACGGTAGGCTTCTGAGTCAAGACCTAAGTGATCCAGGATGATGGTCTTTATTTGACCATACAGGGTCTGCCCATTGCCGTTGCCCACCTGGTAGGCAGCCTGGGCTTCCCCTGTTAGCAGAGGGGCGAGAAAGAAGGGCCATTTCTCCAAAGGCCATCCGCAGGCCAGAGCAACCCTCTCGAAGTTGACGAGGAAGGCGTCTGGATCTTCTCCCGCCGTGTACTTCTGTAGGGAGATTCCAGAAGGGGTGGATATCTGCTGCCGAACTTCGCGGACCGGGTTGCCTGCCGGGTTGATTGTTATCGGTTGTAGCCCCTCTAACCTTTTCACCACTGTGTCTCTGAAGGTATCACGGTCCGCTTGAGCGGTGGCTATCTGTTGTTCCACCGCCCAGCCCAGCTGCTCCTGCCCTTTTACCAGTCTTTGTAACAGTTCCTCCATCGTTGTGTCCCTGATGGCTATCGCTGTGCCTGCATTCTCCACCACTTGGTGCACTTCCGGTCCGACCCTGCTCACTGGGGTCGGAGTAGGTTCTGTTAGGTTCCCTTCGAACAGACTTACTGAAACAGGAACTTTAGGGTGGGCAGGTTTTATTAGTTTGAAAGTCCTTTTTCTATGTATCGTTTTCCTGTAGTAGGGCAGGGGGCTTTCGGATTCCGCCGTCTGTCTGTGCTGGCGCTTCTCTATGGCGGTCCGGCGGTCGTCCCGGTGTCTTCTGGGACTTGAGGTTCGGCTCTCGTCCTCCACGATGTCTCGTAAGCAAGCCGCTCCGAAAGAAAGCAAAGACAGCACGGTTTTAGAATGATGAGCTGCCCCAAGGCACAGGGAAGGGAGTGAGGAAACACACGTGCAACTAGAATTCCACTAGGGTCTGCAGTGCTAGGGGTGTGAAGGGAGGGTAGTGCACGGGAGGCGTAAGGTGCCTTTACGGGGGTTTAGACCACTTAAATCCCGCCCAACTTGAGAACCTTGATCGTACCTCTGGTAGCCACACTTCCCTCGAAGTGTGGCTGGGCGATGCGCCTTCCGGTTGGCCTCCTGGCTTGTTGGGCTCGTCTCTCCTGGGTCTTCCGAATATGCTTCTCCTCTCTTCGTCCTCTTCTCCGTCCGCCGCCTCCTTCCTCCGATGGTCACTCTCTTGCTCCGGTCTCCACTCCGCCTCCTTCCTCCGATGGTCACTCTCCTGCTCCGGTCTTCACTCCGCCTACTTCCTCCGATGGTCACTCTCCTGCTCCGGTCTCCACTCCGCCTCCTTCCTCCGATGGTCACTCTCCTGCTCCGGTCTCCACTCCGCCTCCTGACTCCGCTCCGCTCCGTCCTCGTCTCTGCTCCTCTGCTCCCGCCTCTCCTCCGTCTTCTTCACCGCTCTCCTCCGCACTCGTCCTCTTCTCCGTCGCTCTCACCTCCGTCTCCTCCGGGTTAAACACACACCTGTGTGCTTTCTGGGGCTGCCTTTACCTGGGGTATGGGGGCGTGCCCTGTGACGTAGTCCGAGTCCAGCTCCGCCCAATTAAAGAAACAGGGTTCTCCGCTCTCGTCGGGCTCCTTGTCTCCGAGGACATCCGTGGTTCTCCAGGTCCTTGTGTTCTGGTTGGAAAGAGGTAAAACAGGTAAGCCTGGTGGGTCCGGGACCTCCCCGCTACAACGTTAAAGAGCATGGGACTGAGGGAGGACCCCTGGGGGACTCCACAGGTACTTGGGGTCTGAGAGGAAAGGAGGGAGCCTGACCCGCTGCGTTCTGCCAGAGAGGAAGGAGTGAATGCAGTCGAGGGCCTTTTGTAGCTTGCGGGTGAGGTTTTTGTTTATTCCAGCGTAGAGTGCATTTCGTAGTGGAGTCTGCTGGTGACGAGGGCGTGAGTAACGGTCTTTCTTGCATAGGAGGCGGAGGGTGTGGAAGCAGGAGGATGCGACGGAGTTGATCTGGCGGTCCATTTTGAGCTCAGAGTCCAGGATGATTCCAAGGTTATGTGCATGGTCAGTGGGAGTGGGTGGGCTTCCGAGGGCCGGGGACAACCGAGTGTTGTTCCAGGTGTTGCGGTGTGGGCCTATGATGAGTATTTATGTTTTGTCGGTGTTGAGTTGTAGGCAGCTGCTTTTGATCCATTTGGTGACAGCGTCCATGCCTTCTTGAAAGTTGTGTTTTACCGCGTTGGGTTCGTTGGATAGGGAGAGGATGAGTTGGGTGTCGCCTGCGTATGAAACAATGAGTCCGTGGGTTCTGTCAATGTGGGCGAGCTGAGCCATGTACACGTTAAAGAGCATGGGGCTGAGGGCGGACCCCTGGGGGACTCCACAGGTAGTTGGGGTCTGAGAGGAAAGGAGGGAGCCTGACCCGCTGCTTTCTGCCAGAGAGGAAGGAGTGAATCCAGTCGAGGGCCTTGTCCCGGATCGCTGCATCATGGAGTCTGCAAGTTAGGATGCAGTGGGAGACTGTGTAGAAGGCAGCTGAGAGGTCGGGGAGGATGAAGGCTACTGTTTTTCCTTTGTCCAGTAGGGAGCGGATGTCGTCTGTTGCGGTGAGGAGGGTGCTTTCTGTGCTTTGTTTTTTTCTGAAGCCGGATTGGGAGGAGTCGAGGATGTTGTGCTCTTCAATGAAGGTGGTGAGTTGGCTGTTGATGGCTTTCTCAATGACTTTCGCTGGGAACGGGAGCAGGGAGATAAGTCTGTAGTTTTTTAGTTCAGTGGGGTCCGCGGATGGCTTCTTCAGGAGGGGATTGGCCTTGGCGTGTTTCCAGTCATCACAGAAAGACGCGGTCGCCAGGGAGCGGTTGATGGTGTGGTGAAGCATGGGTGTGATGGTGTCGGCGGCTCTGTTGAAGATGTGGTGGGGGCAGGGGTCCCTGGAGGCCCCGGAGTGGATTGACTTCATCGTATTCAGTGTGTCTTCGGTGGTGAGGGTTTTTCAGCTGTAGATCGTTGGTTTCAGGGTGTCGGAGGTGGCTGGTGAGGGTTCAGAGTGTTGGTTGTCTTTGTCAAAGTTGTCGTAGATGTCCTTGATTTTGTGGTGGAAAAAGGAACTTATTTTTTTGCAGAGGTCTTGGGAGGAAGGAATGTCAGTAGACTCACTGGTGGGTTGGGCAAACTCCTTGATGATTCTGAAGAATTCTTTGATGTTGTGTGTGTGTATGGAGAGTCTGTGTTTGATCGCTGTTTTTCTTGTATTTCTGATGAGTTGGTGGTGGGCGTTGGTGGTAGCTCTAAAGTTGTTGTTGGCTTCTGTGGATTTGGAGTTCCTCCAGGCCTTTTTGTGGTGGCGGCATGTGCATCTGGTCTCTCGAAGTTCGGTGTTAAATCACCTGGCTTTCTTGACTTGTGTGTTGTTCTTCTTCTTGAGGGGGCTATGGTGTTGGTGCTGTCGGAGATCCAGAGTTCGGGCTGTGGTGTTGGGGTCGTCATCTTCCAAGGTGGTTGAGGTGGAGTTGCTGAATGTGGATGGGTGCTGGTCATCAGTGATTTTGGTCCAGTTTCTTCGTGGGAGCAGGTGCTGGTGTCTGTGCTTGGTGGGGGGGTCCTGAAGGTGAAGTGTATGCATCAATGGTCTGTCCACAGGAATTCAGTGGTGTGGCTGAAAGATCGGAGTTCCTGATGTGAAGAGGGGGTCGAGGGTGTGTCCTGCTGAGTGCATGGGTATGGTCACACTCTGGCGGAGTCCAATGTTGTGGAGGTTATCCAGTAGGGATGCGGTGTTGGGGTCTAGTTGGTTGACTAGGTGGAAGTTGAGGTCTTCCAGCAGGGTGTAGTTGGCAGAAGCAATGGCTTGCGGGGAGATGATGTCCGTGATGAAGTTGGTGAAAGGTCTGCAGGATATGGGGGGTCCGTAGATGAGAGTTCCTTGGAGGGTGGGGGTGGGGCTTGCCTGTATCTTGAAGTGTAGCTGTTCCATCCGGTTTTTGGGCTCATCAGGGGAGTGTGCTCAGGTGGAGGGTGGATTTGTGGATGATGGCGATTCCTCCTCCCGGGTGAGTGGGGCGGTCCTTCCAGGAGATCTTGTATCCTTGGTGGATGGCGATATCCGACCCAGAGGTGCTGTTGGTTCAGGTTTCGTTGAAGAATGCTACGTCCATGGTGGTGCTGTCGAGGAGGTCCCAGATTTCAGTGGTGTGTTTGTAGAGTGATCGGACATTGAGGAGGATGCATTGCTGGGTCTTTGGTTCAGTTGTGTTCTTGCGGGCAGGTTGTGTTGGGTCTGTGTACCTGGCGGTGCTACAGGTGTCCCGGCAGTGCTGACAGCTGTAGGGTCCATGGGTGTTGGCTGGTGAGGCTAGCTTGCAGTTGTTGTTGCGGCCTGGGTTGAGTGCCTGGACTGCCGCTGGGTTGTAATTTTGGTGGTGCGGAGGTCCAGGGTTCCTGGCGCTGGTCGCGGACTGGCGCAGACGGGCTGGCCTTTGATGTGCCAATGGTATGCCCGCTGCGGACAGCTGCCATTAAGTAGGGGTTGGGGAGGGCTGGACAGCTAGGAGGCGGGAGTGGGGAGGGGATATGGCTTGGGCTGGTCGTGCAGGAGGGAGGGGCTGTGGAGGCAGCAGCAGCGGGAAAAATGGGGGAAAGCAAGCAATAGAGGAAGAAAGTAAGGAGTAAAAAGGGTGAAAGAGAAACGAAAAGATCTGAAGAGTAGAAGGGTGAAAAAGAGCAGAAATCAGAAGAGTGCTAAGTAGAGTGCAAGGGGAAAACGAAGCAGGAAACGGAGCAAAAAGCAGAATAAGTGCTGAGAGCAGTGAAAGGGTGAAAAAGAGCTAAAGGGTGAAAAACGGAGTAGAAAGCAGAGGAGTGATAAGAAGAGTGAGAGGGGCAAATGGAGCAGGAAAATGGAGCAGAAAGCAGACTAAGAGTGCTTTGAGCAGTGAAAGGGTGAAAAAGAGCTAAAGGGTGCAAATCAGAGCAGAAAGCGGAGTGAGAGAAAGGAATCAGAAGTCCATTGGACCACCAGGGATGAGGTGCAGGTATAACCTGCGGGTGGCGGAGGTCCCCGAACACCAAACACTACGGGTGTACAGGGGCACATGAGAGGTCTCACTTAATGGTGGAGCTGCGAGAGTGGGAGAGCAATTTCACTGGCAGTGAGTCAGTGGTCTTGCTCATTGCAACTACAAGTGAGTTTCATTTGCACATTCGTTTAATTTACACATGTAAGCTCCCACAGTTGGTGTTTGCTTGTGTAAAGCCAAAAATATCAATGCAGCCAAAGTTTGTTTTCCTGAATCTGAAGGTCAGTGAGATGTTTTTGCCTGAATCCACCATGCCTCAATTCCAGACACCAGTAAGGAACATGGGTGACTATCACTCCAACCTTTTTACTGTGGGATAACCATCACTGTGGCCTTGCTCTCCAGTGACGGATAGGTCACCTGGTCAAAGCTTGCTGATAGTGAAGCCGGTGAATGCTCAGCCATAACAAAACCGGTGGTTTCCGCACATCTCAATTGGAACTAGAAAAGCGGGTGGGTGGCACATCTCTCATTTTGTTGGCAACTACCCACATCTGTCAACCTCTAAATGAGTCCCTATTTGCTTTCTATGAAGTAGTATATGCAGAATAATTTTCCAAGTTTTAACCAAGGATAACTGTGACATAAATTGTTGCAAAAATCAAGATTTTGGCATGCAGATGTGACTTAGAAAAAACATCTACAAGCTTTGTAAAGTTAAAAAGACTTCATTAGGCCATCACAAAATTTTCAAAACCAAGTTTCACAACTTCGTACACACCTTTTATTTACTAGGAGCAAGAAAAATTCTGGAATAGCATTTTAATGTATTGCAGTCATATAAAGTTTAGGACCTCTCCCATATAATGAGGGTAGAGTGTTTCTTCCACCAAGAGTATTAGAGATTTGGAAATAAATCCATACAGACAGTAAGTCTTCAACAGTTGAGAAGTGCGTGTTGCAGTCAGTCAAAAATTAACTTTATTTGGTTTGTCACAACCATAAAGTATACATATACAAAATTCAATTTAGTAGAAAAAAGATAACATTCATTTTCTTAAAATGTATTTCTATTTTTTCGTTTCTTTAAAAAATAAAACATTATTTTACAGTCCCCACTCTTAAGTTAATTCAGTGTTTGAAAGCAAAGTCTCTACTTTGTTCATAAATTTCACCCCGCAGCATATTAAAATGTTCGAACCCGCTCCCATCCAGCTGGTGACAGCCTGCCTGCAGGTGCGGATCTGAAGGGCATTTAGAACTGATTTCAGCAAGGTTCTTCTCTCATCTTTTATTGACTTGCACGTGCACAATAGATGGCACAAGTTTTCCGTATGGTACCCGCATAGTCTACAACTTGACTTTTGTTGTGTGTTTTTCCAAGATGGAATCAAATCTTTAGAAGAATGGTCGACCAGTCTAAAAGCCATATATTTCGTTTTTAAAGATAGCCGAAAGTGTGCCACGAGGTAAGGTTGCGATTTTGATCGTTTATATGAATTTAATAAAGTCCATCCGTGTAGACGTTTGGCCAAAGTCTTTTTGTCTTCTATCAGAGATAGAGCTTTTGCGTTTAGTTTGCAAATCTTTTTGAAGGACGCTTCTTCCAGTTGGCTGTTCCAGATTTCCTCTATTTTAAGGGTTTCTAAGGTTGTGCGCAGATCATCACCCCAAGAGTTTGGTTCTTGTTGATCATATTGTTTCTTGATTTCTAGCCAACATAGGTTATTTAGTGATCCTGGTTCTGCTGATCTAAGCTTCCAGCACCATTTCGCTAAGACTGCTTTCCTTTGATATGTTTGATTTTGCAGGTTGAATTCCAATTTTATTTGTGCTGGAGCTGATCCTTTGAAACTGTTAAACACTGATTTATATATTTTTGTCTGGAGTGTGTTTAAAATGTCAATTTCTTTCCCGTGCCATATTTCTAGCCCATAGGAGAGAGATGGTAATACTTGGGCAGCCATTACTTTTAGAAGATGGTCATATGACGGGCATTGAAGTTTCTTTTGAAGCGTTCCATAGGCGAAACTCAGTGACTGGGCTTTAGCAATGATGTTTCTTTTTTGATGTAATATGGACATGTTTTTGCTTAGTGTGACCCCTAAGTATTTATATGATGTTGTTTCCTCAATATGTTTGTCCTTTGTATACCATTTAAATAATCGTCCACTAGAGCCCGCCAATCTCACCACTTTCGTTTTTTTGATGTTTAATTCCAGACCTTCGCAGTCAAAATACTCCGTTAATTTGGTTATTACTCTTTGGAGGCCTATCGGTGTTTACCTTAAAACCACAATGTCGTCTGCATATTGTAAGAACTGGATGCATTCGTTAGCCAATTTTGGTGGGTGTCCGTTCACATTCTGCAGATGACTTTCTAAATCTGCCAAGTATATGTTAAAAAGGCTTGGAGAGAGCACACAGCCCTGTTTGAGGCCATTTCTTATTTTTAATTCTGCGGATATTCGTCTCCCATCGCCAAGCTTTACTTTTGCCCACGTTCCGCTATATAAAGCTATTATAATGTCAATTAAAGTCAGCGGGAGACCCCATGTTTCAAGTTTTTTCCACAGGCGGTCTCTTGGAACTCGGTCGAAAGCGGATTTCAAATCTATATAGTAGGCTAGTAGTCCGGTCTTCTTTTTTCCTGCTCCTTCGATTAGCAGTGCCAGTGCTGAAAGATTAGTTGTACAACCCGTGCCTTCCATGAAGCCCGTTTGGAATTTTGGTACTATTTTGTTTTTATTTATCCATTGTCGGAGGTGAATCAATATACAAGATGTGAAGATCTTTGCCACTACGTCAATTAGGGCTATCAATCTGTAATCCCCGGGTTCCATTCTACACCCGTTTTGTTTATTGGGTGGAAGATGTTACCCTGCCAGGACTGCGGTATCTTTTTTTCCATATATAGATGATTGAATAACGGTGTGAGGTATTTTGCCCAAAAATCAGGATCGTATTGAATAGAGGATTTGGAAGCCCATTGGGGCCTGCTGCTCCTTCCACTTTCAGTTTTTTTATCAAGGCGGTTGTTTGTTTGACTGTTGTCAGCAGAGTTCGATCTTCTATGTCTGCACTTTCATGTTGATCATCTTTTCCGGGGCCGGTTGCTACTTCTCTCTGAACCATTCCTTTTTTAAAGTCTTTATTTATTTCTTTGTGGGGTTGATTCCTGTGTGTGTTATACAGGCTTTCAATATAATCAACCCATGTTGTTTCGCTAATTCCAATGTTGTGTTGTCCACCCGTTCCCTTTGATAATTTATTACTTATTCTCCAGAATTCACTACTATTTGGTAGTTTGCTCGTCCATAGCAAATCTTCCCAAATTGTCGCCATGTGCGATCTTTTCGCTTTTCTGCATTCCTCTTTATATTCTTTTCTCAGTTTCCGTATTTTGTTATTGTCTGTTTCTTTTCCCAACCTCTTGTCTGCAGCCTTTATTCTTTGTTTTTTCGCAATTTCCCTTTTTTTATCTCTTAATTTAGTGGTGTACCATGGATCTTTGTTAGCATCTTGTCCATATTTTACTAGTGTTTTTACCGAACATTTTCTTAGCACAAGTTTATGTAAATTCTCCCATTTTCTTTCGAGCGATTGGTTTCCAAGGGCCTCCATGATTTTTACTTGTTCGAGCACCATTTCCATTTTCTCGTTTTTTATGGGACCCCCTCCATTTGAGTTTCTTCAGGTTGTGTATTTCCGGAATAAAGGCTAAAGATTCTATCTTCGTTTTTTCTTCGATGTTTATGCTCAGTGTGGTCTCTTGTGGAAAGTGTTCACTCTCCGGTCGGGTTAATATTTCAAAATGATCGACCATCTTTATTAGATCATTACTGATTAGTGTGAAGTCTAGTATGTAGTTTTTCTTTCTCTTCGAGAAGGTGGTTCTTGCTTGTCGATCTCCCTTCATGTTTCCATTTAAGATCATTAATCCTAGTGATTCCAGCTCGTTCCATATTTTTTGGACATTGTTTTTGTCGTGCGAGGCTCTTATTAGATTACTATTAAAATCGCCTGAGATAAACATCCCATGGAATTGGTGAGTTTTTTTGTAAGGTTATTATCAAATTTAATAGCGTTATTCGTTTTTTGACTTTTGTAGCCTTGTCTGGATGGATGTATATATTTATAATCAGTAACTTCCATCCTAAACAGTCTTTGCATGCTTTATTTTCTAATTTGATGACTTTTATCCAGTTCACCCCTGGATCGATCGATTCAGTTTTCCAGTTTAGGTCATTTGTTATGAAAGTAGATAATCCTCCCCTTGGGTGTCCGTACTTTGCAATTTTCTCCGCCATTAGATGATGTTCCTCATATCCCATGATTTGTCTCGGGATTTCGTTCCATGTTTCCTGGAGAAGTATTATTTCGAATTTGCTCAGGAAGTCGATAGTCTCTTGATCCAGGATCATTTCTTTAAAACCATGGACGTTCCACGAGCAAATTGTTATTGACCTCTCTGGTTTCTGGTCTAACTTGATATTTTGCTTTTGATTGTTTGGGACAAAATTACTTCCATCAGGATCGATGCGAATTTAAGGCTAGTGCTAACCAGGACCAGTCTTTGTCTTCTTTCAACCCGTGGTTCACTTGCTTTATTTTTGAGCTGTTCGGATCTTGTTGCGTGATTGTTTTGTTTCTTGCTCCCATTAAGATTGAGTGCGTTTTTTCATTTATGTTCTTGGATTGGGAAGCCATATTGTTTAATAAAGGGAATGGATTCTTTATTGGCGTTGGTAGCTCTAGTGTTCGTCCCCATTCTGCAAAGTATGTCCTTGTCGAAAAAATGAGCTCTACTATATCTTTTGATGCCCACGTAGTGCTACTTATTTCCTCTTCTTTCACTTTATTTGTTTGGATACATTCTTTTGATGATGCAGTCATTCACTGGCTTTCATGTCCACCTTCATTGGGATATAGTTTAGGTATTATCTGGGTACATTTGAAATCTGGCTTGTGTAGCTCGATTACATAGACCCAAAAGTGCATGGAAAAGTTAAACGTGTCCATGGGAGGATCGATGAGGTGCCCCTAAAGGTAAACTTTCATTGATACGTTGTAAGGTTTCTATTATTGTCTTCTAACTGTTGTTAGACAGGACAGTTTATTCCTTCTCAGACTCAGTACCCTGGCATAGGCTGCTTGTCAGCAGAGGAGAATCAAGGTTTCAAGCAGATCTCCTTCTACGGACATGAGGTGATATCAAGAGAGTATATTAATGTGATTTCAGACCCCTTGATTGTCTGAAACATGACTGGAGATCATTGGTATATGGTCATGGTACAAATATTTCTGGAGTCGCTTATTTTCTCCTTCTCCAGGACCGTCCAGTGTACAGTGAGAAAGAGATGGGTGGAAAGGCTAAGAAGCTTTGTGTCTGCAGTGCTTTCTTCAGGAAAGGTACCATATTATCTTTTCAATTGCTGAAGAACTAAGCCATGTCCAAGGAATGGAATCAGCAGCTCTGTGACATCCGAGGTGTGAATTTACTTTAGGCAACTTTCGTAGATCTATGAGCAGATCAGGATTTTTCATTGTATATGTGGCCCTTATGACTTTGTCTTAGCTTAGGGAACTGAGGACATGGAGGAATGTAGTGCATTGAAGGAGGAATTTACAATATTTGGAAAAAGGTCAGCAGATGTGTATTATGAAACCACATGTTTTACAGTTGCTTGTGCTAATCTATAAAAAAAGAATATGGAATTTTATTTAGTGTTAATTGAAAAAATGTGGACTGGTTATTTAACCAAGGACGATATCAACAAACTTCCCCTGGGTTTCTTCTATCAACCGCGTGGCACCCATGTTAGAGGTAGGGGAGTATTGAGGGATCCATTCTGTGAACAGGGCATTTATAATTATGCGGTCCCCACATGTAATAGGTTTGAAGCATTCTCTACTCTCGAGGAAATCGATTGACTTGGATGTAAACCAAGTATTATCAGTCCTGATGCATATGCATGTAAAGAACGGGTTATGGTTGCCCGTGTAACAGCTACCTCTAATAACGGTGCACCCATACTAACATCATTAAATGACAACAGGATGGATAGAACTATGAGCGAAAATACGGTGGGTGAAGAAGGGGATTGTGGATTACCACAATTAAGTATTAAGTTAGGTGAGGGGGCTTCAGGTAGTGCTCATGCAGGCTATACCAGGACCGCATTGTGTAAAGTAAATAAGTCCTAATCTGGCCCCGATTTCAAACTAGTTTCCAGGAATATAGCAGGGTTATGTTCTAAGATAACCTCAGCGGACTGAACTACTTTTATTGAAGGCCACAATATAATAACTTTCCAGGAAACTTGGGCCTTGGACCATGTCTACCGCCAGGGTTTTATACATTTCTCTAAACCTGCGAAAGGAGGACAGAGGGGAAGACCTATGGAGGGCCTAACAACATGGGTGAGGCAGTCTGACTACTATAGGGCGGAAGAACTGTATATTGACAGCAGGAATATTTTAATAATTAGAATACAGATGTCAGAAGTCCCTGACTTGTTGCTTATTAACGTTTACGCTAGGGGTATGCCAGGTGGGAAAGCCTCTCCCACTGTAGCTCTCCTAGACATGTTTTTAAAAGATTATATGGGTGTAAGCAACACGATAATAGCTGGAGATTTTAACTGCTCTTTTGAGCCCCTTGATGATAAGGATGTTAACCTCAGTTTTAAGGAGGATGCCCAGTGGAATATACCACACCTGGATCTTCCTCATATTTAAAAATGGACAGGGGCAGCTCTGCAGTTAACAGTGTTTTGTTTGGAACAGGGGGTAAAGGCTGTAAATGGGAGATCCCTCTCAGATAGGCAGGGCTCACAAGCCTTTAATAATGGGTTGCGAAGTAGTCGCATTGATTTTGTATTCGTCAAACAGGAATTTTGGCCCTCCCTAATAGATATGGTAGTTTGGGAGCGGCCGAGAGTGACCACAACCCCCTAGTACTCTCTATGCAGCTCAAAGGCATTTCTATAATTGTTAATTAAAAAAATGTTTTTTTTTAAAGAAAAATCTTTGAAAATTCATGAGTATATGAAATTGCAATTATTTTGTTGACATATATATGCTAGGTTATTCAGGAAAAGGCAGCCTGTACAATACACAACTGGCAAAAGACAGGTGGGATTTTATTATAAGTGCTAATTCAAAAATCTGAAGCTTTTTAAAAAATCTTTAAAAAGTCACATGAGAATATGAAAAACCAATTATATTGTAACATATGTATGCCAGTTTGTTCAGGAAAAGGCAGCATGAAAAAGAAGCTACTGGCAAAAGACACTTTTCAGCTGTTAGGGTTAAAGGTCACAATAAGGTCAAGGAAACTGGGCTATTTATCACTCAGCATTAGTATTTAATTGAACAGCACCTGTTATGGTGGTCTGCAAATAATTGTCGTGTAAAGAATATACAGTAAAAAACAATTCTGTTTGTGGAATACACTAAGATCAACTTTGACATCATTAAGAACCACAGTACAGCGCTTCCACGAACCGAGGCAGTTAGAAGTAATCTTTACAATGAACTAAATAAAGGCTTAAAATCAAAACTGTCACTCTGAATTTTTTTTTTTTAAACAACAAATAAATAGGAATTTGATTGTTCGATCCGTTCTTACAAA
This sequence comes from Lissotriton vulgaris, assembly GCF_964263255.1. Classification (NCBI taxonomy): domain Eukaryota; kingdom Metazoa; phylum Chordata; class Amphibia; order Caudata; family Salamandridae; genus Lissotriton; species Lissotriton vulgaris. The sequence continues at coordinate 384,120,544 of NC_141697.1, forward strand.
TATGTCTTTCAACACTGTGATATTTAATACAATATTCACTGAAGAACCTAATCATAAGCGGGTTATTGCTCCGAATTTTACAGGACGAAACTGCAAGCAGCATTTCATTTCAGAACTGAAGCCAGTGGGTCACTCTTCAACAGTGGGACCTGCTAATGTTCAGTTTAATTTTGCAGTGACCTTCACCTGCTAATCCATATTTTAGAGCAGAGGTTTAAAAGTGAGAAACTTTGTTCGAGTTGCCATGGCAGTAACCTTGTGCTACCAATTTAAATTGGGCATTTAAAGACACTTGGTGCAAAGTAAAGGGCCAAGTCATAGGCAAAGTCTCAGACCTCAAGCCATTGCCTTTCTGGTATCTTGAAGACCTTTTCGAAAAATGCCCTACTCAGCAGGATGCTTGTCAGATTAGAGAGCTCAAAATGCTGATGCTCTCGTTTCTGAACTATCTCAGTAAACGCACTCATTAGCCTGGGCTGGAGCAGGATGCAGATCGACTGTGATATGTAAAAAAAAACTCAGATAAACTGGTCATTGTTTTGCGATAAACACGGCCAGCTGTGCAAAATGTGCCGCGCTGCAGGAATCTTCCCCATATCTTTCATTTTTTCTCTTGTGCTTTAAGATCCTGACAAAAACAATTGCAACTTAAAAATGTATTGGTAAAATCAACATCTATCTCTACAGGCCTAATAAAGATGCCTTTCTTTGTCCTTTATTAAACATTTGACCATTACCATTGCAAGCAAAGATCAAAAGACAGCAACGCGTCCGGAGTAAGAGACAGATTTATTAATATCTGGTCGTAAATTACAGATCGCAAATTGCGACCTCTATTTTTGTGACCAGTAAAGTAATTCATTAATAGGCTGATAGGCAGGTCGGAATCCGATCTATCTCATTCATAATAAGGAGGTAGGTTGCAAACTGCGACTCGCTATGATTGCAGGCCATCACAGGGATGGTGACCTGCTGGAAGTTTCACATAGCATGAACTTGAACCAAAGGCCAGACTCATATCAGAGGAAGGAGGAGTGATCGATGTACCATAAGTGTGCATGACAGTTTGGCCTGCCATCTTGGGCTGGCCAAACTGTCATGAGCACTTAATATGGTCTCCATCGATCTGTACTGCACAGCCTAGGTAGAGAACATGCACAGGCTTCCACTCTGTCTGAGAGGCGAACCAAGCCTCTCGGGCCAATCACGATGCTGCTCTCATGCTGTGCTGACAGCAGTGTTGTTATTGGCTAAAGGAATCTGGGAGCCTGGGTGCTGCCTTGTCTGGTGGCTTACTTGACTAATGGGTCCGCTGTAGGGGCCTGTGTTTGACATCATGCTCACAGATTCAAATCCAGGTGGGTCCACTCAGCCATTCATCCTTGTGAGGTTGATAAAATGAGAAACATCCGATATTCAGCACCAGGATGCCCACGGGTGAACGTGCGCTTTACAAATGCACATGTTCTGTTATGTTATGGGACCAAGGAGAACAGGAAGTACAGAGGAATGTCATAGGTTGAGGCATGGGGAGGGTCAGAGATATAGTCTGGGTGAAGGTGTGATTTCCATGGCTTTCTAACTCTGAGTTTTCTGCCATGGGTGTTGATGCAGTCTGTTTTGGCGAGTAATGTGGGTGGGCTGAGACCCACAGGGTGATGGTGAAGAGTTAGTATTGCACGCAGGGAAAGGAAGGCCTCGATAGGGTGTGGATTCAGTACTTGTTGCAGCTTATTTGATTAGAGGGAAAATGTACTCAATTATTTCTAGGTTGCGATCGGATGATTGGATGAGGAAAATCCCATTGTTGTAAATGGAGATGATTGTTTCTGCTCTGCAAACTGATGAGCGATTGCGGGGATTTTCTGCATTCAATTTAAATTCTAATAAGTAAAAGTTAAAAATCTTAATTTTATTTACCTAACAGCCACTACTTGTCTTCTTTATATAAGCTGTGTCCTTATGGGAAACATCCTTAACAAAACTTTGGCACAGTTTGATGAATCTTCACTACATTTTCCCCAAAAAGTGCCCTCCTGTGTCTAGTTGTACGTGAAAAGTTTAAGGGTGATCTCTCAAGTGGGAGTCTAAAAAAAAGGGGGGTTAAAATTGAGCGTTTCCAATGTTATTTCCTGTATAGATGTTAAACATGACTACAGCCCGAACTGCTGAACGGACTTACACCAAATTTGGAAGAAAGCTAGATCTTGCTCCAGAAAGATCTCTTTTTGTTATTAGGACCAGAAACAAGCTTCCTAGGACGGGTTTCTGGCATTACAGCCGTCTTCAGCCAGGCTTGCTTAAATCCAATGGTAAAGTGAGCAAGGGACTCACGTCTGAGCATACCCTGCCAACCTATGGTGAACAAAGCGGTACAAGCTTGTTTCAGGTCCAGTGAAGGCATTGCTTGGGAGTTCGGGCTGGACTGTTCTCATGAGGCACAGGGTCAGACTGATTTGCATATGGCCATGTCTGAACTGGAGTGGCAGAGTGAGATAAAGAACGGTGATGAATTAAACCAAGATCTGTTGACTGGGTGTGAATGTTTGATTGGTTCAGATGCTCCATCCATCACCACCCCCTTTTGTACTGCTTTGTTCGCCATAAGTTGGCTAGGTATGCTCAGAAGTAAGTCCCTTGCTCACTTTGTCACTGGATTCAAGCAAGCCTGGCTGAAGACAGCTGTAATGCCAGAAACCGGTCCTAGGAAGCTTGTTTCCGGTCCAGGGAAGGCATGGCTTGGCAGTTCGGACTGGACTGTTCCCATGAGGCACAGGGTCAGACTGATTTGCATATGGCCATGTCTGAACTGGGGTGGCAGAGTGGGCTAAAGAACAGTGATGCATTAAACCCAGATCTGTTGACTGGGTGTGAGTGTTTGATTGGTATAGATGCTCTGTCCATCACCACCCCCTTTTGTACTGCTGTGTTCGCCAAATGTTGGCTGGGTATACTCAGACGTGAGTCCCTTGCTCACTTTGCCACTGGATTCAAGCAAGCCTGGCTGAAGACGGCTGTAATGCCAGAAACCGGTCCTAGGAAGCTGGTTTCCGGTCCAGGGAAGGCATGGCTTGGCAGTTCGGGCTGGACTGTTCCCATGAGGCACAGGGTCAGACTTATTTGCATATGCCCATGTCTGAACTGGGGTGGCAGAGTGGGCTAAAGAACGGTGATGGATTAAACCCGGATCTGTTGACTGGGTGTGAGTGTTTGATTGGTTCAGATGCTCCGTCTATCACCACCCCCTTTTGTACCCCTTTGATCTTAGAATTGAGCCATAATTTAAAAAACACACACCCAGAGACCCACTGAGATACTCATAGACCTAATCAGGTAACAAAACACCTACTCGCAAACTCACTGAGACACTCACACACCCACTCACTCACCCACTCTGGAAACTACTCAGACCCTCACACACCTACTCATGGACCCACTTAAATACTCACAGACCCACACATACACTTATACACCCACTAAGAGATGTACTCAGATACTCACACGTCCACTCACAGACCCACACAGACACTCACACACAGACATTGAAACAGCTGCTCACAGACCCTCTCGTATATATACAGACCTACTCAGATAACTGTACAGATACTCACATCTACTCACAGACTCACACTGATATTCACACCCACTCATAGACCCACACAGATACTCACACACTGCACATACACACACACCACACACAGACCCATGTAGACCACCACAAACCCACTCAAAGACCCAGATAGACACTGACACAACCCATATATAGACCCACTAAGATACTCACATATCTACTCACAGATCTACATAGACATGCACAGACCCACACAGATATTCACACACGGCACACAGACACTCACATACCTACTCACACACCCACTTACACACCAGTCACAGACCCAAAGAGATAATCACATACCCACTCACATACCCATTTAGATATTAGCACATCCATACAACAGTCACACACCTACTCAGACACTAACACATCTACTCACAGATCCACTTGGACACTCACACACCCAGTCACAAACCCAATCTGACACTCACACACACACTCACAGACCCACTCACACACCCACTCCTACACTCACACACTCACTTATAGACCCACATAAATCCTTATATACTCACTCACAGACCCACACAGACACTAGCACACCCAATCACAGACCAACTCGGAAACTCACACACCTACTCAAAAACCTACAAAGAAACACACACACACACACACTCACAGACCCATAAAGACACTCACATACCCACTCACAGACCTACTCAGACAGTTATATACTCACTCAGGCACTCACACACCCACTCAAAGAGATACAAAGATATGCACACACCTACTCATAGCCCCACTTAGACACTCACTCACCCACTCACAGACCCACACAGACACTCCCATACTCACTCACAGATACACATTCAGACCTACTCAGATATTCACACACCCACTCACAAACCTATATAGACACCCACATAACCACTCATAGACCCACTCAGACACTCATACACTGCTTACAGACCCACTCAGACACTCGCATACATATTCATAGACCCAGACACTCATACAACCAGTCACAGACCCACTCAGACATTGAAATACCTACAGAAAAACTCAAACACCCATTCAGATGCTCACATTCCCACTCACAGACCCACTCAGACAGTCATACACCTACTCACAGACCCACTCAGACACTCATGAACCCAGGTACAGATCTAGTCAGACACTCACACACCTAAATACACACTCACACACCCACTCACGGACCCACTTAGATACTCAAATTCCCACTGAGATACTCAAATACCCACTCACAGACCCATACAAACACATGCCGACACAGACACTCATACATTCATTCACAGACTGACAAAGGTACTCCCTCATGGCCCTACACAGACACCCACACACCCACTCATAGACCCACACAGACACTCACACATCTACTCACAGACAGAAACTGAAACAGCTTCTCACAGACCTACCCATATACCCACAGACCTACTCACATACCCTTACCCACTCAGACACTCACACACCCACTCATAGACCCATACAGATATTCACACGCTTCACATGTACACTCACACATCTACTCATATACACACACTACTCAGAGACCCATACAGACAACCACAAACCCATTCAAAGGCCCAGAGAGACACTGACATAACTCACAGACCTACCCATATACCCACAGACCTACTCACACACCCTTACCCACTCAGACACTCACACAACCACTCATAGACCCATACAGATATTCACACGCTTCACATGCGCACTCACACATCTACTCATATACTCACACTACTCACAGACCCATACAGACAACCACAAACCCATTCAAAGACCCAGACAGACACTAACATAACTCAATAATGACCCACTCAGATACTCACACACCCACTCAATCAATCACTCAATCACAAAATGTGTATAGCGCGCTACTCAACCGTGAGGGTCTCAAGGTGCTGAGGGGGGGGGTTGCTACTTCTCGAACAGCCAGGTCTTGAGTTGTTTCCTGAAGGAGAGATGGTCCAGGGTCGTCCGTAGGTGAGTGGGGAGGGAGTTCCATGTCTCGGCTGCCAGGTAGGAGCAGGATCTTCCTCCGATGGCGGATTTCTGAACTCGAGGTACAGAGGCGAGGGAGAGGCTGGTGGAGCGGAGCTGGCCGGTGGGTGTGTAGAAAGTGAGGCGGCTGTTGAGGTTCTTCGGGCCCGTGTCGTGGAGAGCTTTGTGAGTGTGGGTGAGGAGTCTGAACGTGATCCTTTTGTTGACGGGGAGCCAGTGCAGGTCTTTCAGGTGGGTGGAGATGTGGCTGCGGTGAGGTATGTTCAGGATGAGTCGTGCTGAGGCGTTTTGGATGCGCTGGAGTCTTTTCTGGAGTTTGGCTGTTGTTCCAGCGTAGAGGGTGTTTCCGTAGTCTAGGCGGCTGGTGACGAGGGCCTGGGTGACCGTCTTCCTGGTTTCGGTGGGGATCCACCGGAAGATCTTTCGGAGCATGTGCAGGGTGTTGAAGCAGGACCTACATAGACACTCACACACCCACTCACACACTGCACACAGACACTCACATACCTGCACAGATAATCACAAACCCATTCACAGACCCAGAGAGACAGTGATACACCAACTCACAGACCCACTCAGATACTCATACACCCTTTCAAAGACCCAGACACACATATTCACATACCCATGTAGATACTAATACACCTATACAAACACTCACACACCTACTCAGACACTAATACATCTACTCACAGACCCACTCAGATACTCACACACCAAGTCACAGATAACACCCACTCACAGATCCACACAGTAACTCATCAACTCACTCAAGGGCCCATACAGACCCACTCACACACCACTCAAATACCTACTCAGACACTCATTCACAAACCCACATAGATTCTTATATACTCACTCACGGATGCACACACACCTACTCAAAGACCCACACAGATACTCACACACTGCACACAGACACTCACACAGCTACTCATACACCCAGTTAGATACTTACGCACTGCTCACAGACACTCTCATACTCACTCACAGATACACACACAGACCCATTCAGATATTCACACACCCTCTCACAAACTCCCATAGACACTCACATACCCACTTATAGATCCACACAGACACTCACACACTGCACACAGATACTCACATACCCACTCCCACAGCCACTCATACACCAACTCAAACACTCATACACTGCTTACAGACCCACACAAATACTCACACACCCAATCAGAGAACCACTTAGACACTCAAATACTCATTCATACTCATGCACCTAGTCACAGACCAACTCAGACATTAAAATACCTACAGAAACACTCACACACCCACTCAAATGCTCACATTCCAACTCACAGATGTAAAGAGACACTCACACAACCGCTTACAGACCCACTCAGACACTCATGAACCCAGGTATAGATCTAGACAGACACTCACACACCCAAATATATACTCATACACCCACTGAGCCACACATACACCATCTCACATACGCCCATACAGACACTCATGTACCAATTCACAGACCCACAAAGACACTCACACACTCACTAATGGTCCCACTCAGACACTCACACATCTACTCACAGACCTATTCAGATGCTCACACACCCACCTCGACACTCACACACCTACTTCATATCCACACAGGCACTCACATACCCACTCAGACTCTAACAGACACTCACACACTCACTCACATATATATTCAGGCACTCGCACACCCACTCTCAGACCCAATCACAGATTCACACACCCACTCACAGACCCACAGAGACACTCACATACCTACTCACAGACCCACACAGACACTCACATACTCACTCATGGACCTACACAAACACACACACACACACATTGATGTACCCATACAGGCACTCACACACCCACTCATAGACCCACAAAGATACTCACACTCTCACTCAGACCCACACAGACAGTCATACACCCACTCACAGATGCACTCAGATACCCAAACAACTACCAAGATACTCAAACCCCCACTCACAGACCCATACAGACACACACCATCTAAGACACTCATATACCCACTCACATGCCCACAAAGGGACTCACACACTCACTCATGAGCCCAAACAGACATTAAAACACCCATTCACAGACACACTCAGAAACTCACACACCCACACAGATACTCGCACTCACTCACATATCCACACACCCCCTCACAGACCCACACAAGCACCTACACACTCATTCACAGACCCACACAGACACTAACACACCTACTCACAGACCTACTCAGACACTTGTACATCTACTCACAGACCCAGACACTCACACATCCAGTCACAGATCCACTCAGCTCTAACATACCCACATACTCACATACCAACTCACCTACTCACAGACCAGTTAGATACTCATGAACCCTGGCACAGATCCAGTCAGACACTCAATTATCCACACAGACACTTACACACCAACTCACAGGCCTACTCAGATACTCACACATCCAGGTAAAGATCCAGTTTGACACTCACAGATCCACTCACAGACCCGCTCATATATTCATGCACCCACAGATAGACCTACACAGATACTCACACACTGACTCACAGAGACACTCATGCCCAGACTCACAGATCTACTAAGACACTCACACACTTACTTACAGACCCACATAGATTCCTATACACTCACTCATGGACCCACAGAGACACACACCCAGTCACAGACCCAAAAGATACTCACATACCCACTCACAGACCCACTCAGACATTTATACATCCACTCACAGACCCACTAACACACCCACTCACATTTATACAAAGATATTTACACACACATGCTCAAAGACCCGCTCAGTCACTCACACATCCACTCAAAAGACCCACACAGACACTCTCATACTCACTCACAGACACACATACAGACCCACTAAGATATTCACAGAACTACATAGACACTCACACGCCCTCTTATGAACTCACACAGATACTCACACACTAACTCATAGACCCACATAGACACTTACACATCCATTCACAGATGTATTCAGATACTGATACTCCCACTCAAGTCAAAATATATTTTGACTTGATACTCCCACTCAAAGACCCACAGAGATACTCACACACCCATTCACAGAGCCACTCAGATACATATATACCCACATAGACACTCACATACCTATTCACATACCCATACAGACACTCACACACACAGACATGCAGACACCCACTAACATACCCACACACTCACTCACACACACACACTCACAGACCCAACAAGACACTCCCACATTCACTCATGGGCCCACACCGACACTCACATAGCCATTCACAGATGCACTCAGATACTCACACACCCACTCACAGAGCCACAGAGATATTCACACACCCACTCACAAACCCACTCAGATACTCATATAGCCACACAGACACTCATATACCTATTCACATACCCACACAAACACTCACATACCCACTCACAGACTCACTCACATGTCAACTCACAGACCCAGTTAGATACTCATGAACCCAGGCACAGATCTAGTCAGACGCACACCCACACAGATACTCACACACCCACTCACAGACCCACTCAGATACTCAGATGCCCACACAGACACTCATACCCCTATTCACATACACACACATAGACACTCACATACCCACTGACAGACTCACTCATATATCAACTCACAGACCCAGTTAGACACTCATGAACCCAGGCACAGATGTAGTCAGACACATATGCCCACACAGACACTCACACACTCACTCACTCACAGACTCACTCAGACACTCAACCACCCATAACGACACTCACACACCCACTCACATACCTACACAGGTAACATACCCACACACATACTCATACTCTCACAATCACTAAAGGACCCACAGAGACACTCACAGACCCACTCACAGACCCACTCAGACACTCTCACACGCACTCAGACCCATAAAGACACTGACATTTCAATACACAGACCTACATAGATAATAGAACACCCACTCACAGACCTATTCGGACACTCACACGCCCACACAAAAGACCACTAAGACACTCACATACCAAGTTGCAGATCCATTCAGACACTCACACACCTAATCACAGACCCACTCATACACTCAGGCACCCACAGACATATGCAGACACTCACATACTGACTCACAGACCCACAGAGACATTCATAAACTGATTCACAGACTCACAGAAACACTCACATACCCCTTTACAGACCCAGAGAGACACTCACACGCCCACTCACACACCATCGCAGACGGACCTACACACATTCATAGGTCCAGAGAGACACTCATGCATCCACTGAAACACCTACACTGACACTGACAGACTCTCTCACGGATTCATAAACTCATTGACAGAGTTACTCACTGACCTACACAGACACTCATAGAATATCTGACAGACTCACTTAAACCCTCAGTCACCCACTCACAAAACCACTCACACATCCATAAGTATTGCTGTTAAGTTTTAGATGTATGTTTTTGGTTTATGAATCAGCAGCAGATCCACAGATCCTAATGATATTTTTAAAAAAGGAATTGGCCCTTCAACAGATACCATAATGAAAGATGATCAAGTAGATGAGGTTAAGGCAGTCTCAAAAAGAAAAGTAAAATGTCTGCATGCCAGATCAACAGCAGGACATCCCAGGAAAGCCTGCAGTAAGACAAGAAGGGAGGAGGGTTGGTTCCATCTAACCCCATCAAGGACTTTGTGAGCAAACATTTCAAAAGAAAAGAGCAATTGTCAAGTCCAACCATAAGTGCGGACAGGCAACAAATAAAGGCCCAATAGGAGGACGAGTTGGATTGCCCGTTTCCACCAGACTCAGATTTACCCATAAATATTAACCAATCATTATCCAATCAAAGTGTTCATACTTTTAATCCAAGGTTGTCTTAATCACCACGTCCATTGACCCCCCAGATAGATGTAACCCCTCTTCAACAGAAAGAGAATGCAGGACCTATAGAGTACAGTACCTCAGGATTGGTGAATAATGAGCCTGAACAGGGGGGCAGAGGGAGAGTCCTGAGCCAAACCCGAAAAGTTCAAGTGAGGAAACTGTGAGCTCAGTATTTGACCCCCAACCTAGAGACTTTAGAGACCTGCATCTTCAACTATGTTGGATGTAATGGTGATTTTACAAAAGACTTTAAAAGGATTGTTGGAAGTATCTATGGTGGAACAAGCTAGGGTGAACCATCTGGAGGAGATATATGGTAAAGAAGTGGAGATTGTGGGTGGAGAAACAGTAATCCCTTGGGAGAAAGTGAGAGAGGGTGTAAGAGCTATGTTTGCATTACAAAACATTAGAAATATTATTTCAAGATTAAGGTTCAACTGAGCTGCTAGATCTGATAATATGCCTGCAATAATTATAAAAACTCACCCGGATTGGTGGGTGGAGTTACTGTACTGGTTGTTTAATAGAATCTTGGATACAGGGATTATATCTGGAAACTGGAGAAGGGCAATGATCAGGCCAACCATAAAAAGGGAGATATAAAAAGCCCAAAAAATGATAGGCTGATTAACCTCCTGGATGTGGCTGAAAAAGTTTTTGCAAAAATAATCCTGGGAAAGTTAAAATATTGGGCATATCTTAATTGTATAGTACCAGCTGAACAGGGGGGCTTTAAGGACGGGCACTCAACAATTCACCACTGTTTTTAGCTCTGGTCCACTGCAGGCAAGTATGTGGAGCAGAGGGGGAGCCAATTTTGCTACTTTGTATACTTTTGTGCAGATTTTGATCTCATAGATAGAAACAGTCTTTGGGAGGCAGTGGCAAAATTAGATATCCCAAAAGACCTCTTAGGGCTGATTAAGGTGTTACATAGGAGCAACTGGGCCCAGGTTATTATGGATACAGCGGGGACCATAATGCAAAAAATAAAAGTGAATAATGAGTTATGACAAGGGTGTGTATTAGCCCCTTTACTGTTCTCTTTATTTGTCGATCATCTGCCTGTGAACTTAGCTGCTGCAAATTGATTCAGTTTAAAATGAATGGTAAACATATGCCATGCCTCTTGTATGCAGACGCTCTTGTGATTTTAGGCCAGACAGAAATAGGCCTGCAAAGGAAACTAGATAAATTAGGAAATTATTGTAGATGGAACTAAGGTGCTTTGCTTTGGAAAAGTAAAAGTACATTTAAATGGTACCTAGGTTCGGAGAGACTTGAAGAATTAGTAAATCAATATAAGTACCTCGGAGTCTGGTTTAAGTGGTCCTTGAAATAGAAATTACACCTAGAGGCTTTAAAAACCAGAGCTAGTGCCTCGGTGAGTCGGCTGAAAAAATGTAATATGGCCTTTGGAGAAATGTCATGTAGACCAGCCCTAAAAGCCTACGAAGCAATGATACCCGCAACTCCAATATGGAGCTGAACTGTTATATATTAGCAGTAAAAACAGGTGGGATGCAGAGGAGGGGAAATGCCTGTAGTATTTACTGTCACTTCCCAGTTCAGCCATGATCCAAGCAAAATGATTAGAAACTGGCATGATTTCATTGAATACTTTGGCTGCAAAAGCCCTAATAAGATTCTCGGGGAAATTAATTGGGGAGGATGGACAGAAGGTTTCTCAATGGTGAAAGAATGAAATTGTGCAAAGTGAATTAAAATGGACTAAAAAGGTTAGGACCTACCTTTTTGCCGTTTGCACGGATATGAAAGTGATGCTGCTCCCACAGACCTTACTAATAGAAATCTCCAAGAGTGAGCAAAAAGCGCTAGGCAAAGCACTGTCTAATGAAAGTGACTATCAATATCTTAGTGAGAAAAATCAGTGCGCTTTAAGTTATATGTGTGGTGGAATAAAGTGAGTTAAACATATTTATAGATACCCTACCAAACCAGCAGCTAAGAACTGAAGTTTTGAGAGTAAGAATATGACCCAACCTTGCAAGAAAAGTACTATTGTAAAAGCAAAAATGATTGGTATAGGAGGGAATTGTTCTTGTGGGTTGAATACTAAATGTGATATGCTGCATATTTTGATGGATTGCCTAAAACTCAAACAACAGCGGAGACAGTGGTCACTCCCAATTTCCCTGAAATATAGAATATTGACGCATGGGCACGCTACAGAAGTTTTGACTGATTTGTGCTTTTTAGATATAGCATGTGCTATTGGAAGATTCATGAGGGCAGCCAGTGCAGGTATGTTATGTTATGTTACATGGGTATTTGTAAATCGCACGGCTACTCATACGAGTGTCCCGGCGCTGGCTTGACCCTATTAACAGAACAGTTTGGGCTTCAGGAACTCTACTCTCATTGAAACAGCCAGGTCTTTAATTTTCTTCTGAAACTGAGGAGAACTTGTTCTTGTCTCAGGAGAGGCGGCAGGTTATTCCACAACTTAGTGGCGGTCACCTTTCAACGAGCGCCCACCCAGCCGAGAGCATCCAAATTTTGGCACAACCAACAGCTTCTCAGTTGAGGATCGCAGGGTTCTAACAGGGGCATATGGCTGAATTCTACTCCTAATGTAGGGTGCTCCAAAATTATGAAGGGCTTTAAAGACTAATAGCAAAGCCTTAAAAATCACCCTTTTCTGCACCAGGTGCCATGCAGAGACATCAGGAGGGGCGTCATATGTGTTCTAAGATCAACCAGCAGGAAGGTCCTTGCTGCCACATTCTGTACCACCTACAAGCTGCCTAGTAGGTAGTCGGGTAGGCCGAAATACAGAGCATTGGCGTAGTCCAGCCTGGATGTTATCAGAGCTTGGACCACAGTTTTCCTACGAGGGACTGAGAGGAGAAGGAGAACGTTCCTCATCATTTTCAATAGTCCGAAACAGGTAGCGGCCACAGATTGCACTTGTGCCTTCATGGACATGTCGGCGTCCATTTTTACCCCAAGGTTTTTTACAGTGGTAACTAGACAGGTGAGGGGGACATGTCCTGTGGCCACAAGTTGTGCCATTCCACATCAGGACTGTGGCCAAAACAAATAATTTCGGACTTGTCGGAGTTACATAACATTTGGTTTAGCCTGAACAAGGAAAACACCTTGGACAGGCAGCTGTTTAGATTATCTCCTCTCAACGTCACATTTTTTTCATAGGTAAACAGCAGCTGGGTATCATCGGCATAAGATATAACTTTGGCCTGTGATTCTCAGCCAGGAGTGCCAGTGGACCCATATATAGATTGAACAAGGTTAGGCTCAGGACCGAACCCTGAGGCACTCCGACCCTCATCGGAGGGATAGGGGCAGTGAAAGGGGGGGACCATATGGTTTGCTGGTGACTTTCGAGAAAGGAGACAAACAACTTGAGAACCGTGCCACAGAAACCACAATCCTGAAGCCAGTGCAAGAGCCGATCGTGGGGCCCAATATCAAAAGCAGCAGAAAGGTCCAGCAGTATCAATACCGCTTTCCCTCAGCTATCCAAAGTGGCTTTAATAGTGTCAGAGACTTCCAATAACGCCATCTCTGTACTATAATTAGATCTAAATTCCAAATGACTGGGGTGTAGAGCATAGTTGGTCTCAATGTAATCAGTGAACACCATGTTCACATACTTCTCCAATGCCTTGGAGAAGGATGACAGCAGCGTTATGGGTCTGTAATTGCTGACTGTCAAGGGGTCTGCTGAAGGTTTCTTAAGAAGTGGCAAGATTCGTCCATGTTTCCAATACTCAGGCACCAAGCCCTCAGATAGAGACAAATTCAGGAACAGATTTACATCAGGGTTTATCACGAGAGATTTGAATTTCCCCTCCTCCGCTACAGGTAGCCAGTGGAGTGCTCTCAAATGTTGTCTCACACTATCTCTAGCAGGAATATCAAGAAGGAGCCTGGCAGCCGCATTCTGGACTACCTGCAGCCTATTTATCAGATAGCCTGGAATGCCAGCATTAAGTGCATTTGCATAATCTATCTGAGATAGAATAAGGGCCTGAGTAACCGTTTCCCTTGCCGGACTAGGTAGGAGAGGAAGACATTTTTTGAGAGTTTTTAAAAACCTGAAGCACGTGCCGGCCAGCTTCTTAATTTGCATAGAGAAGGTGAGGTTCTCCTCAAGCATATCCCCAGATTTTTTACGGGGAGGCCAGTTGACACTTGTAGGGCTAAGCCGAATGGCCAGAGTGTTTCTCTAAAATTTGTTGGAAACTTCCCAAAGAGAAGGAATTCAGATTTTTCCTCATAGCACTTGAGTTGGGCCGAGGACAACCACCGAAAGACTGAAGTTAAGCATTTTTGGGCAGTGTCAACAGACTCCTCATCTTTACTCCAAGTGAACAGAAGCTGGATGTCATCAGCATAAGCGATGATTTTTGCACCCAGAACCTCCACAATTTAAACTAGGGGCGTTACATAAACATAAAAGAGGAGATGAATCAGGGAAGAATCCTGTGGGACCCCCATGTCTACATTCTGGGGCACGACGTGGCTGGAGGAAGCCAGACCTGCTGCGTTTGGTCCTCCAGAAAAGATTTAAGCCAGCCCCAAGCCCTACCAGTGAAACCTATCTCAGCCAATCTGGTCAACAATAGTGAATGCGGAACAGTATTGAATGCTGCCACGAGGTCCAGCAAAATCAAGGCTGCCCTCCCGCCAGTATCCAAACATTCACGGATACTATCAGTGACTTCCACCAAGGCGAATTTGGTTCTATGGTTAGCCCTAAATCCTGACTGAGCTGGATTGAGCAGGCCTGCATCCTCTATAAACTCTATCAGCTGTCTGTTCACTACTTTTTTGCAGATCAATAGGGGCAAAAGCGGCTAAAGTTTGAGAGAGAGTGGAGGGTGCACTGTATCTGCCAGAAGGAGACCTGACTCCAAACTATCAGAGGAAAACTATGCCTGAATGGAGTGAATTTTCTCCAAGAAGAAGTTAAACAACTGATCACACCAGGAATTGGATGGGGGAGAAAACTTGTTTGTGCCTCGGGAGTCAGAAATCTCTGGACTATGGAAAAAATCTCCTTCGAGTTATTCCTACCTGCATCAATGCAGGTCGGATAATACGCCCCTTTGGCAGGAGTAATTGCAGTATAATAGATTTTTTTATTTATATCTGAGCCTAAGTTTAGCCTCAAGGCAATAGTCCTTCCTCCACACCCGTTCCAATTTTGTGCACTCCTGTTTGAGTTCCCGCAAGACAGGAGTAAACCACGGTTTAGATGGGGACTTTCTGGAATACCTGTGTGGGGGCGGTAGAGGAAAAGAGACCCCCAACCTGCAATCCAGTTGGTAAAGTGTGACACCACTCCCTCAAGATCCTCAAATGGTTTAGGTGTAGCGCAATCCAAGGCCTGGCCAAAAGCCACTGGGTCAATTCTAGGAAAGGAGGGGACCTGCTTGGGTCTCGGCGGGGAATTAGTCTCTGACATAGCTCAAGTAAAAAAGATTAGAAAATGATCCGACCAAGAGACCGGAATAGGATCCTCAACTGCAATAGGGAAATTAGAGCAAATGGGGTCTAACATGTGACCTCCTAAATGTGTCGGTGAGTTAACCTATTGTGTAAGCTGGGCGAGATTGAGTATATCTAAAGGAACCTTGATTAAGATGAATGTTCAGGTCACCAAGGACAATGTACTTGGAGTAGTGGAGAGCTCGGGCGTATTGACATCCCTCAGTTCCTTAAGAAAGGCCCCCGCAGGGCAGGGGGTCTGTAGATTAGGGGCCACCCAGTGTAAAATGGTCAGAAATGTTAATGCTAAAGTCAAGCGCTTCACAGTCACCCCCCTCTCTGGCCTTACCCCTTTGAAGTACCCATTTGTCCCTATGGATAATTGCCACCCCACCCCCTCTCCCCAAGGATTGGTCCAGCCTAGAGATCTTGTAACCATCCAGAATGGCAAGCCTCACTGTGGGATTAGAGAAAGTATCTAACCATGTTTCAGTCAGAAACAAAAGATGAACTGATTTGTCAACCAGAAGATCAAAAACATCCTGGTGATGTTTCTTAAGTGAACGTGTGTTAATTAGGGCTGCCTGAATTCGAGGCTCCTGTGAGCCTCTATTAATCACAACAATAGGAGGAGTGCTACCACTTTCCCCTTTATTCAGTTTAAAACCACACGTTGAGCAGACAGGACTGAAACAATCAGTAGACACTGCTGCATTTGAAGGCTGAAGAGCAGCTTGCTGCTATAACACCTTCGGATTTCAGAGGAAACCATGAAACGAGCAGCATAGCTGGCTGCGGCCGCCTCTGGGTGCAGCCGGGCTTGCCTTAGGCGCGGCGTGCCCGCTGCATGCGCCGCTGCGCGCATCCGCATATGCAAAGGAGGGCTGAACGACTAGAGAGCGCCCATCTAGTGGTTCTTATGTTAGTCTGTTGTGAGGGGCATTATAATCTTCCCCACATAGATTTTCACGTTTCCGGTGTTGAGAAATTCTTATAAAATATTCCAGGAAGTTGGGTCACTTCCTTTTCCTGACCGTGTTCAGATGTAAAGTCGTTGTGAACCTGTACAAGTAGACGTGGTTGTTTCACCGTCACGGAATGGATGGTCCCAAGTATGTATTCTGTATTTGGTTTTCAGATATCTACTTATGTTGAAATAGAACAGTTTCCAATGGCAAGAAAGGGAGAGAGGAGAAAAAACCCAGAGGAAAAGACACTAGCTGCATAAACTGAGATAAAAAAAGGAGATGATGGACAAAAGATAGTGTTGGGGGAAGAACTGCTTGTAAGAGAACTAAGGAGTTTCTTACTGTTTCTTAAAACAGTATTTATAAAAATAAAAAATGTGGAACATAATGCAAATAAAAAGAGAGATTTAACATCAACTCAGAAAGGCAAAGGAGTAAGCCATGTTCAAAGGGAAACATTTTGTAAAAAAAAAACAGCTAATTCGACAACAAGGCAGAAACACTTCAAAGAAATATGAATGAGAATGTTTAGAAGTAGGGCAATACAGAATTTGGTAGGAAACATAAAGCGGTATAAGAGAAAAAGACCAGAATTCAAACAAAAAGAACACATAGAAAGTGTTAAAAATAAAGCATTTGCCTTGAAGAGAAAAGGATTTATCTAAATACTAAATAGAATGAAAACACAGGACAAAACAGTGATGCCCATGAGACTATACTATATAAAAACTCCTGCACTACTGTTTAGTACAAATAAACAAAAGCACTTTTGTATGGTAAAGTATCGGAGGTTGAATGTGTTTCTGAAGATATTCGGCTAAGTTTCTTTGGTCATGAGGTGGAGACAGGGCAAATTGAGGAGCTGGTATGTTTAGCTGTAGAGGAACAGAACAGAGATATTAGTACTGATCACTTTGAACAAGAAAAGGCAGTTTCTACAGAGAAACTAAACTGTTTTAGTATTTGGTGTCGGCATACTCACTACAAATGGCAAAAACAAGCTGTTGATGTGTTCTTGAAAACTGAGCAGGAAAACAGGGAAAAGTGGCTAGAATTTGTACTGTATTTGTGGTAGAACATTTTGATCAACACTCCAGATCATCTGCAAGTACTGCTTTGGTAAGTAAGAGGACAACAAAATGCCTGCTAGAGCAGTGCGTAGTAGGTTTGAATTGGTTCAACTTTCCGTCAAACTTCGACATCTACATTTATATGAATCCATATTGGTACAATCTTTACATCCTTTTCATGCTACAGTTTCTATGGAAGCAAAAACCGGGAAACTGTCAGCCACTGTAATACAGAAAGGCCTTAAAGGAAGAGTCGTGTACTTACGTTTAGATTTTAAAAGCAATATTGAAACTGTGGGTATAGAGAGAGATTTCAAAGAACCACTTATTATTCAAGTCAATGACGTGCCCACAAAAAGCAAAACAAATCAGGCAGGAACTTGTGGATGTCAATAAGAGAAAAAAGTTACATTCTATCTGAGAGAGAATAATGTGTATAACAAAGATGTAGATGTTCTTGCACATGCACAATGAAATCTTGACTTCACATTGACAGTTAGTAAAAGTTGATACAAGTAGATATGAAGAAACATATGCGCACTAAAGTATTCATCCACTGAATTCCAAAGAAATCATGGGAAATACTAGATGAAGCAAGCAAAAAAGCTTCAAAGAGTGTGTAGCAGAAAGTTTTTGTGGCTCGATGTTTTTCGAAATTGTTTCCAATTGGTGTAGGTGGATGGTATGATGAGCGCCCTGTACAAATACCAGCAGCTGACTATGTGCCAACAGGTTTATTCTCAGAAGACCCTAGATTTTAACAAAGTTACCCAAATATACTCCATCTGCTATTTGAAAGTGATTTGTGTGGACGCTGTTAACCATATTCTTAAAACAGGAGTTAATCTACAAAAAAATGTCCGCAAAAGAATTTGTCGACAAAATTCTTAGAAAGGATGAAAAGTTGGAATACAATTTGTCAAATGTTATGGCACCCAAGAATATTGGTATCACCCTCATGGTGAACTGAAATGTATTTTGCGAAATGTAGGTACACCAATTGGTTTGTGACCCTCAGTTGTGCAGATTATGCATGGAATGACTTACATTACTTTTTGAGAGAAGCAAACTATAGCATTAAGGACATCAATATAAAGACACAAGGAGAACTTTGCTCATTAGAGTCTGCAAATATGTTTAGGTGTTTTACCCACAGATTTTAATATGTGCTCTCCTTTATCTGCCACATAAAAAATCCACCTCTTGGAGAAGTTACTAATTTCTTTTGGTGTAAAGAGTACCAAGAAAGAGGCGCGCCTCATAATTTATTGTGGAAAAAGATGCACCAAATTTGAAACAGACACAGATGAGTCAGTACTTTCTTTCATAGAACAGTATGTTACATGTAGCATCCCAAAAGATAGTGACGTAAAATGCCTAAAACGGTGGGTTCTGCCTTTTCAATCACATAGGTGAGAGAAGTACCGCTGGCAGAAATACAGAGGAAAAATGTAATTTTACACCAAATGTCATTTTGGATATCCAAGAAATTTTATTTCAAAAGGAAGAGTCAGCAGTTTTTTATCTAAAGTGATACATACACTTACTTGATAATCACTAAAGAACACATTCAACCTGAGAAGAACAGAGGCTTAGAAATATATCAATGACTATAATCCAGTCTTTCTGGAAATGTGGGATGCCAAAATAGACATTAAATATGTGGAAGAAAATTCCATTGCTGTTGCTTGTTAAGTAACTTCATACATAACAACATCTGAGAAGACAGAGATAAAAGACATGTGTGAAGAGATTTCTGCTGAAAAGTCTTTAAAAAATAAACTGTACAGCTTCAGTTTGAAGATGCTTTCACACTGGGAAATTGGATCCTATGAATGCTGTGACTGGTAGTGTTCAGCTAGTTTATTCTCTATGCTGAGAGGAAATGTTTGAGTGAGTTTAGGCCTAGCATGCACGCAAAATAGAATTGTGAAGTATTTTCATGAAATTCAATTATTGCAGAATTTGACCCAGAAAGTACAGACATTGCAAAACAAACATGTTGGATACCTACTATCCTAAAAAGGAGTAAACAAAATTAAAATGTTTGCCTTTATGAAGTATTTCAAAACTACAGATATAGAAATATTATTACAGAACATGTATATGAAGGTACATTTGCTGTAGTTTGTTGTGATGGTTGTTTGGTCAGACACAGCAAAGGCATTCACCATAGAAAACTGAGTTGCCAGACTGCTGAAAAAGGAGAATTTTTCTATTTGCCACTTTTGTAGCGATGTAAAATATGGTGTTCTGAGTCAGAATTACTAGGAGAGTTTGACTGCTATGAATACTCTTTCAATGCTGCAAAGGATAGTATTGAGTGTTCAGTATTTCCTAACTATCTGAACATGTTAAATGACGAAATTGAATAGGAAGAAAGAATTGCTGCTAAAGTAGCTAAGGAAAGTTCTCAAAGCAGCCAAAGTTCAGGTCCTCAAAGTCAAGATCCACTTTGACTTCCAACAATTGAAAATTAAGCTGCTATTGCAATCAATGAGGTGGAGACTGCAATGGAACAAGCACAACAGGAAACAGTTGATTTGGAAGACTTACCCGTACAACTAAATGACTAGAAAAAGGAAATATATATGGAGGGAAAAGTCAGAGTTGTGCATGAATTGATCCATGACAAGAAAGAGTGTGCATGCACATCATTAATGCCTATACTTTTGTATGTCAGCGGACAAGCCAGTACCAGTAAATGTTTCTGAATACAAGTTCTCACTGCTTTCCTACAGAAGACTACCGGCTGTTATCTGTCATGTGTAGTTACAGCACCCACTTGATTAGCTTCACACAATATCAAATGAATCCCTTTACATAATTTTTTGATGTTGCCTGTGGAGCATGAAAACAAACTTGAATACCAAAAGTTGTCCGGTGAATCTTGCCATGAAGTGTTGAGAGTGCTAAAAAAGTTAAAGCTTTTAAGCATTGATAAATTGAGCATGGTCCCAAACTTAATGCTTGCCTTTGTACTTTTGAGAATGCTTCAGATTCTAAGAACAGACTATGACGTCATATTTGGCAGAAAACGTTTGATTATTTTTGAAGATAAAAAAGGCCAGCCTGTGTTCAAAACACTGCCTCACAATGAAACTCAGAATTCTTTGGGAAGCAGATTCATGCTAAGACTGCCTTTTAAGCTACCAAATTCTTATCTTTTGTTTCTAGAACCAAAGTTCTATGGAGGATTACAGTTATAAAAGTGGTATAGTATATTTGTTCAAGATCCATTATCAGTATTTATAACATACTTTGGCTTACCAGGGGTAATGTCTTAGTATAAGACTTGCCATATGCTGGTGTACTTTATATATCTATTTGTATTTCTAAAGATGAAGCTCTCTTTTTCAGCATAACTTTTCTTAAATTAGTAGAGCAAGCATTGGTAAAAAAAATGTGTTTGAAAAATTTGAGGTGAGTGCATTGCGCAATGTTGCTTAATTTCAGTGATATAGTGTACAGTTGTGTTTTTTACCCACAATCTATATAATTGTTTTTTCTTCCCACTGTTTTAGAATGACTCTTTATACAGTACATCATTTATAGTGTATAAGTATAGGACCTGAGAACAGTACCAAAGGGAAAAATACATTCTTAATTTTAATCTAATATAGCATTACGGTGCGCAACGTTTACAAGGCGCGCGTTACCACGACCTACCATTACCACGCGGTTGTAACAACGAAAGTTGTTACAACGCATTGCACTGGGGGGCGCTCGAGGATAGTAAATCATTTAATTTACTATCCCAACACCTTCCCTACTATCCACGGGGACTGGTGTTGGAATAGTAAATTAAATGTTTTAAATTTGCGCCCCCCCGACGCAAGTCGTTGTAAGGACTTGCGTTGTTACAACCGCGTTGTAATGGTAGGTCGTTGTAACCTGCGCGTGGTAACAACATATATCCTAGCATTACAGCATAAGAAATGTTTAGCAATTTGTTCACATTATGCAGTTATACATTATTAAAATTTTGATGATATTGTGCAGTTGTATAAAATGAAATACAAACTCATATATGTGTTTTTTTTCTTTTTATACAGATTAAAGGCAACATCTATTGGAGTAATGAATTTTATGAATTAGTTGTACCAAAACATTACATTCTCAGGGTAAACACCCAGGCAGACACTGATACAGCCACTCACACACCAATGCAGCTACTGGCACATTTAATCACACACTAATACAGCCACTGACACACCCAGCCACCTACTAATACAAGCACTGTCACAACCATGCAGACATCAGTACACCCACTCACATACCCATCCGCATACTAATACAGACATGTGCACAACCAGGCACATACCGATTCAGCCACTGACCCACCCAGGTACACACTAATACAGCCTTTGACACACCCAGAGACACTGACATGTGCAGGTGCAAATCAGTACACCCACTGACACATCCAGCCACACACTGATACAGCCACTGACACACCCATCCAAAAACTGATACAGCCTTTCAAACAACCCCTCACATACCAGTACAACCACTTACACAACCACCGAAGCACTGATGCAGTCTCTGAACAGTGGCGGCTTCTCGAGGGAGTGCTGCGGGATGATGGGGTGGGGGTAGTAAACTCTGGCATACGGTCAAACAGAGGTAAGTAAATTAATAAATAAAACAATTTACATATTGTGCGCTGTATTGCAGTTTTGGCAATGCGGCACATGCTATGTAATTTGTTTTGTTTATTTCCTTACCTCCGTTTGGCCGTATGCCGGAGTTTACTACTCCCCACCCTGACCCTCCCCCGCCCACCACCCTGTAGCACTCCCTTGAGGAGCCACCACTGTTTCTGACACACCCACGCACACACTGATACAGCAACTGACATACCCACCGCTCACTGATACAGCTCTGACACACCGAGGCACACATTGCTACTGACATACCCATGCACACACTGATACAGCCACTGTCACACCCAACCCCACTCCAATACGGAGTTTGACATACCTACACACACTGATACAGCCACTGATACACCCAGACACACACCAATATAGCCACTAACACACCCAGGCACAAACCAAGACAGTCAGTTACATACTCATCTAAACACCAATGCAGCCTCTCAAACACCCAGACAAACACCGGCACAGCCACTGACGCACCCAGCCACAAACTGATACAGCCAATGACACACCCAACTACACACCGATAAAGCTACTGATACAACCAGACAAACACTGATAAAGCCGCTCAAACACCCATGCACACACAAATACAGTCACTGGCACACCAAGTCAAACACTGATTACAGTTGTTTACACCTCTACCCAAACACTAATAAAGGCTCTCAAACACCCATACACACACTGATACACTCAATGACATAATCAGGTACACATTGATACAACCACTAACACACCTAGCCACACACTAATATAGCCAATTACACACCCACTCACAAACCAATACAGTCACTTACACACTCAGCCAAGAACTGATACAGCCTCTGTAACACCCACGGCAAACACCAACACAGCCGCTGACACACCCAGCTATTCACAGATACAGCTACTTACATACCCAGTTACACACCCATACAGCCACTGACACACTGAGCAAAAAACCAAAACAGCCTCTCAAACACCCATGCACACACCAATACAGGTACTTTTATACTCAGTCGCACACCAATACAGTCACTGACTCACCCAGTCAAACACACATACATTAATTTACACACCCACCCAAACACTAATACAGCCTCTCAAACACCCATGCGCAGAATTATACAGCCACTGACACACCCAGCCACACAATGATACAACCATTGACATACCCAGCCACACACCAATTCGGTCACTTGCAGGCGCACACTGATACTGCCACTGACACACCCAGCTTCACACCGGTATAACCAATGACAGACCCAGTCAGTTACACACCCATGCAAATACCAATATAGGCTCTGAAACACCAAGGTAGCACTGACACACCAGGCCGAATGTATGAAGTTGCAACACAAACATTTACAATGCATGCCTTAACAACACAGTTTTTACAAAGCAACATCCATTACAATGCATTTTTTACAGCGCATGCCATTACAACGCATACCATTATAACGCATACCGTTACATCACATAATTTTGGGGAGTAACAGTAGTGTAAGTGCTGGATAGTGTAGGGGTAAAATGTACTATTCCCACTCCAGTAAGTTCAACAGTAGGGTAAGTTTTGGATAGTGTAAGGGTAAAAATTACTATTCTCACTCCAAAGAGTGCAACAGTAGGGTAAGTGTTGGATAGTGTAGGGCTTAAAATTTGTATTCACACTCCAGTGAGTGCAACAGTAGGGTAAGTGTTGGATAGTGTAGGGGTAAAATCTATGCGTTGTAATGGTATGCGTTGTAATGTCATGGGATGGAAAGGATGTTGCGATGTAATGACTGCGTTGTAAAGGTAGTGTGTTGTCATGACTGCGTTGTAAAGGTTGTTTCACCACCGGACCACATACTGATACAACCACTGGCACACCCAGCTACACACCGGTTCAGCCACTGACACACCTATCCAACAACGATACAACTTCTTAAACACCTATACACACACATGACAGATCAAGGCACACACTAATACAGCAATTAACACACCCAGGCACACATTGATACAGCCACAGACACACTCAACCAAACACCAATTCAGTCAGTTATTCCCATCCACACACCAGTACAGCCTCTTAAAAACCCAGGCAAACACCAACACAGCCACTGACACACCCAGCTATTCACAGATACAGCTACTTACATACCCAGTTACACACCCATACAGCCACTGACACACTGAGCAAAAAACCGAAACAGCCTCTCAAACACCCATGTGCACACCAATACAGGCACTTTTATACTCAGTCGCACACCAATGCAGTCACTGACTCACTCAGTCAAACACACATACATTAATTTACACACCCACCCAAACACTGATACAGCCTCTCAAACACCCATGCACAGAATTATACAGCCACTGACACACCCAGCCACACACTGATACAACAATTGACATACCCAGCCACACACCAATTCGGTCACTTGCAGGCGCACACTGATACTGCCACTGACACACCCAGCTTCACACCGGTATCCAACAACGATACAACCTCTTAAACACCTATACACACACATGACAGATCAAGGCACACACTGATATAGCAATTAACACACCCAGGCACACATCAATACAGCCACTGACACACTCAGACAAACACCAATTCAGTCAGTTATTCCCATCCACACAAAAGTACAGCCTCTTAAAAACCCAGGCAAACACATACACATCCACTGACACACTTAGCCATACACTGATACTGTTAGTAATACACCCAGCTACAAACTGGTACAGCCACTGACACACCCAGTCTCACACTGATACAGCAAATCACACACCAACTCACACACCGATACAGTCACTGATACACCCAGGCACCCAGCCAAACACTGAAACAGTCAGTTACACCCATCCAAACACCAATACAGCCTCTCAAACACCCAGCCAAACACCGACACACCCACTGATACAACCAGCCACACACTAGTACACTCTTGAACACACCCAGGTACACACTGATACAAACACTCACACAACCAGACATACACTGATACAGCCACTGATACACCCAGGCACATACCAATTTAGTCACTGACATATCCAGGTACACACCAATACAGTCTCAGATACACCCAGGCACACACCATTGCAGCCTCAGAAACACCCACCTAAACACCAATACTACAACTGACACGCCCAGACACTCAGTGATGCCGCCAATCACACAGCCACTCACCCACCAATAGAGCCACGTACACACTCAGTCAAACACTGACACAGTCATTTACACACCCACCCAAACACCAATACATCCTTTCAAACACCATTACACACACTGGTACATCCACTGCTATACCCACTAACACACCCAGGCATAAACCGACACAGCCACCAACACAACTAGCTGTACATGAGTACAGCCAATCACACGCCCACTCACAAATGGCAGAGTCACCTAGAAACCCAGCCAAGCACCGATACAGCCTCTGTAACACCCAGCTACACGCCAGTGCATCCACTGGCACCCCTAGCTACACTGTGATATGGAGACTGAGAGATGCAGGCTCAAGTGATATAGCCACTAACACAGCCAGGTACACACTGATACAGCCATTGACGTATCCAGCCAAACACTGATACAGTCTCTCAAACACCTAGGCAAGCATCGACACAGCCAGAAACACACAGAGCCACACACAGATACAGCCACTAACACTCAGCTACACACAAATGCATCCACTAACACACCCAGCTACACACCGTTACAGCCACTGACACACCCAGCCAAACACAAATACAGCCTCTCAAACACCCACTCACACAAATACATGCACTGACACATCCAGCCACACACCGATACAGTCACTAATGCACCCAGTAAAACATACATGCAGTCTCTTACACACCCACCCAAACAGTGATACAGCCTCTCAAGCACCCATAAACACACTGATACACCCACTGACACACCCATGCACATACTGATACAGCCACTGACACACCTAGGCACACACTGATACAGTCAAATACACAACCACCTACACACTAATACAGCCACTTAAACACCCAGCCAAACACCTATACAGTCAGTTACACCAATGCAAACACCAATAAAGTCTCTCAGAAATGCAGGCAAACTCTGACACAGCCACTGGCACAACCAGCCACACCCTAGTGCTGCCTCTGACACACCCAGGTAGACACTGATACAGACACCAACACAACCAGGCACACACTGATACAGCCTTTGACACACCAAGACATACACCAATACAGCCTTTGACACACCCAGCCAAACACCGATGCTATCAATGGCACACCAAGACACACGATGATACAGCCATTCCCACCGGCACTCACACACCAATTAAACCATTAACACACCCAGTCAAACACTGATACCGTCACTTACAGACCCACCCAAATACCGATACAGCCTCCCAAATACCCATACATGCTGATACACCCACTGGCACACCCAGGCACATACTGATTCAGCCTCTAACACACCTAGCCACACACCATTACTGCCAATCACACACCTTCTCACAAACTGATACAGCCACTTACACACTAAGCCAAGCACTGATACAGACTCTGTGACACCCAGGCAAACACTAACACAGCCATTGACACACCCATCCACACAATTATACAGCCACTAACACACCCAGCTACACACCGAAACAGTCACTGACAGAACTGGCCAAATACTGATACAGCCTCTCGAACACCTATGCACACAATGATACAGGCACTGACACACCCAGCCACACTCCAATAACGCCACCGAGACACCCAGTTGATCATTGATACAGTCACTTGTGTACCCACTCATACACCAATACAGTCACTTACACAACCAGCCAAACACCAGTTCAGTCAGTTATTCCCATCCACACACCGATACAGCCTCTCAAGCACCCAGGCAAAAACTGATACAGCCACTGACACAATCAGCCACACCCTTGTACAGCCTCTGACTCACCCTGGTACACACTCATACAGACACTGACTCAACCAGGCATACACTGAACAGCCACTGATAAACCCAGGCACACACAAATACAGCCACTGACACATCCGGGCACACACCTATACTGTCTCTAGCACACCTAGGCACACACAGATACAGCTACTGACAAACCCAGCAAAACACTGATACTACCACTGAAACACCCATGCACACACTGATACAGCCAATTCCACAGCCACTCACAAATCAATAGAGCCACTTACTCACCCAGTCAAACACTGATAGAGTCATTTATACACCCATCCAAACACAGATACAGCTTCTTAAACACCCATGTACACTAAGTATGGGCGGAAAATACGTTCCGCTCGCGGATATTGCGGATTTTCGGTAAATTCGCAATCCGCGAGATTCACAAATTTCCCGCAAAATCCGCGAGCGGAACGGATTGGGTCAAAAGTTCAAGCTGACTTTTGCAATTTTTTTAAAATGGCGCCGGCAAGCTGCCAGAGCCATTCTAAAATAGTTACAAAAGTCAGCTTCAACAGGAAGCTCTAATAGATAAAGTAAAGCAGGTGCTCGAGTTGAAGGTCAAATTCAGTTACACAATCATTAATCACCCCAAACTTGGGGTGAATAATGATTGTGTAACTTAATTTGACCTTCAACTCGAGCACCCGCTTTATTTTATCTATTAGAGCTTCCTGTTGAAGCTCTTTGTAGCTATTTTAGAATGGCGCTGGCTGCTTGCCGGCGCCATTCTAAGTGGGGCTGAGGGCAGAAGGGCACAAAAGTGGGACAGAGGGCAGAAGGGGATAAAAATGAGTGGGGCAGAGGGCAGAAGGGCACAGAAACAAGTGGTACAGAGGGCAGAAGGGCATAAAAAATGAGAGGGTGGCAGTGATTAACCAGGCAAAAAAAAAACCAGCGAACACGCAAAGCACCCCGCGAACACCCGCGAACACGCAAAGTGCCCCGCGAACACCTAAAAATAAAAAAATCCGCAAATTCGCACAAATTCGCGAATTTTGCGGATTGCGAATTTGCAAATCCGCAAATTCGCGGATAGCGAATTCGTAAAATTCGCCCATGCTTAATGTACACACTGATAGAACCACTGACACAACCAGCCACACATTGAGACAGCCAGTGACCCTCCCAGGCAAACAGCGATGCAGCCACTGATATACCCAGGCACACAATGATACTGAGACTAACGCATCCAGTTGCACACAAATACAGCCATTTACACACCCAGCTACACACCATTACAGGCACTCACACACTCATTCATGAAGCAAAACTCTGACACTTATAAACTGATACAACCACTCACAGATCTATTAACATACTAACACAGTAACACACCCACTCACACAGCCATACAGCCACTCACAGTTTGTCATATACTGATATAGCCACTGAAACACCCAGCGGCACACTGGTACACCCACTGACAGACCTACTACAGACCCAGAGAGACATGAAGAACTACAGACATACTCATAAAACCATGTAGCCACTGACGTACTCACTAACAGATACATACAGTCACTTGCACATTAATTTCGATTTAGGTATTACAGATGAAATTAGGAAATATTTGCTACTCTCTTCTTTAGTAATTTATAGGTTCATTACCCTTGGTGATTATTAAAGTGGTCAACTGTACTATTTGAATTTCACTTATGCGGAGTGTATCGCATATATACATACAAAAGCTCACATACGCTTTAACAAATGTATATACAAAACAAAAACTATATGTACTTTACTTAGCTCTTTTTTTTCCAAATAGTTTCATATTTTATTTTTCAAAAACATAAATAAACAAGGTAGAAAAGGGAATAACAGAATGGAATTAAGAAGAAGCAACAGGCTTCAGATTCAAGAAAAGCTGAATTTATAACTAGGATCCCAAAAATAGAATGAACAATGGTGATTATTGATGGCATCAAAGTATGAAGCCACCTATGTCATGTCCAATCCCGCAGGCATGTGGCATTTCACAAATTGTTTAATCATGTTGTTAAGGTTACAAAACACAGCTGGTACCATGATAACACCAGCTGCAGACAGTTGTGACATGGCTGCATATGATGTAGATGGTCCTTTGCCTGCTCTCTTCTTCTGCATCATTCTGTTATAGGTTCTTTCATGGATTGTTTTCAAATGCTTCCATATTGATCTCATCCATGCAGGTATTTTTTTGCAGTGCCTTGGGACAACTGCTTCCCCCAAATTTTGCACTGGAGGAATTGGGCAGTGAACCTTTTTTCACCAGAAGGTATGGTGTAGTACTTCCAGACACACTTTCTTTCTTTGGTGCTGGCATGTCTTATTCCTGTTCCACAAGGGCAGGATCTTGTTTTGTGATGAGGACATTCCCGCAGCCATATATCTTCCTTCCTTCTTCAGCAAAAATCTCAAAAAACACAGATGCAGTTATTCTCTATCTTTTTCTGGAGAGAGTTGAAAGAGAAATAACTGATTTGGGGTGTGGTTTTCTTGTAACATGGTTGGGATCCTATTGTGCCCAATAAGAAGCTGAGTTTTGGGTGTATTATCGAGCATATTCACGAATCAAGTCTGTAGATGCACAATTTTGCAATAGTTGTAAAATAAGTGACTATCTTTAAAAACAGATATATGGTGCCATATATATAAACATATAAATATGTTCACACTGATGTCTTGAATGAAAATAGAAGGACATAAATATATATATATATATATATATATATACATATATATTGACTGAAAAAACCTTAGGTTTTACAGACGTTATAGTTAAGAATTAGCATTTAAAAAACCTTAGAAATTCACACAAAAAAACATAGGTTTCAGGGATATTATAGTTAGTTGGACATTTGACTCATATAAAACCAGAGAAATTCGCCTGTTATAGTTAGTTGAGCTATCTATAACTCGCGCACCCGCAATGCACTGCTGATGATGTCACATATTACATCATTCATGACATGGTCTGTGACATCACTGATGATATCACTGATGACATCTCAAATGACATCACTGATGACATCACTAATGACATCATCCAGTAAATGTGTCTTTCTGTAAAGTTTAAATATTTTTCATATATATCTAAGCCAAGGTGTATTGAAGAATGAATGCATTTACAAGTGCCTGAAGGGATTATTTAGTAGGTGCGTGACTGACTGTGCGTAATTCCTTCGATCCTTCGACTCGGGGTAAGCCTTCTCGATGCGCTGTGCGGTCTCTATTGCACATAGGTACTGTCCACCCCACGAGTGTTTTACGTAAATCCAGTTTAGGCACTAATTAGTTCACAAATTCTACATCACGAGTGCAATGTTTTTAATAGCCACACACGCCTGGTGGTTTCATGCTGCAATTTTTTTAACTCACCTTCCGCAGCCCAACCTCGAGTGCTGATTAGCTACATGCCGCCTTTGCCCAGAAAAGTTGTCTGATATTTTACAAATCAGATAATTTTACAAATAACTTGAGCTCCAAGGTGCCCACTCCATGAGATCAGGCTCCTACCACTAATTGATTTAATTAAATGTCTCACCCATTTGAAGAGTTCACATGTTACATGTAGGCGGTGCATGATCACTTCCACAGAGCACATGTTAAGTTAATATGCTAGATTTGTCCATTGCCATTCTTTTTGAAAAGGGACTCATTCCAGCTACCTTTTTCCCAGATTGACCTTCCGGCCTTCCCCCCAGGGTGTGACATTTGCCTCCTGTGAGTCCAGACCCCCCTGTGAGTATATTGCACTCACATGATTTTACCTTCATAAATCAATGTTCCACACCTCTCTGAAACTCCCCTTTCATTCTTTTCCAGGTCCCCTCCCCCCTGTCTTGATAAAGACCTGCCGTGACCACCAATCGGGGCACACAAGGGTTGAAAAGTCGACGCACAATACTGGTCAAGAAACCTCCGGGAACGGGCGGGCACAGTAACCATCTGTCTCCTTGGAGCATTAACTTAGAACTCTGACCGCCAAATCAAAAAAGTTTCCCCCCTTTCCTTGTGTATAATATTGTATATATTTGTAAATAAATGTCACTGAATTTATTGCACCATTCACTTTGCTCACCAATAGTCACTTTTCACATGCTCTTAGAATTTGTATAAACTGAAAAGGAATGAAGTAATTCTGGTGTTTTATAAATGTGACTTTGTTTCCTATATAAAAACTTTGAACTACATCTGTTTTCAGAGAGGGTTTATCCAATTTAATTGAACTTTAATTGTTATATTGTGCTATGAGCTAACTTAGCCTTTACTCAAAAGCAATTTATTTGGTCACCCGACAGAACCATTCTTGCCTTTAAACAGGGAAATCTCTGGCGCCCTTTGACCCATCCACGTAATAGCCACGCGTCTCCGTGCCAGAACTAGCAAGAGTTGTAGAAATTTATAAGACAACTTCTTCTTCCTGGGCTTCGGCACCAGCGCTAGGAGACAGTGGAGTGGCTCTAAAAGAAGCTTAATTTGCGTGGCTCGAGCAACATGGGCCACCACTTTCCTGCAAAAGTCCTGAACCAGGGGCAGTCCCACGCCAAGTGAAGGAAACCGGCCCTCCGCACCCCACATCTAGGGCAATAATGTCGCCTGTCCGCCGAAATGCGGTGCAGGGAGACAGGTGTCATATAAGTTCGGTGTACAAAATTAAAATGTATAAGTTTAAAACGTGCGTTGCAGGAGACTTTACGGGTCAAAAGCCCGATCCGTTTCCGTTGGTTCGGCTCCAGCTCCACCCCTAAATCCGCCTCCCACGCCGCCCAAGCCGGTGCCAACGGGGGGGTCGAGTCCCGGCGCATGGCCGAGTAGAGAAGGGAGATCAAGCGCCTGCCTCTCCCACAGGATAAAATGAATTCTAGGGTGTTGGTAAGCGGAGGTGCCTCTGGGTATTGGGGCCACGTTGTTCTGGCCACGTCTTGGAGGGCTCCGTAGTGGAGGTACGCGTGAGTCATAGTTAGCTCAAATAACTATAACAGGCGAATTTCTCTGGTTTTATGAGTCAAATGTCCAACGAACTATAACATCCCAGAAACCTATGTTTTTTTTTTGTGAATTTCAAAGGTTTTTAAATGCTAATTTCTAACTATAACATCTGTAAAACCTATGGTTTTTTCAGTGAATTTCTAAGGTTTTTCAAATGTTAATTTCATATTTTAATATTTATAAAACCTATATTTTTTCAATTTTTTTGTAATATTTTGGAAATCTATTATCCTTTTTTTTACTTTAAAAATGATGTAATGTTTTATATCTTCCCCAAAAATATGTATATCTTTTTTTTTTGGGAGAAAACTGCAGTCCCATACCAGTAGTGTACTAAGCTCCATCACCACACGAATCCTATCCGCCATATTGCTAAACTAAATGATGCACATTTCGTATCCAACAGGTTCGTGGCACCATGTCCCGCGTAACATCATATAGGTATGAGGGCGTGCCAGCTGTTACTTTGGTATCCAACGGGTACGCAGTACCAAGCCAAGCGTTCCGTCATGTACGTATGGGGTCGCGCCCACTGCGCATTGCGTATGCAATGACTGCATGCTGCCAGGCCCTGTGTTACACCGGGTACGCCATTCTCTCATTTTTTTTATGTCTCAAAACTATATCTAAGTAACTATAAAGTGTATATGAGAGCAAGCGATAATCTAAAATATTTTAAATATTTATATATTTCTAACTGTAATAAACTTATATTATGATAAATATATTTTCACAAAATCGCATCCTCCTTGCGCGCTTGATGCGCGATTGCCATGTGACCTTAAAAAAAAGCATTTGATTAGTTCATAACATTTCCTATTGTAACAGTTGGAGGACCCCACCCATTTTAGTCATTCTCTCTACACCCCTTCTGCTTAGAGAGCTTTTTTGAAAAGTATTTTTGCTGTGTACACATATCTTATACTACACACAACATGCAACAATCATCTTGATCAATATTTATGGTCTGTACATTAGCCTTCTACGTGTGATGGCAATGCATCTGAAACGTTACATCAAAAAACGAATTTGTGTTACACGATGCCCCTGGTGTGTGTGTGTGCACATTATTGTGCTGCCTTTCGGCCTGGGTATTGGTGGCTCGAAGGGGTATCATCAGCCACGGGCAGAGTGCACATCCTAGATCACATGTGACAAACAGTAAAGAGTAATGTGTAGATTTGTGTTGCAGTATGCTCTGTTGTCAGGCTTTACCAGTATAGTAGTGTGTCATATGTGAGACTTTAAGATTCACGTTTGACATGCATTGCTTGACTGTAATGAGCGTTATCACTATGTATGATGTAGCCTCACTGCTGATCTTCCCTCCATCCAAGCGCATTCACATGTGTGCACACGATAGCAACACTTTCAATAATACTGCACACCATTGACATGCATGTCTGCGCATATCCACAACCTTGACAACGATATGTGATGTCTTCCTTTTAATGTTTTCGAACAGCATCCCATTAGCTATAGTTGCTGCCCTCCCGGTAGATGCTACATTAATGTAAATTGCGCATTCTGCGATGTCAAAACTGCAACAGAAACACACATAAGTACACTTCCTGGCCAGGTCCCCGGAATAATTATAACAACAATGCCACATGTCCCAGTTCTTCCACACTGCCTCAGGTGACATGGCCCCATCCACCTCGCATATCACAGTGCCCAATAAAAAAAAGGGATCCATGAGGTGTACAGCATCCTGCAATCAACACTGCATATGAATTGTGAACACTGCTTCCCATCGTGTTTGGACACACAACAATGACAGTAAGTATGGGTGAAATGCGTGAATTCGCAATCCGCAAATTCCACAAATTTGTGCGAATTTGCGGATTTTTTTATTTTTGCGTGTTTGCGGGGCGCTTTGCGTGTTGGCGCGGGTTTTTTAATCGCCTCAAGAGCGAGGTTACCCATGTGGTCGTACATGGGCGCGGCTATCTTGTTTTCAGTGTTCGCGTTGCGTATTTCCGTTCCAGGCACCAGTTGCATGCTGGCATTGTGCATCTCCTATGTGCGGCCCGCAATTACGTGTTTGCGTCCATTTTTGCGTGCTCGAG
Organism: Lissotriton vulgaris; assembly: GCF_964263255.1. Taxonomy (NCBI): domain Eukaryota; kingdom Metazoa; phylum Chordata; class Amphibia; order Caudata; family Salamandridae; genus Lissotriton; species Lissotriton vulgaris. The sequence continues at coordinate 384,155,145 of NC_141697.1, forward strand.
TGGGAAATATCACGCAAACTTACCCACGCGGTCCCAATGGGCGTGGCCATCTTATTTTTCATTCATTGCTATGGTTTTGGGCATGCTTTTTCTATCCTCGATTCGATTACATTGCAGGTAAATTAATGTTTATAGCTTCTGTGATTGCAGGTGCTTGCCTGGTCAGTGGCGTTGCTACTATGCTTACTTGTTTGCAACTTTTTGCTCATTTGGCCTGATTATGTATGAGTGTAGTACTTTACAGAACTGCGTAATGCTAGAGAGACTAGAGACTGAAGTCTAGTCCTTCCTTTGTACTCTTGCTGCCACTAAGAAGAGATAGTGGTGGATTGATAGGTTGAGTATATTATGACTTGTTATTTAGTAGGAGGACATTTTTTAGTGGTCTGCAATCATGATGTCGGACTGTGTCTGTCACGTCGCGTGCTACTGAGTGCTGGCAGTTGTAGTAGAAGCTTTTTGTTGTTGGTTTAGTTAATGATTTACATAACTTTCCAAGTAGACGGTCTGTGAATCCAGCAATACTGTACAATCCTCCTAGTTGATCAGATCAGATAGGTCAATACATGTAGTGCAATTGTTGGTAATTTGTTTCCCCGAGATAATTTTAGATTGTGGTCAAAGAAATCAAATATTTAAAAAAAACAATCATCCATGTTTGTGTTTATTTCATGATCTTTATCACCTCCCAGGGGCAAGAGGACGACAGCGGCGCCGGCGGAACAAGGTGGGCAGGATCGGTCCCCAGAGCTCTCTCCTGCTGGCCCCAGTAAGTTGTTCTGTTGTTAATATTAATAATTATACTTCCCTAACTTTTACAGCACCTATTCATTCCAAACTGTTTCCTAATTCTATTTTTTACAAAATAGTCTTTGATCTTCTTGTAGACTGTTTCTACATTCTTATCCTGCCTCTACTACTATCACTTTCTGTGCTACTCCTATTTACTATTATTATGATTCGGTCTGTGTAGGTAGTTAAGCTTGCCCAGTCGGCAAACAGTGTTAAACAAAACTCTGATCCAGCAATAGCTCTAGGCACTGAGTGCAGTCCTCTGGGTTGCCTTGCTGTCTATTCCAGTCTTCCTAATGTAAGTGCTTTGACAATTTCCAACAACAAAATGTCAATGTGTCCACCAAGAATGAGCTAGTAGTTGGCTTTTTTGATTTCATAGGAGCACATACCATACCGCTAGTGTTTCAGGGACTATTCTGCACATACAGAAGTATGGACAAGAGAAATTGGACATTGTTGATGATAGGTGCAGTTCGACTTTCCACATACCTCAGTCCGAACAGAAGTTGAACCCCCAATCCCCTGACCGACTATCTAGTGTGTCTGACCAATGATTATACGACCCAGAAGAAGAAGACTACCACATAGTCTCGACCTATCAGTGTCACGGAAGCATGCCTGCAAAGTGCAGTAGTGCAAACCCTTCCGCTCACTCACTCGTGAACAAAAACCACAGTGTTTTAGTTTTAAAGTTTTATTTTCAAATAATAATTAAAAAAACTATTTCTTTATTTTTAAGAACGTAGTATTTCCAGCGAGCAGTGTTGATAGATGACGTTAAAGTTTAAACACCCTTCCCTAGAATCATATACTTCAACTTAACAGTACACATCTAATTATTTGAATAACTGTCCAGGAGCCCTCACCTTGTTTGAACTTCAAGTCCTGGTGGTGATGAGGAGTAGCTGCTGAAAATTGAAAAGCTCTTGTTGGCAGAAGGGCAATGGAACCTTCTGTCTGTAATTAGAAAAATGGTGCACGTTAAAAAGCAAGCATTCATCAGTTGTGCCAAAAAGTGTAGCATGTAATGGCTCAGCATATAAAAGGTTAACACCCTCCCCAAAACCGTCACTTTTTTCATTCCCAATAATTAAAAATTGCTTCTATATTAACACATTTTCTTCCATTACGAGATGAAATAGGGGGTGGTGAATGGCATCTAAAAATATGACATGTTTTCTTCTAGGCGTCACAACATCGGATGCGGCACAAACTACCACCACCAACAGTGCTGGGGCCAGCAGCGCGGAGGCGTCCACTCACGGGGGTGATGCGGCGGTGCCACAAGTGCCACCAGGAGGAGCTACTGGGGGGATGACTCAGCAGCGGCGGAGGGTGGTAAGTTATTATACTCCTTACTTATGGACATTTTAGAGTAGGATCGCAAAGAAGTGTATGACGTACTGTACAGTAGACAGTCCACTAGTACAAGTACACTGTACTGTTAAAAACAGTTACTAATTAGAACTATAATTTTTGCCAATCACGGAGAAGACAGACACCCTTGACTTAGCAATATCATTAGTGGCGGTAGTTCTCGAGTAAGCAATGGCCCCCTCTATTTGGCTTCAACTCAGCTGGGAAACTTTTATTGTGAAGCCAAGTCATATCAGATGAACTTGAGGGATGTGAAGAACGAAAAGGGAAAGAAGGGTGAAAGGAAGGACGAGCGAGTCGTAACATTTATGACTGTAAAGAATGATATGTGTTTTTGAATGCAGGCAGAGGTGGCTGATAGGAAAGAATCAGATGCATGGCTGCTTGAAGCAAGGATGGTTGGAGGAGAAAGAAAAGATGACTGCCTGTGTGAGTGAATGAGAAAATGCATGAGTGGTGTGCATTGCAACATATCATTCATTTGGGTGAAACTCAAATGCAGGTCAAGAGTAAGACAGTGGTTTACCAAATAAAATAAAAAGGGTGTTAGTTCGTTGTTGAGAAAAAGTAAAGTTGGTCATGTTGAGCTGCTAGTAGAATTCCTGAAACTCCCACTAATGTTACAGGTCTACAAAGACGGCGGAAAGATACATGCCAAAATGTTATAATGTGCTTGCAAGTTGCTAGTGTTAATGTGAGACAACTTTCTGTTGAATTATTTTGTGTTAATGTTAAAGAGTATTGGAAACAAACTATTTTTCTTTCTTTCTTCATAGATGCTCCCAAAAAACTCACCCGAAAGGAGATGGCTGTCCGGCTGGTGGCTCGGGAGCAGGAGGAGGAGACGGCAACAGCTGCATCCTCCTTCAGTGCCCTCGGGTCCACCAGCCAATAGCCTCCTGCGGTACGTCGCCGTGCCCCGACAGCCTCCCGCCACCGCCGCATTGCAGCTAGGAAGACACCAGCTGCTGCCCCCCCCCGGAGCCTGGATGGCACCTCACCGCTACCTTGCCGTAGAGTGGACTCCGTGGAGCATCTGGTAAACAAGCTCCAACGAAAAACCAAAGGAAATGATGGACGGAGCGTTGACAATACAAGCACTCACCCCCAGTCAACTGATCTGGGTTTAATCCATCACCGTTGTTTAGCCCACTCTGCCACCCCAGTTCAGACATGGCCATATGCAAATCAGTCTGACCCTGTGCCTCATGGGAACAGTCCAGCCCGAACTGCCAAGCCATGCCTTCCCTGGACCAGAAACAAGCTTCTGAGGACCGGTTTCTGGCCTTTCAGCTGTCTTCAGCCCGGCTTGCTTGAATCCAGTGGCAAAGTGAGCAAGGGACTCACGTCTGAGTATACCCTGCCAACTTATGGCGAACAAAGAAAAACCAAAGGAAATGATGGACGGAGCGTTGACAATACAAGCACTCACCCCCAGTCAACTGATCTGGGTTTAATCCATCACCGTTCTTTAGCCCACTCTGCCACCCCAGTTCAGACATGGCCATATGCAAATCAGTCTGACCCTGTGCCTCATGGGAACAGTCCAGCCTGAACTGCCAAGCCATGCCTTCCCTGGACCGGAAACAAGCTACTGAGGACCGGTTTCTGGCCTTTCAGCCGTCTTCAGCCCGGCTTGCTTGAATCCAGTGGCAAAGTGAGCAAGGGACTCACGTTTGAGCATACCCTGCTAACTTATGGCGAACAAAGAAAAACCAAAGGAAATGATGGACGGAGCCTTGACAATACAAGCACTCACCCCCAGTCAACTGATCTGGGTTTAATCCATCACCGTTCTTTAGCCCACTCTGCCACCCCAGTTCAGACATGGTCATATGCAAATCAGTCTGACCCTGTGCCTCATGGGAACAGTCCAGCCCGAACTGCCAAGCCATGCCTTCCCTGGACCGTAAACAAGCTACCGAGGACTGGTTTCTGGCCTTTCAGCCGTCTTCAGCCCGGCTTGCTTGAATCCAGTGGCAAAGTGAGCAAGGGACTCACATCTGAGCATACCCTGCCAACTTATGGCGAACAAAGAAAAACCAAAGGAAATGATGGACGGAGCATTGACAATACAAGCACTCACCCCCAGTCAACTGATCTGGGTTTAATCCATCACCGTTCTTTACCCCACTTTGCCACCCCAGTTCAGACATGGCCATATGCAAATCAGTCTGACCCTGTGCCTCATGGGAAAAGTCCAGCCCGAACTGCCAAGCCATGCTCCAACACCATCTCCGGGACCTCCGCAGAGAGATGTGGGACCACCTGTCCACAGGAGGACACCGCCGGAAGTAGTGACTGTCCCTTGCCCCTTTTTTAAAGACTGTTGGGGGGGGTGGGAATTGGGCATTGGTGATTCGAAGGGAGTTTTGAAGCCAGACATTTGGACATTGGTTGGGGTTAGGTAGGGGGGTGGGTTGGGTCTGAATAGTTTATTTTTGTTAGGGAAAATATATTTATTAATTTTACATACTTAAACATAGTATACGCGTTCATATTTTTTGTGTGGTTTGTGTGGTTACTGTACGTTTGGTTTCCTCAAACTTACCAGCATGAATTATCTAAACGTCCAAAAATGTACAAAAGTGCCACTAACAGAGTTAGTGAATTCAATTGCCCTACTAGTACTTTACTAGTACTACTGTCAGTCTCTCCTCTCCTCCGAGTCCTTGCCATTATTCTACTTCCCCAAAATGCTTATCTTACCTGTGATTCATGTTTGAGAATAGGGCTAGGCACAGGGCTGTCTGCATGGCAAATGGCGATTAAGGTTGGGTATGGAATCCTGGACGGCTGAAATGTCATTGTTGTGCTGATAGTAGTAGTGGTACACACTGGCAGTAGCAGCATATAAAAAAAAGGAAATGAAACATTGAGTGGCCTGAGCGTAGCATTAGAACAGTACGATAGATAGTACAGTAGAGAACAGTGCCATAAATTGTAGCCTAAGCAGTGCTAAAGTATTCAAAATATAAGTACTAGTTGCGTGGAGTATGGCTACTATAAGAAATAGTATTGAAGGTGAAGGACACTGCAGCGTAAGCATTAAGCATTAGATTTGTCACATGTAGGAGGAGGATGTTGTTGATGATCAATCCACGATGGCGCACATGAAATTCTGATGTGAATGATTTTTCTGTTGCTTTGACCTTATCCTCCCCAACAAGTGTGTGGAATTATTGTTGTCATTTAGTCACACCTCAATGTAAACCACACAGCCCGGGGGAAGAGGGTTAGGGTTTGAAAATTGGTTGGGAATGGGGGTTTTTGGGAAAGTTTTATGGAGAGAGGAAAAAAAACATAGCATGGACAAACAACAAATGAAGATCAACAAATCTTTGGATTAAGCATGAGCGAATTTTGCGGATCTCGCGTTCGCAAATTTTGCGGATTTGCGGATTCGCAATCCGCAAAATCCGCGAATTCCCGCGAATTTGTGGATTTTTTTTTTTTTGTGTTCGCCCGTGTTTCTGCCAGTTCGCGAGGGTTTTGTACACTTTCGCAAATTGCGAACTTACCTGTCGGGTCGCAAGTTTCGCGAACTTGTTGTTTCTACGTGTCCAGCCTGTTTGGGACACTCTTCTTCATCACTGCCACTCTCTGTCACCACTGCCACTCTCTGACTACTCATGCCACCCTCTGGCCCACCCATGCCACCCTCTGTTTCATCACCACACCCTCTGGTTGTCCAGTGTACATTATTTTCGGCAAAGCAAAGCACACCTTCCCTGCCTCAAGTGACCTGAATTAATTTGGGGCTGATTAATGTGTCACAGAATATTTTTTTAGCTGGCACCTGCTTCCTTAGTGCGCCCTGATTAGTGATCTTTTGCACTTGCTAAGTGCTTTCATTGTTGCAAAATTAGTTACAACACCTGCCCTGCCCCAACTGACAATAATGAATTAGGGGCTGATTAATGGATTTTAACTTCCAGCCTGGCTCCTGCTTGTCTCCCTTAGCTGTAATTCAGGACCTTTGTGGCATATGTGTAACTATTCTGAGGTTCAGAGCAGGGTCACATAATAGTTTCAACTGGCAACTGAACTCTGGAGGGGCCCCTCAGGAAGCACTACAGGAAATGGCTACTAATGATGAGCCTGAACTTTTGAACCTGGTAAGTAGTTACTTTCAGTTTTGCTAAGATCGTATTTCTGCAATTTTGCACTTATTCGCGGGGCGCGAACTCACGCGAACAGTGCGAGCAGTGCGAGCAAAATCCGCTGCTCGCGGATTTGCGGATTTTGCGGGAGATTCGCAAATCTCGCGGATTGCGGATTTCCCGAAAATCCGCAAAATCCGCGAGCGGAACGGATTTTCCGCCCATGCCTACTTTGGATACAAAGCTATCCATAAGTCTTTTAAGGGACATAAAGGAGGTGCATGCAATACTGCATGCATGAAGTTGTTTGCTAAATGGATATGTTACTAAAAAGTAAGTAGTACTTTCTACAACTTACTAACTATGAAGAAACAATGTGACAGTACAGGGCTGCAGTAATTACACAATTTCACTTGCCTATCTGCCCTCAGAGAGAATAATCACTTAGTATATTTAATTAGTTTTAAAAATAGCAAAGAAAAACGTATACAATGCCTGGAGGGATGAACTGAAGCAGAGAGCAAACAAATGCACAGAGTCACACTCATAGAAGTTCACAACAATAACATTACTTAAAAGATAAGGAGAAGTGAAGAGGATACTGCAACTGTATGTTGTAGTTGTCCTGTTGAATTTGGGAAGTTGCATGCATCCAGCCATTCCTCTTATTCGCGGTACTCCTCCATTCCATCTGACGCTCCGTCGATCAATGTTGGTGACCAGACACACTGTCCACTGCCTGCCTGGCGGATGCGGAATTGCGGATCGCTAATGGTAAGCCTGAGTTAATCGGTTTTCCCATCGCACAGGGTAAAAGCCGGCTTGTAATTGTTGATGGAAAAACAGGAAGTGATATTAAAACACCACGGAGAAAAAAATATAAGGTACGCTGTGTAGTGCAAAAATAACACTTTCAGAGGCGACAGTATTACATACAAGCATCATTTCTAAAGTACGTACTCTGAGTCTCCTTTTCAAGGATAGTAACTAATTAGCACACAGCAGGCCAGGGCCATGCAGACGGTCAAGGCAGGCGGCACCACTGAGTGAAGCAACCTGATGTAGCATACCTCTTTGACACAGACAGACAAAGCATATCTAATTGTATGCAGCAAGCTGCATAGCCGCAATTTTACATGAAATGCTGCCTGGACTCTGGCATAACAACACTGCACTGGCTTGACCACTCCATACCATGACTAGACAGACATGTAGTTCTGCTGTAGTAGTTGTTGTTGACTGGTTTACGTGTTTGCCACTCACGAATTGGCCATAGTTCTTCCGTAAACCGACGATGATGATCCATCCATCTCAGTGAGTGACTGTAAAGAAAAAAGATATGTTATTTAACTTTGATCATCAACACTCATCATCATCATGGTATATTGGCAAACAGTGAGTCCAAGGACATTTTGCAGATTGGAAAATGCAACGTAGTGGCCCCTGCAGTTGAAGTACAATTTTAATTAAACAAGGTAACAAAACAGAGTAGACTTGAGTTTCTTTTAGTGTGTAAAAGATTAAATAATAACAGAAGACATGTGATTCATTTCATGCACAACAAAGAAACAGCAATTGCTTTCATCAGAGCCAGACAGCCATTGCTGTCCACTGCATGCCATCTTCTCATTATTCATTACCTGTTCCACTTTTTGTCCGCATCTTGTTCCTAAAATGAAGGCCCACAGGGCAGCCTCTCCTGCATTTTCAGAAGTAACTGTCAGCAATCAGCATGTAGTCAGTAATGCCAGTCCCCCTTGAGGGGAGTCATCTACGAAGCCAAAGTTTCTTGATTCTGTGTAATCCAGCCATCTGCCTTGAGGGAAATGGATAGGGGGAGTCTGGAGGAGGAGGATAGAGGAGCATGAATGAGTTGTGAACTTATGAACCTCAGGAATGCAGATAGCGGCACCTTCAAATCAATAGGGAAATAAGATGAAGACATCGCTGCTGATGGATTTGTTGTGATTAGGTGATTAGAGTTTTGTTGTGGTAAAAGTTGCAAACTAAAGAAAGACATACAGGAATAAAAGTGAATAAGGAAGGACGAAAAAAAAAGGAAGTCATTTTCAGGCCTCCGTGTCAGGGAAGTAGAGCTCGTCCTCAAGCTCTGTGAATTGTGACCGGAGTAGGTCAGCTAACAGAGAAGAACTTCCGTCACCTAAGTCAGTGTCCTCTTCTTCCTGCTTGCATTCATGTCTTTTGTAATCTGGTGGTATGAAGTGCTGATTCATCTTGATCATTGTAAACCTCTCCATGTTTTTGGGCGAGAGGCGGGTCTTTTTTGAAGTTACAATGGCACCAGCAGCACTGAAAACACGTTCAGAAGACATGCTTGCGAGTGGGCAAGACAAATAATTTAGAGCAAGCTTTGTGATTAGTGGCCAGTGAGGCCTTTTCCCATACCAATACACCAATGGGTTGTGATCAATGTAGTCCTCTGTTGGGTTATCCAGATAGGCCTGCACCGTCCCTTCAAGGTCACCCAGGGCTGCTCCACTTTGCGTACCATCTGTGGCCTTTGCATCAGCACTGGGATGAGCAAACCCTTGATGAGTTATCCAATCCGCTACCGACAATATTATGGCTGGGCCTGGTGCAGGTGAGGATGATGATGATACTGTTGCTAGTGTAGGTAACGGCTGTGAGGGAAAGTGACTGCCTTCGGCCACAGAAGTGGACCTTGACGCCGGATGGCCTACTGATTCAGTAGTACTTCTGCTGGTTCCTTCAATTTCCTGCCGCTCTTTTTCAAACTGAGTGGCTGACAGAGTTAGCCAATGTTTGTACTTTGAAACATCTGCTTCAATTAATGCTTTGCTGGCCACTGCCTTTTTGTACAGTGGATCTAGAATAGTGGCACAAATGTAATGTTGTTCTGTATATATTTTTTGAAGCCTTTCATTGCCAACTAGGCGGGTTAATAAGCTCTCCACCAACTGATATGCGTATTGCTTGTCAGTATCATCTTTGAACGTTGAAGACACCACCTTCAGTTGGTGCTCTAGCATGCGCAGCAATGGGATAGCTTTGCCCAAAGTACAGTCCTCTCTGCTGACTTCACTTTCCTCAAAAGGACGAAGCATGTCTGTCAGGTGTTTAACTAGGTCCCATTCCTCCAAATCTAGCCTCATGTCTTTCATAGTAGAACCCAGTGCAAAGACATACTCATTGATTACCAAGCACTGCTCAGATAGACGCTCAAGCATGTAAAAGGTTGAGTTCCAACGTATTACCACCTCCTGGATGAGTCCTCTGACTGGCCCTCTATGTTCATGTTGAAGTTTCCTCAGATGCTTCCGGGCCTTAAAAGAATGGCAAGTGGTCAGTAACTCACTGACTTTGTTTTCTTTTTTCAAGAAATCTTGCACAACGATGTTAATACTGTGCGCCAAGCACAGCACTTTGAAGTAGTTACCATCATTCATGGCCTTAACTATATTACTGTCATTATCCATGGAAACATAACCAATCATGCGCTTTCTTGGATGCAGCCATTGAAAGACCTTACTGTTAAACTCCTCCAAAATGTTTACTGCAGTATGAGATTTCTCCATGGCAAACATGGCTACTATTACATGTTTCCGAGTAGCTTGAAAAATTGTGACACTGTCAACACCTGCAGCTGTCTTCTCTCTAACCCCCGCAAAAGAGACCCAGTGTGCAGTGATGCACATGTAATCAAGGGCTTGGCAACTGGTCCACATGTCTGTAGTCAGGTGGCTAGTGTGAACAGCACTCTTCTGCAAAGCTGCCCCAATCAACTCCAGCCCATCTTGATGTAGTGCTGGAACCACAACTCTGGCAAAATAAGACCGGCTAGGAACCTTCCATTTAGGGTAGACTGTTGCCAAAAATTGTCGAAAATCCACCGCTTCCACGAAAAAAAAAGGGAGAGGGTCCAGCGCTACATTTTAGCCAGCATTGCATTATAAAGACGTGCCGTTGGGTGGTTGCGTTCCAATGGCGCCTCCGACCAAAACATGCTTTTAATGGTGGTCTGGACCGTTTCATATGTGATGAGGATGCAGACCTCTTCAACCAAGTTAGGCTCATTGATGTACTTTTTCGCATTGGTGACTCTACCAGGCTACTCTGCCTCCTTGATGTTGTTGGGGTAGAGGAGGGTGTGGGCGCTACCACTGCAGTGCTGCTGCCAGGGGTTCGGTGTGTACCAGAAAAAATGTCTCTCGGTTGTTCACCGCCCCCCTACACAATCATCTCCTCTTCGTCATCAGATGCAATATCAATATCTACATTTGGATTTGTACTTTTGGCTTCCCAGATACGCCTCCCACAGGATAGTGTGGTGTTTTTGGAGATGACCTCTCTGGCCTCCGGTACCATAGTTGGTACCAAGCTTACCCCGACTAACTACAGTTTTACAAATCGAACAAACAACTAGGTTTTCCGCCCTTTTGCTAACACTAAAGAAGTCCCAAACTGGGGAGTTGAGATGTTTGGTTGTGGTGGTGGAGGTGCTACTTTCAATGCCAGATGAAGAGGAGGATGGGCGTGGCCGAATTTGACTCTGTTGTGCACTTACAGTTACAGCACCACCACTTGAGGTAACGGAGGTCGAGCTGGATGGAGATCCCTGCCGGCCCTTCTGAAGTGAAAATATGGCAGCTGTAGTAGGTCGTGTTGGTGTAGTAGTTACCTGTGTTGGTGGTGGTACCAGTGCCACGCCGCCCACATCCCGCTCAGCAGCAATTCGGGATAGGGTAAAAATGTCTGTCTGCTGCATACCCGCTGGGGCTGGAGTGACGACTGTGATGACTGGGTCGTCATCGTCAGACTGTTCATCACCAGCAGAATCCACCACTTCTACTTCTTGTTCGTCGTCATCACCCATAAGTGAAAGCCTTGTGGGAACCTTCCTTTTAGGCTTAGCTACCTTCGTCGGTGTCTCCCTCTCAGACTGCATTGGTGGGTTCCAATCTAGATCAAGATCATCAGAAGGAAGGGGGCTTGAAGAAGAACTTGTACTAGCCCTCCCTGGCCTTTTTCTTGCTGGGGATCTGTTATACAATGAATCTTCAGCAGGAGTGGCTTCCTCGGATGATACCCCTGCTTGAATCTCAAATTCCTGATGTGCCCCTACTTCTGGAGGAACAAGCATTGTGGGCAGTTGTGCCTCTCCATGCGCCTCTACTTGCACCTCTACTTGCGCCTCTACTTGAGCCTCTCCATGCGCATGTACTTGCGCATGTACTTGCACTTGTACTAGTTGCACCTGTGGTTGTCGTTGCGGCTGTGGTTTCTGAACACTCGTCAGATGAGTTACACCCTGCGTTGATTGGATGTTACTTTCTTGCGATGAGCCAACATCATCACTGGTCAATGGAGATTGAGCAATTAAAGTGGCTGCCTCTGCAGCAATTATGGCTTTGGACTTAACTTGGTGTGGTGGCACTGAGCCCAATGAAGCGGAGGTGCTGCTCCCAGCTTGGTCCCCGGCGGACCCCGCTGCTGCAGGCGTGGTTTTTTTTCCCCGAAAAAAGTGTCTGTGGGCACACCAGTCTCCTTGGTAAGTGGCGGCCCTTGCTTCTTCTGCTCCTTCTTACTGGCAGTGCTAGTGGCAACTTTCTTGGTAGAGGAGCTAAGGCAACCTTTCTTTGGGCCGATCTTCTACAGATGTCAGAACAGCAGGCCGCAGTTGCACGAGTTGCAGAGTTGTCTGTGGCCACACGTGACGTTGTGCTGCACACACCGCTGCAGGAATTCTTCCTGGCACTGATGATGAACGATGACTGATGTGGTTCTCTTGTGTACCTAAAAGCAAAGGAAGCCAGAGGAACATCAGTTAAATAAATGTTGCATATGTCGTGCTTCAATTAATATTTGCAACTAGGCATTTATTATTATTATAACACACCCAAACCCAAAATAAAAATTGCAATTCTAATCAAAAATGGATGTTTACATTAATAGAAGCGAGACCACACGGAGAGAGTTGTTTCATGCACCACTGAGTACCCCTGGGTATAATGGATGAAAGCAAGTCAAACTGGGTGCAGGCCTGAGCACACTGCCTGGCTTCAACATGGCCCCTTGACCCCCAGCCACATGGCCAGGCCCCGCCTGGACCAGGCCTCAAAATGGCCCCCACCCACATGGCCAGGCCCCAACAACACCCCAAAAAAGTGAAAAAAACACACAAATCACCACAATCCAATGCCATCCATGCCCTCAATGATATTTAAATTCAAGACACCCCACAGAAAGACTTGGTCCCTGCACCACTGAGTACCCCTGGGCATAATGGATGAAAGCAAGGCAAACTGGGTACAGGCCTGAGCACACTGCCTGGATTCAAAATGCCCCCATGACCCCCAGCAACATGGCCAGGCCCTGCCTGGACCAGGCCTCAAAATGGCCCCCATCCACATGGCCAGGCCCCAACAACACCCCAAAAAGTCAAAAAACGCACAAAAATCACCACAATCCAATGCCATCCATGCCCTCAATGATGTTTAAATTCAAGACACCCCACAGAAAGTCTTGGTCCATGCACCACTGAGTACCCCTGGGCATAATGGATGAAAGCAAGGCAAACTGGGTGCAGGCCTGAGCACACTGCATGGCTTCAAAATGGCCCCTTAACCCCCAGCCAAATGGCCAGGACCTGCCTGGACCAAGCCTCAAAATGGCCCCCACCCAAATGGCCAGGCCCCAACAACACCCCAAAATGTTGAAAAACCCACAAAAATCACAACAATCCAATGCCATCCATCCCCTCAATGATGTTTAAATTCAAGACACCCCATAGAAAGACTTGGTCCATGCACCACTGAGTACCCCTGGGCATAATGGATAAAAGCAAGGCCAACTGGGTACAGGCCTGAGCACACTGCATGGCTTCAAAATGGCCCCTTGACCCCCAGCCACATGGCCAGGCCCTGCTGGACCAGGCCTCAAAATTCCCCCCACCCACATGGCCAGGCCCCAACAACACCCCGAAATGTCAAAAAACACACAAAAATCACCACAATCCAATGCCATCCATGCCCTCAATGATGTTTAAATTCAAGACACCCCACAGAAAGACTTAGTCAATGCACCACTGAGTACTCCAGGGCATAATGGATGAATGCAAGGCAAACTGGGTGCAGGCCTGACCACACTGCCTGGCTTCAAAATGGCCCCTTGACCCCCAGCCACATGGCCAGGCCCTGCCTGGACCATGCCTCAAAATGGCCCCCACCCACATGGCCAGGCCACAACAACACCCCGAAATGTCGAAAAACACACAAAAAACACCACAATCCAATGCCATCCATGCCCTCAATGATGTTTAAATTCAAGACACCCCACAGAAAGACTTGCTCCATTAACCACTGAGTACCCCTGAGCAGGGCATAACGGATGAAAGCAAGGCAAACTGGATGCAGGCCTGATCACACTGCCTGGCTTCAAAATGGCCCCTTGACCCCCAGCAACATGGCAAGGCCCTGCTTGGACCAGGCCTCAAAATGGACCCCACCCACATGGCCAGGCCCCAACAACACCCCAAAAAGTCGAAAAACAAACAAAAATCACCACAATCCAATGCCATCCATGCCCTCAATGATGTTTAAATTCAAGACACCCCACAGAAAGACTTGGTCCATGCACCACTCACTACCCCTGGGCCTACTGGCTAGTGTGGCTTTACAGGCACCCCAAAATTAATAAAGAAAATTCCACATATAACAGTGAGCTAAAATTCCATGACATAAATTAGATTTAAGTTCAAAAAAACTCGCAGGAAACAGTTGTATCATGCACCCATGACTAACAATGGGCCTTCTGGATACTGTGGCTACCCACAATATATTTTTTTAAAAGTTTTAAAATTTTAGTTGCAGCAACTGCAATGCCCCAAACAAACAACACCAACTTACTTGTAAAATCCCAAATCCAAAAGTGATCCAAAGTCCAAAAAGTCCTCAAATACAAATATCCAGCAGTAGCCACAAAAAGTAATCCTTCCAGCTCCAGATCCAAATGCAAAGTGACCAGGACATGAACAAAGCACTGGGAGGAGCCTGCTGGACAGGAACAGGAAGTTGGAGACTCTGGGTCACTTCCTTCGTCCCACCCCTCAAAAAAGGACTCCTTGCACAAAAAAGTGCAGCCAAATGTCAATCTGAGGAGTTATTCTGATCAAAATCATCATTTTCAGAACGCTTATGCTGCCTACGGTGGATTTCTTGTGCAGAATTGCAATTTTTGTAAGTTCGGGAACACGAGCTGTTCAAATCTCCCGCCGGAAGTCAGCTACGCGCCACATCTACGTGATCGCAATTGTTTACTCCCGCGATGCGTGATTGCGGGTCCTTATGACGTACTCGCGTTGTCAAACTCTCACTGTGCAAGATGGCGGGCCGCGATGACGTACTCGCGGTCGAAAAAGATCCAAAATGGCGCAGCACACGCAAACCGGGAGGAAAAACAACTCCGCGAACTCAGAATCACAGTAAGTCAACGCCGCGCGCTCAATATTGTATTTTTCAAGCGAGACCAAGCAAAATAATCCGCAAGCTTGCGAATTGCAGATTTTTTGGCAAATTTGCGCAATTCGCGGACCGTGAATTTGCCAAAAATCCTGAAATGCAGCGAACGAAACGGAATTTCAGCCCAAACTTAAATGACAGCAGATGAGCAATGGGACCTGGATGCACATGGGCTGCAATTGAGCACGGTGCTGAGGGAGGGGTAGGGTGCATCAGCTTGGGTGCGCAGGTGTGAAGAAGCGATGTTGCCTTAGATAATAATGTAATCTCTGGCCTCATTCATATCTGTTTCATTTTTAGGACTTGCTGGACCGCACTCTTTTTCGCGGACCCCAGCATCCTAGACACACGGGTGACGGGTTGTAAACAGTGAGCACTGGGTGCAGTAGGCCGACACTCTATCCCCTCCTCCCTCTGTTCTTTTGACTCTCCCTCCCCTTCTCCCTTCCACCCTCTCCCTCTCTGTCCCATTCTCACTATCTTCCTTGCATTCTGACTACCTTTCTTTTCCTCTTGGACATGGCACACATACTTATGTTTCTTTTTTGTCTTGCAGGTTTTGCACGCTGCTTCCGTAGGAGTCCCGCCCACTTATTTCATGTTATACTGTTGTTTGTTTGAATAAAGTTGTGTTTCCATTTATTTGTGCTGTTTTAATAAAGGTTATTTTTTTACCAATAAATAAGTGAGTGTATGGGTCTTCTTTTTCTGACAACACTTGTCTATAGTTTATTGTGAAAATCGGCTGTTTATAGGAGGTTATGAGGGAAAACATTTGTAATTTTGAGGTACACCTACCAAATATAAACCAACAGACTGTTACACAAATGAAGCCTGCGTACTTCATCAACTGCAAGGGTTTGATGAGGGTATCACTTTATAGCACCATGAGTACTGCCCGTGTGATTTCAGAACCAATAAGGCACTGCTCAGGGTCACCAATGCTTCAGGGACTGGTGAGGCCCACCCCGCATATTTAAGTAAAGCCCCGGAGGGTGGCGATCCCCGGACTTGAGTTGGCCAGGAATCCCCCTGAACAATTAGTAAACAATTCCCAGGGATGTGGCGATCCCCTAGGCTGCGAAACGTCTCTGTGCCCTCCTGCGCCTTGTTTACATGTGAGATTAAGGTCCCCAGTGCTGCAGAGACCCCGTAATATAATAATAGGATCGGCCAGGGAACATTACCCACCAGGGGACTCATTTATATCAACGGGTGTGACCCCGCTTCATTTTTTTTTCTCCATTTCTGCCATCCGGCTCCTCTCTATTAAAGCAATACAAGGTGTTCCTTTTCTCGCTTCTACGAGGCAAACAAAGATTTGCTATCACAGGGTGGAAGCCATGCACCCGCCCTCTAATAGCAAACACAAATGTCCCGCAGATGCACATCCCAGGACATTGTATGAGCTGCGCCTGAGAGGTGGCACTCACTAGGACCATGATGCATTGGTTACTGCAAACTACAGTATTAGTATAAATGCATACTAACACTACTTGTACACATGTAGTATAGTGACTGAAGAGGAAGAGGAAGCCCAAAATCTAAAAATATACATCCTACTAGAGGTTGGATGACATAGTTCAATGAGCCAACGACCCTGGGATGAGTAAAAACAGCTTCACAAAGAAAACGGGTCTTCAGCACAACGCAAGCAAGCTTGAAATATTGGTGAGTGCTGCCTTCTTTTTACCTTCTCCCGCTCATCGCCAAATTTATGTAGTGAAGAGGCAAACAGCAGTATATCCGATAAGTAGATTTATTGCAGGAAAACAAGACAGCTTAAACAGCCACCAACAGGAGCAGACAGCAAGGCAAACATCTTCTCCAGCACCGTGTAAAAACTCCCTGAGGTTCCCCTCATAACAGCCCTACATTCTAACATTACATACTTACATTCTACTAGCATTACATAGTAACATTTTACTATGACTTACATTAGAATACTATACAGAGCACATGACTTGACAGCAATGAGCTGATGGTTTCATCCATGAGTCCTGAGACTGGTAGGGGTGAGTAGTTCGCTTGCCACTTCCTGGATTGTAATAAACGCGAAGTAACACTACTTCCACAAGTATGCTACACCGCCCAGAGCACATCACTTTACAACAATGAGCTCATGGTTTAGGCTAACGGTTTAATCCCAGAGTCTCCAGACCAGTAGGGATGAGTAGTTTGCTTCCCACTCCCTGTATAATAGAAACGCATACTAACACTGCTACACAGTTATACTACAGCGGCCAGTATGCTACAGCGCCCAGAGCCCATCACTTTACAGCAATCAGCTTGGTTTGATCCCCGAGTCTTAACACCAGTAGGCATGAGTACTTCGCTTCCCACTTCCGGTATAGTATAAACGCACGGTAGGGGTCAGTAGTTTGCTTCCCATTCCCTGTATGGTATAAACGCCTACTAACACTACTTGCACACGTATGCTACAAAGACCAGAGCACATCATTTTACAGCAATGAGCTCACAGTTTAGGCTCTCAGTTTCATACCCGAGTGTAGCAGCATCTCATCTCAGCACCATGTCACTCTGAGCAACACCGCACTTTAAAACCAGTAGGAGTGACTACTTCGCTTTGCACTCCCCCACAGAGGTTACAGTGCTCCTATCCTCCTCTTTCCTACTCTTTTCACCCTTTTTCCCCTTACTCGTTTCAACAAAATCACAAAATGGAGGCCAACACTTCCTAGTTGCAACCGCTCGCAGAGCTCGCAACCAATAAGCAGCAAGCTTGTCCTTGTAATGCCCCAGCTAATCAGATGGCAGAATTCCCAAATATCGATATCTGTAAATTTTTATATTTCTCCAACACTACTGAACGGATTTACACCAAATAAACAAAAGGGTGCTTTCTAGACCAAGACCCTTCTCCCTGCCAAATTTGGGGAATTCCATTCACCCGTTCGACCTGCAGCCTTGTCTAAAATTTCCTATGGAAGTTGCATGGAGAAAACACGTTTTGGGGCCCCCTTTTTTTCTCAGCCCCCTCTTGATGAATTACCCCCAAACTTCCAACATAGGAGCTGATATGAACAAAGAATTAGTTTGGAAGATATCAGGAAGATTCGTCAAATGACGCCAAAGCTATAACCAAAACAAAAATGCTCTTCTATAGAAACTTGGTCCTAACTATAACTACCTACAGCCTCTGAGCGCAAATTCTGCCAAAATGCCAAATGCGTTTTGGGGTGATTCCCTTCTTCACTGGCAACCTTCTGGTGAACAACAGCTCTGCAGTTCTTAATCGCACCTGCAAGTGTTTTTAAAGTTCCAGCAGGTCCTTGCGCTCTCACTCCGAGCGCATTCAAGGAGCGGTGTTGTTGGTTTGGTGTGGTGAAACTGAGCAGCATACCCTGTGCGCCCAAACAGTGCTTTAAGTTTTCAAGGGAGGGGCGAAAACAGCGGCACCACTCCGGAATATACCGATGCTAACCACAAGATCCAGAATGCAAAGCAGGGCACGCCTACTAAGGCGGGACTTTAAAAACACTCGCAGGTTCGGTTAAGAACTGCAGAGCTGTTGTTCACCAGAAGCCAGCCAGTGAACTAGGGAATCACCCCGAAACGCGTTTGGCATTTAGCAGAATTTGTGCTGAGAGGCTGTACCTGTGTCTGCTGCTGTCTACCATGCAATAAAAGGCTTAACAGAACATCGCGATTGGCATATGCACTGTGTGAGCAGTTGTTTTTGGATGTTATGTGGCCCACTCTGGCCACGAAGACACCCCACTGCAGTTCAGCAGGTCCTTGCCCTCTCACTCCGAGAGCATTCAAGGAGCAGTGTTGTCGGTTTGGTGTGGCGAAACTGAGCAGCATACCCTGTGCACCCAAACAGTGCTTTACGTTTTCAATATAGGGGCAAAAACAGCGGCACCACTACGGAATATACAGATGCTAACCACAAGATCCAGAATGCAAAGCAGGGCACGCCTGCTAAGGCGGGACTTTAAAAACACTTGCAGGTGCGATTAAGAACTGCAGAGCTGTTGTTCACAAGAAGCCAGCCAGTGAACAAGGGAATTACCCCAAAACGCGTTTGACATTTTGCTGAATTTGCGCTGAGAGGCTGTACCTGACTCTGCTGCTGTCTACCAAGCCATAAAAGGCTTACCAGAACATCGCGAGTGGCGTCTTCACTGTGCCGAGCAGTTGTGTTTGGATGTTATGTGGCCTGCTCTGGCCACGAAGACATCCCACTGCAGTTCCAGCAGGTCCTTGCGCTCTCACTCCGAGCGCATTCAAGGAGCGGTGTTGCCGGTTTGGTGTGGCAAAACTGAGCAGCATACCCTGTGCGCCCAAACAGTGCTTTAAGTTTTCAATGGAGGGGCAAAAACAGTGGCACCACTACGGAATATACCGATGCTAACCACAAGATCCAGAGCCACAGTTCCCCCTAGGCCCCAGGAAAATATGCTTCTTCCTGTGGGCAGAAGCAATTTTGTTATCTGTTTCCCTGGCCGCTTCACAACATGCAGAGAAACAGATGAAAAGCTTGCTCGCAGTGGGCAAGAGCATTTTACATGCTCCTGGTTGCAGGGAGCATACTTGAGGGTATACTAACAAGGGATTAGCGCCACCAGAATCTCACATTTGGAGCCACTTTAACACTGCCTTGTAAATACAGTCCCTTTACATGCATTACTTTGCATGAAAGGGGAGTGTAATGGGTGTTGTTGTTGGCGTTCCACCACAACACCCATTGCTTTTTGATGCTGCTGCAGATTAACAAGGATATGTAAATCTGAGGCTTTGCCAAATACTAATACCATGCAAGAGCTAGCATTAGAATGGCGGAACATTGAGAAATACTTTTATTTCTCCTTGTTTTAGCTTTTTTCTATGTGTGCTGCATTATGCAGCACACATCGAAAGAGCACAATGCCATGAATGGCTGTTTACTTGAAAGAAGGAGTCCCTTCCTGCACATAAATAATCATTAAATAATGATGATTTGCTACTTCTATGTGCTTCAAAATTCAGGACATATAGAAGAAACAAATTGCCATTATTGATTGTTTTTGTGCAGTAAGAGTGCCTTCATTAACATAACCAATAATTCCTTACAATGGAGGCACCCTTTTGTTATGGTGCAAGGGTGCCTGCATTGGCACTAGGCAGCCACATTTTAGTGCCAGTGCTAGGGAAAACACAGGAGTGCACCATATTGTTGTAAATACCCTGCATTTTAGAAATGTCGGAGCGTGGCGCTTCACATTTTCATTGTACATATGCCCCCATTTGTTTGCTTTTGTGCGGCAGGAGCTATACAAATGCTCCCATCAAGTGAGAGCAAAGGCGCTATGACCCAGGAGTAGGCACCCTGAGACATAGCAGGAGCCTGGCCCTGGGGATGGGGTCCCCAATGCCCTTAATGGCTCTGGAAGGAGGCAGCGAGGCCTCCTCCATTTTGTTATCACAGCCGGGCCTTGGGGATGGGATACATGTGGCTCCCCTCCCCATTTTTAAAATGATCTGGGCCTGCTATATGGGGTACTAACGGTCGGGATCAGCCCAGGAGGGGGGACGCACGCCCCCTTCCCCATATTGTTATTTGACTGGCCCCAGAGGATGGGGTCCTCGGGGCTGATTTTGGTTCAGCATGGGAGCTGCGCGGTCCCCCTTCCTATTTATGAAATTGACCAGGTCCCTGGATATCTATAAAAAATGTTTCTTTAATATCCACAACCCTACTAAACGAATTACACCAAATCATAAAAGGAGATCTTTCTTGACCAAGATCAAGCTTTCTGCTAAATTTGGTGTGATTCTGTTCAGTGTTTCAAACTGTTGTTCAAAGTCCCTACAGGAAATTGCATGGGGAATGTGTATTTTGAGACCCCCCCCCCCATTTCCTTGGCCCTTCACTTGATGAATCACACCAAAACTTTTCAGACAGCAGCTGAAGTGAGTGGAAAACTAGTTTTGAAAATTTTTTGAAAATTGGGCAAACGGCATTAAAATTATTTGCAAAACCAAAGACGCTTTGACTATGGAAACTAAGTCCTAACTATAATTACCTACTAGTGCTCACCAGTAGGTAATATGTATTTGTGTATAAATAAATATAAATATCTATCTATATCGCTGTCTCTCTCTCTCTCTAAATATATATATGTATATATTTATATATAAATATATAGATAGATGTATATATATTCTCACACACACATATATCACACAGACACAAACTCACACACTGATACAGACAGCCACAAAGCCACTCAGATGACATATTAGAAACAGTATCACTCATTAGAAGTACAGAAAAACTAGTAATTTAACTGTAGCTAAGTATACATTTTTAAGTCTTTGAAAGGTTTACGAAACACTGGATGTTGTCATCAGTGATTTCATTGGAGATGTCATCATTGATGCCATCAGTGATGTCACTGACATGTCATAAGTGTTGAAATATAGAGGGAGCATATGTTATAGTTAGCTCAGATAACTGTAACTGCTGAACCTAACTATATTGTCCCTGTAAGCAATGTTTTTTGAGTGAATATATATATACATATATATATATATATACACCTACTCAAAAACTGATACAGACCGTCACAAAGCCAGTCAGATTACCTGAAGTTATATGTATATATTAGGGCTATCGTATTGCCCTGAAAGTAACTTTCATTACACCAAAACCAGGGCTGACGTGTTCCAATTCATACGAAAATTAAAACTTCGAAAGTTTCATAAAACACAACTAACCAATAAATCAAAAAACAAGACCATACGAGATGATCCATTGGCAGACCCCATAAACCTGGCAGCCGAGGATTATGAGCTGCTAACGTCTGTCCAAGGCATAATTAACACTCGAAATAGTTCCCAAAACGACATGGAGTCACAGAATGTGGAAAGCTCACAGGATTTCCCAGTCCTCAGTTCCCAACAAACAAGGAGTCTGGCAAACAAAAAACCGGTAACACCGTTCAAAAGAAAATCCAAGTTTGTACCCATTACAACTAAAGACTCAATTGATGTTTTCAACGATACTGTGGTAGCGCAAGTTAAGAAATTACACACTAAAATTCAAATGACCAAGAAAAGAAGAACAAAGGAACAAATTCAATATGACAATTTAATGGAAAAACTAAAGAAAGAGAACCAAGTGGTGATAAGAAATTCGGACAAGGGAGGAAACATCGTGTTATGGCCCCTATCACAATATCTCACTGAAGCAAATAAACAGCTCTGCGATGTTCAATGTTACCACCAAAGTTCTCCCATTAAATACAAACAGATGCAAGATGAATTGGGCAGTAAACTACTGGCATGGAAAAGCTTAGGACTTCTGAATATGGAGGAGTTTAAATTTTTTTAAAAAGAGCATCCTCGCACGCCAGTGATTTACTTTATAGCAAAAATACACAAAAATAAGGAAACACCTCCAGGAAGACCGATCATCGCGGCATGTGATGGCCCCCTTGAAAATCTGTCACAGTATATAGACTTCTTTTTACAAGAACATGTCCTCAAATTGAAGTCATATGTGAAGGACACGGGGGATTTCCTATCAAAAATAGCAACGGTTAAATGGGAAAATGACTATCACCTAATAACCCTAGATGTTTCCTCATTATATACGTGTATCCGTAACAGGGATGGAGTAAAGGCTGTTCAATATTTCCTATCTAAAAGACCCATTGAATTCACAATGCACAACAAAATGTTGATTGACATGCTACTATTTTGTTTAGAACACAATTTTTTCCTCTTCAACAAACAAATGTACCGTCAGGTTCAAGGTGTCGCTATGGGGGCCAGCTTCTCCCCCAGTTATGCCTGTTTGTTTATGGGCTGGTGGGAGGAGCTGGTCCTCAGGGAGGAATACCGGGACATCTGTACGAACAACATAATATCCTACTTACGGTACATTGATGATTTGATTATAGTGTGGAAAGGCAGCAAAGAGGAGGCACAGACTTTCATAGACAGCATCAATGTTAATGACATTAACTTATGTTTTACATCGGACATAAGCAACAGTCAAGTTTCCTTCCTAGATGTTCTAGTTAAGATTGATGAAGGCAAAATTATGACCACCTTGTACAGAAAGCAGACTGCAGGGAACACCCTATTACACGCCAGTAGTGCACACCCCAGCCATCTTATCCACAGCATCCCCTACGGGGAGATGCTGTGGTTACGTAGAATATGTAGCGATGAGGGAGAACTCAGAAGACATCAACAGGAGAGCAAGTGTAGGTTCTTGGAAAGAGGCTACAGTGCCAAAACAATTGACGCGGCAATGGCCAAATCAAGACTAAAATCAAGAGAGGAACTTCTGCACAACACAGAAATCCCTATATTAGAAAACACGAGTAGCACAACAATATCTGAAGAAGCACCCAGACTAATTATGAGCTACAATCGTCAGCATAGTGAATTGCGTAAAATCATCCAACGCAACTGGCATCTTGTCAAGGAGGATCCGATAATAGGAGACTCTCTTCCTGAATACCCTTCAATAACTTACAAAAAAGCTACCTCAATGGGGGATGTGTTGGTAAGAAGCAGTCCAGAGTACAAGGATAATACAGGCTTGTCTCTAGCACGTAAAGGATTTTACAAGTGCTCCAGCTGTAAGGCTTGTTCATTTGGGGTGAACAAAACTTCCTATTTACCAGCTTTCAGCTCTAAACCACAAAACATTAAGTTTCACTTAACATGTAAAAGTGAATTTGTGGTTTACATACTAGAGTGCACTTGCAATTTAAAGTATGTAGGTAGTACCAAGCTTCCCAGCCACAAGAGGATCCTACAACACATTAGGGCGATCACCAATAATGACCCTAATTACCCTGTGGCGAGACACTTCCATGAAGTCCATGGTGGAAACCTGAAAGATCTTAGGTATTACATCATAGACGCAGTTCCCGTGCAGAGAAGAGGAGGGGATAGGGAAGGCATGCTGCGAAGGCTTGAGACACACTACATCTTGACCCTAGATACTAAGCAGCCAAAAGGTCTCAATATGACTGAGGATCTATACACATTTTTAGAATGATTATTGGGAAGTCAATGCTTATACTAGGCATTAAAAGTCTGTGTGGTTTTCATCAATTCAATGCAACAAAATGTAAAAAATGTATTAAAAAAATGTAAAGTTTGAATTCTCCATAACTTCCAAGATGTAAATACTTTGTGAACTTGTTTTGTATTGTAAATAATGGATTTTACAAGGTGAAAATGAAAAACATACATATATATATATTTTTGATACTAATAGGGTTTTAATTATTTATGCAATTTTAAATGAACCATGAGTGGATTGAACAACAATAATCATCAAATTTTTGTAGATGTTGGTCAATTGTGGGAATCACTCATTCAGACAAGTATATTTAGTTGCATTTATTTGGAAGAACCCTTTGAGAAAGAGATATATAATTTTCCTTGTATTTATCATCACGAAGAATAGGAATTGTTCTTTGAATTGTTTTTTTGGTAAGGTATATTTATTTGTGTGTAAATATAATTTTTTGTTCACAGAGGGTATCATTTTTTGCCTATTGAAAAAAGAGGTTTTTCTCTATCACGTTTTGAACAATGTTTTAGTTTTAATTCCTCTTTGTTTGGATTCACGGTGATGCACTGTAGTATTCAGTGAATGGATATTTGAAATACGGTTAACAATAAGCCATTGTATTATACCGAAATATTTTCTGAGATTTAACCCTCATGCATAACTTTTTGCAAATGTATTTTACAATCATTACCTGTATTTTACGTATCACACTAAGAAAATAATGAAAGAAAGCTGTAAATAGTATACTTTCTATGTCCATTCACGCACTTGCACTTTAAAAGGAGGTGCATCCCACGACACTGTTGTCATGTGATCAAGGCAGGGATCTGCCGAAACGCGTCGTGGCTGATGTGGTTGCACTTTAAAATAAAATAAAATAAGAAGCACTGAACTGGGTCTACCTCGTCTTTTGCATATTTGGCTGTCGGTTTTCATTGGGAGACTGAGACGAGTTCTTGCAGCATATATATATATATATATATATATATCCAAAGCTCCAAACACCAGCCGATTGCACACGTGAGCGGGTGCACGCCAAACGGGGGTGTACCCGTTGTATTAATCACAGCTTCGAACATCCACGGACCATCTGTCCGTAAAGAAAGCAGCACACGCAGGGGGTAGTTCCACGTTAGATTTTATTCGGGAACCTCACAGCATACGACGCGTTTCGCCGGAGGGCTTCGTCAAGATATGCAAAGAGCGGAGGCGCTCAACTATCTCAGCGCTGCTGTGAGAGGTCGCTCCCCTGGCTCTCTGCGTGTCCTGGTATCGTTGAGTTGCGCTTGGAATTTGCATTTATTTCTTGTAACGCTATATCTGCACTGTGACTCGCTCTGTGGGCTGCGCTAGAGATATTGCATTTTAACCTGCTGCGCGTTTATTGCACTTTGACTGCTGGGACGTTAAATATTGAAGTCTGCCTCACACCTTCAGATTACATTGAACAGCTGCGCACTCACTCTCATTGTGCCTTCGCTTTCTCTTCTCTGGCGCTTTGCTGATAGTGCTTGACCATCCGCCGCCATTTCGTTGTTGTTGTTGTTGTTTGCACGGCAAGGCCATCCTTCGGAGCACGCCCCGCCTCCCAGCTGAGCCTCCCTCCCACTGACTACATACAGCGCCCCCGTCCCCGGAAGCGCTGTGACTATCTCAGCGCTGCTGTGAGAGGTCGCTCCCCTGGCTCTCTGCGTGTCCTGGTATCGTTGAGTTGCGCTTGGAATTTGCATTTATTTCTTGTAACGCTATATCTGCACTGTGACTCGCTCTGTGGGCTGCGCTAGAGATATTGCATTTTAACCTGCTGCGCGTTTATTGCACTTTGACTGCTGGGACGTTAAATATTGAAGTCTGCCTCACACCTTCAGATTACATTGAACAGCTGCGCACTCACTCTCATTGTGCCTTTGCTTTCTCTTCTCTGGCGCTTTGCTGATAGTGCTTGACCATCCGCCGCCATTTCGTTGTTGTTGTTGTTGTTTGCACGGCAAGGCCATCCTTTAGAGCACGCCCCGCCTCCCAGCTGAGCCTCCCTCCCACTGACTACATACAGCACCCCCGTCCCCGGAAGCGCTGTGACTATCTCAGCGCTGCTGTGAGAGGTCGCTCCCCTGGCTCTCTGCGTGTCCTGGTATCGTTGAGTTGCGCTTGGAATTTGCATTTATTTCTTGTAACGCTATATCTGCACTGTGATTTGCTCTGTGGGCTGCGCTAGAGATATTGCATTTTAACCTGCTGCGCGTTTATTGCACTTTGACTGCTGGGACGTTAAATATTGAAGTCTGCCTCACACCTTCAGATTACATTGAACAGCTGCGCACTCACTCTCATTGTGCCTTCGCTTTCTCTTCTCTGGCGCTTTGCTGATAGTGCTTGACCATCCGCCGCCATTTCGTTGTTGTTGTTGTTGTTTGCACGGCAAGGCCATCCTTTAGAGCACGCCCCACCTCCCAGCTGAGCCTCCCTCCCACTGACTACATACAGCGCCCCCGTCCCCGGAAGCGCTGTGACTATCTCAGCGCTGCTGTGAGAGGTCGCTCCCCTGGCTCTCTGCGTGTCCTGGTATCGTTGAGTTGCGCTTGGAATTTGCATTTATTTCTTGTAACGCTATATCTGCACTGTGACTCGCTCTGTGGGCTGCGCTAGAGATATTGCATTTTAACCTGCTGCGCGTTTATTGCACTTTGACTGCTGGGACGTTAAATATTGAAGTCTGCCTCACACCTTCAGATTACATTGAACAGCTGCACACTCACTCTCATTGTGCCTTCGCTTTCTCTTCTCTGGCGCTTTGCTGATAGTGCTTGACCATCCGCCGCCATTTCGTTGTTGTTGTTGTTGTTTGCACGGCAAGGCCATCCTTTAGAGCACGCCCCGCCTCCCAGCTGAGCCTCCCCCGCCCCTCCCCTTCCACCCACTTATGTCAGATGCTCTTGTGCGCAGCGTTCACGCGCAGCGTTCGCGCCCCAGTCGCGCCGAAGGTGCGCCACAGGTAAGCCCGTCTACGCCCGTCCACGCCAAGGCCGCGCCCAGCGCCAGACCCCCTGGTCCTCGCAATGCCCAGCCCTCCCGCATTACTTACGACGCCTCCACCCTTCTATCCCTTAACCCCGGACGACTCTCCAACTGCGCCCAAGCCGCCCCTGGACACACCCATGGGCCCTTCTCTTGCAATTCCTGCAAATTCGACGGCACCAAGACCAACTCCTCATCCTCGAACACCAAACAGAGCTCCGACACTAACCACCTTAAATGCATCCTGCTCAACACCCGATCGGTCCACAGACACGCCATCGACCTCTGGAATCTACTAGACACCATCTCCCCGGACGTCGCCTTCCTTACAGAAACATGGATGAACGCCTCCTCAGCCCCAGACATCACCATTGCCATCGCGGAAGGATACAAGATCATCCGTAAGGACCGCACCGACCAAACTGGAGGAGGCATCGCCATCGTTCATAAGAACTCCATCCACATCTCTACCAGCTCAGACATCAACCTTAACAGCGCCGAACACCTTCACTTCCAAATCCACACCGACCCCAAGACCACACTCAGAGGCACCCTCCTCTACCGACCCCCAGGATCCCGCGCACAATTCAGTGACGACATCACCGACTTTATCACCCCTCACGCTCTCCCCTCCGAGGAATACATTCTAATTGGAGACCTCAACTTCCACCTGGAAAAGAGCTTCGACTGCAACACCACCCTCCTGGACAATCTCGCCAACCTCGGACTCAAACAAATTGTTAATACCCCCACCCACATCGCAGGTCACACACTCGACCCCATCTTCACCTCCAGCAAACATATCTCCTTCAGTCACACCACAACTCTACACTGGACGGACCACAGCTGCGTTCACTTTACCTACAATAAGACCACAACTCACAACCTCCCTCAACCCACTCTACGAAGAAACTGGAACAAAATCACCATCGACCAGATCTCCTCATCGCTGATTCAAAACCCCCTTGTCCACACCTCAAACCCCGACCAAGCAGCCATTAACTTCACCCAATGGCTATCCAACAGCGCCGACATCCTAGCACCGTTGAAAAAACGTCAAACCAAACTAGGCAGCAAAAACGCCCCCTGGTTCAACGATGATCTTAAGAAATCTAAGAAACTCTGTCGCTCCCTCGAGAATGCCTGGAAAAAAGACCCAAACACCAGCACCAAGGATGCCTTCAAAAACGCCACCCGCATACACCACCAACTGATACGGACTGCCAAGAAAGCCGCATTCAAAGACCGACTTGACAACAACGCCCACAACAGCAAGGAATTATTCAACATCGTCAAAGAATTTACCAACCCATCCGCCAACTCCAACGACATCACTCCCTCGCAAACCCTTTGCGACTCCCTAGCTTCGTTCTTCCACGACAAAATCACAGACATCCACAACAGCTTCAACAACCAACCCGGAGACCAACCCACCCAACCTTCTGCCGTACCTTCACCCCCCTTGAACATCCTTAATGACTGGAACCTAATCTCCACTGAGGACACCATCCGCCTGATGAACTCCATCCACTCAGGATCCCCAACAGACCCATGCCCTCACCACATCTTCAACAAAGCAGACTCCATCATAGCACCACACCTCCGAGACGTCATCAACTGCTCCCTCAACTCCGGCACCTTCCCAGAAATCTGGAAACACGCCGAACTCAGCGCCCTTCTGAAAAAACCCACAGCTGACCCCACCGAACTCAAAAACTACAGACCCATCTCGCTCCTACCATTCCCGGCCAAAGTCATCGAGAAAGCTGTCAACAACCAGCTCGCCGCCTTCCTCGAAACCAACAAATCCCTAGACTCCTCACAGTCTGGCTTCCGAGCCAAACACAGCATGGAGACCGCCCTCATCGCCGCAACAGACGACATTCGAACTCTACTGGACAATGGAGACACAGTCGCCCTCATCCTCCTCGACCTCTCCGCAGCCTTCGACACAGTCTGCCATAGCATCCTCCTACAGCGCCTCAGAAACATCGGAATCCAAGGAAAAGCACTGGAATGGATCACTTCGTTCCTCACCGGAAGAACCCAGAGAGTCCGCCTCCCACCATTCAAGTCAGAGGCCACTGAAGTCATCTGCGGCGTACCGCAAGGATCCTCACTCAGCCCCACCCTCTTCAACGTATACATGAGCCCCCTCGCGGCCATCGCACGCCAACACAACCTCAACATCATCTCCTACGCAGATGACACCCAACTGATCCTCTCACTCACCAAAGACCCTAATACCGCCAAAACCAACCTTCATGAAGGAATGAAAGAAGTAGCCGAATGGATGAAGCATAGCCGTCTAAAACTTAACTCAGATAAAACAGAAGTCCTTATCTTAGGAACCTCCCCCTCCGCCTGGGATGACTCCTGGTGGCCAGAGGCTCTTGGAAAAGCACCCATCCCGAAGGATCACGCACGGAACCTGGGTGTCATTTTAGACTCCTCACTCTCGATGTCCAGACAGGTCAACGCCGTCTCATTATCTTGCTTCAACATTCTTCGCATGCTCAAAAAAACATTTCGCTGGATCCCCACCGAAACCAGAAAAACGGTCACCCATGCACTGGTTACAAGCCGCCTGGACTACGGAAACACCCTATACGCCGGCACCACCGCAAAACTCCAGAAAAAACTCCAACGCATCCAGAACGCATCAGCCAGACTCATACTTGACATCCCACGTAAAGACCATATCTCCAGTCACCTGAAAAAACTCCACTGGCTCCCCGTCAATAAGAGGATTACTTTCCGCCTCCTAACCCACGCACACAAATCACTTTACAAACTCGGACCTGATTGCCTCAACTCTCGACTTTCCTTCTACACCCCCCCCCGCCAGCTACGTTCCTCCAGCCAAGCCCTTGCTACCGTGCCTCGCATCAATAAAACCACCATGGGAGGTAGATCCTTCTCCTACCTGGCTGCTAAAACCTGGAACTCACTCCCCACCCACCTTCGTCTCACTCAGAACCATCTAGCATTCAGAAAGCAACTTAAAACTTGGCTATTTGACAAATAATCCCCCCTCCCTTCCTCAAGCGCCTTGAGACCCTCTGGGTATGTAGCGCGCTATATAAATTCATTTGACTTGACTTGACTTGAACTCATATAAATACATGTCTTACTTCCGCATTTGGAGTAGAGAACAAGAAAGGACTATACAATCATTAATAATGGATCGGCCATCTTGAGATGGTGTGATGAGTTGCAATATAGACCCAATCTTAAGTTAAACATATGTAATGATATGTACAATCCATAAACATAATCACAAGTCCCACAATAAGTGGTGCATAGGAGCTATACTAGTTATCCCGCCCATGATGGGCAACAATAGTCCAAATGTCCTCCTTACACATTTAACGCCCTGGATGGGCTAGTCGTCGAACAGATCTAATATACTTGATATAAAGGTGCAACCAATTATATATGTAAAGCTACACACTATGCATCTAATAAACCATATGAAAACATAATCATGGAAATGGAAAACCTGAGTAGAATGCTCAGAGCACATGTAGGTCTAACAATATAAAGACTCCTGCTATAGTGTATAGACGCACCCGAATTTAACATTGCATCCATAGCAACCCAAATATCGCCCTGGATGGGCAAGAATATAAGACCTGTTCGAAGGTACTCAACATTAAGTGGGATGTAAAACCAAATTCATGGTACAAAAGTTGCAGTCGAAAATTTCTTAAATACCAGATGTCCTAAATTCATATACAGACAATGGAAGATACCAATCAAGAATACAGTGCATAAACCAACATAGAAGTCCATCATTATCAGAAGTGCATGAAACTTAACCCAAATGAACTGAAAGTTCTTCATGCATATTGAGGCCATTCGGGTGTTTACTCTGCAAGTCTATTATGTATCTGGACTCTAGCCTTCTAAGCTTAAGAAGGCGATCACCACCCCTGATATTAGCTGGAACACTGTCGAGACATCACTAATCAAGAGTGGGACAATAGAATTATAGGATGGCATCGTTATATAGACGATCTTTTTATCATCTTAGACAGCCCCGTAGAAACTGCCAGTGTGTTCATAGACGTACTCAACAATAATGACATGAATCTAAAATTCTCAGGTCATATAAGCAGGACCTCAGTTAACTACCTTGATCTTACTGTATATATAGATGACAAAGGAACAGTGCAAACTAAATTATTCAGGAAATAGACGGCAGGGAACTCCACCCTCTTTGCCACAAGCAGTCATCCTCGCCAATTGGTTGAAAGTATCCCCTATGGAGAACTTTTGAGGCTAAGGCTCAATAATTCCAATGAGGATGATTTCAAGAAGGCAGCGGAGGCTAGTCTTCAACGATTCAGGATAAGGGGCTACAGTGAGGGGGTTCTGGCGAGTGCATATGACAGAGCAATCAAGATGCAGAGAAAAGCTCTGTTAGAACCTAAGAAGACTGTTAAATCTAATAACGGGGCATTTCGCCTTATCACCACCTTTTCACGGAACGCAGGGCAGGTCAAAAAGATTCTCAAAAAGAACTGGAACATTTTAATGTCCGACAACATCATTAAAGCAGATTTGCCCAGCAATCCTTTAGTGACCTTTAGAAAGGCCAGATCACTCAGGGACCATTTGGTCTCTAGTCATTACACTGCTCCTGATAATATCCCCAAACTTCCTGCACTGAATGGTTTCTACCCTTGTGGCCGGTGCAAGGCCTGCAAACATAGTAAGCGGATGCTTGCTTTTAAGGTACCAGGTCTTTCTACACCGAAAAAGATTACCAAATTCCTGACGTGCTCCACAGCATTTGTCATCTATTGCCTCATCTGCCCTTGTGACTTAAATTACATCGGTAGCACCACCAATGCCGTTAAATTGAGAATATTAGAGCACATGCGTGCTATTGCCAAAAAAGATGTCACCTACCCCGTAGCGAGGCACTTCGAAAAGAAACACAATAGTAACAGGGATCTGTTATCTTACATTTGTCTCGACAGTGTTCCAGCTAATATCAGGGGTGGTGATCGCCTTCTTAAGCTTAGAAGGCTAGAGTCCAGATACATAATAGACTTGCAGAGTAAACACCCGAATGGCCTCAATATGCATGAAGAACTTTCAGTTCATTTGGGTTAAGTTTCATGCACTTCTGATAATGATGGACTTCTATGTTGGTTTATGCACTGTATTCTTGATTGGTATCTTCCATTGTCTGTATATGAATTTAGGACATCTGGTATTTAAGAAATTTTCGACTGCAACTTTTATACCATGAATTTGGTTTTACATCCCACTTAATGTTGAGTACCTTCTAACAGGTCTTATATTCTTGCCCATCCAGGGCGATATTTGGGTTGCTATGGATGCAATGTTAAATTCGGGTGCGTCTATACACTATAGCAGGAGTCTTTATATTGTTAGACCCACATGTGCTCTGAGCATTCTACTCAGGTTTTCCATTTCCATGATTATGTTTTCATATGGTTTATTAGATGCATAGTGTGTAGCTTTACATATATAATTGGTTGCACCTTTATATCAAGTATATTAGATCTGTTCGACGACTAGCCCATCCAGGGCGTTAAATGTGTAAGGAGGACATTTGGACTATTGTTGCCCATCATGGGCGGGATAACTAGTATAGCTCCTATGCACCACTTATTGTGGGACTTGTGATTATGTTTATGGATTGTACATATCATTACATATGTTTAACTTAAGATTGGGTCTATATTGCAACTCATCACACCATCTCAAGATGGCCGATCCATTATTAATGATTGTATAGTCCTTTCTTGTTCTCTACTCCAAATGCGGAAGTAAGACATGTATTTATATGAGTTGAGCGCCTCCGCTCTTTGCATATCTTGACGAAGCCCTCTGGCGAAACGCGTCGTATGCTGTGAGGTTCCCGAATAAAATCTAACGTGGAACTACCCCCTGCGTGTGCTGCTTTCCTTACGGACAGATGGTCCGTGGATGTTCGAAGCTGTGATATATATATATATATATATATATATATATATATATATATTCACAGAAAAAACCATAGGTTATAGTGGATATATAGTTAGGAATTTGCATTTACAAAACCTAGAAAATTCAATGAAAAAACCATTGGTTTTAGGCCATATATAGTTAGGGATTTGCATTTACAAAACCTTATTTTACTCGCATAAAACCATTGAAATTCCATATATAGTTATAAGCGCTAACTATATATCGCGCACCCGCAATCCACTGCTGATGATGTCACATATTACATCATTCATGACATGGTTAGTGACATCACTGATGACATCACTGATGACATCTCAAATGACATCACTGATGACATCACTGACATCTCATTTGACATTACTGATTACACCACTGATGATATCATTTATGTGATAATACATCTTCAGACTCTAATATAACCTTAGATACACTCAGTGTAAACAGGCACTCACAGACTGTCACACATCCATGGAGTTACTCACACACCTAGTCAGTCATGCAAAGAATCAATCACAACTCCATTTCCTCAACTATATAGTTATACACACTTTACTTATTCAAACATATAGTAACACATATTTACTCTCTTATACAATCCCTGATACAAGCTCACAGTGATTCATACAGCCACTCACACATTCACTGGCTCTTATCCACAGTTATTTATATATGTCAACTCTCACATGTATTGTGTTTTACATACATACTTACTTGCACATGTAGCACTAAGATATCCATTCACTCACCAACACACCCATGCACAGTCAACCGCCCATATAGCTGTTTCCACATGCACTCTTGAACTCATACACCTAGTGAATCAACTGCTTACACATCTATGCACAGAGTCACACACCTCCCAGCCACCCACACACACACTCAGCCTCCCATTCAAATACTTGGGCAACCAATCAATAACCCATATAGCCACTCTTATAGCTACTGATCAACACATGCAGCAGCTTACACAACAACAGACATACTGATGCACAAATTAAGACAGTTTAGTCACTAACCCATGCACTCAGTGAGACACATTTAATCACTCACTCATACAGTCAGTCATGCACCTACTAAATCCTTCATCCAGACACTTATACATCCACTCATTCTTCAATATGTAAGACATATTTTAACTTTACAGAAACATACAGTCACTGGATGTTGTCATCAGTGATGTCATTTGAGATGTCATCAGTGATGTCATTTGAGATGTCATCAGTGATGTCATCAGTGATGTCACTAACCATGTCATGAATGATGTAATATGTGACATCATCAGCAGTGGATTGCGGGTGCGCGATATATAGTTAGCGCTTATAACTATATATGGAATTTCAATGGTTTTATGCGAGTAAAATAAGGTTTTGTAAATGCAAATCCCTAACTATATATGGCCTAAAACCAATGGTTTTTTCATTGAATTTTCTAGGTTTTGTAAATGCAAATTCCTAACTATATATCCACTATAACCTATGGTTTTTTCTGTGAATTTCATTGGTTTTTTAATAGCAAATATGAAAAGCTTTAAAATGTCAAGTACGTGATAGATAAAAACATTTTCGTATTTATGCACGCTGATGTGCTTTGAACGCTGCACCCCCCCCCTCCCCTCTTTTGTCTTAGTAGTACTCTCTCTTTGCAGATAGTGAACGGTAGTTAACGCAAGCCTTTGCCCCCGTTGTAATCCGTCGTGCCTGCTTGTCTCTCCATTTGATTGATTGTTGTCCAAGCATTTACTGTTTTAGAATTGGTTCTCTTTGGATCATTCTCTATTTACAAACAAGCACAAAGTCGCAATACTCTGTTTAGTCTTTGCAGATAGTGAAAAATCGTGTAAAAAAATAAAAGTAATCGAGCGAAATCAGTAGGCCACTAATTGGATCTCTTTTTGACCTCGCTAAAATAGAAATATTAGGAACAACCCTTCATGAGAAATACGAAAATAGTGAGATGAACTGAGCTCCACACCATGAGGGCTGCAAGACAGCTCGGCTCCATCACCCATCCCGCACAAAATAACGACAAACCCTATGCAAATATTAAAAATATAGACAACACACCAGCAAAGAAACAGGGTAAAACATTTTATTAAAAAACTATTTACATAACGTTGGTTTATAAGATGATGTCAGTAGTGGACCGATGTGTGAATAGGACGAAAGCAGCACAAGGCTCCAAGATCCGGATGGCAAGCTCCTGGATGTTGGGTGCCATAGTTCAGAGTTCTGAGTTTGAGCCTTTTTCAATGCCTGTGCTTTGTTGAATCAAAATGGCGGCTTGACACAAAGCTGACTCAAGCGTTGCTACTGATGCTATGCAGACCAAAACTGGTTTTCAGTTTGTACATTTTTCTAGATTTTTCAATCCAAGTTTGGTTGACTTTGTAGAACGATGGCTTCAAATTTTCAACATACGGTGTGGTGGCCGTGACTGGGAGGGGGCGCTTCGCTCCTGCCCCCTCCCCAAGTAAGATTTTCATACGTGAAAGTACGTTAATGGTTTTGGTCCCTGAGTTGCTTCGATGTCACTGCCATTCTCCAGTGGCATAAGTTCTGGATGTTGGGTGCCATAGTTAAGAGTTCTGAGCAGTGCTTGTAACACTGTCTGAAGCTTATTTCCACCTACTGCAGCTTCACTATTCTCAAAGTAAGTGAGTGTCGTTTGTGGACCTGACTGCATTAGAAAACAATGTGATATGCTACCTTCCTAAACAGCTTGACGGAGGCCCCTGAGGGGCGGTGTGATGGCCATGGACTCGGAGAAGACGCTTGGCTCCGACACCCTCCCCAAGTCTTATAGCACTGGTGTAGCCTGAGATCGCCCCCGACATAGGCGACCGGCTCCCGGGGTCCGGCGGAACTTTTTGCCTTTTGATGACTCTTCAATTCTGAACCTTGTCCCACAATCCGTTTGACCTGAAGACACGCTGTAGTGGGGCGCCCCTTTACCGTTTCAGTTGCCATTCCGCCCGCTTTTGCTACACTGTGCCTCTTCCGCCATTCAGCTGTTTACCGCCCGCTCTTGCGACTACAGCGTCTCGCTCATCATGTAGTTGAGTTGCTCCCGCTCTTGCGGTGCAGCGATAGGCGGCTGCCACAGGACTCTCAAAATGGCGGCCGGCTCTTCGGTTTTGGGCCTGGTCCACTAAAATGGCCCTGGGACACCTTTGAACTCGGACGCTTCCCTGATAGGGCTTGGGTCCCATTCTCGAAAAGCGTCCCCTCAGCCGTGAAGATTCTACAAAAGTCTTGGGGGCCTCCGACTCCCGCAGGCTTCTGGTGGGGAGCGGCTGCCATGATTGCTCGTGGAATGGCCACGACGGAGCTACGAGATGGTAGTGGTCTCATGCTGACGCCAGCTTTAGTCTGAAACATCCAGAAACACTGTAGACTACCAATTCGATCAGTTCCGGTAGCGCCCCAACATGACCCGGAAGAGAAGAACTTGCCCTCCCCTCTTTGACTGATGGTTCTTGTTGCCTGTCCCCTCTATTGTCATTTAACAGAACTTTTTGGACTGCTGAAAGGGGTTGTGTTCCGAACGCTGGTTGGTGGAGACATTTTAACTATATTCTTGACCTACGTTGTCGCGTAATGCGCTATATGACACGCCGCGTTAGCGCACCCGGAAGTGATCCGAGACGCGGCGCGCAGCGCGTAACGTAAGCATAACAGGTCATGTGACTTGTTAATAAAACTTTTCATTGGTTCATTTTACTTTTGTTAATTTAATGATGAAAAGCTAGGTCATATGACCTAAAAATTACGCTTTTTATTGTTTTCGAACAATATTTTTTTTTCAAACATATGTTATAATATTCCAGGCTAATGTACTTTCCCGGAAAATTTACAACTGTCTTGCAAGTAAAATATATTCCTTTTTCGAGAAAAAGGGCGTTTCTTCCTTCCATGACGGAGCCGTTGAGTAAAAGAGATTCCGCCTGCTGTCTTAGTCGCCGATACGCCTGATTATCAGATTCTTATCGATCACTTTATGTTGCAGACATGAAAAACACAACTGCCCTTGACCATTTATCTTTACTGCGTTCCTACATATTATACCTTTTATCCGTCATGTAATTGGACTGCTTTATTTCACTTGCCTTTTACTGATTCGAAAACAGTGACTAAAAGTAAAAACTTTACCAATATAAATACTACTACCGTGTTTTGTTTTAAAAACCTTTATTGTGAAAATGTCAGTATACAAATACGGGCCTATAACCACGTGGGCCGGCCACGGAGCAAACTGAAATCGTATATGATGAGGAGACATTTACACTGTAGAAGAACGTAACGAGCGGGCCATTAGGTTGCAAGAACAAAGGTGTCTAACAGTTGCGGAATCGGTGGACGTACATTTTGTAATTAAAATAAAACAGGGCCACTTACAATAACATTTTCTAGATATACATTTGCGGGCAAGGAGTTACGAGTCCCATTTATACCGGCGCCATTTTGGGCGAGACCGGGCAGGTCCAATATATAGTCAAAATGTCTCCACCAACCATCAGCCAGACCAGAACCCCTTTCGGCCCTTTATGCTACAAGATGGTGTCTTCCATTCAGAAAATATTGTTGGCAGCATTTTGAAAGGAAACAGAAACAGCCGTTCTCCTAGTGAGTTTCACATTGTTACATTTAGGAAGAATGTTGAAGAGTAGTATGTGGAAAATCTGAAGCCATTTTTCTACAAACTCTCAATCAGACTTGGATGGAAAAAAAAAACCTGAAGAATGTACAAACTGAAAACCAATTTTTGTCTGTATAGCATCAACAGTAACGCTTGAGTCAGCTTTGTGTCAAGCCGCCATTTTCATTCAATCAATAGCGTCCCCCTGCACACATTCAGGGACCTGGTCGTGTCTTCAGATGAAACGGATTGTAGGAAAAGAAGCAGAAAGGAAAAGGAAAAAAGTTCCGCCGGACCTCGGGAGCCGACCGCCTATGTCATGTGCGACCTTTGGCCACACCAGGGCAATAGTGAAGCTGCAGCAGGTGCAAATAAGCTTCAGACAATCTTACAAGCACTGCTCAGAACTCTCAACTGAGGCACTCAACATCCAGGACTTGCCATTCGGATCTTGGCGCCTTGTGCTGGTTCCGACCTATTCACACATCGGTCCACTACTGACATCACCTCATAAGCCAACGGGGCACCCCACGCCGACTTTCGGCGCAGCATTGTAGGATGGCCACACCAGTGCGGCAACTTGCTGGACACCACCTCGGTGCCATCCGGATCTCGGCGCGTTCGAGTCACTGTGCCGGAAGAGTGACCGGAACTCAGCTGAACACGCCGTCTTTCGGCGCAGCATTGTAGGATGGCCACACCAGTGCGGCAATTTGCTGGACACCACCTCGGTGCCATCCGGATCTCGGCACGTTCGACTCACTGTACCGCAAGAGTGACCGGAACTCAGCTGGACACGCCGTCTTTCGGCGCAGCATTGTAGGATGGCCACACCAGTGCGGCAATTTGCTTGACACCACCTCGGTGCCATCCGGATCTCAGCGCGTTGTGCTGCCTTCGGCCTATTCGCACATCGTTCCGCTACTGACGCCGCCTCACGTGCCAACGGATTTTCTACGCTTTTTGTAGCCCTATGCCGCATAACAGGTCATGTGACTTGTTTATAAAACTTTTCATTGGTTCATTTTACTTTTGGTTTCCTAAAGATGGAAGGCTTGGTCATATGACCTAAAAATAACACTTTTCATTGGTTTAGAACATTTTTTTTTCCCAAACGATGAAAGCCCCACCTTGTTTCTGGATCATTCAGACTGAAGCTGGCGTCAGCATGAGAGCACCACCATCTCGTGGCTCCGTCGTGGTCATTCCGCGAGCAATCATGGCAGCCGCTCCCCACCGGAAGCCTGCGGGAGTCGGGGGTCCCCAAGACTTTTGTAGAATCTTCACGGCTGAGGGGACGCTTTTCGAGAATGGAGCCCAAGCCCTAGCAGGCAAGCGTCCGAGTTCCAAGGTGTCCCAGGGCCATTTCAGTGGACCAGGCCCAAAACCGAAGAGCCGTCCGCCATTTTAAGAGTCATGTGGCAGGCGCCTATCGCTGCACTGCAAGAGTGGGAGCAACTCAACAACATGGTGAGGGAGACGCTGTAGCCGCAAGAGCGGGCGCAACTCAGCTGGATGGCCGCCACCTGGGGAGGCCCGTTCACGCCGCCTCCCCCACGCGCCCCCCCCACCCCCGGGCCGCCCCACGCCAATTTTCGGAGCAGCATTGTAGGATACCAAAACCAGTGCGGCAGTTTACTGGACATCACCTGGGTGCCATCAACATCTCAGCGCGTTCTGCTGCCTTGGGACTATTCGCACAACAGACCGCTACTGACGACGCCTCCCCCCGCACCACCCGGGACGCCCCACGCCAATTTTCGGAGCAGCATTGTAGGATACCAAAACCAGTGCGGCACCCAGGCGACATCACCTGGGTGCCGTCCAGAACTCTGCACGTTGTGCTGCCTTGGGACTATTCGCACAAAAGACAGCTTCTGACCATTGTTGCTCTTTTGGGTGAAAAATGTTTAAATGTTTTTACAGTTTTTGTTCCGTTCATTATAGTTAAATGTTAATAAAGTTTTAAAATCTAACTTTGTGCTATATATGTTTAAAAAATCGGGTGAATGGGGCCTTGAATCAGATTATTGTCATGTGTGGGCTTTGCAAGTGTACTGCTACAAGATCGGACCTTTCAAACTCAAATGCACGTTCTTTTTCTTACCTTTCCGAAGCATGGAGCGCAATAGCAGGCAGAGAAAGGGTGATGCACGTGTTGAACACTGCCTGGCCTGGCAAGTTGCTGGCAGTGCCCCCCCCGCCCGCTCCTGAAAGAGGGCACACACACACCGCCGCCCCGAGTACTTCATAAATCTTTAAAAGACCATGCGCTTCTTCATGAGGCTTAAATGGTTTATCACCCCTTCTAGAACCCCTGCATCGACCCTCTGACGTTTCCTGGAAGAATTAGCACGTAACACAATACCAAGCCCTGTCAGCTGAAACCCCCGAGAAATCATGGGCATATTATCAAGGGGGGTTATTTCCGCTTTTTTGGCTTTAAAAGCCAAAAAAAAAGAGATAAAATGATCTCCCTATTACCAAGCTGTCGCTAACACCAGTTAGTGACAGCTAAAAGGAGATAGCGACCATCTTGGGCCCCGCTTTGCATATCAGTGATATTTATCACTAATGACATGCAAAGTGGGCGTGCCAAGATTTTAGCGACTGGAAACAGTCCCTAACCATCGCTATCTCCTATTACCAACTTTTGGAGATATTCGCGCTAAGCGCGAATATCTCCAAAACCTAACACCTGCCCTGAGCAGTTTTAGCCATGTTATCCAATGGGAAGTGGATAACATGGCTAAGAGCATTTGCTGGATAATGCATGAATATCGCTGACTTTTCAACGATATTCATGCATTGCGGCCGTTTTTTATCGCATTTGCGATAAACCTTGCTAATAGCGAGGTTTATGTGCGATAAAATTCGCCGATGTGCGGCGATAATTTTTGTCTCTAAACAAGTTAGAGACAAAAATTATTGCTAGTTGTTGGTAATATGCCCCCGGGTTTTTGCTTGCAGGAATCGGGAGGCGGGAGACTAGCACTGAAATCAGTAGTCTCACGCCTGAATCGGGAAGGTTGGCATGTCTGGATACTCTACAGCTGGGGCCATAAACTACATCCGCAGGGCTAGGTGATAGCCTAGGTCCGGCCTGGACAATCGGACACAGAGGAAGAGGAGTGTCAGAGGGTGCGGTAGTGAATAGGGTGAAAGGGAGGTGTCGGGCGGGCACAGGGTGTGATTCTCAGAGAAGAGCAGCGCAGATGGGGGGAAGTATATGGCCCATGCATGAGAGAAAGAGCGGGGGTGACCAGTGCGTGGGGGAGATGCTTGCGAGGGTGGGGAGCCATGCTGAGGATCGGCGGCGTGCAGAGAGTGGCCCTGGTCAAGGCATCTAAAATGGCTGCCGTGCACGACAAAATTGTGGCATTGGACAAAAACGCAAGATGGCGCAGACAATGTTTATCAATAAGGATTCATTTATAACAAAATATTTACTCGCAGTGACAAAATGGTGGTCAACACTTCCTGATTTCCATCGAATCGAACGTTAACAAACGTCACGCAGCAAAAAAAAAAAAAAAAAGCTCACGCACAGAGCAGTTTTTAGCCATGTTATCCAATGGAAGGTGGATAACATGGCTAAGAGCATTTGCTGGATAATGCATGAATATCGCTGACTTTTCAGCGATATTCATGCATTGTGGCCGATGTGCGGCGATAATTTTTGTCTCTAAACAATTAAAACGAAGCACAAAATGGCGAATTCCCGTTTCGCCACCAGTTTGCGGCCCAGTTCGCGGCCCGTGAAGCGCTTCTACCGTGAAAAATCATTTTTTTTTTATTTTCCCCACGGGACCCTTTAATAACCCCAACAACATTCCTAGGGGGTCAAGAGGGGTATACCTTGCCCCCTTTCAATAAATTCCCCCTTCGTTTTTCACCTCTTCTTCTCTCTCGATCCTACCGAGAGATAAGATGGCGGCCGCTCCGGACTGTTTAGAATGTTGACAGACACCGGAGAGCCAATCAGCTTTCTGTTATCCAATGGAAGGTGGATAACATGGCTAAGAGCATTTCCTGGATAATGCATGAATATCGCTGACTTTTCAGCGATATTCATGCATTGTGGCCAATGTGCGGCGATAATTTTTGTCTCTAAACAATTAAAACGAAGCACAAAATGGCGAATTCCCGTTTCGCTACCAGTTTGTGGCCCAGTTCGCGGCCCGTGAAGCGCTTCTACCGTGAAAAATCATTTTTTTTTTATTTTCCCCACGGGACCCTTTAATAACCCCAACAACAATCCTAGGGGGTCAAGAGGGGTATGCCTTGCCCCCTTTCATTAAATTCCCCCTTCGTTTTTCACCTCTTCTTCTCTCTCGATCCTACCGAGAGATAAGATGGCGGCCGCTCCAGACTGTTTAGAATGTTGACAGACACCGGAGAGCCAATCAGCTTTCTGCGCGCAAAGTTCCGTTTCGCGAAAAGTAAGCGGACCGGATCGCTGCCCGGAGCGCTGTTACAGATATATATCTTGTTTTGAACGTTAATTTCTTAAAAACTACTGGAGCACATATATTGAGACCTAGCAAAGGCACATCGGGCTAACAGTCCCTACATTTTTGCCAAGTTTCGTGAAAATCCATTCAGCCGTCCGGGCTAAAAGTGAGTCCAACCGCCCTATGGAAATTAACATGGGAAAAACGCGTTTTGGGACCCCCCTTTTTTCTCGGCCCCCCCTTGACGACCCCCCCCCAAATTTCCAGGAGCTGCTCAGAAACAAAATGTGCCATTTTCCTGAAAATTTCAGCCGATTCCGTCCACAAACACCAAAGTTATTAGACATAGAATTTTCAGAAATGCCATAGGGAAAAAATCCTAACTATATATACCTACTGGCGACCGCCAGTAGGTAATATATATATATATATATATATATTACCTACTGGCGGTCGCCAGTAGGTAGTTATAGTTAGGATTATTTTCTATAGGAAATCCGCAACATTCTATTGGGAATAACTTTGGCGCTGGTTGAGGAATCTGCCTGTAATTTTCCTTAAATTTGCCTAGCTGCGCTCCGCTCCTTCCCTGAAAGTTTGGAGGGGATTTGTCAAGCGGGGCCGAGATAAAAGGGGGGGGGTCCCAAAACGTGTTTTCCCCATGTTAATTTCCATAGGGCGGTTGGACTCACTTTTAGCCCGAACGGCTGAATGGATTTCCACAAAACTTGGCAAAATTGTAGGGGCTGGTAGCCCGATGTGCCTTTGCTATGTCTCAAGATATGTGCTCCAGTGGATTTTGAGTAATTTAGGTTCAAAAAAATATATATATATCTGGGCGAAGCCTAACCACACATCTGATCTGATTGGCTGTCAGCACTTCATCCAAGAAGTGTTGGCAGCCGTCTTGGGACCAATATACATGATAGCACCTCATTAAAAAGCATTGTAGTTAATAGAGGGTTTTAGGACTTTAGTTACATTATAAATCATTTGTTGATGGTACCATACTCATTTTAGGAATTGTGGTGTGTTCTAAGGTGATTTTACCATTTGAAAAAGCCTTCTGCTGTGATATCATGAATCATGTTTGAAAGAAAACTAATATCTCATGATTTCCCCACAGTGTTTTGGAAGTGGATCTATAAGCTAAACTGAAAGCATATTTTCTGTAAATTCACATTATCTTTCTCAGTCATGTGAGAATGAAGTCTGACATTCTCAGTAAAACATGTACATCCAACAAGGACAGAGACTGTCAGTTGATTCCTTTGTGTTCTACTGCAGCCTCCTAGAGTGTTCTAAAGAACAACTAGAGCGCTAACAGTCCTACTTATTACAAAGGTATAGCACACCTGAAGCCATTGTGATGGGAATAAAGTGGTAACTCTTAAAACATTTAATTTAAAAAGGAACAAAATGAGGGGGTATATTATGCCATAGAAAGTATTATTAGTGCTGCAGAAAGAAAAATTAGGGCACATTTTGAGTGACTTCTCAAATCCTCTTCTATTTCATAATAAAATTATGACATGCAGTCTCCCAAGATGGCAACCAGAGACAAAAGAGCCCAAATGTAGCCCAAATATCACCCAGATGTAGCCCAAGTATAGCCCAATGACAGAATGTCCCAGAGTGTTCTAAAGAACAACTAGAGCGCTAACAGTCCTACTTATTACAAAGGTATGGCACACCTGAAGCCATCTTGATTGGAATAAAGTGGTAACTCTTAAAACATTTAATT
Source organism: Lissotriton vulgaris (assembly GCF_964263255.1). Classification (NCBI taxonomy): domain Eukaryota; kingdom Metazoa; phylum Chordata; class Amphibia; order Caudata; family Salamandridae; genus Lissotriton; species Lissotriton vulgaris. The sequence continues at coordinate 384,198,800 of NC_141697.1, forward strand.
TAAAAAGGAACAAAATGAGGGGGTATATTTTGCCATAGAAAGTATGATTAGTGCTGCAGAAAGAACAATTAGGGCACATTTTGAGTGACTTCTCAAATCCTCTTCAATTTCATTAAAACATTCTGACATACAGTCTCCCAAGATGGCCACCAGAGACAAAAGAGCCTAAATGTAGCCCAAATATCACCCAGATGTAGCCCAAGTATAGCCCAATGACAAAATGTCCCAGAGTGTTCTAAAGAACAACTAGAGCGCTAACAGTCTTACTTATGACAAAAGTATGGCACACCAGAAGTCATCTTGATTGGAATGAAGTGGTAAGTCTGTAAACATTTAATTTAAAAAGGAACAAAATGAGGGGGTTCATTTTGCCATAGAAAGTATGATTAGTGCTTCAGAAAGAAAAATTAGGGATCATTTTGAGTGACTTCTCAAATCCTCTTCTATTTTATTACAAAAATTCTGACATGCAGACTGAAACATGTATTTGAATACCAGCAGCAGACTTCCCTGGTGAGCAGTAGCTTTACTACAGTGATCTAATGAGCAACTAGAGTGCTAACATTCAGAATTTATGGCAAATGTGTGACACATCTGAATGCCTTCTTGATGGAACCAAAGTAAACAAGCATTGAAAATGCAATAGATCTTGCCCTCGTTTAAGTTAAAGCCATTCTGTTTGTAGGTGGCTTTTTAGCTTTGCTTGTATTAGTGTTTTTTAAACGTTCATGTAAATAACATGCATCTGTATGCATATATGTATATGTATGCATGCATTTATATTTGTATTTATATAGATATACAGATTATATATGTTTATATATGTATGTATATATATATACATACATATATATAAATGCATATGCATATATATGCATATATATATATATGTGTATATATGTGCTTGTAGAGAGAGGCAGAGAGGTAGAGGTGTAGAGGTAGAGGTAGAGAGGTAGCGGTAGAGAGGTAGAGACTAGTAGAGAGAGAAGTAGAGAGAGGTAGAGAGGTAGAGAGTAGAGAGTGAGTAATAGAGAGTAGAGAGTGAGTAGTAGAGAGTAGTAGAGAGCAGTAGAGAGAGTAGCAGAGTGAGTAGTAGAGAGTAGTAGAGTGAATAGTAGAGTGAGTAGTAGAGAGTAGTAGGGAGTGAGTAGTAGAGAGTGAGTAGTAGAGAGTAGTAGAGAGTAAGTAGTAGAGTGAGTAGTAGAGAGCAGTAGAGCATGAGAAGTAGAGAGTAGTAAAAAGTGAGTAGTAGAGAGTGAGTAGTAGAGAGTAGTAGAGAGTGAGTAGCAGAGAGAGAGAATAGTAGAGTAGTAGAGAGTGAGTAGTAGAGTGAGTAGTAGAGACTAGTAGAGAGAGAGTAGTAGAGAGTGAGTAGTAGAGAGCAGTAGAGAGTGAGTAGTAGAGTGAGTAGTAGAGAGTGAGTAGTAGAGAGAGAGTAGTAGAGAGTGAGTAGTAGAGAGTAGTAGAGAGTGAGAAGTAGAGAGTGAGTAGTAGAGAGTAGTAGAGAGTGAGTAGTAAAGAGTGAGTAGTAGAGATAGAGTAGTAGAGAGTGAGTAGTAGAGAGTAATAGATAGTGAGTAGTAGGGAGTGAGTAGTAGAGAGAGAGTAGTAGAGAGTAGTAGAGTAGTAGAGAATGAGTAGTAGAGAGTGAGTATTTGAGAGTAGTGGAGTAGGAGAGAGTAAGTAGTAGAGAGTAGTGGAGAATATTCCAAAGTTTGGCACAGCACCACTTGCACAATAAGTCCAATCAAATCATATCACTTAGAGTCCTTATTGAAGCGCTGAATCTTGGTGTGTATTCAAATGCTTTTATTTTCCATAAGTTTATGTACCACAGCCAGCCGAAACGTTTCGTTCTGTACAACAGAACTTCTTCAGGGCGTTCTTATTTCCTTCAAGTTATTTCGGTATCCTGTTGTCATATAACTAGATATTTCTTCCAAATGTTAGACGAGACCTAAGTACATTCTTATTCAAAGGGACTAGGTATCAATTTTACCCACACAATTTGGGCAGACTTGAGTAATTTATAGCATCCTCAAAGTCAGTCTTTCAAAAATTCCAAAGTATAGGACATGATAATCCAAATCCAAATGTTTCTCAAGAAAAGTCATTTTCAATCGTTCGGAATATCGGTGTTTGGGCAGATATGACCCAGGGACCCCCAGTATGCAAGGGGAATTGGTCCCCCCTCTGCAAACGCGCCAGTGGCCTGCGTTGCAGAGAGGTGTAAAAAGGGGCATAGCCTCATTATACCTCTGTGCAATGCAGCCCCCTGGTGCATACTGGAGGTTCCAGGAGGGCTAGTTGGCCCCCAGGGACCCCTAGTATGCAAGGGGAATTAGTTCCCCCTCTTCAAACATGCACGGGGGCTGCGTTGCATAGAGGTGTAAAAAAGGGTGTGGCCTCATTAACCTCTCGGCAATGCAGCCCCCTGGTGCATACTGGAGGCTCCTGGTGGGCTAGTTGGCCCCCAGGGACCCCCAGTATGCAAGGGGAATTAGATCCCCCTCTGCAAACGCGGCAGGGGGCTGTGTTGCAGAGAGGTGTAACAAGGGGCATAGCCTCATTACACCTCTGCAATGCAGCCCCCTGGGGCATACTGGAGGTTCCAGGTGGGCTAGTTGGCCCCCAGGGGCCCCCAGTATGCAAGGGGAATTATTTCCCCCTCTTCAAACATGCACGGGGGCTGCGTTGCAGAGAGGTGTAAAAAGGGGCGTGGCTTCATTACACCTCTCTGCAATGCAGTCCCCTGGCGCATACTGGAGATTCCTGGTGGGCTTTCAGGTCTTATATAGTTAGGAATTAGCATTAAAAAAAACATTTGAAATTCACTGAAAAAAACATAGGTTTCAGGCCTTATATAGTTAGAAATTAGCATTTAAAAAACCTATGAAATTCACTGAAAAAACCATAGGTTTCACACCAGTTATAGTTAGGAATTAACATTTTAAAAAACCTATTAAATTCACTGAAAAAACCATAGGTTTCACACCAGTTATAGTTAGCTGGAAATTTTACTGACATAAAACCATTGAAATTCCCACGTTATAGTTAGTTGGACTCACTATAACTTGCGCGCCTGCAATGCACTGCTGATGACGTCACATATTACATCACTCATGACATGGTCAGTGACATCACTCATGACATCACTGATGACACCATCCTTGTGACAGAGTGACAGACCTCCTTTCAGTGTAATGTAACCCTTGAAACACATATTCAAAAATAGAAACTAACATTTTCAAAAAAATAGAGATACCCATACCAGTTACAACAACCAATTCAGTAATACCACCAGCTATCTACACATCCACTCATTCACCAACAGTTCTACATAGTCACTCATACATATATTCACTCATCATATGTAGTGAAACACCTATTCATCCTGTTACACACCGACAGTCATCCAAAAGTTACTCACACACATAATCACACATGCAAATAGACTATTGAACATCCATTTATTTGCATATACAGCTATACACACACTACCACCTTACTTCTAAGGAAACTTACACATACTTACTCTCTTAAACAATCACTTATAGAAACACATACTTATTTAAACAAGAACTCTTTCAATCTCTCACTCTCACATATACTCACTTATATACATCAATACTCACATATACTAGATTAAAACATATGTAGCTACTGATAAAGACACTAGTGAGACAGTCATTCACTCACTAACACACACATATACACACTCATCCACCCATACAGTCCTGCACATATGCTGTCTTCAAAACACATACAAACAGTGAGTCAGTCATTGATGCATCTATGTGCTACGTAACACCCCCACCAAACCATACAGACACTCATACTGATACTAAAAAAAACATCTAATAACCCATATACACACACATGTAGCTACTCACCAACCCATGCAGCCACTTATACACAAAGTGAAACACTGATACAAACATTTAAATATTTAAACAATACTCGCTAATATATGTATTCACTAAGATACACTTAATAAGCCAGTTAACCAATCAATTATTATTTTTTTAAAACATCCAATAAGACACTTTTTTAAACATTTATTCTTCCATCGATCTTTACATATACATATATAAAACATATTTATTTTTCAGAAAGACACACATTCACTGGATGGTGTCATCAGTGAGTGATGTCATGAGTGATGTAATATGTGACGTCATCAGCAGTGCATTGCAGGCGCGCAAGTTATAGTGAGTCTAACTAACTATAACGTGGGAATTTCAATGGTTTTATGTCAGTAAAATTTCCAGCTAACTCTATAACTGGTGTCAAACCTATGGTTTTTTCAGTGAATATATATATATATATATATATATATAAATATATATATATATATATATATATATATATATATATATATATATACATATATATATATATATATTAATCAACAAAAGTCCGCCAGTCTCCCAGCCACAAGCGGCGGCGGGCTCGAGTGAGGAGGCGACCCTCGTACTATTTCCACACAACAACTTTACCTTCGGAAAGAAGTTAACTCGAGCCCAGATCCTTTTTGCGTGACGTTTTATTCAACACAGAATGTCAAGCAACACCCGACGTGTTTCGGTGCAGCCGCACCTTGGTCACGGGTAACAGTGTTTTCTCCCATCACAAGTTTTAAAGTAAAGTTACATCAAACAACATAAAGGTAGGACTACTCATCCTCACACAAGTGTTTGTTTTACCACAGTTTGGCGGCCATATTTGAATGTGTTTTTGACCACAAGTATCTTATACATCACGTATATACAAAAATTTATAAGGGTAGCTCAACTCTTGAGAACTGTAAACATAATTTTGTAAGTATAGTTACAATTTAGAGAATTATTACGTTTTTATACCAAAACATTCATTCTGATTAACCAAGTATCTAATTGTCCTGTTTTGCCCAAGTGGGCAAATATACCTGGCTCAGATATTTGTTTTTCACATTGCAATTCAGCCCCAGTGGGCAAATCTATCATGATGATATCTTTTGGTTTATTCACTACGCAAAATGCGGCCCCAGTGGGCATATCAGCTTCCAAATAGTTCTCTTATAGTGTTCTTAAACTCAATTTTTTTTTTCCCAAGTAAAGTAGATGCATTTTCTTGTGTTTTCATCCAATTAAATCAGCAGCAGCCAGTGGTTTCACATCCTCACTGTGCGGCGACATATATGTCTCCTACAAACATAAAAAAGTACAATCACTTTAAAGTATACACAAATATTTAAAAACCACTACGAAGACAGCTTCAAGTTAATGATTTATAAGGGATCCATTTTTCGGAGTATCTCAATGAGGTGAATGCCTTAGTTGGGCTCCTAAGCTAAGTGGACAGATAACTCCTCATCTTTATTCAACCCAAGAGGCTGTACAGTATCATATTTAATTATGAACCTAGACTCAAGTTGTCGTAATTGTCTGAGTCTGTCACCACCTCGCTCCGATGGTGGAATCCTGTCCAAAGCACAGAATTTTAATATGCTTAGATTTTTACCATGAATGTCTTTAAAGTGTTTTGCAATGGGGTAATTCTTATCCTCATTTGTTATGGCCCTCATGTGTTCTAGTACACGTTTTTTGACTGGATGTTTTGTGCTTCCAATATATGTCAAGGGGCATGGACATTGCAATGCATATACACAATGATCAGATTTACATGTCAGATGCTTTTGAATACTGAAAGGTCTGTTATTTTTAGATAGGGTGAGTTCTTTCCTATTGACACTGTTTTTACAGGCTTTGCACGAGCGACAGGTAAAGAAACCCTTTACTACTTTGGTATCTTTTTTGTTGTTTACCATGTTGCTGCAAAGCACATCTTTCAGAGCTGGACACTTCCTGAAGGTAATCATAGGTTGATTCCCTACAGCACTTTTCAATGTCCTGTCTAGCTGGAGTACATGCCAAACTTTTTTAAGACTTTTTCTGATGTTTTGTGCTTCCAATAAATCTAATTGGTCCTTCTTCACTGTCATCCCTAAACCATCAGGTGACAGTGAAGAAGGACCAATTAGATTTATTACCACGTATTCTGACCAGACTTGGCAGGTCAGAAAAAGTCTTAAAAAAATTTGGCATGTACTCCAGCTAGACGGGACATTAAAAAGTGCTGGGTTTCTTTACCTGTCGCTCGTGCAAAGCCTGTAAAAACAGTGTTATAGTTATTCTCAGATTATAAATGCACAAAACCATGGAAGTTCAGGATTTATAGTTAACTGAAGGGACTATAACTGCACCCATGCAATGCATTGCTTATGACCTCACATATTACATCACTCATAGCATGGTCAGTGACATCACTGATGACAGCTCAAATGATATCACTGATGACATCACTGGTGATGTTATTTAGTGAGTATGAGTGTGTTTCATAAATGTATTGAGACTTAAAGATATATACTAAACTACAGCATAAGTTAAATTACTTTTTTTTCTGTACTACTAATGAATAACACTGTTTCCAACATATGTAATCTGAGTGGCTTTGTGACGGTCTTTATCAGTTTTTGAGTGTGTGTCTGAGTCACTGTATAGGTGTGAAGGGGGTGTGTGAGTGGCTGTATCGACCATTCACTGGGTGTGTGAGTAACTGTATAGGTCTGTCAGTAGGTATGTGAGTGACTGCAGGGGTCTGTGAATGGGATTATGAGTCTTTTTCTGGGTGTGTGATTGGGTGTGTGAGTGGTTGTATGGGTGTGTGAGTAGGTGTCTGAGTGGCTATGTTTGTGTGTGAGTGGTTGTATGGATATGTGGGTGTGTGTGATTGGTTGTATGGGTGTGTGAATGGTTGTATGGGTGGGTGAGTGAGTGTGTGAATGGGTGTATGGGTGTGTGAGTGGTTGTATGGGCGTGTGAGTGAGTGTGTGAATGGCTGTGCTTGTGTGTGAATCGGTTGAGTGCATGGTTGTGAAGATGTATAAGTGGGTGTTTTAGTACTTGTATGAGTCTGTGAGTGGTTTTGTGGATATGTGACTGCTTGTCTGGGTAAATGAGTGGTTGTGTGGGTCTGTAAGTGGGTATGTGAGTGTCCCTATGGGTGTGTGAGTGGGTGTGTGAGTAGTTGTATGGATCTGTGAGTGGGATTGTGAGTGGTTTTGTGGGTGTGTGAGTGGTTGTATGGGTGTGTGAGTGGTTGTGTGGGTGTTTGAGTAGGTATGTGAGTGGTTCTGTGGAGGATGTCATCAGTGATGTCATTTGAGATGCCATCAGTGATGTCACTGATGATGTCATGAGTAATGTAATATGTTGGGTCAGAAGCAGTGCATTGTGGGTGGTATAAGTTACAATTAGCTCAGGTAACTATTACTGCTGAATTTCTCTGGTTTTTGTATGAGTGAAATCTGAGCCTAACTGTAACGTTCCTGTAAACTTTGGTTTTGTAGTGAATTTGTACAGTTTTTTAATGTTATTTTCTAACTATAACGTCCATGTAACCTTTGTTTTTTAGTGAATTTCTACTGTTTTTAATGCTATTTTCTAACTATAATGTCCCTGTAACCTTTGTTTATATTTGTGGATTTCTAAGTTTTTTATATTTTATTTCCTAACTGTAACATGTAACCCTTTGGAGTAACATGTAACCATTTAGAGTAAGTGTGTGAGTGGCTCTTCGGTTTGTGATTGGGTGGGAGAGTGACTGTATGAGTCTGTGAATGCTTTTGTAGGTGTGTTTGTAGGTGTGTGAGTAGCTGTATGGGTCAGTGTGTGGGTTTGTTAATGGCTGTATGTGTCTGTGACTGGGTGTGTGAGTGGCTGTATGGGTCTATGAGTAGGTGTGCGAGTAGCTGTGTGTGTGTGTGACCAATTTTGTCAGTGGTTGTATGGGTCTTTGAATGGGTGTGTGATTGGCTACATGGGTCTTTGAATGGGTGTGTGAGTGGCTTTATGGATCTGTAAGTGGGTGTTTTAGTGGCTTTATGGGTGTGTGAATAGTTTTCTGGGTGTGTGAGTGGGTGCGTGAGTGGCTGTGTGGGTCTGTGAGTTTATGTGAAAGTGGCTGAATGGGTATGGGAATGAGTGTCTGTGTGGATGTGTGAGTAGCTATGTGAGTGACTGGGCCAGAACAGAAACTCACATTTCTCTTATCCAACAAGAGTCCACAGCCTTTCACAGAACTTCTACCTAACTGGAGCATTTTCTCCTAGTTAATTAGTAAGTGCTACCTCGTTGGGTAATAACTAGTGAATATTCTACATGACGGACCATGAGAAAATATTACCAGTGACTTTGTGTACATTTAATTTTGGCAATGTGATTGTTCCTTGAGCATCTTGAGCTATAAATCTGTGATAACATGAAACCTTATCTAGAGAAGAGGAAGAAACTACAAAGAGGAGATTCTTCACCAAACAAGGGTTCTCTCTCTTAACTATGTGCAGTAAATGCTTCTTTGTTTGGCGAAGCTGTCCTCAGAATTTCTCTGCATTAGGAACGCATCACTGAAATCATCGGGAAAAGCACTCAGAGGCCTTTTGGTAACCTAAGCAAAAGAAGGGGGTTCCCCATAGGGTTTCTGAAGGATATAGGCAGGCCAAGGGGGGCATGTGCTTCCAGGCATACGGCACTTTGTCCTAACTGCATCAGGACCCGTATTAATATCATCTACCTGGAATAACTTCCCGATTTGGGCAACATATTGACCATCTATTGTTGCTCACGCCAGGACTAGAAGAATGATTGGATGAATGAAAGTTGAATGCTAGAATAATAGATAGAGTAAGCTTTCTTATGAGTGAGTGAGTAAGTATGTATGGAGTGTGGTCGTGACTGGGTAGGTCTTAATTCAGTTTATAAATTTTGTGTCCCTGTAGTATAATTTTTTTCCCTAGTGTATATGTTTCCCTCTGTTCCAAAAGTATTACTTGATTTATTGCCTCTTCTACCTCTGTAATAGTTATCTCCTCATCCAAAGAGTGGCTCTGTTCTGGTGTTAGGGATGGTAGAGAGATACCTTCTAGCCAACTCGTGATGTCATTCTGGATAACATTTAGGTCGTCCGTATAAATGGCTTGAAAGAAATTTCTAAAAACTGCTCTGATTTCATCATCTCTCGAAAAGGTGCCCTCCGGGGATATAACAGACGAGATGTTGTTGCGAACCCGGTCAGATTTAGTTTTCCAGGCGAGTAATTTCCCTGCTCCCTCCCCATATTGGAAATGCGAAAGCTTACTTGCCTCCCATCTCTGAAGGACACGTTTCTCTAAAACTGCTGTTAGTGAGTGCTTTAGTCTGTCCAACTCAGCGTGTTTTCCAGCGAGGCCGTTATCATTACCGTTGTCGATTACACCTGTATTATCTATATCGGCCTGTACTACTAAAATGTTGTTTTCGATAGCGGTTACTTCCTCTGCATATTGCCTTCTTCTATAGGCGACTTTGTTTTTAATAAGACCTCTCAATGTACATTTAAATGCATCCCATAGATTTCCTATTGGAGTTGTACCTATATTAGTATTAAAGAAGTGGCAAGTTTCTGACTGTAGAAATTCGATATCCTCTGTTGTTGCTAGTAGAGACCTATCAAAGGACCACATTTTTGTTGGAGGTGCCATGCCCAAATTTAGTTCTAACACAATTGCGGAGTGGTCAGAGAGATGCATTGGATTATAATGTATTGAGGTAATATTGTCAGCCAGAACTCTACTAGCAAGAATAAAATCAATTCTTGATTTGTGTCTGTATTTAGAGTTCCTGAATGAGAAGACTTGCCTCAGGCCTTCCCTAAACCGCCAAATGTCGATAAAGTCGTACTGGTTCATTAAGCCTAATAAGCACGATCTAGATTTAGAGGTGGTTTTTTGTCTACTGTTAGGGGATTTATCTAAAAGTGGATCTAAAGTGATGTTAAAATCCCCAGCTATAATCACCGGATCAGGGAAATTTAGCAAGTGACTGAAGAGGGTTTTCAATACAGAGGGGTCATCGATATTTGGACCATAGTAGCCCACTAATGTTACCTTCCTTTCTCCTAGCTCAACTGCTGCAATGACCCAGCGCCCTCCAGAATCCACTTTTTGTTGTTTTATCTTAAACCTTACTGATTTTTTAAAGAAGATCGAGACCCCCCGTATGTTAGAACCTTGTGTTGTAGAAATGGAGGATTCTATCCATCCATTCCTTTGGACCAGGTCGTGTATCTCATTTTCTGTTAGGTGTGTCTCCTGGAGGATAATGATCCCCGCATCAGTATCACGAAGATATTGCATAATTTTATTCGCTCGGGGTTTGGTGCGGAGACCATTAACATTCCAGGATAATAATTTGAGTTTACTCATTATGTTGTGGTTTTGCGTTGCTTGGTAAAACAGACTGTAGGACTAGTGAAGTGTATGACTGTTTGGATAGATTCATGTTATCTGAGATGAGATGAGTATAAAACCTTGTATCCACACACTTAATTAAACACAAAGAAAGGAGCTCTTCTATGAAAATGTGCTTATGCCCCACCACCCCCCCGTGCCCCGCCCTCCCCCCCTGGGAAAACCCTATACTCACCACCCGGAAGAGTTTCCGGAAGTAGTGCCCCTAGCTCTTCCCCGTCTCGACCCTGTGTGCCTCTACTATATTTAGTGTGAACTCGCCATTAAAAGTTCTGCACATCTTATGGGCAAATACTATTCTTGTGTGAAAGTCTTAGTGAATTGCTTTGTTTGTGTTTTTTTTTTTTTTTTTTCCTTCTTTTTTTTCCTCTTTATCTGTTATTTATTATTTATTTATTTATTTATTTTTTCTTTTTTTATAGATACATCTTTTTTTTTTTTTTTCCTTTTTCACTTTTTTACCCTAATCCGTTTTGTAGTTTTTTTTTTTTCTCCTTCTTTTTTCTGGTAATTCAATGTTTGATACCATTCCAATTTTTAACAAGACTTTTGTGCACAGGCATTCAGAACTGTTGGTGCTATTGGTGCTATTATTATGCTTTTTCAGCTCCTCAAATTTTTTACTCCCTCTGTTTCCTGTTACCAAAAGATAGTAGGGGGTCGTCGGCTGCTTGCACTGATGTATCTATAAATTCAATGTTTGATACCATTCCAATTTTTAACAAGACTTTTGTGCACAGGCATTCAGAACTGTTGGTGCTATTGGTGCTATTATTATGCGTTTTCAGCTCCTCAAATTTTTTACTCCCTCTGTTTCCTGTTACCAAAAGATAGTAGGAGGTCGTCGGCTGCTTGCACTGATCTAATGTTGTACATTTTGTTATCTAACATTATCTTGAGCGAAGCAGGGAAGCCCATCTGTACCGTAGCACCGAATTTGCGAAAAGCATCCATTCTCCGACCTAACTCCCACTGTTTGTCTAACGTGAACCGGGACAAATCTGAACGAATCTGAAAGTTAAACCCTTTATATGTTTGTGATTTGAGCCTAAGCGCTTGGTTTAGAATATGCTCCTTCAAAGAGTAAGTATGAAAGTTTACCAGAATTTTCCTGGGTTTAGACCGCTGTGGGTTGAGTCTGAAAGGATCCCGGTGTATGCGCTGTATGTCCGTTGCTAACTCCTCAGTAGAATGGGAAAGATTTAAGGTTTCCTTTAATAAAGTAATTATAAAACTCTTGATGTCCGTACTTTCACTTCCTTCTGGAACATTCAAAATGCGTATGTTGTTACGCCTCGCATTATTTTCTAATGTTTCCATTCTATCCGACAGAGCTTGATCATCTCTTTTCAGTCTGGTAATATCTTCGGCAGCGCCCTCGGCCCTCATCGTTATTTGGCCCACAGTTTCCTCCAAAGCTTGGGTTCTCAGTGACAAGGTGACTATTCTTTCGTCAAGAGATTCGCAGAAACTCCTTATCTCTCTTTGATTAGAGGCAGACTCAGCAAAGCCTTGTTTAATCTCCGCTGATAAAGCTGTGAACATTGATTGTATTGAGGCCATAGAAATAGGTTCTGAGGATAAGGATGAGGATGACCCTGCCACTCCACTTGATTCTTGGACAATTGTAGGCGGCTCGGGTGGTTCAGAAAATATGCCAGCCTCAAAATTATCCTCCATATTGGCAGGATCAATGCTAATAACATCACTGGTAAGAGCACTAGCTGCTTGTGATAGAGAGGGGGGTACTGCTTCACCTTCACCTACTTCCCTTGTCAAATCAAGGTTTTCAATCATCAGATTCCCTACGTTAGGCGCGGCAGATGAAGCCTCTTCTAGTCTTGTTATGTGGGAGAGGTCAGAGTTAAGGGATTGAGGCTGAAGTTCTGAGGCAAACTCTATGCCCTCTATCACAGGAGGCAGAGCCTGCCCGCTGCCTGCCATGATCTCTGCACCTGGCAAAGTTTCCGTGATGTTGTTGCTGTGTTGCGGATGTTCTTTACCAATACTCAATATCTGGGGGACCACCTTAAAATATGAGCGCAGAGATGGGGTTATTTTGGATGCAGAGTTCGTGGAGGATTTAGCTTTAACTTTAGCTTTACTGCGCCCCCTACCCCTTTTTGCTTTAACCTCAGTTGACAGATAAGAGGATGTATCCCGACCAGCGTTTAAGTTTGGAGAGTTTGGAGAAACTAAAGGAGAGCTTTTCCCAAACTCAAAAACCTCCCTACCAGCCTCCTCCTCCGATACTTGTGGCACTTGTGGCGCACCTTTAGCTCTCTTTTTACGGGGTATGCTAGATGTATTAACCCCCAACACACCTTTTACTGCAACCTTACCTCTTAGCTTCCTAGCAGTCTCTGCAGTGCTCATGTGTCCCAAAGAAAAACTTGCAGCCTTACGATGTTTTCTGGTGCTTATTTCCGCTTTTGCGTGTAGGTCGCTTTCTGCAATAAGCCCCTTGTTTTCACCCTCCTGTGCTGCCTGAGAAGAAGGCAGGACGAGACCGTCAAGCGAGGCCTCAGGCGGAAAAACCAATCCAAATGCCGGGGTGTTTTTGTAGAAAGCGCCGCTGGTTAGAGTGGCGCTGCGGAGGCTCAGAATCCGTCTCGACTTACGAAGCTCCAGGGCTGCTAGCTCCCAGCGAAGCAGCTCAGCTGTGAACCTGCCTTGGCGTGGGCGTTCACCTCCACCTCCGCTGCTTGCAGACTCCGTAGAACCGCCGCGCCCGCTGCGCCCTTTCTCCTGCGCGCCGGGGCTTGCCGTCTCAGTGAGGCACATCAAAAAGGTGTAACGGAAAACGAAAAAAGGCTCGGGACCCAAATGCCTCAAAAACCAACCGAGATGGAGCTGCGCGATGCAGCCCAGAATGTTAGTAGAGCTGGCGAGCTAAATTCAGCTACATTCAGGCATCAGGAGCGGAGACAGGAGCGGAGCACTGCAGCAGTCAGCCGACTGCCGCCATGTTTTCCCCAATCGAATCGAAGAAAGCAAAGGGAGGAAAGGCTACTGGCACTGACGGCCTGCCAAGCGAAATATATAAAAAACTTATCGCTCAGGTCTCTCCAATTCTAGTTATTCTTTTTAATCAAATTCTAAGACACGGCGAAATACCACCTGAATCATGGGACAATGCCTCCATAACTCTTATTCTGAAGCCCGGCAAACCCCCTACAGACTGCGGTTCATATCGGCCCATTTCTATATTAAACGCCGATTATAAAATCTTTGCCACCATATTGGCAAAACGGTTGGGTCGGGTGGCGCCAGATATTATCGCACATAACCAAAAAGGGTTTATAAAGGGGAGACAGCTTTGTGAGCTTACGTATGAATTATTAGGCTCTATAGACATCGCTATAAAGGAAGTAATCCCCTTGGATGTCCTCACGTTGGATGCAACCAAGGCCTTCGACAGGGTGAATTGGTTATACCTGTCGGAGGCCTTGAGGAAGTTCAATGTGGGGGACAGATTTCGGAGAACGTTGAATTTGTTATATAGGTGCCCATCTGCCTCACTTTTGATAAACGGGGGTTTGACTGAGACTTTTAGGGTCACGAGGGGAACTAGGCAGGGTTGTCCCCTGTCGCCCCTTCTTTTCGATGTATATATCGAACCCTTTGCCCAATCCTTAAGAGACAGCATACTTATTAAACCTTTTACTTTTGGTGGTTGGAACAAAAAAGTTGCACTTTACGCAGACGACATTATGATTTTCACAACGAACTATGATGAGGCATACCCGGAAATAATTGACCAGGCTGTGGAATTTGGTAAAGTCTCTGGGTATGAGACTAATGCCCAAAAGACAGAGTCTATGTCGTGGAATAGTAATTCAATTGGCAACAATGGGACATCCAAAACCCAATTTCGGTACCTGGGGATTAATATAGTTAAAGATATTAATTTGATAGCTTCACTTAATTTCAATAAAATAGCCGCAGAGTGCCGGAAACATATGAGAGACTGGTCACATCTTCCTCTCACTGTTTTGGGAAAGGTTAACCTAGTGAAGATGAGTATCTTACCTAAAGTTTCTTTTTTGTTTAACTCTATTCCACTTTTTTTTGATTCAAAATTGATTGCAAAGCTACAGAGCGCGATTACCAGCTTTATTTGGAATAGTAAGAGCCCAAGAATTTTGTGGAAAAAAATCAGGCGACGGAGGGAGAAGGGAGGGTTAGCTGGCCCAGATCTCCAAATTTATGCATGGGCGTTTCAGCTTACGCACACCCGTATGCTACTTAAAACCCCTACGTTAACAGGGCTGGGCCTTCTCTTTTCAACGTTACTTGAATGTGAAGGAGTAGACCAATCAGCTTTTTTGTTTAAGTTTGGTGACCCCAAATTTTTCAAAAAAATAAAACTGAAAGTTCTACAAGGGATTGCGTATACTTGGTATAAAGTGAGGCATGCGACAAATGTTGGATACTACTCTGGGAGGGCTCCTATATGGGGTCTACCCATCCCCCCCTCATGGACAACAGATGCCCTTACTAACCCACTAATAGAGGCGGGCATAAATAAATGGGATGACCTGTTTATGGATGGGACATTACTTCCATGGGACTATCTAATAAATAGAGTAGGCACAAGATTTTCGAGATTTAAGTATATTCAGATCTCTAGCTGGTTACAGTCATACAAAGAGCAGCCAGCACGGGTTAGAAAGTTGCCTATAGGTGGCAACAGCGACTTGGTAACTTGCCTCTTGGACAGCCCAGCTGTCAAAAAAGAAATTTCATGTTGGTATAACAAAATAATCGATGAAATAGATGCCAACTTTCATCTACCGACGTCATTATGGGCTGAACTTATGCCAGGTGTAGATGTTGAAGAACTTTGGTTAGCTTCTTGCTCAATGCTCTGGGATTTAGTTAAACCTGCATGGCTTCGTAGAAACCATCTATTTACTATACACAGGGCATACTATTCCCCTCAGAGGTTGACTAAGTTTTCTTTAACTGGCCCAGTCTCATGTCCAAGATGTGGGTTAATCGCAGCATCAGACACCCATATGTTTTATGAATGCCCCAACCTATCCGGTTATTGGGAAGCCATTGGTAATAAGCTCTCTCAACTTCTGGGTGAACATATCTCCATAGACCTTGCTTTAGTTATATTTGGTCTCAGGAGTAAAATCCGCAATGCCGCAACTAATCTAATATTCTACTCCATTCTAGCGGCCCGTAGGGAGATATGTAGGCATTGGAAAGACGTTCAACCACCTACAGAGTATGAATGGCGAGCCTCACTTCTTCAAATTTCCAAACTCGATCTTGCCAGAGCAGGTAACCCCAATAGGAGAGCCTTTTGGGCTTTGCTAGGATAGCAGTGATAAACTTGGGGTTTTTTTTTTTTTTTTTTTTTTTTTCCCCAAGTCCTATGATTAACACGTACATTGCTTATCCTTGCTGCCATGACTGACAGTCCTGGAGCTATGGGGGTCTCGATAACTTGGACACTATCTCCTGAGGCACATCCCTAAGCAAAGATTATTTTTGGCTGCAGTGATTTGTGCTGTGGGGAATTGGTCTTCTTCCCTCCCGAATGTACTTTCTCCCACCAGCTATAAGCTGAGACAGCACTGCACGCGACCACTGTTTCTTTGCTCTGTGGCGGTTCTTTGGTTTTGATAGATTGGAGCTATGCACGTAAATGAGGACAAAAAAAAAAAAAAAAGAAAAAAAAAAACAAAAAAAAGAAAAAAAAAAAAAAAAGAAAAAAAAAAAAAAAAAGTATTACTTGAAACAAAAAGCACTATTTAATCTTTACATGTTTTTTCAAAACCAAAAAAAATATATCTAAAAGAAAGAAATAAAAAAATATATTTTTCTAATATATCCTGTTGAGTTTATTTGGGTTGACTTTGTGTTTGTACTGTGCAGCTCCAGCTTCTAGGCTAATCACCCCCTTTTGTATAATGTTTGGATCCTCTAGCTAGGACCTTTATTACCCTAGGCAGGGTGCCTTCTCTCTTTTTCTTTTCATGCCTTTTGGTAACCTGTCCATCAGCGTGGGAAAAGGTGGGAAGACCTTAGCATATTATTAAGGAAAATGGAGTGGGGCCTAACTGTTGAACTTTGCAGATGATTTGGGGCATTTGCATGCTCAGGATAAGTAAAAGGGAGAACAATGGAGTTTGCTCTCTAGACAAGAAAGAAACCACTCATCACAGTCACTACAGATCAGCTTACACTACAATAGATCAACAATGCATTTACCTCAATTAAGGATTTCAAATGGTTTTTCATTGTGAAGTATGAAAGGAAAAACTATAGCTTTGCCTTCACCAACCCAAGAAGTTAGGATCATTTGTCATTACAGATGTGGAGCTTCAGCTGTGGCACCTGCTGTGGTTACATTAGTAAGTGTTTCCTGTTGAGGTTTAATTTCTGTTAAATGAGCATCAGGATCAAAACAGAAGCTTACGTTTCGAAGAAGAGTCCACAGTTTTGCAGAAAATGTTTACACAACTTCAGTATTTTCCACTGGTTAATTAGTAAGTGCTACCTCTTTGGGTAAAAGTCCAGTGCATGTTCTACACCACACCCGCATAAAGGACCACAAGGTAATGTTTCCAGTGACCTTGTGTGCATGTAGTTTCGGCAATGTGATTGTTCCCTGAGCGTTTTCATCCACAAATTTATGAAAACAAGACTCCTCATCAAGAGAAGACATCAAAACTACAAAGAGGTGAATCTCCACCTTATGAAGTAAAGGGGAGGTGGCTGTGTGCCCCCTCTCCAGCCTGATTTAGGCACTGGGGACCCCATACCATGGGGCCTGGCCTCTTAATCCTGGGTACCTTGGAGCCCACCCCTGACACTGAGTCGGTAGAGCAGGGGGAGTCTCAATGCCCCCGTCGTTCCTGCTGGCTCCACCCTCTAGCGGGAGCCGGCATTGCTCCCACAGGGTAGGTGCAGCCTAAAATGTTTCTTCCTGCATGTAGGACCAATCCTTCCATCTGTTTACCGACCCGCTGATAGGGGGCAGGTACACAAATGAAAGGTTTGCTCCCAGCTGATTAAAAGATCCAAACCTAGAAAGTGTAAAAGACCAATGAAACACAACTATAAGGTGAGCGGCGCTAGGTTTGTTGGTGACTTTTGGGGTGGGGTTTCTGATGAGCTTAAATAGGAGTTTGCACCACAATATTTATTATTTCTAATACCAATATTTCAGACTTATTGCATTTTAGATATTCAATAGATGGATCAAAGATAATTTTCTTTTATTGAAATGTACCATTTTTACTATTTGATCATTTCAACTCTAATATCTGCATCTGCATACTTTAAGTCCGATTTGATAACCGAGCCAGTTGGCAGCCAGGTGTTATTGGTTTTTAAGAGAAACTCAGGGCCTCACATTTTCATTCACTCGCACAGTGAAAGATCATCATTGAAGTGTATGGAGCAAAGAAAAACATCACTCCATCACTCGTCACTTGATCAAAATCGTGCAACATAGTTGTAAAATATTTTGAGTGAACTCTCAGAAAAAGAAGCCTAATACGTATGACATACCAGAAACAGCAATAAGATCTAGGTATGTTGGTTAAGATGGGGATTTATTTCTGATGGCTATTATTCCTACTTTATTGTTTTTACCGTAACAAATTGTATACCATGCAATTATTCACTCTTCTATTTGCATTCAATTTTGATGGTCAACGTTTAACTTTTTCGGTGGTCCTGATCTTGAAGTAAGGATAATGCTATTGCTCCTTAGTGTCTACCAAGGATAGTATGTATGATTAAGTTGAGCAATTACTGCAATGCCCCACTAATGATGACGGCAGTAAAGGATAAAGACATCCAGTAGCTCCAACGTAGATTTCAAAATGCTGATCCTGTACTCCATTTCTTCACGTATACAACATGTCAAAATGGAAAGGACCCAAATGAGGTCCTCCACAAGATTTTATCCGTGAAGGAATTTACTGCATGGTGGGCTGACCCTCGTATGAGACCATCACTGTATGCTGCATGTTAAAGGCACTAGGAGCTGATGCTGTGGTTTTCACAAGTTGTATCAGTGAGCTAGGACTCTCCTGCAGTTCTAAAAGGTCTCACTGGAGGCGACCGGAATACTACCTGATCCGGACCGGAGTGAAAAGCCGCCACCGTGACAAGAAGGAGGACGCGAGACATACGCCTGCATCGATCTGTCTGGAAAGGCGAGATGTGAGCCCTACAGTCGGGACCAAAGGACGTACCTCCTCGGCCGCAACGAACGACTCTCAGTCTGCAGAACATCGGAATCACAACCTAGCGGAATTAAGGTGAGCGGTGCAAAAGCAGGCGGTGGGGAGCAGAGGGATGCAGAGACGCGGATGCGAGGCGCTAATCCAGAGCAGCGGGCTACAGAGGCTGATGCTGGGGAAAAGCTGTGGCTCGATAGCAGAGGTGGAGTGACAGAAACGAAGGCCATACACTGGAAGTGCACCATAAGTAAAGACAGGGGGAAATGCATTAAGGCTGGCAAGCGAGGATTCCTGACCCTAAAATGGTGGCTGCAACACCACGAAAATAGGAGACATTGGACATTGTGCGGGGGCAGGTCATAACAAAACATAGCACAGGCTGCCCTCCAGCGATGCCAGAAACTCAGGACTGTGACTGAAAAACTAAAAGCGGAATACATTAGGTATAGATGGACATACCCTTTCGTCCTCACGTTTGAGTTCAGTAACAAAGCTCAACACATCACGGACCTGAAGGAAGCAATGGAACTCCTGGGACTACCACTGCCAGACCCAGTGTCCAGCTGCGATCAGGTGACGGGTCTGGCGTAAACACAAGATGGAAGAATCAATGGCTAACCCAACGGAGGGAGCGAAACCTGAAGAACTAGCAGAGATAAGGAAGATCCCCCCTCTTTCATGCTCTGTCTCTCACCCTTACCCACCGCTTTCCCTATTTCATTCTTTGTCTAATTCCTCTGCTCTTATCCGCTTTCCCCTGAATCTCTCTCCTTGCCTGCTACGCCACCTAGCCTCATGTGCCCTTTAACTAAGCACTCCTTCTCCCGTTGTTGGGGAAAGATCCAATTATTCTACTCTGGAGTCTCAGTGATCCCTCTGAGAGAGTCCACAGCGCCAACTGAGCCACTCACAGTTGAGGTATGATATGGCGCCTCTTGCCAAAGCACTCCCTCTCCCCTTTTTTTGAAAGGATCCAGTAGGTAGGCATTGGAGTCACAGAGACCCCTCTGAGAGAGTCCACTGCGTAAAGGGAACCTCGCGCAACAGAGTTGGGGGAATGATACCACTTCCCCTGGGATCACAGCTTAATGGACTTTAGACGCTGCTATTACTCGGCTACCTGTTTGTGTCCCCGTCTCCCTCCACCTATTCTTTCTTGCTGTGTATCTCACCCTCTCCCCCTTCCCTTCTTCATTCACTGTCTACTTCCCCTGGCCATACCCCCCCTTATTCCTTTACGCTTATGTCCTTATTGTTTATCTCAACCGAACATTTAGCTATGTTCTAATAACTGTGTAACCTTTGTAACGATGTAACCTGCAACTATGGTCATGCCTCCGGGTCTAGCCAGCGCTATATAAAACTTTTCAAATAAAAAGTCCACATTCTTGTACCTCATATTTCAACAAAAGTAACATGACTTATGCAGGAAAGAAGGCCTTAATTTAGCCATTTAGTTACCACTAGGACTCTGAGGTCTTGCAGCGCAAAATTTCTGAAAAGGTTTTTCAAATTCTTCCTTACCAAGACAGCTTTACAAGTTTGTGTATTATGACAGCACAAAGGCTTGATTAGGAACTGCACAGTACTGACTGCGTGCAAACGCTGCATGATAAATTAACATTATCATGTGTTAGCACTGTAATTAAGAGTTAAATCCTGTGGACTGAGGAATAACAGCATGGCCAAAATTTATTCACACATGCTCTGAGCGGGTGGTAAATGTGTGTTTGGTGAGGTTGGAGTTGGGGTGTGGGGAGTAGGGGAAGAAAAGGAAAGCTAAGTACTGGCAGCGGTGAGCATTGTAGTCACAGTCATGCTAAAGGTCATCCTGAAGGACCACTTGTAGTGGTACGCTGGATATGTAGCAGTATTAATCAATCAATAGATTAATCATGGGTCCTTTCCTTTCTTATCTGTGGCTCCATGCCAAGAAGTTGCAGATGTCGAAGATGGCGGCCGGCTAATACGCTCGGTCGGGAGCTCCGACTCACCAGCTACTATGAACTAAGGAGACAAACTTTCCCGCGGCGCTCTCTGTGGATTTCTGACTCCTATCAATGCGGCAACCGGCAACCGGCAATCATATCCAAAAAGCACAGGGAGACAGAACGAAAGTTCACATTTCAACTTTTCGATCACAAGAGACCTCATACTTTAAGATCAGTGACACGGCACGGAAAAGACCTTACCCTTACGCTTTAAACAAACGACACGGCGCGACATGGTGAACGGGAGCCCGTGGTTTCAAAAGCAAAGTTTAAACATATCACCAGCTGTCCGGTCTCAACTGCAGCTTTCACTGTGCATTGGAGCCTGGACGGTCGCACGGAAAGCGACGTGGAGCTCCTGCAGGGCGTTCCAGAGGATCGTCTTCAGTTCTGGGGCACGAGCGGCAGGGTCAGCGGGACGGTATCAGAACAGAGAGGTGTTCAGAGCGTCTCTGTGCAGTTGCCTTTGGACACAGGATTGAAGGTCAGGTCGGAAGGTTCACCGGGTGCATGGTACTCGAGCCAGACACTAGGGGATTGCAGAGGGGCAAAAGAGAAACCGAGCAACAAAAACCAGTCAGTTTATCTAATACTGGCGAACTAAAGTTCCCTCGATTAATGAATAAGGAGAATAAGGAGAGGGAGACCCCACTATTCAAAGAGAAAACGGAGAGAAAAGGGTTGCCCTCAAATCTACAGAGAAACAGTGAGCAGAGGCACCCTAAAATACTGGAAAACCTGGAAACTCTTACTGAAACAAAAGGACAGGCATATGGGGAAGCAGGTGGTCTGGAAAAGATAATGCCAGATTTAATTACAAGCTGTACAGAACAAAAGGTTGCTGGGAAAAGCAAAGAGGAGAGTCACAGTCACCCACAAACAGGAGTGTCTATATACAACACAAGATCCAGGAAATTAGAAAGAGGAGTTGAAACGAGCACTTTAACAGAGGCAGAAAAGGACGAAGAACCAGGAGGTGGAGGAAAATATTCTTACTGCCTAAGAAATCGTAACTTAGTGCAAAAATTCGAACCATTAAAAAAGTGTGTGACTCCAAAAATCACAAAAAGAAAGCAGAGAGTGTCCCCCAACCTGGTAGAACTGTCAGAAAATATAAAATTAAGATCTACGAAACCGAAGCTCATTTCAAAACAAAAGATTAAAGTTACCCCATCTTTACGGTCTTATTTTAAGGTTCAGCAATCAGTACAAGTAAGAGGAGGCCAATTTTCTATCCAGAACCAGTACACTGAACCATCTTCAGGTGACGGTGATTGCTTAAGTAAATCCCTCACGTCTAAAGGAAACTTAGAAGATTAAAAAAGTAGGGGGAAACCAGTGATATTTGGAAACTAAATGTCAACGGAAACTACTATCCCACCTAACATAGTCTCGAACACTACACCTTTAATGGAGGTAAATGGAGACGTGAATGGAGACGCGCAAATATCTCCACAAACTAAAACTCCAGAGAGCACAACAGAACAAGTAACTAAAAACCTCCTAACAGTACATCCAGCTGAAAAAGCTATAGAGATGTTTGTAGAAAAAATAATGGGTGTAATGACAGAAATATTTTCAGTCTCTGAGGGGAATCAAAATAAGATACGCAAGGTTTGTGAAGGCTTGGACCAAAAATTAAATGACTTGGGGGAGAGAGTCACAGCAGTAGAAGCGGTAGTTGAAACCCTTAGCAAAAAGGTGAGCATAAATCAAAAAGATATCAGGCACCTAAAAGACAGTGAACAATTGGTTAAAGAGAAACTGGAATCATTGGAAAATCAAGGAAGAAAAAACAACCTTAGAATCCTAAATGTACCGGAAAATTTGAAGGGATCAGACATAAAATCATTTATCGTTTCCCTCTTCGAAGAATACTTCCTGTGGACAAATAGCTGCAATTTGATGGAGGACATTCAAAGGGTCCACAGGGATCCTTTCAGGAAAAGTAAGGAAAGGAAAACCCTAAGAAAAATTTTAGTTAACTTTATGACTTACACCCTTAAAGAAAAAATATTGAACGAGGGTCTAAAAAATGGAACACAAAACAAAGATAACTGGTCCTTTAAAATACGCTCGGACATATGTAAAGCCACACAAGACAGACAGTGGGCACTGGGGCAACATATGCAAGAGCTGAAAACTCTTGGGGCTAACGTCCAGATGAAATTTCCAGCAGCGCTAAGAATCATGTGGCGCAATAAAATGCACAATATAAGGGAGCCCCAGGAGGTAGAAAATCTTATAAATCAGATAAAATACCAGATCCAAAGGGAGAAGTCTAACTAGTTTAATCAGAGAAGGAACCTTTTCGAAAATTTCCACACAAAAAAAGGGGTCTAGTTTTAACTAAATAATGGAAAGTGATCTTCTAAATAAAATAATTAAGTAAAGAAAATGGTGAAATCGGAACTCAAATTGGGTAGAATTTCCATCCAAAAGAAGAAGGGAGCTTTCCTCAGGGGGGGAAAAGCAATCCTCACAAATAATTTACGATGTAAGATGTGCTAAAACACGAGTGGGGAGCAAACTAGGGGAAAAAAAACCCAGAAAATATACTCATAAAACAAAAAAAAAACAAAGTAGTTAAAAGGGTGTCTAATAGATTGCATACAAAATGCCGTAGCATAGCCAAATTCCTAGAATTCTTTAAGAAGAAATGATGAGAGAAAAAATAGTAAACTTCCTCTCATGGAACGTTAACGGACTTAGAACTCCTAATAGAAGAAGGAAAATCTTGGAATACTTAAAGAAGATGGAGAGTGAGATTATCATACTTCAAGAAACTCACCTTGTAAGCACTGAGTGGGATCAGATAATAAAAAAATTAAAATGGGTGGATACCTGTATATATACTACCCAAGATTGTAATGTAAAGGGGGTAGCAATTATCTTAAAAAAATCCTTAAAGGCAAAAGTTGAAAGTAAGGCAGTAGATAATAAAGGAAGATGGGCTGTAGCGAAAGTAAGAATAGATAATGACATACTAAACATAGTGGGATACTATGGTCCAAACCTAGATGACTCTACCCCTCTCCAAAATCTATATTCGGAACTCCTATCAACATCTGCCCCCATAATAATAGGAGGAGATTATAATATAATACTTGATCCGAAAATAGATAGATCACCTCCTAATAACCAACTTAATCTACCTAAAATGAGGAAATGGCTAAGTATATATAAAAAAGGCCTAGATCTAGAAGATATGTGGCCACAAAAGGGAGAGAAAACGTATCCTTTTACTTTTCATAATAAGAAGTTAGGCCATAAATCAAGAATAGATTTTTTCTTTTAAATAGATCCCTTGAAAGTAATGTTAACCTCATTGAACGCCTCCCTGCACATTTATCTGACCACTCAGCGGTAAAATTAACTCTACTTTTACCTAAAGACTTAACTCCTCCTAGATGGACAGTAGACCGGTCCCTACTCAACAACCCACAAAATGTTAACCAGCTAGAGATTGCCTCGACATACTACTTTGAAGATAATGCAACTGGTACCTCAAAACAAACAAACTGGGATGCTTATAAAGCCGTGATAAGGGGCAAAATACTTAGTCTAGGGGCACATAAAATAAAAACAAAGAAACTAGAAATCAAAAAGATGGAGCTAGACATTAAAACTGTGGAGATACAACTAGAGAATGGAATCTATTCAGAGACAAAGGAAGAATTAGAGGGAAAACATTGAAGCCTTTAAGAAACGCTAACTAATTATTTGGAAAACATTGTGAGAGAAAAATGGGAGAACAGTAAAGTAGCTAGCTATGAATATGGGGAAGGTTATGGAAAACTACTAGCATGGAGAACTAAAACCGAGCAATCTAGGAATAACATAGCATGTATCCAGATCCCAGAACAACTATCACAAACCTCTGAAGATAATATAATAAGGCAGGAGTTCTCAAAAAAAAATTCAGGCATATACAAAGAAGATATAAATCAGAATAAAGAAAAAAATAGTAAATACCTAGAGGCTATCTCCCTTCCAAAATTAACAGAAGAAGAAATGGCAGATTTAAATCAAAAGATTAAGCCAGAGGAAGTTAGAGCAGCTATAAACAACCTAAAAAGAGGAAAAGCTGCTGGGCCTGATGCTCTTCCAAATGAATTTTATATAGCGTTAAAAGAATCCCTAGTCGATAAACTAACAGATTTAATGAATATTATGTATCTGGATAATGAGAAAATCCCTGATACTTGGAACGATGCGACAATTAGCATTATCCTGAAACCTGGAAAAAATAAAAAATTGTGTGAGTCATACAGACCAATACCGTTACTTAATTGTGACTACAAACTCTTCATGCAAGTTGTAGCAAAAAGACTAGCTAAGGTAATGCCAGGGCTGATTAACTTAGACCAAAAGGGTTTTATAAAAGGGCGGCAAATCCATGAGACCATCCATGAATTATTTTCAGCAATAGATATTGCCACCACCGAAAAACTTCCCCTTACTATAATTACCTACGACGCTGCTAAAGCGTTCGATAGAGTAAACTGGGCATTTCTAAACGAAATCATTGGAAAATACTACTTGGGGGAAAGTGTTACCCATATGATAAAGGAAGTATACAAGAATCCAAGGGCTAAAATAATAGTTAATGGAAGACTAACTAGTAACATCGAAATACAACGTGGTACAAGGCAAGGTGCCCGCTATTGCCGCTACTTTTTAATCTTTACATTGAACCGCTGGCCTACTGATTAGAGAACATCCACTAATCCATCCTTTTAAACATCAAAATTGTTCAAAGAAAGTAGCACTATATGCGAACGACCTAATGGTATTCACTACAAACTATGAAAATGCCTACCAAGCATTGGAAGATACGATGAACAATTTTATTAAAGTCTCAGGTTACCTGACAAACAGAGGAAAAACGGAGGCTATGAGCTGGAACTGCAATCCAACCACACATATAGTAGGGATAAAATAAAATATCTGGGAGTCATCTTAGTAAAAGAAATCGAGAAAGTTCCACAATTAAATCTAACGACAATCGCCAAAGAAATGAGAAGACTTCTTAAAACATGGACAGGTCTGCCGCTAACTTTTCTGGGAAGATCCAATGTAATAAAAATGACCATTATCCCAAAGTTCACTTATGGGCACATGCATCATTGTAGGAATTTGCATTTCCTAAATTGCGAAAATTAAGGAATCGCAATTTAGGAATTACAAAATCCTATGCATCAAGAAATCCTACATTTTTTTAGGATTTCTTAATTTTCTGAATTTGCGATTCCTTAATTGCGAATCGCAATTAAGGAATGGCATTACATTGATTCCTATGGGCCTAGAGGCCCGTAGGAATCAATGCCGTTTCGTATTTCTTTTCTTTGGAATTCGCAATTTGTTGATGCATTGCAAGGGTGCAGAGGGGGGTCCGAAGGACCCCCCTGCACCCCTGAAATGTATTTTGAAGTGCATGTTTCACACACACATGTCCTAAGGACAGGTGTGTGTGTAACATGACACTTTCCAAAATGCATTTTTGTGCTTTTTTAAGGAATTTCGCAAATTAACACGAGGGTCAACCTCGTGTTAATTTGCGCTTCCTATTTTAAAATTTGCATTTTTTTTTAAAATTGATGCATTGCATTTAAGGAATCGCACAAATGCGATTCCTTAAATGCATTCGCATTTTTAGGAAATGCAAAAAAAAGCGAATTTAAAAAAATTGTTTCATGCATCCCAAAAACGTATTTAGGAAGCACAAACGCCCGAATTTACCGATTCCCACCGTTTGCACTTCCTAAATAGGTTGATGCATGTGCCTGTTACTTTTTTAATACAATACCATTGGATTTTAAAAAAGAACCCTTAAAGAAGATTCAGGGCGAAATAGCAAGCTTTATCTGGGCATCAAAAGGAACGAGAATAGCCTGGAGTAAGCTTAGGAGGAGGAAAGATCAAGGCCGAATAGCTAGCCCTGACTTATTTGAATACTATAGGTCTTTCCATTTTAAGAATTTTAGACCATTATTAAGGAAATACCAATATTACCCAAGTTTCCTGCAAAATATGACGGAAAAAACAGACTATTTCCTTTTCAAATTTGGACATCCTAAATGTTTTAAAAAAAGAAAATTAAAGATTTTACACAATGCGGCTAGAATATGGTTCCAAATCAGAAGCACAGTAAAAATACTGTATTACAGTACAAAAGCACCAATATGGGACTCCCCAGGGTCACCGGAATGCTTAAAAGACTCTTTAGCGGTACCACTCAAAACAGCAGGAATAGAAAAATGGGGACAACTGTTAAAAGGAAATGAGATAACTCCATGGAACCTGCTATATGAACTTACAGATGGTAAGATATCGACATTTAAATATTACCAACTAACTAATTGGGCTAAATCCCTACAAGAAAAAAACTCCGCAATGAAAACTTTGAAAGTGAAATGATAAAAACTATACCAATAAAAAAAGAAATATCAAAGTGGTATTGGGCACTTATTGAAGCCGGAGAGGAAGAATTCCTAGTCCCGGAAAAAACTTGGAGGAAAGATATACCTGATCAGGAGTTAGATTTACAACTGGTATGGCAAAGTTCTATGGAAAAATGTTGGTCCTGTAAAAATCAGCCTCATTAAGGAGGAATCACCTGTACACAATCCATCATGCCTATTTGACCCCAAAAAGACTGTCCAAATTCAAAGGAACCAATGTTAAGTCCTGCCCTAAGTGTGGAGAAGCTAAAGCGGATGACATTCAATTGTTCCAAAAATGCCCCGCAACAACCAACTATTGGGATGAGATTGGTAAGACACTGGACATGGTATTGGAAACCAACATAACTGTAAGTACTTCTCTTATTATTTTTGGGATACATAATAATACAGGTGCTAATATAATTAAACTAAGTAAAAAACAGGAAAGCTTTCTTTTCGTTCTAATGCTGTTAGCGCGGAGAGAAATATGCATTAACTGGGTTAAACCAGTCTCTCCAAGCCATACAAACTGGCTAAACTACACAATAAAAATCAATAATCTTGATAGAAAAGGTAAATACTCAAAGAGAATAAACTTCTGGGAAATTTGGGAACAGCATTTTCAAACAAATTATTAACTTTTACTGGGTTATGGACAAATAAATCCAATGATTAACGCAATAACCACAATACCAGGTAGGAAAGATTCCTACCGAGTAGCCAAACTGGCTAGCTCCCCCAATAAACTACGGTATTATGGAAAACAATAAAGGGTAAGTGGAGAAAAATTGATGGATCATATCACCAAAAAGGATACTCCCCAAAAACAACTCCGGAAAATGATGGGGCAGTGAAGGTAAAGGCAACACAAAAGATCATCAGACTCCCGAAACCTCCTTATCTATACAATTGCAAAATGAGGTTACAAAAAAAAAAAAGAAGTTGCAGATGTCACAGAGAGGATGTGGTCTTGCGGCTAGACTGCCGACCTTGGAGCTGTGAAACCAAGGTTCGAGCCTCAGGGTCGACTCCATATCCGGTGATTGCGGGCAATTCACTTAATCTCCGTGCCTACCAAACAAAATGAATGTGTTCTTGTGTAACGTAACTGGTGCTCATGTAAAGTACCTTTGGGTCGAGTTCACGCTATGTAGATCGGCATAAAAAAAACAATCAGGATTTGTAAAGCACAGCTACTCACCTGTGAGGACCCAAAGGCGCTGTCGGAAGGGGGGGGGTGGTGTGAACGGACAGACTAAGTGCTTAGTCCATCCATAGAGCCAGGTCTTGAGGTCCTTCCTGAATTGCATCAGCAAAGGTGATTACCTGAGGTTGATGAGCAGGGTGTTCCATGTCTTGGATGTAGATGTAGCCAGCAGCCATTTTCCATAAGCAGAGACTCCGTTATGTGTTGAAAAAATGTAGTTCGTAGTTCCATGGAATTATGGATTCATTGTACCAAATGGCACAAAAGAACAAACTTATTTATCTCATGGAATTCTACCACTTTTTGTCACCTCCTACCTTTGATGTCACTGTCATCACATTCAACTGACCATGTGTTCCTGTTGCATTGGAGCCCTAATTAAGGTTCAAGGTCCTACCACTAACACAAGCAAGTGTCCTGACAAACATGATGGGAAACGTCTGTTAGTGCTTGCTACCAGAGAGGTTTCTATTCATAAGCCACACAGGAGATTGGAAATAGTCTTGCTGGGCGATTTCTGCATATGCAGTGTCACCTGTTTCAATGTAAGGGGTAACAAAAAAGAGGGCGTGTTAAAATGTATACCCTGCCGAGTTCGCAGGATTAACTTGTCACTGCAGGCCTGCGGAAACATCTGGCAAAATGATATCTGCATGGATGTCCTTGCAAAGATGCATGGATATCGCTGCCTCATGTTAGGATAACGGTACAAAAGGGGGTAGAATGGCTGAAGACGGCTGGAATGCCAGAAACCGGTCCTCGGAAGCTTGTTTCTGGTCCAGGGAAGACATGGCTTGGCAGTTCGGGCTGGACTGTTCCCATGAGGCACAGGGTCAGACTGATTTGCATATAGCCATGTCTGAGCTGGGGTGGCAGAGTGGGCTAAAGAACGGTGATGGATTAAACCCAGATCTTTTGACTGGGTGTGAGAGTTTGATTGATTCAGATGCTCCATCCATCACCACCCCCTTTTGTACCGCTTTTGGCCGCCATAGGTGTGGCAGGGTATGCTCAGGCGTGAGTCCCTTGCTCACTTTGCCACTGGATTCAGGCGGGCCGGGCTGAAGACAGCTGGAATGCCAGAAACCGGTCCTCGGAAGCTTGTTTCCGGTCCAGGGAAGACATGGCTTGGCAGTTCGGGCTGGACTGTTCCCATGAGGCACAGGGTCAGACTGATTTGCATATAGCCATGTCTGAACTGGGGTGGCAGAGTGGGCTAAAGAACGGTGATGGATTAAACCCAGATCTTTTGACTGGGTGTGAGTGTTTGATTGATTCAGATGCTCCATCCATCACCACCCCCTTTTGTACCGCTTTTGGCCGCCATAGGTGTGGCAGGGTATGCTCAGAAGTGAGTCCCTTGCTCACTTTGCCACTGGATTCAGGCGGGCCGGGCTGAAGACGGCTGGAATGCCAGAAACCGGTCCTCGGAAGCTTGTTTCCGGTCCAGGGAAGACATGGCTTGGCAGTTCGGGCTGGACTGTTCCCATGAGGCACAGGGTCAGACTGATTTGCATATAGCCATGTCTGAACTGGGGTGGCAGAGTGGGCTAAAGAACGGTGATGGATTAAACCCAGATCTTTTGACTGGGTGTGAGAGTTTGATTGATTCAGATGCTCCATCCATCACCACCCCCTTTTGTACCGCTTTTGGCCGCCATAGGTGTGGCAGGGTATGCTCAGGCGTGAGTCCCTTGCTCACTTTGCCACTGGATTCAGGCGGGCCGGGCTGAAGACAGCTGGAATGCCAGAAACCGGTCCTCGGAAGCTTGTTTCCGGTCCAGGGAAGACATGGCTTGGCAGTTCGGGCTGGACTGTTCCCATGAGGCACAGGGTCAGACTGATTTGCATATAGCCATGTCTGAACTGGGGTGGCAGAGTGGGCTAAAGAACGGTGATGGATTAAACCCAGATCTTTTGACTGGGTGTGAGTGTTTGATTGATTCAGATGCTCCATCCATCACCACCCCCTTTTGTACCGCTTTTGGCCGCCATAGGTGTGGCAGGGTATGCTCAGAAGTGAGTCCCTTGCTCACTTTGCCACTGGATTCAGGCGGGCCGGGCTGAAGACGGCTGGAATGCCAGAAACCGGTCCTCGGAAGCTTGTTTCCGGTCCAGGGAAGACATGGCTTGGCAGTTCGGGCTGGACTGTTCCCATGAGGCACAGGGTCAGACTGATTTGCATATAGCCATGTCTGAACTGGGGTGGCAGAGTGGGCTAAAGAACGGTGATGGATTAAACCCAGATCTTTTGACTGGGTGTGAGTGTTTGATTGATTCAGATGCTCCATCCATCACCACCCCCTTTTGTACCGCTTTTGGCCGCCATAGATGTGGCAGGGTATGCTCAGACGTGAGTCCCTTGCTCACTTTGCCACTGGATTCAGGCGGGCCGGGCTGAAGACGGCTGGAATGCCAGAAACCGGTCCTCGGAAGCTTTTTTCCGGTCCAGGGAAGACATGGCTTGGCAGTTCGGGCTGGACTGTTCCCATGAGGCACAGGGTCAGACTGATTTGCATATAGCCATGTCTGAACTGGGGTGGCAGAGTGGGCTAAAGAACGGTGATGGATTAAACCCAGATCTTTTGACTGGGTGTGAGTGTTTGATTGATTCAGATGCTCCATCCATCACCACCCCCTCTTGTCATGTTAGGATAACTGCACCGCCTGTGCGCGTTGTGCTTACCGGCCCGATCGTCATTTCATTTTAACTTTTCCTTCTCTTTACTCAGTGACAATCGCCTGTTCTTTTGCTATAATTGCTGTGTAGACTGCCAAGAAGTTTTCTGTTCCTCCTGCCATGTGTGTGCTTTTGCCTTTCTTTGATGCCGTTATTTCTTAGCATTCCTATTGGGCTACAAGCAGTTTAAGTAGTTTTCTGCGCTGAGCAGCTCTTTTCAAAGTTTTGAAACATACGATATGCCACAATAGGCCTGATTCGCAAAGCTTTTTCTGTGACCCATTGTTACTTACTTCCAACTTGGGGCTGACTTTAGAATTTCCAACAGAAAGACATGCTTACTTTGCGAATTGTGCCCAAAATGTTGCTTGTGGATTGCTGAAACATTTGGGTCTTGCTTAGAAAAGGAACGCATATGCAGTAGTGTGAACCATTCCTTTGCTCTGTCTTCACATCCTGCACCTGACACTAAAGTCTGCACAGGGCTGCACTGAGAGCCCACTACAGAAGTGAAATAGAAGACATCCAGTTGTGTATAAACTATACTATGGTACTTGGAAGGTCTGAAAAACCATACAACCTTAAATGAAGCATTTGAACTTATGGGATCATTTAGAAACTGGCTAATTCCAAGCCGGCCCGCCATCTCCTAAGCCAACCTGCCAGAGGACTGTACACCTTGCTTGGTGGGGATCTCTTCAAATGAAGGAGTTGCTACTGCATCTGATCGCTTTGCGGCGCTAAAGGTTTTTGAAGTGGATACAGAGTTTAATACTCTGAACAGCAAACCTTTTTGTTTTTAACAAAATAAACTCCAAAATTGTGAATTTGCTTTCTCAGTGTAACAAATAAATAAATAGAAAGTGTACAGGAGTATTTTCAAGCTATAGCTAACTCACAGGGACTAACAAGGCCAAAACCAATGTAGGTCTTCTTGTGTGTCCTTTTGCAGTGGGCCTCTGATGGCAGTTCAGGATGGAATGCTCCCATGAGCACCAGGGTCAGTACTGATTTGCATAAGGTGGGCCTTTGTCTAGTGTGGCACAGTGGGTGAAACAAAGTGGGCGGATACCCCGATCGATTGACTGTGGTTAGACTATTTCCAAACATTCCTACCATCAGCTTTTGCGTGATTGGTATAAATCAGTGACAACATATACACCATCTGATGCAGCACTGCAATTCTTGCAGTGTCTGTTGTTATGCCTCTATAGGGTTCTTTCTGAAGTTGGGCTAAAGTGTAAAATCAGGTGCAAATGTTTTTTCCTGCCATCTATTCTGTTGTGCCTAGTAGGATATGCATGTAAACAGACGTATGTTTATGCAGGCACTTACTACAGTGTCCCACATAGAAAACCAAATGAAAATCTGTGCGAGAGGAGTTAGAACTCTGCAATATCTGCTGCAAAAATAATTAGTGATTGTTATTCCCCAATTCTTAGCACAAAGCATAGCCATGTCCCCAGATGCAAAAGCACATCCAATATCTCGAGTAAACATTGTAAGTAGGGTGATTTTCACGTTTTTGTACTGCCTACTTCAGAATGTGGCCTCGTGTTTCATATTTGTTTGTTCTGTGTTGGTTATAAATCATTTTGCTGCTTTAAACTGTGAGGGCTCATAATTCCTTTAAAAACAATCATTTCTCTTGGCAGGACGGCAGATTTGCAAAAAATGGCAAGAAAAAAAAGAAAAGGATACAAACACATAATGTTCTAGACGTTAATGTTGTAATCCCTTTTTTAAGCTAAAAGCAGCCATCAGTATACATATTGGGCCTAATTGCTATGTGTGCATTTTTCAGCAAATAAGAGGTCATAAAAGAGCCAGCTTCTTCTCAGTTCATTAACATCCTGTGCTGTTTTATGTCATCTCACCTTGGTTTGACTCATGCATAGCTCCAAGTCCGACCAAGTGGAAGTGACTAATTATGAAACCATTCTGAGGAGGGGATGAAGACATTTCAAGGGCTCCCCTCCCTGCTTGGCTATCTCTGCGGGCACATGCAAATACAAGTCTAGCACCGACACCTCTCTCATTTGCTTGAACAAGAAACGTGTCAGAAACTGCCTGACTAGTCAAACGGTTTGCTGAAGTTTTAGCTTCACCTGACGCGGTAGAGTTTGGACATTATTATTCTGATGGCTGCTGAAGGACCTTTTCCATTCAGTGACTGCTGACGGAAGAACGTTGCCAGTAACATTAATATGTCACCCCATCCTTCTCGGTGAAAAGAAAAGTTATTCTGAAGAAAGCAACAATGAAAGAAGTCGTTGGTATCACTCAGGTACTTAGCTATGTAAGATGGCTTAATCATGTCATTTGTTTTTCAAACTATAGCTGTCGCAGGTGAAGTGTTACCATATGGGAATGGTGTGAAAGGCACACTCGGCGCATTTTATATTAAACAGCTTTCCTCGAGTGGATTAGGAATAGAGGAAAACTATGGATGTTCACTCACTAAAATTCCAGGACATCTCACATCTTTTGAACTAAGTTACACAGCAGGAAGAAACGTCATGTGTTCTTTGACCCTGAATTTTCCCAAGACGTAACTAAGTTGTGTTTTGTGTACCTTGTTAAGTGCCAGGACGCCCCTTTGCTGGGGCAGCTGTGCGCGGTATAAGTGTGAATAACATAACATAACATACTATACCAACATAAGAGAGACAAATGTCTACTTTAAATACCACCTATATTAGGGGGCTGATGCTGACATGTTCTTCAAAAAGGATGGGACATAATGTTGCCAATAACTGTAGCTTGTGTGTGAAATCAGAGACACAAACCTCTTATACAGGTGTGCGCCGGGAGGGGAGGGTGCTCTTTTCTGAGCAAATTCTGAAAAACTGGGTTCAGATAGTGCATTTCAAAGCACAAATATCAGGTAAATTTGCTAAAAAAAACATAGGGTCAAAGTACACTTATTAGATATTCAAGTCCTTTCATGGCATGACAATCCAATAAAATCAGTTACTTAACCGTCCCATGAGTTGACCCCCATTTAAAAAAAAATGTGCAATGAGTGCCTCCATATGTCAAAATTACCTCAATTTTGTCTGGAACAGTATTTTATGATGGACGCCCCTACATGCTAGGCGTGCTCCCTTCTGTGAAAAATGACAAACACCATACTAGTGTCAGAATTTTGCCTTTAGTGCTGTCCATATACCGTGGTTGGTATATTTTCTTTCACATAAACATATTCGAATCCACAAACACGCACACAAATTACCTTCTAAATCATTTTTACTAACCTCCGCAGACAACAAGTGTTCTTGCACAGCTAAGTGTCCTCGAGGTTTTTATTATTCATCTCTAGTATAATAAAAGAAATTGTTGTAAAACAAGGGATAGCCGATCTCCAAAGCCCCTGTGTTCTTGGCTCTGACTTTGCAAGCTGTGTGGTCAGGGGTCCTAAAGGCAGTGCTGCGGCACGTGCGTGAGCTCCTGCCACGACGTACGTATGACGTAGGGGTTTGCAGAGACCACGGCGAGGAGGAAAAGGACAGCCCGGAAAGGCGCGTATAAAGGTAAGTGCATTTTTAAATCTTATTTATTTTAAGAAAACAATATTTTTTATGGGGGGTGGAGGTGTGGAGCAGAGTTTTTGCCCAACTCGGTGGAACTCTGCGTAGTTCAACTACACCAGCTCTGCCTGGGCCTGCTCATCTGTGAAATCTCTACTGGTGTGCCATCTTCTTTCTAATTGCGTTTCAGTTTCCTGAGTTCTGGTGTTCACCAACTGGCCGGTTTGGTGGATCTGCTAATCTTTGCTGGTTTGATGGGGCAACTCTGTTGGCGCAGTTAGTAATCTAGGAAGGAGGAGAAGTTCTGGACGACCTGTTCAAGGTTGATTGCAGTACCGGGCTGGGCTTAGGGTGTCTGTCCATCGGGTCTCTGTCACTTTGCTCCAGCTATGGTGGGAGGGGCTGGGGGCCTGGTGGTGGGGCATGGGGATCCTGCAATGGTGAAGTAGCAGATGGCGTGGTCGCTCCAAGTGAGTTCGGAGACATGACTGTACTTGACTCTGTCTCTGGCAGTGAAGATTGGGTCAAGAGTGTGTCCTGCTCTGTGTGTGGGTTTGGTGACCAGTCGGGTGAGGGCGATGTTGCTTATGCTTTCCAGGAGATTGGCGGGGTTTGCATCTTTCGGGTGGTCGAAGTGGAAGTGTTATATTCCCAGCTTAGGCCCATGTAGCGAGGCAGATTATTCCTTACATTGTCCTAGAAAATAACCTTTCAGCTATTAACTTTTGCACACAATTGCATGCACGACAATGTTGAATTAGTGTCTCTGAAACTACTTTGTTTTCACATCCAGCTTCACACATTATTACGATGCCTTGAACATCATACACTAGGCCTCTCTACGCACAAAAGTCGTCCTATCTTCATTCACAAGGCAACAGCGCTATCCAATATCCATAACATCACTAATCTAGTGAGCACATTATGAAGGCTGCTTTTTATTATAAATGATAGGAATCCCTATAGTTTGGTAAAGGAGGCACTTCTGCTGACACCGTAGGTCCCTGCATGCTGAGAAATCAATACGCACAGGTCTGTCATTCCATGAGGGGTTACAACTCGAGACCAAGACGGGGTCCTTCACTCTCTCCCATCAGGTAATGGGGTTGGATCGTCCTGATGGAGAGTAAACGTTAAATGGCAGTTGCCTCTATCAATTCCTACCTATCAAAAGAGATTTACAATTATTATGGCTTGATGAAAACATGAAAAAATTGACATAGTCGAAAAACTTGAGTTTTCATGTTGCTTCGTAAAAACATGGAAATGTAAAAACGTAAACAAGAGAGAAATGAATATTATTTACCTATGCATGTAATCACGTGATTTGAGAAATTAAACTTAATTAACATAGAAAATGTGGTAACAATAACTTCTAAAATCTGTCGAACTGAACTAATGTCTGCATAATGAAGCAGATGAAAAATATGTGCTTCAGAGTGACACGTAAATATTTTGTTTTGAAAATTATAAACATGCAAAAGATGTCTTTAAGTAGTGCCTAGTGACATATAACCTTTAAAGAAGAATAATGATTGAGTTAATTAAGAAAATTTGAAATACAATTATTACTGAATGTTTTATATTAATCATAACGTGGTAATGATTCAGCGAATTCTCACGTAGGGCTCAGATGTTTTTTTTTCCTTGCTCGAAAGGCAGAAACTAGTTGAAGTAGTCACTTTAGATGCTGTGCGAACTTTTAATGCAGTTTCTTTTCTACACTCTATCACAATGGACTCACTTTAGATTCAGCAACACTTTTGACAGAAATGTATCAATATTATTGCAAATCCAGAGAGAGCACCTGGGAACGGACAGACTGTGAGCCAAGTGAAATTTTCTTACTTCCGAGGAAAGGATGGGAATATAAAATAATTGGAACTTGATGAATTTGCAAAAGGATTACTTAATGCTTCGGGATTTCTTAGTGAGGTATTGATCACACCATGAGGAGCCCAGTGTGGACAACCAATAGAAACCATATGAGATAATGGAAAAGATAATTTGTGGGCGTAAACCGTAAAGCCTAATTTCCCCTTAGAGGAGGAGTCGGGCTGTCTGTCATTTTCGGATTTCCTTGCCTGGCATGCTGTCGGACTGAACTCTGATTTCCCTTTTATGCCAAACCATTGAACTGAACTTTGCTTACTGATCTGGAACCTGCATTTTGCTGGCTGGTTAAGTGTGCAGGAAATAACCTTTCAGCTGAAGGGTTAACTGACTCCTTTCTGTGGCATGCTGTGCTTCATTTCGACATATTTGGTTTGTATGATCTAAATGCAGAATCTCGATTATTTACCCATGTTTCTCTCTCATTCTTTTTCTAGGCACCGTAAAATGTTCTTAATGAATCTGTATGGTATTGTGCAGTAATTGTACTAATTAACTGTTAATAAATATGATTATGAAATGCAATTTCATGTATCTGACCATTCAAATGAAGGCTTTAGATAATTGTTTTCAATGAGCAACATTATCGTATTTGAGTCGTACTTGGAGTAAACTTTCTTGTCTTAAGATTTCTGGATTCTGGTGACAACTGTGTAATGGTGATGAAATAGACATGTATTTGGCATTTCTTTATTCCAGATCCTCACAAGGAATTGCCTCACGTTCTATAAATATCCAAGTCCTTGTTAGCTCATCAAAAAGATCCATTGGAGGACCAAGGTTTGATAACTAGTATGGTGGTTATTTTGAGAAGGAAACAAGCAATATGTTCACGGGCCCAGTAGATGAAGATAATTTGAAATTATAATGGAGAGAGATAACATTTTTGCTCTCCGCTGCATCAGTCCCAAGAGGGGATTCTTGGCTCTACACCTACACATACTCTAGGTACACTAAGAATAGGGTCCACATCGTTGAAGTACGTTAGATTACCATATTGCGTATATGCCTGCATATATTCATTGTTTCAGCACCATGGTAGAAATGTATCTACTGTTCATTCTTTTGGTGCTTGTAATCTCCTTTATTTGCTTCTTTCTCCTAATCATTGCAGCACACGTATTTTATGCAAGAACAACGTTGGTTCAATAAATATTATTGAAAACGTCCCCCTGTGTATTCTCAGTATATTTCTCTGAGAACAAGTGAGCACGAGTGACTGAGCTAAAGGTTCTGTACTATTTCCACTGTTCCTGAGGAATCAGAATTGTCTTGTTCAGTAGTTGTCAGAAACTCTTCGCTCCCTGGTAAGTTAGGGGGGCTTACAGTGGCAATGTGAGCTAGCTGGTCTATAGTCCAACATATCCTGCGGTGGTTTCTGAAATCAGTCTTGACACTGAGCTCTGCATAGGATTACCTAAGGGTGGTGGGAGGGCCAGGGTTCCTGGCACTGGGCAAGGTCCAAGCACGTACAGGCGCAGACAGGCTTACCTTTAGCATACCTATTATAAAGAACAGTGGTCCCTATAACGAGTATACTGCAAGCAATGATCATACACTAAATAGGTCGTATGTCTTCTGTCCGTCCGGACAGGAATTAATTTTTTTAGATCAAAAGAATAATTTTTGGGATTTTTAAAAAAAATGTCAAGCGGGAACAGCCGTGACCTTCAACATATACAGGACAACAACAAAAAGAAAATGGAAAAAGCAAGAAATCTGTCTGTACACTTGCATTTCAGTGGGACAGACTTTGAATGTTAATAATAAACCACACCATTGCATATATCAGTGTTACATACAGAATTTGCATTTGGGGTTATGGGTCGACGTTTCAATGCCTTTCTTAAAATATAGGCATCATCATCAGGACATTGGATGACATTATTGTTGTCTTAAACATTTTAAGTGAAATTGTTAGCCTTTCCATCACATTTACATTATATACATATTTACATTGGGAATAAAAGGGGAAAGAAACACACAGAAAATAACATAAATACCAGGCATATAACATAGGTCCTCTTTAGTTATACATCGAGTGAATTCAAGTGCAATCTTTATCAACCAAGGTGGCTTGGACGTGAAAGTGGAGATAACATGCACAATAACAATCTCAGAGCGAAATGCATATGCATGAAATAATTGGTAGTGAGAAGGGCGTGACCGGTGCTTCAGTTGCTGAGAAGTGAGGTACATTTTATGACCTAATGTGAAAAGCGGCAGTTGTGAGCCGGTCAGAAAAAAGTTTTCAAAGTGATCTATGTGCACCGTGAGCGCCGAACGGAAAAGCATTGACTGTGTCAAGGGCTAAGCATTTAACGGCGTTGAGCATGCTTGTGGTGGGATGCAGAGCAATTTAAAACCTACATGGTTTCCACGGCGGGTAAAACGAGGATTCTCGGAAAGTAAGGGATCGTTTTGGCAGGGAATCTGTGGATAAATCAACTGCCCATTAGATTTAGACAAGTCACGCGGTTGGTGCTAAGAATAGCCCGGGGTGAACCAGCGTGTTACCTGCAAGCTCGGGGAATCAGCTTTCCGGATGTCCGGTTAGCTTAATAATCCGGCCCGGGGTGAACAGGCGTGTTACCTGCAAGCTCGGGGAATCGGCTGTATGGATGTCCGGTTAGCTTAATAATCCGGCACGGGTTAATCACAGCGTATACGCATACAAAGATACGCCGAAAAGGACAATGGCTATCTGAAATTAAAGGAAAAGGATACCAAGGGGATTAGAAGCTGCGTGCTTGCATAAAGCTGCAGTTTAGGGGTCCGTCCGGACTGACACTTACTTCGGGAATGGTTAGTGGCTGCCACGAGTCTGGCGATCTGGTGCTGTGTCGGCGAGTTCGCGTGGTTGTTTAATGGAGGAAAGTGAGCGCGAGGGTGATGAACAGCGTGAAGGGACTAACAGGGGTGAAGTGAAATGGCAGTATTTACGGCGGCCATTTTAATGTGGTTGTTAGACCTGACATCATTGGCTTGAGTCTCTCCTCCATTTTTTCTGTTTGCCTCCACTGTTTCATGATGTTTTGCTGGTATATGCTTTGGGCGCGGTGTCACTGCTGATCAGTGCCACAGCGCAAGTGCTCCCTATGTTAAATTGATGTATCTAGTGTATCCATGTTTGGCTTATTTGGTTTACTGTCAGTCCCTAGTCTAGTGCACCAGGAGTGCCGGGGCTTGTAAATACAAATGCCGCTCGTGGGCTTGCAGCACGTGTTGTGCCACCCACAGGAGCGGCCTCGTAAAAGAATGTCTATGGGTCGGTCATTGCGAGACCCGCGTGCAGCCTCGTGCTGCCACACAGGCTGCGCAGGTATACCTACTTGCCAGCCCCTTGAACCTTCCCTTGACTTCATGTTAGTCACCCCTATGGTAGGCCCACGGGCAGGGTGCATTGGAAGTATAAGGTAGGACACGCCTGACCAAGTTGGCATGTCCTAATAGTGAATTACCGCCATCTTCGTTCTTCACTATTGCGAGGTAGCCTGCTCTCCGTTGGGTAGAATGGGCCGCCGGGATTATTAATGCTATTATCCTAGCTGGCTCGGGGAGTATGGTGCAATGTCGAGTTTGGTATCCCTGAACTCGGGGTTTAATTACGCATCCGTTGGTGTGGATGGTTTTTGGACTCTGGGTTCGAAAATAGCACTTTTAGAAAGTGTCTATTTTCTTGTCTAACCATTTCTGGTTTCTGCTGGTCTTGCGTGTGTGTGACAGGAGCTGGGTGGCTCCACAGGTCTGGATGAGTCAGTGTGGGATGAGTGGGACATTTACGTTGAGAGTAGGGGGAGAGTAGTTGTTGATAGCCTGCCTTGCCTGATACAATGCTGGCTCCACCTCCTGCCAAGCGGCTGATGGCTCTGTGCCTGCCATGGACGATCCTAGCCCCACCTCCCGCCAGGAGGCCGATAGCTCTGCTCCTGCCAGTGTCAAGGCTGGCTCCACTTCCTGCTGGGCGTCTGAGGACCCAGCCCTGCTCAGTGAATAGGCCAGGTGTTTCTACCTGGCTCCACCCACAACAGACCCAGGATGTTGGGAAAGTCCCCGGCATGGACAAAGGGATCAAAGCCGGAAAGGGGTATAAGAGAAGGACCCCTGAACTAAGAAATCAGATCACTTCTGACAAGGAACCCTGTAACCAAGGACAAGAGGTCTGCTGATCTAAAGGACTGCCTACCCCTTCTGCCAGTGTGCTGTTGTTGGGGGAATCCTGCAGTGCTTCTTTATTTTTGCCAAGGAACCAGGAGAGAGGAACTTTGTGTGTACTCTCACGCTTGCTAAGAAAATCTCCAAGGACTGGAAGAGTGCCAGTCTCCTGCCGAAGTCACAGGGCTAAAGGACTTCATCTGCTAAAGTGCTATTTGCTGGAACTGTAAATCCGGCACCTCTGAAAGAACCAGCCATCACGACGACCGGACGCCGGGCCCGACCGACGCCAGCAGCAACGCCAGTGAGTGGGAGTACGGCTCTAGCTCCAGAGGACCTCGTGTCTGCACCGCTGCTGATCGCATCAACTGTGTGCCCTTCGACGCCGTGAGCGCTGCTCACTCTGCGCAACCGCATCATCGACGACGCCTGCTGAGGCCTGATCGACACCGAAGACGCGACGCCGGATTGCCCGACGCCGCTGATCATCGTGTGCTTCATTTTCCTAAAGGTACTGTGTTGTTGGGGGTCCGTGTGACTCCGGGCTTGACGTAGCGCTCCTCGCGGTCGACGCCGAACCTTTGGATTTACTTTGCCTCGCCGTCGTGTAGCCCTGTGTGGGTTACCCTGTTGCTAAGAACTGAATTGCCAAGAAGAAGATTTGCTTTGATACTAAAGACTTTTGTGCTAAAGAAGAAACTACCTTTGAACTATCCTTTTTCCTTCCCCACGTATTTATTCCGATTGTGTACTATTTTTGTCGTTATCTGGTCTTGTGCTAAACCTTATATAAAAATACTTATTTTTATAATACTACTGTGTCGTGTCCATTTGTAGTGTATTCACTGTATTACTGTATGTGGTCATAATTGCTCAACACACAGCCTCTGAGATAAGCCTGTTCTGCTCTGCCAAGCTACCAAGGGTGTGAGCAGGGGTTATCGAAGGGTGTGATCCCCTTGCCCTGACTAGAAAAGGAGTGTCCCTATTTGTCAGAAGTGTATACCTCTGCCAACTAGAGACAGCCGGTTCTAACATTGGTGGGTCAGCGGTGAGGATTTGGACCTTGCATTTATGACCCACGTACAGTGATTAGTGTGCGCTACATAGTGAAAGCAGACCATAACGCAGTCACAATCTCATTGGGGAGGATCCTATTTTTGTTCTCCGCTTTTCTGAAACTTGATTTTTTGAACACTGCCAGTTTTGACCATGAGTGACACCGGAGTCACTACTGCTGTTGTTGTTGTGGAGGAATTCGACAGAGCGAAGATAAACGACTACGGCTTGAAGAAACTAAAATCCTTCTGCAAGCAGTTTAAAGTTCCCACCAAGGGCCTCTCGTTGAAGGAGGAATATCTCAAAGCCCTGGAGGCCTGGTTGGAGTCCAGAGATCCCACTGATCCGGTGGTGGTACCGCCAGTGGAAGGGGATGAGGAGGCGCCAGCGAATGGGCCCGAGTCCTCTCCCGGTAGCAGTGTTTCCTCCAAAGGTCTTTCCCCTGAAGAACGAGAAGAAAGGGCGAAGGAGCGTGCATACAACATGGAAATGGCAAGGCTAAAGATAAATGGGCAGTTGGAGTTAGAAAATGCAAGAGGTAGACGAGAAGCTGAGTTGGAGATCAAAAAGTTAGAGTTTGAACGGGAGAAGTTAGCTTTGGAGCGTGAAGCCAGGTTGAGGGAGCTGGATATCCAAGCTAAAAAGTTAGAGTTGAATCCCTCTGGTGGCAGCATTCCGTCTGAGCCTGCAGAAAGTAAGTTTTACTTTCCGAAAGATGTGATCAAAGATTACAATAGGAATGAAGATATTGGTCAGTGGTTTAAAGCATATGAGCTAGCATTGTTGGCCCACCAGGTCCCTGAGAAGAATTGGGGAGCGGGGTTGTGGGGTCGCTTTGTGAATGAGGGAAGAGATACCCTGTTCGACATGCCTGTTGCGGATAGGATGTCGTATGCTCATATGAAAGATGCTTTAATGTTGCGGTATGGCCTAACCCCCGAGAAGTACAGACAAGCTTTTAGAGAATGTAAGAAGTTGCCTGGTACGACGTGGGTTGAATATGTGTCTTATTTTTGCAGAGCCATGGATGGTTGGGTGAAGGGCAGCAAAGTGGAAAGTTATGAAGCTCTTTATGATTTGTTTGCTTGGGAGCACTTGTCTAATAACTGTTTTCCAGAGCTGCGCCAGCACCTGATTGATAGCAAGATATCTAACCCTAGAAAACTTGCTGAGGAGGTGGACCGCTGGATCAGTACCAGGGTCCACAAGGGTCCAGTGGGAGACTCAGC
This sequence comes from Lissotriton vulgaris, assembly GCF_964263255.1. Taxonomy (NCBI): domain Eukaryota; kingdom Metazoa; phylum Chordata; class Amphibia; order Caudata; family Salamandridae; genus Lissotriton; species Lissotriton vulgaris. Next base: position 384,241,530 of record NC_141697.1, read on the forward strand.
CAAGGGTGGGCAGGGTCCCCAGCAGAAGAGTGGGGGGGACAAGGGTAAACAGAAGGAGTCTCAGAAAGGGCCCCAAAGTAATCCCCAAGGGAACCAAGGGAAAGGTTCCCAGCCTCCCCCTGAGAAGAAGCCAGGGGCCCCGACGGGTAAACCTGTTCATAGGGGCCCCCTAACCTGCTACGGTTGTGGGCAGGTGGGACACCGGTTCTATGACCCCCAGTGTCCCAAAAAGGATTCGAATGCACCGCCGCGTGCACCCCCCCGTCAGTTGGCGAGTGTAGCCTTGGGAGGGGAGGAGATGGTTGTCCATGGTGGGAGGGGTCCCGCAGAAATGTCCCTGGTCTCGCTAGGAGACATGCAAATGGTCCCTCCACCCCTTCTGCCTAGTAACACTAGTAAATATAGGCAGTGGGTGACCATTAATGGCCATAGAGTGGAAGCTCTCAGAGACACTGGAGCGAGTGTGACAGCTGTCAAGTGTCACTTGGTGTCCAGAGAGCAGGTGGTTCCCCACGCATTCTACCCTGTGATAGCTGCTGACAACTCCCAGAAAGAGTGTGAAGTAGCTCAGGTTTCCTTTGAATGGGGGGGAGTTTCAGGTACTCTTCAGGTTGCTGTGAGGCCCGCCATGCCTGTCGATTGTCTCCTGGGCAATGATTTAGAAGACTCCCCTTGGGCTAAGGTGGAGAGAGAGGCGCACTTGAAAATGTTGGGTGTGCCAGATAGGCGTGGGCGGAAAATCCGTTCCGCTCGCGGATTTTGCGGATTTTCGGGAAATCCGCAATCCGCGAGATTTGCGAATTTCCCGCAAAATCCGCAAATCCGCGAGCAGCGGATTTTGCTCGCACTGCTCGCACTGTTCGCGTGAGTTCGCGCCCCGCGAATAAGTGCAAAATTGCAGAAATACGATCTTAGCAAAACTGAAAGTAACTACTTACCAGGTTCAAAAGTTCAGGCTCATCATTAGTAGCCATTTCCTGGAGTGCTTCCTGAGGGGCCCCTCCAGAGTTCAGTTGCCAGTTGAAACTAGTATGTGACCCTGCTCTGAACCTCAGAATAGTTACACATATGCCACAAAGGTCCTGAATTACAGCTAAGGGAGACAAGCAGGAGCCAGGCTGGAAGTTAAAATCCATTAATCAGCCCCTAATTCATTATTGTCAGTTGGGGCAGGGCAGGTGTTGTAACTAATTTTGCAACAATGAAAGCACTTAGCAAGTGCAAAAGATCACTAATCAGGGCGCACTAAGGAAGCAGGTGCCAGCTAAAAAAATATTCTGTGACACATGAATCAGCCCCAAATTAATTCAGGTCACTTGAGGCAGGGAAGGTGTGCTTTGCTTTGCCGAAAATAATGTACACTGGACAACCAGAGGGTGTGGTGATGAAACAGAGGGTGGCATGGGTGGGCCAGAGGGTGGCATGAGTAGTCAGAGAGTGGCAGTGGTGACAGAGAGTGGCAGTGATGAAGAAGAGTGTCCCAAACAGGCTGGACACGTAGAAACAACAAGTTCGCGAAACTTGCGACCCGACAGGTAAGTTCGCAATTTGCGAAAGTGTACAAAACCCTCGCGAACTGGCAGAAACACGGGCGAACACAAAAAAAAAAAAATCCGCAAATTCGCGGGAATTCGCGGATTTTGCGGATTGCGAATCCGCAAATCCGCAAAATTCGCGAACGCGAGATCCGCAAAATTCGCTCATGCTTAGTGCCAGAGTGGGTGTGTGCAACCACTCGATCGATGACAGCGAGTAAGGGTGTTGATGGGGTCCCGGAGCCTGAAAGTACGGCCCAGGACCCAGCTGTGAAGAGAAGAGGCAGGAGCCATGGGAAACCGGCCCCCGTCGTTCCCGTGGTCCAGGAGGAGGTAGACCCTGAGGGGGATGCCGTGGAGCCCACAGGGGAACAAATTGCCGAACTGGGAGACCTGCCCGAGCTGACCCATTGGCAGCAGGATGGTGGTCCCTCCAGGGAGGAATTCTGTGCGGAACAGAAAGTGTGCCCTTCTCTAGTGGGTATGAGGCAGCAGGCCTCAGCCCAATCCTCAGGTAATCAGTCAGGGTCACATTTTGTGTACTGGGAGAACGACCTCCTGTATAGCGAGCCTAAGGCTGCTGAGCCTGGGTCAGCCCGTGTGCTGGTGGTACCCCAGCGCTTCAGAGCCTTCCTACTGGGTTTGGCTCATGACGTTCCGTTAGCTGGACATCTGGGGCAGGACAAGACCTATGACAGGCTTGTCACCCATTTCTATTGGCCTCAGATGCGTAGGGATGTAGACATCCATTGCAAGACTTGTCGCACTTGCCAGGCAAGTGGGAAAAGCGGAAGGAAGCAGAAGGCTCCCCTCCAACCTTTCCCAGTGGTCAGCACCCCCTTTGACCGGGTGGGTATTGACATTGTTGGGCCCCTGGACCCCAAGACAGCCCTGGGCAACAGGTTCATCCTGGTCTTGGTGGACCATGCCACGCGGTACCCGGAAGCCATCCCTCTCAGGACAGTGACGGCCCCCGTGGTGGGACGGGCACTGATGGGTGTTTTCTCCCAGATGGGGTTCCCCAGAGAGGTGATGTCAGACCGAGGCACCAACTTCATTTTGAACTATATGAAGTCTCTGTGGAAGGAGTGTGGGGTAACCTACAAGTTCACCACTCCTTACCACCCTCAAGGAAATGGGCTGGTTGAGAGATTCAACCGGACCCTGAAAGGCATGATAATGGGTCTTGAAGAACCAATGAGGCGGAAATGGGACGTCCTCTTGCCATGCCTGTTGTTTGCTTACCGAGAGGTGCCGCAGAAGTCTCTAGGGTTCAGCCCCTTTGAGCTCTTATACGGTCACCCGGTAAGAGGGCCTTTGAGTCTGGTCAAGGAAGGCTGGGAGCAATCTCCCAGGAAACCTCCCCAGGATGTATACAGCTACATGCTGGCCTTTCGGAACCAGACTCGGCGCTTCAGAGAACTTGCTCAGGCAAATCTGGAGGCCAGCCAGGAGGAGATGAAGCGTTGGTACGACCGGAATGCCACTCTGGTAGAGCTTCAGCCTGGTCAGGAAGTGTGGGTCATGTCCCCTGTGGAACCTTGTGCGCTCAAGGACAGGTGGACTGGACCGTTTAAGGTTGTGGAGAAGAAGAGCGATGTCACCTGGACTTGAAATCTCCCAGGAACCCCTTGCGGGTCCTGCATGTCAACCGTTTGAAGCCCCACTTAGAAAGGTCCGAAGTGGGCATGCTCTTAGCTACAGATGCTGGAACGGAGGAGGAGAGTGAGCCTCTTCCTGACCTCCTGGGGGCTAAAGAGCAAGACGGGTCAGTGGATGGTGTGGTCCTCTCTGACACACTGACCCTTGAGCAGAAACAGGATTGTCGCCACCTGTTGGGACAATTCCCGGATCTGTTTTCCTTGGTTCCGGGTGTCACTCATTGGTGTGTCCATGACGTTGACACTGGAGACAGCCCTCCTGTGAAGCACAAGGCTTACAGGGTGACTGACAAGGTCAGAGCGTACATTAAGGAGGAGGTCTCCAAAATGTTCGCGTTAGGGGTGATTGAGTCCTCCAGCAGTCCTTGGGCCAGCCCAGTGGTCTTGGTCCCGAAGGCTGCAGCGCCTGGTGCTTCACCAGAACTCCGGTTCTGCGTGGATTACCGAGGGCTCAATTCGGTCACGAAGACTGACGCGCACCCCATCCCCAGAGCTGATGAGCTCATCGATCAGTTGGGGGCTGCTCTGTACCTCAGTACGTTTGATCTAACGTCTGGGTACTGGCAGATCGCCTTAACCGAGGGGGCAAAGGAGAGGTCAGCATTCTCCACACCAGATGGGCTATACCAGTTCCGGGTGATGCCCTTTGGGATGAAGAATGCCCCTGCCACCTTCCAGAGGTTGGTCAACCAGGTCTTGGCTGGACTGGAGGATTTCAGTGCCGCCTACCTGGACGACATCGCAGTGTTCAGCGCCAGCTGGGAGGAACACTTGCGCCACCTCCAGGAAGTGTTGTTGGCCCTGCGTGGAGCAGGCCTCACAATCAAAGCCAGTAAGTGCCAGATTGGGCAGGGTTCTGTGGTGTACTTGGGGCACCAAGTAGGGAGCGGCAAGGTTGCCCCCCTGCAACCCAAGATTGATACCATCCTGGCTTGGGCGCCGCCCAAAACCCAAACGCAGGTGAGAGCCTTCTTAGGACTCACGGGTTACTACAGGAGGTTTGTCAAGGATTACGGTAACATTGTGCACCCCTTGACTTCGCTGACTTCCAGGAAGCAGCCACGAAACGTGATCTGGACTGATGCCTGTCAAACGGCCTTCGACACCCTGAAAACTGCAATGTGCACAGCACCTATACTCCAGGCACCCGACTTTTCGAGAGAATTCATTGTTCAGACGGACGCTTCAGAGCATGGCGTGGGGGCTGTTCTAGCTCAGGTGAATGAAGAGGGCCGAGACTTGCCGGTAGCCTTCATCAGTAGGAGGTTACTTCCCAGGGAAACGAGGTGGAGTGCGATAGAGAGAGAAGCATTTGCTGTGGTCTGGGCGCTGAAGAAGCTAAGACCCTACCTGTTTGGGACTCACTTCCGGGTTCAGACTGACCACAGGCCCCTCAGATGGTTGATGCAGATGAGGGGTGAGAATCCGAAACTGTTGAGGTGGTCCATTTCCCTACAGGGGATGGACTTTACGGTGGAACACCGCCCTGGTACAGATCACGCCAATGCTGATGGTCTGTCCAGATTTTTCCGCCTTAGTGAAGAGGACTCTCTAGGTCAAGGATAGTTCTCCCCACATTTCAGCTGGAGGGGACACGTGTTAGACCTGACATCATTGGCTTGAGTCTCTCCTCCATTTTTTCTGTTTGCCTCCACTGTTTCATGATGTTTTGCTGGTATATGCTTTGGGCGCGGTGTCACTGCTGATCAGTGCCACAGCGCAAGTGCTCCCTATGTTAAATTGCTGTATCTAGTGTATCCATGTTTGGCTTATTTGGTTTACTGTCAGTCCCTAGTCTAGTGCACCAGGAGTGCCGGGGCTTGTAAATACAAATGCCGCTCGTGGGCTTGCAGCACATGTTGTGCCACCCACAGGAGCGGCCTCGTAAAAGAATGTCTACGGGTCGGTCATTGCGAGACCCGCGTGCAGCCTCGTGCTGTCACACAGGCTGCGCAGGTATACCTACTTGCCAGCCCCTTGAACCTTCCCTTGACTTCATGTTAGTCACCCCTATGGTAGGCCCACGGGCAGGGTGCATTGGAAGTATAAGGTAGGACACGCCTGACCAAGTTGGCATGTCCTAATAGTGAATTACCGCCATCTTCGTTCTTCACTATTGCGAGGTAGCCTGCTCTCCGTTGGGTAGAATGGGCCGCCGGGATTATTAATGCTATGATCCTAGCTGGCTCGGGGAGTATGGTGCAATGTCGAGTTTGGTATCCCTGAACTCGGGGTTTAATTACGCATCCGTTGGTGTGGATGGTTTTTGGACTCTGGGTTCGAAAATAGCACTTTTAGAAAGTGTCTATTTTCTTGTCTAACCATTTCTGGTTTCTGCTGGTCTTGCATGTGTGTGACAGGAGCTGGGTGGCTCCACAGGTCTGGATGAGTCAGTGTGGGATGAGTGGGACATTTACGTTGAGAGTAGGGGGAGAGTAGTTGTTGATAGCCTGCCTTGCCTGATACAATGCTGGCTCCACCTCCTGCCAAGCGGCTGATGGCTCTGTGCCTGCCATGGACGATCCTAGCCCCACCTCCCGCCAGGAGGCCGATAGCTCTGCTCCTGCCAGTGTCAAGGCTGGCTCCACTTCCTGCTGGGCGTCTGAGGACCCAGCCCTGCTCAGTGAATAGGCCAGGTGTTTCTACCTGGCTCCACCCACAACAGACCCAGGATGTTGGGAAAGTCCCCGGCATGGACAAAGGGATCAAAGCCGGAAAGGGGTATAAGAGAAGGACCCCTGAACTAAGAAATCAGATCACTTCTGACAAGGAACCCTGTAACCAAGGACAAGAGGCCTGCTGATCTAAAGGACTGCCTACCCCTTCTGCCAGTGTGCTGTTGTTGGGGGAATCCTGCAGTGCTTCTTTATTTTTGCCAAGGAACCAGGAGAGAGGAACTTTGTGTGTACTCTCACGCTTGCTAAGAAAATCTCCAAGGACTGGAAGAGTGCCAGTCTCCTGCCGAAGTCACAGGGCTAAAGGACTTCATCTGCTAAAGTGCTATTTGCTGGAACTGTAAATCCGGCACCTCTGAAAGAACCAGCCATCACGACGACCGGACGCCGGGCCCGACCGACGCCAGCAGCAACGCCAGTGAGTGGGAGTACGGCTCTAGCTCCAGAGGACCTCGTGTCTGCACCGCTGCTGATCGCATCAACTGTGTGCCCTTCGACGTCGTGAGCGCTGCTCACTCTGCGCAACCGCATCATCGACGACGCCTGCTGAGGCCTGATCGACACCGAAGACGCGACGCCGGATTGCCCGACGCCGCTGATCATCGTGTGCTTCATTTTCCTAAAGGTACTGTGTTGTTGGGGGTCCGTGTGACTCCGGGCTTGACGTAGCACTCCTCGCGGTCGACGCCGAACCTTTGGATTTACTTTGCCTCGACGTCGTGTAGCCCCCGTGTGGGTTACCCTGTTGCTAAGAACTGAATTGCCAAGAAGAAGATTTGCTTTGATACTAAAGACTTTTGTGCTAAAGAAGAAACTACCTTTGAACTATCCTTTTTCCTTCCCCACGTATTTATTCCGATTGTGTACCATTTTTGTCGTTATCTGGTCTTGTGCTAAACCTTATATAAAAATACTTATTTTTATAATACTACTGTGTCGTGTCCATTTGTAGTGTATTCACTGTATTACTGTATGTGGTCATAATTGCTCAACACACAGCCTCTGAGATAAGCCTGTTCTGCTCTGCCAAGCTACCAAGGGGGTGAGCAGGGGTTATCGAAGGGTGTGATCCCCTTGCCCTGACTAGAAAAGGAGTGTCCCTATTTGTCAGAAGTGTATACCTCTGCCAACTAGAGACAGCCGGTTCTAACAGTGGTGAATAGTGCTTTAGTGCCATGCAATTAAGCACAGGAGGCAATACATCAACAGAAATATTTCAATGGATGAATCACATCAGATGGAATTTACAGTAGGGACGTCCAGTCTTCAAGTCGGTTCAGCCCATTCCGAATGCTGTTAGTGCGTAAAATCAAATGTAACTCTTCTTTGTTCAGCAGCTGAGACATATCTGCTCCTCTGGGGGGTGGCTTGATAATTGTGATCACAGTCCAAAGAAAGTCTTTTTCAGTGTGTCCTTTTGCAGTAAAGTGTTCCACCAATGGGGCATTTGCTGTTTTACATGTTATCCTGCTCTTATGTTGTCCAATCCGTAGCTTTATTTTTTGACTGGTTTGTCCTATGTAGATGAGCTTACAAGGACACAGGATAGCATACACCAGGTTCGCAGAATTACAATTGGAGAAATATTTCCGGTCAAATTTAATATTGCCAAATTCAAACGTTTTCCCTCTATGGTGGTGTCGCAGCAGATACAGCCCCCACATTTAACATGACCTATGAGTGGTGGTAGGCCCCAGACGTCATTTATGGTTGTTTTTTGTACTTGTGAAGAGAGAGCTGCCCTAACAAGATGATCTTTGACGTTCTTAGCTCGTTTGAATGCGAACATAGGTTTCTCAAGTGTTTGTAGGCCTGCATTGAGGACTGGCCAGTGTTTAAGTACACTTTTTCTGATGGCGTTGGATGCCGGTGAAAATGTGGTGACACAAATGAGTTTATCTTGTGCACTTTTTTGTTTAGGTTCTAAAAGGTTCTCTCTTGGACAGTACCAAGCTCTTTTTAAAGAATTTCGTACCAGTTTTCGTGGATAACCTCTGTTTCTCAGTTTTGTACTAAGGATTTTTGCCTCAGCGAAATAATCATCCCTGAAGTAGCAGTTACGCCTAATGCGGAGGAACTGTGAGAAAGGTAAGGAATCGCGTAAGGCCCGGGGGTGGTGGCTAGTGTATTCGAGCAAAGTGTTGCGCTCAGTGGGCTTGCGATGTAGTGTGGTTGTAAGCCGGCCTTCTGTATGTCTTATTTGCAAGTCAAGGAAAGGGATGGAGTCTTTACTAGTAGACAGAGTATAGCAGAGTCCGCCACTGTTGTTATTCAGCCAATGCTGGAAGGCTGTGAGGTTTTCAAGGGAGTCATTCCATAATAGAAAGATATAATCGATATATCTTTTCCACAAGGCAATGCCATTGTGGAAAGGATTCGACGTGTGGAGAATGCCAATAGCATTCTCCACACGTCGAATCCTTTCCACAATGGCATTGCAAATAAGACATACAGAAGGCCGGCTTACAACCACACTACATCGCAAGCCCACTGAGCGCAACACTTTGCTTGAATACACTAGCCACCACCCCCGGGCCTTACGCGATTCCTTACCTTTCTCACAGTTCCTCCGCATTAGGCGTAACTGCTACTTCAGGGATGATTATTTCGCTGAGGCAAAAATCCTTAGTACAAAACTGAGAAACAGAGGTTATCCACGAAAACTGGTACGAAATTCTTTAAAAAGAGCTTGGTACTGTCCAAGAGAGAACCTTTTAGAACCTAAACAAAAAAGTGCACAAGATAAACTCATTTGTGTCACCACATTTTCACCGGCATCCAACGCCATCAGAAAAAGTGTACTTAAACACTGGCCAGTCCTCAATGCAGGCCTACTAACACTAGAGAAACCTACGTTCGCATTCAAACGAGCTAAGAACGTCAAGGATCATCTCGTTAGGGCAGCTCTCCCTTCACAAGTACAAAAAACAACCACAAATGACGTCTGGGGCCTACCACCACTCATAGGTCATGTTAAATGTGGGGGCTGTATCTGCTGCGACACCACCATAGAGGGTAAAACGTTTTAATTTGGCAATATTAAATTTGACCGGAAATATTTCTCCAATTGTAATTCTGCGAACCTGGTGTATGCTATCCTGTGTCCTTGTAAGCTCATCTACATAGGACAAACCAGTCAAAAAATAAAGCTACGGATTGGACAACATAAGAGCAGGATAAAATGTAAAACAGCAAATGCCCCATTGGTGGAACACTTTACTGCAAAAGGACACACTGAAAAAGACTTTCTTTGGACTGTGATCACTATTATCAAGCCACCCCCCAGAGGAGCAGATATGTCTCAGCTGCTGAACAAAGAAGAGTTACATTGGCTTTTACGCACTAACAGCATTCGGAATGGGCTGAACCGACTTGAAGACTGGACGTCCCTACTGTAAATTCCATCTGATGTGATTCATCCATTGAAATATTTCTGTTGATGTATTGCCTCCTGTGCTTAATTGCATGGCACTAAAGCACTATTCACCACCTTAAAATGGCCGCCGTAAATACTGCCATTTCACTTCACCCCTGTTAGTCCCTTCACGCTGTTCACCACCCTCGCGCTCACTTTCCTCCATTAAACAACCACGCGAACTCGCCGACACAGCACCAGATCGCCAGACTCGTGGCAGCCACTAACCATTCCCGAAGTAAGTGTCAGTCCGGACGGACCCCTAAACTGCAGCTTTATGCAAGCACGCAGCTTCTAATCCCCTTGGTATCCTTTTCCTTTAATTTCAGATAGTCATTGTGCTTTTCGGCGTATCTTTGTATGCGTATACGCTATGATTAACCCGTGCCGGATTATTAAGCTAACCGGACATCCATACAGCCGATTCCCCGAGCTTGCAGGTAACACGCAGGTTCACCCCGGGCTATTCTTAGCACCAACCGCGTGACTTGTCTAAATCTAATGGGCAGTTGATTTATTCACAGATTCCCTGCCAAAACGATCCCTTACTTTCCAAGAATCCTCGTTTTACCCGCCGTGGAAACCATGTAGGTTTTAAATTGCTCTGCATCCCACCACAAGCATGCTCAACGCCGTTAAATGCTTAGCCCTTGACACAGTCAATGCTTTTCCGTTCGGCGCTCACGGTGCACATAGATCACTTTGAAAACTTTTTTCTGACCGGCTCACAACTGCCGCTTTTCACATTAGGTCATAAAATGTACCTCACTTCTCAGCAACTGAAGCACCGGTCACGCCCTTCTCACTACCAATTATTTCATGCACATGCATTTCGCTTTGAGATTGTTATTGTGCATGTTATCTCCACTTTCACGTCCAAGCCACCTTGGTTGATAAAGATTGCACTTGAATTCACTCGATGTATAACTAAAGAGGACCTATGTTATATGCCTGGTATTTATGTTATTTTCTTTGTGTTTTTTCCCCTTTTCCTCCCAATGTAAATATGTATATAATGTAAATGTGATGGAAAGGCTAACAATTTCACTTACAATGTTTAAGACAACAATAATGTCATCCAATGTCCTGATGATGATGCCTATATTTTAAGAAAGGCATCGAAACGTCAACCCATAACCCCATATGCAAATTCTGTATGTAACACTGATATATGCAATGGTGTGGTTTATTATTAACATTCAAAGTCTGTCCCACTGAAATGCAAGTGTACAGACAGATTTCTTGCTTTTTCCATTTTCTTTTTGTTGTTGTCCTGTATATGTTGAAGGTCACGGCTGTGCCCGCTTGACATTTTTTTAAAAATCCCAAAAATTATTCTTTTGATCTAAAAAAATTAATTCCTGTTCGGACGGACAGAAGACATACGACCTATTTAGTGTATGATCATTGCTTGCAGTATACTCGTTATAGGGACCACTGTTCTTTATAATATGTAATGCCCAAGGTCCCTATGCTATACCTTAAGGGTTCCCTTGTTCTGTTGAAACATACCTTTAGCATACCAGCAGCACGCCCACTACGCAGATGCATTGCGACCTTCATTAAGTGGGTCTTGGGAGATGGGAGTGTTGCTGGGAGGCAGTGGACGGGACCGGATAGAAGGTGAAAAACAGGGGGAAGTGAGCAGGAGAAACAGCATACAAACACAATGAATCAGGCAAAGTAGGCACAAGAGCATACAACACAAAAGCAATAAGGGCAACAGACAAATACCAGGGAAACAAATGGTATGTAAAGCAATCAGAGGCAGTAAGGGGGAGCAAACACTAAGACCTGCTCAATGGTGTCACGCTGCAACCTCCATTAATTGGGCCCAGGGAGTCGAATGTTGTGTTTTTCTAATGTCAAGTAAAAGTTTAAATGTTGCATCCATCCTTTCAGGCTGAGCTAACTCAGGGTGGCACAGTCCTCTCGAAAACCGCACTTTGATTGAGCTCTTTTGATATTTAAAAGTGTGGAGAGAAATATGGGCAGATAGAAGCCAAAAAGTGTGCTCTTTTTTTATAACCATCTGTGAATTCGTGTCATGATAATGCCTGCTGACAAAAAGTAAATTACATTTACCCTAGTGTGTGGCATTAAAATATGTTGACATCTCTGTAAGAATGCTCAATGTAGGCATGTATGAGTTCTGAATTCGTGAATCAGATTTAGGCAAGAGACAACCCCCAAATTAGGGTTTCTCAAATCCCGGAATCTATATAAATGTAATTACAATACAATACAATCAGGACGTCAATGGCCAAACGGTCTCCTGCATGTCCTGATCAAGCCATCATCAATCATAAATATATTAGTCATGCCGAACACGGAGCCACCCGTTTTGTAACGCTGGCTGCTAAACTAGAGTCACTTCCTGAAAATGACGTTATGTTAATGAATCCTTCTGGTAAACTCATGTTTCGTATTAGAATGTTCATATAACAAATTGACACGTTGTGTTGGTCCCTTAGTATTAATGTTGTGTCTCTTTTCCTTCTTATCATGTACAAGACGTTAATCATGAAGCACAGACTGGAAAACGCATCGGGTAGTGTATGATTAACATTTACTCAAAATGATAGACATTTTCACTAACATATATACCTGTATCGATGCTGAATGTGTGCAGTAGCTACATACATTTTAGTTTCTTCTAATTTTTATTCTTATAAGTATGTAGTTAGTATTTACGTACTCCATTTTATAAAAAAGCTAATTTATAAAACCCCCAAACCATTTACTTTGACTCTGATTTTCAATTTGTGGTTTTGTACACCATATAATGCGTCTATTTTTATTTTATACACTTAACTTCTAGAACACTTGGTAACTCAGATATATCATGACCTCATATCAACTTCCAAAATATTGTCACAGCGGAATCATTAATAGTACATTTATACTAACTTTAAATTTACACTTACTTTGATGATATTTCAGGAGTCAATATTATGGTCACACTATATCTGCAGTCTGATGGCTGATATTGTGACATACAAACGGAATTACAAAATGAGACCTTCGCTTAGAAACAAGGCGCTACCAGTGGAATCAATAATGCTAGTTCAATTCCCCAAGCAAATCCCCTTGAATTTCACAAAGAGTTTGCAGCAGTTTTCAGAAGCCAATATCTCCAGGGGCAATAAAACATACCCATGTGTTGCCACAGATGCCTTAATTTCAATGGGGTCAGTAACTACTGTTACCAGATCCATCAAGAGTAAGAGTAGCCTCATGATCAAGGTCTATTGGCCTAATTTAGACTCTGGAGAATGAGTTACTACATAGCAAACCTTATGGATATTTTGCTTGCGTTATTATAAGTGCATTAAATCCAATTCCACTTGTAATAAATCGTCCAGGATGTCCTTGTGACTGAGTTACCCATCCGCCAACCTCTACAACATGCCTCTAGTGTTGAAGTGGAGCGTTGGCAACCTACCATGAAACCTATTTAGTTCATTCACGCCATAACATGCTGCAAGCAATCCTGAAATGTCCTTCAATCTCTGAAAAAAATCGAAGGAAACACACATCTCGTTATTTAATCCGAAGAATACAATAATCAACCCTTCAATAATGTCTTAACTCAGTTACTATATGCATCATTATTAATCTAATTTGGAGAGCCTTATTAATTTGCAACGCAAACCCAAAACAATCAGATAAACATGAAGCAGTTAACTTTGATGGTAACTCGTTCAGTGTCAGCGGTAGGAAGCAGAGCAACATGATCCAAAAGCTCAGTTTCTGCTGGGGATAACTTTGACCTTATGCTGACCTGAAGCCCCCACAAAGGCCAAGACATCAAGGTCACGTCCAAAGGGAGGCCATTTTACCCATAGCACAGTGTAACCATGGCAATGGCCTCTAGCAATCCTTTATCGACTTTTTCTGCCTGCCTGCCCAATCCACTAGTCGCAGGTTAGAAAGGTATTGATTATGCATTAGTTTGATAAGGCTGGCCCACATTGAAAGCCTTCTGAATAATGCTGAATAGCTTTCACATATCATTGAATCTTTCACAACAATTTCGGCAAATAATACACTTGGTGAAAAAGAACCCTAGATCTTACACAATGCAATATGTTCCTACTAGAAATCTGCTAAAGCATCGACCAGCATGGAAGAAAGACTGTAACACAAATTAGAGAAACATGAAGAATAAACAAATGCTTGTTATGTTATCAGTGTTTTCTTAGCTCCCAATTCACCTGTGAGCTTATCCAGCCGCTCTGTAACAAGTATGTGAGCCCAGCCCTGGGGTCGTACTCGAAAAGCAAGCTCTTCAGCTTCTTGCATACTCTTAGCCCTCTGTACTTAATGAGTGCAGGGTTAATTTGCGGCTTCGGTTCAGAATGCTAGGATTGGCATACACCAAGACTGCCTATTCTTCAGGCTACCTAATTCAGTTTAGTTGAGTTCCACTGCACTGCAATGCTTCTCTGAAAATGGTCCTCCTGAAGGATCACCCCTCCTCCTCTTTTTCTGAATTTTTTTTTGGGGCTTTAGGACTCTTAGCACTTTACCACCGCTGATGTAAAATGTAAATGTAAATTGATACTTGTATAGCGCACTACTCACCCGCAAGGGTCTCAAGGCGCTTGTACGAATACCGCTGTGGAACCCATCCTGGCTTTCCCTGTGAGGCGTCCACTCCTGGGCACCCCCAAGGTGGAGGCCAGGCATCCTTAGCGTTGTGGGGGCCGTTGTGGAGATTAAGCAAGCTATTGCCCAGAGTTGCAGAGTGGGACTCGATGATTGGAATAGGCACGAGGCGAGAATTATCAGGTCCGTGGAATTTTTGATCCCAAGATCCGCCGCAGCGGGAAATTGAACCCTGGTCCCGGGCTAGACCTCTACATCAGGGTCTGCCGCTCTAATCATTGAAGTATACTATTTGAAATCGTATGGGATGCACGCGTTTCAACATATTTAGATCAAAAGTTTTTTTTTTAAGTACGTGCAGCTTGGTGAGGGTGTCTTGCCCAAATAACATCCTACTCAACATAAGTAGAGGGAATGAGGCGCATGTCGCCTCAACCAAACGCACTGCCAAATCTGCCGCGTTGGCAATCATTGTCGTATAATTAATCCAATTTTAGTTGTTTTCATGTTCATGCAGTATCCATAATTTAATCATATTCTTTCAAGTGTAAGTCCCCATCCGGAAGTGAACGCCAATTTTCAAAATCTTCTATTGTTCAAACTGTGCCACAATGGCCTCTTGTAGGAACAGGACAAAAGCGTAGTTCATCAATGGCAGTGTTTATTCCAATAAAACCCAATGCATTTCAGGCATCACAGTGCCCTTTGTCAGGGGTCACTACAAATAATCAAACAAGAGTAATTTTAAAATTCATACATTGTATATAACCCTAGTTCATAATAATCCAATAATCCAATAATCGATAGTATGCTAACGTACCCTTCATTTACTAACCCTCCGCATTACTACTCTCAGCATTGCCCAGTTAACCAAAGAGTTAAAACCCCTATGTTGTCCTAATATAACCCGCCGTGTAATCACTCGTATTTAGGTAGTATTCCGTTCCTCGCTTTCATCAAATTCGTCAAATTAAGCTTTATCTGAAGCGTTCTAAACTATTCAATCTTTCATTCCGATGCTCCTACCTGCCACAAGTCTTTAGCAACCTCTCCTTCGTCTCAACGTTACAGGAAATCAAAGTACGTTGCACTCTTGTTCGAGCTCTTAAATCTTTCACAGCTGGTTCATTAATTAACCTCGCCCACCCTACGTGAACTTTCAAATGCTTTTACGACAGTGTCAGCGCACTACAATTCACATAATGCTCAGCCTCGGCGGTCAGCGGAAGTGGTATTATTACAAACTCTTAAACGTGTAAAAAACATGTACAACAGTATTTCTCAAATGTTGTCTCCTAAAACAAATAAAATAAACACAGACTTTTTAGATGAACAAGGATGTTTGTTACAACCTGGTGGGAAAATCGTTATGATCTTCAACAGAGTAAATGCGTGTTTTAAGTGGGTGCTATCCCATGGGCTGGGCAACAGTGAAGTATACTATTTGAAATCGTATGGGATGCACTCGCGTTTCAACATATTTAGACCAAAAGTTTTTCTTTTAAGTGCGTGCAGCTTGGTGAGGGTGTCTTGCCCAAATAACATCCTAGTCAATATAAGTAGAGGGAATGAGGCACATGTCGCCTCAACCAAACGCACTGCCAAATCTGCCGCGTTGGCAATCATTGTCGTATAATTAATCCAATTTTAGTTGTTTTCATTTTCATGCAGTATCCATAATTTAATCATATTCTTTCAAGTGTAATTCCCCATCAGGAAGTGAACACCAATTTTCAAAATCTTCTATTGTTCAAACTGTGCCGCAATGGCCTCTTGTAGGAACAGGACAAAAGCGTAGTTCATCAATGGCAGTGTTTATTCCGATAAAACTCAATGCATTTCAGGCATCACAGTGCCCTTCATCAGGGGTCACTACAAATAATCAAACAAGAGTAATTTTAAAATTCATACATTGTATATAACCCTAGTTCATAATAATCCAATAATCCAATAATCCAATAATCGATAGTATGCTAACGTACCCTTCATTTACTAACCCTCCGTATTACTACTCTAAGCATTGCCCAGTTAACCAAACAGTTAAAACCCCTATGTTGTCCTAATCATTGAGCCATCTGCTGGTCAGTGCTAACTGCATGTGTTTCCCCCTAAACATGGTAACATTGGATTATAAACAATTGGTATGTTTAATTTACTTGTAAGTCTCTTGTAAAGTGATATGCCATATACTGAGGGACTGTAAATCAAATGCGTTTAGTGGGTCTGCAGCACTGATACCGCCACCCACACAAGTAGCCTTTAAACATGTCTCAGGCCACCCACTGCAGAGCCTGTGTGTGCAGTTTTACTGCAACTTTAACTTGGCATTTGAAATCCTTTTCCGAGCCCTAGACTCCATATTTATTACACATAAATCACCCTTAAGGTAGGCCCTAGAAAGCCCATAGGTAAAAGGTAGGATATGCACTTTAACCTTTTGCATGTCCTGGCAGTAAAAACCCCTTACATTTGTTTTTCACTACTCTGAGGCCAACTCCTATCATATGTTAACTTTGAGAATGTCTTGAGCTGTAATTCCATTTTAAAATGGAGTAGGCCTGGTTGGTGAACTCTGCTCCATTCGCTGAGTTTTTGGAGTTTTCCGTACTCCACGCTCCGTAGCTCAGTGGAGCATGTGGAGTTCCTAAATAAACAGAGCAGATTTTTTCCTCACCCATGCTTGCCAACATTAAGTTGGTGACCGCTCGCAAGGAAAATCCAACGCTAGACCATCTCCCAGCAAGATTTCTCAGCACAGTTGGTCTTGAGCATTGAGAAACCATCCGTTCCAGTTGAGGATGCTGCAGCTTGAGTAGAAAATCTACTCGGCCAGCTGAAATAATCAGCGCCCTTGTGCGCTGCACATGGTGCCATTTGTACTGATTTTCCGGTGAGGGATAAATACCCGGGGCAAAATATCAGTACAAACGGTGCGACCTAACACACTCCGTCTTTTGCGGAACTCCACATAGCGCAGAGAAGGAAGGGCTTCTGTGCACTTCAAAGACCCTTCTTTGAAGTCACTTCCACTTTAAAAGCACAATTGGGTAGAAGTACTGGAGCTCAGACCACACCAAATCAGGCAATTCTGAACCAATAAAGAACTTCTGTCAGAAGAACTGTTGTGCTGCTACAAGGACTGTCACTCTGCTGGACTGCTGCTTCAGAAGACCTGCTTTGCTGCTGTGCTGCCCTCCTGCCTGCTGCTCTTTGAGAGAGAGTTGGACTCTGCCTTGAACCCAGAGAGATTTTCAAGGGCTCATCTCCTGTTTCTGAAGTCTATGGGTTATCAAAGACTTCACCCTGCAACCATCAACTGGACTCTGTCTGCTGTGAGTCCTGATCTTCAAAGTGGTACAAATACAGCCCATGGCCATTGGAAGTGACTTTGAAGTGCTGTATCTGTGAAAATTCACACATCAACAGTGTTGTACCAATCGGAACCAGCACATTTCCCTCGAGACTGATGCATCGCCGCAGCTGCACAGACCGTGAAGCTCGCATTGCCTCAAGGCTTCACCGCAGCTTCAATGTTGCACGGATCAGTGGCGACACATCATTCTCAACCCAGCAGCTTGACTTCAATACATCTCTTTGGTGATTCTCGCCTCAAAGCACCTTCGATGCTGTCAGCTCAAAACCAACGCCTCACTTTCCTCGAAAATATCGACGAGATCCCATTGCTTCCACTGCTCCCCGCATTGTCCTCGCCGTTAACGCAACCAAGGTAATGTTTCAGCAGGCCATGGCTGGTCCCTGTATTCGACCCATGCTCCATCGCTGTCAGCCTGAACTTTTGGGTTTAACCCGGTCAAGTGCGCAAAGATATCCCTAGATGGGGCATTAAAACTATAAGCACTATATTTTGGGATATTCTTTAAAAATTTAAAACTCGGTACTACTTATTGGACTTTTCTCATTGTGGTCTTGTTTTACTCATAAAATGATAGCCTATTTTTCTAAACCAGTGTGTAGTCTTTGTGTGATGAATTTATTGTATTACTTTGTATGTGTGTTACACAAATACTTTACACATTGCCTCTTTAGATAAGCCTGACTGCTCTCTGCCAAGCTACCAGAGGCCCAGCACAGGTTATCTTTTATTGTGTATTTAGCTTATCCTGATTAGTGGTGTGGTTCCTGCTTGGGCAGGGTGCATACCTCTACCAACCAGAAACCCAATTGCTAAAACTGTCTCTTTATCTCTCTTTTGAGTGTTCTTTTTCGCTCCTCTTCTCTCTTTAGCACTATTTTCCTATCATTCTATTCCTAATTCGTTCACCATTTTCAGCTTTTCTCCCTCTTACTCTGGGTGAAAGTCTAAGAATAAAAAATAAGTCCAAACAACTGCACGAACCAAGTACTGGTTTCCCCACTTTGAAGATTACACAAGGCTTATCTCTGAAACCCCCTCCTTTGGGTAATTTCATAGATGGGATGGTGCTTCATACGACTGGCAGCCATAAGGTACTGTAGACCTGGCAGGTGCTTCATTAGACTGGCAGCTATAAGATACCATAGACTGGCCTGGTGCTTCATAATTCTGGCAGACTCAAGGTACCATAGGCCGAGCTGATGCTTCATATGACTGGCAAATGTAAAAAGAACAATTGCTGGACAGAATGCTGAACAATGTCAGACATTAACCCCAGTACAGAGATCTGGGCCTAAATCCATCATTTTGTTGCTACCCATGCCATTCCAATTTAAACCCAGTCATATGCAAATCAGTCTTGACCCTGTTCTCCATGCGAACAGCCCAGCCTGAACTGCCAGGTCTGGCCCTACTTAGACCATAAAAAAGCATCCTGGGACTGATTTCGGGGAAACACCCCTCATTAGCAGGCTAGCTGGACTGGCAGCCATAAGGTATAATAGACCAGGCTGGTGATTCATAAGACTAACCAAAGGTGATGATGGACGGAGCGTTGACAATACAAACACTCACCCCCAGTCAACTGATCTGGGTTTAATCCATCACTGTTCTTTAGCTCACTCCGCCACCCCAGTTCAGACATGGCCATATGCAAATCAGTCTGACCCTGTGCCTCATGGGAACAGTCCAGCCCGAACTGCCAAGCCATGTCTTCCCTGGACCGGAATCAAGCTTCCCAGGACCGGTTTCTGGCATTACAGCTGTCTTCAGCCCTGCTTGCTTGACTCCAGTGGCAAAGTGAGCAAGGGACTCACGTCTGAGCATACCCTGCCATTCATAAGACTGGCATCCATAAGGTAGCATGAAATGAACTGGTGCTTCATAAGCCTGGGAACTATATGGTACCACAGACCGGGCTGGTGCTTCATGAGACGGGCAGCCATAAGTTAGCATAGACCGGACTAGTGCGTCATAAGACCGAGAGACACAAGGTACCATAGGCCGAGCTGAGACTTCAGCAGGATGGTGCTTCATAAGACCTGCAGCCAGAGGGTAGAATGGACTGTCATAATGCACCGTAGACTGGGCTGGTGCTTCATTAGACTATCAGCCATAAGGTACCATAGACTGGGCTGATGCTGTAAACGACTGACGTAATTGTCTCTGTATGTTATTTTTCTGAAATAATGTGTCAATCAATAATTCATATGTGATCTTAAGAGGTTTTGAAGTCCACAAGTCACCCCGAAATCAGATGGATTGATGTACACAAGTCACCGTTAAATAAGATTCTGCCATCCTCCCAAACAACACACCATTACTACATTTCATCTGTTCTCTAACGGAATGGTAAAATCATGTATTATTCAAATACAGCAGAAATGACATGTCCCACATTGTTTCCAATGATGGTTCAATGAGACTAGTCCGTCGACAATGTCTCCCCTTTTTTGGCTGACACAAGCATACGTGATGTCTAAACACAGAAGTGACTGCTCGGCATCACTTTACTTTACTCGAGTCTCTTCGTTTTAACCAATTATTTTTAAAATAATCTAATCATGCAGTAGGCGAATTACTTAGACACGGGAGAAACAATTAATCTTGATTCGATTTCCATGTAAGTTAAAATAGACGAGTCCCTCTACAATGTCCATCGTTCGACCCAATCCTTCCTGATTGGCCGACATGAAGGCACGTGACATTCGAACACGGAAGTATTAGTACAGTTCGAACGCGGTGCCCTTTACAGAACAAACGCCGGTAGAAGCTGTCCTGCGGTATAAGCTGTCCTGCGGTACCCAGCCCGACTGAATATTACCAGAGGTAAGAACAGAACATGATTTACCTGGTAGAGGCTCTTGTGCTAAATCCTTTTGCGAATAGCCTGTTTGTAACTTATCTACTCGGACATATGGAGTATTTTCTAACTCCTTCCGTCTTTTTTCCAATACCAGGTAACTCGAGTACCTGATAGTGATACTTACGCTAATAGAAGGGCGACCTCAAACGATAGAGGCAACGCTGGTTTCTCAAAACACCACCACCACCGGAATGCCCGAGGGGGCACCGGTAGGATCCCGCTATCGTTCACTATTAGCGGTAAGTCCCCTTTGCACTTACTAAACAGACAAAGTTATATCTATATACAGATGGGGTTTTGATTGCCTTTCCATCCTTCACAGGCCCCCTTTGAGAATACCAGCCTGATAGAAAGTTGAATTGTATCATCTGACCACCAACAAGACATTAGGTGAGTCCAGTTACATGCAAATTTAAGAACAATCTGGAGTCAATTGCCCTTGGGAGAGGGGTTCTGACCCAGCATTCTTTTTCTACCGAATAGGTGACCCACCCCCTAGAAGTGTGGACGGAGGTCCTAACTTGAACAGCATTACTGGTAATGTACCTGCTACCCACCATTAACCACACTCTCAAACACAGTTTTTTACTAAGTTTCTAACACCTACCTCATTCTTGTACTATAGGTGTTTAATCCAGACCAATTGTTGGATCACGGCCAAAGTTTCCTCCCCTGCCCGCCCCAACTCCCCCCCCTTCCATCACCATAGCCCCTACGAAGACCCGCAGCCGAGGTCCCAAACATCCCAAGAGCACCAGGGTCGAAACGTCGACGCTTACTAATTGATTTGCCTGTACCCCTCTCAGTTTAATTGTGTTTTTTCCCCCCCCTAATTGACATTTACAGGGGACAGGCCCATATGATAGCGGAGGTTCTTCCCGCTTTGTGTTATGTAAATATTTAACAGTATACCACTATTGTCTATTCTCCTTTTCTTCTGAATCACCAGAGCACCCCTTTTCCTTCCTCACCGACTATACTCTCGATAGTCTTTTGCGCCGTTTAAAAAACTTTTATCAAACTGTAAATAAATATGTGAATTTTTGATATAACAAACATCCACAGTGTGGTTATACTTCTATTGTTTTTCTAATCTTATTGTTCTTCCAAGCTAAATGTGTTAAACTTTTGGGTATTGTCCACTTTTGAATATATCTCTCCCATAATTTTGCTTGAATCAATGTATGCAGATTTAATCGCATAACTAAGAAACAAATGATATTCATATAAGTGTCTGTTCAAATCAAAGTCAAGGACCACTGTTCTTTATACTAGTAAACGACTGACAGCCATAAGGTACCGTAGACCGGGTGGGTGCTTCATAAGACTTGCAGCCATAAGGTAACATAGACCGGACTGATGCGTGATAAGATTGGCAGCCATAAGGTAACATGAACAGAGCTGATACTTCATAAGACTGGCTGCCACAAGGCACAATAGACCGGTCTGGTGCTTCATAAGACTAGCAGCTATAACGTGCAATGGCTTCAAAAGGTAGAAAATTTACTTTTTTTTTTTAACTAGCTGGAGCACTCAAAGGATGAGACAGCATTACATCTGGCACACTGAGAACCCTCAGAATGCTCATGTGCACAGAACTCGTTCCATATTCTTTTCTCCAATACTATTCTCCTTCACAGCCAGGTGACCACCTAAAGCTTTGTCTGCTGCTATTTCATGTTACTTGATCTTGTTAAGAGCCTTGTCACCGAACTTTTCATCCACCTGGAATAACAGAGAGAATCCAGAATCTTATAGTAGTTCTATTTGCTTTTATTTGATATCGAGCATACAGTGCCAGAACGAAATTAAGCTCCACAGTGCTGCAATAACACACAATACAGACATAAAAAAATCTAAAATGTATTAAATAAAATAGAAAATGCCTGTTACAAAAGACAAGATAAACTAGGTTTACAGAGGCATGTAATGGCCTTAACAGATAGTTTACTAAATTTAAATAATTTAAATCTGTGGGACCACCAGAAATGACGTAGTTAGACAGATAACTGAGTCTATAATTTTACTCCTGCAACACTGAGGGCCTTTCCTCCCAGTTAGGTTTGATACAATTTTGGTATAGTTTGATTAGGCTGTTTAGCCCATTGTGAATCTTTTTCTTGATGCTAAAACTGAAATCACCTTACAGACAGTGAGGAAACAGTTATCCAGGGAATGCATAAACCCTAGGCTTGATCCAGTCTTTCAACTGAAGACTTTCTAGGCAAGCACAATATTCTGTGATGTGTTCATATATTTCAGACAAAAATAGTCTTGATGGAGCAATGTTAACAGCCAGACGTTTTTCCACTACATGTTGAAATGTATTTAAGTACACTGCTAAACTGTTAAATAATTGGTACAGTACCACTGCTTGTGATAGCTGCATGAAAAGAGGCTGTGCTTGAGAGGATCCCCGTTTCTGATAGATTAATCACCACACAATGGGACATTACTCTCAAGCAGGATTTATAGAGAGAATCAGTGTTCCACCTTATTTTCAACAACTAATGGCAAAGCCAATAGGTCTGGCGTTGTCCTTCCGCCTTTTGGCAATTCCTGTATAGTTTCTTCATGGATTTTGCAAAAGGTTATTGTTCAGGAAGTTGCTGGTAGTGCTTGCTGGCACTAAAAGGAAGTACGCTGTGTGGATGTGCTTCTTACTGTAGCTCATGGTGAAGCCAGGCAATGGATAAAGTGGTCTCATGCATTACCCCGCAATGCAAGCTTGAGTTTGTTGCACAAAAATGTAAATGTTATAACTACAGACAAATAGCTAAAGTGTGACACAAAAGCCCATATAAACAACTATCTCATATACATAATTGTAGTAAAATCAAAACGTCTTGGCTAGCCCAGACCTAACTAAGACACATTGTTTGCCATTGTATGTGAGACACTTGCAAAGAAAGAATGAAAGAAAGAAAGAAAGAAAGAAAGAAAGAAAGAAAGAAAGAAAGAAAGAAAGAAAGAAAGAAAGAAAGAAAGAAAGAAAGAAAGAAAGAAAGAAAGAAGGAAAGAAAGAAAGAAAGAGCAACAGAAGGAAAGAAGAATAGAAAGAAGGAAGGAAGAGAAAAAAGAAGGAAGGAAGAAAAGAAAAAAGGAAAGAAAAGAAGAAAGGAAAGAAAGAGGACCAGAAGGAAGGAAGGAGAAAAAAACAGAACAAAGGAAGAAAAGAAAGACTGAAATAAAGTGGGAAAGAAGGAAGGAAAGCAGTAAAGAATGTAAGAAGGAAGGAAATTAATGAGGAAAGAAAGAAAGGTAGGAATGAAAGAGTAAGGGAGAAGGTAAGAATGAAGGAAAAAAAGAAAGCAAGTAGAAAAGAAAGGAAAGAATTAAGAAAAAGAAAAGAGAGAAATAAGAGAATAAAGAAAGAAGATAAAAGAAACAAAAGAAAGGATAGAAATACAGAAAGAAAGAGGGAGGAAAGAAAGAAAGAAAAAGGAAATAAAGTAAGAAGAAATTATGGAAAAAGGAATAAAAAAGCAGAAAAGAAGGAAAAAGGTCTGAAAGTACGAAGCATAGAAAGAAAGAAAGAAACAAACAAACAAACAAAGATTGGAAAGGCAAGAGAAGGAAAGAAGAATAGAAAGAAAGAAGGAAGAAAAGAAAAGACAGACGGAATGAAGAAAAGAAAAATGAAGGAACGAAGAAAAGAAGAAAGGAAAGAAACAGCAACAGAACGAAGGAAGGAGAGAAAAAAACAGAAAAAGGGAAGAAAAGACAGAAATAAAGTGGTGAAGAAGGAAGGAAAGCAGTAAAGAAGGTAAGAAGGAAGGAAAGAAGGAAATTAATGAGGAAGGAAAGAAAGGTAGGAATGAAAGGGTAAGGGAGAATGTAAGAAACAAGGCAAGAAAGAAAGCAAGAAGACAAGAAAGGAAAGAATTAAGAAAAAGAAAAGAAAGAAAGAAGACAATAAAGAAAGAAGATAAAAGGAAAGAAAGAAAGGATATCAATACAGAAAGAAAAAAGGGAGAAAAGAAAGATCGAAAAGGGAAAGCAAGTAGGAAGGAATGAAGGAAAGAGGAAAAAAGCAGAAAAAAGGCAGAAAAGAAGGAAAAAAGTCTGAAAGTAAGAAGGATGAAAAGACCGAAATGAAGAAGAAAGGAAGGAAAGAAAGACAGAATAGAAGAAAGAGAGAAAGAAAGAAGAAAGAAAGTAAGCGCAAAGGAGTTAAAGAGGAAAAGAAAGTAAACACAAAGAAACAAAGAAACAAAGAAACAAAGAAACAAAGAAAGAAATAATGTTAACGAAGGAAAGAAAGAAAAAGAATAGAAAGAAAGAAAGAATGAATGAATAAAGGAAGGAAGGAAAAATAAAGGAAGGACGGAAAGAGGGAAGGAATGAAAGAATAGAAGAAGAAGAAAAAAGAAAGAAATCAAGAAATCAAGTTAAAGAAGGAAAGAAAGAATTGAAGTGAAAGAAAGAAAAAGAATGGAAAGAAAGAAAGAAAGAAGGAAAAAGTAAAGGAAGAAAGAAAGAACGAAGGAAGAAAATGAAGAAAGCAAAATAGAGAATAAAAGTAAGAAAGAAGGAATGAAAGAACAAAAGAATGAAGGAAGAAGTAAAGAAAGAAGTATGGAAAAAAGGAAAGAAATTTTAAAAAGTGGTACAAGTGCTGGTAATTAAACACGATAAAGGCTGGTTTTCTTCCTGGGTAAGGTTCATTAAAAATCCATTGGTGAAATTGAGTTCAGAATAAATGTGTTTTGAAGAATTGTGAATTCATATATATTGAAGCTTTTGGTTTGTGTAATGCATGCATAATTAGAAAAGGATAGCTTAATAGGAAACAGTTTCAAATGGTCGCTGTGAAATACCAGCAATCAGATAAACGAAAGATACTCCAAAAATGAGTTTACAACCTCATTACAGGAGACAGAAACTGATAAAGTACGGAATGTAGCCTCACATCAGGTAAAAGTGTCCTGCTTTCACCTGATGCTCTAAACACAAAGGCAACACTAAAGTAATTATAAGTAGGGGTGGTGAGTACTTCCAGAGTTCAACTATGCGGAATTCCGCTGAGTTATAAAGAAACTTCGTATGGTTCCGCAGGTGTCCGCCGACTTCTACTCCACAGCACTAGTCCCCTCCTTTCTGAGAAAATAAACGATGTTGCCGAAACACATTGCCCTACCTGAAGAGTATGTGCTCTGCAGATAGTTCCATATCGGTTGACAATGGAGAGAAACCCCTTTAAAAGCAGAGGTGACAAGAACAGGAAAACAAATATTGTGTTTATGAAACTGAAGACAAATTTACCAGGACATTGAAAACAATTTCTAGGTTCTTCAATAAATATTAAATAGCTACACTTTTCCTAGAAGAAGCTAATTACAAATCAAGGTCGCGGTCATGTGGCTGATGTATCATTATTAAGCAATAAAAACCTGTTTGCCTTCCTGTACAGAATACAACAGCAACTTGAAGCTCCCTCTCCCCACAATAAATTTTCCTGAAATAGGTCTACAGATGTGCAGACTTCCACAGCAATACGTTTTGGGCATGTGAGCCATTACAAATGCCCACTGATGTCCCCAGCAGCATAGCAATGGCAGAGATGGAGAACCCACACTGGCATTTGAACTGCACAAACCCACCAAGTTGCAGTTCCATCTGCCTCCCAATCACCTGCCAGGCTCAGGTAGGCTGTCGCTCCCTCCCCTGCTGCCTGCGTGCCCAAGTGTAGTTGCTCTGCTCAAACTGGCTAACGCAATTCTGGTACATGGGCTCCCTGCCCCCTGGGAGGTGCCAGCGACCCCCAGCAGGTGCAGCAGAAAGGACACTGCTCATGCGGGCATCCACCCCAAGGATGGAGAAGCAGGAATTGATCTTTGTACCCAAAGGGGGAACAGTAACAGCACACAGGAAGTGCACCAAATTGAAGCACCCCTAGAAAAGAGTCCTATCACACATATGCTTTCGAAGCAGCTTCCCTCGCCTAAGAACAAAGATATGAGTTGCACCAGGCCTCTATTCAGAGAGCGAGCAGGCCCCAATATCACGTGATATCCATCTTCAAATCAACAGTTTAAAGGATACGCAGCACTGAAACTTGAGACATATGTGCTTAACCACATAGCAACCATACGCAAATGTTTTCAACATCATACCACTATGAAACACAATGCAACATATTGCAACACTACGCAAATGTTTTGGAGATCATTATATTGCAATGGAATACAACACAACATTACAACATGATGCAAATGTTTTTAACAATAGTAATACACAACACAAAGTAGGACCATTCTCATTTCCACACAAACAATGACCATGTCCCTAATCAAGATGGTGGACATACCCTGTGAGGAATATAAAAAACATTACAAAATTCACCAGCAAATAAGTTAACTATGTGTTTTGTCATGTTTTGCTTTAGATAAGTCATAGTTCACAGAACTTATTTTATTAAAAAGTGAGGTAAATGCTTTCACCATTTTCTAATCAGGGGTACACTGCCTTCTGAAGTGACCACATGTACCGAGGTGAAGAGCAGTATTTATGAAACATACTTTCAAACACTGCCAAACATCTATCAAAATCTGTATAACTTACACGATTTGCACCTGTACAAATATCACACAGTAAATTATTATTATTATTTTTGTACATTTATTCCATGTATTTTCAAAATCACAAAAATAATATTGATTTTATATACATGTATTTTTTTTCGATTTCCTGAACAGTGACACTTTTTAAAATGTAATTGTTGAATTGGTTTCTACTGAGGCCAAGCGTTGGGCAGTGGCTGGGAGGGCAGATTTACTATTCTAACTTCACCAAGTGCCTTGTCAGGGTATGTACTGGACAGTGGCTGGGGGGTAGATTTACCATTATAACTCCTCCAAGTGCAATTGTCAAGGCAGGTACTGGACTGTGTCTGTGAAGCAGATTTATATTTGTAATTCTGCCAAGTGTCTGTTGTGAGGACAGGTGCTGGACAGCTAAGGAAAGGGGCTGGAGAGTGACTGGGGAGGCAGATTATTATTCTAACTGAACCAAATGCAAACTCAGGAAAGATGCTGGACAGTGACTCAGGTAGATTAACTATTGTAATTCCACCAAGGGTAAAATCAGGAAATATGCAGGACAGTCACTTGAGGAAGATTTACTATTCTCTCTCCAACAAGTACAAACTCAGGAAAGTGATAGACAGTGACTGGCAGGCATATTCACTACTCTAACTCCGCCAAGAGCAACATCAGGGAAGGTGCTGGACAGTAACTGAGGACAGATTTAAAATAGTAACCTACCAAGTACAAACTCAGGGAAGATGCTGGACAGTGACGGGGGAAGATTTACTATTCTAACTCTGTCAAGTGCAAACTCAGGTAAGGTGATGAACAGGAACTGGGGGCCAGAGTTACTACTCTAACTCTGCCAAGTACAAACTCAGGGAAGGTGCTGGACAGTGACTGGGGCAGATTTACTATTCTAACTCCACCACAACAAATTCAGGGAAGGTGCTGGATAGTGACTGAGGGGCAGATTGACTAGGCTAACTCTGCCAAGTGCAAACTCAGGAAAGGTATTGGAAGGGGGGCTGTTTACTATCCTAACTCCGCCCTGTGAGGGCAAATGCTGGACTCTGGGGTGCATATTTAAAAATATTTTTCTTTTTTTAGATAAAGACATCACGAAAATGAATCTTAGAAAGAGGAGAACCTTTCTACAACCACAAAGGGACATAAAGGAATCTATCCATACCAAAAGAAAAGAGTTTTAATATAAAATACAAATATAAGGAAACTAACATAGATTTAATCTCCTCATTTTCTAAAGTGAGTTTTCTTTTCGTAACAGACTCCATCAGTTAACCTTACAATTTATTTTGCCTCTAAGCAGGACAAATCAAAAATAAAGAAATAAAACACGATATTATAACATCACACTCATATATATTTTTTCTGTTTGTTTTTCAGATCAGTTAAAAAAGTAAAAAGCAGGACAAGCCAGCTATATTCAATGTAAATATGGAAATAGACTCCTAAAATACAGTGGGTACATTTATTGTAAAGAGAGATTAACTGAGTTCAGGGGTCAGTAGAGATATGTTGAATATTTCTCAACCCATTCCAAATACAAATACTCTTGGTGACACAGTGGAAAGAACCACAGAGAATAGCCACTCTGTCTCTGCAATGGAGCTTGATGTATGAGAAAATGTTCAACAAATAAAGTCACTTGTGGCCCCCTCCAATGACAACTGTTGCTCGGTTTTGAGAGAAATAGCATCAACAATCCCCATGCATGTTGCCAATAGTATTCCCACGATGTCAAATTAAAGAAGAATGGTGCATTTACAAAAACAGATGAGTAATCCCCAAACCAACTCTAACATTCCACATGAACTATCTGTATATTTTACTAATCAACAGTTTCTACTCTATGATAATGAGACCCACTAAAATGAAAAATGAATCTATAGTACAGTGCATAACACAGTCACCCTAGAGAAAAGTGAAATTTGGATGATGGATGGAACCTTTAAATTTACCTGTCATCCATTCACCCAAAATTATAACAGTCATGCAAACATTAACACTCCTACAACCCCATCAGTTAATGTTTTACTGCTTGACAATTCTCACCCTACACTGTGTTTTTATAAGTTGTAAAATCTAAAACAATAAATAAAAGTATTAGGAAAATATTATTTGACTTCAAATTACAAATGATTAATACAAATACTAACATTCTAACATTTATCCTAACGCCCAAATTCAAGGATTTATTTTTCACTTTTCCCAGGCATATTGGCTAGAAATTCAGAAAACTTTCTCAGCTGAGGATTACATGTCAAATAGTAAACTTCAATATGAACTGAAAAAAGTACTGCATTATGTTTTTTACCTCCTGAGTTTGTGCATGACTTCTACCTTTCAAATTCGGAATATGTTACACAAAGTTTCGTTAAAATTGGCCTCACTTCTAAATTACTTGGAAGACACAAGGATTGCCCATCTAAGCAAGTTCGGTCACGGAAGAAAACCAAGGTTTCCTATTGAATGGTGGAACTGTACTCGACCTGCTCAGAGGGAGGTGCAAAGCCAACAATTCCAGTGAAGGTTGGCATATTTTTTTCAAAAACTCTATTGGAAAAAGTCAACCCAACCTCTATTATTATTACTTTTTTAAAGAACAAAGAGCCAGATGTATCAAAGGGTTTTATCCATTCTGTGTCTATGGGAAAATATGTTCATACATATGGCCCAAAGTTTCCAGGAAATTAGAATGGTGCAATAATTGTCAGGTAGTCTGAATCCTCAAATATCTAAAAAAAAAAGTAAGGAAATGTCAGGAAGACTACTGGCAAAATAAATAAATTTCCATTGATGGAGCTTCAGACTACCTGAACAATATTACTTACATTTTCCGTTATGAACCACAATTAATATATTCTAGAATGACTCTCCTGTTTTCACCGTACAAATTAATTTGATTGGTATTTCTTTTTTTTTTTTTAATTATATTTTTATTCAGGACTTGACAATTCATTCGTCACATAAATTTAAAAAAAACACAAAATCGAAGAGAAAAAAAAACACAATGATCTGCTGAAGAACAAATAATAAAATATTACATTCTCTCTGAAAAAAGGGATAAGACCAAAAAAAAAAAGAAATTTCGTATCCAGAAACAAACATAGAAATTTAATCAAGAAATGTCCCCCATATTTTTTCAAATTTACGCAGTCCCCCAATCCTTTGTGCATATATATATTCGCTTTTCCTTACTCTCTTCATTTTCCCATACCATTCATCCAAAGATGGTACCACATCTGTTTTCCAATACTTGAGAATCAGTGATCTGCCAACCGCTATTATAATATATATCAGTTTTGCCTGTGACTCGACCAGATTAAGCTCTGGATCAATACCAAATATGATCAGTCTTTCATAATTAATAATCGTACAGTGCATATGAAGTGAAAGCAAAGAAAAGATGCCCTCCCAGAAGGCCTCTATTCTGGGGCATAAAGCTACTATATGAGACCAATTAGCCAAATCTGGTCGAGAACACCTAAAACAGATAGAAGATGTATTACAAAACATTTTAGCAAGAACTGCAGGAGTGTAATATAACAGCCATTTACTAAAAAAAAACATTCGCCTCCAGTTAGCGCCTCTCAATACAGAGAAATTAAACTTATTTAACGTTTTCCACACATTCACTGTTAAGTTGAGACTTTCATGTTTCTGCCATTTTTTAGTTGCTTTAGTACTCAAATCCTCCTCTCTACTCTGTGCTAGTTTTCTTCTCCATTTTCCTGGTTTTATAAATAATGAAGACCAAAAGATATCATTAGATAAATCTGAGGCTCGGCTAATCTGAACTAGGTCATTTTGAACCAAAACTTTATATAGAAGATTATATGAACCCATAAGAAGAAAGTTTCCTCCTATTAGAGAGAACATCTCGTTAGGAGTTAACCAAGCATCATTTTCCACAAAATTCAATAGTGAAGTGAACCCCAGTCTGACCCAATTTTGTATAATTTCTGGCCCCATTTTTATACCCAAACCAGTAATAGCATCACTGAATGGAGTTTTAAGGCTAAAGAGAGAAAGAGAGTATCTCTTCAACATGGCGTCTCGTTTTTTGAAAAACCAATTTAATACCTTGTATCTGACTAGTTTGGGGGATTTGGGTATGGATAATGGAGATGAGATTTTGACTTCTTTACAAATTGATTCAAAAAAGAAATTAATAAACAGTCCTTGATTTAACATTAAATGTTTGAATCTTGAGAGATACTGCGCACAATACACAAAGTAATAATCTCTAAGGTTTGGGAGAGCGAGACCCCCTTGATCTTTATCTGCATATAAAGTATTAATGGCAATTCGAGGTGTCTTTTTAGCCCAGACAAAAGCTGAAAACAAGGATTCAATTTTGAAAAAAAAGGATCCCGGTAATGAACATGGGATAGTGGAAAACAAAAAGTTGAATACGGGGAGGACAGACATCTTGATTAAAGCCACTCGGCCTAAAATAGACAAGGGTAAGGTATTCCAACGTGACAACAGATCCCGGACTTTTTTAATTAAGGGTTCAAAATTCAAAAAATACAAATCACTTACAGAAGACGTAAAATATACCCCCAAATATCTTTTAGGTCTATTGCTAATACAGTTTTGAAAATCCGGGTGTAATTCTGGAATAATACCACTGCAAATCAAGATCTCGGTCTTCCTCCTATTAATGCGATACCCTCCTAATGCTTCAAATTCTGCAAAGATACTTGTTAGACGAGGGACTTAATAGCCCCTGTGCCAAATGCACAGCTTCATGCCGCATCTTAGCGTGCACATTTATTCAAACTCTTTTTCAACTCTTCATTTACTCCAACTTTTAGCCATATTTAGACTCATATTACTCAAACGTTGATTCACTCATTTATCCAAAAGTCCAACAATCGGGTCATAGTGCTAATTTTCAGGTTTCTTGCATTCAGACAGTGCCAATCCAGGCCTTTTTGAAAGAATACGATTGATGCAAGAAGTCCATCACAAGCAGTCTTTTATTTTCCAGATAAAAAACCCAATGCATTTCAGGCCTCCTCGTGCCCTTCTTCGGGGGTCACTATAAATCAATAATAATACAAACAAATCATTAGCACTTCATATTCTCAAAGAACAAAGTTATAACATGCTTTCATTAAATGAAACATTTCATCATGCAAGAAACCTGAAAATTAGCACTATGACCCGATTGTTGGACATTTGGATAAATGAGTGAATCAACGTTTGAGTAATATGAGTCTAAATATGGCTAAAAGTTGGAGTAAATGAAGAGTTGAAAAAGAGTTTGAATAAATGTGCACGCTAAGATGCGGCATGAAGCTGTGCATTTGGCACAGGGGCTATTAAGTCCCTCGTCTAACAAGTATCTTAACTAGTGGCAGTAGGGCATGCCTCAAGCCGATCTGCACGCAATTGTACCTAAGGAATGATGAAACTTAAGAAAAACATTGACGTGGGTTAAAATAGGTGTGCATCCCTCTACTTTAAAGAATGTTCATATCTATAGCCCTACCCAGGGATTGCACCCGCATAATACAGGATAAACGGTATAAGAGAACGAAGAGTGCATAAGGATCCATAGAATCGGAGAAAACATCGAAGTCCACCGCAAGAGACTGAATCAAATAACTGGCCCTTATTTGGACGATTAGCAGGGTTTAACACATGCATACACGGGAGAAGACGACTTTTTTATATTTCGACATCGTACGGTCAATGCAATGTACTGAAGATATGAACTATGGGTATTGTAGTTCACTTTGAGTTTGAGCTAGGATGCAAACGGATGTCTTGGGTTTTGGGCCTATTGGAAGGGAGAAGACTAGGGTGGAGTGTTATTTAAGGAATGGGAGGGACGTGACTCTGCTTACCATTTGAAGTAATCAGGATGAGGGCGGTAGACGTACGTTCACTAACTGAGCAGGTACGCAGCATGGCGGGAGAATATGCTTTTGAACTGGTTTATGAGATGCGTGGGAGGGATCATGGGATTTGTAGCTCTAAATGCGAACGTGACAAAGTGAGAACCATAAAGTAATGTGCATTGCTAGAATCTTACGGATCTGATGTAAACAGTTTAGAGAAATGACCGCGGTACCTTGATTACAGATGGTTAGTGGGATGAAGAGTGGATATAGCGGAAGGGAGGGAGGGGTATTAGCAGGAGCACTAACATTGTTGAGAATGTGGGTTCACTTCCCGAGTTCGAAGGACTGGATGCGTGATGACTCAGTGAAAACAGTGGGAGTTGCATTGGGATAATATATTATATTATAAGATCATGCCTTAGGCATGATGAAATGTTTCATTTAATGAAAGCATGTTATAACTTTGTTCTTTGAGAATATGAAGTGCTAATGATTTGTTTGTATTATTATTGATTTATAGTGACCCCCGAAGAAGGGCACGAGGAGGCCTGAAATGCATTGGGTTTTTTATCTGGAAAATAAAAGACTGCTTGTGATGGACTTCTTGCATCAATCGTATTCTTTCAAAAAGGCCTGGATTGGCGCTGTCTGAATGCAAGAAACCTGAAAATTAGCACTATGACCCGATTGTTGGACTTTTGGATAAATGAGTGAATCAACGTTTGAGTAATATGAGTCTAAATATGGCTAAAAGTTGGAGTAAATGAAGAGTTGAAAAAGAGTTTGAATAAATGTGCACGCTAAGATGCGGCATGAAGCTGTGCATTTGGCACAGGGGCTATTAAGTCCCTCGTCTAACAAGTATCTTAACTAGTGGCAGTAGGGCATGCCTCAAGCTGATCTGCATGCAATTGTACCTAAGGAATGATGAAACTTAAGAAAAACATTGACGTGGGTTAAAATAGGTGTGCATCCCTCTACTTTAAAGAATACTTTAAAGAATGTTCAAATTCTGCAAAGACAGCAAGAGCCCGTGTTTGCGAATGGATCTCTGGTTTAAGAAGAAGCATTATGCCATCTGCATATAATTTGATTTTATCCATAGATGCTATAGGTGGTAGAATATCTACAAAATTCCTAATTGCCAGTGCCAGTGGTTCTATAAAGAAGGCAAAAAGAACAGGGGACAGTGGACATCCCTGTCTTGTCCCTCTTTGTACTGAAATTGAACCCACCATGGATTTGTTAATAAGCACATGGGCTTTTGCACCTTGATACAGATTTTTAACTAAGTTTATAATTTGTGAGGGGATTCCAAAAAATTGTAAAATAGAAAAAAGTGTATCCCAAACCACCAAATCAAAAGCCTTTTCTGCATCTAAAAGAAAAACTAAAGCCGGCACCTTACGTGTTTCAAAATAATCTAAGGCCTCGACCAAATAGTGAGTATTAGTGATAAGTTGTCGACCTGCAATAAAACCATTTTGATCTGAGTGAATAAGATGCCGAGATATATTATTGAAACGTAGTGAGAGTAATTTAGTAATGATTTTATAGTCCGAATTTAGCAGAGTTATGGGTCTGTATGAATTAGGGTCATTTGCTTCCTTTCCTTTTTTCAAAAAACTAACCACAGTCCCATCATAAAATGATGATGGGATTAAGCCACCTTCCAGCATGGAATTGGATAATGAAAGTAAAAGTTTAGATAGGGAAGCGAAAAATATTACAAAAAATTCTCCAGGGAAGCCGTCTGGTCCACACGCCTTACCATGTGGCAGAGATTTAATTACCGCTTCTAGTTCATTTTCTGAGAACGAAGTTGCCATAGCTTCTTGCTCTGTCTGAGATAGAGTGGGAAGATTATACTTCTTTAAAAAATTATTTAATCTGATTTGATCTGTGATATGGTGCGAAGTATAGATTTTCTCGTAATGAGACAACATAATCTGTCCTAGCTCTGCCGCGTCTGAAGTATCAGAATTATTGATTGGAGATTTAAGAGAATGAATTAGATTAGCAGCCGCTTGTTCTTTGACCTGCCAAGCCAAAAATGTGCCCGTAAAATTACTATGTTCGTATGATTTCTGGGCTTGCTTACAGAAACTTTCCTCACTTCTTTCAAAATAATGTAAGCTCAGTTCACGTTTTGCGGCATTTAATTGCGTATTCAGCCGAGCAGATGGATTCTGATATATTTGTTTTACCAAATCCTGGATATTTTTCTGTAAAAGATTCTTTGTATCCCTAAACGCAACAGATTCCCGCGCATCCCTTCCAATAGCAATCCCCCAAATAAATGCCTTAAGTGAGTCCCAGACCACATGAATAGGAGCAGTTCCCATATTTCGATCA
Organism: Lissotriton vulgaris; assembly: GCF_964263255.1. Lineage (NCBI taxonomy): Eukaryota > Metazoa > Chordata > Amphibia > Caudata > Salamandridae > Lissotriton > Lissotriton vulgaris. Next base: position 384,276,427 of record NC_141697.1, read on the forward strand.
ATAAAATCCTTTATTTCATTTTTCAAAAGGGTCACCCATGTTGCGTCAACCAGGTATGATTTATTCAACACCCAGCGTTTTACTACACTAACCCTTTCCTCAAACGTCATATCTAATGTTAACAGAGCATGATCGGAGAAGCCATTATGTAGAAATCTTTGATGACTATTTTTAAAATTTGAGGAGATCAGAAAAAAATCAATTCGTGAAAATGACCTATGTCTTCCTGACCAGCAAGTATATTCTCGTTTATGAGGATTAATAAATCGCCAGGGGTCAACAAGATCTAAAGTCCTAACATTGTTCGAGATTGTCATAAATGATTTAGGTTTCGGTTGTTTTTTACCACCCGTGCTGGAATCTAGTTTGAGGTCCATGAGTATATTAAAGTCCCCCCCAATCACAATATCACCACCGACCAACAAGAGAGAGTGGAACATGTCCTCATAGATTCCCGGATTATCATTGACTGGGGCATAAAAGCTTACAAATATGATAGGGGAGGGCCTGTTCTTAAATTTACATGTTGCCCAACACCATCGACCCCGGCTCTCAGCCTTAGATTGCAAAATCTCTATCTCCATATTCTTATTGATGAAAAGTGCTACTCCCCTCTGTGACTCAGAAAAAAAAGAGAACCCCTGATACATGGCCCAACCTTTAAACATAGAAAAGTTATCAGCTTTTGAGAGAGGGATGTGTGTTTCTTGAAGAAGAATAACTGCAGGATTTTCAGTTAAGACCCAATTCTCTATTGCCCGCATTTTTTTTTTATTATTTAGGCCGTTCACATTAAACGAAAGGATTTTTATACTTTTTCTAACAATTCTGGTAATATTTACTAAAGTTGAGAGAAAAGATAATTCTCTCATTACCTATCACACTCCCTTTTTTATAACACAATACAGTCTTTTCAGAGTCCATAAAAAGAATATTTTTGAACTTCAGCTGGCAGATCCAAAAAGAAAATTGAAAAATTTAAACATAAACATAGAATTTTGCCAAGAACTGTGTATTTTTTAATATTTTTTCCCCCCCTGACCTACCCCCTCCCTCTTCTTCCATCTGTGGCCCCTCCTTGCTCTTCCTCTCTCCACCCACACACGCCACAGAATCCTTTCCCTTCCATTTAAGGTGTCGTGTTGATACACCTCTTCAACCTGCCCTGCCCTGTCCTGCCCCCACCCCAACATAGTGCGAGAAATAAATCACCTAGTGTGAAGGAAAAAAAGGCAATGTAGACAAAAAAGTGAAGACAATATAAAGAAGAGTCCACATCTCAAGCTATGGTCTATCTGAAGACCGAATTTTTAGCCATTCAGCCATTTTGAATCCCATGCAATAGCTCTTGTGCTGCCTCTACATCCGATAGCATGTAGAATTTACCTTTGAAGAGCACTCTAAGTTTTGACTGCTGTGCTATCATTGCTTGTGCCCCCTGTGCTTTAAAGAGATGAAGAATTTTAACAAATTATTTTCTACGTCTTGCAGCCACCGCAGACATATCAGAGAAAATCCGTCATTTCACTGTGGCATTCACCAGGAACTGTCTTTGTCGGATTGCTCTGGATAGAATCTGTTCCTTTACCCTTACATCAGCAAAGTTAATGAGAATAGTCCGAGGTAACGTAGAGTTCGTGGGGAGGTGTGCAGGAACACGATGGGCTCTGGTGATCGTTAAATCTCCTTTGTTTTCTGGTATCACCCCCTGTTGTAGAAATGTAGAGACCCATTGAAGGATGTCTGACCCCTCAATTCCTTCGGGGACCCCCACTATGCGTAGGTTTGATCTTCTATTGTAATTCTCAAGATCATCCAGCTTATTCTCAAGAGCCCTAGATGATTTGGATACGTCTACAGTCTCTTTCTTTACTGCAACCATTTGATCCTCGAGAGAGGAAATCCTTTCCTCTGCCTCAGTAAGTCGAGCTGGGAAGGTAGACACTAGCTCTTCAATTTTGTCCATTTTGTCCAGCCTCTGATGAATTGCTGACAGCTCCACATTTTGTGATCTCTTGATCTCTCTTAATTCGTCTAATATTAAGTTTAGCATGTCTTTTACGGACATCTTCATCTCTCCTTCTGTTTCCGTATCCATCTCTAGTACAGGGGCTGTGGAGCCCGCCACCTCCAACGCCAAATTTCTGTCAGAAATAGATGGGGATTGAGATACTTTATTCATTGAGTCCTTATTTCCCAAAGCCATAGACTCCAGTGAGCCCACTATTGTTTGCTTTAAGTCAGATGTAAGGACAGATTTAGAATAGATGCTGCGGAGTCATGTTGTACGAGTGGAGCTGAATTCATAGAGGGGCTGACAGCTAGGCTGGAATCGTTAGTGCCAACTTGGTAATCCAAAGTTACTGCCCCACTTACAGATGTTTCAGCGATCGCATTATTGGTTGCGAGAGGAAGCGTTTTCTTTACAAACAGAGGAAATTGTTTGGGCGGAGGGGGTGGTTGTGCAAGAGGCTGAGGTGAGGCAAGGATGTCAGACCTATCACCATTATGAACCTCTACAACTTTGTCCCCCACACTCAGATGCATTAGGTCTTCTGTAACTCCCTCCTCTGTTTCTGAGCAGTCCGATGAATGCACTGAGTCTACCTCTTATATAACACCTCCCTCTGTTAATTTAGCCATAGCCTCAGCCTCTTTTGCTCGCTGACGGTGTTGCTTAGCTTTGCGTGCATTTAGGATCTTCCCCATACCAGCAGTAACTCAGTAGCTCAATAACTCGGCTGCTCAGCTCTTCCCAAGCACTCTCCAAGCACTCTCCAAGAAGTTATGCAGAAAGACTAAAAGGTATTAAAGAGAAATATTGCAGAGGCATCCACAGTTTTTTTTTCTTTTTTTTTCCCAAGAACGGAAAACGATGGCTCCCTTACAGCTTCATATCAGCGACTGCTAATTACCAATACTAAGCAAGGAGTTATCTGTTTCTCTGTTTCCTTTAGTATCTCACAGTTTTCACAGTTTTTGAGAGTTTTTAAACCGAGTTTAATACTTCTTCGTATTTATAAATACAGTCTTTCTCGAGCAGTAAGAATATTTAATAGATGCCACCGTTACTTTCCCCAATTAGAAGGCCTAATTCAGTCCTGCTCTGCCACTCGAGTTAATACGTTTTTTTTTTTAAAGGAAAGCCACCGTCAAATAACCAATTCGAAAGTTCATAAAGGGCTCCCAGCCTCTACTCGCTGAAGCTAACACACTCCTCTGCACCTACCACGTTTTCTTACGGGTACAGATGCCGATGCAGGCTCCCTCAGTATGCAGTCGCCGTATTTTGGTAAAATGAAACCGGCAATCTCTACCCCCGCGGAAAAGCGGAGTGGCCCCCTCAGCCTGAATTCCTCAGCATTACGATGTGATACTTTAAACCGTCAATCTTCCTCTCGTTCCATCCAAAATCGGCACAGGACACCAAAAGAAAACCTCCATGAACGCTGGTCCAAAAACTGCCGTAGCTTTCGATCCTGCTACGAGAGGCAAACGCCGACACCTTCCACCATCGCGCACCTCGTGAGGGGGAGGAGCAGCAGCACGGCACTCAGGTGCTACGTGGAGGCGTGGAACTCCACCGTAGCGTGATTGGTATTTCTGAAATAATTTTTGACATTTTAAAACTTCTTTCGCTTCCTACCTGTAGTTGCCTTCTTTCTTCAACTCTTGATGATATTATGAGAAACCTCTCACAAAGAGTCACAGGAAATCCAAGTATCCCAAAAGTTTGCATCAAATCCCACCTCCCCTCCCCAAAAATATTTTTAATATATGAACATTTTCATATTGCATTCTTCAACACTACAGAAATTTCACAATCCAATAACGATAACCATGATACTTGAAACCTTTAATTTAAAAACAAAAATAAAAATGGAAAGCAATCCCAAAACTAATTTAATCCAGAGTTCTGGGTTTTTTCTTCAAAAGAGTTGTCTTCCTGTTTAAGAGTTGAACACCATTGAGAAACACTACACAAAAATTGTAAATGTTTCTTTTAATTAAAAAATGTTTAAAAAGAAGTATTAACTATTTTCTTTTTTTAAATCTATGTTGAAAAAAAAGAACAACAGTCTTGATGTCTGCATACAAAAACAACTTGTATGGGGATGTAAAACTGGGTAAAACACAAAATACATAACTTCTTTTAACTTATAACATCAATCTAGGTCCCTCAATCTCGCCATACAATAAATTGCCTCACTAAAATGTTGTAAAAAATAAATTAGATTGGTCCTTCCTGACAGAATCTCCTCCTGGCTTCTGATTTTGACCAAGATGCTCCGCTGACTGTAGAAACAGATGCTAAACTGTTTAAGTAAAGCTTCGAAAGTTAAAAAGTTAAAAATGTTAACCCGCCAGGAAAAGGCTGGCAGAAATCAACTTTGGGGGTCCATAGTGGGCACTGCATGGTGCCTGCCACATAGTGCAGGGATGTACACAAACATGCTTCTTAGCAGTGAGGCTTGTGCTGCAGCCCCTTTTCGGGCCGCAGTACAAGCCTCAATGCTACGAGGCATGTTTCTGACTGCCTCCACAGAGGCCGGATCGTAATTTGCATGGTGGAACCGTTGACTCCCTGCAAAACAGAAAAAGCAAACAACCTTGTAGAATCAGTCCTAAGGATCCTAAGGGCATCCAAGTGCCTCCTTGTTCCCAGTTTCCTGCATAAAGGCAATAGCCATTTCCTCCACTGAGGACCATCTGCAGGAAAGAAAACAAGCAAATGTTCTATAGTTTCAGATGGACCCCTACACACTGGACACTCCATGCTCTTACATTTTTCATGGTCCCACTTGGCACAGAATACCGTAGTAGGGAGATTCTGATACCTAAATTGTAATGGCAGTTTCTGGGCCAAGGGTGGTGTAATCTCATACATCGATTCCTCCTAGCTGGAAAAAAAATTAAATTCATAAAATCAAGAGTCAGAGTGCCTCTGCTATTGCATATAGTGTCAACACATATTTTCAGCCAGTATGCTTATTTGATTGCCATTTTAGTAGTGGAGGTGATATCTTGCAGATCAGCCCAAAATTATTCCTCCCCATGCATACTTCTTACAGCATGAGCAACTGTAAATTTTGAGCACTAGGCAAACACAATTGGTCTTGAAGGGGTTCCCTATATGTTTCTCGGTCAAAGGATAACCATATCCTATGCCAGTAAAGGAAAGGCTTAAGTGCAACTTTCCAGAATGTTTTCTTAAGCACCAAATTAAGAAATAGTGGGGTCAAAGGTGTGCTTTTAGGAAGGCAAACAATAGCCTAATAAATCTATTTTCCGTGGATGATAAAATATTACAATTAGCATGGCCCCACATCTCAGCTCTATACAAAGCAGATCCAGGTGCTTTTCCATTATACATTTCTATCGCTGGGGCAGCTTTTTTGAAGAGGGTTTTAATAAAGGTCATCAGCAATATTCACATATAATAAGCCAGTGAACAATCTGATTTATGAATCTGCATAGACCTATCCATAGTAGGTGTTAATCTTATTCCTAAGTAGTCAAAATTAGGAACCTGCTATATTGGGACAGTATCAACATGCAGTGTACATCTATACCTATTGCTTCTTTCTGGGTTGAATACCAAACATTTTGTCTTGGGACTGTTAAGGTCTAACCACCGTTCTTTAAAAAAGGTATTAAAATCAGCCAATAACTGTTGAAGATCCGTAAGGTATTTGGAGATCAGGAGACTGTCATTCGCACAAAGCAGAGCAAGCACGTTCCTGACCCATGTGCAGGGTGCATCACATCCATGCCTATCCAGGCAGCTCACTGCATCATTAATAAGAAGTGAGAATAATGTGAAGGCCAGGGCAAAACTCTGCCCGACCCCCTGTTGAATGCTTATTGGATTAGTGAGCTGTCCCTGTTCCCCCACCAACCGTGACCTGATTATCTTCATGCAGCTGTACTAAAATCACCAATAGATTGGGCGAAATACACATCTTGTCCAATGTTGACTGCAGCATAGCCCTGAGGACAAGATCAAAGGCTATATGCAGCTCAACAAAAGGGACAAATAGTCAGCCTCCGTTGACTTTTACAATCTTCCAATAGAGACAATTGAAATGGAAGGCCTGGTCAACTGTGCCCATTCCACATTTAAACCCTTCCTGGATCTCAGATAATATGTTACTCTTACCAATCCAATTTTGGAGTGTTTTAGAACTTGCTTACAAAAGATCTTCTGTGAAGCGTCAATTAAGCTGATTGATCAGTAGTTGCTTGGGACCTTGTGCTGATTCACCTTGTATATTCGAAAGATTTCAGCTGAACTCCAGGACATGGGGATCTGCATTCCCTTCAAGATGGCCTTTGACAGATGATTCATATAAGGTCCCCAGACCTCTAAATTTAGTTTGAAAAGTTGATTTGGAATCTGGTCCGGGCATGGTGCTTTCCCCGATAAAGTGGAATTAATAGCTTCCTCAATCTCCCTAAGGTCAATCTCTAGAGTATTTTGGTCCTTAAGTTTAGCAGCCAACAGAGGGTTAATATCCAAACATGCTGGAGAATCATTGCATGAGTATAGGTTGCTCAAATAGGATACTCAGTCCAGCGGTTGAACAAAATACTCCACAAGCTTTTTACCCTTATTTATTTTCAATGCCAAGTTATCTCAAAAACTTACATTATCCTTTACCATCATTGCATTGATCATCTCATCCCAAAGCAAGTCCTCCCATTCCCTCTTGGCAGACTTCAATTCTTTTTTTATATTTTGTGTCACATTCATTTTACAAGCTGTGACCTGTTACTGGCCTTAGCAGCTAGAATCAATTGTGGTTTTGCCAACCTACATGCTTTCTTATGCCAAGGAACTACCTTCTGGCTCATATGGTTGCACTTAATATCTTGTGTATACTGTTAAAAAGTTTCTACTGGGTCTTCTCCGAAAACAATCCTCTGTCTTCTACAGCAAGGGTATCCAACAACTCCATCTGTTTCTTGACCATGGTATTAACTAACTCCAGTACCTTTAGGTGCTTTTGAACCCATCTGCATTTAATAGCCTTCCATTTATTTATTAGAGAGTTCATTACTCCCAACTTCCATAAGTTCGTGAAATGGCGTGCATTGGTAAGACTCCCAGTCTATTAATACAACTGGTGTTTCCTGTCCTATTAAAAGCATGTCACCAGTCAACGTCGGATATAATACAGCCATTAGCTGCTCTGAGATGAAAATTTAGTGTTAATGCATGTAACTGTGCAGCCTTCGGGGACCATTTAACGGTAGGTAAATCTATAGTGGGAAATTTCTATTTTGCATCCTGCACTGCCATAAAATGTTGGTCAAGGGAAATGAGTGGTTTAAAGGTGGAATTCAAATCACCTGCAGCAAAAAACTTCCCTTTGCCCTTGTAAATTATTAGGAAGTCCTCTATGGCACTTGCTGTCTGATTTCCTTCTCTCTACCCATGATCTCTATTATACACCTTTATCAATGCCAAAGAGTTGCCGCAGCTAAAATCCACCCCTACAACCAACACATCCTGAGAGTTAACAGATAAATGCCTAATTCAACATTCCAACTCTGTCCGGACCCATGTTGCCAAGCCCCTCGAAGGCCTGTCTCTAGATGATTGAACTGCATGGGTGTAAAATGCAGTATACCCATTCCTAAAAATGGGGGAAGTACTCCATATCTCCTGAAAAAGACATATATCATAATTATCTATAAACTTTCCGCAGTCTGCATCCCTCATCTTAGGACCTATACCCACCACAGTCCATGACAGATTTTTTTATGGCTTATTAGCATACTCAACTGTTACTATCTGGCTATGCACAGGAGTGGCTGCCACCATAGTGTGAGATCTTCTACACGGTGCACAGACATAATATCGAGTCCAAAATATCGTTTGGACATAATATTGTGTATTTAATATCGAGTGGACAAAATATCGACAGGACAGAATATCGACTATAAAAATATCGTTATTAAGGTAAGTGAAGTAATATCGACTGTAAAAAATATAGATAGTTAAAATATCGAAGTATATAATATAGATAGTAAAATATATCAAATTTTTAATAATATATAATTTTTTATAGTGTATTTTTATGTTATCATATGTGTGAACATTGTGTATTTATGTTATAACTAATTATATTTAATGAATTTTGTTTAAATAATTTTTGCGTAATTTTAATCTGTAGCGGGTTGTGGGTTTATAGGGGAATAGGGTGGGAAGTAATTTAATTATAATTAATTAAATATGTAAATGTATTTATTGATAGTAATTAGTAATTAATTGCTAATTATTTATATTTGCTAATTCATTTAAATAAAATTTTAATTAATTTAGAGTAATAGATTAATTGTTAATTATGTAAATTAAACTAATTTAATTCTGTAGCGGGTTGTGGGTTTATAGGGGAATAGGGTGGGAAGTAATTTAGTTATAATTAATTAAATATGTACATTTATTTATTGATAGTAAATAGTAATAATAGTTAATTAATTTATATTTGTTAATTAATTAATTTAAAATAGTTAATTAATTTATATTAATTGATTAATTGGTAATTATGTAGATGTAACTAATTTAATTTATGTAGCGGGTAGTGGGTTTATAGGGGCATAGGGTGGAAATTACATTATTAATTATTAATTAAATAATAAAACTAATTACAAATTATTTATTAGGAAATAATTGTAATATTTGTTTAAGTTATAAAATATTTATTTGGTAATGTTTAATTAATTAGTATTAATAGGTGATTAATTTAATTAATTATTGTTAATTTTTTTTTTTAAGTAATTATTATTAGATATTTTTTTGTAGATTTTTGAATAATATATGAATTATTTACTTTCCCTAATGTTGTATTCTCTGGAGTGGGAATAGTAATTTTAACCCCTACGCTATCCAACACTTTCCCTACTCTTGCACCCACTGGAGTGGGAATAGTAATTTTAACCCCTACGCTATCCAACGCTTTCCCTACTGTTGCACCCACTGGAGTTGGAATAGTAATTTTAACCCCTACGCTATCCAACGCTTTCCCTACTGTTGCACCCACTGGAGTGGGAATAGTAATTTTAACCCCTACGCTATCCAACACTTTCCCTACTGTTGCACCCACTGGAGTGGGAATAGTAATATTAACCCCTACTCTATCCAACACTTTCCCTACTGTTGCACCCGCTGGAGTGGGAATAGTAATTTTTACCCCTACGCTATCCAACGCTTTCCCTACTGTTGCACCCACTGGAGTGGGAATAGTAATTTTAACCCCTACGCTATCCAACACTTTCCCTACTGTTGCACCCACTGGAGTGGGAATAGTAATTTTTACCCCTACGCTATCCAACGCTTTCCCTACTGTTGCACCCACTGGAGTGGGAATAGTAATTTTAACCCCTACGCTATCCAACGCTTTCCCTACTGTTGCACCCACTGGAGATGGAATAGTATTTTTAACCCCTTTGCTATCCAACGCTTTCCCTACTGTTGCACCCACTGGAGTGGGAATAGTAATTTTAACCCCTACGCTATCCAACTTTTTCCCTACTGTTGCACCCACTGGAGTGGGAATAGTAATTTTAACCCCTACGCTATCCAACACTTTCCCTACTGTTGCACCCACTGGAGTGGGAATAGTAATTTAAACCCCTACGCTATCCAACGCTTTCCCTACTGTTGCACTCTTTGGAGTGGGAATAGTAATTTTAACCCCTACGCTATCCAACGCTTTCCCTACTGTTGCACCCACTGGAGTGGGAATAGTAATTTTTACTCTATTGTTATTGTACGTTAATAATATTGGCTATTATTTCATTATATTTTGTTACTATATATATATATGTTTTAAGAAATATGATTAAATATTTTTTTTTGGACTTTCATTAATTATTTAATTATCATTAGTTAATTTAAGTATTCTTAAGTATATTTTAGTACTTAGTTTTTAATATTAATTTAATTTAATAGTGTTTTTAGTAAAGTCGATATTTTTTACAACTATATTTTTGCAAACGATATTTTAAACTCGATATTTTTGTACTTACCTGTTTGTAGATAGAAACTCGATATTTTGTCAGTCGATATTTTTTACACGATATTTTTGCAGGTCGATATTTTGGAATTCGATATTATTTCAGTGATCCCTTGTACACACATCATGGGTCATCATGGTTTATCACCCCTGCCTTTCTCCAAGTAGGTTAATAACATTTTAGTGATTTTTTTTTCTGCTACTGCCTTTGGCCTCATACTTCCCCATGGCTCTAGTTCACTGGATCCAAATCTGTCCTAAAGGCTACTTCCAGGAATTCCTCTAGTCCGAGTCGAGGTCACTTATTGTCTTCCAGCCCACTACAACCAACAGGAACGTGGGCAGACCATCCATAGTCATACTGGGGCTCATTAATGGGCCTATACTTGATCTGTATTTGAGTTGTGGAACTTCAAATCCTACGGTCAGTAGGCCATTAACCAAATCTTGGCTCTTTAAGATAACTCTCACTACATCACAGGTTTGACACACGGTCTCAATGCACTCCACTCATTGGATGACACTCCTAATGATTGAGTAACACCCCTTCACAACCTTAAGCCAATAAATCACTTTATTGATTAAATAGTTGTGATCTTCCCACTGCCTTTGGGCCATCTTAGGGACCTGGGTCCAAAAGAACTGCCACTCCTTTGGAGTACATGGTGGTATCCCATGTCCTCTTGCCCTCTCCCTTGGCTTTGATGCAAACAATGTGAATGTTGTAAATATTGAGGGAAACAATGGCGCCAATAATTATCAGACCCATTACTACCCCCATGAACCTCCTACAGTTTAACCCATGATTCTGAAAGGGTCCTCCACCTGCACTATCCCCATTCTTCAGCCAACACCCCTGCACTCCATTCTCCGACATCTGCAAAATGTTTGGTTCTCTCTGGACACTACCAGCTATAGGGCATAGATTTCACCGAACAGGATGACCATGAACTACATGATCTGTTTGGGGGCTTGGGACTGTATGTCCCTAAACAGCTATGGTAGCTAGGGGTTAAAGTGTTTGATCTCCCCCCAAGTCACAACCGGTTTGCCAATCATTTGGTACCCCTTACTGGCTCAGTCTCACCAATTTACTTTACTAAACATTTTACAATTCATTTCAAAACACTGACCTCTTCCCTGAGCCCCTCAATTACCCTAATCAGATTTGTTAAATCTGGTGGCATGCTGGAATGAACATCAGTAAGCCCCTTCAAATTATTTATCACCCTGCTAACATAAAGTAACAAATCTATTTTCACACACCACATCCGGATTCATAAGAGTCACTGAGTTGCCTTCCGGAGTCTGATTAGGGATATTTGGCAATTGAATTGGGCCCAAGAAGGACTTATTGGGAGGAGGAGGGATAACCTTCTTCTTCTTAAACATGTATGGTACCTTCTTCTTTGTCTGTTTTTTCCTTACATGGCTTGGCTGTACTATAGGTGAAATGGCTGTGTTAGGGTCAACACGAGTGCTTAATATCGCCTCCACTTCTACCAGAAGGACATCAGTTCTGTCCATGACGCAGTTCGCACCTGCTGATCTCAGGCCTTTTTCTACAGAGGGGGGCCATTTACTGCCACTAATACCTTTCTCTTTCCTATGCCCAAAAATCAAGGGAGAAATATACTCAAACCTGATGACGCAACTGTTCTCCTAGTGCTGTACTCGGGATAGTGCAGCGTGGGATAAGTAGAACACAATCAGAAGTGGATAGAACATTATAAATACACAGTGCCATTATGCAAGATGTTCAAGGGAGGGCCTGCCTCCTCCAGGTTCTAACGGATGCAGACGGGCCTGCCCATGTCTTTGCCCGGTCGTGTTCTGGGCGCGCCTGCATGTGACCCATGCCCAGGAAAATGAGAGCCCTTAGATAGGGTAACGGGGCCAATCAGGTCATTCGACCGCCTCCTGGTGGAAGGTACTGTTGTGCCCTCTGTGTAATAGAGTCCCTTGGATATGTTAATGGTGCCAATCAGGTCGCTGTACCACCTCTTGGTGGGAAGTACTGCTGTGCCCTGTGGCCCTCTGTGGAATGGAGTCCCCCGCTGTTGGCACATCCCGTGCTGTTGGTAAATGAGAGCACTTAGATAGGGTAACAGGGCCAATCAGGTCACTCAACCATCTCCTGGGGAAAGTACCTCTGTGCCCTCTGGCCCTCTGGGGAACGGATTCTCTGTTGTTGGCACATTGCGCAATTTAGGTAAATGGGAGCCCTTCAATAGTGTAGCAGGGCCAATCATGTCGCTCGGATACCTTCCGGCAGGAAGTACTGCTGTACCCTATAGGGAATAGAGTTCCTCACTGTTGGCGCGTCCATTCATTACTATGTTGCTAGCATTAAATTAATATTTACAGATGGTCTGTGGACCTCACCACTTTATAGTTCATGTTGTTCCTTTAAAAACATGATCATCTAACCAGGTTAGATCAGATTAAAGGGGCAGGTAATCTATGCACAGGCCATCCTTATCATGTCCTGAATATGTAGCAGAAGTCTAACAGACCAGTGGTGAGCTGTATTTCTCAGTCATGTGCCACTTTGTAGGAAAGGCTGCAGAAGTGGTTGGGAAATATAGGCAGGTTCCCTAACAGCTTCACGAATGCAGCTGCATCATGCTCCTATGGTTTGAGGCACAACAAACAGATTCACTGACTTAGCTGTCTCTCAGTAATGTGTTCTAAGAAAGTAAAGTTGATGAACCTCTGTCAAAAATAGATACATTTCATCTTCCACCCACCCATTCAATTTCCCTGTCAATAGTGAGGTCCATGCCCTACTAAAATATTTGTTTACTGGTTACCTATGGCTTTCCTTGTAATTTGCAAACTTGTAGAGCAGATCCCAAGACCACATTGATGGTGGTGTCCTGGGCTATGGACCATGGGCCCCTGACTATCCCAAAACTCCCAAATATTCATTCACCTTGAATGGAATAGGGCCTGTCTATAGTGTTTGAGGGTTGTGAAGGTTTGGAGGCCCGCTGGGCCACAGGGGCTGCGGGGCCAAAACATTGCAAGGCTCGTCCCTCTGCTTTGCAACTAAATGCTTTCCAAAAGAATGAAAAGCAGAACAGGTTAACCCTGTTGCAGTGGAAGCTTTTCCTTTTATTTGTCTCAGGGTCTAACAATGGCTTTAAACTTTGTCACTTTACTCAGATTCTACACTTCACCTACAGAGGTATTGGTCCTCCGATGGACCTTACTTTATTGCAGTGAGAAATTAGGGTGTTGTAATGTTAGCCACCTACTGAGGAGCAATATTTAGTAGTCAACTTTCAAATTAGTGATCAAATGTAATGACACTACTGTCAGAACAATGCTATAGACATAGAGTATTGCAATTGGAAGACCAAACCACCTAAAAAAGTCCAAACTTACAAGAATCATGCATAACAGAAGCTCTGCTGTGGCTACAAAGAACAAGAGCAAAAGAACTTGATGTTCTGAAACAAATCTAAGATCCTGTCTATCATGCATTAGAAATTAGATCATTGTAAGCACAGTTTATATGGAAAGAACATTAAGACAAATCTAATAAAAGAATCACACAAAATTGAGATAATTTGGTTATTGTATTAAAGATGCAAACTCAATGCATATACGTAACATTTTAAGTACTTCGGTCATGAGTCTTACTGTTAAAATCTAGTTTGCGACATCAACATTATCGGCGCCATCTTGTCCCTTTTCAGGCTCATATGTGCGTGTAAGTAGCAGCCATTTTGAATGCCATGGCCTCTCTGCCCACTGCTGATAGCCAGCGCGTCTCTCTCTCTCTCTCCCTCTGACCTCGTAAGCATCCCCCGCACGCTGACAGCCCCCGCTCTCGCATGCTTGGGCCATAAACCTCCCCTTCAGCGCGACCCTGCTTCGGAGCCACATCCCGTACCCGGCCAACACCTCCCTCCGTCCCTTTCATGATCACAAATCCTTTGATGTACCCCCCTTCCTCTGTGCCCGATTGTCCGGCCCGATCCCAGGCCACCACCTGGCCCTGCGGATACAGTTTATTGCCCCCTACAGTAGGAAGCTGCCCCTCTTCAAAGGATCTACGACTGATCAAAGCCCCCACCCCATGAGATCCGATCAACCGCACACATTCCGGGAACCGGCGGAATGTCCAGCTGCGCGTCAGTCATTACCTACTGAGATCGGGGTGGGGACTTCTACTGTAAATGTGTGTGGGAACGGGCTATAAGCGGGGATTCCGAGGATGTCTTTCCGTACTTCAAAGTATTTGCAGGAATGTGCAACATGTAATAAACTGTAATAAAGACCATAAACCTGTGTGTAAGAGGCCAGGCCTCAGAGATGCGGTTAGAGCACCTCCAGAAGATACCCTGTTGTCTGATTTGACGTGTTCTGCTCCGTCGGAATAAACTCCTGTTTCCTGCCTTCCAGTCTCCAGCGCCTGCCTCTTTGTTTAATAATTTCGAGTGGTATGAGAGGCGGCTAACGCCGGGCAATATTTAAAGGTTATCGGTCGAAATCGGCCCTACCTTTCACAATTGGCGCCCCAAACGTGGGGCCCATCAGCGACACGTGGATCCAGTGGGAGAGGTCCTGACGACAGAGTGAACGACTGCAACGATCGGGAGTGCACCTGCCCGATAAACCCTCGTCTGGCAGCCGATCATCCGAACTTCACCGGTTCCGAGCAGACCTCTCTCGAGTGATCTACGGTCTTGACTGGGAACCATCAGGAGTGCCGCGACAATTATGGAGAATAGAGGACGATCAGGCGCTGGAAGCAGAAGACGAGAAACTGTCCATGCGGTCCGGGTAAGGTTGTGTAACACGACAAATTGCGAAACGATTGTTTGATTGTTTGAAAAATACTAGTATTGCTCATTGATTGTTTTCGAGATATTCTCTGCCTACAAACAGGGAAGAATAGAAATATTCTCTCTTCCTTTGCAGATAGTGAAGGGTAGGTAACGCGGACTTTTGCCCCCCGTTGTAATCTGTCGTGCCAATGTTTTCTCCCCACTGATTGATTGATTGTCCGAACATTGATTGCTCGAAGTTGGTTCTTTGAGATATTCTCTGTTTGCAAATAACGTAGAATAGAAATATTCTGTCTAGTCTTTGCAAGTAGTGAAGAATAGTTAGTGCGGACCTTTGTCCCCCGTTGTAATCTGTCATGCCTATCTTCTCCCCACTGATTGGTAGTTGGTTGAGCCCAGACCGCTTATTAGAGGTGAACCATCCAGCTCCACTGGAAGGCACCCCTAATAAGGATATGTTCACCAAGTATGGACTAGTCGCCGTAGCCTATAGCAAACTATGTTAAACAAAAAAAACGTCCCAGAGTTTAAGGATATCCCTTACGTCGTAATCTAGCCACCTTGAGATGTTTAGAGGAGGCTATATTCGACCTAAAGACTAACCAAAACAATATAGTTAGAGCTATGAATATCATTGAAGTAGTTACTAAACGTCAGTATGGAAACTCTGTGGGAAGTATCTATTACAGTCATGCAACATTTAAAAACACTCTAATATACACCAACAATTTAAAAACAGCAGTTTATTTTTTTATAAAAAATTTATGACATAATCAAATTTCACAGTACATGTTAAAGCAACAAATTACAAATAAAAAACCAAGAGTGGACGCAGCGTTTCGGTGTCTTGAGTAGATAGGTACACCTTCTTCAGGACGTTTTTTTTTAAAAGCACTAAAAAGAAAATGTCAAAATTAAAATTACTTTAAACAGAGGCCTAGTATTTACTGACGTTAGCACCTTACACTTAAGTTGAATTATCCTATGTGGACATATTTCACATTTTCATTTACACATTTTGGGGATTACTCCAATCTCAGTTATTCTCAACTAGTCTTTCTTAATTCTTTATAGAAGACCTGTTATCTACAAGATGAGCATCATCATTTATTAACACATTTAATTCGTCTATGCTTTAATTTGTCCAATCTACATATATAGTAGATAGCTATTTGAGCTAAGCATTCTCGCAACATACCTCAAATTATGAGAGATTCGAGGTCATGAACGGTACTTTGACGGAAAAGCAGTTTTTTTCTTATGGCAGCATTTCTTGCATTTTTTGTTGATGGATTTTTTTTAAATTGTCCACCTAAAGAGTAAATTTCATGCCACAATTTACTAATAACTCCATTTGCATCTCTACAAATTACGTACTATGCGGTCGGGATTCCTACCTGAATCCAAAATAATGCGTTAATTAGATGTTTCGCTGTACCAGGGGTGACCACCGTATGGATTAATGAGATCAAATACAGATTTGCTGGAAAATAGACAGAAATACACAATATTTTGTTTATCCTATTACTCATTATTTATATAATAAACCTGGGTGGGGGGGTACCTGTTACATTGCCTTCATCCTTCCTCCGACCTATGTGGCTCCAGCAAACCATCACCGACAAAAGCGAGCAAAAGACATTGAGCAAGCCGACTCCACCGGAGCACAGTTCCTGGACGCAATGAAGGGACTTGTTCCACTCTGGGGTCCGATGGCGAACAGCCGTGCCATCCGACATTTGACCCAGGCAGTTGAAACGACAATGAACATTACAGCTGGCATCCTCAAAAACAATACAGCCGAGCTTCAGGCGGTCCGCCTGGTGGCTCTTCAGAACCGCCTTGTTCTAGATGTGGTTCTAGCGGATCGTGGAGGAGCATGCCGTATCATTGGGTCCAGCTGTTGTGCCTACATACCGGACAATTCACCCTCAGTTTACAAAGCCATTGAACACCTCCACAGACTTTCCTCAGAAGTTCATCAGGAACAAGAAGAATGGTCGCTTGGGAGTTGGTTCTGGAGTACTGTAAAGGACTGGGGGTGGAGGTTGTTTATGATCGTATTAATACCGATTGTCGTAATATGTGGATTCTGCCTGGGTGTTCAATGCTTGCCACCCCTGTGCTCACTTTGTGCTAACTGTATCTGCCCCAAGACTTTGGACTTTGAAGCCGAACGCATGAGAGCCTTGTATGAAGTTGAAGTTCGAAATATAATGGGGATAGATATAGATTGACAAGCTGGCTAGATACGTTGAAAAGGGAGGACTGTTAAAATCTAGTTTGCGACATCAACATTATCAGTGCCATCTTGGCCCTTTTCAGGCTCATATGTGCGCATAAGTAGCAGCCATTTTGAATGCCATGGCCTCTCTGCCCACTGCCGATAGCCAGCGCGTCTCTCTCTCTCTCTCTCTCCCTCTGACCTCGCAAGCATCCCCCGCACGCTGACAGCCCCCGCTCTCACATGCTTAGGCCATAAACCTCCCCTTCAGCGCGACCCTGCTTCAGAGCCACATCCCGTACCCGGCCAACACCTCCCTCCGTCCCTTTCATGATGACACATCCTTTGATGTACCCCCCTTCCTCTGTGCCCGATTGTCCGGCCCGATCCCAGGCCACCACCTGGCCATGCGGATACAGTTTATTGCCCCCTACAGTAGGAAGCTGCCCCTCTTCAGAGGATCTACGACTGATCAAAGCCCCCACCCCATGAGATCCGATCAACCGCACACATTCCGGGAACCGGCGGAATGTCCAGCTGCGCGTCAGTCATTACCTACTGAGATCGGGGTGGGGACTTTTACTGTAAATGTGTGTGGGAACGGGCTTGAAGCGGGGATTCCGAGGATGTCTTTCCGTACTTCAAAGTATTTGCAGGAATGTGCAACATGTAATAAACTGTAATAAAGACCATAAACCTGTGTATAAGAGGCCAGGCCTCAGAGATGCGGTTAGAGCACCTCGAGAAGATACCCTGTTGTCTGATTTGACGTGTTCTGCTCCGTCGGAATAAACTCCTGTTTCCTGCCTTCCAGTCTCCAGCGCCTGCCTCTTTGTTTGATAATTTCGAGTGGTATGAGAGGCGGCTAACGCCGGGCAATATTTAAAGGTTATCGGTCGAAATCGGCCCTACCTTTCACATTACAGCACGCAGTATAAAACCATCCATAAAGAAGATGATTCAGATTACTGTTTTATGCCACCAGCAAAGGTGAAAGGATGATTTAGAAGAGTTCTCTTAGCATGTGAAAAGAGATCAGATTAGAGTCCACTAAGGAAAGGTCCTTTGGCATGGACAAGGGGAATAGAGCTATAATCAGGAAAGGTCAAGTCTCGTCTCTCACCAGGCATCTCCAAATTATCCAGCAGGCAAGTCCATCAGCAAAGGGAAAAAGGAAAGGGGCATGGAAAGTCCAATGCTATGGTGGGTAGGTAGGAAATCGAGAGAGAGAGAGAGAGAGAGAGAGAGAGAGAGAGAGAGAGCGAGAGAGCGAGAGACCGAGAGAGAGAGAGAGAGATTCCCATCACTTATCCTTGGAAAGTCACTTTTTATACCCCAAATAGTTTATATGTGACAACAATTGTCACCATACGATGGTTTGATCATCATGCAATCATTCTTTCGCTAACCAGGTACAAAATTGATACTCAGACAAATGTTCCCATGTTGCTCAGGAGAAACGACTGTCCAGTACATCCACACAGGTTAGTTGACAAAGCCCCTATTTATTTTGTTGTTCTTAATGTATTAGGTCAAAGGGTCAAGCTCCCATCATATCACTCACAATGAAGTACTGAACAAGTGTCTATTGATTTAAGAATGTAGAACGTAACAAAAGTCCATTACCCAGTTATAAAATAATGAAGCCTACAGAAAGAGGCACTATAATGCAGTCTAAAGTCAACATTTCTTATTTTTGTAAAATAAACTCATACTTTAGTTCGAGAATAATGAAATAAATAAATCAACCATATCATTCAGAGAAAAAATGGTAACATTGTCAGTGATTATTGCATAGAAATGTCCAGCTCCAAATATGGCTTAGATCTACATTTTTTTAAAGTACAAATGTGCAAACTATTCATAAAAATCATTATAATGAAATTGTTTTAGGACATCTAATACTCTAATAATGTGAAGCGTTTATGCTGAAAGTGTCAGTCATATGCAGCGTAGCATGTTTCATTTGCACCAATTTTACATTTGCTATGGTGCATTACAATGAAAGCAATAGAGACACTAAGTTTCATCATCAATATTTGCACAATCATGCGTAAGATTCATTTGTTACTGGTTCATATTAATAATTTGTGTTATTTTGCATCATAGAAAGCTTTCTATCAATAATCTTTCATAACGACTTTGTTAGAGTGATAAAGTAATCAGTTAATAAGCATGTTAAATTCATTATTCTAAAAATTCTTCTTTTCTATATATCCAAGCACACTTTTTTATGGTACTGGTACTTCAGCTTTTCCCAGTTTCAGTGTTATTTTTCTAGAAGTGTGCAAAGTGCACATTAGGGTGCCATTGTCATTATCATTTTTTACGTTGTGTAAAGAATGATTAGCTTTTATGCTGCATCTACACTATTTCCTGGATCTGACTCTGACACCTCTAAACATCGGGGGTAACAAAGGCAGTGCCAAGGGTACTAATGGGCAAAACAAGTGCAGTTGCTTCCTCCAATAACCACTAAATGACATCTATGACCTTAAGAATTTTTTTTAAGGTCATTTCAAATTGCACACATTTTGAAGGCTTCTAGGGGCATATTACCAAGCAATAGCGATAATTATCGCTATTGCTTGGTTGGAGACAAAAATTTACCGCTGAGCTGCGGCGATTTTTATCGCAGATAAGCCTTGGTATTACCAAGGTTTATCGCAAATGCGATAAAAATCGGCCGCAATGCATGAATATCGCTGATAAGTCAGCGATATTCATGGATTAGCGAGCGAATGCTCTTAGCCATGTTATCCACCTCCCATTGGATAACATGGTTAAGAACTGCTCAGGCCAGGTGTTAGCTTTTGGAGATATTTGCGCTTAGCGCGAATATCTCCAAAAGTTGGTAATAGGAGATAGCGATGTTAGCGACTGTTTCCAGTCGCTAACATCTTGGCACGCCCACTTTGCATGTCATTAGTGATAAATATCACTGACATGCAAAGTGGGGCCCAAGATGGTCGCTATCTCCTACTAGCTGTCGCTAACTGGTGTTAGCGACAGCTAGGTAATAGGGAGATAATTGTATCTCCGCTTTCTTGGCTTTTAAAGCCAAAAAAGCGGAGATAAACCCCCTTGATAATATGCCCCCTAGTCTGTAAATGATCAAATCTGCATTTTTTGCGCCCTCAATATTAATCAAGAGGAGTGGAATTCTCATTTACTATTCCACTCTGCCCAGTCACAAATGACCCAGTATCTTTGCACCCAGTCTTCTTTCGTGTGGGAACATTGAAATTATTTTGACAGCTTAGAAAACTATCTTCTACAATCACTGTAGGCTTTAGACGCAAAAGCAGCCAGTCCTCGTCCCCGGCCCTGGCCTGCCTTCTACTCTTTTTAGGAGAATGTACGCATGTGCAATATCAAGATGCTCTCACTCAAAGTGCAAGAGAGCTAATAGCTGAAGTGAGATGACCACTTTGTCCCATGCTGTGTTGGGTGGAAGCAAAATGTGAATGACAGGTGAAGAGGCCAATGAATAAAGAGTGGTGACCCAAGACACCTTTATGTATGTATTTATATCAGTATTTTTATTTATGATATTGTTATCACATAAGCCTTGCAAGACAGGTAACGCTGCCTCTAAGTGAGATAAAGCACTCTAAGCCAAACCTAAAAATGGTTCTGGGGTCAATTAAACAAACTATGAGAAAGAGTGGTGAAAGTGAGTGGCCTGAAAAGGAGCAGTGACTCTTACTCTAACATTCCCTTGATATTATTACTATTATATAACAGCCTCATAGAATCTTACTTACCTACCTCAGAATTTACTCTACATGCAACATGATAGCTTGTGGATTAACACATGCATTGCAAAGATCTACGTTCACACTTCACAACAGATTTGATTCAGGGGAGCATTTCAACAATTTATCTGGCTCATGTCAAACAAAGTATCAGAATCAATGGCGTTGGGTGACAGTATCCATACATCTCAGTGACAGCTAATGTAGCATAATGGATTAGGGATCCAAGAGACAATCTGTTGTTGAATAGCAGTCACTAAAATTCCAATATGTCGTCTTTCGTTTACACCCACCTAACAGGAAGCACCCTACAGACCAGTCTTCTTCAGCTTCCAGGTTTTTTGTCCTGTAGTGACAGACCCAGAAAAGTGCACATAGGAGCACTTCTGTGTTTTTACAAAATGGTTTGAAATAACTCTACACCCCTGATAGGATATTTTCAGAAACTATCTGAAGAAAAAAAAAACTTTAACAGATAAGATAATGCTGCACAAGAATTAGTCTGATGGAAGTGATAGTACCATGGACAGGGAAAAGATCACAGAAGAGCGAGGTTGGTAGAGAGTAGACAGAGCAAAAGGAGCAAGCAATTCAACCTTGCAGTGGAAAATAGATAAAGGAGGCTGGGAAGAAGGGAGTAGCAAAGCGGATATAAAGGGGTAAACCGAGATTAGAGGGTCAGAAACGGAGGGACTTGGAGCACATGATAGTACAGAAAAAGAGGCAACAACTTTTGGAGCATGGTCGAGAAGGAGCAAAGACAGAAGGGAACAGCGCGAGGAGAAGATAGTGCAATGGGCAATGTCCAATGTGCAAATGACTCCAGTTCCAACATGACTGACTTTGCGGCTAGCAGGGTCTATTCAGGCATACTTGCATGGTTCTGCTCAGGATGTCACCTATGGGAGGAGCATTTCCACTGCTGCTGTGTTATGGGACAGGGCTGCTCAAGTTTCAAGATGGTGAAACAAACATGTGCATAAAGACTGTGACTGTACTACCACTGTCCAGCCAAACACTTCACCATGTTTCCACTCAGATGGACGCACCCATTTGGCAATGTAAACGTGTGTGTTCTATCAAGCTAGTTCCTGCCATGTAATCCATGAATTGAAAGATGTTACTCAAATAGTTTCCCCTTAGTTGGTGTGGTGTGCCACAATTCTAAAATGTGAAACGATCACTCCATTGGCAAAGCCATTTTCAAACCAAATTATTTTGTTCTGTCCAGTTTTTTGCTCTGTCCAGTTTTCAGGACATCCCTACGTGAATATGAATGAAACAAAAGTGAGTTTTTAGATCCTTATTGGTCATATCCACCCCGTAACCCGTCTGTACGAACGTCAAACAAAGATGGGCAAGTTTCACTTTTGTAAAGCTTTAAGCAGACACATTTGGGAAAGCGTCAAACAAAGATGGGCAAGTTTCACTTTTGTAAAGCTTTAAGCAGACACATTTGGGAAAGCGGTGCAAAAGTTATATCTGATCCCAAAACGCTCTTTCAATGAAAAAGCACAATTGAACCTTAAACACAGAATGTAATCATTCATCCATCCATCCATCTACAGCTTCTTTCTGTTTTCTTCCATTCATGCACCAATCCACAGATCCATATTTATCTATTCTATGATAATAACTAACCTACGTTTTGTTTTTCCTCATAACCCGTGAAACAAACTAAGTGCCATATTGCAAAGGGTCTCTTTATGAGTACGGTGGGACCTTATCCCTGCGTGGGATATCGCTACGCTAGATGAGTTGCCAAGTAGTCCCACAGTTCAAAGGCCCGGTTTTACCTGGTGTAGTGTCGCTCAGTACCGAACATAACAGCTTTCAGCAAGAGACAGTGGCTGACACTGCCCATCCCCACCTGCATGTCTACAACTATGGGCGGAGCACTCGGTTCTCTTCCCAGTTTCACAGAAGCCTGCCCTGTCCTCTAAAACTCTCCTTGCACTACAAACCTCGTTCCCCCTGTCACCGCTCTCGTTTAAACAGCTCAGCACAGGAGTGATTGGAATTGGAAAAGGGCCCCTTATTGGGTCTGGCAAATGGATTTTCATATTAATTTTGACCTGGTCATACCAGGGCCTCAAATAGCTTCTCACTTTGAGATTAACAGATCATGAGGTCAAGAGTTCGAGCTGGGACAGCAGCCAGAACCAGTAATCCTGTCCCGGTGTCCCCGCGTCCAAACTCCTGGCAACTTTTATTAAGGCCCATTATCTTTTACCAGTTACACCGAAAGTATTTTGTTCTTTGCATACAACGCAAATATATCAAATAAAATAAAAAAAATCCACCATCAGAGAAAGCCATTCACTGACACCGCAAAACAAATTGCTATTTTGAGGTTTAAGTGCATGGGATCTCTAATAGGCTGTGATAGGGTAACACTTTGGCACTTCCCTTTAACTCCATCACTCGATACATTAAGTAGCAACGTCAATTAACACAAATGCTACTAATTCACCTGAAAGCCCCCAGTAAATCAGAGCTGCTCAGGACAGGAACGATGCAGCCCTCGCAGTCGAATAGAAGAGCGCCCCCGCCTAAGAGAGCCAGACAGCTCGGACATCAGAGCCCCCCTCTATTGATCGAAGTCTGGGCTCTGAGTGCCAGAGTCTATGACAAAAGAGTTCTCAGTGCCCCTGTCAGGAAGTCAATAGTGTGATAGATACCACGTGCAGCGGGCCCTGTCTCCAGCACTTTAACCACGCTCGAGCTCTGACAGTTATTACTGCTGCAATAAATTCTTCTCTAAAACAAATAGGCTTTGGGGAAATTTATTAGTTCAGGCACTCCATTTCACTTAATGTGACTGGGAGTTTAAACAGCAATATTTTGAGCGCATACAATTTACATGAAATTAGCAAAAGTAGAGCAGCCGGCTAATATAGTAAACCTCGTGTAGCCTCTGGTAAATACGCGTTCGCTGATCAAATACCTTCGCATAT